>NC_057781.1:6740599-8190218 GCF_014825855.1 Bombus pyrosoma | reverse complement strand
ATATCGGGCAGGCAGTCTAGAAGATTCCAAGAGATTGAGCTAACGTAATTTGCGATAGAGAGTAAATACAAACTATTGTACAAAGAGTTTCCCGTTGACCGTGGATTCGTTTGAACCCAAGAATATCGTTAAAAGCGTTTGTTAAATTAATTTGTTGTTAAGTCTTGTAAAGTTATATCCGTTCGTGTTAAACAATTTAAGTGTAATATAATTTAGTTAAGTTAAATAATGGATAATCCAAATGAAGAATTAATACGCGCCCACAATTCAAAAGATGATTCAACACAAAATTCCAACAATAATTCGACATATATTTTCGGAAGATGATCATCTCGAGTGGCGTTAAACGAACCCGAATGACGTTTCCTTTGCGTTCCTTTCATTCTATGCTAATTGATTCTAGGGAGTAGTGATCGAAACAATAGTAATGGTAATGAAGATTGAGTGAATGAATAAACAGGATCAAAGGATTGCTTCTTTTCTTTTTTTGACAATGCTGTTACAGATTGGAATTTATGTGCGTCTGGCTTCCGCGAATTAAATTGTGCGTTAACCGTATATTAACCTTAAACGGTGGTGGCCCATGCTGGCTAACGATTCCTGTTAGTTACACAATTATCAATTATCTTTGACTTAAGAGGAAAGATTGAGAAAACCATTCTCTACTCTGTTTATTTATTGTCAGTATGATTTCTTTACCAACGCTGCATCTCGAACGTTTGTACATTTGAATTATGTTTCAACGAACAAGAAGACGTTCGACGTCTTGACAAAAATATCACACGTTCGAAAACGACAGGAAAGTAGGAGAAATTCGCAGACATTTTTCCCGAAAACCTCCCCAGAAGATCGAATGGAAATATCGCTATATCAACGACGATTTCATTTCTTCCTCGAGTAGAATATTTTCTAACAGAAAGACGAGAGAATCGTGTGTCTAACGTAACAGGCTTAGAAAAGAATCAGTGGCAATTTACAGTATACAGTAAATAGATTAAATAGGAAAAATAGTAATAGATTAGAAAATAGTAAGGAAATAGTAGGAAAATAGTAATAGATTAGATAGGATAATGTGTATTATATAGGTCAAGGAAGAATTAAATTATACATACGTTTAAGTGTCAGTATCAGATATAAGACGAGACACGTGTGTTTGAAACGCGCGTATAGATGAGCAAAAATCTTCCAACGTATGCTGTGAATAAATTACGAGAACCAGTGAGAGTCAGAAACTCGTAAGTCAAATCCTTTTCCTACGCTGCGGGGCCGAAGAATAAATAAAATATTAATTATTATTAAATACGTACGTATAATTTAATTGTTCCTTATAGTTGTGTATATATATACAACTCGTACTGTCATCAGGCTGCATAAGAAACGTCTTTGTCTCGGTCGAACTAATATTAAAATTCCCCGGTTGCCTGAGCCCGTCAGAAAAACGTCCCGCCTTTCTCCGAGCAACTTCCTTTCCCCGGCCGAAGGCACGGCGACCTTAGTTCCTCGGCATTTTTCCAGCTCCCTGACCCTGCAATTAGCCGGTCAGCTCGTCGGTCAGACTAATTGATTCGTCTGCCGGTAACCTTCTCGAAGACTACGGCTGCAGAAGAGGGTGGCATCGCGAGACTTTAATCATTGCTCTCCTCTGGCCAACTTCAGCCGCAATTTCCGACACGGCCCGAGGCCGCGATATTAACTTAAGACGACGACGGACTTCCGTTCGCCACGGCGAAACAGCCAGGACAGGGTGGTGGATTAACGCGCCGTCCACAATTTTGGTAATTAATATTCGCGCGACGCCGCCTGAATTCCTCGTTTATTAGCCCGCGGATGGTGGCGGCGGGACGATCTTGTACGTAATTTGTAATTTATTCCTTTTTCACCGGGTCCTGCCCTGGCTGTACATTAAGGAGCAGGAGGGGAACTTCTTTTCGAGGGTTGCAGGTGGTCGTAACGTTTTCGAGCGAGGGGCGAGCATAATCGGTGGACCGACGGATGCGTACAGCGAAGAACGATGGAGATGAAGGACGTTTAGTGGTTAAGAGGCTGGTGGAGGAAGGTATTAGGCACTAGAAATTAGACTTGGGATGCTTCTACCGAGCGTTGGCAAGCTTTTACAGCGAATATGGAAGCTTGTAGTTTGCTTTAAAAATGTAATTCTAAGTGGTCCGTGAACGGAGAACGTTCCTTTGCCGTTGCAGAGTACAATCGAGGAGTTCTTGCGGAGTATCTGCTAAAATCGTGTTCCGGAAGTTTCGGTATTCAAAGTCGAAAGTTTCTTTCGTTTACAGAACCGCGATATCTACGAGAAACCTGTAAAATCGATAGCGCGTAAAGTTCGCTTTTCACGTAGGGTAAAATGACATCAGAGAAGGTGGATCTTTTACTTGCAACGAGAGACGATGAAACTTTAGATAAATGATTTTGCACGCGCTTTCTCCGCATATCGAATTTTCCCGTTACGTTGGTGCATTGAAAGTAATTGCATTATCTTGAAAGTAATTACACGTATGTGTACAATATCTTGTTAAACGCATATTGCAAGTAGATAAAGTAAAGAAAAGAAGGTAGATAAAAACGGAGGTAGAAGCTTCTCAAAATATTTGTCGAATAGAAAGCAAATACGAGAGAAAGATTACGTTTGTAGCTTAGTCCGATCCGACGTTATATCGATGATGGAAGAAATATTTATAATATGTTTTACGCGTCGAAAATTTAAATTTCCATAATTCTTTGTAATTTTACAGCATCAATTCTTTTCGCGTATCTGTAGACAGAACTAACGCGACTTCGCAATGCGCTAGGCATCGAAGTTGTCGCTATTATTAAAGGCACGGAATATGCATTAAAAGAAGAAAGTTTCTTCAAAAGGATTAGGACGAAAATCGACGAAAATTCTCCGAAATGTTCGAAAGTAAAAAGCTCGAATGTCTTCAAAAATGTGGTTTTCCGTGGTTTGGAAGATATTAAATCGAAATAGAACGTTTCTCGAAAAATGCGCACTTCGTTTAATTCATTTTCCATCCAACGTTGGTTGCAATTTAGACGCACGTATGGTAAAACTCGTAGGTCGTGAAATCGCGATAATCGGAAGAAGGGAAGATCTCGAGAAACGGCCGTAATCCGAAGAGCTGCTCGAACGATGATCAAACCATCGCGTGATCCGAACGATCGCGTTTAAACCGGTGTAACTTCTCGAGCAACCTGGTCGTTTACACCAACGAAGAGCAAAGTTATTTACGTCGAATTCGCAACGATCGTCACGTTGAATTCGCCCACGTCGCGTTTCGAGAAAGTCGTCTTTTCGAACAGACGTTAGGCCCATAACGATCCCGAACGACCGTGTTTTCCCGCCACCCTTCGCCCTCAAAACATTCTTCGACGTTTCCAAGCCGTAGCTAAAAGTCCAATGGCCGTACGTGCCCCGAAATAATCGCGTAAGCGAGCGCCGGCCAACTCCATCCACGGAATTCCCGATTCGGTCACGTGCGGTTCGCTCGAATGCCTAACGATTGTCGTCGGTTGTTGCTGCACCGCACGCTCGCGGTGCATTCCCAATACACCAGAGTCCCGTCTCTCTCGTTCCCAATCCTCTTCCGGTCTAATTTCGTTAATGATCCAGTTTTTCAAGTTCCCCTTGCTATCCTAATTTTCTGACTTTTCGCTTCCTCCTTCGCCGAGCCACGTTCGGAGTCTCTGGAACGCGCGACTCAAAAATTTTCTCTCAGCCTCCAGGATCCGAACACAATGACCGCAAAAAGGAGCTATCCCTTAAACCGTGTCGTCCTTAAACTCGCCTCGTCGTTGAAAACTTCGCGAAGAACGCGGATAACGCGTCAGTCGTCGCGCAAACTTTAAACTCCGGTCTCCGGAATTCAAAGAATTCTTCTTTGACTCTTGGATTCCTTCGATTCTCACGACAGACGAACTGTAACTGGGAGTTCAACCTGGAACGCTCGTCGATAGATCGCAGATTTCCGTCGTAAACGTGCAAAGATATAGAGAAGACGCGCGTAACGTGGGAAGATACACGAGATACCCAAAGTACTTGGTCGTAACGGGCAAAGAGCGAACGAAATCTCCGCTCAGGTTCGATTTCTCAAACTCGCGTGGTGAAAATTTTAGATTCGCGTAAGAATCCGCGGTGCTGCTCTTCGACGTGTATAAAATGGGTAAAGGAAGAACGTGACCGGTGATCTCTCGCGGCGACCGCTTAAATTATCGGCAGCCTGTTACATTAGCAGGTCGAACCGGTCCGCGGTTGCAGGATATAATCGGCGTTCACCGGTGTTTATCTATTAATTATTAATTTATCCGGAGGGAATGAATGGGAGGAGCAGCGGGTTAAAATAAAGCGCTGTTAAAGCGTCCGGCAGCGGTGTCCCGGCCAATTATAAGAGGCCACGGAAATTATTCGACCGCTCTTGGCCCCGCAGGTTAACGATCTGTCGCCGGTGTTCAGTTTGTCCGAGGTTATTTAATACGCGTTATTTCATACGCGCCACGGCTATCTCGCATTAATTCCACGCTGTTAGTGGAACACGACGCGGTGGAATAGCGCGGAATAAACATTGTGGCAAATTCAAATTGCCACGGTGATTTGGCACTGGCAAGCTGAACATTTCTAATGGCCATTTGGAACGTTGCGTAATCGCGAATGTCAGAGTAACGAGCTCCAGTTTCCTTCTCTTTGCGCCAAAGTTTCCGGACAGTGACAGATTTTTCATTTTACGTTCCACAAGACTTTCAATTGTCTCATGGTAAGCAAATAATTGAAAGAAATTGCAATTTTCTACGGGCTGTCCGATTTTTATTTATGTTGGAGTGGTCACCACTTCTAGGAAAACTCTATATCTGGTATTTTTAGTTTTCTCAACCACTGAAGCCATCGGCAGCGTATAAACGATAGACTGGGACGAAGGCAGACCATAGACGGTACACAAGCGACGATGACTTCGGGGTTTTCGGTTATAGGGTAACGCTTGTACGTACTTGTACGTACACTTCTGTATTATAATATATTTTCTACTTTACAATTTATCCACGCGTTCCTCTGTTCATACATCTAATAACATCAACAATTTATAAGTGCGAACTACTGGTAAACTGTCCGTTATATGGAAAATATAGTTCGGACGAGAGGTCGAGGTGGTTTCCAGGTGATTACGATCTGGTATAACTATTTTACCTGTAAATGGACGCACAGAGATAACACGAAGATGACGTACGTTTTCTTAAATGAAGCGATATAATTTTTAATGCACGTTTGTGTTAATTAAACTACGTTTTTGCCCTGTATTTCGCATGGCGTGTTTCACGAGATAAAAGTTGTAATATCTTGTAAATAATTTTTTATACAGAATATCAAGAGACGTACGTCACCCTCGTATAATCTCTACTTGTCCATCTACAAAAAAATTAATTACACCAGATTATCTCGCTCTCGAAACCATTCAATCTCTGTCGCAATATTTTCCATATACAGCGGATACTTTAACAATTCTCATTTATAGATTAAAATTAAACAGCCTGTATACTATACAAGAAAGTTCTTAAAGGAAATTTACGGCGTTTCATGTTCTTTTCCTTTCATGTTCGTTTTAATACGTTCGATTTAGATTCAGCATGAAATTCTCTACTTTTATCTGTTCGGAGATACACCAGAACCTTTTAAACGATAAAGGAATTTCAGCAATTCCGCTGATATAAATTGGAGAATAAGCTAGAAGTTCTTAAAAGATAATAAAGAAGTATTTCTCAACTGTTGCTGATAATACGAATGATTTCAGAGAAATTGTAATTTTGTACGATATTGATATAATTCATCCATATGGAAGATCCAATATCTACATACATTTACATTTTATTATAATTATATGTCGATTAAATAAATAGCCGATACATCAGGCATAATTACCAGCCACTTTAATAATCATGAAACACCGATTCTCGTCTAACGTAATAATACAACCTACGTGGTGGTCATTCGAGCGAAAAAACAGGATGCAAATTAATCGGCCACCGGATGACGAAGCATTGGAATATTCGAATGAAAATGAGACGCTTAATTTCCGATAATGACACCGAACGAAAACGATCGTGCTGTTGCATATTGCATTCCGCATAGGCTATTTGCATCGCTGCCGGCTTGTTCCGCTCGCAACACTCTATTTTAGCGCGCGTTGGACCAAGGGAACGTTTAATCGATAAATGCTTATAGATTATCGTGCTCCAGTAAAGTACCTCCCTCTGCAATCGCGATAAGGCAGGCCGGCGATATGTAATCTGGCCGCGAAATCTGGAAATTCGCCGATGCGACCAGTTAAAATTTAATTGAAACCCTCCTATGAACCTGGCAACTTTATTTAGTGACCTTCGATTGGTAACGTTGCGTGGAACGATTATGGCAATCGATTATCGTAAATGAATTACACGCGCAACGGTACGAGTCGATTTTTTGGACGCTGCACGAGTTACAAGTATAACTGGTTTTCATACGGTCGAAGTCGCTTAAGCTTTAATAAAGCGATTAAACAAAATATATCCTACTTGCAACTATAGCGGCTCGCGAAAGTATTTTAACGGTTATCGTGGAAAAATTTCGTTTATATATCGCGTGTGTTATACGTAAGACGTTTTAAGATATCGTTGACACGTACCAGACACCACCGTCTCTGATTATTTTCGTTAAATCTGAAATCTGAAAATTTATGTAGAAAATTACCGCACATTTAAATATGCGAACATATCACATTTACTAAAAAAAGTTATTACGATATATAGCACGAACAGTGATTTGAGACATACGATAAGCCTTAAATTGAGTCTATCTGATGTCTAGGTTTATTAATGAACCATTGATTATTATGTTCTGTAGCATGTACGCTCGTCGTGCTCGTAGGAAAAATTAACAGGATCAATAGAGAATTAAAAGAGACGAACAAAGAAGCTGATTTCTTCTAAATATTCATTGGCAGAATTCTGACTCGAGAAAATAAGTCAGAGCGATCTTTAGAAACGAAAGTAAGTGAAATCTACAGAGGAAGGCCAATAGGCTGAACGCCGGAGACGTTGTTGAGTATAATTTCGAAGAGTATGAGAAAATCATCTTTGTTTCCCCGATTTCATATTGTGTTATTAGCAATTTTGTCGAACCACTGCCTTAATCAGCAGGCGATACGTGAACGTGACTAAGGAAGAATCAAGCCTAGTGAGAGGTAAGCGCGATAAGACTGACAGCGGGATTAATCTGACCGCGGAATCTGGGTTCGTTTTAATAGAATTTCATTGAGGAGAGGCTGGCTGACGTGAGTGCGCCCTGGGATGCAACTCCAGCTCCATGTACCTATTAACGCAACGTGGATTTATATCCGACTCTAATAACGCGGTAATTACGATCTGCCTTTGTTGTCGAGTTCGATTAAAACATCGGCACCGAGAGGTGCTGATGTTGCAGCGGAGCAGCGCGTTTCGTAGGTAATTAGCGCGTTGAAATTTCGTTAAGGAACAATTTTCTCAGCTGCGACACGAGTTTGACGCGATAACTAGAAGATTGTTTTCTTGATTAAAAATTTCTTTTCGCACTGTACTACAGGACGTTCGGATGATTTGAAAGTATGAAAACGAGAGAGATTCGAGCGAATGGAAATTATTTGTTCGGATAGAATCCCGTAAACCAAGTCCATTTCTTAGCCGTGAAACTGGAAATAAAGAATATTATTTTAATGTAAAAGTAACGATATAAATTATTGTTCGAAGAATAGTGAGTGATTCGACGAATGAATTAATACGATTTATTAATAATATGATACCTAGAATACGTGTAACGTATACACAGTAGAAACGTAATGGGGTATTAAAAACAGCCAATCGTTGAATAAACAAATTATCAATTTCGCGATATTTAACAAGCCAAATAACACAAATTAACTCGTTCTACCCGTTCGTTAACAGGTTAAGCGTTTTAAAATGTGCGTATAATTGGCTTCATTGCGTATGCGCGTACTGTCTTCTACCGATAGGCGAAAAAGATAAAGAGCTTAAAATTCCCTGAAATTCATAATATTCGTCGTAGTCTGAATAACCGATAACAATCTATTTCGCTCGTGAACTATATCGTTCATTTTACATTCAATAACGTTTATTATTAATATCGCCGTTGCAAACTATCGCGCACTTTTCTCGAGGGAGAAAAATCGCGATACGATAATGTTTCCGCCGTTCCATATAAGCTTCGCGCTTGGAACCGGTTACGAGTACGAAATGCACTTTATTTTCCGATATTTGCATACAACCGTCGAGATCGTTATTTCTCAATTCCAGTTGGTACAACGTTACCGAGGGAAACGGGAAAGCAGAGAGAAAATGGGTTAAAAAATCTGCCGCCAGATTAACGATGACGTAACGCGCATGCGCGCCAATTGGACGTTGTCGCGCGAAAAATTGACGAAAATTCGAAAGAGAAATTCTGTTCTCCCAACGAAGGACGTTCGATTTTCGTGAACCTTTACGCGTCTATGAAAAATTTCAAAGTTCAAAGACACACAAAACCGATTGTAATCGTAATATTTGCTTAGGTACTGTTACTCTATTAATTTATAAATACGTGAATTTGTATAAATGTCCGTGAACAACTTATCGATAACAAGTCAGGTATTCCCTTTAGACGAGAGAAGCTACTTTTCTCGAAGTGCACCGCCGAAATCATTTTCATGTATCAAAGTCGTTTTACGATAAGCCTTCGAGAGATCGAAGATGTAAATTCCAATCGAATTCGAACGTAAACGGCTTTAGGCTCGTAAAAAAGCCAATTCATTCCGGCTGGCAACGTGGAAAGATACAACGAAGAATTCGCGGGAAACTGAAACCTTTCGGCCACGTCGATGTCGCTTAACCTCCAATTAAGAGAAATGACTTGAATTATATTATAGGTTAGAGCCGTGAAATACCTGGATCGCGGACGAACGTGAAACGAATAAATTGACGAGAGCGTTTCCACGTAGTCGGCAAATCGCTGTCATCTTTACGATCGCTCGTACGCACGAATGTTGGAAATGGTGTGTTTTAAACGCGAATGTTGAAATTTCGCTGCGTTAAGCACGTTCGCGCTCGTCGTCGTATCGACGGTCGGCGATGTACTGGGTGCACTGAAAATCGTGGTACAAGCCGAAGGATGGTGATTCTCCGCGCAAAAGCAGATCGAAAACGTAGAACAACAATTTTTGATACGAGGCTTCGTTTTCGAGAAAATCAACTATCAAGTTTCATGCGCTTAGCTCTCTTACGTTTCAAGTGCGCACTCACCCGACTAAACTTCATCGTCGATTTTCTCGAAAACGAAACCTCGTATCGAAAATTCTCGTTCTACGCTTTTCACTTACTTTTTCATGAATAATCACTTCACGGTTTGTACCAGGATTTTCGGTCCACCCTATACGTGGAAACGGGAACGAAAGCTTCGCGTTTCTAAAGTTCGATCGCGTCGTTCGTATTTATGCGTTACGGGAGGAGGAGGGTGGGGGAGGGAGTAAAGTTTACTCGTACAGTGACAGTCAACACAGGTATACCGATCCACCGCTAATTACTGTTCGTAATCAGATGTCTGACCGACGTAGCAGATTGGCTAGTTACCAGTTGCGCCAATAGTCAATACCGCGGATCGATCACGAGCCACGAACCAGCTACAATTGGTGCGTTGATATCCTCAAACAATTTACGTTGATTTCGGCTTGCACACCGCCCTCTATACAATTGCATTATGTTTTATCAGTGTTCCTAGGGAATTTGCATTCCGCTGATCCGCCGACATACAATGTGTCCTTTGATGTTTAATCGTTTGTTCGATTTTCCTTCTGCAAATAGAGAAACAATTTATTTCGTCGCAGCAAAATATCATATACGGTTGTTCATAAAAATATTCAAACACTGGCCATAGAAAATTTTGACGGATATATCGTTCGTGCTATGTAAAGCAATCAGAAGTTCCATCGTGACTTAAAAGCAATTTGAAAATGTATATACAAGTTACAGGATATTTAATAGAAATATAAGTCGATTGATAAATCGATCAAATCTTCGTACCAATTTCTTCATTCTTGTTGATCGTATCGTATTCGACGTAATAATACTCGTGCAATTCTTACGTATTCTTGTCCATTCCGAGGTGGAATTGAAAAGAAATTCGATGGAGCGTCAAATTTATAAAACGAATATGATTTTCTTACAACGAAGTTGAGGATTCTAACGATACGATAAACCAGCTGGAATAAGAACGCTATATACAGTTCCCATGAACTTGCCATGAAAATGACACTTGGAATGACAAACACGTCCGCTTAACGGAATGAATATCTTCGAACTAACTACGGCAATTTTTCTCCGCGTTTCTCGTACCAGTTACTCGTAACAGTTAAGAAGCACTAATACCACCTACCAACGCGTCAATCTATCACGCCAACGTTTCTATCACGTCTGTTAAAGTCTCCAATCCATCAACGTACGAAACTAAGTTTTGCCCGCCGAAAAAGAAATCCAGCCGAAAGTTGCTCTATTACGAGGCGAAAGTTTATTCGAAGTTCTCCCCGTTTCTAACAACCGGAACATCCATCCGGGAACCATCGGCATACCAATTTAGCGAACTCCCCTTAAACTTCCGGCTCCTAATAACCGGCCGGTGTTTACGAAGCTGGGTACACATATTGGCGCGAGGAGCACGCGTGGCACGCCTTCACGATGATGAGAGGAATAACTCATTAGCTTTGTAACGTGGCGGACCACGCGGCCCGATACCGCCCTGAATTATACGGCGAATTACATTAATACCGGATAACAGAGATTCCCGGGGCGCGCTATGGGATCACTCGCACGCGCGTCGGTACATCAGCCCGGAACTCCGCACAGCGAGGACCGCTGCGGGGCCAAGTTCTCGCATAATTTTCGAATAAAGTCG
Source organism: Bombus pyrosoma (assembly GCF_014825855.1). NCBI lineage: Eukaryota > Metazoa > Arthropoda > Insecta > Hymenoptera > Apidae > Bombus > Bombus pyrosoma. The sequence goes on along the minus strand of NC_057781.1, from coordinate 8,179,273 downwards.
AATATTTCCCTGGCTCGAAGTGGCACGGTAATACTCCTGCGGAGAGGTTGTGCCCGCGGTGTGTAAGTTGTAAATCTTTGAAGTGGCTTTCGCGCTGTGAGTAAAGATTCCACGACCAGTTGCGAAGTTAGAAGGAGACGAGTATAGAGGAAGAAAGCGGGAACGTATTATAGAAGAGAGTTTTCTTCTTTTCACCCTTCTTGTGCCGAGGTTTCTCTACTTATTTCTACCGAAGAGGAAGAAGATAAAAGGTCCAACTTTAATATTAAGGCAATAAACCGGCGCAGTCTCGAATTCTTCCGGGCAATATATCTTCGGCCATGACATCGTGTTCCTTCTGGTAAACGTTGCTGCCAGAGTCCGCGAGTGCTTTTCTTAGTCGCGCTGTTCCGCGGCTGAACTCTGCCTCGAGGAGCAAGGCCACCGAACAAGTATTGTCCTTTGCCGAGTATCTCGTTAAATCGTTACGCTGTTGCCGAGGAAATTTCTCAGGGCCAGTGTATCTTTATTCTTCGATTACCTTGTCAGTTGGGAAAAGGAAATGTCCATCGAAATTATCTGTAACCCGATGGTTGTAGAGTTCCAACTGTGAAACGTAATATATCGTTCAAATAAGCGGCGAATCTCGACGAAAGACGATTATGAAAAATCTAACTGTCCAAAGGGTTCTACCGTATCTTATCAACTTTTTTCGTTGAATCTGCCGATATCGTGGATTCCGCGTAAACGTCGTAGCGGAGATTGCGTAATCGCTGGTGTCGTTCGTGAATTCACGAGAAGACGTTGCGTAATTAAAGTAGAATAAGCGTCGCGAAGCACGTCTGTCTCGTGCGAGCGCGAACGAAATGGTAGAAAGTAAGACAGAAAGGCTGGGCGAGAAGCAGCATGATTAATTAATGTCTGCGAGATCGTGAGTCATTCACTTGACTCGGTCAATGAAAGGCTTGTGCAAGTGCAAATTAAGAGGCCGCCCGTGGTATTCGTAGAGGAGCCACTCTTATCTTTCTCGTCGAATGTCGGACAAATCGAGGGACTTTGATCAAACCAGACAGGAAATAAAAAAGAGGTAGGGGGGAAAAAATGGCGGGAGGAATGTCGTCGGAAAATTCTGTGATTCCCGTTTCATACGTACGAGATTCGCATTTGTAAAAATTCTTTCGAGCCACACCGTTTGCAAAGAGAAGATTTACGAGTTTGTATAGAGGATTACATACCGCTCGAGAAATGTGGGTCGAAGATCGAGAGAAGCTGTTTTTCTAGAAACGTGAATCACGTCAGGTGAATCGTAGACAGCCGTAATTTACGATGCTTACACTGCGCGAAATGACGCGCGTTTCACGCCGTATACCGAAATGAGTCATAGTAATACCGCTAGGTACTATCCGCACGATCCTCAAGTAGCGTGAAAGAAAATAGACCGGTATACGAGTAAATCGCGTTGGGAAAGAGAAAATCGCCGAAGAGGATCTTCGTCTAATTAATTAATATCCAAGCGAAATTATTTTTCTTCTTTCGTTAATGAATCCAGGACACGCTTGAGAAGAACATCGTTTCTTTTAAACTCTATTTTCCAACGAAACATTTTTCCGTCGGATTCTACTTGCGTACATCTTTCCTGTAAAATTTCTGTAACCGTGATAGAATATTTAACGTAGCTAATTAATCAAAAGTAAAGATAAAGAAAAATTATAGTGCAAACGCGACGATAAATATTAACGATGTGCAAATCTCTTCGCTGTATATTAAATTAACAAAGAGATAGAGAAAACGTAAAAGGGAATAGTAAAACACGAAGGACGTAAATTATAAAGGACGAGGATGAAAAAGTTAAGAGGGTGTCAAAGGAAGAATAATGAAAGATAAACGTAGAAAGGTGCAACGCAGAAGAAACGTAAATTCAGTTTCTACAGAGATAGAGAAAATTACGTTACATCCAGAAGGATAAATTACATCTGGGCAACTTCTTTACCAGGAATCACAAGATTTCTCCGTATCATTGCCCCCACCCTCCTCTGATCGATCAGAGATGTTTCCAACATGAAAACATCAATTTCTCTTGGATACAGCTCGGCAATACCACCCGACCAATTTCCTTCGCTATCTCGCCACCCATCCGATAATTATCGTTTTTTTCTTCTCGCGAGACAGGGTACGAAGGGTAGGAGAAAGGAATAGAGAGCTGAATAAAAGTAGAGGAAGAGAAAGAGACAGAACTGGAGAGAGAGAGAGAGAGAGGCAACATTCGGTCAGATGGGGTTCGACTCTTGCCAAGCTCCAGGCCGCATTGCAGATGCACGTGCAGCCCCTGTACGGATTTTCGATTTCATTTACTTTGTGTTTTCGCCGAGATTCTGCGGTTTCAGGCCACCGAAGAAAGGTCAGCCTGGTTAACCAGGCTAAAATCCGACGTGCGCCAATTTATTCGTCTGGAAAATAGGGAATGAATTTTGAGCGTGAAACTGGTAACGGGCTTGGTGCGGAGAAACAAATAAATCTCGTCAGAAACGTTCCACTTTCGCGATCTAGAATCGACCGCGAAACAGCGCTAATGACTTCTAACTTATACTAAAATAGCCAGCAATATCGGTTGAATCACAGAAGAATTTCCAAACGTTGCTCCAAGGAAGCATCTCGCGAAATCTCATTTGTTTTCAAAGACGAAAATGATTACGCGTTCATTTAGCTTAAATCAGCGCCAGTGACACGTAACTCGTAAAATCATCGGTAACATCGTCGGTTCGATTACGACGGAATATTCGAACGTTCGAAAGTAACATCTGACGAAATCTCGTCAGAAACGTCTGAAAGACAAAAGAACACAGCTTTTCGCGATCTCGAAGCGCGTCGTGAAGCCCGAACGAAAGCTGAGCCAGGCGAAATCTCTGTAAGACCCGGAAGACGTCTCCCCCGGCAGGGTTCATCGACCACGAAGATCACAAGGCACGGTTGTCGCGTGCTCGAGAAATCCGGGCCGGCGAGAGGGCTCGATCTCTCCCTCTTTCGCGTCGGCAACCCGTTTTCCCGCGGCTACTTGTGAAATTAATTAACAACGCGTCCGTGGGTAACGGCGCGTCGTGACACCGAGTCAGCGTCGCCGGAAGCCGATAGGTCATGCACGTGTCGCCGGGCTGAATCGTTAATCTCCGGGCGACACGCGCGACCTGACCGTATCGGAAATAGCGTGGTGGCTTCGAGGGTGCTCGTGGAGGCGCCGGCTTGCGCGTGGAAAGAACCACCCGAAAGAGTAGGATCTTCTTGCTCTGTCAGGGGATGAGGAGGAAGTGGCGATGCAGTGGAACCGATGGTCGGTCACCTGTGTCCTCCTTTTTTCTTTCCCGCTCTCTTCTCTCCTTTCATCCCTACCAGTTTTTACCTGAAATCGTCGAGAGCAGTGCGAATGAAAATCTGGAACACAGGAACGAGGGATGCGCTGATCTTTCAACGCTGGAATTACCAAACCTCGTCGAGGTGGCGTAGTTCGGTAAAAACTATACAGATGCTTTCGACAGAACCGATACGCATTTTGGTTCGAGGAAGAGTTTTTACCGTACGTAATAATTGAATCAAGTATCGATCGTAATTTCTAATTTTTATTGCCTTCTCTACGGGATTACGATGTTCCGCTTGCACGCAAATAGCACATATCATACGGTATTATTATATATACATTTGCTTCTAGTATAACCCATACGTACGTTGCACGTATAATATTAGCCACTTTATAAAGTTTATTGCACAAACCTTATCTCTACCTTGGCTCTAAATTCACTGACCTAATCTAATCTTAACGCTAACCTTACCAGACCCGGTTAATCGACCACTTTCAAAATTAAAATTAAAATTACTTCTTCATCTTACCCTACCTACAATTAATATATTGCCAATCAACTGTTCCATCAATTGATCGTAACAGCGAATATCTTAGAATATTCTTTTTTTCCTTTGTATTTAGATAGTAGGATTTTTGAACTTTTGATCGTGTTGGTATATTATTTAATAATATATCGTCGATGGAAAAGAGAGAGTTACGCTGTCATAAAGATTTCGAAAAGAATAGGATCGTAGAGCAGCAATGTATTACAGCAATGATGTTCGCTGTGTTTGATAATATCTCCATGCAATTATTTAATATAATAAAGAAATAAGCGGTGTTGGCTACATAGTGGTATTTACCGTCAATCTGGTTTATTATTCTGGATGCTCTTTCTTTGGCGATTACTTCTGCTTCGTCTCTACTGTATTCGCTTTATGAAAGCTTTTACATCGACCAAGAGAGATTTTCTCCAACCTCGAATGCCTTCGATTTCCTTTCTTTAAAGCTGCACGGCTGATTTATTGCGGGTCAAGCGATGGTAGATCGATCAAATCCCCTTCAGATCTCTGTTAATAAAATTAACTGCAGCTATTTGCATCGACCTTGCGCCAGGGACGTTTCGGTATCCTACAACGTCCCGGTTATTATCACCCGTCCAAAGTTACTACGACTCCTCCGTTCCAAGTCCACGGAAATGTTACTAATTAACAATAGAGAGTTTACACAGTTACAAAAGTCGCTATAGATTTACATAATAGAAAAAAATTCTCCCAAAGTACTAAGATTTCGACGTAACGGAAACATGTAATTTCATACGCGTAGAAAAAGGCGGAACGTGTGTGAAAAATTTGATGGAGAACTTGCGTGTTTTCCACAGCCAATATCCTCGTAGGCGGCTTCCTGTTAATTGTATCGGTCAATTCTACAAGTGTCACTTCGTTTACGGCGAAATGTTCAAACGCGTAACGACGTTAAGAAAGACGTACGGTGTTCGGACCGAGTAAAGCGGTTCTTCCAATTAACTCGACACTGGAGCGGCCGAGTACGAAATAGGAGAAAACGCATTCGGAGTACAAGGATCAGCGCAATTAGAGAAATAATTGGCAATTAATCAACGTGGCTGTGGAAAAATCCAAGGGTCCCGCCGATTCTAAATTCCTGGCGGTTTCGTTTGGTCGCTTATCAACAACGCAACTTCGGTAATTACACGAGTGATGTCTCATTAAGTCGCGTTACACTTGGCGGCTGGTTAATTAACCGACGTAATCGCCCCGGTGTTTCTAGCCCCTTGTTGACGTAACGAGAACGCGAAAACACGAGAGCCTCGAGAAAATCGAGAAGGAAACTCGAGCAAAGCGCCTTTTTCTTCTTAGTTCTTCGCCTTCTCGATTTTTCCTTCGCTTTCTCTCCCTCTCTCTCTTTCTCTTACTCTTTTTCTTTATCTCATTACGTAGTCGAGATATTCGGAGGAAATTTCAATAAGCGATTTCCAGCTGGTCGAGAGGTCACAGACAGCGAAGATTGCTTTAATAAAGAAGCAAAGCCGAGTTTCGGCTTTAATGCGAGTCAACTACGTTGAATAAAGTGCCTCGGGATAGGCTGCTCCTTTCGACGTGGAACCGAGCTGTTAGAGGCGACAGAATTTCCAATAATAAATGATAAAGCGACGCGAATCCGATTCGAACGTGATAAATCCATCTAGCCGGTTCTCCCTGTCTCGCTGTTGAATTTATTGGTTTCACGGAGTTCCCTGTTATGATATTGTTCGACCGGGATTCTTTATGATTGACTTTCGCCCGATGTTTCTTCTATTTAGTTGGAAACATTCCGACACCGTCAAGTCGGAGAAATTGTTCGCTGGTAAAAGTGTAAAGTTTACCGAACAACTTGGCATTCCAGAGAATATTTGGAGCTGCGCGTGCTTAGAACATAGAGTAGTTCATTTTCGTGAATCCAGCGAATTTTGAATATCGAGGATCGAGCGTTAAAATTTATTACGCTTGCTCTCGGAATTCTTGATTTATGGAACTCTCGAATGTACAGATATTTCGAAAAATTCTATCCAACGTAGAAAGGAAATTCGATCTAACGTAGAAGTTTAAAAAATGTTGATGGCAATTACAGATTTCGCGAAGGGAAGTTTTAAAATTTACAATTTTTTCGAGAATTCTCAAACGGAATCTTAAATCTGCTAGACTGTGCAGACTATTAGACTAACGTAAATTCACGGAATTTTAAGATTCTCTATAAGCACTCGAAGCTTTAGTGCATCTTAATCTTTCAAAAGCTACATTTCCAAAACTTTTCTTTCTTACTATACATTTTGTAATACTTCTCTAGACTACTGTAAATTCTCGAAATCTTTCAAAGTCAACGGAATTCTAGGATTGCCCGCAAGCATCCAAAGTTCCATTATATCTTGATCTTTCGAAACTTGCATCGTCCAAATTTTTCATTCTTATTCTACGTTTTACTATCCTTCTTTTTGTTCCTTTTCCTACATACGAAACGACGAAACACAGCAACTTTGTGATACTGTATGTCGGACGAGGCTCCAAAGTTCTGTTACGTAATACTCTACATACCTGCGAGACTAACGGCAGGAAGAACAACCGTTTAAGCTGTGTTTCGCGATAGGGATGAAAGAACGATAAAAGTTCTTCAAAGCGTATTCAGTTCGACAGGTGGAGGGGCTGTGCATAGAACACAGCTCTGCACTTTTGCTCGAGAATTGAAAAAGTTGAATGAACGAAACTTAAAAACTTCCGCTCCGACGCATCTCTTCCGGCCGATTTCTACGAATTTCATTAATGTGTCTGCCTTATCTTCTGACCGCATTTCCGTTCGCCCCTATATTTTCCCATTTCGTTAATCCCAAGAATATCTTCCTAGAAGAAACTACCTTCGTCCTCGATGTTAACCTTCTTACAGTCGATGAATTCTTTCTCTTCGAATAAACAACTAGTTACACCGTTAATTTTCTCTTTTCGTTTTTTAATTTAATCTAATATACAAGTGATTATTATTTAAAGTTGGAGAAGCTAATTTAATTCCAACTCACCCCTCTTTATATTTTAGCGTTTCTTCTCGACAATCAACCGCATGCCAATTAGATTAACCAGCTTCTGTTCTTCGCGATGGGTTTTTCCTTCGTTGCTGAAGGATTATTCGAGGCACGTAACGCATCGTCGTGCATTTTCTCGCCTATAAGTTCGTTTATCGTCGAAAGGGAGCGACCTCGTTTGTTTCTGTAGCGAGGCCGTTTAACAGCGTTATTACCATCGCGACGATCGCAATTATGAGTCAGACTCGTTTGACCGGAAACCGTCATTAGGATTTATACTCCTTAACGCCGCGTTCCCGGAAACTTGTAGTTACCTTCCGACACGCTCGTTTGGAAAACCAGCTGGGAGAAAATGGGCGGATTAAATGGAAGCTTATTGCCGACGCGATGATATTAGAAAGACCGGTCTCGCGCAAACATTCCAATCATGTAGATTTAAAATTTTATAAAAACGTAGTACGAAGATATTCATATATATATACGTTCATACGTTTCATACGTTGCATAATATGTGCATTATATATAAGCAAATATGTATATATAAGTTTTATAATACGTTTAAAAATTTCGATACGAAGATATTCAGAAATGTATAATTAAATGTATAGTTAATTAAAATGTTCATAAATATGTACGATCTGATTGAAAAAAATTCTATTAAATCTGAGACTTTATAAAACTTGTAATAGGAAAATATTCATCAATATGCGTATATATATATTCTGTTAATTAATTTTTTAATTTCGACAATTACCTTTTTTATTTAGAACACCCCCATTGAAGATGATTAATTCTAACCAATTGAATATCAAAAATACATATATCGTACGTATACTTTAATCGTTCGAAATTCGCCATCAAACGAAATCTGCTTTCCACGAGATTGATATTAATAATCGATCGATCCGCCGGTTAAAGAGAATGAACGAAACTGCTACGGGATAGATTTCGATGGAAATGCGTGCGTGGCAGCATCTGGTGGTTTTTGTTGCCAGGCGCGATTACTCGTGAGAAAAGTAACTATTAAAATTTACGCGATACATCGGTGGGGGAGGAAGGTAGTGGAACAATGCTGAGAAAGAAAGTGGAGCTCGTTGTCTGTGAGAAGAGATCGCCCTATTTACGAAATACCACGAACTGACTGATGAAGATATTCGGCACATATCTGCCGATGATTATGAAAATAGCGCAAGTCTAAAACTTAAGGAAGTTGAACATTTTAAAATTTACTTTACGTTATATTCCATCCACATTAGGACAATGCGCAGGAATATTTGCACGAGAAATTTGCACAAAATTGCACGATCGGGATGATGCTGACCGATAGTTGTACCGAATGATTCGAAAGAGAAGTCGTGTAATTTATAGGATTCTTTTATATTTGGGAAAATCGACGAAGGATACGAGAAAATGTTAAGCGAACTGACAAACTATATTGTTGCATAAAATACGTAAACTGATTATTTTTTTAGCAGCGAAAACTCACTTTGGACACGAGCGTGGTGAAAATGAATTATTCGAGGAGATCCTAATCGAATCGATGATTGGCTGTCGATGGAGCCGAACAGGATCTCTTAGTCTCCGGCGCAATGGAATTAATAAGCTTTTGATCGTATCTGATCGTGTATAGGTTAACGGATCGAAGGACCAGAACCTACCCTTAGTATCTCATGGGGATGCTCCGTATTAGACCAAATGCAAATGCCGTATTCGAAGTTCTGATTGGCAATGCACTCGGGACTCGATATCCCTATGAATAGTATCGTGGACAATTTGATCCTGCATGTAGTTAGCGGTTTGGAATTGGCATAGTAATGGAAACATAGACCATCGTCGATTTTATTAAGCAGCGCTGAACATTCCCAGTTTTGATTCCAGCCATTCATTTCGCAAGATCGTACTTCTTTTTGCATCTTTATCGTATCTTTATCTGAAACGAAATAAGACGGATAAGTTTCTTTATCATTCGACGATTGATCAACGTGTTTCTAGGATCATTCGAATGTCGTTCTTATCTGACGTTCGTGATGGATTATTTAAAATCTTCGAGACATTAAAAGGCTTGTGTTTGCTTTTGAACGAACGTCTAATTGTTGGAAAATATCGATGGACTTGAGGTTCTTAGCAATTTCGCCTCTGACGTGAATTTTATTGGAGAAACGAGCCAAAGAATCTTTCTCTGCCCAACGAGGAAAAATCTTACCTGAGCTACCTAATCCCATAGGTCGTTGATTTGACTATGGATGGCCTGACTTCAGGGTTATTCAAGGTCTCTAAAAAATCTGAACTGTGCGATACGTCAAGATCCCATTTGAAAGTCTATGCGCCTTCGAATACTACTCTAACTCGGCCTTCGTATCTCCTCCTTATCTCGATTATACACTTACTACATCGACAAAATTTGCAATATTGCCCGCACACCGTCCTTACGCTCCAGTTCCCTGAGCCATCTTACCATTCCAAAACCTTAGCAGAATCGTGGAATTATTCACGCGCGAGAATTCGAAGACGATGAAAGTGGCACATCAAATTTCACGAGCATCGATAGAGGAGGCCACGTGAAAGATATCTCGATTCATCCCAGCGGCTGAAACCTATCTGGGTCTCAGTTAACTCCACGCATTCCGCTCGCTTGACCCCTAACCAGAGAGATGAAATACTGCACGTGCTTCGCGAGACAAATGTAGACGTGTTGAGCGACTCGCATAAATCCTGATCAATTTTCTTCCTTTTTCTCTCTCTCTCTCTCTCTCTCTCTCTCTCTCTCTGACTGTCTCCCTGCCGCCCTCGCCAAGATGAAACGTGAAACGAGCCGATCATAGAGCAAGCATCGAATATGGCAATTTGTCTGGCGCGTATCAATTTCTATTAGTGCCAGCAACACCACTCTCGAGTAATAGAAATGTCAAGAACCGTCTCTGGACTTTGTTCTGTTATCCCGAGGACGTGTCTTGAATATTCCCTACCTGTTATCCTAATTAACCCGTGGCACAGAGTTTTGGGTCACGTCGTGATTTAAGGACAGCTAATTGCAAGTTGGATATCTTGTTATTAATCATGAAGCTAACTTTCGGCGATTGTCCTAGCTACACGAATATATTCTCTGTCGTTTTATTTATTTATTTGTCTGTTTTTTCGTTTATCAGTTAACTGATTACACCCCCTGCTACAATCTTCCTTTTCATCTTGCTTTGTATTTTATTTGCGGCTCGTAGCCGATTGCGATAGAGTCGTTCGCTTTTCCATTTTAATTTCTTCAAATGCGCTATATGATGTTTTTTATCGATTCTCGTGGAATAATACGAAATACGTATAAACGTATACGTATAAACCAATGCGTGTAAAACGGATCTCGAACGATAGCAATAAACCACGGAAAAAATGGAGTCAGCCTGTTTACAGACACGGCCGAGACAGTTGTTTGCGGCAAAGTTGGTTAAACGCCGAGATGAGTGGAATGGCGGATGTGACCTGAAAGTTCTAGGCGGAACATTAAGCTTCACGAGGCTGAGGATGTCAGGAAGATTTATGTAATTGTCCATGATCTTGTAGACGAATGTTGGATCTGCCATGGGCTTACGTTCTTGCGTGCGAGTAATTCGAGTGACACAAATAAGTAGATCGTAATTATAGCAGGTGTTTGATTAGTAATATCGATTCATAGATTTTAAGTATTTGATTCTTCTGAATTGCGAGGTGATTTATGGAAGTTTGAATAATAATAAATATCGGAAATCTAGTTTCTAATATTGGTAAAATTATTTAGCAAAGTTGTTGCTAATTTTATATGATTTAAAGGGAGCCAGATATAAAATATTTTACATATCATACGATTTTATATTACATGTAATAATTAATCTCAAACTAATTTTACTACGATCCTATACAATTTCAATTTAATCGTTTATCTTCCTAGTTTCCTCTAAGCTAAAACAACCAAGTTTTTCTTTCAAGGTAACCGGATCGAAACATGGAATTAGACAACGATGAAATACTTGTTTGATCGATACTATTTAATCCTTTTATAAATTATTCGTCGATCATCGATAAGCCTAACTCGCGAGACAATTGGAAATTTCGTTGCTAACGTTAGCGCAGGTATCGCGATCAATTTTTCTTTTAATTTACGAGCTAGAAGCATAAATATAAAATTGATTGGATCCTCCGGTTAACAATCTCGACGTGTCGCTATCGATTACCGCGTAACCGGTCAGCGGAATTGCCGAGCGGGCTAATCAACGTACTGGAAAATAAAATCGAATCTTCAACAGATGCACGGTAAATATTTGACGCGACATCGGAAGTCGGTTCGGTGAAAAATTTATCGAACATGCACCGTAGCCCACGTCATCGAGTAATCGAGTTTACAACGCGCTGATACTGCACTCTTATCATCCTGCATTCGCACATTATCTATTCGCGCTATAGCTATCGTAAAATTGCGATTCATCGCCGATTTCTAGAAATATTTTTCGGAAATATTTTTTCCCCCTAACGCTCGTATTTTCTCCTCGTATTTGCATGAATTTAACGTTAATCACACTTCGAAATTATCAGACGAATCTGTGGTTTAGCATTGGTGTAATATCTACGGTAATTTTAATTCGATGCTGCGTGCGTTATACGCATCTTGTATTTGTACCAAAGGAATCTGTAATTTTTATCATCGGTGTAATCTTTAAATCGATTATTTTAATTGGAAACTGTCAAAGGAATCTATAATCGTAGACCGGTGCGTTTGTAACCTTAGACGCGTCTTATCACAGGCGAAGCATTTCCATTAAATTCTATTACACTTTGTTAAATTATTAGTAGACCCTTCGGTTGGATTAAAAGCAGGCTATTGTTCAACTCACTGCGAGTCTAATGCGTCGTCTACAGAGTCAACTCTCAAAGACTTGAGAGGGTGAATGGTGTCCTTTTGAAAAACCATCTCACTGTCTCATTAAAACTTCAGCTAGTTGCACAGGAAGCCTGAGGATGCCGTAGTACCGCTTTCCAAAAGGATATTACTTATCTTGAGAACAGTTGGCAATCCGTACTACCTACGCATATATAATATTACCGCGTACACGTTCCAGCAGATAGATAAATTCATTGCATCGTCACTCGAATAGATGTCGAGATAAACGAGCGGAATTAATCGAAAGAAACGCGAAAACGAAGTGAAATTATATAGGAGATATTAACTTGAAAGGTGAAAAGGTAATTAAGATAGGAGTAACATGAGAAATATAAAATATGAAAAATCCTATGAAATGTAAAATCAGAGTGATATATGAAACGCGATATCAAAGTAACGTATAAAATATGGAATATGAAATGCCTGCTGGTTGCGTACGATTTCGCAATCGCTGTGAATATTACGGGTGCACGTTAAATTACACGATCGTCTACTCTGTCTTAATAAAATCGATTAGTATCAAATTTACATCACTTGGGCGTTAACGTTTCGCGTCTCTGTATGCGCGTACGCGTTCCACAAATGTTATCCTTCTTTCCTATCGCCGCATCATCGGATGTTTTACCTTCAAACAATCTGCTCGCGATCATCCCCCTCATCGTGGAAAAGCTCAGTCTCGTAATTTGGTTTCGTCGAACGGGAGATAAAATCCGATCGCGAACGATGAAATCAATCGACGGATAACGAACTAGAATTAATTACAGCTGAAAAAAGTGAGCTCTTGGAAAAGAAACGAGCGAAACGAAAAATAAAAAAAAAAGAAGGAAAAAAAACACAAACCTCCAAGTCCAATCAGTTTACTTCACCATGAAACTTCACCCCGATGTTGAACTTCAATTTCCGGCGATTCGATTGGTCGAACTGTATCAGCCGTCGCAATTAAGCCTGGTCGAAAAATTCTTCCGCTGCCATAACTCTGCTGCTGCTGCTTCTTTTGTTCGCTCATCGTTTAAAAAAAAAAAAAAAAAATGAGAGAAAAATGGAAGTAACTAGCCAACCTAGCTAAAAGGCGAAAACCAAAGCATTGTATTCAATTTCCAGGACCGCCGTTCCCCTCGAAAGAGCTGCAATCAGTCTAATATCTCGAATCTCGTTAATTAACCTCCCATCTTCGTCCTCTGCCCCTTCATCCCCTAACCCTTTGGCGCTGACGTTTGTTTGGCCGCGATTAGACGCGAGCCAGGATTTAATAGCTCGCGGAATGTAAATCCCGCTGGGCGATGCACATTATGGAAATTTTTTTAATAACTCCCCTCGTCCACGTTCGTAAGCGTACCGCCCGATGGCGGATGATGAATTCGTCCGCAACCCTGAACTCCCTCGTTTCCTTTTTTTTCTTTTTCAAGCTCGCCTCTGTCACGTGTTTTTAATTAAACGGTAAAATCCCCATTGGCGATGGGATCAACCAACGAGTGTTTCATTTACCATCCAAGTAATCTATCAGCAGACGTTTCAAGTTGAATGTCGTGATAGAGAATGGATCGTTTCGCGAGTAATTATTTCGACTGATTATAGTGGGAGCGTAAACCGTTTGTCGTCGAACCGCCTGTGTTCACTGCGATCTCACGTTCCTCGTTAAGAAAATCTTCCAATTTTACTTGTCATTTGTTTCATCTTGAAAGATTGATGCTTTCGTCAGGGATGAAGGTAATATTTAAATTGTAAAGACGCTTTAGAGACATAATCCTGTACTATCCAAAATGGAACCGTGTTAAGGATCATAGAACGTCTCATGTGGACACAGGAAATTTTTGCAAGAAATTTTGAGAAACCACCGCTTACGTACGTAATACTGCGAGCATTTAAAACAAAGACATTTCATTCTTTGTATAACTGGCACGAAACGCGTGGTATTTATTTCTAAATTACCGTTCTTGTACTGTGAAATGTAACGTTCGCGAAACTCCAGCGAATATTCCAAGAGCGTACAACGTTTTGCATAAAAATCCGTTTAAATCGTATAAACGAGAAATTATTTCAGCAAACTGTCGGATGTAGGTACTCGGTGCCTATTTACCCTTTACACGCTTCCCGCTGGCCGTATTCTTAAACGTCATTTCGCACCGTCTTATAAATTATGAAACGTTTGACGTTGAAGAGGAAGAAAAAAAATGGCTATTTTGAACGTACCGCGTAAAAGCAAGAGGATGCTTTATACTCTGTTATGAACTAGAGAACTGGGTCGAAAGAGCGCTTTTTTACTCGAACTTTTTACATCCTCTTAAAGTCACTCCTGTACTTTGCACAAGTAGCAGGAGATGGAAGAGAAGAAGAGGAAATAGAAGTAGAAAGGAACGTAGGGAAGAGGTTGTGACGTTTCAATGAGATTCTAATCACGCTTCTAGTTAGCGGCCACTCGCCTCTGTCCTTCGTGCTCGTCCATGAAAAATTAAACTGCCGAACATGATATCCGTGGAAAGCCTCCCCCTCGAAATCCGTTGTAATTTACGAGCGTGTACAGCTTATAAATATTTCAGGGCCTGCTTTCAACGGTCTCCGACGCGCTACGTACGATAGAGATCGTCCCAAACGTGCCGCGACTCTGACTTCGTTCCGAAGGATTCTGCGGCTGCTGAACCCATTTCCGTTTCGAATCTCGTCATCCTTCTTTCTGTCGCGTGAATTCGATTCCCGATTCTTGTAGCTGACTACGTTTCCGAGGGACAGTGCCATTTGATACCCTTTTCCTTTGTGCGACCCTCTTAAATTAAACATTTTTTGCTCTTTTTCTCACGTTGATTTAAGGTAACTTGAACACTTAAATTGAATCGTTTAAATAAATTAATTAAATTAAAAACTAAAACGGTCATTTCGTTACAACTTGATTCTGTATTATAGCAGCTACGCTTAATCTACTCGTCATCGCTTACTTTTTAGCTACACGCTGTTCAAAGTTTTCGAATAGATCGCAATAGCCAACTAATTGATTAAGTTAAGTAACTAATTGGCTGTAGAAAACGCTGTAAGTGGGAAAATTGGAAAATTTCATGATCTTTTGGTGGAAAATTTTTTACATAGCAACGAGAACACTGTAGGGTAAAATACAAGTGCAGTTTCCCTTTCTAAGTGGTTATTGATATTAATAATGCTGGATTCTTTAGAGGAAAATACGTCAGTTCATTGTTCCTTGGCTTTTATCTATCGAAATGAATGAAACTGAACTTTATCTACGACTAAGAGGAGGCACATACAGGCTTTCCCAAGGATACTTTTCTTCTTCACGAATTTGGACTATGTTCGTGCACAAGTTTTCTTTCCCTCCCGGAAAAGCTTGTTTCTCGACACCTGCACTTTTGTCTTCAGTCGATTTGGATTTATTGAGTTTACGCCGGAATTCCCAGGTTAAGATTTATCATTTTTCTTAGAAATTTTGTAAAATGGAGCATCTGTGCGATTTGAATTCCCGTAGACCGATTCTTCTCTTTCTTTCTAGCACGTTGTTGGTTTATCGTAGATTGTGAGATCTCCGCAGATCCAATTTGCTCCTCATTTTCAAAGATAATATCGTCGGAAGAAAATCTAGAAAATCAACGACAAATGTCTGCTTGAAAGGGATTAATTTAATTTTAATGTTAATTCTGTGCATCAGTGACTAAACATTTTGATGTTTAAGTCGTTCGGTGTTACAGCCGAACACATTAACGTTATTATACCGTAAAATGAAATATTCGCTTTTTCCATAAACATATCGAAAACCGTGATACGCGCGAGACCATAAAACCGAGGACCAAGTTCTCCTTAACCTTAACGCATGGTGGGGGAAGAAACCTTGAGCTGCCAAACCTCGTCGTGTTACTACAGTAAGCTCTCTACGCATTGTCCTCAAGTGGTGGCAATGCTCTCTCCGACGGTACGCGTTATAAAGTATATGCTTCTGCGTTAAATTTTCCATGTAGAAACTAAATAGGCAATTTTCTTAATTTTATACAAAATTACATCCATATTGGTTTTCAAAGTTTCAAGTCAGCGATTTTTGTGATTCGGTGATCCAAATGAATCGGAAGCTTATCTGCTTCTCCGATTAAGCAAACGTAGATATTGTTTAATGTAAATTATAAACAGCAAATATCGAGCCGATAGTCTCCAATTGACTCATCGATAATCTCTTCAGTTGATATTTCCTTCGAGGATAAAACAAACTTTAATCTTTTCCCCTGCTGTTTCTTATCTTCGAAGTACACTCGTAACGTGAATAAAATTTTGAATAAATACGATTAATACGATAAGATAAAGCCATAACAAATACGAGATGATTAACACTCTAATATTGTAATATCAAATAGGAAATTACAAGCGAAAACGTAAGCTTAAGCGAAAGCGAATCGCAAGTCCGCGAATAAATCGAAGCTTTTGTTCCTTCGAGCTTCGATCCTTCTTAATTACCGCGTTCATCATTGCCCGTTAAATCGTTTCAATGTCCAGTACCATAATTAAATCGATCACGACGCACGAACGAGAACCGATTAAGGCAGTGCATCGGTACAGAGGCACGTGTAGAGAGGCAAGACAAGATCGTTGTGTGCCGACCTGTCTGAAACGAGGCCGTTGCTCAATCAACCAAATACGGCTAACCACGAACGCATTAACGATCTCGTATACATCTAAGATCTAACAAGATAAGAGGCCTGGCCTTTCCTTATTCTATCGGAATTTTGACATTATTCGTTGCACAGATCTGTCCGCGCCTTTTACATTCGTCGTTTCCTTTTAACCCTTTAGCTATGAATGGCTTCAATGTACGACACTTTAGATTTTAGATCGTTACGCATTTGTCAGATTGATGCAACAGCGAACGCACTAACGAATGTTATTGTATGAACGTAATGACTTGGAAAAGCCACTGTGTATTATTGGGTTGGCAACTAAGTGATTGCCGATTTTGTCATTAGATGGTATTGATAAAATCCGCAATCACTTAGTTGCCAACGCAATGTTTAAATTGAAAATATTGAGAAATTAGTCGTTTGTAACGTAAGATGGAAAATGTGGAAAACTCGGAAGATTCGTAGGTTGCCGGGTAATCTAAAATTTTCGAAGCGTGAAACGCACGAATTTTGAAATTGTTCTAGTCGTGAAATGTACAAATTTCGAAAGTTTCGAATTATAACCGAAATCTTCGAGCTTTCGAATTTTGAAGTTTCCAGTGTCTCGAAACTGTCGGATTATCCAAAATTCCAACTTTAGATAACTTCGAATCGTGCGACTTTTGGAATTTCCAAATTCTTGTAGCTTCAGAGACTGCGAAACTTCCACACTTTGAAATTCTCACATTCTTGGAGCGCCGAAATTGCGAAACTTTCTCAAAAGTTCAAATTTTCAAACTTTCACAGCTTCGAATTGTGAAACTTGCGAATTTGGAAATTTTCCTGCCTTTAAATTACGAAACTTACAAATTTTGCAATCTCCGTAGCTTCGAATCGCGGAACTTCCGAATTTTGAAATTTTCCAATTTTTCAGTTGCATAATTTGTCAAATGCACCAATTCTCAGGTACTTGAATTTTCAATCCTTCAAATTATCTCTACACTGACAAATTTTTCAAATCTGCTCGATCAAACTATCGTAGAAAAATTCCATAGAGGCTTAGAACTTCTGACATACCTGCGACAAGTGATTTGCAAATACCTCGCGGCGTATTTTCTTTTTTCCTCGCTGTTTTTCTACGGCTACTCCATAGCTGAAGGGTTAATTAGCTTCGATGGATCGATCAACAAGTCCGCCGCGAAAGGTGTTACCGGTATAATTGTCCTCCTATTTGGACGATCTTGTCGCGTCTTGTACGATTTCTCCTTTATTTCGTCGTTCATTCTAGTCGACTAGGAATGTGTATAACACGACGCTTTCGCTGCTATCGGATTTGTGTTCAGTTTTAATTGATATCGTCGAGAACGAGAACTTTTCTCGTTAAGGATACTTCAATTGGCGAAGACAAAGCTATCGAACTGCACAAACCTTTGGTCTCTTTGATACGTCGCGTCGTTTAAGAAGAGGAAACGAATGGATTCGATGTCGAAATCCAAGTTTTCTGGTAACTGCTTTCATCTCTTTATTCCTTTGCGTGTACTTTGTCGGAATTTACTTTGGAAGTAAATTTTCCTTCATATTCAATTGCTTTCCGATCGACACTAATCGATTTCCTCGTTATCAGACGATCAAATTTCCAATTTTTGACAGAGAAATGGTAAAAAGTGACGCTTTTTAGACAAGTAGTTTTTCACAATGGTTATTCTATCAGAATCTGCGATCTTCAACGATTTTCACTCTCAATGCACTCGTCGTTATTATATTATAGATAGTAGTTGATCATTGAATACGATTGCTGAATTTTATTATCGAAAAAGATCATTCTATTCTATGGATCCTCGTTCCAGAGAGAATCACCGAACTCGAAACTTTTACGACCAACTACGAGTACGTACATATATATTTCCTAAACTTCTCTCAAAAATTGAACATCAGACGAGCCATTGTACAAAACTAAACATCGTTTTAGTCCTTGCACGATACGCGATTAACTGCAAATACTCGAGAAAGACATTGGCTCGTTCCTCGCGTTCCTCTCTTCTTCAAGTCTCTGCAACTCTCAAGTATCTCTCTTGGTCGACCTCGAAAGCGCATCCAAAGTGGCAACTTCTGCTTCTAACAATTCCTAAACACACTGTAGGCGCGGCAAAGCGGGACACGAGCCTCCGTGAGATCGAATTCCCGTCAGTCTACTGTAAAATTCAACCCACCCTCCTTTCCATCTTTCTGCCTCGCCTTTCGCGATAATAGCGTCATCGACACCTGTGCGCTGTCACCGTACTTCCCCATGCAGGTGAGACGTCACAATTTGCGCGTTCTTCGCCCAGACGCCGCCTTATTAGGTGGCGAATTTACCAACGAAAACTAAAACCAGCATCGTCCTTCGGCCAACTTCGACTCGATTCCTCCTTCTCCGTAGAGCTTTGATCCTCATTGTACGAAACTAGTTGCACGCGAGTTTAAGCCAGGCACTTCGATCTACGCCATTAAACATCTTCCTCTGTTTCCTTTGCTTCGCTTGTTATCGTCATAAAGTATCGCGTATGATAAATTATCTTTAGAGATTATCTTTAGAATTATCCTTAGAAGGGGAGGATTTCTGCTCGTGTCGGTGGATCCGTATCAGAGATCGCGGTGTTTCGAAAGTGTATTTTAACCAGTTAGCTGCTTTCGACGAGTATACTCGTCACGAAGAAACGGCAATATTTCTCGTTGCGACGAGTACACTGGTCGTGTAAGAAGAATAACAGGAGTCATTTCATTGGGAATTAATTCTATGTTATAACAGCCACGCATACGCTGTGCTTGACGAGTATACTCGTCGTCGCTTACTCTTTTTAGGTACACACTTTTCTAAGAAGCGACGACAACTAAACTGGATGAAGCACACGCACATACGTAACACGTGAAAGGCGTATCGACGCATCAATGATCCGAACTTCTTCGTACAAAGTTTGTACACATTCTCCTTCGGTTGTCTTCCTCGTTTCGCGTCTACGATCCATTGAATACCTCGTTATCGTCAAAGTTATTATCGAAGGCTGAGTATTTAAGTCTTTAATCCTTTCGCTCGTAGAATTCTTCTTATTTTTATCGAAATAAAATACCGCGATATTTCACTGGAAAGTTATCGTAGTACTACGAATTTAGTTCCGACAATAGCAATTGTCTTATCGCTGCTTTATGTAATTAACGTTAGTAAGTACGTTATTATAACGGTTGTTATATTTCGTCGTGTATAGGATTTGTTTAAACAAAAGCGAGTGTCTCGTAGAGCCCGTGAAACATTTTCGCGGTCGAGCTTGAAAACTGATCTTAAAGATCTCCAGAGAAATATCTTTCCAAAGCTATGGATTTATGTGGAAGGTGTAAAATATATGGACGATCAGAAGTTCCGCGTTTCTGTTAATCTAATGCAACGAATACAACGTTCGTACGCCCTCGGATCATAAATTGTAAGTATAGTCGATATTGTGTTACGCGAAATTAATTTTTCAAGCTGTCATAAATTACCATGCGTATGATTTACATTCACGAAGTATAATATGCTGACTTATATAATATACAAGCTTTTCCTCTCTACATCGGAACGCGCCCATACCTTTCATCGCACCGTGAAAATCTCGCAACAGACACGGCCCATTAATCCCCATCAACGTCCCATCGATACCATTCACCATTGTTCCAGAGATCCTCGTATCACTGGCCGTCGCAAACGTCGAAAAATTCTATGGCTTAAGTATCCTATTGTTTATCGAAATTATCAGTCCGTAGGTACGGAAACAGTTCATCGTGATCGATGCGGCGTCGATCGAATAACATATTGTTATCTTTATTATCGAGAAAATTAAGAGAGTTTTCACGGAATTACGCTGCTTCGTCGCCATCACCGCGTACATGTTCCTCTTGTAATTAATGAAATTGTACTCTTAAAATTACTGATCTACTAGCATATTGAATTAGTGTTTGGAATTTTTAGTGGACAGGCCCATTCCCTTCTTTAGAAAATTCCGGATTACGTGTCCTCCCCGAGCTGTGAACCTAATGACTCCGAGGTTAGGTAAAAAACCCCGGGAAAGGACCAGCCGGAAGGACACGATGGGCAGACGAAACCCAACGACTGGTGGGGAGAATCAGCAACGTAGGAGGACAGTTCATCATCAGACATCGTACCGTGCGGATGAAATACTTCGCTCTCAACAAGATCTTACCACCGCCGTGTTCATAACATCAAACGTTACTTTCATACAACAAGTGCAAATACAGTGCTAGATTACTCTAACACTCGATCTATTAAACCTCCTCCGCCTTGAGCGTTAATTCATTCGAGGTAGGCGATATCGACCGAACGGTTTGACCTGACCGGTTGCTCTTTAGTCGATAATTCGCAACAATTAGAAAATGGAATTTTGTTATTCTTTCTCGCGTAGTCCAAGTCAAAATTCAAACTTATTTAAGATAACACGGTCCATCGAACGATCAGATTTTTCTCAACGAGATTCCATCGTCCAAACATTATCGAACTGCGACCCATTCAAACGCAAAGTCTAAGCGTTGAGACGAAGCTAGTTTAACGTCGTACACATTTATTCGAAAACTGCTTATCTTGTAAATTTCGCATAATTTGGTACATATAGCGCATGCAAAAAGAACGCTCGAAACTCAGTTTCGAAACGATTCGATGCTTGTTGAAATTGTCAACATTCGATCGAACTCTTGGCAACTTCGTAAGACTTTCTAAGCCTTGTGAATCTTGGAAGCGGTTCGCGGTAAATTCCTTTACCACTGATATCTCCAACTTCCTTACATTTTCTTCCATATTTCGCGCCATATCAACGTTGTTTGGATCAAAGCATTCTAAATGCTCGCGAAACAACGATTACGCGCGCTAAGCTTTCGAGACTTGTACTATCGACCGCTTAGACCTTCGACACAAATATCCGACGGTTTCACGACTCCCAAGACTTTCGGCAGTTCGCATATAGTCGACGCGATTCCAAGCGATCGACGACACAACGCTAGACGCGACGAACCGAGAGGAATCGTTTTAAATGCGGACAAAGTAAAACCGATGCGAATCAAAGTATCGATGCGTCGCAGCCAGTTTGAACGTGTAAGAGGGCAGAGTGTCAACAAAGGACGCTGCCCTCTCTCCTTTCCTCGTTATCAACAAAATCGACCATCGTCGGCAGGCATCTTGAATTTGTCGCCCCGGCGATTCGCATCGCCGCCGTGTTTCCCGACAAATTGCTTTAATTACGACGGCAGTCTGGTTAATTCGCCGACTCGATTCACGTGTCGCGCCACCAAACATGGAAAGAAAGAGGAAGAGAAGAAAAAAAAACAAACAAGAGACGAACGTTGGAGAGAGAGAGAGAGAGGAGGCAAATAGGCGAGGAGAAAGAAGAAGGGTCCACGATAATTATGAATCGCGTACGAGAGAGAGTGTATCCTCAGCCTGTATTCCCCTTCCACCTACTGCAACGTACGATTTGCACGGATAATGACGTCGACGTTTGAGAGTCGGGTCACCTAATTACTCGGCCTTCCTGCTCGCTATGAATTCGAATGGTCGACGTCTCGTTTGCCGCTTGTCCTGCGCCGCCCTATTGTATTTCACGCGTTCGCGCGTTCCTAGTTAGTATAATGCACCGGTTAATTACCGGTTCGAGGGTGGTGGGAGTAGATTGCGCGTGGTTTTTCGCGCCGATTCAGTCTGATTATATAGCGCTGTGAATGCCACGTCAATTGAAGTCCTGACAGATATACGGGGTGCGACCGAATAACGCGTACAAGGTGATTCCTTGTGGAAAAAATAGGAACAAAATGTGAAATAACATAACTTTTGTCATTAAGGTTTAGCTTTCGAGAAAATCGAGTTTGAAAACTTATCGAGTGTACTTGAGCACAGGGTCTTCCTTAATCGTTGGCTGGCCTGGATCGAACGACTAATGCGTGTAATATACAGCTCGATCAAATTCTATTGAGCTGTCTAAACTCTTCGCTAATTACTCGCCAAAGATCGTCATTGCAATGGGAGCAGGTTGCACGTGGTGAATTTTCACGTCGACTCGATCTGATTATATGGAACTGCGGATAAGAGATAGTTCGATCTGTCGACACTACGGTGTGACAAATTGTTCTGATATTGAAACTAAAATAATCCTATAGCAATTCGACTCTGCGTAACAATGAATCATAAAGGAGGCTGAGATCAGTCGTAATAACATGATTTACATCTCTTTCTAAGTAGATTATTCTAATCTCGACTAACGACAAATCCAATTTGTCCGCGTTAAGACCGTAATACATGCAAAATTACCGTCACACCTTGGATAGCACAAGTTTAACCTTACACTGGGTTAACGCACCTTCGTTTGTATATTTGTCCTTCCTTTCTCCTTGCTTGGGTACCTAATCTTACGACAAACGATATTTCGAAGCGACAGTTCGACAAGTTTGATCTTGGTTGAAACAATATTCATCGTGGGCTAGGGAATCTCGTAAGGATCTTTGGAGAAACGTGGGTGTAAATAGAGTCAGACACGAATTTCCAAGTTTCTCTCGCGCAATAGTTTGCTAACTAGCAATCGGACTACGAATTTTTATTCCGATTCTTATGTTCGTAAAAGACGAATAAAGAAAATAGGACGTAAATAAAGGTTTGTTTCACAAGCAGATTCAAGAGTTTCAGAATTTCTCGGTGGCTTGTAAAATTTATATTAATATCATATTATTAATCCAAACGTACGACAGGGCGCAAGAATTAATTTCCATCGAACAACTTCAAGTTGAAGACTCATGGTGCAGCCTGCATTAGTACGTAATATCAGCAGCGACAGATGAAGATCTTCGACAAAATAGGTTGCTCGTGCAATTTACCTTTCGAAACCGAACAGAATGTTGGACAAAATACATTGCTGATTTCTCATGATTCCGTGGAGTTAATCCACGATCATCCGTTAGCCAATCCTGCCGGAGTTTCCTTGCATTCGCCACGTTTTAATTACTGTAAATCTATCTCACGTCGGCCGTGAGAGTTGCGCGAAAACGCGAAAGCGTGTTTTCCCTCGGTTTCTTCCGCGACGATCGATTGTTCCTCTTCTCCCTCGAGCTGCTTTCGAACGAGCAGCTTCAGAAACGTAATTAGAAGGCACCGATCTCTCAACTCCCATTGCGAGCATCGTCTTTTGTCTATTCCACGATATCTTCCTATACAAATCTCCAATTCTCCTCCTATCGTTATTAATTAATTAGACTGGCGATATCCATGGAGATTCACATTCTTTGACGAATACAACTAATACATTTTGCCTGGCTTATTAAATATTCCAACGTGTATCAACACTTTGAATATCCATTTCTATACACTCTTATACATTTATATAATACATACTATACTTTTGCATATATTCAATTTCCCATAAACGCGTTAAGACTTCCATCACCACATCTTTCTACCATCATTTCTCGGATATTTCGATCAAAACCTGCGCGTACGATTCCAGGAACCCTGCATCTCCCGAGCAAACGCATTCTGAATCTCTTGAAGAATTAATAACTTTATGCCGAATTTGTTTGTTAAATAGCTGGCTCGGCTAACTGTGCAGCAGCCTTGTAACACGCGCGTCTTTCGCGGAACCTTCTTTTCGCGTAGAAGGATCTGCTGCGGAGAGGGAGAACCGTGACAAATGGCTAGAAACCTTGGTGAATCGCGGAGAAGAACCTTCGATGTTTCGCCGAGGGACGCGATCGACGTATCGGAAAATCGAATCTGGGATAACGTTCGAGTTATTCGTGTCAGATGATGATAAGCTACGATACGCCAACGACGGAACAACGAGTCAGATCTGGTCCCCGAGGTCGACGTCGTTGTCTATCCGTCGTGAATTTAATGAACATCGTTGGCTAGACTCTCGTTCCTGACCAAATACGGAGGGTGGCGATGTTCACCAGCCTCTAAGTGGGTCAAGCCTGGCATCACTTCGCTTTGTATGAATTTTAAATAGCGCGAAGCTGAATCCGCGACGATCGAATCGAGTTCTTCTTCTTAGTATAATGCGACCGTCGAACGGCTGTTTCGATCCTTCAACGTACAATTTTCTTCGATCCAACTGATCAAAAACGCACAGATCCTTTGGCGGAATCGTCTCTTGGCTATATATGCATAACGATATATCTCGTTGCGATTCTAACGCTACATCTTATGGTTTTTAATAGAACAAGATAGGAAGATAGGAAGCGAAAGAACGCGAGTTTCCATAAATTTTAAGAAATTTTCCGATGACAGAAAGTGACGATTCGGTCGAAACTAAAGAGATATTTCAACTTTGGAACGTTTTTAATTACATAGAGTAGATTTGTACGCGCAAGTATGTGTGTGTTGTTTGTGACAATTTAAGATATCTCCTATCGCAATTTGTCAGTTATAAAGCTAAACTTTATGTAGGAAAAGATATATCTGTATTTTAATTACTTTATATTTATATTCGACTTTTTCTTATATTTACTTTTTATAGTACTTTCTTCTAGCGTTAGACTTATTTACTCAGCGTGCTATAAAACAAACAAATTAAACGACAATCGCTATGCTTATTTACCCTACTACTTGGATATGCAAGCGACGATGAGATCTTGAATCGGCGAGTTTGTTTTCTTCGTTTCTGCAAAACGTCTTAACTTCCTCTGCTTCCCGCATAGGTTGGGTACACGCTTTTCAATGTTTTCAAAGAGGTTGCAACAGCTGACTAAAAGGAAAATGTCGTCGAGCGGTAATTTTCCACTCAACACGCGCCACTTTGGTGTCTTCCATCGCCAACGATCCGCAAAATGTCGAATAAATTAACTACGCGTTCCATTTTTCCATCGAATGAGCCCATGATCAGCCTGGAAATTTGTTAGCGTTAATTTGTCGACCACGATATCCTCGAGACAACGCAACGCGTTGCGACATTGTTCAGAGATAAAAACAAACAGCAGGGGGAACGCCGACAATGGCTCGTTCGCGTCAAGGTTTATCGGCGCAGTTGATAGTTGAGGCTGGTTCGGGTTCGCGATCGCCGCTATCCCAGGGTATTTCGAAAATTCGCTATCAGTGACGCGACAAACGCGATAAGCCCGAAAACCGCCAGCGTAGCCTGCATGGTCAGGCAGTAAATCTTCGATGCATCCCGCGTCCAACGAGACGTTTGATTTGTTCGTATCGGTGCGCGTGATTCTCGGGCAACCGGAAGCTGTTACGAAGGATCGGAGGGTTTTGTCGATCGTCTGTCTTCGATAGCGAGATCCTTTAACACGCGGACTACCAAACGCCAAGTCCCGTAATGGGTCGTTCTGGATCCAGTTGCTTTTCGTAGCGCCTTTTTAGAGAAATTTATAGCAACAGAGATCAATAGTTTCTTATGAAATTTTCCGATAAATCATAGATACGAACAAATCAAAAGATAAAATATAAGCAAACGATGCGTATGCTGCACAGTTCTAACGTAACATGGTCTTACTTTGGGGCGCAATATCTCGACATCGGTACCGCTAGACTTCTTCAAATTTTAGCTACGTGTACACCGTGTCCTTCTTTACGAGTAGCTAAAATTTGAAGCAATATCTGCTACCTCAGTTTCTCGGAGAAATACCTTAAGGGAGCTCGAGATGAAGGGAATCTGAAGATATTCGTCTGTTGTTCGCGATAGAAGTGCACGTCTTAAGGTACTTGCAGCATAGACTGCCTTCGACGGTTATCACGCAGCAACTGTGTACCAACGAAAAGTCGAAAATACGTAGTTTCTTATATCCGACGAGTGAGGTTCGTTCTGAATTCCTCGCCACTTTGCTACACCGTCAAAGGGATAGAACGTAATATCCGCCTGGTAATTTGAAATCCTGGAAAATGTGTATCGATGTAACGATCATAGAGTAATTTTACGATTCTAATTCCACGATATTCCACTTAAAAGAATGCAATAATACTAGTGCTAGTTAATTAAACGTAACTGATTAATTGCGAATTACAAAGCACAGATGTTGTTCCGGGGGAGTAAATCAGGGACGACAGTTCTTCTTTGGGAGAACAAGCATCTTGATAGACGTTACGCAGATGCTTTGAAAAGCCTGCGGTAACCAGTCACGCGTCGACTCGCATCCACGAAAGATACGACCTCATTTCGCTGCCGGAAGTCCGCTGCGGAACGTTCGAAGAACCGCAGCAGCAGCAACAGCGAGCAAGCAAGCAACAATGAGAATTACTTTCCACCACGTAGCCCGGTTCTAATATTAAATTTTCCAGAAGCCCGCTTATAAACGATTTGATAATATTAAAACCGCCACGCAAAAGATCCATCGCGGTTCGTCAATTCTACGCCTGACCCTCTGAATGTAATCATTGAAAACAGATATCGCGTGAAACATTTTAAAATCACGCGCAAACTTGGATAATTTTTTCCTCAAGCTTCTTAGTTTTCCTAATCTTTCATCGTTAATCCCTCAGTTTCTTTAATCAATATATATCTTCTTTAACACACACATACACATATACTCGGTTCTTCCACACACTGTTAACTGATAGAAAGTTCCCCTTAAAATATACTTTCTCGAAGAGACGACTAAAATCTCCCTCGTTTCGTTATTTATTTCTAATAATTTAATTTAATTTATTTTAATTATAATTATATATAATTTAGTAAAATTATTTCTACTATTACGTTCTCCTATTCCACTATTCTACCAATTTCTGTTATTCTTAAGCTCGTCTGAAGCTTCGTTGCCCAAAAGAAATTCCTACAATTCCTACTATTCCATTGTTTCTTATAATCGCCTCTTAGTATTCGAAATGAGAGAGAGAGAGAGAGAGAGAGAGAGATACATATTACATATGAAAAAATAAATGTTTCGAAAGCAATCTCCATGTATTGTATTGTTCGCCGTTCAAACTTGCGAGTGGCATAACAAACGACTCTGTTTCTAGCTATAGCAGTTTATCCAATGAAATACGGCAGGAGAAAGGGAGAGAGAGAAAGAGCGAGAGAGATTCTGTCGCAGGTAGTGAAAAGCCTCATTCCGGTGTTGTTCGTTGCACGGTGAACGATCTGAAATTCGTATTAAACGACCGTGATAATTGTCTGTTCGCGGGAGACAGGTGGGTTAAAATTACGGGAGTACGCTCGAGACGAACGTAAACGCGCAGAGCCAATGACAAACTAGTTCCACTAATGAGAAGGAGATACCTCGGCGTCTGACTTTTCTAATTATTACCCGCCGCGTATTTGCGCTTGTTGAGACTGAACCCTGTGAAAACTCGAACGGCGGATGCTTCTGAATGAAGCGAAAACACGCTTAATTTACGATGTCGTGAATTATTTCGATATTCCAATTGAACAATGCGTTCGCAGTTGGGATTGGCGAGACTTTTCCTCTGTTTTGCACGCACGATGCGATCTTTTACAACGCTGTTTCTTCTTTCTTTCCACGAGCTAATTTACTTTCTATAGGCGGTCGCTTTTACCCTTCGTACGAACTACAATAAATGGAGATGAAAATCGCTCTTTCATAAGCTCAATCGAATCGTCGTGGAGAAAGTGATAACAACAAGATGTTTCGTATTTTTATGGGACTGAAAATTCACGGTTCTGCGCGAACAGTAGCAATCATCGAATTATTATATCAATTATACGCGGTTCGTCGAAATAATCGTTATACGGCAGTGTTAAAAGTCTCTCAATTTGGTAGGTAGGTACGTGATTAACTTGTAATTTCGATAATTATAGCACAAAGGGGGACTAATATGTCATTTCTCTGTGGTAGCTGTCGGAGCCTCGATCCACGAAGAAATTTCCAATTTAATTAAAGCTAATCAAATAAATTTTTATGGAATTTTAACGTCGAATCTAACCACGAGAAATCAAGAGACAGAAAAATAGAAAAAAAGGGAACTACGGTATTCAGACGTTGCCATCCATTAAGATGCAATGGTACTTCCGGTGTAGGTCGAGGGTCGCCTCGAAACGACATAATTCCAATGCAAACAAGTGTCGAGGGGAATAATCGAATTCTCTTTAATTAGCGGCGGTAGTAGCCTCGGTTAGACGATAAGCTTCTTTTGAAAAACACACGGAAAAGTTTTAAGCTTACGAATTGACAGTGACGTAAGAGACGTAGAAACGCCAAGTAACCATAGAATAACCATGCATGGGTAAAATAACTTTGAGATCGATAATGCGACCTGTAAACCACGTGTCCATTTTCCTTGTTTCAGGTGTCGTAGAATGCAGCGATACGAAGCGCGGTGCTCGTCCGCGACGAGGCGATGAGAAGGCTGAATGGAGGCCGAGGAAGCCTCAGAGCCCCCTGGGGCTCCGACCAATGTTCCCTCGTCAGAGTACAGCGAGATGAACCGTAGTGGCGCACCACAGCCAATCTAAACTGTCACCTGTTTCAATTACTCTTGCAATCTGCACCAAGAACCACGAATAAGGACACGACAAATAAATAAATACCATCGTCAACCAACGAAACACGAGAAAAACTGTAATACTCTCTTCGGTTCGCTGTTTGAAGAAGTATCCTGAAGAATTTATATACCTGAACACGAGATATAAACCAACGCAATTAGCCTAGGCAATTCTAAAGACGTACTTCATCGCTGACACGGCCTCTCTTTGTTTCCTATCTAGACGCACAAGTTGCTTCAAATCGATAGAATTGTGTTTAGTAGAAACGTAGACCTCGCGGAGAAGGTCCATTGAAAGAACACCGTGCAACGAAAGATTAATTACCAATCGTTCGACTAACTATAAACGGGAAGAATTATTGCAAGAGAATGGCTGCACCAGTGATAGAGAAGAAGCGGTTCTTCTGCCGCGAATGGGCGTTCACCAAACTGTCCCACTGCTTGGAACAGAGGCCAGCCTCAAAGACATGTGGCGTTTTGGTCGTTGGTGGCCCAGGAAGTGGAAAGACCGCGTTCAGTGCAGAGTTAGCCTGGCCATCGGCTGGTACCAATGCTAGACATCAGAGATCCTTAAACAGGAGATTGTTGGCCAGGCACTTTTGTCAGGCTAGAAGCGAGGCTTCGTTGTCACCAGCTCAGTTCGTGAGGTCTCTGGTTGCTCAGCTTCTGCAACCCGGTTCGGATGGGATTCATAGGTCAGTGACTGTTATACAGAGATTCGTAACTTAGTCTTACAATACTATACTTATATTATACGCTAGAATTACGCTTCCATCAGGTGAAAATTATCTCAGTTATGGAGATAAGTAAAGGTAGAATTTACATGGTTGGAAAATATATTCCACAATTTTCATTAATTTCAAACGATGAATCTAATATTACTATATTAAAACGATGATTTTTACAAATGACTTTCTCTGAACATTCCACAGAGTGTCTTCGAGCTCGCCGATACCAGGCAGCGCGACGACAACCAGCAACGCCACGACAGTGCCATTGACATCGAGGGAAATGGTAGCAGAAGCCTACGCGGAGAAGCTTCGAACCGATCCAGAGATACAAGCCGCTTTGCAACCGGATGTCCTCGACAGAGATCCCGACGACGCTTTAAAGAAAGCACTGCTGTTCCCTCTATTGGAGTTAGAGCCACCAAAATGTTGCCTGTTCCTGTTAGTCGACTCGATCGACGAGGGGCAGACTCTGGATCTTCCTCAAACTGGCACCAGAGACTCGAGAAGGGAGAGTGATAACGTCAGTAGGACGATCGCTGAATTATTGGCTAATCATCATCATCTATTTCCTCAATGGTTGCTTCTGGTTTGTACTGCTCGACGTCAGAGCAAACCCATCTCACGGATGTTCAGCGGCTTCCGGAAGATCCCTTTAGACGATCTAAGGAAGTCCTTGGTGGTGAGAGACATCCAACAGTATATCCTGGCACGGTTGGATCAAGAAGACGCGCTCAGGTGTGTATTTGTTGATATCGCATCGACACGCGTATTTGTTGAAATTATTGGAACTTTCGATTGGTCTTTCCAATACCGAGCTTCCATGGTCGTTTGTAGCGTATAAACTGATAACTAAAAGCCAACACTTACAATTACAGTCGCTAAATACGAGTTAATTTTCATTCATCCAGGCAGCACATCTCGCGCGACACAGCCGAGATGCTGAACCAGCTGCACATCAAGAGCAACGGCTGTTTCCTCTATCTAGAAAAAGTTCTCGACGGAGTAGCCGAGAACTTCATCGTTCTACGCGAGGTTCGCGAGATACCAGGCACCTTGAACGGTCTCTATCTATGGCTGTGTCAAAGGCTCTTCAGTCGAAAGCAATTTGCCAAAGTTCAACCTCTATTGAACGTAATCTTAGCCGCAAAACTACCCATCACCCAGGAGATACTCTACAAATGCGTGAAAACTGCGTGCACCAACATCACCATAGAAGACTTTAATCGACGTCTCCACCTTCTACGCAGAGTCATCTCTGTTTCTCGTGCAGGAGCGTTGATGTTATTCCATCATAGCTTCGCAGAATGGTTGCTGGACGTGAAACACTGCACGCAGAAGTATTTGTGCTCCGCTGTGGAAGGTCACGCGATGCTGGCCGCTTATTACACCCTTCGCGGACCGGAATTGAACGCCGATGAGATCTGCGTGCTTGGACAACACCTGCAACGGTCCATAACGAACGTCGCTACCACAAATTGTAACCTGGACGTGCACACGCTTCAAGTACTGTGGATGATAGGCAGTGGAGCACCGATAGAAGATTGCTACCTGGACAGCTCAGAGTGCATCCTCTGGCCCAGGCAGGAAGTGAAGCTGTTGAAACTGTTGATCGATGCGGGCGCCAAGCCCTCGGAAAAGGTCGTCGAGGACGATGCCAGCAAGGATGCTGTCTCTTCTAGTCAAGTAATTAATTTTGGAAGCTTGCGTTTATTGAGAAACTGGAATTTTAAAAGCGAATACTTGTCGCCGTTGTCTTTGAGTAAATTGATCTGTCGATTAAATTTAGACTCTAGCAATTAAGAGAATGAAGATGTTTATCTGACAAGGAGCGGACAACGATTTGAAATAATTAATTTTGTTAAACGACAGTTTTAGGATACGTAGTAAGCTTCTTCTTATTTATATGTCATAGACAAAAGCAATTCGCGATTGCGCAAGGACTAAAGCCAGAAATAGAATTCGTATAACTGTGATGTTTGTCACAGGTCTCGCAAGACGTAAGCCCTATGGATGAATCTCCCAGCGAGCCATTAACGGAACTGCTCGGCGAAAGCGGGGACATCAATCAAGCTGATTCTTGCGGACGAACAGTGCTGCACACGCTTGCTGCAGACGGTAATGCATCTCTGCTGGAGTTGGCTCTGGCGACATGTCCTCAGGTAAGGATCAACCTCTCTCATTTTTAAAAAGCTGCGTCTTGATTTATACCAACAATGCGCTTTTCACATGCCGAACGAAGAATTATAAATTTACAGAAAAATATTTACAAATTTACATATTTATCATTATGATATTTAGTGGGTGAAAGAAATCTTTGTCCGTTTAGTAACATTCGCATAATAATATGAAATTGCATAAGCATCTTATAATATATAATTAATAATTAATCTCGTTTGACAATTATATTGACTTCCCTAACGTATGTATACTAGCATTTATACCGTAATAATTGTAAGTGGACATCATAAAGAGCAGTCTTTAAGGGAAACCAAGCTTACAATGTAATAAGGAAGAAGCATAAACGAATCATAAAGCATTAACCGCAACTGTACCGGTTTACGATCTTCCCTTATTAGTTGCAACAATTATCATAAATACAACGCGTGTCAAAAGTTTCTAACTACGGTGTAATCTCATTATATTGTTGAAATAACGACTTTCTGAAAATAAAGGACCAGGTGCACAATTTGTACCTGGACTCATAAAATATAATTTTTATTAACATATTATTTGAACCAGAATTGGTCTATAGTTTGGAAAGTTTTGACAGTCACTCTATGGAAAAGTAGATTCACATAAATTAAACCCCTTTATACCGGTGTTTCCCTACACTTTTTGAGTCGCGATACTTTTTTATGATAATGAAATAATCGCCCTCCTCCTACACAAGAAAGTATTTAATAAGATAAATAAAATAAATTTTCAGGTATATAATTTTAATTTATATTTATAATTAGTGCTAAGAATCTTTATTTAATTAATAGAGTAAAAATAATAAAAAAACACTTCCCAACCACGAAAGAATCGCAAATCCGAAAATTCCACAGATTAGCAAACCGTGTTTAACACCATGTTACATGTTGCATATTTTCTAATCACGCAGGCAAAACTGGAAGCCACCGATCGTCACGGTCAGACACCCTTAAATCTAGCAGCGAGACACGGTTATGCAGACGTAGTACGAGTTTTGCTGGCTTCAGGGGCCTGTGCGGATCACGCTGACTGCGACGGATGGACAGCCCTGAGAGCTGCTGCCTGGGGTGGACATACTCAGGTAATCGTTAGAATAAAACAACAGAACTCGAGACATCGAATCATCTATCCTTAACAATGTCATCATCATCCTTGCATACAGTCGAGAATATAGTCGTTGTTGATACACGTTTAATAGACGATATAACATTTGATTGCAACACAAGTTAACAGTCAAATAATACACAGTAACAGTCGATTAATATATCTGAATATCTTAATGAGGATTGCAAGTATTGAAGTATGATAATAAAAGGGGGAAGTCAGTGGAGGAATATAAACGGTGAAATAAAAATATAGGTAGTCGAAATGCTGCTGGAGCACGGGGCAATGGTGGATTGCGCCGATTGGGATCAACGAACCGCGCTCAGAGCAGCCGCATGGGGTGGCCACGAGGACATCGTTAAAGCGCTTCTGCAGCACGGCGCCGACGTCAACAGAACCGATGACGAGGGTAGAACCGCCTTAATTGCCGCTGCCTACATGGGTCACAGCGAGATCGTCGAACACCTTCTAGACTTCGGCGCGGAGATCGATCACGCTGATAACGACGGAAGGACTGCACTCAGCGTAGCTGCCCTATGTGTACCCTCCAATCATGGCTATGCAAAAGTTAGTTTCCGTTCCCCTCGTTTTCACGGCTGTCGAAAGATAAAGAAAGGCAATGATGTTATGGGACAAGCAAGAACGAGATACTTGCAAGATCTATCGTTGCACAAAACACTGCTGGAACACGAATACTGTTTCTCTTCATACGTACTAACAACGAAATTTTAGTTTGTTTGATATCATTCCATTATCGTATCACACTATTGTTTTTTGTTTTTCTTTTTTTTTTGGTATTGTATAAGGTAGTTAAAGTTTAAGAAGATCGTAAGCGCGATCTGATTAATCGATTGATTTTATGCAGACACTAGCTGACAGTAGAAATCCTTAATCATTTTAGTGCTGATGTCTTTAAGCTCGCTGCATTCGAATTTTTATGTCCAATCCCACTCCCAGCGAACTGAAAGGCTTTTAACGTTTTGTGATGATCTTTATACACTATATATATATATATATATATATATATATATATATATATATATATAGGGTGATAAAAAGAGAGGTCTAAAATTCCTATTAAGAGATCCTAATAACGCTCAGCACTAAAATGCGCAAGTAACAGTCAGTTGAAGCATGAAAATTTTAAATTTCGTATTAATGAAATTACGCTTAGTTATTTACTTGTGAGATCTCGGTATACGTATATAAACGAACATATGATCTTCTGTCACAGGTGGTTACGATCCTCTTGGAGAGAGGAGCTGCAGTCGATCACCAGGATAAGGATGGCATGACACCATTGTTAGTGGCCGCGTTCGAGGGACACAGAGACGTTTGCGAGTTGTTATTGGAATACGAGGCAGATGTGGATCATTGCGATGCTACGGGGCGCACACCTTTGTGGGCAGCTGCCAGCATGGGTCATGGATCAGTGGTCGCTCTTCTCTTATTCTGGGGATGTTACGTTGACAGCATTGATAACGAGGGCAGGACCGTTTTGAGCGTCGCTGCTGCCCAAGGCGGCACTGATGTAGTGAAACAATTATTGGACAGAGGTATAAAATACCTTCCCTTTCCTCCCGATTATTTTTATCTTAATTCAGTATTAAGTCCTCTGAATTATTTTTCAAGATAACTTGCAACATGAATCCTCGATATTTTAGGCTTGGACGAGCAACACAGGGACAATTCAGGATGGACGCCATTACATTATGCGGCATTCGAAGGGCATATCGATGTTTGCGAAGCATTACTGGAAGCTGGAGCCAAAATTGACGAAACTGACAACGATGGGAAAGGCGCTCTGATGCTAGCCGCGCAAGAAGGACACGCTGCGTTAGTCGAGAGACTCCTGGAACAACATAGAGCACCGATCGATCAACACGCTCACGATGGAAAGACGGCTCTAAGGTAATTTAGTAATAACGATACCTTAGCTAAATCCTCTATCTGTTTCATTTTATAAAATATCTTCATGGTGTCAATCGCAGACTCGCAGCTTTGGAGGGGCATTATGACACCGTCAGGGTACTATTGAGTCACAATGCAGACGTGAATGCGAAAGATGCCGATGGAAGAAGCACTCTTTATATCCTTGCTCTGGAGAACAGACTGGCGATGGCGCGATTCTTGCTGGAGCATGCACGAGCTGACGTGGAAAGTAGAGACTCAGAAGTAAGTATAAGAATTTTTGTTGTTGATCTCTTTAGTTGCTTCGTATATGTTTGTAAATTTAATGTGATTTTCCAGGGTCGAACACCTCTGCATGTGAGTGCTTGGCAAGGACACGTCGAAATGGTAGCTTTGTTGCTAACAGAAGGCAGTGCGAGCGTAAACGCCTGTGACAATGAGAATAGAACTCCTTTACACTCTGCTGCCTGGCAGGGTCACGCAGCCATCGTCAGGCTGCTTCTGGAACATGGAGCAACCCCTGATCATACTTGCAACCAAGGCGCAACAGCTCTGGGTACTGATAATGACCAAAGTTTGATCAGTAACATGACTTTTTTCTCACATACTTGACTATCACCATTATTGTATTTATATAAGAAAGTAATTAAACTGATCAACATTCATTAGGTATCGCCGCACAAGAGGGTCATGAGCACTGCGTACGAGCACTCTTAAATCACGGTGCTGATCCCAGTCATTCTGATCATTGTGGCCGAAACGCTATCAAGGTGGCTGCCAAAAGTGGCCACGACACCGTGGTCAGGCTACTCGAGGAACATTCAGCTAATCAACGAAGTCTGAGGCCTGGTATCAACGGAGGTTCGTCTATTTCTCATAATTCTCCAATGCGTAATTTGTCGTCATGTCCATAATTATGTATATTGTTTATTACGTTATTACAACGCATATATAATGCAGGTGGAAGTAGTAGCGCTACTTCGGTGACATCAAACTCTACAGCTGAAACGAAACCATCGTCTGCGATCTTGAATCCTCTGTCGACGCAATACAGTCCAGCAGAGTCACCTGATTCGACGAAAAGAAGAAGCTGCGTGTCCTTAGGCAACAATTCCAGCAACAGCAAATCCAGCAGCAACTTGACTGGTAGCACAAAGAGCGATCAAGGGAAATTCAACCAGAACTCGATGGTGAATCAGGTAATAAAAGTAGGTAACAATTGTTGTTTCTAATGCTTTCCCGATTAACTCTCTTGTGTAACTTGAGGAGCCAGTTCGAGGCTCTCCGATACCACTTCCAATCGGCTCTCGTCCGTCACGTTCCATCATCTCTTTCTGGCTGCATGTTTTGTTTATTCTGTTTTCATGCACCCGTGTACAGATCGTTATTTATACAATGCCACTCTTCGTACGAAGATTTTGTTTAAATGCAATCTACTAACTCTCTCGAACAACCAGATGCACATTTAAAACGTACATTCGATTGATTTTTATGCAAACGTTAGAGGCCAACTCGATCTATACACGCTACGAATTTGATTCCTATGGGGAACCACGCGTTATCTGACTGCTATAATTTTAGACACCATTATCTTTCACGCAACAATTGCAACAATGCTCGAGGGGAGCGAAGAGTCGTCCGCTGAGCAAACTTTTGTCACCTCTGAAAAGCGAACCGCAGAGTCCTATCTACGCTTCGCCGCCTCATTCGCCGTTAAGCGACAGCCTGATACCCTACTCGCCGACGAATACGAGTCCACCTAGTGCCCAGACCGCTGCGAACGTGATACAGAGTCAGCTTGGAGTATCGTTGTTGACTGGAAACCAGAATATACCATACAAAGCGCAGATCGGAGGATACAATCACACGTCAGCCATTTACGAACCGATCAACATAAAGACAGAGATCATCGATAAAAACGACATTAGCAAACCGTTTGAATTAACAAACGAAATGTTAGGTTTAAGCGTAACGAAGGACAAGAAAAATGGTCTTGACGAGAAAAGAAACTCGGCCGATACTCATTTCACTAGGGACACTCATATGAGGATAATATTGGGAAACAGTGGCGCTGGTGTTGGCAGAAGCGTGAAACATACTTCTGACCATACACCTGCCAGGTAAGATTGCGTTTCAATAATATAATAAAAATGTTAAAGAAACTCCCTCCACATTGCGTCCTAAATATAAACCACTAGTAATAGTTAATTGGTTGTAAATTGTTTCTAAAACATATTGGAGCGATTTTTCTAATAGACTATATTAGAGATTAAGCATGAAAGACGCTTTTTGAAAAGACTGATTTTTTTATTACAGTGCAAGCAATGCAAAACCAAAGCGCAATGGCTTGGTTTCCAACCCAGCCATGAGATTAGTAGCAGGTGTTAGAAATGGAATTGAAAATGCAACTAATAGAAATAAGCCTATCACAACACGAGTTAATGGATTTCAGTGGAAGGCCGAGGCACGAAAGGAAACACCTTTGTAGGGACAGGTATTGACACAGTTTCACTTTTGAGGGTCATAAAAAATGTCTATGATACAAATACAACGTATTTTGAATGATTGTAAAAAAACAATAAATCACCAAACACTTAAAGAAACGTTTGATTCGTATGAAATTGTACAAATGTTTACAGCATTGTATTTAATTGTATTTTTCTTTACAATGCACTGCATAATTCCATTATGCTTTACAAATATACATACTTACAATTTCCATTCAATCATACACTTTAGTATTAGAATTTAAATATTTTCATCCCTTCAAGTTTTCGTTTAATTCAGTTTTAGTTTGAAAATTATTGAATGATAAATTTTTAAGTTTCCTTCTTCTTCTCTTTTTTTTCTTTTTTCTCTTTTTTTTTTTAATATTACAGTACTTGAATGACATACATACATATATATATATTCAATTTATAAGAAAATAGAAGTAGCTGATCCTTATGCACTGTAATTACAGTGTTCAGTTTTGGAAGTGGTATCAGTAGATTTTTGTATTCCTTTTCTACTAAATCGTAACTTATAAATATTTTGCATGATCAAAAATAACTATACATATATAACATTAGATTTTACAATAAGATTAGAAATTTAGCAAAACATGAAATTTAAAGAGTTTTAATGTTTTAATCTTTTCAGAATAACCATCTCACTAATCTACGTTTAAGTGTGTCGTGTCGAGTTTATTATTTACGTAATAATTAACAATAAAGCAAAAAAACAAAGACAAAGGACTAATCAAAATCTTAATTTTTTGTGATGTAGGTTGTGTTGTCAGAAACACCTCAGCAGGACACCGGAATCCGTTATTGCGGCTGGCGAATCGTAATCACCAAAAAGCGGAAGTCAATAAACAAATTCTTCTCTTTTTATTTGAGCAAAATCAAATTACCTCATATGAAAAAGTAAACGAAAAAGAATATGATTTATAAGAATTGCTGTTGAATAAAAAAGAAAGAAGATGAAAATTGCGTAATACAAAAAAAAACCAAATATTAAACAGTATAGAGAAATATGTAGATCTAGATATGTAAACTTTACGAAACATGACTTTGTATAAATGTAACGTTAATAAAATTCTTTACTGATCTCACTAATACTTCATATAAACGAAAGAAATAAAAAATGAATTAATTATTGAAATCTTTAAGGATTAATAGTCATGACTTTGATGGGAGAGGACGACATAATACGAGATTTTTTTTCTTCTGAAGACTGGGTGCAAATGAAATGCATAATGTGATGTGGATTATGCAGAATTGTAAAGATATGTATAAATTATATTGAGCGATTTAAGAAAAAATATATCATTATAATGCGAACTCAGTTACAAATACGTAAAATTATGGCCTGAAAATTAATAAAAACGTGTGTAAATACACATTCTTCATGTACTGTGCACGATCATATTTATTATATTGTAATAGATGCAAAATAAATAAAAAGTAAAATATCAATATTAGTCATTTATTTATTTATGTGATAAGGCTATTTTTTCAACAAAGTAATTTGAAAGAGAATCATTTAAAGAGTATAGTTGTAAGATAAAAGTACAACTATCTCTTATATTGTATTATGATTGTAAAAGGGTCATAAATATATCTCTGTCATAAGATATCTTTCTCAAGGTGACGTTCCCTATTTTTAAGTAGTGCTTCATCCATATCCTCAACACTTTAGATAAAACAGTAGGTTTCATAAAAAGTTATTTTTTTCTGAAAATTCTATAACAAAGAAAAAATTTTCTTGTATCATTACATTAGATAAGAATCTTTATCTCTTAAACATACAAAGTTCTCTCTGATTTTGCGTTATTAATATTTATGTAAAAAAAAATAATTTAATGGTTTTTAATACAAAACACAAGTTCCTCTATATTAAATTACAATAATTTAGTGACAAATATTGGTAAATTGATATATAATGAATATATTAAAAGGAGTACTGAGACAGAAGATAATATTATGGACAGTTATTGGTGTATGTGCTGGAATTTCATTAGGACTCATACTTAAAACTTTTACTCTTCAACCATGGACCAAACGAAATGTAATGTATCTAAAGTTTCCTGGAGAACTATTCATGAGAATTGTAAATTGTTTAATATTGCCTCTTATAACATCCAGCATAGTAAGTGCTACTTGCAACTTGAAAAAATCAGGTAAGTATAAAGCAACTTACATTGTCATCATTGTTAAACAAGAATTTCTTATTACAAATCTTAAAATTCTAAAATGCATAGGTCGCATTGGAACAATGGCATTATATTACTATACAACGACAACATCACTTGGAATAATATTAAGTGTTATACTAGTTCAAACAATAAGACCTGGTGATTTACTTAAAGATAAAAACATCATAACACAAAATACAACCAGATATTCAATAACAGTGGACACAATTTTAGATCTATTTCGGTAGTTCATGTATAATATTAATTTGTTTCTTGTTTTTATTTATTCAATCTATTTTCCTTATTTATATTACAGAAATTTTATCCCAGAAAACATAGTGAGTGCAACCTTATTCCAGGTAATAAAATTTTTATAAGTTTCTATCTTTCATCTGCAGCCATTATTATGATCAATTTAATTAAAACAAATTACAACTTAATACAACAACTTAATTTGAACAACAACAAAAATAAATAAAACACTATTTCAGTATCAAACTATATTACAAAAATCAAAGAATGAATCAGGTATGTTATAGCAACATAAGAAAGGGACAAATTGAGTTTGTAAAAGTTAAATTAAAATTTCATTTCTATCTTTTAGTACCAATTGATGAATGGAAAATAGATCATATGAATGTACCAGGGACAGATGTACTAGGATTAGTAGCTTTTAGTTTAGTCTTGGGATTAGCAATTGGAGATATAGGTGCAAAAGGAGAACCTTTAATAAACTTTTTTCTATCTTTATCAGATGCAATGATGAAGATCATGAGTTGGGCAATAATGTAAAATTACTAAATGCTAAATACGATAAAAAAAAGGTCATTAACTTTTATTACATGCAAACATATCCATTTTATATAGGCTAGTACCAATAAGTGCACTATTTCTTATTTCTGCAAAAATTCTTGAAGTAGAAGACTTTAACAGTTTAATAAAAAGGCTTGGAATTTATATTTTAACTGTCTTCAGTGGTTTGCTTATACAAGGTTTAATATTACTTCCTCTAGTGTATTTTATATGTACCCGTAAATCTCCATACAACATCATAGTTAAACTTGGACCAGCTTTTGCTACAGCATTTGGTACATCATCAAGGTATTTAAACTATGACAATATATTGTTAATTTATTGCTTGTTAATAAAATTATTATATTATATACTTTATATTTATATTTCAGCACAGCTACAGTTCCAGTAACAATATCATGCTTGGAACGCATTGGAATACCTTCTAAAATATCTAAGTTTATTGTACCAATTGGAGCCACCATAAATATGGATGGTATAGCATTATATGAAAGCATTGGTGCAATTTTTATAATTCAGTTGCATGGATTACAATTTTCATTGTTCCAGATCATAATAATCTGGTTTGTATAAAGATAAACAACCTTCTTATATAAATTTATGAATTGATAAACAACTTTCATAAACATAATGAAAAATAATAATTAGACTATGAATTTTCATTTATTGAATTGTGTTTATAAAATTGTGAATTACATTTATAGAAAATCTAAAGGTGCAAACATGTACAGAATGGATATAATATGTAAAAATATGTGAAATATTTGAAGGTGCTTATTATAATATTTAGGAAGTAAATGAATTCTCTACATAGGTTTAATTCTTTTAACTGCAATTATAAAAATATAAATTTGCATAAAAATCCGTAGTCTAATAATAATAATACAATAATATTGGAAAATTTACAGTATAACGTGTACTTTGTCGTGTATTGGTGCTGCCGGCTTACCTAGTGGTGGTTATGTAATGTTAATAATGGTATTAAATTCCGTGGGAGTTCCAGTAGAAGATGTTTCATTAATTATCGCCATTGATTGGTTCGTGTAAGCATCCAACGATGTATTTATGCGATTTTAAACATTCATTAAAATTTTAATAATCACAATTTATGTTTAGAGATCGTTTTAGAACCACTTTAAACATCATAGCAGATGCATTAGGGGCTGGCATAATAAGTCATCATTATAAAAAAAGTAAACAAACTTCTATACCAGAGGAAATAGGATTATATATTTCCGCGTAATAGGTTGAAATTTTAAGTAAATAAAAAATTATTGAAATATTTGTAATGTAAAAAATAATATTAAACGTTATTAAAAATATACTCATTTATAAACAAAATAATGTTTGTATACTGTAAATATAAACTTAAAAGATTCACTTATATTTTTCTCCAAGTTTTATAAAGATATTTGATATGTTTTCCCACGATTTAAATCAATTTTTTAAATTTACATTACATATATAAGTGATAAAGTATTCATCGAAAGAAATTTAAATTTGACGAATTTAAGGATTTTAAGAATTTCACTAGTCTAGTAATGTATGTTGACAATGTTCGATAGTTATTTACAATGATCTTCATGGTTTAAATTAAGAATATTTTACGACTATGTCTTTTTCACTTTTTTAATGTACGATAAGAATTATTAGCTCTAAAAATTTCATTTTATCAACGTGAAGTATATTGAATTTAAATGTGCTCTTACTAACGAGTCGAGCTAAGATAAATAAATAAATAAAACCACGTGATCAAAATCTAGAGGAAACAAGATGAAATCTACTATCAAATAGACAATTACTTTTTCGAACATTAACCTCATTCACCTCAAACTAAGTTGAATAAATATGTGTACTGTTATTTAAAGAATTATTTATCAGGTTTAGTAGCTCAATTTAAACATTTTCTACAATAATATAAAGCTATCATCTGAAAATTATAATCCAATAGTAATCAACTATTAACTAAAATCAGTTATACTTTTCCAAATTCGACTGATTGAACAAAGTATAGGTATTCTTAAATGCATAAAAAATCCACTAAAACGAAGACGTTTTGAGACACTGCAAACACAACTATGTACAATATACTCTATGTTAATAAACTAGCGAGCGAACCTAACCTACTTAACATACTACTGCAGCGATTCCCGTGACATTTTCTAGAAGTGAAAAGTCTATCTATGTGAACATTGCATGTATAGGGAGAGAGATTTCAGAATGGCGACTGTCTTTACTTAGGAGAGTACTTATTCCCGCCCAGAAATTGTGTAATTAACGTGTGTCTTTGGAAAGTTCCATGTGATTTTCATTGCGTATTTACTGAAAATGATAATAGAGAATCCGGATCAATTCAAGGCGTGGCTCACTGCCGTCTTGGAACCACTGTAAGTAGGCCAGCTTGACCGAGCACAGTTCTAGGTGTATGTGTACGCATTTGATGTTGTAAATGGCCGTACATGTGCTATGCTTTACACCCTATGCAGAATTATATTTACATGTATTACTGTTACCTGCTTCTAAATAATTGTTGATAGATCATTTCGACTACCGATCCTCCGTCAAATTTATCATGTTCTTAATAATAATCAATCGAGTAATGATATGCCCCATTCTCACGACTATATCGTATCTATTTTGCAGCGAACGTATTTCGAATAATTGAACGTAGTTTCTTCAATTATGTTGCATTTTAACCCGGAACACATATTTTATATGTGTTTTATTCAAATATACCAATAAGAACATACTTTTTATTTGCTAATCCTCCTACATAAACAACTTAAGCAATTACTTATTCCATAACAATTTGTTGACAGTAATGCTTATTTAAAACATCGTTTACCCTATGGAAAGGGATCAATATTCGAAATACCTTTTTATTTTATATATGATTTTTATTATAAACATCCTAGTAATTATATATTATTACATCTAAAATAGAAGGTACTTTAGTTAAAGACATATTTCTAAATATGTTAAAACTTAAATCATACATATATA
This sequence comes from Bombus pyrosoma, assembly GCF_014825855.1. Taxonomy (NCBI): domain Eukaryota; kingdom Metazoa; phylum Arthropoda; class Insecta; order Hymenoptera; family Apidae; genus Bombus; species Bombus pyrosoma. The sequence goes on along the minus strand of NC_057781.1, from coordinate 8,136,034 downwards.
TTGAATTAGATCTTTTATATTACTTAAAATAATTCTTTCATTGATATATAATTAGTTAATTGCAAATACATAACTAACTTCATTTATTCATTTGTAATTTATTGATTTAATAAAGTTTAACCTTTTGTTTTGCATTTTATAACCTGTAAACAGGTTTCTATTGCAACATATTATAACTGACAAAATAAAATTTTGCTGCATGGCTTATTACATTATTATGTTCCATAATTATTTATTATATATGCAATATAAGATTTTAAATATAAACTTAGTTGTTACATAATTTTTGTATAATTTAATATATATTAATTTATAATTTTGTATGTATCTATCATATAATAGACATAATTATTTTATAATTATCTATTCCAAAACATTAATATTAATATAATCTTGCAGTTGTGATGCAGATCCTGCTGCATTAGCAAAATATGTATATGCTCTCGTTAAGAAGGACAAAACACTGGAAGAGTTGCGAGGTGGAATGGTTGAACAGCTCGATGTATTTCTGCAGCAAGGTATGTTCATATTTTAATATTCAAACAGTGTTGGAAAATTTATTTTGTATTATGATATCTTTTCTTTACAGAAACAAAAAATTTTGTGGAATTGTTATTTAAAACATTAGAGACTCAAGAATATGTACTTCCGCCTCCAAAAAGTGATCCAGATGGTGGTGGGACACCACCAGGTGTAAATCCACCACCTCCAGCATTAACTACAGATAAAGTAACTGAAAGTACAATTGCAATTACTTCTATGAATACAAATCCCCCTGCTCCACTTCAAATGAATGGATCTGCACCTATGGCAATAGGTAAACGTGAAACTAGAAAATCAGACTCTGATAAAGTTGACAAAGAGAAGGAAAAACGTTCTAGGAGTCGGTGAGTTTTTTTTTTTTTCAAATTGTTAAAAAATCTTACGAGTTGTGTGTAATACAATTTTTTGAAGTATGATCTATATATATTTCAGAAGCGGTCGGATGAGGTCCCGAACAAGGTCACGTTCGCGTTCATGGGAGAGAGATAGACGTAGATCAAGAAGCAGGGAACATATTCGTCGTGATCGAGAACGCGACAGGAGTCGGCCATGGAGAAACGAATCGCCACCAAATACACGACGACATGACAGGAGGTCTATACAAAATTTATTTCAACTAATAAGATATTTGAATTCTTTTTTTACAATATTTAATTTATTTTATAGACGAAGCAGAAGTCGTAGCACATCACCAATACGCCCAAGAATACGAGATGGTCCTGATAATCGTGATCATAGAGCGCGATTTAGAAATCGATCTCCGACACCACTCCGATCTAGATCCCGATCAAGATCATTAGATCGCAAAAAGATAGATCGCTCTGAAAGGATGGAAGTGGATAGAACAGAAAGAATTGACGGGAGTCCTGGTGGAGGTACTCCAACACAGGATAGCAATCATGGTGACGTAGACATGAGGTTGTCGACTACTAGTCAATCAATTCAAAGCGTCGTTGCCGTCGCTTCTAGTGTTCCAAATAACCAACCAGGTTTTCAAGCCAAGAGGAGGTGCAGGGATTTTGATGGTTTGTATTTAACATTAAGAGATTTCAAAGAATGTAAGGAATTTTGTGTAACAAATAATTAATATTCACAGAAAAAGGTTACTGTATGAGAGGTGATCTCTGTCCCTATGATCATGGTACAGATCCTGTTGTATTAGAAGATGTAGCTCTAAGTCGTGTTCTGACCTTTGGCCCACATAGTGCTCAAGCACCAGGAACAGTACCTGTAACAGCAGTACCAGAACCACCTCCAGGACCTAATGGAAATGCTCCACCACAACACCTCCCTCTTGCAAGTTTACCTCCTCCACATTTAAGGAATCAACATCATTCTGATATGGGTAAGTATTTTTTATTCGTATATAAAATGTTAATACATAGTAGTAATAATGGTGTAATATGAATCTTGATAGATGCTTTTGCGGAATACAATCCAGATGCACCAAGTATGGAGCCGCGAATGCCATGGGGTAGACATCCTCAACCTGGACCTGGAATTTATGGGAGGGGTCGACGGGAACTGATCAGTGTGCCAGTAATTCCACATACAAACTCGTCTGAGATACCACATACTCAAACAAATCCGTTAAAACGTAAACAAGCATTCGATTTTAATCGTCTTGGACCAAAACAACGAGTGGTACATAATCCAGCTAATTGTTCTCTGGAATTAAAAAAAGTTCCACGTAGCCTGAACAACATAACCCAGTTGAATAATCATTTTTCAAAATTTGGTAAAATTGTAAATATCCAAGTTAATTTCGGCGGAGATCCTGAGGGAGCGTTGGTTACCTTCCAGCTACCAGCTGAAGCAAAGGCTGCATACAGAAGTACGGAGGCTGTGTTGAATAATAGATTTATCAAAGTTTTTTGGCATAACAATGTTAACAACAATGCAGCTGGTGGTGCTATTGAGAACGTACCACCAGGTATATACTATTCATATTTTTTCCCATACATTAACTTGTTCACCAATTATTTTTTTATAAAAAAATTCCATATTTAATACAATGTTCCATTTCATTTAGGATGCCGTCCCTCTGTCAAAGAACGATTAGGTGCTGCTGTAACTGCGCCAGCAAAAACTGAAGAAAATGAATATATTCCCACTCGTCGTTCAACCGAAGAACAAGTCTCACAGACTTTGGTTCCAACATCGCCAAAAACCACCACTGTTCCTACGCGAGAAGACAAAGTTCTTGCAATAAAAAAGACACAAGAAATATTAGCCGCTAAGGAAACGTTAAAGAAAAAACAGGAAGAGAAACGTAAAGAGGCATTAAAATTAACTGCTGATTTGCGTAAAAGAAAACAAGAACTATTAGATAAGCATTTAATAGAAATTCGAGCTTTGATTGACAAAGCTGAAAAGAATCCAGAACAAAAAGATGCAATTATGGCAACAATCAAAACGATGCAACAATCTATTGATAATTTACGTAAAGATTTGGCTGCAAACGGCCAAATAGGTGGTAACAAAACGCAAATCAAATCTAGAGAACAAACCCAAAAAGAGATCTTAGACGCAGAATTAGATTTAATGACTGCGCAACAGGAAGGACAAGATGCTGGAGAATTGCAAAAGAGATTAAATGAATTGCGAGCACAAGCTGCTGCATTAGGTTTAAATGCAGGGCCAACTGCTGGTCGAGGTACAAGATCTAGTAGAGTTATACGAGGTAGTCATGCAATATCATATAGGGGACGCGGCAGAGGAAGTTTTGCCCATGTTTCAGTAGATCATAGACCTACAAGTCTTCTAGTCTCTGGTTACGAAACCGAAGAAAAGGCTGAAGTTTTAGCACATTTTCAAGTAGGATTTCATTTCTATTTCTTCGTACATGCGTATATTTCTACTTTTGTCTGATCATATAAATGAAAATCTGTATTATTCGTATTTCAGCAATTTGGAGAGATAGTAAATCAAATAGTAGATGACGCAACGCCTTCGATTGTAATCAATTTTAAATCAAGAAAAGAAGCTGAGATAGCTTTAGTAAAAGGACGCACATTTCAGGATAGATTATTGTCTATAACTTGGGTCTCTGGACATCACCTACATCGTGGCGGTGGTGGTACAAATGCAAATGCGTCTGTACAACTTTCTTCGCGTTCTGAACAAGCACCACCACCCACCGATGAAGATATTGACTTAGAAGTGAGTCATTAAAATTTCAGATTACGATGTAATTTCTAAAAACGCAATTGCCTGTATTTTATTTTATTTTTATTAAAATCTCCTACTTTTTTTCTAACATACGAATAAATAATAACAATTGCGAAATATTTTGTTCATCTTTTACATGGTACAAATCTGTATTTGTGTAACAGGGTAACGCTGAGGCATTACTTCTCGAAGAAAACGAAGAAGAAGAAGACGAAGATGGTGAGTCGCGAAGCTGGCGGCGATAGCAGCGTCAGCGTTATTTGTGACAAAAACTTGGTACCAACTACAATGACTGTGTGATGATCTGGGCGAATCAATATATGCTCAGCACTTGCGCAATTGCTGCACTATCGTTTAATGCGTCAAATGCCATGATTTACATGAAAAAATCAGGTTATGAGCTCATACACGTTATTATGAGTGTTACACTATTTGTTAATATTATTAAATATATACACATGCGCATTATAACGGTATTATAAAACATGTGCCGTGTCAAATTGCGCATCGTGAAATAGAAAACAGATATACAAGTTTCCAACAACAAAAAAATTAACCAAATTTATCCCATTATTTGTAGAATAAAATCGCTATGTTTTGTATGGGAAACATCTTATTCTGAATTCAAAGTCCTTTTTCTTTGTGTGTAGAATTGTGAATTGTCTCTTGTTATTTCTTTCGAGATAATCTATAATAAACAAATAACCAGACTTTTAGATGTAGGTAGATACTTATAATTTTCAGAAATTTTACAATCGAAAGTGAGGAAACTATATTTATAACTTGTAAGATACAAATACAATTTATTATATAATTACTACGTAAGATTTAGCGTACAACGCTTTTAAGTAGTGTAATTGGTTTTTCTTTTTTACTTTCACTTAATGTACTATTTAAAATTGTTCCTGTAATGATGTACAGTGTAATGTATAATTGTCATGATTTCCTTTTATCAAATGTCAATGAAGCTAAGTTGATTAGAACTGAAAAAAAAACTTATTCATGCATAATTTTACACTAGTTGTTTCAATATATACTGAAAAAGTAATATATAATTGTTATATACAAATTTTTAAAATTAGTTTCCAAGGTAAGTATTAAATTTCGCAATAAATAAAGTTCATATACACCCTGCGTGAAATTTAAAGAAAAAAAATCACAGACTATGTTTCAAAGCCTTTGGCATTTCGTTATACATATAAATAAACTTATTTGATACATTTTGAAAACAATTTTGAGTAAAATCCTACCCAATATTTTGTTAAACGTTTTCTTTAAACACTTTTTCAAATTACATTATGTAAATAATTTTCATACGATTTTTATATATTAAAATTTAAGATCTTAATCTACTTAAGCCTTTTTTATTTCTTAACTCCATGTTTCAATACTACTTGTTAAGGCATCCTTTTCTATAATGAACGTGATCATTAAATAAACGGATTAATTACATTTTTAAATATTCTAGTAATACGTACCGAAATACCTTACAATATTTTATTACTATAAAAAGTAATATAGTATATATTTTCAATGTTTCGCTATTATGTAAATACATTAACAAACATAAGAGAAGAAAGGAAAGAATGTTCTTATTAAAAAGCTTATATACTATTAAGTACACAAAAAAATACATATAATCAAAGGAAACTTACATATACAACAGATAGTATATACATGCAATTTCGAAATGCAAAGTATACAAACAAAATTATTCAAATTAATCACATAACGTATTTTACATTATGGAGACAACCAACTAGCTAATAAACTACCTAACAGCAATTGTGCAACTGGTAGTACAGACAATGGTAAATTCACTGCAGGACCATGGGCTGAACCATGGTAAGCACCACGTAAAACCCAGCTTCCAAGGCCAACTGATTTGTGAGTACTTGTAAAAAGTGCAGCTAGCAAGATATTCCGAGGTAACCACCGAGAGCACAAAATCCAACACAAGCAGCTAACAAATAGTTGTCCCACGCAAGCTTGAACATAAAAGGATACTAATAACACAATGAAGTAACAAAAAGCATACAATATCTTGTATTTAAGTCAAATTAATAGTACTTTGACTGATGAAGATGGTGTGCATACATGCACTAACATTATTACAACAATTATTGCCGTTAAATGTTCATCTGGTTACATAGATGTAAATTTTAATAGAAACTTACCAAGTAATACGCATAATAACACATCAGTAGCTTGCAAAGATGATGCGTCTACCAATACAGCATCACAAAACCAATGATATGCTGTAGCTAATAATAGCCCTTGAGAAAACCAAGGTGACTTAATTTTGAAACAAACATCATACTTTAAGATCACAATTTGAATTGCAATACCAATAATTAATGGTACAATTGTACTATAAATGGTTTCCTTTACATTCACACCAACTAAAGGAGGTGTAGATGCCCCTAACTAAAAGTATTAAAATTCTTATAAAATGAAAAACATATACCAATTTACGTTTTAATAATGAATAAATACCACAAAGTATAATAATATAGGAGATATAAATAATCCTCCAAAATGAGATACTAAAGTAATCACAATGCTTGTTGACAAATCTGCTTGTGCCAATCGACACAAAACAAAACTTGTATTAAATGGAGGTGGCATACAGTAAAGTACCTAAAAACCAAAAAAATTAAAATAGATTACTATAAAGTATCTGTAGTAGACTAGAGTATTTATACAATTATTGAAAATATTTTGATTTTCATTTATTTACTTCCATTCCTTTTAATAACCACACATTGACATTGGCATAAGTCAATAAACATACTCCAACTCTCATCAGGAAGGGCATTAAAATATATATGAAAGTCATTGTAAATATTAACAGAGAACCATTGCTTAATGTTAAATAAAGTGTTTTTGGATCACATAATAGGCCTGCTTCTAAGTACGTTAAAGGAACAGCAAAATATCGAATAATAATATTTCCATTCAGAATACCTGAATTACAAACATACAACATAAGAATAGTAAGACACAAAATATATAATTTACAAATTTAATTGTTCGAGAATTAATACCATTTGTTTTACCAAAATGTGGCTTAAGTGAGGCAAGCATCATACATAAAAGCATTGATAGAAAATATCCATATCTATATAAAAGTTCGTTCTGCCTTTTCTTTGGTTGAACATCCTGTACATAATCTTTTCGCATTTTCACTTAATTTTATATGTGCCTGTAATAATTTAAATAGTTTAATATGAATTTATTTCAAAAAGGTTATTTACCATAGTAATAATGGAAGAAAATGCAATGTGAGTTATACAATAAAAGTGTCGGTAACAATAAAGGGGATTCAAACCATTTTTGTAAAAATTAGAGTACATCTGCCTACGAGCAAGTTCAGCCAGTGTAGCATATTTTATCTGGTTCTTCTTTGAGAAAATTTCATGCACTTTCTCTCTTAAAAGATTTTGTGCGTGCATATTTGTACAAAATACTATATGTACTATAGTCCTATTTAAACATGCTTAAAATATTATAATTAAATAAAGCAAGCCTTATTTGCTATAATACTATATCAGATCTATTTGATATAATATTTATACATTCACTTCTTATAAATTGTTCTGTGGTATATTTTACCACTAAAAATCTCTATAAAGTACGTATTTTAATTACTACAGTGTAAAATTAGGCAAATATAAATTAAAGTATAAATGCATCTAAATGGAAGCAATATGTAAATTTATAATTAATCTTTTATACTATGCACAAAATTCGTCATTCATCTTTTAACATCTTTTGTGATTTTTATACTGCACGAAATAATAATATTTTGTGCTAATTAAACTCGTATCAAAATATAATTATGTATTTACACGTTATCGCGTTGATAGTTGTTTAAACTCAAAAATTGTACATGAAAGAACATAAAATTATTACATGACCATAACAAATAAATTCGAAATTTCGATTCATTAGAACTCGTTAAAATTTTTAAAAACATTAGTAACGGACATTTTTATGTAACGTTTAGTTAATTAAAATATTTATTATATCTCTAGTGGTCAACTCTTTAAGTAACAACAGTAACAAGTAATACAATGCTCCTTACTGCATCGTATCAAAATACCAACGTCTATAGCATCAAAATGTATGGAGAAAACCTGTTTTCATTTCCTTACGCATGCGTAATTAAAAACAAACATTTCCAACTTTGTTATCATCTTTATCAAAATTCAGTTCTTATTAAAAATGTCATAAAGTATCATAAATATTTACGCTGCTTGCAATATTAACTGAGTTGTATTAACAAAACACTTGTTTACAAGCATAATTTGAATGTAATAAAAAAGTATGTGTTGTTATTCAAATTGTTACAATAATACAAAATGTTAAGTATGGAAGTCTTTATTTTTTGTAATAAATTAAAAGCAGGAAAACGCAATAATTAGTAATTTGTATTTACAAAATTATTATACTTAGAATGGATATAACGATGAATAAACAAACAATATTAATTATTCATTCATTATTTATTATAATAATAATAATAATACAATAATATTAATAATAATAATAAGATTAATGAAACAACAGTTCACAATAAACGTACTGCCATGAGTTGGGGTCCACCCTTCTTGGCACACAGTTTGAAGCTTACACAGCTCCTTTATCGATTATTCACATTTTTTCTTACAAAACTTCATAACTTTTATACATAGCGCGGTGTATGACTACATACATAACATTGGTTTGTAAACGAGGTTGCACACTCATGGGAATTAATATTTGATTGCATTACTTTTCAACATTTTGACAATATAACAGAAAACTTTTTGATAAACCTTATTTTTAAGAACCGAATTTATACTGCGAATAAAAGACACAAGTAGTTTGTAACACAAACTACAAAAAAAAGAACCTCATGATATTAAAAACTGCAATCCAGATTGTTTCGTAAACAGTAATGTAAACCATTACAACACATGCTATATATATATATCCTCTTTCTTTTTTCATATAAATATTGAAATGTTTCAGTAATGCAAATATAAAAAAGATCACATATTAGCATGCTCAGTGACACGAGAATATTAAGTCAAGGTACAAAAGCTTTGATTTGTTTATTAGCTAGAAGCCAAATAATTGTACATAAGACATCTATTCGATGCTAGTTTGAGGAACAAAATAATTCATTGAATGCATTTGTCTGGTACAAGGCTTTGAATTCACTATACCGTAATAAACCATTAGTTTTTGTCATTCCTGATCAAGAAACACAGTATATTACAAAACAAAAAGTGAAGTAAAAAAATGCATCGGTCAGTCTGTCCAACATAGAAAAATTTGTAGTACTTTTAAATTCAATACACATTCGATAATGAAACAAATATATTTTTTTGTGAATTTTTGTATTAGTAAGTAGAATAAGAAATATCTAATCGGTAGTACCACTTACACTAAAAATGCAAATTATTTTACATCAATATTTATCCAATATATGTATATATATTAAAAACACAAGGGAAACTTGTATAATACGAATTTCAGAGCATGCCAAAGATAATATGACTATAAAAAGGTATCATAAAAATAATTTAAACTTAAAACATTTTTACGTTCACTCTTTAATTGTTTATAATTTTAAGAGTTATTCCCTTATATAAAGAATACACAGAGTAAAATTGTAAGTATTAGGGCTAGGAATTATGCTTAGATGAAGTGCTATGTCAGTCATTAGTTTCTATTTGGTTAGTTTTCTATACAAGCAATATATAATATCGATTTATTCATTATTAATTTAAAAAACATGTATATATATATACTCCTAAAAAATATTGAGTCTATGTCGTGCAAAAATATAAAAATTATTCAATACAATATATTTAAGGTAACAGTCTTTCATCTGAGTATGAAAATTACAAAAAAAAAAGTAATTATTTGAACACCCTTACAAGAATCTGATAATAATAAACGATGGATAATACAGAGATTAATTAATAATTACACACTAAACAATACACAACGCCGAACTATTATTATATGTAAATATCTATATATAAAAATATATTTGTAATGGACAATTTCTCATAGTCTACTGTTAGTACTTCCAGTTATTTATTACATTAAATCTCAAACAAAAATGGAAGTATAACACAATGATATGTCAAAACCTTAATTAGTAACTGATGTTAAAAATATTTTCATTCGATTTCCGTCAATACTACTCTTTTTCATAATACTGCTTGAATAGAGTAAAAAAAGCAGTAATGTTATAAAATATATGTATATTGTAATTGTACAAAGTAGGTAAATAAAAACTTATTAATAGGAACATACAAGGAAGTATTTAATAAAATTATCTTCATTCTTTATAAAGAAATAGATTTTGTTACATTTCCTATACTTTTATGATAAATAGACTAATGATGAACAATACCAATAATTAGAATTTTCAAATCTTATGGATCTAATTTTTATCTTATATAAGAAAAAGAAAAAAAAACCAAACAATATACATGAGTAAACGATATTAGATTACTGTATTATCCATCTAAAAATTTAATTAATGATGAAATGTAAAATACGGATAATTAAGAAGTTACCTGTTTATAATTATCATGCATAAAATTCACACTTTATCTTATCTGTATAATGCCTTCATCGCTGCAAGAGTATACCCGTGGCTATTGTACAATTTCACTCTGTATACTTATCATATTCTCTTACTATCAAATATTGACCATAGTTTTTCTTATAAACTAGAGTTAATTCATATCACAATGTCAAGGCACTTAGAAAATTTATTTTTTTTTTTCCTTAAGCACCTATACCCCTCTCCTTTAGTCCAGCACAAACATAACACAGAACATTTAAAAGTTTGTAGTGCTATTGCTTCTGTTGACTTTTTTACCCACTACTCGAGACGAAGTTCTAGTTGGTGTAGGTCTTAATTCATAGCCTCCTGCATTCATTGTATTATTATTAATTGCTGCTACGTTTGGGGCAATAGTTTTTAGACATTTAGCAGCTTCTTGCAGCTGTTTCGATAGAATTTCATTTTTTAATTTTTCTGCATTCAATTCCCGCCGAAGTTGTGCTTTTGTTTTATTTCCAAATGGACACAATACTCTATGTTGTATAAGACATATTGCTGATGGTCTCATTTCAGGGTTTGGATGAATCATCAACTGTAAACAGAAAAAAATTTAATTAAATTTCATATTCTAATTCAAATTAAAAAAAAGAAAGAATTTGGTAATGATATTACTTTAAGTAATTCGTTAAGATCACGACTGTAATGTGGTAATTCCTTTAAATTTCCATTTCTAATATCATGCCATTCTGGTCCGTTTTTAGGTAATGGACCTCCACCACCTGCTTCATAAACAGTTAATCCCAAAGCGAAAATATCGGCTTTTGGTAAGTGACTGAAATCTTCCCGCAAAATCTCCGTTGGAAGATATCTACAATCCCCTTCTTCAACTTGAGGATTATTGACGGATGTAACGTGACCCAAATCTCCTATTTTGTAAGTAATTTCTTCTTCTACAGTTTCCTCTTCGTCGAAACCATCGTCAGCTGAATCATAATTAACTGCGAGTAACCTCTTCTCTTTAGAAATAAAGATATTTCCAGGTTTAATATCCATATGTACTAATTGCATGCTGTGAATGTATCTTAAACCTTCAGCAACATGTAACAATAATTGTCGCATTTCCGCTTCAGTAAAATGCTTTTTTTCTTTCTCTAAGTTGATAATCCCATCTGCTAGACTACCACCATTACAATATTCATTTTGAATTATCATGTGATTATCTTCTGCCCATGCAGAATAATATCTTACAACGTGTTGATGTTTACCGAGTACAGCATGCGCATATACTTCGTTTAAGGCATTCTTTTCATTAATACTTCCAGCTACAGGTTTAATACTTTTCTTAATGGCATAAATGCATCCGTCTAATCGATTAATGCATTTGTAAACGGAACCAAATTCACCTGTTCCAATTAAGCCAAGTTCATGGAACTCTTGATGATATCGTGGAATATTAGAATCTTGCAATGCTACACGTTTTGTAGCTTGTTCTATTTCGTTATCGGAATCTTCGGAATCGCCGAGATCAAATTTTGGAATTTGGATATCTGGAGAACTGATGTTAAAAAAACAAAACTATTTTTACTTTAAAATTGACAGCATTATTGAATTTTTTATATTGATTTTTATATGTATACTTACCCAATCAAACTACGCTTAGATCTAGTGCGTTTCCTTGCAGTTAACAGCATTCCATTTGGTGTAAAAGGATTCACATTAGCAGCAGGTTTGTCAGATTTATTTTGGTAATTACATGGTCTGGGTTTATCTAATGAAAATAGTCTGGTACATTTAGTCGGAAATGGAGTATGCATCGCACTCTTTTCCATTAACGTTTTTGGAGTAGCGGGAGAATCAAAAAGACGTAATGCTCTAACACGTTTGTAAGGTGGACTACATGCCATTGATATTTTTTGAGAACACATATTTTCGCGAGGAGGAATCCTAATTCTTGATGTACCTGTGAATTATATTTATTGAAACATACAATTTTCCAGGGCCTAGTCTCTCTATGCATACATACGCTAAACTCAAGAACTTTTGTCAAATCTTATATTTACTGCTTTATTGGTATTTACTTTTTTCATATTTTTCTTATTATTTATTCTTTTTGATATTTTTTCATTTCCTTTTTTATTTTTCTCTCTTTTAATTTTTTAATGTTAATCATATTTTTTTTTATATAATTTGTCTTTTCTGATACCAATTTTTGACAAATATAAGCTTTGTGTTTCAAACAAAGACTTAATATAAGATCAATAGAATGTGTTGACAATAAGTTACAGTATAATATACATATGTAGGTACAATTACATTTTTACATGAAAATAAAACAAACATATATACATTTTTTTTACTTGCTTCCCATAATGAAATATGTATATTATTATATATATTATATATATATATTTTTTAATGTTTATTAACAATAAAAAAAGAATATGTAAAAAGTCACATATAAATATTACTTATTAATCACCACTTAAAAATAAAATGCATAGAATTATACATACGGATACATATATCACAAATATTTGTATATATGTACATGCATATTGAAATGATTTGAGGTAATAACAGTGCACAATACTATTGTATCTACTGATTACTTCTCGACCTCTATATATTTTCGATTATCAACAACTTAGCATGATGTAAAACAATTGCCCAACAGAAATATCAATTTTCTCACACCATGCATGAAAATATCGCTGTAACATTAAAAGGTTATACATAACTTTTCCACAAATAAATAATTAAAAATGAAAGGAAGATCTAGAAAAACATGCTTAATATATGTAAAATTAAAAATAAAGTACACTACATAATATATTAATGATTACACATACACTATTGACATATCATATGAAACAAACAAAAATTTCACTTCAACTATATTTTAAATGATGCAGACAATCATAAAAATTACAATAATAAAACAAAAAAACAAAGAAAGAATTAGAGTATACAATTAAAATTTGAAAAAAAAAAAGACAACACCATAAGACATAAGATACTTGAGTTTTGGCAATAGGATACTTTAAAAAACAAAATTATGACTTTTAAAATTGTTTACAATAGAAATATATACAACAATAAATGAAATACCTTTAAATGTGTTGCAGTCAGGATACCAAACAAAAACATCTCGTAAAAGTACGAAAACATTGGAAACTGCACTAACCTGTCACGTTATTATTCATATTTTTATTATTATTGTGTTTTCGGATAACATAAATTTGGCAAGTAAGGAGAACGAAAGAAAACGTCGTGAGAGAGTTGTTTGTTATAGCCGAGCGCGTCGCTGGCGAGCGCAGTAATGCGCATGTGCAGAAATAAGCTGAGTGACGCCGTTGCCTCGTGACGAAAGTGTAAGCTTATTACACGTTCTTAACAGTTGTATGAATTTTATTTAAATAAATATTACAATATCTATACTTCCTTCAAGTAGATTTATTTTATTCGACACTGTACCGAGACTTATCTTGGCATGAGAGATCGCTAGTGGAAAGTAGAATGTAGAGTTTTATTCTAGTTATTTATGTCTGAAGTTATCTTTTTATTATCTTTCTAGATTTTCATATTGATTTTCGCGAATATAAACCAAAGTTTCGAATTGTCTTTCTAAAACGAGTATCGTTGCATTATTTCAATGTTTGTTTTGTTCCTGTATTTATGTATTATTATTATTCATTATTATTCACACCAATTTTCATTTCAATAACATTTCTAATTAATTAACTTTGAGTTGTAGATGAATCACTTTCAAAGGACATCTTTTAGTCCAAATGAATTTGGTTTAATAATTTGTGATTCGCTTTCTTAAAACAAATAAGATTTAATACGAAACTGTTGAAAAATGTTTGATTCAAATTATTAATTCTTTTTCTCTACATAAAATTCTATTATTAATTTCTCAAAATCGAAAGAATAATCGACATCTAACAACATAGAAATAGAGAGATAATATAATATTGTAACCCTCCCACACTCATCACTAGAGGAATACACATCGAAAACACAATTTTTAAAAGTACTTGCTTAAAAGTTTTTCCATACAAGCATATTTAAGACGCGAGTCTGTTGGGTAACCTTACTGAGCATTTCCGATTCGGCAATCAAGCAAGTCAATTAGAACAGATTGATTACTTACTTTCACTGTCACAACAGCCCATTGTATTTCTGAACAATTTTTTCGGTTGAAGCGGAGGTGAACATCCAAGATCCTCCGCGGAAGAGTCCAATATATCATCGACATCACAGCCGGAGCTGTTTGTATGACAGCTAATATTTAGTTCCTCATTTTGAATGTCGCATGCGTCGAAATGCAACTTTTGTGCAACTTCCATGTCTTTCAAATTGTCACCATAAGTTTCCTCGTATGCAACCAGTCCCGTGTACACTATTAATATTAAACTGAAATAAGGTACTAATTTATGAACCTTATCAATTACGCTTTCAATAATGTTCATTCAAACAGTCGTACTTACCACGCTACGTTCGTTATGGCGGGTGGCCCGATGTTACTTGGGAAATTGAAGCCGACCAATCAAAAGCCTCCTTGAGAACGGGTGTACTGGATTCGATATAATGCGTCTTCTTATTGGTTCTCGTTGCTCACAATGCTAATACACGGCAGCGTCATCTGCACATAGTTTCAGAGGGTGAAATCATTCTCGATGAAAATTCTAAAAACTTTTGTCACACTTTATTCCGGGAGTTTTCGACGAAACCGAACGATGCTTAAAATAGCCGATGATCACTCGTCGAATAAAAGAACAAAAACAAACTTTTACCTTTGCACTGATGATCTCATTCGACGTCTAAAAAACTTACGTTTCTGTAACAAATGAAACCACATGCCACAATCTTATGAATTAAATTATGTATACATACGATTACGACGTATAAATTAGAAATTCGAAAACATGTACTGAATAAAGTCGAATTGAATAAGAATTTCGGATTTATGGATACGTTACGAATTTTTATAGAAATTCATATTTTCTTGTGAATATAAATAAAGAAATGGATACTAAATAGTGATTTATTTCATTCACAATTTTATGTTAGATATTTTATATACATATTTTTCTATATTATATATATTTCGTACATTTGTATAGCTTTAAATTTCCTACAAATGCATAAACATCCGTTGTGTAGCTAAAATATCGTACAAACTTTAATTGATTGTAAGAGAATTTGGTATTATTTACTATTAGTATTAGTTTAATATGGTCGTTTTATTAGTTGTAGAAATGTTTTACATCTTTACAGTTTTGCTTTGATTACATTTTTAAATCGTAAGCATCAGGAAATCAAGACGAAATGATGAATAATCCGATTTCCGAGAATAGAAAGAAGTAAGAGTGAAATGTTAAGTTTAAAAGAAAAATTCAATCAAAACTAAACATGCACTGAATGTATGGTTATATATCTTTTAATTTTGTTAAATGAAAACATTGAAAACTCACGTAAGGAAGGGAAAAATGTATCGCGTCTTCTACCTCTACTCAGACAAAGAACTCTTTTCGTGAAAGAAGTTTCACGGAGGCAATGAAAGAATTTTTATCGAGCAGCTGCAACCTGTAGCGTTTGTATGCGCGACGGCTGGCTCGTGTTTGTGTAGTAGTGTCGTAGTGGTAGGGGTAACATAGTAGTTCGATGTGCGATATGATGGGAGTTTTACTGCCTTCGACGGGTTTTTTCTAAAACGAGGCTACAAATGCTTTGCAGTGGGGATACGAGGCTCCACGTAAAACAGCCAAACAGAGAGAATAAGTAGTCGTTTCTTTATCACACGTTCCCATTCCCGAAAATTTGATCATTAAAAAAAGCGAGAATGGCAGACGTGGGAATTGAGATTGCGGGAGATATGCAAATACCTCAACAAAAGCAAAAATCTGGCACTGGGTAATCATTAAATACATGATAGGCGGACATGATGATCGCAGATAGAATGTTAAATATTGGTTGTCTAATACGCAAGAAAATTTTACAATGATAAGAACACTGACATTTTGTTGATAGTTATTGGTTAAAGTTACCATATTTTTGAATAACACTTCCCTTGTGATTACATTTCTAAAAGCTTCTTGTACGATTATTCGTTTATTATGAACATTTTAACAAGAAATAGAAGGTTTTTTAATTTTGTATTGTTTTATAGTAATTTATGTTAATAATTCATGTACATTTTGTTATTTAGGCTCGAATTCCTACAGATACCACAACTTCCACTCAGTAACATAGGATATCCACAAGCTCATGAATGGATTGAACACAGAAAAGCTAATATCAGGCCTTGGTCTATGTTTCTTAATACAAGCAACATAAGACCTCCACCCAGTTTACCAAGATTGAGTAAAAGAATTATGAGAAATATTGAATATTTCCAGAGCAATTATTTGTTTGTGTTTGTTGGATTAGTTATATATTGTTTGTAAGGTTTATTACAGTGTATTTATTCTTTCACTTATATAGGATATCTTTTTACCTTAAATAATTCAAAATAAATATTTGATATTAGGATTACATCGCCATTATTGCTGCTTGCTGTTGCTGCATCTCTTGGAACTTGTTATAAGGTTTCGCAACGTCATGCTAAACAGGAGCTTACAATATTCAATCATAAATTAACGCTAGCTCAAGTTTATTCTTTGGTAGGAATCTGTTCACTGCCAATATTTTATTTAGTAGGTGCTGGTGCAGCTCTTTTCTGGGTTCTTGGTAAATAAAACAAGTATCCTTTTGTTTAGATATAATGTAAGATTATTTATGTGTAAATTTCATTTCTCAGGTGTATCCTGGTTTCTAATAACTTTACATGCAGCATTCTATAATATTGACTCAATATTATGTCCAGGAGAAGATGAACTCAATTCTTTAGTTATGCAGGAAGTGTGATCTCTATTATAATAGATATGTACTATATCAAATTTTAATCAAATTTTATGTAATATGTAGATAATATAAAGCATTATACGTTTATATAAATTCATGTATTACTAAAAGATACATGTATGTAAGATATAATTAGTAGAATAATATGTCAAACTTAATTTTAATGAATAGAAGTAATATTAAATAATATATATATATATATATATATATATATATATATATATATATATATATATACACATATATATATATATATATATATATATATATATATACATATATATATATATACACTTTGACTGCCACGCCGAAATCACATGTTTCGTTCAGGACGCTACGGGAGTATTTTTATTATTCAAAGCATATAATGGTAAAATAATAATAAATTGATGATGTAAGACAACATTATTCCCCAATGGACCGTTTATCTTATTGGTGGTCACGGGTGACCACCGTGGCGCCTTGGTAACAGTTGATAGCGACATATTATAACAAGGCTTCGTTTATTTCAACAAACCATTCGCATTCGTTATTTCGTCGTAAGCGAAACGTCCAGAATATATTGTTGAAACGTGTAGAAGATATTAGTAAACAGTATTTGCTCATTCCATATATAATAGTAAGGTATGTTTACACTTCTAACTTCAATTATATGATTATAAAACAGCATTTACGATTATTTTCTAAGGTGTATTTATAATAATATTCGTAGATTACCCCTCAAAGATATGGATGCGAACACTGAATATTTTTCGAGTGCATCCGAGAAGTCTTCATTGGAAGACTCGTCTCAATATGAAGGATCAGAAAACGAAATATTCCACGTATCGCCCACGATAAGGCGGCGCGGAATCGAACTGGATACCGAGGATGAAATGGATGTCGAAAATGAAAATGAACATAATATAGAGGATAACGAATGGTCAAATAATATAACACAAACAGCGGCAAGTGTAATCCCATTTGTAAAATCTAGAACTGCTGTACAGATCGAAGGTAATCAGCCACACAGTTTTTACGTTGCTTTTCTTACGGAAGAAATTCTACAAATAATTGTTGATGAAACCAATAGATATGCTGAACAATATATGCAAAATAGAAGATCCATTCGTGTAGATAAATGGACACCAACCGACAAAAATGAAATGAAACGATTTTTCGGGCTACTAATATGGATGAGCCTAGTCAAGTTACCAAAATATGACGCATATTGGTGTACCAATAACACCTATTGCCAATCTTTTCCAAGAACAGTTATGTCGAGAAATCGGTTTGAGTTGTTATTACGGTTCCTTCATTTTACAAATAATCAAACGGCAAACACAAATGATAGACTGTATAAATTAAGACAAATTGTTGATATACTAAATCAAAATTTTTCTAAATACTATGATTTAGATGAAGAGATATGCATTGATGAGTCACTAGTACCTTTCCAAGAACGCATAAAGTTCAGGCAATTTTTGAAACAGAAACGACATAAATATGGCATCAAAGTCTTCAAAATGTGTTCAGGCCAAGGATATACATACAAATTTGAAATATATTCGGGAAAATATTTAGATGCACCATGTGTAACCCCCACAAATGTTGTAATGAATATATGCAACAATATTCTTCATAGAGGTCACACAATTTACATCGATAATTGGTATACAAGTATAAATTTAGCTGAAAAATTAATTGATTGCAATACTCATTTAGTAGGAACCCTAAGAAAAGATAGAAAGGGAATACCTGTTGACGTCAAATTTAGAAAATTAAAACGCGGTGAACTTATCGCAATGCAAAATAAGAAGGGGATTACAGTCCTCAAGTGGAGAGACGAGCGTGACATTTTCATGATTTCGACAAAACATTCGACTGAAATGGTAGAGGTCCGCAAAAAGAATTATGTTTGTGATAAACCAATGGTAGTGGTAGATTACAGCAGAGGAAGATATGCTGTAGATTTATCAGATCAAATGATAGCATATTCTACACCACATAGAAGAACCCTCAAGTGGTATGTAAAATTAGCTTTAGAGTTATTGTTTACATCAATTTCAAACGCGATGATACTCTATAAACAAGCAACAAAAACAGAAATCAAGGTATCAGATTTTAGAATGGCACTTGCAATGTACCTTACACAATGCCATTCACCAGAGCCGTCAAATATACTAATTCGACAAAGATTGCGACACGAAATGCAGAAGAAAGAAGGACAAGCGTATCTGGCACGAAAATTTTGCAGAGAGTGCTATAAAAAAAATGTCAAACAGTTAGGGTCAAAAATTGCTAAGAATCGCACCAAAAAGGTGACCACCTATTGTCCAGATTGTATTGATGAGCCACATTTATGTTTAAAATGCTTTAACACAGTGCACCGTTAGATGCAAGATCTGTTCTCATTTTTTTTTATTGATGCTCTAATAAAAATGTTTAATTTTTCGATGGGGCACTTTTTATTTCAAAGTATCTTCTATTTATTGGTTATATTCAAAATGCCCTAATCACCAATGATCACCGTAGCGTCACAGAAGAAATCATGGCCGGTCATATATGAGCAACGTGGCAGTCAAAGTGTTAAATGAATGATCTTTATATATAATTTACTTTGTTACAGAAAGTACCAAAGAATAATTTTGTACTACTACTATTGCAAAATAAATATTTCTATTTGTAATAGGAAGTTAAATAAAACATTGAAATATTTTTATTAATTGTAGCTTTCCAAAATCCCATAATTGTAAAAAATATTTTTAATGATAGTCTCATTTCAACATTCATTATTGAAGAAAATATTTAATATGAATGTGTCATGAAATATGTATTAGAGAATTTATGTTTGATTGTAATGTATTATAGAAACGTCGTTGCTTTTTATTTAGTTTGAAGGAATGAGATAGTATTATTAACTACAAAATAGTTCGATAGGAAAGTCTTTTATTCGCTAATGGATTACAGACTTTTTCTCGGACGAATGAAATGGGAACTTTCTAACTGTCGTTGATTCCCACACAGCGCAACCAATTAGGCATTTAATTATTACTTTTGTTACACATCGTATTCTCGACATCCTTAACGTGCTTCTTCAAAAGCAGAATTTGTTTATCACTGATATATAAGGTGTGATATATATCAGTGTTATTTATCACATTTAGTGATCCAGGGTAATTTCTCCTTGGCCTGAGGCATGTGATGTGGTTTGTAATGATGTCTCTGGTCGTTTTTGACCTGTGGTCACTAGATCTTCGATGAATGGGCCATTTAGCCTGAGTGCACATCGACGTCAAAACGACGTCCGTTGCGTGGTATCCTTCGAAGAAATATATGTACTTATGTATGTATTATTGTATACTGAAGTGACGCGCGTTTTTAGTGTGAGCTCTTCAACATAAGTACATATAATTCTATACAGATGTTACGGAACGGACGTCGATTCGACGCTCGTGTTGTTTCGTCCGTAGAAACTTGGGATTGATGACTTTTGTGGATGCTATTGCTGATAACAAAATTTGAACGAAAAGATACATACAGATGAGACTAATCGAAGCGACACATAAAAAATAGTTTCCTTAAAAATAGCTTTGCTGGCCCGTATGTCAAAAATCATATCGGTCGTTGGCACACCAAAGGTTTTTAGTTGTGCGTGCCTTTGGTTGCTACAAATTTAAGAATTTATATAAATTGAACTGACACAAACAAGTGGACGTGACAAATGGTATCAATTTATATGGACTACGTGATCATTTAACACATTGCATACAATACAATACATACAATTGCACACATGTGTAGTGCAATATATTAATACGAATCATGAAATTACATCTTTGTGATTATATACATTACTTTGCATTTATTCGAAAAATAAAATTAAAATGCTAAGTATGTTACTTTTGTAAAAATGCACATAAATTAACTAATTCATAAGAAAGAAATCTGTGTAGTAGTAAAGCAAAGGTTAAAAATATATGCACGATACGATTATATTGTGACAATTTCCTGTACCATATCAGTACAGCATCCGGAATTAAAGATTTCTAATTGGAACATGGAAATTCTGTAAGCATACTAATATATTTTAGTTAGTGCTTTTTACATAGAAAATTTTGTAAACATATTATAGTTAGATATTGTATAAAATTAGTAATAAATCATTTTTTCTTGTAAAGTTGGAATAATTTAATATAAATTGGATAAATTTTAATATAATCCTTTGTCCATTTTAATAGCTTCATTAATAGTATTCATTGTTTTATTCATGTCTTACTTTGTCACAAGTATTTCATTCTTCAGTTTATCATAAGATTATAATATCAAGTCGAGTAAAATATTTGTAATGTACATGTTGTGTGACACTTTTTTTATGAATATATAAATATTTTTTATTTGGCTTGCATGTAGTATACGTTGCTAGATTCAGATAAATAGGATTTGAATACTGATCAATTCAATTCAAAATGGAAGAGGATGATGAAGAAATTTCTATACCATGGATACAAAAAGATAGAAATAATACATCTGAAGCAAGTCTTTATCGGTCGATACCAAGTAATTTAAATGCAGGATCTATACAAACTTTGTATCAAAGTGTTCATAATATCTCATCATTAAATAATGCTACAAATATGAGTATGAATAGTATGCATAGCGCAATCTCCCTACAAGATATTGAGCGATCATATAATGATGATTTATCAACCCTTAATAATGGGACAACAATTGATGGTAGTTGTACAGATTTAAGGAATAGTAGAAGAAGTTCAAAATCGGTAAATTTATAACTTTTTATTTTTATTATATTTTTATAACTTTATTATTTATGTTTAAAAATGAAACTATGTTAATCATGAAATAATAATTGTTTTCTTCAGATTTCAAAATGTGGAACAGCTTTTAGTTTATATTTTCGTGACGAAGTTCGTACAATTGATTTTGTAATTGTTTGGGATGAGTACAATGTGGAAGCTCAAACATATCGCTGTACTGAATATAGACGTGTAAGTAAATGTATAGTGAAGAAATAATATTCTTTATTTAATATCTATTTTTAATTTTTAGGTATTTGAAAAGAATTTGGAGAAGGAAGGTTTACAGTTAGAATATGAACAGGCAGAACCGAACGGTCTTCATTTTATAAAAATTCATGCACCACGAGAAGTACTAAGACGGTATGCTGAAATATTAAAACTTAGATTGCCAATGAAGGAATTACCTACCGTGTTAATTCCTGAAAATCGTAGTAACGCATTAATTAAAGAAGTCAATTCGTTATTCAAGAGAATTATGAAAAAATATTATGTAGACCAAACAATATTTCCAACTATGAGACATAATTTTACGGCTGTTTATAGCCGCGATAAAGAGTACTTGTTCTGTTTGGACTCGCCAAACTTTTTTACTGCCGCAACACGTGCTAGAATTGTACAGTTCATTTTAGATAGAACCAGATTTACAGAAACCAAGGATGATGATTTTGCATTTGGGATAGAAAGGTTGATTTCGGAAAAAGCATACATAGCCGCATATCCTCTTCACGATGTAAGCCATATCTTTTTGTTTTTTTCTCCGCATTTTTTCAGTTTTAGATTTATTGTAATAACTTCTATTTATGTCAAGTTATAGGTACATGCTTGTATTATCTTTCTACATTATTAGTGTCGTTAAAAAGTAGGGACGGCTATATCGTAATATCAACAAGCTTTATTGTTTTCCATTCGCTTATTTCGCGCAGTTTTTCACACCTCCAAAACATTGAATTATCCGTTGAAAAATCTTTAAAGGAAGAACGCCAATATATAATTTATGGTTTACCCTTTTGTTTCAAATGTAGTTATTCTATGTGGATTTATATTAAGCAAAAAGCAATTTATAGGATTTCCGTATTTTATCGTGTTTAATACGTTTTTATACATATATTTATATAAATAGACAAAGTATAGTTATTAAGGGTGGATTTTCAGGTATGTATGTATACTCAGGCTTCTTGAACTTTTATTGTCCTTTTGTTCATTATCATCTTCAATTTATATACGACAATGAACGTTTATATTCGTATCTCCTTCTATCTGTAAAATTCCGTTAGCAATCGTAAGTGAATATTTCGTTAATACACCACATATGACTGTTACTAAAAATGCTGAATTTATCTTGATTATAAAACAAGGACTAAAATATTTTATTGAGTAAACAACATTTTATACTTTTTACTATACATAAATTTAAGTAAATGTACATTTAAAAATTTTCATATTTCATGCATTATAGTATTTCAAACAAATTTAGATATAACTCAGATAAAAATTTATTTAGGACATAATATTTTAATTAATACAATTTTTTCTTATTTCTAGGGTGATTTACAAGCACCAGATTCTATGAGGTATCTTTTGTACAAAGAATGGGCATGTTTAAAAAAATGTCTTCACTATCAACCATTGGATTATATCAAAGAATATTTTGGAGTAAAAATTGGACTTTACTTTGCTTGGCTCGGATTTTATACACATATGCTGATACCTGCTAGTATTGTAGGCCTTTTATGCTTCATATACAGTTGCGCGACTTTGTATTCTAACGAACCAAGCGAAGATGTTTGTAATGGTAAGGGTATCATTCAAATGTGTCCCTTATGTGATCATTTTTGTGGATATTGGAATTTAAAGGAAACATGCTTACACGCAAGAATTACGTATTTGTTTGATAATCCATCAACCGTGTTTTTTTCTATATTTATGTCATTATGGGGTATGTAATAGTATCCTTGATAGCTATACACATGCACAATGTAAGTTTCATTATTATTTTTATTATATTTTATTAGCTACATTGTTTTTGGAATTGTGGAAGAGGTATTCAGCAGAAATAACTCACAGATGGGATTTAACTGGTTTAGATGCTCAAGAGGAACATCCTCGTCCTCAGTACTTAGCACGTTTAGCACATATAAAAAAGAAATCGCTCAATATTATTACAAATACGGAAGAACCGAAAGTTCCCTTTTGGAAAATGAGAGTTCCCGCTACGATTCTCAGTTTTTCCGTCGTTTTGTTGCTGGTTTGTGAATATAGAATATAAAAAAGAAATGAATTTAATAATTACGATTTTTTTTTCAAATAATTTGCTTTTTATTTATGTTCTAAATTATAGATTGCAATAGCAATGGCAGCAGTGTTAGGTGTTGTTTTATATAGAATGTCTGTTTTAACCGCCTTAAGTGTTTATGGACATCCTATGGTAACAAGTTATGCAATATTATTTACAACAGCTACTGCAGCTAGCATTAATTTGTGCTGCATTATAGTATTTAATTGGGTCTATGTTTGGCTAGCTGAATATTTAACCGAGGTACTTTAATATCATAATAACGATATATTTTTTCCTTCGTTTTTAAAAATATTAAATTTTTCTCTTTTATTTTTACAGATTGAACTGCTCCGAACTCAAACTGAATTTGATGATAGTTTAACATTAAAAATATATTTACTCGAATTTGTTAATTACTATGCTTCCATATTTTATATAGCATTTTTTAAAGGAAAATTCGTTGGTTATCCGGGAAATTATAATCGCTTTTTCGAATATCGACAAGAAGAATGTGGCCCTGGTGGCTGCCTTATGGAATTATGCATACAGTTAAGCATTATCATGATTGGCAAGCAGGCTATGAATACAATATTAGAAATGTTGTTTCCACTATTTTACAAATGGTTAAATACTTTAAAAGTACATGTTGGGATGAAGACAAAAGATGGGCAGAAAAAAGTTACTACTCGGAAATATCTTCAATGGATTAAGGATTATAAATTGGTGGAATGGGGTCCAAGAAGTTTATTTCCTGAGTATTTAGAAATGGGTAGCGGTATTATATTTTTAAAACTAGATATATGTATTTATATTGCCTATTTAAATTTTAATATCTTACATATTACAGTGTTACAATATGGATTTGTTACTATCTTTGTTGCTGCATTTCCGTTAGCACCATTTTTTGCACTGTTGAATAACGTTTTTGAAATGAGATTAGATGCCAAAAAGTTATTGACAATGTACAGAAGGCCAGTTGGACAACGTGTTACAGATATAGGCATATGGTTTCGTATTCTTGATTCTATTTCTAAGTTATCAGTTATAACTAATGTGAGTTTGTATCTATCTATAAAGTATTCTATGTAAACAATATATAATTTTTTGTATACTTATAATTTGAACTTTTTAGGCGTTCATTATAGCTTTTACTTCTAATTTTATACCAAGACTAGTTTATCGAATAACTGTCTCTGATAATTATTCTCTGAAAGGATTTCTAGATCATTCTCTCTCCAAATTTAATACAAGTGACTTAAAAAATGGTACTGAACCATTTTTACCTTCTCACAAGCAGGTTGAAATATGTAGATATCCAGATTATAGAGAACCTCCTGAATCGCCAAACAAATATCAATATACAATTATGTTTTGGCACGTACTTGCAGCGAGATTAGCTTTTATTGTTGTATTTGAGGTATTGTTATATCATCAATGCAAATTTAAATTCAAAAATCAACTTTAACATCTAACAAAATCAATCTTTTCCAGAATGTTGTTGCTTTGGTCATGATATTCGTGCGATGGTGTATCCCCGATATCCATCCAAAGTTAAGGGATAAAATTCGACGCGAGACGTATATAACTAATGAAATAATTATTCAGCAAGAAGCACTTCGTGCTCGTGAAAGATCCGCTAATGATGTAGAAACAAATCAACATATTACATTAAATGAAAACACGAATCGATGGAGCAGAGTCATGAGAAATAGTTTATCTAATTCTGAATTTGATTTAGAAGTTCATGGAAGTCCTGTATCACCGACTAGTACACATTCACGAGCTGGTCCTGCCGCGTTATAACCATTTTGCAGACCAAATTAACGAAATCAATAGAAAGTTATAACTGTGTTGCTAGTCACACCTACATATATTGGTTTCATTAATCTGATTTCCAAATGAATGTGTTTGAAGAAATTATTTAATAGAAATATATAAAAAGTATAACTAATATTAATAATAAAGAAAAATAAGAAAGATGATATTTAGATACATATAATAATAATTTATATACATGTTGATATTGAAGCTCTCATATATTTTTATGAATAATTATTTAAAAAGAAGGAAGTATTCTTATTATAACAAATTTTGATATTTTATTCTCTGTTAAAATATGTATGTGTATGTATATGAATCTTATACTATTGTTCCTAACAAATGAAAATGAAGACTCATGACCTAACTTAAAGATATACATATATGAATATATTACATTATTCTGTCTTTTTTTATCTTTTATGCCAAATTATATATTTAATCTAGAAAAATGCGCGTAATAATGTAATTTATTTATTCACTTATTATTGCATCTTTTATAAATTACATTTTTGTTATTGTATTATTTCAAAGTTTAATTCCATAAACATAATTGATAAAGCTTCCTCTAAAAGTTCCTGTAAGCGATATTATATTCTAATATATGGATTTACTTCTTAAGAATGAATTAATTATTCTACATTTATGCACAATATAGCAATTAACTATTAACTATTAAGTAACAATGAGGTTTCTTAATATTATGATAATGTGTATTGTTAATATTATAGTAACATCTACCTCTACTTGATTACAACATTTTCCTGTAATTTTCATAAACTCTGTAATATTTTTAAATATATACAATTAAAATATACATTTTGATACAGTTAACTGCTATATTTAATAAGGATAGATATGTAATACTTTTATGAATGTATGTAATTTTTACATCATACATGTGTAACTTAAATAAAGAGCCGTAAAATAATATAAAATGCAATTAAAGTAAATAAAATCTTGAATTAAAGTAAATAAACATTCTCATATATACAATGAAAATTTTGAATTTTGTAAGTTTAAAGTGATATAATTTTATTATTATCCTATTATCAAAAGTGTTGTATCGCAGAGGGCGATATCATAGAACCGGTATTGAGAATACCACATTACCCTATTCTCAGTCATTCCGAATATTTGATTTAAAAAAATTTACATTTATTTTTTACTAAGCATTAAAAGAGATCTGACATAATTTATTATATGATTTTAATGTGAATTCTTATGCAAATAGTAAAAATTAATTTTTAACAAAAATGGGAACTGTTCATGCGAAGGTACACGCTTATTATTAGAAAATTACAGAATAACCTAAAATTAAAACCATTAATTTGCTGCATGAGTAATTTCTAATAATAATTTTTAACATCGTTATTTTAAATTTAATAATTGTGCTAAATGTTTTATTAAATTTGAGCATTCCTTCCTTTATTATACAGGTTGTCATTGTACATTTAGTCAATTTTTGCAAGTTACTATTTAATTAAATTTTATCCGTTAACGTTTCGCGTGTTTTGCCATTTCAGGAATCAAATATGTTTAGAAATACAAACGAATCTTCAAATAATGAAAAACAAAATTTCAAAAAAGATAATCCTGTAAGTAATATACATATATTTTGACTTAAAATTTATCCAATATAGATGCAATATTTTAAATATATTTTTTATAATTCTAACGATCTTTCTTAGTCTTCACACATTCATGAGAAGATGAATTTACTTGAAAAAAGGAAAGAGAAATCCATTGATCTTCATTCAGTGAAGGTATACTCATTAATATAAACATAAAACATTTGTTTTATTTATATAAATTATTAATTTCTAAGTCTTGGTATTTTGTAAACTAGGCAAGAGTTGATAGAATACATGTAGATGGACTCATGAGAACAAAAGATGACATAATAAAAGCCCAAGTAACAGAATTGTTTAAAGCTGAAGATTTTTATGATATTATTTTACGTGCCTATAAAGTGAGAGAACAATTGCAAGGTTTAGGATGTTTTGGGAATATTGGAATTTACATTGATACCAGTCAAGGTCCTCATGCTACCCCAGAAGGCGTTGAAGTGGGTCTATATAATTACACACTAATTCAACAAAAAATAAGTAATTTCTCAGATTTAATTCATTCCAGTTCACTCATGAATCATTTCTCTAAAAGTTAGCATATATTTGTATAAGAGACTTCAAATTACGTTCTTTTTCAGGTCACTTTTATGGTACATGAAATGAGACGTCTAACAGGTGGAATTAGCACTATGGTTGGAAATAATGAGGGTTCAGTTATTATTCAAGCAAAAGCACCTAATTTATTTGGAAGAGGAGAACGTCTTCAGATGGAATACTCTTATGGTTCAAAAAGTTCAACTAATATAAGTATATCTGCTGTTAAACCATTCATAGGCAGTTGGCGCCATAGAGTGTATGTAAAATTATTCCATTTTAAAGATTAATGTTATAAATTACAGTTAATATATAATTTAACATTTTTTACAGATTAACTGGCAGTGTGTTTAACACATCAAATAGGTTCCCATGGTCTGGTTTTAGTCAATGTGATAAAGGTTTATTATTAGATATTGCTTTTAACACAGATGGGGCAGGTATACTGAAGCATAATTTACAATATGAAGCTACATATAGGGAGATTATTTCGTCCAAACAAGCGTCGTTTCGCGTTAGAGAACAATGCGGTCCAAATTTGAAATCTGCACTGCGACATATTTGTTCCATCGATAAAAGAGACTCGTTAATATTTCCTACTACGGGAAGTCTTGTACAATTTTCGACAGAAATAGCTGGTCTCGGAGGAGATATTGGATTTGTTAAAAATGAACTTATCATGCAAACTAATTGGACACCTCATGAATATGCAGCAAGTATCTTTGAACTCAGAAATAGATTAGACTTTTGAATGATTTATCTTCTGTACAATTTGTCTGATTATAGAAATTTCATTAGACCTTCCAGCTGGGTTTTCAATCTGGATTGCTTCGAGGAATCAGCAATGATATGAAAATAAATATCGCCGATCAATTTTTCTTGGGTGGACCATTGAATCTTAGAGGATTCGATATGAGAGGTTGTGGACCTCGCCACGATGGAAATTCAATCGGAGGCGATGTATATTGGGCACTTGCACTTCATTTATACACACCACTGCCATTTAGACCCGGTCGTCACGGTTTCGGTGATTTGTTCAAGTTACATGGTTTCATCAATGGTGGAAATGTATCAAATTTCACTTTCAAATTTGGTACGACATTAAAAATTTTGAAATATCTTTTTTTATCTTCATTTTCCATCATCTGTGAAGTTACAAAAATAAGTAATTTTTTGTTATTTGCAGCAAATGATTATAAGGAAAATATGAAAATTTTTAAGGAAAATGTTCGTTGTGCAGTTGGCGGGGGTATTGCGATGAAACTTGGAAATATAGCGAGAGTAGAATTAAACTTAGTTATGCCTTTGTTATTTGTCAGAAGCGATGTATTGCAACAATTTCAATTCGGGCTCGGATTGCAGTACTTATAAATAACTTTTTGGGATAGTAAATTGTATATTCTATACTATTTTTATGTCAATCGTACGCATTTAATGTAAAATAAATTACAATTATAAATTTATTATTCTTATGAAGAATACATTCTAATGCCATTAGAGATAAGTATCAGCAAAAAGCATTTCAAATAAGAGTTAATCCAAATGTATTTTCGGAATTTTTTTACATTCTATTATATTACAATTGTTTACATAAGATGAGCACATATATTTCCTAGTTTGCATCAAGTACGAAACCAACTACAATTTTCTGCGAAAAGTCAGGGATTGCATCAAAGTATGATGAATCAGTTTATTATGATGCATACTTGTTTGAAATGAATGATTACATAGTATGGTTTGTCTATATTTTTGAATATTTAAGTGTAATCAATAATAAATAAAATATAAATAAAATGCATATGTTACTTTCCAATATCAGATGTTATCAAGGACATATCTTACAGAATTGGGTTTACTTATAGACTTTTATCTTTCGTGAATTAATAGTCTAAATGTAAAACGTAAAATGTAAAATGTAAAACGACAGACAGCGCCCCTGCGATAAATGAGTTATAAACGACCCATGCAGTAACCAGTTGAAAATGGCCGCTTAGAAGTTATAGTTCAAATGTGTGTTATAATAATGCGTCATTTTACAATGGAATCCTCCGGAATTATTAAAGAATTAAAGCGAAATATTGTATCTGAAGTAACGAAATTTATCGAATACCCATTGTTAAAGCATAGAAAGTGTGGTACAGGAAAAAATCAGTTGTCATATTGCGAACAAAATATCCTACGTGATTGTGGTTGTCGCGATTGTGGAGGCTATCTTTGTTGTATGTTGAGTGAAAGAAAATAATATCTTGTAGAATTGTATTATCATATTTAATATTAAAATTATATTGATACCGTTATGATCATACAGAAGTAATTCTTCAAATTTGGATATGCCGTTATTTAATAATCTATTATCTTAATTAATATTTGGAGTGTGCGCGATAAATTCACGATGTCCCTATCGTGATTATAAACGTTATATATATTGATTTCAAGCGTGTTTTTGAAAATGCAAAAATGGAATATGACACTTTTTGGCAATTAATTAAATATTGAGTATCGAAATGATAAAATTACATATATTATAAAATATGAATTCCTTTTTATATTGGAAATTAATATACATAATTTATTGAAAATCTAACGATCATGATCGAATGTTTTCTTGTAGTGTTTTAGAAAACATTTGATAATTTGCAAAATTTGACATATTATCATTTTGTCATGTTATAATCAAGTTTAAATTTATTTATTAATAATTAGCAGCATTTTAGAAATACCGTTTAAAAATGGTATGTTAACTATGAAAGATAACTATAAAATTATTGCTTTTATAGTTAGCAAATCATTTTTAATCAATATTTCTAAAATGCTAAATTTGATTTTGCAGCTAAACAAAGAAGATTTATGAGAACAGGAAGAGGTTGTCGAAAAGTACCATTGTGTTGAATAATGTATGTATAATTAAATGTATATCATATAATATTTCAAAAGTCTGAGTTTGTCTTTTAAATTCAATGTTTTTTTTTTTTTTAGCAGAAATTTTGCTTCATTGTTAAGCATGTGTTCTTTGCAGAGTTTACCTGCAGATACAACAATGGAAAAAATGTATTCGATGAACGATACATTGAATGGACACACAAACATGCATAGCCCAAAGAAAGAAAACATGTTTCACAGTGTCCTCAACGCTTTGAACGTACTTTGGGGACAATTTTCTAAAGTTCCTGCTTCATTCATAGCAAGTATTAATTATCCTTTGTCTGTAACAGTTGTAAACAATGAAATTTCACACGACCTTTTTAAGAATCTGACAGGTAAAAGAGAACCATTAAATACCGATAATGTGTACATCTCCAATGGCGAGATCAAAGAATCTTTAGATGTTGTCAAGAGTATTCATAATGATGTATTTGATGAAAAGAAATCATACATATGCAAAATTTTTAATAAAGATACGAAAGATAATTTAAAATTTAGCTATGAATATATTGGTAGCAAGAACAAAGATGCAGAGAGATCTGATGAAAAGGAATCAGTCATTCATAAAGATGTCAGATGTAATACAAATAATTGTAATTATTTAATATCACTTCAAAATTCGAACAAAACAAGTGAGGAGGAATTGTTTGAATACATTTGTTCTGATATAAACACGAAGGAAATGAGTGCTATGGAAAATTGTTATAATTTTGAAGACACATACAGTAAGGATATGTCTGATAAAAAACAATGTTTTAATTGTATTAGTAACAGTGTGGATGATAATATTATTATAAATAAGGAAAACTCTTGTTCAACACCTAGTACAAATGCATTAAGTACACAGATAGTTCAACAAACTGCAGTCTCTAATTTGTTCACAAATATGTTGCAAAAAGTCATTAGCAGTGTAACAGATAGATTTTGTAAAACAGACCTTGTTGAATCAGACTTGTGTCCAAAACGATCATTCTCACCGAGGCAACGGAGGAAACTTAATATGGTGGCAAAAGGTCGAGGACGGGGACGAGCAAAGTCGCAGCTTAGGCGTTCTGGAGTCAGCCAAACGAGACACAGAAAGGAACGTACTAAACATGATATTAAAGTAGATATAAAAAACGATTTTAAATGCTGGCAAGAACTTGAAGAGTATGATATAACAGAAATTCAGAAAACAGAAGAATCAGGAAATTTATATTTTGGTGAAGCTACAGTAGATGCTGTACAATGTATTATAGAAGAAACAGTGAGTCCTCTAACATATACGTTTGCCAATGTAGAGCCCAAAATTCAGAAACAAAAAACACGCAGAAACATTAATTGCGGTATATCTAGATTTTCTGCAAAAATGAGAAGTATACTTGAATGTCCAAAACAAACAGATACCTTTGATCACGATTTTATTGAAAACAGATACGATTTGCAAAAGAATACATTTCGACCACGTTTAATATCAGAAAGTTCTATTGACTCAGAAGATAGTTACTGCATAGTATTTGAGACTGGTTCCGAAGTAACTTGCAAAAGTGATCTTGAATATAGCGAAGACAGTGAAGAGAGCGATGTAGATCAAGCAAACGAAGATGAAAAAACATTCAAAGATGAAATATCTATATCTCCGATTCAAAAAGTAATTAATCGTTTACAACTTAAACCTTTCCTATTACAATTTTATGAATTACCGTTTATTAAACTTTTTATTGTAACATTTTTATTATAGGTAAAATTTAATTTGAATCCAGTAATTCATATAATGGTGCATTGGGACTATGCATACCGTGCAGCTCGAAGAGGTCCATGGGAAGAAATGGCGAGAGATAGAGAACGATTTAGAGGCCGAATAAATTCTATAGGACGTATTCTTAGTCCAATATTAACAGTACAGCACAGAACTCATATTTGGCATGAGCGATTTACACTTACTGAATAAAGTTGATATTCACCGTTCCTTCAAGGTAACTGTATCATTCAAAATTAATGTCATATAAGATAGAAGAAGAAATGATATATTAAAGAAAAAGAAAATATGTATAATAAGTCTTCTAGGATGACAAAATAGGCTGTGAGTTACTAGTGTACGATGTCTGTGTTAAATTGCAATATATCCGTTAGCGATGGAAATAAATTTTGTTCTTTGTAATTATCTATATTGATTGGTGTACTCTACATACTTGTTTTCACTACAAATATAAGCTATAAGCTGTAAATTCTTATTTTTGGTTAGTCTGTTGCATATGTAAGCATATCAACAAATGCTAAATTTTATGTTCTACTAGACATGGAAATTTCATATTGGATCATTTAATATAATTTGAGAAGAATGGAAATTTAAGTTATATAAGCATTTCTCTATTAATATTTCTCAAATATCTGATAACTATTAATAAATAGCATAAGGTAACAGACTATATATATGTAAATAATGCATATATCCTTGGTTAAATTATTTCATCTTATTTATCTAATCTATGAAATATAAAATTGAATTATACGTTAGTCATTAAATATATAAATAGATATTATTTTCGTTGTATGACAGAAAAATGAATTATCGGAAATTACTAGTTATTCATGTTTCTTATATTTAATATACATCATTTCTTCATCTGTGCAACTATTTTGTAATGAAGTCGAGACTTTTTCATAACATTTCCAATAATGTAATTATAAAATATGTACATTTTTTAAATACGAGATTAAGTCACATAAAATTACACGTAATCGTGACAATTATGTAACACGTGTAATAGAGATTTAATTCTATACGATATAATTAAATCCATTTCAAGTGGATATTAAATATTAAGTATAAATGTAAATGAAAAATGTCCACTTAATTTCGTTTTCAAATACGCAGCTTACGCACATCTGCCTTATTTATTAATATGCATTATTTATCTTTCATCTTTTTATTCGAAAGATTTCTTATCATAATTTTATTTAAGAATTTGAATATTTCTTATGGGTAACTATTGTATCGCGAATATTGGAATTAGAAAAAAATTATAACAAGGCAAAGCTACAATAAGTTGAGAATTGAAATTCACAATCAGATCAAGATGGTATAAGATAAATTCTATTTCGGTTTTAATAATTATCTAATATCATATGTATTTATTTGTATCTAAAGATTTTATTTTTGATCGTAATTATATTAAATATGTATAGAAGACATTAACGAAAATACTTAATAAATAAATATTCAACTTATGTTCAAGTATATATTTGCATA
Source organism: Bombus pyrosoma (assembly GCF_014825855.1). NCBI lineage: Eukaryota > Metazoa > Arthropoda > Insecta > Hymenoptera > Apidae > Bombus > Bombus pyrosoma. Next base: position 8,101,629 of record NC_057781.1, on the reverse strand, counting down.
AATAATGCATATTTTGTTCATAATTCAATCGAATGAACATAAATTTGTTTTGAAATTTGCTATTAAAGAAACGTTAATTTATAAGTTTAGTTTCTGTTAAATTTAATTTGGACTAGGACAAAGAAATTTCTCCTTGCTAAACTTGTGTACTGTTAATAATATTTAAAATCAATTAGCAATTATTCTGCGTGTACATAACAAAAGCCAATGATATGTGTGACGCTATACGAGAAATCTGTATAATTAAATTATAATCTACTTTATAATAATCTTTTACTTACACTTATTTAACAACTTCTTTCCATTAGTTTAGAAATTATTTTAAGTTCTAATATGTAACATTACAAAAAAGGAGACTCGATCTTCACGTACGTAGTCGCCTATGTCTAACTTTTATCGAGGAAAATTGAAATAGTATTTTCACTTTGGAAATCAGAGTAATATTACGTATGTATTTAGTATATAAATATATGTATATATTCGATTGAATAAACGCATTAATCTCTTTTACTATGGCTTATGAGATGTTTGGCCTGAAAAAAATTTTCGGCACCTGTTTAGTAAAAGTATCTTTCACTGTATATATGATACCCACTAACAGGAGCAAGACTTCAACTAACATTTCACGATTCTGATTAACGTAATTTTCCATCAAACACCATTAAAGAAGGCTAGATCTTACCAAAATAAAATCTGACTCATGTAACAGAACAACAAACGCTTTGGTATGAGATTTTATCATTTAATTTTGGTCAGATACCAAATATGTATATGCGTTCGCTGGTTTGGATTTAGATGCACTTCTTATTGTCACTAACATGACGTTATTAATTGCATATGCCAATGAGGGAGGACTGACAATGGTTCCGACACATTATTAGAGCCCCTGTCATGAGTAACTTGAGAAGTTTCTCAGAGTCTAACAATGAATGTAATAATACAATCCGAATTATGCCAAGGGCAAGTTACATGACTATGGAGTGCTTGATTGGTGGTCAGAAAATTAACGTTGCAGTTACGGATCCCGCTTCTTAATTGCCTACGGATTGTCCTACGAATTCATTTTGAAGAACAATGTCGTTTCGACACTGTAGCGTTTGGTTCCGATGGAACGGACACGATGGATATTTCTAACAGTACCGATACTTTTATGGCTAATGTACAGATGGTTCATTACAGTTTTTTTAATTAGGCAATATTTACTTTTTTACTAAACTATTTCCTTTTTTATTTTTTTTTTTTTTAAGAAATCAAGTGTTGTGTTTAAACCAATGATTCACAAATGAATGTGAAAGTGAATTACTAATGATGTCTAAATTAATTACTAACGTTAGAAAATTAGAAATACTAATGGTCATTCCAAGTAAAGTAATACGTATCATCAAAGGCGCAGCCTTGGCAGTAGAAATAATAAGAGTGGAATAGTTTCATCCTTCAGCTGTTATATCTTTCTGACATTGAAGAACAGAAAAATATCTCGTGGGAAAGTTCCGTTGTTGTTCGTTCTATTCCACAGAAAATTATATATTTTATCGTAATCTGTACAGGTGCACTTTTCATTTGCGATAGATTTCTCGCGATTGGATAAGAAGGATACGCTCGAAAGATATCGAATTACATTTAATTACCGCGAGCGTATTAGTCCCAGTATAGTTATGTTCCTGGAAGTTCGTTTCTTTACTAGACTTCCGTTTCGTGCGTCGTTTAATGAATTATGACTCCATGGAATTGAATTACAACTACAGCATTAGAAATTTTGATCTTTTGCTGCGCTTTCTTTGTTCATAAGGTATAGCGCGCGTGATATAATGATGAAACCTATTAAGCAGTAGAAGCGTAATGTGTTGCTCGAAGTGGTTAAATGATTTAACGCCTGCAGAATGAATGAAAACATGAGATAACGGAATATATCCGTGTTATATCGTAGGTATTCTAGTCGGCATTTCATTTGTGCAGGACGTTTCCCTGAAACCTCAAATATATTTTTCAACACATTTTCACTAGGATTAATTCTATACAAAGTTTCTCAGGAAACAAATATCAGAGAAAGAGAAATTCCTTAGGAAATAAATGTAAAGGGAATTTCTAAAGAAATGAATAGTAGAGAAGTGTAATAGAGTTAGCTCAATATGTATGAATCAAATCTGTATAAAAAATTTCTTATAGAAATTAAGATTTAATTGAAGCAAGAGATTACGATCTCTGCAATTTTATTAGTAGATACATAATTTACAAGATGAAGCAAAATGACGACAAATACGATGACAACGACTCGCAACAGTATATTCATCATTGTCCAGGAAACGTGTCAAACATCTGCAGTGAAAAGAGCACCGAGGAGAGAAGGTGAACCGGAAGAGGATGGGCACGATTTTAACTGGATGGCTGGCGCAATAGAGAGGGCTACACCACGGACCATTGCAACACTGTAGTTTCTCGATGCGATGTAGAACGCGATGTGTTGTTGACACAACATTGACAAACGTCGACCCTTGGTCAAATGATGAGTCGCTCGATTGCAAAAATACGAAATTATCCGGTGTCCGCTTCTTGGCTTTATGTTACGAAATTATTAAATTTTACAGAATTATCAGTAATTGCAATTAATTGCCAACGCAATTAATGTGGCCAATAACAGATAATGATACTAATAAAGTTCAAGGTAAGTTTCCTCAGTTGATGCAATATTTCTGTTTGACGACGGTAAACTTCAATTGTGTATCGCGGAAAATGAATTAGTAAACAAAGATATGACAATTCTTAAATAAAGAAATAGTGAGTAATTATTTAAAATGTTGGACGAGGTGAAGTATATATTATACTAGTCAGTTAAATGAATTCTCAGGTACAATATCATGCTTCTTACGCATCTACGAAAATAGTTAGTAAATCATATCGATAACGTAAGGATACTCTTTATATCCCAATAAAAACAATTTGTTACACAATTTAGCGTTTCTCTTTCCCTTCGTATATTGTTCGATACATTTCATAACCTCCTTTTCATTCTTTCAAATATCTCCTTAGTGTTTCCCTTCCTCTTTCATTCTTTTTCCGTTATCTTTGCTTCGTTCTAACAACGACACGTTCGTTTCTTATCAGAATATACGGTAAACATTTAAAACCAACACAAGTCGCTTCTAACGCGCATTGCTAAATGCGGATTATCGTGACTTACGATTTCACGCCGCGTCTTGTCGTCTGCAGAGTGCAAACCTTTCGTCTTTAACGGAAAGAAAAGAAACGAAAATAGTCGTGAGTATTGGAGGATTATTCCACGCTATCTGCTTTCACCTTTTCACGATCGGCGACGAGGACGGGAGACCACGTATGACGCATATCTACGTTAGGTTCCGTGCGGTACGAGAAAATTTTAGAAGGCTTCTCGTTTGGCTAGATAATGTACGGCGATTGTCCCAGTTTTCTATGCCGACGATAAGATCTTCGTGCTCTGTAATAAGATATGACCGTTTAATGTACGAAGCGAATCATCCATCGCCAACGAGAGTGTCGATCGCTGTTTATCTTCGATCAAATGATCGTCACTTCTGATATACTAATATACAGGTTATGAATTTTTATGCATTTCTAGGAAATTTAAAGAATGTACATAGTACGCGAAAATCTACACTTAATCCTGATTCAGCTCAATTTCCGGTCGACAACGGTCGTCAATCATCGTGAAGTTTCATCTAAATATCTAAAAAATGATAGAAATTTAGAAAACTTTAGAAACTTTAGAAAACGTTAAACCTTCTCGTTCACTCGTTATTTCTTTTTACTAAGTTGTTAGTGACTTAATAAGTCTTTTTACTGATAAATGAAAGACTTGGAAAAATACGGCATCTCGTACGTAGAAATATAAAAAAAAGTCTTTAATATCCTTCTACTGTTTCCGATTGTTAAAAATATCCGTATAAAAATAAGCGGTTCGTTATGTATGAATAATGCCGAGTGGAGCAAATCGTTGGCGCAAAAAGTTCGTATAAATCCTAGAATTTTATGCGTTATAAATCCGCCAAACCGAAGTTCCCTTTCACCGACGAGACATTTAGTCATGTGTACTATATCTTAGATAGTGCACCGTGCACTTAAGCGAATATATGTAAGCACATTAACGACGAAATGAGAGATTTGACAGGTGTTTGTATATTTGTGTGCATATATGCACTGGTATAATTTAACTAGATCGGAACGTTATTCACATATGTGTTACGATGCAACGATATCCGGTTACGGAACTCTAAAACAATTACATCATCCGTATATCCGGCACGAAAGCACCTTTATGGTGTTCCTCGTAGCGCAATATCAAAGGAAATTATAAAAATCCAGTTTTCCCCTTAGTTTCGAAATAGAAAAATAACAGGACATCTCATTTCTATAGAAATTTTTATACGAATTCTATTATATATCATTGTATACGCTACAATAACCGCAATATTTGAATTAGAGCGATTTCGAAACTACGTAGGATCGCGAAGCAAGTCGTCTTGTTTTCCTCGCGATATAACGTTACAATAGCGACCGCAGGCGTGATCGGGGTCCACTTAATAAATCGTAATCAACAATACGATCTGGTTCGATTCTTTAGCTCAACCTTCGACAACAGCCACCTTCTCTGGAATACTTGAGAGCGCATTGTCGATGTTACTAAACCTCGCAGCAGATAACCGGTTGCAACACGAGTTGAACCTGACATTCCGGATTTACGACAATGTTTCGCACCACGATGGATGACTATAGCGACGCAAGCTTTTCTTTAAGAAAAAAATGTTACATATTATTACTTAATCATAGACTAAAAAACGAATGGAAATTTTCAATGAAATGCGAGTACATGTACTACATCTAGCATGTAATTGTCTTCAAATGCAAATATCTGAATATGATACATAGATACATATGCAAACTCATATTGTTTGCGAATATGACTAGAAAACTGCAACATGGGTAAGAAATTGTTTTATCCGTTTTAAGCATTACAAACAGTACAGCTACTTTGGATATTTTATATACTTTTGCGTATTATGCGTATTCTAAATGCATCTTCGCATCTCCAAATTTTCTCAAATTTTTCCAAAAAACGAGAAAGAAAAACGATACAGAAATTCGTAGTCTACTGATAAATATTTCAATCAATCGGAGAGGAGAACTCCCACTCCCAAACCGAAGGTAAACGACGTAGATCTATATAAGTGACGCGATTGAAAGTGTTACGGCTCTTTTTCCTCAATTTCTGATAAATATGAAGATCACTTTGAACAGAGACGTTTCTTCCGCGTATTTCGCGTGTAATTCTCGTAACGAAGGTGTTAATGCAATTCTGTGGGTCTTTCTCAGTTCTTCCAGAAGCTTCCGTTATCAGCTACGAGAAGAAATCGTTGACGTCATTCCCTTTTTCGAAATTTGTATTTATTCGACGTCTTCGTCGAGAAATTTATACGACACGTAAGAAAGAAAATACAACGTGTGGGTGTTAAAAGAAGGCGACACTAAAGATTTATGGTAGTGGGGCGAGGTACTGCACACGTCTGCACACATTGTTATTACACGGAGCTTTATTTAAGGAAGTGAGAGACTTCGGGGCAGTATATGATAAAACACGTACAGGTTTCCGCTGCAGAGCTCTTCAAGCGACGAACTGCTGCTCAGTCTCGCTGACGGGTCAATAAAATCTCTCAGCTCCTATCATTCTTCGGGGACCTTCGTAAAAAGAAAGCTAAAAGAAATTCTAAATGCTAATACGAAGGTCCGAAGCTTCCCTTACGATGTAAGAATCCTTCGATAATTCACAGAACACGAAAATTACGAATATTAAAAAAAGCTATGAAAATACTATCATTATTGAGCGCTCAAAGTAGAATCCTTGGAAAGAAAGGGGTCCTACAGTAAAAAAAAAAAGAAAGGAAAAAAGAAAAACCGACGTTTTTCACATGAAATTAAAAATTCCGATGGAAGATACTATTTTTCCAATCAGCATGATACCTCCAATACGTCATCCAACTATCGGCATTGTTTTCACAACTGTTCACCACGGTATATAATTGACGAATCGCGAAAACGTCCATCAATGCAGGTCGCTCCATCGACGATGAAGATATTCGTCGCCTGTTTCGTCATCTGGACGTTGATAAACCGAGAAATCGTACTCGCGAGCAGTGTCGAAGCACAGAATCAGGAAAATGATGGCCAAGTAGAGAACGTGAAGTACATACTGCCGACTACGTTGGACGGTTTTTCGCACGAGAGCGATGGAAAGACAGGGGAACGAGTCGAGGCAGAGTCGTCATCGAACAGAGAGACATTCGCGTCGAGTTTCTCCTCTTCGTCCGCGCGAACATCGTCGAAAAACGCGGCGTCATCGGCAGCGCTTTTGTCGGCGTTGAATGAGAAACTCGACATCGGCGAAGAGAAAGCGTCGTCAAAATTAAGAAGTGAACCTTCCAGCGAAGTTCTGATCGCCGATGGATCGCTTTCCAAGGAGAAATCTATCGGAGCTGAGATCAGCGAGGAATCGAGTTCTAAAGTCGAATCAAATTGGGAGAGCGTCGAGGAGGAATCGAACAGCGACGAACAGAATCGAATTGTTAAGACGTACGTGAAGAAAGGACCGGTTAAGACCTGGAGCTGGAGCAGCGTGGACAATGAGTCGCAGAGTTCCTCCAGCGAGGAAATTGAGCTTCTTAAAGAAGAGAAGTCGAAGGCGGAAGCTAGGGTCAAGTTGGAAGTGGAGGCACGAGCGAAGGCCGAGGCGGAGGCAGCGGAAGCTCGAAAGTTGTTGAAGTCCCAATTGAATGCTCTGAAACAGGCGCAAGCTAAAGCTCAGGCAGAAGCAGAGGCTCGAGCACAGGCAGAAGCATTGGCCGCGTCGGAATCCAAGGCTTTGGCTTCCGCTCGAGCAATAGCTAAGGCCAGTACCGAGGAAGCTGCACAGGCACAGGCGCAGGCGAAGGCGGAGCAACAAGCTCGTTCCGTACTGCAGACCAAACTCATTTCCATCCTCGACACGCGTACTCATACCAACGTCGAAGAGGAAATCGTAATCACGGAAGAACTGAAGGAAAAGGCGAAGACCTCGGTGGAAGCTTCTATAGCCGCGAGCGTGGCTGCCAGAGAAGCTGCTAAATCCATCAGGATCGCGGCTATGTCTCGAACGAACGCCGCCCTTAAGGCTTTGTCGGCTCAGAAGGCCACCGTTATCCAGGCAGTCGCTTCCGCTAACGCTAGAGCCGCGGCTAGCGCTTTGAGCGCCGCCCTCGAACAGGCTATAGTTTCTTCGAAAGCTGCGGCTTCTTTGCAAACGGAAGCTTACGCCATAGCTCGTAAAGTCGTACAGGCAGCTATGGCTGAAGGTGCTGCCCTGGACTATGCGAAATACAGAGCTGAAATACGCGAGAAAGCGATCGCGAAGGCGAAAGCCTCCGCGGAAGCGGCTGCCACCGCGGCTGCCGCTGCAGCTGCTGCTTCTAATCAATTGGCAAGTTCACAGGCGAATAATCTGAATGCTGCTAGCAAACTGGCTGCCGCCCAAGCAACTGCGGTCTCTAGAGCGGAAACCGCGTTATTGGAAGTGAATGCAGCGGCCAAGGAGGAGGCGGCCGCCATGGCGAGAGCAGATGTTGAAAGTGCTGCTCTTGAAGCTGCAACCGCGGCTCAGGCGAGTGCGCTTCAAGGTGTAAGGGACGGAATTGTAATAGGATTGGGTTCGTCCGCTACCAAGCTTAACGAGCAACAGGCGGTAGCATTGTGGGATGCAACCGCCGAAGATGGGAAGAACGTAGAGATAACAGAGATATAAGAAGTAGCAAAAAGTTGGGATAGTTGTAAAGGAGAGCGATGATATTTTATTTTTTTAGAGGAGGAATATGAAAAGTTATAAATATAACGTTGTAGCAATGTAGATCTTGTCTTTTATTCCCTTTGTTTCCTTTAAATTCCTTTGATTTCGTCCTCTCTTTTGTAGAATTTATATACAAGTCCATGTATTACGAACAGAAGCGTAAAGAGCGAAATTATTGTATATATTTTGATGTATGTTTTGTGATTTTTTGATTTTGTCAATAAAGCGTGTTACTATGACGATGCGGTAGCCTATTTTACTTGCTAACATATATGTGTGTTTTTTTGTACGAAAATATGAAATAAAATTTAACATACAGATTTCTTGTAACATACGTAGATTTCTTAAGCTCAATTGCCTGCATGGAATAAAGAATTACCTATGTCTCGAATAGCATACTTTCTCTGTATTAAATCGTACTTTGCGTTTGAACAAAAATTTTACAATTGGGTATTGATGTAACGGTATAATATATGAACATTATACGCTGGTTTAACGAATTGTTATATAATTTATTAGAATAAACGCACGAAATTAGTAAATAAATGCAAGAACGTCATTCTTCAACGTAACATGTTAAAATAATCACTTAACGTGCGAAAGAATTGGTATTATTAACATATCTACGTATCTCTATCCTTGATTACGATTTTTATATATATTTAATTCTATCTTCATACTTAAATTTTACTTTTATCACGATTCGTACATCTGGTACATCTCAAATAACATAACTTTCCATTATACATCACCTGTACCACTGAATCAAAAAATACATAAAATAGTCCAAAAAAGCAATACCGGTTCTAAATATTTCAAAATTAAAACATAATTCTTCATTCCTCTAAATATTTTCCTAGCTAGAAACAATATAAATATAAGAAAACAACGAAAACAAGTGATCTTGATAACGAAAAATAAAGATACCACGAAAATCGTAATTTGAAGATCGTCAAAATTTAGTTACCTAAATTCGTCGATCGTCCAACACTTCCGTTCCCTGTTCTCTACTGATAACGTCGCTTAATCAAACACCTCCAAACTTGCAAGCAAAACATCTCGGAAACCAACTCCACAGCACAACCTGAAACAATATTTTTAATCTCGTTTAGTCAGACAGGCGAGCCATTATTTTCACAATTGTCCGCGGTGCTATAAATCCGTCCATCCTTGCACACCCGGTATCAATCCGCGAAGCGTCGTCGAACATGAAGATTCCAGCACTGCTCGTAACGTGCCTCTACCTTTGGGGCTTCGCGTCCGCCAGCTCGAGCTCACCGCTGCTCGAGATCGTGCAGGGTAGCGCGTCGGCCACCGCATCCACCGCTGTGACCGCTAGATCCGGACTTCGTGCCGGTCAGGTAGCCCTGGCCTCGCAGAAGGATGCCACACTTCAGGCAGATGCCTCAGCGGCCGCCGCAGCCGCTGCACGCGCTTCCGCCGACCAGTCGGCCAGTCTAGCCCAAGAGTCGGCGTCTTTGCAGTCCAAAGCTGCCGCCAGAGCAAAATCAGCCGAGGAGTCAGCGGCAGCTACGGCCAAAGCCGAGTTGCAGGCAGAATCCACTGCTGCATCGGCCAGTTCCGCTGCCAGAGAGGCTGCAGCGTCCGCGAAAGCCTCCGCATCCGCGATGTCATCGGCTGCCGTGCAGGCGAAGCTCGCCGAAAAGACGGCCAAGAATCAAGCTCTGGCTTCCGAAGAAGCCAAACTCAAGGCGGCCGCCGCTGCCAGCGCAGCAGCAGCAGCCAGCGCCGCCGCCGAGATAGCCCTGAAAGCTGAGAAACTAGCGGAAGAAGCCATCGCCAAGGCAGCCGCTGCCAAAGCAGCCGCCAGAGCCGCTGCAGCCGCGTTAAACTCCGCGAAGGAAGCCGCCACGAGCAGCGCAAGGAGCGCCGCCGAAGCCGAAGCTAGGAGCGAAGTCGCCCTACTGATCAGCGAACTCGACAAGAAGAGCAGGGAAATCTCCGCTTCCACGTCGGCCAAGGCACGCGCTGCTGCCGCGGCTAGCTCCAGAAACGTAGAAACGGCTGTTATCGGAGCTAACATCAATGTAGCCAAAGAGATCGTGGCGGTTCCCATCGAGCCAGCGAAAGTTCCGGAGCCAGAGCTGGCGTTGAAAGAAGAGAATGCCGCGATCGCGAGCTCAGAGAGTGATGTGACGGTAGAAACGAGCAGCGAAGCATGGTCAATTTAAGGGATGACTGGATGCAGTACCAGGGAACGCGTTTCGTTCGAGAATAATGTTTGGTCGATGTAGGATGTATTCGATGTTTTCGGAGGAAATTCACGTGTCAATGTTGCCTATAGTCAGACAGAGATTGTAATGATGAAAATAAATTGGTTTAGCATATACGTAGGCCTGTGGTGTTATTCCTTGCGTTGCCTTCTTTGCTCTTTTCTAGAGAAATGCGAAATTAAGATGGATGCATAAATTCATTTAGTTTCGCACTTCGGAATTTTTAATTAAAGTTGTACTCTATCCTGTTTGCAACTATGTCCGGCGTATTTGAATAAAGAAACTATTGCCAGTAATAGGAAACTCTTCGCCTTTTATTTTATATTTTTATAAACCTTTTTTCGACTGACTAGAGTGGGGCTGATTTGCCGCAAATAAATAAAATGTAATATTGGAGCAGTCGACATGGATGATCGTCATTTATTTTAAAGATCGTTTTAAAATAATTTTTTTGAAAAGTAAATTACATACTGTAAGTAAAATACAGGGTCGATACAGAAAACAAGAAATATATGAAAGCAATGACGTTGATCGATATTATAAAGTACCATCAACACGCATACTATTTTTTCGAAATTATATGGTTATACAATTGTTGATAATATCATTATAGCACTGTAAAATTTTCTACAAATTTAATAATATTAATATAAGAAGAAAAAAAAAACATTAATTATATGATTTATTCAACTGAACTTCGAATTTCGTTGTATGATCGTATTATATATTATCCTCTTTCTTTAAGATGTTTATCCTTATAGAACACAGTCGAACGAATATGGTAAAATAAAAACTATGAAAGAACTTTATTTCTATTTTAAAACTGAATCTGAAATGTCCTTACCAATTTTCTGTATCCTTGAACATTCACAATTTTCCATTCCAACATTATTGTAAATTTTCGTAATACATTTAAGTTCATTACATTATATTATCGTCTCAACACATTTGTTTCAATGCTGGATAAGTCAAAAGTAGCTTTTACTGTGACCAATTGTCATAATAATGTCATTATTGGAATAAAGATATTCTTCGCATTATTTGCTCATTTGCCCATAATGTTTACTCGCTTTCCACTACTGTAGACTTTGATTGTATCGACTAAAGAAATTCATTGTCAACATGCAATCGAAAACGTACGAAATTTCTGTTAGCAGAAGTAGCCTGAGTTAATGATAATTTAACTCGCTGCCTAATCGAGCAACAAGATTCGAGGATTCATTCAAATATTTGAATACTTCAGCGATAGCTTAAGAAAGATTCCTCTGAAAATTTCAGCCTGCTCTAGACTATTTCGTAAGAGTATATATTTGCAAAAAAAGGAGGAACAACATAGATGCTAAAACTATGACCATCAAGCTACCATAACTCTATCAATTCGTTTCTGTTCTTTTCCAAATTTCCCTCGATGTAAAATCCTTCCTTCTCCCACTTTTCAAGGAAATGCTCCCGAAAGATGCGTGACAAGATAAAAATATTTAACTATAAACAATCACTACACCTAAATAAACGTGTCTTAATAATATGCAGCTCCAGCACGGAACATCCTCTCCTCCAGTAACCCGTTGAAACAATATTTTAGGGTGGCGTCAGAACAGACGCGAATTTCATGCAAAACACCTGCTGTTTTTACAATTGTCCGGACGTCAGTATATAACCGCGAATGCTGTCCGGAATTGGCATCAATCAGCGAAGCTGCGTCGAACATGAAGATCCCAGCAATACTGGTTACGTCTCTGCTGGTCTGGGGTGGTCTGGCCGAGGGCCACGTGGTGAAGCGCGACAAGGAGGTCAAGGCACCCGCGGCCTTACCGGAACTACTCGGCGATGGGTCTGACGCGCTCGGTGCCTCGATGGAGAACGGGATCAAAGTCGCCAGAGCATCGCAGAATGTGGGTCTGAGCATGGAGTTGAACGCAGCCGCGCGGGCTGCAGCCGCTGCTGCGACCAAACAGGCCAAAGATACAGAAGCCGCGGAAGCTGGAGCGGGCGCTGCGATTGCCATCGCTATCGCCAAGCGTGAAGAAGCTATCAAAGCGAGCGAATTAGCCAGCAAGTTGTTGACAGCCGCGGCTGGGTCCAGCGAAGCCGCCGTGTCAGCGACGGAGAGAGCGGCGCAATTGACGGCCGCAGCTAGTGCAGCTGCCAAAGCTTCTGCATCCGCCTCTGAGGCTTCTGCTGAGGCCCAGGTGAAGGCCAACGCCGAAGCAAACATCGCCAAGAAAGCTTCGGCAGCTGAAGCGAAAGCCGCAGCGGAAGCCCTGCTTAAGGCGGAACTCGCCAAGAAAGCGGCCGCCGGTTTCTTAGCTAAGGCTAGATTAGCGGCCAGCGCCGAATCCGAGGCCACTAAACTCGCAGCCGAAGCGGAAGTAGCACTGGCCAAGGCTAGAGTCGCCGTTGACCAGTCGCAGAGCGCTCAGGCAACCGCCACTGCTCAAGCTGCCACGGCCGTTCAGCTGCAATCTCAAGCAGCTAACGCGGAAGCCTCCGCTGTAGCACAGGCTGAAACTCTGCTGGTCACGGCGGAAGCCGTCTCTGCCGCGGAAGCCGAAGCCGCGACCAAAGCTACCGGTTGGGCGAAGAAAGTCGTCAACGAGAAAAAGATACATTTAGCGAAGAGCGATTAAACGAGAGACAAGATAATTGGTAGATGGTTAAGCCAGAGAAAAGGTCAAGAGATGAAAGACATTGTCGAAGGGACAAACGCGACTATCTTTGATAATTTGGTTAAACATGATGACTACTGGCGGAATTATTTGAAGGCAGATAATGATTAGCACAATTGAGATTCGTCCGTGTATTGTTTTAGTGGAAATAAATTGTCGTAGCAACCCGAAATCTTTGCGAATGCTTTCTTCCTTCCCTGATTATTAGTTCTCCTCCCATATTTTGATTCTCTTCCATTTCTTTTATATTACAATGAAACGATATATAATAGAAGTGTCTGAATCTTTCTTCTTTGATGAGTCTTTCATAAACCCTATTGTTTGAAAGAAATGAATTAAATACGATGAAACAATTTAACGTAGTTTCATAATATACGTATTACATAAGTATATGAGGAAGTTTGAACGATAATTATCACGTAATTACATTTGAACATGGTGAAAACAAAGACTTTCCTCGCATAATTTTTTTAAATTCTACACCAAATTCACAATGGATGGATTCGTTCCATCGAATTTTTTAATTTTTATATGAAACAAGACTACGAAGAACACGATCTTACATATTTTATCTTACGTATCTTATTTTTCCATGGAATTTAAGATATCATATGTAACATGTCATTGTTGTTCAAGAGAAGATGTAAAAATAGAAAGATGTAAATAAAATGTTTAAAAAATGAATAATGAACTAGTGTGTTGCTTTATACAGAAATATTCCTATTGATGTCGGTTTGATTAATTAATTAATTAAATTAATTGACTAATTAAAGCTAGATTAGACTTTTACCCCCGATATATCTTTTAAGATAAATGTGTATAAAATGTATAAAAAGAATGTATAAAAATGTACACGACATGTAGATACAAGTACATACTATTTATAATAATAATTATTGCAATTGTTAATATTGCAATTGTCGACCTATAGATCAAAATATTAAAACAAGTCTAAACTGAACAAGTCTAAATTATAAGACGTTTCAAACTGTTTTAGTCTAGTTCATAGTTAATTATAGTTCATAGTTATAGTTAATTTACTATGCTAATTTTAAAGTACTGTTCAAGATCTTATGAGCATATGGCTACTGACGTAATTTCGAAAGAAATATCTCCATTGGATTTAAAAATTACTTTCATTGATAAGCTACCAAATTAAATTACCTTGTGCATACAATACGCTTTAATACCTCAAAATTCTAAATATATACATTATCGATAAATAATATTGAACATCGAATCCAAAAATTTGTGTTCAAATACCTTGGAACAACAGACAACCATATCCTTTTATTATTTCACCAAACATTTGCTTTCTACACAAAACTCTGCTGGAGCAACAAAAATTACACATGTTTCTCACCAGGCAAAGCAAAGCACACCTGTAAACACTACCTGGTCCGGAAAAAATAAGCTACAACTTCATCAAGGTGAGAATAACAAAGCGAAACAGCGAGTAACGACGTCAATCGCAACAACACCTCCCTGCATTTACACAACTGCATAGTTCCTACGCTTGCCCTAACTATTTGTACAACTGCAACCCCCGGTATATAACTGGCGCGTGCCGGAAGAATCGGCATCAATCGGCAAAGTTCCGTCGACCATGCAGATCCCAGCGATTTTCGTCACGTGCCTGCTCACATGGGGCCTGGTGCACGCAAGTATCCTGGAACTCGGTCCCCCCAAGCAGGAGTCTGTCATCGTGGAGCAGCTCCTACTGAAGAACGTGGACACTAGCGCGAAGCGAAAGGAGAACGGCGCCCCGAAACTCGGCGAGAGCATAGCTGCGGCTCTGGCTAGTACCAAGGCAACTGCAGCCGCAGAGGCTAAGGCATCCGCCAAAGTGAAAGCTTCTGCCTTGGCCCTCGCTGAGGCTTTCTTGCGTGCGTCGGCAGTGTCTGCTGCTGCTACGGCCAAAGCTGCTGCCGCTGTAAAAGAAGCAACGCAGGCACAGCTGCTGGCACAGGAGAAGGCTTTGATAGCGTTGAAAATTCAAGCTGAGCAACAAGCTGCCTCTGCTCGCGCGGACGCCGCGGCTGCCGCAACCGCATCCGCGCTAGAACGCGCCCAGGCCTCCTCCAGAGCGGCCACGACCGCTCAAGACGCCTCCAGCGATCTGGAGAAACGTGTCGCCACCTCAGCCGCCGCCGAAGCAGGTGCCACCCTCAGAGCGGAACAATCCGCCGCGCAATCGAAATGGTCCGCCGCATTGGCCGCCCAAACCGCCGCTGCTGCAGCCGCTGTGGAAACAAAGGCCACCGCTTCCTCGGAAAGCACCGCTGCCGCTACTAGTAAGGCCTCCGTGTTGGCCGCTGACGCTGGCAGCGCAGAAGCTACCGCTGCAGCGGAGGCACAATCCGCTTCGCGGATCGCAGGTACAGCAGCCACCGAGGGATCCGCCAACTGGGCTAGCGAGAACTCGCAAACCGCACAACTGGAAGCTTCCGCCGCAGCGAAGGCCACCGCAGCCGCAGCTGTCGGAGATGGAGCTATTCTAGGACTTGGACGGGACGCTGGTGCCGCGGCTCAGTCAGTCGCTGAAGCTAAAGCCTTAGCTGAAGCTAGTGCCAGCTTAGATGCTTTAGAGAAGGACAAGAATTGAAGGGATATCTGAAGGGGACAAGAGGAAGTCTTTCTTAGACGATTTTGAGAAATTTCTGATTGAACACGATAGAAAATTATTTGAATATGATTAGAGAACGACAGACGGAGTCGATAAAAACTAAGAGTAACATTGTCGAAGTGAGCTTACCTACGTGATAATAAAGGTCCACTGTTTTAGCAAATATGTATTTTCTTGATGATTTTCGTTATCTTCCTTTTCTCCAATCCTTTTTGATAGATGGATCTCCCATAGAACCTTTCGTGAGATTGATGAGTTGAAGTCATGCTGGCTTGGCTTTAAGATGTTGGACGTCGGCGACGATAGAACAGCCTGCGATTTCTAGTATCTGAAAGTTTAAACAATTAATAAATGTCTTCTCATAATCTTGTGTATTTGATAAATGTTTCTAACGTAGAATACGATAAAATTGCTTGTATTTTGAACATATAATACATATGTGTGTGTAGAATTCGACTACATATAAATATACGTTAAATACAGCTGTCTTAGATCAGGCCGGTTGCATTAAATTAATCTAGATTAGAACAATAAGTATCTACAATTAGCAAATTAGTAAATAACACTTGCTAAATATACAAGTATAAATTATCACAAAAATATGCAAACTTTAATTAACTTATTTAAATCTATGTACTTTAAAATCGGTGTCTAATTACTTAATCATGTACGGCTACATTGGTCGATAAATATTGGATTATCGAGTACAACTGAATAATTATGCGAAACGAAATAGTGATTGTTTAATGCATACATTGGAAAGCAGATAAGAGATTAGCTTATCTTTCATAGCACCTACAGTATTTAATAATTACGTGAAGCATGTTATTTTAATCGAATATATTTGTAAACTATGAATGTAATAAATAAATTTACTTTCATTTGCTTTTACCTTCCTCAATTGCCTTCTTTGTAACTTTTTATTTTGCTGTCACTACTTTCGTCTCTAAATATTGAAAAATATAAGCTACACTAAAAATATTTAAATGTTCAAATTACAGCAGCAAATAATAATAGTCAAATAACGACTGATTTAAACATTTGTGGCACAGGATTCGATGAAATATTGGAACATTGAATCATTAAATGATAGGCTTGAGAAAGTAGCAAATAAGAAAATAACATTTCGAATTAATGAAGAATACCAAGCACTCAACATAGGCACGGTGAATATCCAGAATCACTTTTAATTAAGAGAAAGCACGAGTACAACATCTTGAAAAGGTGAAATGCGTGCTATCTTAGTAAAAGTGTTCAATGTCAATGACGACATTTGCATTCTATGTTAAAAGCAACATTTCACGCTAGAAGATATAAACATGTATATAATATTTTTCATAATTTTAAATGTGACAAATACTTGAAGCAGAATAATTGAAATACCGATAAAATTCCCAAACGTTTGTTTTTCTCTCAAACCACGGGATCCAAAAGCAATTACTTTACTTTTGGGTCATTCAGTACAATTGAAATAATAAATGTTCGCCGCCAAAATCTTGCAACAATTCGAACAACACCGAACCAGCCCGGAAAGGAAACAAACGCTATATTTCAGGCTCGAATCCACCTAAATAAACTCCGGTTCGACCAATAAAGATATCGACGAGAAAAGATAAAGAAATATTTAGAAACCCATGAAACAACATTTCGCGTAATAACAATGATGTTTTCACAATTGCCAATGGCCGTATAAAACGGGCAAATCGTGTCCTAATCGGCATCAATCTTGCGAAGCAGCCTCGAAGATGAAGATTCCATCGATACTCGCGGTGTCCCTGCTGGTTTGGGGTCTGGCCAGCGCAAGCAAACCCATTGCCAATGTGCAAGCAGGGAAGGTCAAGACCGAAACGTCATCATCTTCAGAAATCGAGACGTTGGTATCAGGAAGCCAGACATTGGTGTCAGGAAGCGAGACATTGGCTTCAGAAAGCGAGGCATTGACGTCAGAAAGCGAGATATTGACGTCAGAAACCGAGATAGCGAGCGCGACGACTGCCACGAAGGACGAGCTCATACTAAAGGGCGAACCCATCGTTGGGAAGAAACTAGGAACTGGGGCATCGGAAGTAGCGGCGGCCTCTGGCGAGACTATCGCAACTACCCTTGGCGCGGGACAAGCTGCAGCAGAGGCACAAGCCGCCGCCGCTGCGCAAGCAAAATCGGCAGCGGCAGCTGCCGCGAAGGCAGGTGAATCTACCAACAGTGCTGCTGCGTTGGTTGCTGCTGCAGCTGCAGCACAAGGAAAAGCTGCTGCCGCCGCAGCAATCGCGACGAAGGCTAGCTTAGAGGCCACAGAGGCTGCTGAGGAAGCTGAGTCGGCCGTGGCCAAGGCCAGGGCTGCCTCCGGAAAGGCGGAAACGCTTGCAAGGATCGCCGCTGCTGCGAATGCCCGTGCTGCACTCCAAGCGGAAAAATCGAACGAGCTAGCGCAAGCTGAGGCTGCAGCCGCCGCCGAAGCCCAGGCTAAAGCCGCTGCTGCTGCCAAGGCAACACAACTCGCCCATAAAGTTGCCGAAACTGCGGTGAAAACGGAAGCAGATGCAGCGGCTGCCGCCGTTGCGGCCGCAAAAGCCAGAGCAGTCGCAGACGCAGCCGCAGCTCGTGCGACCGCAGTGAGCGCCATTGCTGAGGCGGAAGAAGCAGCCTCGGCACAAGCGGAGAACGCCGCCGGTGTAGCACAAGCAGCCGCCTCCGCTGCTGCGGAAGCACAAGCTTCTGCATCCGCTGCTGCGGCGTCTTCAGAGGCATCCGCCGAAGCTGGTGCATTGGCAGGAGAGCTTAAGTTACCTCTGTTGACACGTCTTTCCCCACCGAAGAAGGAAATCATCGAAGAATGGTCAGTGAAGTAAGTAGGGACGAGGTACTCGAAGAGATCTAGCTAAGGACGGCAATACAGGAACATTTCCGCAGGAGAGGTTCAACATCTTCAAGCAGAGTATATTCTAGAATAGAGCAGAAGCAAAGGAGATGATTAGAGACACCAGTTTAGTAAATGCGAATCGAAATTGTACGAATGACATTATTAAATTGTTCTAGCAAATGAGCACAAATTTCACTCTTCTTCCTGGCATACACCTTTTTCTTTGTTCCTTAACTCACCATCGTTAGAGATCCCTGATAGCGTAGAAATGAATAAACGTCAAACGTATGTTAGAACAACCTCGTGGAATCCCTGTAATGTTATTTATAATATCAACATCATCAAAAATTATTCTCAAGAAATGGTTGAACGTCGTGTATCTCGATAAAAGTCTGAACACGTACCTGTTCACAGAAATGACATTCATGGTATAAGACAGGATCTCTAACGCTTGAAATACCACGAACTTGTTCCGAGATCGGTGATTCAGAAGGTTACAGTCTCTTCACTCGGAAGAACGATGCCACTAGGCAACTTTCCCTTTCTTCTTTACTTTCCTCCGTGATATCGCGCGATTTTACTTTGCGATCACCTTTTCATAATTTCAGCTCGTTAATTATGAATAACAAAGTGGTAAAACGCGATTGCGCGGTTAATAAATTTATCGCACACCGAGCAGGTTCGTGGTAACTGGCGAACGTTAAAGAAACGGTATTATCAGCCCCATTTTTTTAAAGTTCGATCGTAATTTCTATATTGCGTACGGTTGTTACGTAAACGCTATTAACCATAAGGTACCCAGACCCGATTAGCTTCCTACTTGTTGGCTCAAATGGCCCGGAAGAAACTCTCTATGACCCGTTATTATTGTTTTCTTACGCGACAGTGGTGTTCTCGAGAAAACGTCGCTTCTTTAATTGGCCACAAGATACTGTAATGAAACAGCGAAAGTTGGTTAGAAAGAATATAGTTTAACAGACACGAAACATCGCCGTCGAAATTTCTGCATCAACCCTATGAAACGGGTACGCGTGCATCCTAATCGCTTGGCAATTACCATCGAGTAAGTATATGCGATACGCTTTTACAAGTTTTTATAATGGCAAACTCGTGATGTGGTAAGCGATGTTTTGTGAAAGATTCGACTGTTTCAGCCTCCAAGAGAGCGCATCGTGCGTGGTAGAACGACGAAACCGGCGAACGAAAGGAGAACGGGTTAGCCCCAGCCTCTTTTCCTCGAATACAATGACGATTTCGCGACACGTGACCCGATCACGAACAAGTTGTTAGTCCCCTTTGTTCGACGTTGTAAAATTGATGCTCACTGAACTGAATATAATATACTTTGTCACGAATTTGGATTCATATAAACTTTTACTTCGATTTGTACCTTATGCTAAAATTATGATAGAAAACTTGAATCAAATATCCATAGAGCGCTAATTAATACATTAGTTATCGACGATCTGTTGAAAGTACAATTGGTTACAGAAATATTCTTCCAACTTTTAGTAACGTTCGTTAAACTAATTATTCTTAATATATTACATCGTTATTTCTTCATAATATTTATGCCAGTGAAAGACTTAACTAATATAGCGCGTATCTTTATTAAATCTTTATTCTCCTATGGAGATATCAATCGTATAGATGCACTAATTAAGAGATCACGAATACTTTTGGGACTCTCTCCTAATTAATCGAATCAAGGATTCTTTGATCACCACTAATGAATAAATAAAAGTTGCGACCCAAGAGACTTGGTATAACAAAATCAAAAAGGAAACGAGGAAAAAAAGGATGAAAGATCCGTAAACCAAATGGTAACCCACTTTGTCATATGTACCGCTCTCAAGTGGAATACATTGGTCGTGGATTTGATTCGATTTACATATTTCGATAGTGTGAGAGCAAAGTATATATGTATTATCGTACACTTCATGTACCGATTAGGTGTATACATGCGCGTCCGTCGTCAAGGAACGAGGAGCTCACACGATCGAGCATCGGGGGACGCGAACGATTCTTTGGTGACTGGTGGTTCAAGAGGTGAGAGACTATAAATGTTTGGTGGGGACTACAGGACCCCGCCCCATGAACAGCTATAAAATGCCGGCACGAGAATCGGACCCAACCAGTCTTAATCAGAGTACACGAAGATCCTTTTTTTTCTTTCCTCTTCAGAGGTACGCTGGGTCTGCTCTCTCCTTCCTCTCTCTCTGTCCGTGTCATCGTCGAGATCATGAAGCTCGTCCCGGTCCTGTTGCTTGTCGCAGCGATCGTTTTCGCCGCCGAGGAGAAGAAGGAGGAAGAACGTCCTAAAACGTTTAGAAGACTCATACCTGCTGACGTTCTTCGCGGTGAGTCTTTCTAATTTTTTTTTTTCTTTCTTCATGAACGTTTCTGGAATTTGAAAGGTTTATGTAGTTCCCTGCATTATGTATATTTAGATCTCCCTCGCGCACATAGAAGTATGAAATAATATCGTGGTACCAATGTTTAATGTTTTTTGTCAGGCGTTTATTAGGAAAGCTTGGTAAATGGATTTGGTTCCCAATTCTAACGAAGCTAATTAAACTATGCCAGATACTGAAAGATAGTTCTAAAATTTTTAAAAATATTTAAATGGTGATTAAGCAATGTAGGTGAAATTTTTTATAATGAATCTCATGAAACATAACATATTTCTGTATGTCTGTTGTTCCAAAACTACAGCAAGCTGCGCCATACTGTGAAGGTAAAACATTTTTTACAAAACGTCACAATTTAAAGTAGTTTAAAATCTAAAGTACACCAAAGCTATTACATGTTTGCCGTTACAATTTTAATAAAAATTGTAGAAAAAGAATATTATCCACGATAATTTTGTCAAATCAATCGATTTTACTCGAATAAATTATTTTCCCTTTTTTCCTTTGCATCAACAATATCCAATCGTGCTACCACAAACAGTATTATTCTTACCTAGAAACGTATGTTAGGATGACGGCGTGGCGATTCTTTGAAACGACAGACGTGGCCCGGTATACGTGACACGAAAGTAAAACGATTTTTATCATTTTGCCAAAACTGAAATCACTTAGAAAATATTTTTAAAAAACACACACATTCATAACGTGTGCCTAAGAGTCAGTATTACTTTTGAAGAGGAAACTGATCAACAGAGAAAATCGAAAACCGCGTAAACGTATCTTGTTACTTGTTCCACATTTTCTCCATCCTTTGCCTCGGATCGTCAGTCGTTCGACTTGAAAACCATTCTCAGAATTGCAAATGAAGCGACCATACCAACGAGTTTGCAGAAATGGGCATAAATCACAGTTTCATTTGACAATTCCTGCTTCTTCGACTTTCCATTCGCGATAGAGGAATCAGGTCCTTGAAATCACGCTCTTTTCACCCTACCATTGTCGTTACCATCTTGTCCTCTCGCATTATTCACCATGTCGTGATATGTTTGCAACAGTACAAACAAAGGCGGATAGATGTACGTTTTTCCTCGTTTAAAAAAATAAGAAAGGGATTGATCGAGAAGATAGGCGTTTTTATCGATTTTTAGTTTCACAGTCATGTGACAATTTAGGTGAATAACGCACTTACACGAACAGAAGAATAGGAAATAATAACAAGACCATCATCGCGTGAAAGTCTTCGTGCTGCGAAGACTCGTTTCTTCTTCTTCGATCGATCCTGCAACCTGCCCTCCAGCCTTTTCTTTATATGGGGTATACGTGTTCGGATAAGCTTTGACTTCACCTACCGTTCACCGTAAGATACCTTTTACAAAAACTACTTTCCACTTTTTAATCTCTTATTAGAATAACGTTGTCTTTCTATAATTAATTGCTATCCTATTTATCGCAGCAAAGTCAATTTTTCGCGTATCGAGTCCACGAGGTGCGAATTGTAATTCTTCAAAGGTAAAAACATTAGTAGCGTATAGCTAGGCAAACATAAGACATATATAAACACAACGACGTTTCAAGAACACAGTATCCATACAAATCGAATAGGAAGCAAGTTGGCGGCTTTTATCACACAGAAATCTTCCGTGAAGTCACGAGTTTGGACCATTTATCGACGGTAATCGTTAATGATGCAGAACATAGTCCTTGATTCTCCTCGTTTGCCGATCGTTCCAATAATCTATAATTAGAGATCGTTGAAAAGGATCTAAGAGAACAATCTGGAGATAGCGTCTTGCTGATTCACAGACTGTGGCCTGGTTACTCCGTATTTTTCGCTCCAGACCTAGATTCCGATGAATAATCGAATTGCTGATGAGTTGCTAGCGGCGAATGCTGAACATGGTGTCGTCGTAGGTACATTTATGTACGATGTCTTGAACGTCATTCACGCATTAAGAACATTCATTTTATTTATATCCTATCGAAACAAGGATAATGAAATTGGGTGAAATTATGAAATTTCCAGTAGAAGACGGCTAGATGATTGTTTACTCCGTTTCATAATCACATTCTACGCACGACTGGTTTGCCAATAGGTATGCAGAGTGACACGAAAATAATGTGAACGAAATTTGTAATCTGTAAAAAAAGATAAGACAAATGTGAGATACATTTTTTACCATTACTGTATGAATTTTTTGAAACATGCGATACAATAAATATCGTATTTTTCGTGAACAGGGGAGTCTTTACAAAGTTTTATAAATTTCTTTACAAAACTTATGCACGTATTAAACATTATTCATGACAGAATGCATGACAGAATGAATACATCGAAATATAAAAAACGAGAAGTGATGTCTATTTAAGTGCAGCCGCGCATGTTCCCATTGAAGTTAAGTTTTACACAGTCACGAACATTGGTTCGAGTGTACCCGTTTCGAAACAGGATGATTACAGAAAGTAGGTCTTGGGTTGGGTCATCGGCGACGAAAGCGGGGCCAGAATGAAAATTCGTAAAGAAAGAGGCTGACTGCACTCCGTTGTTCCCCCTAGCTTCGCGACTTTCCAACCGAGAGATCGTTACCCTTCGATTATTCTCTCGATGTGCAATTCGTGATCGTAGCCTGTGACGAGTGACTAATTTTCTAAACGCGACATGCGTCATTGATTAACCATACAATAGATAACGTGTTATTTCGCGAGAATATCGCGTGTTTATTGAAATGTCAGATCGCAGATTTATTGATCGGACAACCAAGCGACAGGAGCTATGATTATCTCTATCTCAAGTTCCTATTTAATTAGCGTTATTGAAATTGACAAGCTATTATGTTATATACTATTATAAACTAATATATGCGAGAATACTACATTATGAGCACAATAAAACGTGCTTAGATTTAAATAATTATTAAGTAAAATTGTAAAGTAATTTCATTTCAAGATGACAAATACTTAATTGGTTAGATCTTAACACGTTTCATATCATTAGTTTTCTCTAACTATATACACTATGTAAGGTTCTCTAAGTAAACATTTTAATACATCTGATACGTTGATCTTTCCGCTCATCTATCTTACTTGAGTATAACGAAGAACATATTTGTCCGTTCAATGAAAGTTCTATTTCTATCTAGAATATCATGGGTCACTGATGATCCACGAGCCATGAAAAGCGTTAACAGACGGAAACGTAGCCAACCGCGACGAAAAAAACAAAGTGAGTGAACGTAACGTTACTCCTACGAGCATGAAAGTCGACCCTTGCAGACAGATGAATCTTTAATGTCGGTGAAAGTCTAAGAATGTCCACTATAAATCATTCTTTATACCTCTTCCTTAAATGGCTCGCTTTAGAAGCGACGAGACCAGAGCTCTTTCCATGAAAATTACAAATTAATTTGCACCATGTATGTATGTTATAACTCCTTCCAGATCAATGCATTCAACTCAGTGATGGCGATAAAAAGCCTATGATTTTTACCAATTTACCGATCGAAATTGTTGCCTTTTACCATGTGAATGGCATCAGATTAAAGTTTTTCCGTAGCCAGCAATTTTACAATGTTATTAACAAAATTGCACAGCAAACCATGAAGTCGACTTCATCATCCCTTTCTCTTTTCGAGTTACTTTTCTCGGTTAGCGTATGAATAGCACGCTTCTCTTTCCTTCGAATCTGCAATCCTCCTATTAATTAGCGTAAAACACATTCAATAACATTTTTTAAAATCATATATGTTCCATATAGAAAGAAAAGTGAAACTGCTCACATACTCACTTTATTTTCGTAACAATTGTACCGTTAGCTGTTGTACACATGTATACGGAATTTCAAATTCACGTTGCAACGATGATTCTAGATTCCATATTGGTTATCACCCATCAATTGGATCATTAAGAATTAAATTTTATATTTAGCTTTACTTTCAAATAAATCAATGATATGTCATTACGATGAATTAGAAATTATGAGCTTTATTATATGATTATAATTTTGCTAAGCATTTAATTCCCTGTATGAAGTTTGCATGAAAGATGGATTATGGTGTTTAAAAGTATTAGAAGAAAAAACCTTGTATCTGTATCTCATCGATATCGAGTCAGAATGTTCCTCGATTTCGAATATTCCATCGAACATCCGATCATTTAGAATAAAGGCTCCCGAATCACTTTCTTATGATCCAGATGGCCCGCAAGAACTGGTGCCGTATACCACGGCACTTTTAGCGTTGGCGTGAACGCCCATCGTTTTATGCCTTCGACGTAACGAAACTGGCATTGAGAAAACGGTAACAGACACGTCATTATTCAAATAAATCTTATTCCTAGAAGGTAACAAGCGACTCATGTTTGAGCGACATACTTGTTATTTGTTGAGACCATTGCATCTTCCTTTCATAATTAATTAGACATTCATATTGCGTAATGTCTAAAAAGTCGAGTCGTTAAAAAGGAAAGAACGCTAAATAGCTTTTGAATAATTTTTTCGAATAAAATTTTCTTTTATTTCTGCCATTATCGTCCCTTCGATAGATCTGAAATACACAAATATCAATGCACAAATACGTGAAGAACAACGACTTATACTTTACCCCTTAAGTGACAGATACTTCAGTAATTTTTTAATTGCTTTAAACAATTTTTATCTTAATCGTTCAACTTGTACAATATGTTAAAGTTCTCGATGTATTACGTTATCTTGCCAAGCGATAAAATCGTTCTATTCAATCATCTTCTAATCATTTCAAGCGATTCATTTTTCTTGTTAAATCCAGGGAACTCTATAATAGAAAAAAGAAAGAAGTAAAAAAGTATGGCAATCGGCTTAGTCAGAGTTTGCGATAATTGCACAAGTGGTAACACGGTGTGACAGTGAAAGTATTTCTCCTTGAAGTTTCTAGCCCGATGATCGGCACCAATGAAACTCCTCTGTCATCTATCTACGATCGATCGAGACGCATTATAATGGAATACTGTGCGTGTGTGTGTCTGTATAAACTTAGAAGGCGCGACGAGACGTTAAAAATGGCTTAATGTTAGAAAGTAATGAAACCTTTCACAGGTGTGCGTGTAATCAGATAATGCAGCACGTCCACGCATCGTGCACGGTACCGATGCATTCTGTCGAAAAATCACAACCTGTACAAGTCGTTGCTCTTATAGAATGAGATTTTACTTTTACGTCACAGTTGGTGAAAATCCGCTGATGATTCATTTGGAATTCAAAACATCTTGAAGAAATTATATAAATATAATAAATATAAGAAATTTTTTACTGCATTTATATAGATTTGCTCCTTTTTAAAAAAAAAGCTATGTTGAATGTCATGTATATTTTTTCTTCTATTTTTTTTTTTTTTTTTAGGAATCGCGAAAATAATTTGATATTTGATAAGGATATTTATTATAGATTACAATTAATCGCTTCTTGCTTTTTACTTGTTACAAAATCCAGTTCTAAATACGCAATACTTTCCGGGTAGAAGATTCCGGTTATTCCTAGTAAATTAAACGATATGGATTCCTTTCTCCACAAAGAAAGGCTACCATTTGCTACGTTTTATTGCATAAAAGACTGTTCCGTTACGTAATCAAATCTAGTGTTCTAGTTAATGCAACATATCAATCCGATATCTTCTTTATGTAATATATTTTATGTAATTCAGAAACTTGTATTCCGCAAAAATATTGGCGATTGTCTAGTTGTTACGATATTCGATTACTCGTTAAATTACTTATGATATAATATTATAACAAACCATAGAGAATTAGAAAGAATTTAATTTTATGCAAAAATTTTATACGAATGTTATAATAATATTTTGATAAGAGTTATCAAATTCGAAACTTTAATTTCTTACTGCCAAAGATTAATTTTGTGATATAAATTATATAGTTCTATCTAACTCTTTTTTTTTAGATTTCCCCGGTATGTGCTTCGCCTCAACAAGATGCGCTACCATCGAACCAACGAAATCCTGGGATTTGACACCATTTTGCGGCCGTTCCACTTGCGTGCCAGCCGACGATAACTCTGGTCGCCTCTTCGAACTCGTTGAAGACTGTGGACCGCTGCCGAAGGCTAACCCGAAATGCAAACTCTCAGACAAAACTAACAAGACTGCCACGTTCCCAGACTGCTGTCCCATTTTCGAATGCGAAGAAGGAGCGAAACTCGAATATCCGGAAATTCCGACTTTGCCTCCACCCACGGAAATCGTAGAGACCGAGAAAACCCCGGAAGCGGCTCCGGCGAAGGCTTAAATTCTAAATTTAAAAAGAAATTTCAAAGAAACGAAAAAAATGCAGGTCGTGATTTTTGTAAACTACAATAAATTGAACGGTCGATTAAAAAGTAGAAGTCGAAGATCTGTTATCGTATTCTGAGATAACTGTTTTTAATAACTGAAACAGGAAAAAATAATTTTAGTTGAGAATTTTTTGTCGAAAAGAATGGTAACGTCTTTACTTAAAGCAAAAAGAATATGTATCACTTTTAACGTCGCGCATCGATACCCGTTGTTTCATCACGAGAAGGCGGTTTACTGCAACATCCTGTTACCCTTCAACGCAATTCGACTTAACTTAATGCGAGACTAAAATTATACACTGTATATAATTCAGGAGTTAACTCGAAGAACTTATCAAAAAATAGTAAAACATACATAGCTTAGATAGAAGTAAGCGTATTGTTAACATTATCATTGATAAACGATGATGTACAAGTAATATCAGTGTTTCGGAATCTGTTCGAAAATATTGAGTTTCTTCAGTCTCCTAGTCCCGGAAATCGAGACTTAGATGCTCCTATAGCCGTTTTGTTATTCCCTTCTCCAAACAATAATTGTCACATAAAAAATTAATTCTTTCTTTTTCTCCAAAAGTAGAAAGTCTTGCGTATGTAATGTAAAAACATGTGTGACTGTAATTATATGTGATTAAATTAATACTTATTTAATTCAATACTACATACACTGTGTACTTTTTATCCCGTACTTCCGACGATAGTGAACACAATATACCGTAACTACTTTCCTAATATAAATTAATGTGCATAATATTTGTTGAACTTTTAAATTGTTTAAGAAAAAAATTGTTTTAATAAATTGTTTGAATTGTTTAATAATTGTTTGAATAAATAGTATCTAAGTTGATCTTGTAATTCGTATGTACTATAAACATAACTAATAGAATCTTAATTAAAGAAAAATGAAAAAGCAGCTGTAATAAATAAATTCAAAATTATATACGCTAAATTACTGTACTTACATTAAAAACAAAGAGGCATAACTTTTGCGATACCGAGAAATTAAAAAATTTCTACTTTGTTATTATCATTATTTCTATACATAGTTGGAAAAAACTTAGAATATAGACACAAATTGAAAGTTAAACAGTATAATTAATTACTTGTTTTTAATATCACCATATACAGTTATAGTTATAAAATAAGCATTGGTTATTTAATTGGAACAGGAAATCGTTCATTTTATCTGACTTTAGTACACTATCTTTAATGTTGGTATCTTAGAAGATTTTATTTTATTATTATATATGTTGGCAGCCTGGAAAGATTGTTCCAGCGAAATTCGCTGTTTAACCAAATTTAATGGACGTGAGACTTGAGTGAGTACGAACGTGAACTGATTAGAATAAACGTAGAAATTTGAAAGGCTGTGTGATATATAAAATTTTTCTAATAGCTTACAACGAAAATGAGTGAACTCGTGTGGGGAATAAAAAATGGTGATTTGGAGCAAGTGCGGGATATCGTTGAGAAAAAGGCAAATATATGAAACGTTAAATCATCTTTTTCTTCTGTTGCTTTTTGATTGCCGCTACTCAGAGACGTCATAAAAAGATATCTCTTTTTGATGTTTAATATAGAATTCATAGAATTTTATATAGTTCAAAACATATAAAAAAATACTAATTACCCGATTAAACTAAT
The DNA here is from genome assembly GCF_014825855.1 of Bombus pyrosoma. NCBI lineage: Eukaryota > Metazoa > Arthropoda > Insecta > Hymenoptera > Apidae > Bombus > Bombus pyrosoma. The sequence goes on along the minus strand of NC_057781.1, from coordinate 8,073,035 downwards.
AGTTGTAAAAATCATTCATACTTCCTTTTCAAATTAGTTATACATTTTTTCCTACAAGTGAACATATATTAAATTGTCTAAATATATTCCTGTTGGTAGAATATTGATGTCAATGAAATGATTGATGGAAGGACACCCCTACATTATGCAGCTGATTATGGCCAAAGTGAAGTAGTCAGATATCTTTTGGAAAAGGGTGCAAATGCAAATGTAAATATATATAAATATTAGATAATATGCGTGAGATTGAGACATAAAAATATTCAAAATTTATTTATCTTTCTTTTTACTAAGCATTATACATAATATTTTATTAGTTTTACTTGAAATGTAAGAGATGAACATTAGAGAAATTATACTAAAAATGAATCATATTACAATGATTAAAGCAAAATGTATTCACTTACAGGTAACAGATAAACATGGAATAACAGCATTATTAGCAGCAATTTGGGAAGGACATACAAATTGTGTAAAATTACTATTAGAAAAAGGAGCTAGAGCAGATGGATTGACACCAAACGGAACAAATTATTTAGATGCTGCTGAAAAGGATGAGATCAAAGAATTGCTTAAATTCCACTAGCATATAGCCAAACAAATCATGAAGCAATAATTTTGTTATTTTAGTATTTTAATGTTCCTCATAGGAGTATCACCATTGCTTTGTCTTGATTTTCTGCATATGACTAGGCTATCATATTTATACACTTTAAATTAAAAAAACAAAAACATATAGGTACACACATGTAGTTTTATAATAATATATTGCACATCTGGAACATATAATCATGAACTCATATTCTTTTATATGGTTACTCTTAGAGATTTAAACTATATATAGGTTCAGCTTTAAAATATTATATCATACAGATTGTTTTGCAAACTAACAATAGAAACAAATTTATTTTTAAAGCATGTAACATTATATAGCAAGAGATATTTTGATACATTTATAAGAAGCAGCATCGTGTTTTAAATATTTGTTATTAATTTACAAATATTACAAATTTCTTTTATACATTTTTTTACAACTACCTACTAACTAAAACAGCTTTTTGTGACAAAAAGTTATAGTATATATTGAAATATTTGAATGCTTGAATTAAGATACTACATAATTTAATTCAGTTTCAAGAATGATATGTATAAATTATAGAAAAAAAAATTAAAGAGCTATCTTTATGGTACTAACTATCTAACATGTCTTAAGAAGTTTTAAAGGTGTATAATAATCAAAAATAATAAACCAGTGCATCATTGTTATGTATATCATTGTATTTTATTAAACCTGTATTTATCATTTATTTATTACTCAACATATTATTGCTTACAATATATTAATATAACGTATATTAATAGAAAAAAATATATATACAATTAAATAATAAAAGTAAAATATAAATAATATATATATTAAAACGTTTTATATACCAAAATTTATTTGTCAAATGTCAATTGTTAAAAATACAAATTGTATCTATTATAGTTATAAAATATATATTTTTGCTAATATCTTATTTTTTTCATATCATATCTATATGTAAAATGCACTATTAACATATTAAATATTTTAAGACAAAACATTATGTTTGTAATATATAGTGCAGTTGATTTTTAAATTTTCTGCAATTATTTTATTTTGTACACTAACTTGTAATATTTCAATAAATACAATATAAATATGAAATAAAAGTATTATTAAACCACTTAAAAATGACATCTTTTTAATGATGAGTAAAATACTTTGTTGCGCATTTCATACAACTTATAATAACAAATCATATTATTTAAAAAAAGGGAAATATAAATCACGTTTATTAATCAAATTTTATTAATTTTATATAAAGTATGTCACATATTAGAGAAGTCGACCTCTACAATTAGATGCACCACATTTACAGATGATAACTTTACCTGGTATACTTCCAACATCATAACTGTAATTCCATGTTAATTCCTGACCTGCTCTTATGTAATTTAAAGCAAAGAATGCCACCCATGGAAATCTTACATCATGCGTGTCTACAAATACATTTTGCACAAAAACGTTTGGATCACATGAATGCTGAAAAATTACCAATAATTATAATTCAAATATAATGTCGATAATAGAAGTAACAATACCAAATTCTGTTTTGAAGTATTCTAGTCATGTAAAGATTTCAATTGAAACATATCTTACATTTAAGTAACGTCCAATATTTCCAGTTGTTTTGGCATCCATTATATAAACAGCCTCATCTTCTCCAAAGAAATCTCTTACTGATTTAAATTTAGGTCTTTCTATTTGCGTTGGTTCCACTGTTGGATCAAATCTACTTGGTTCGCGTCTGCCACTTCTATTTTCTTCTTCATCACTTATAGTAATTGCATCTAAATCATTTGAACGATTTTCATTGGTAGAAGACTTCGTAATATTTTCAGTGGTTTTAGCAGCATGTCCATCTTCGCTATTTTCTTCAGATCCATCTTGATTGACATCATCTCGTTTTCGTTTTCTTAGCCTTTTTCTACATCATTATTAATAATTTTTCTTTATTATTAATATCCTGTTAATATAGACTACATCATTTATTAATAATGAAGTACTTTTTACTTACCTAATAGAAGGTTCTGTAGAATCTACATTGAAATTTAAGTATCTACTAACATTGAAATCTTCGTCTGAATCATTTGCATTTATTTTCGTATTATCCTCATCATCGCTAGTTATAGATTTTTTTTTATCTTCTGTGGTAGATAATGGCATTTCTGATTCGAGAACATCACTTTCATATCCTTCTTTAATACTTTCCACTACTTCCACATAATCCAATTCTGCTAGGTATTCATCTCCATAATTTTTACCGCCTTCATTAGCTCCCTTAGAGATAAAGGAAGAGGTAAATCTTAAAATAACTTATACTGTTTGTACTATATCTTATTGTAATTTTTTACCTGTTCTGTAAGTAATCTACCAGCATATATACAAATAAAAGATCCAAGAGGAATATCGTTTAGACATCGAATGCCCCAGCCCCGAGGAGCTGTTTTGAACACTTGTAATTTTAATGTTAATGGATGTTGCACTACTCTATTTAAGCAAGTTTTTACAGCACATTTACATTCAGAATTACATTCATAAATTCCAGTAGTAACTGGCTCCGGTAAACGTTTATATACGTAACCAACAGATGTATTTGGCACTCTTCCTCCGAGAGTAGCACCTTGTATTGTTAATTGCCAACATTGACATTTTGTTTTATCCTATAAAATGATTTATATAATTAGATATCTTATAATTTAAATTATTATAAAAAGAGCATACTTGGCAATCGTCTTCGCAATCACAACTACACAAGAAATTTGGATCTAAATTAAGATTAACTCCTTCTGTTGGTTCTCTCTGAGTACTATATCTAATGGTATCTGGTTGAGTGTGATCTAATTCATTGACACATGGTATTGGTACATTTTCTATACCATAACTAAGATCCTTGAAATTAAAAAAAAAACGATCGAGTTATAAAATACTAAGCAAGTATTAATTATCTCAATAATCGTAATATTTTATTTACCTTTATATTGATAAAACATTTATCCAAGACAAATTCTGCTAGACAATGCACCCAATAATCAAAATCAAATAAATCAACTGACATTGGGCTGCCTGTTTTGCGAAGATACTGGTGTAACTCTTCCATATTTCGTAATCTGACACCACATGGAGCTTGATATAATGTAATTTTCTTGCCTTTTGGATATTTACAAAGTTGTCTGTTCCAACCACAGAGTAATGGTATTGAAAGAGGTGAATAACCTCTCAAGTCATCAGGTGTAAAAGATATTCCTTGAACGCACTGAGGGCCACATTTATGTGGAACAAATTTTTTTGTTTGAATCTTGTTCTGTGTTTGGTAGTACTAAGGTGAAATGATAATATATGCTTTTAAATCTTGTATCTCACTTTAAATTATCTTATAAGAATTATAATTAGTTTATTCAATGCACTTACAACGATACTATGAGAAGGTTTTGTTTCTGTTGTAGGATTATAGGAACTTGTATCCACAATATTTTGCTTCTTACTTGTACTTTTTCTAGCAACAGCACGTGATTGCTGTGGTGCACTTGATGTAACTGTATTTGTAGTTTCATTTACTATATTCTGTTCTTTTTCTAATTGAGAAAATCTTTCTTCCTCAGGTTCTAGATTAGATGTATATTCTACATAAGGTAAATTGCTTTTCTAAAATATTAGTAAGATTTACATTAATTAATTATCTCATATAAAAATAGAATTAAAATGCTTCACATACATTAGAGATAGCAGGCAGTCGATGTCGACTAGGTGTATTGACAGATGCATGATGTCCTTGTTGTCTAGCATTGGCTTTTAAAAGTTCAATATATAAAGGCCCTAATCTAGCTGAACCTCTGTAGATCCATTCTGTTCTTCCATCAGCATCAAAATGCATTTGTACTAAACTTGCATCAACTTGAATTACTCTTGCAACCCACCATTTACCATTCCATTCTGTTTTTACTACTTGTCCTGTTTGTAGTTTCACCATTGGTCTTTCAGGATATGTTTCAATATATTTCTTCACAAAATCACGAGATTCATTAGGTATATCTTCCCAAACTTTGTTGGAAGTTTCAGCAACTAAATAAATATATTTGTGCTCAACATATTGAGCATATCCATCATCAAAGAATACCAAATATCTAAAAAAATAACAAGTCTATTATTACTTACTATTATTCATATATTATTAATTTATTTAAAACTTCATCTATGAAACATACCTATACTTATTTGTAGCTTTTGGTGGTTCAGCTATAACTCCACTATAAAAATTACTAGATGAAACATCCTTAAATAGAGCAACTACTCGTGTACCAATTGGAATTACTACTTGGCTAGTTACAGCAGCTGCGATTTGTTTACCAGAAACAGATTTAATAACAGAATTATACTTCTTTTGTAATAATTTTACACGACAATGTAAGGGAATTCTATAGACTACAGCTTGCACCTAGTAAACAATAAGTAAAACTTTAAGTAGATTAAATGTAGAACTATTTGTCTAAAATTCAAGTAAGAATATATTCACAAACTTTTCCTTTAATCCATGGCATAAGTGGATGCTTCATAATATATACAACGGTATCAATATCTATCTGTGCTCTCACAAGTGGACCAATTGGAGGTAAATCCAAAACCACAACTTGGCTATTATCTTGTTCAATTGGTAAAACTTCTGGTTGATTATCTTCTAACGTTGAAGAAGAAGCAATTCTTATTTGTGTAACTTTTTTTGTTGCCACTAATGGATAAAATCCATTATCCACATATCCATCATTTATTTGAAGTTCTTGGAGCATTTGAATTTGTGGTCTGAATTCGTCATATAAATTATTACGTAACATATCCATAGTACACATCAAATCTTTAATTGTTTTATCCAGAACTTCATTTTGTTCTGTTTAAAAAAATTATGTGATCTAATTCAAATGTAACAAATATATATAAATTATGCTTTGCAAAATAATGATATACCATCTATTCTATCCCACTGATCTTTTAGTACATTATGAGCTTGTTTAATTTGATAGTCAACATCATACTTCTTTAAAATATTGTTTAATGTGCTATCTAACATTCCTTCCATATCCGCAAGCATTTCTTCTGGCAAATATTTTTCTGAAACAAATAAAACATGTACCAATATCTCAAATATACATAATACATTGTAATACAATTTTAATTTTACCCTCGTCACATATATCTTTCTTTTTCTCATCATCTGAATCATCACTATCAGAAATTTCTACCTCCATTGTACGGTCTGGAAATTCACATTTCAATAATGGCTTACGATCTACGAAAGCTGCGACCAATTGCTATGAAAATTAATATCATAGTGTAAATGTCAAACAAAAGTCTGTCTCTTACAATACCACATTAAGTAGTCAAAAATACATATTTTATAAGTCAAACCTTTTGGTGTTCTAAAGCAACAATAAAACACTTTGTACATATCATACGCTCTTTCTTTTTTTCTGTATTCACTCCATAAAAAGCACATGCAAAAGAAGGTGCTAATTTCATATCTACTCCAGAAGAACATTCAAAGTTTATACAATTAGAATTGCAAATTATTGAACTTCTATTTTTTTGTGTGTTATCCCCTGATGCTTCATCATCCGAAACAAGTTCAATGACTTCCATTTTGTACAATATTATTAAAAGTATTATAATCTTCTGGTAACTTAGAAACAAAGAAATGTTTATTTATTTACAGATAAGTATAATGACGTAAATGTAAATAAAAACAAATATATAGGTTAGGTAACTAAAATACTGATTAAGTATTAAAAATGTAAAAAAGATAATATTTACCAAAGTAACAATTTTTACATTAATAACAGATAAACACAATTTCTTTAATACATTATTTGATGAAACTATTTAATGAAATATGTTCTTATTCGGCAACTTTTTTCGATTTTGAATTTAATTCATACAAAAATATTTAAACATTTCATATTTTGTTGATTCTATACATTTGATTCTTTTTACATTTATTCATATCACGGGTGGTCAAAAAAACTTAATGATAATAAATAAAATCTCCATTATTAGTTTATTTACAACAGAACGATATGAAAGGAAGCCAAATTAGTGCCACCTACCAAATAACTAGCGCCGGAAACATTCATAATTTCAAATATAAATAGAAGAAATCCTGGTACAACTCATAATATATAATTTTTAAGTATTTGGGTATAATCAAAAGAGTGATTTATATATTAGTCAATCGAGATCTAGATACTAAATAACACAATTAACAAATACGTTTATTGTTGTACAAAATGAATAGAAACATTAAAAATGCACATGTCTTGAATATCTCTTTTATTTTTATTTTATCATATTTAATCAATATGTATTGTATCTACCTAGCCATTAGTATATTTAAAAATCACAGTCTTAGTTGAAGAATTGACAGCAGAAAATACTATCTGTATCCTATCCATATAGCAAATGTTTACAATGTACATAGTTTGTTTCTGCATACATACACGTAGTATGTATCCTAAATGAATAATTATGTATATGTGTTATGTACAATAAATTGGATTATGTTGATCTACACTTTCACTGTTGTGCGTAATTGTAATATTTTTGCCCATTTTCCATCAATATAGAATTTGTTTGTTTATGCACAATTGCATTCTCAATCATGATATTTAAAAATTCAGCTAAAATAAAAAATATTTAGTTATTAAATTTTTTGGTATTTTTTAACATTCTCGTAACAATTATGTACATTTAAACTGATAGCAGAAAATATCTAAAATAATATAATTTATATAGTTTTCAATTATTAGATTTTGACATTCCGGATTTCAGAATTTACAAAATATACACAACACATCATAATATACAAGGATAAAAACATGCATTCCAATATTATCATAAGAAAATCAAAATTTGTAAGGAAGACCCAAATAATATTACTGCCCTATACAAAATATAGAATGAAGATTGAAACATTATTTGGTAAAAAACATTTTTGTACAAATGAATCACTGCTTTAAGATATCTTTGCAAATAGATGTTAAAAGTGTAATCTCGCTTGTCTCATGTACTAGCAATATACTTAATTTATATAGTGTAGTAGATATTTTTAGATATCTAATACTTAATATATTAAGAATTATTCAGAAGATTTATTCGAAAATGATTTATAATGAAATATACCATCTATATTACTAAAAAATTGCAACTTGAATAATCTTCAAAGAACTATCAAGTTATATCATAACATTTAATGATATATATTCATTATAAATCTAATTCTAATATAAGTGCAAATGTACAAGATTTCCACTTTGATTTGAATATCTAGAAACAAAACTTAGAAATGGTAAAACATAATAAACTACTAATTATTCGATGGAAATTGGGCATTACATAATATTGGTAGGCTATTCTGATTTGACTAACTCTAATGAAATAATTTATTCATATAATTTGAATATATGTAAACTCCTTTAGATTTGATTTAAACTAATATAAAAATGATTCCACGATTATTCTTTCAACATAATATTAATTGAATCTAAAATTAATATATACATTTTTACAAGAGATTTTATAATAAAATATATTGCAAGAATAATTATACATTAACAAATATTTCAATGCATTAAAATATTAAAAACAGTTATCTCAAATAGAATAGCCTATATAATGTATACTTTAGAGATCTCTAAATAGTATATATCATATATTTACATCAAATTTCATTATTTACAGAAACATAAAAGCATTATTACTTTTAATAAACATAAATTGATTTATGATTTAAAGTGGAATTTTCAAATAAAAGATGTACTAGTACGGGAAATACAACGTATTGCGATTTCACTTACAGAATACAACTTGTATATATTATATAAATTATTCGTCGAATTACATATGTTATATTTATTACAAAATAATCGTAATGAATTTAAAACATTCTAGAGTTAAACATTATCATTGAACCTAATAAATAAATTTAAAAAATAAATATATTAAGTCAAAGTATTTTTGCCAGAAAGAGAATAAACACACATCTAATAATATAATGAAAAAAATTAAGCTGTACAAGTTGTATCCTATAAAAAACATTGTACTTTGTTCTATACACAGAAAACATTTCTCTGCACATTATCTTTTGTTTAGTTCACGAATAAGTGAATTTAGAAAAATATTTTGTTTATGTTAAATGAATTAAATTTTCTACTTCTCTTATATGACACTAATATAATGTCTTTTATCTAATCATTGCAACATAATGATAAAAAAAGGGCTAGCCTAGTTACAACTTCATTTAACAGTACCTAGAAGTTATTATAGTTCATATTTCCCTTTTGTTTTTAAAATGTGGGTAAAAGATGTACCTTCAATATTTGATACTATAAAAGCAACTCAACTCTTTGGTTACACAAGGAGAGCTAGGTTGCATACTTTTCTTTTTAAATGACAATAATTAAATGCTCCATAAGTGCAACCACTGGAAAGTATTCTATTCTAATATTTCATTGTTTTTCAAAAATTTATAATCTGTGACTATATCATTAAAAATTGCAACAAATGTTAATATCCGATTTTAAAAAAGAAAGATATACAATCGTAACTCAGTCTGTGTAGTTTTTGAACTACAAACCACAATAGTGTATTTGCACTATACAAAAGATTATGTATATGTCTCTAGCTATTAAAATTAAATTATCCAACGGAGTAATATTTGTACCAGAAAAAAGAAGGCAATTCTTCTAGTTTCAATAAAATAAAAGAAAAAAAATTGCAGTATTTGTAAAACAAATATTTACAAACATGGAATATAGATTATGAAATTAAAACTGTCTGCAATGGCAATCGATTAAGTATAGTAAATTCCATATAAAACATCTCTATCATATTAGAAAGACATATATACCATGAAAATGCTTATATTTTGCCATCTAATTCGGTACAAAAGACGCTTTTCTTTTTACCTAAGCTAAAAAGGGCACCTGATGATGATTTGAACAGTAAAATATGAATTTACTAGCTATAAACTTCTAACATGAAGACAAATATTCTACAAAAAGGAATGATGTGTGATGTACATTAACGATTAAAGTTTATGAAAAACGTCCAGGTTGTTAATACTTAGGTTGTTTAGAAGTAGCAAAACATCGTCTTGCTTGCGTAAAAGCATATATGTTTGTATATCTTTTAAAGTCTTAATAATAAGACTTCCAAAAATTATTGTAATGTTTTTGTTCTGACTTCATATTATGCATAAGTTAAAAAATTTCCTCTTTTCCAGATTTATAAATCAAAACAAAAAAGGAGAAAGAATCTTGAAAAACGAAGCACACTGAATGTTACATATATGAATGTATCAATATAAAGAATGGTATGCTTAAAGTACCGCTCGTACGTATGCAGCATGCATGTGCAATACTGTAATGAGTGGTGTGTGTGGCACCAGGAATGTAACGTAATATATAAGAAAAACATTATATTATAAGCTGGCTGTCGTCAAACAGTAATACACGAGATCAGCTGCTGACAAAGTTGACTGTACTGTAATTGGTCCCCACTAATTCTTCGCATCTTAATGCCTTTTACTTCCTTCTCTTCTGATTCACATACTCTAAGTTCAATTTGAACACCACCTGGGTATTCTAAACTAAGCCCGCCACCTTTCACTTCTTCTCTAGAGAAGACAAATCCTTTTGGAGGGGCTCTTGCATCTATAATTTGTTTTACACGACCTAATATAGCTTCTGAATTCAACCTACTCGATTCATCAGATAATGTAACTTCAACTTCTGTAGGTATTGACGTATTTAGTGGCCTACCGATACCGCGTGTAATACTAGGTCTCAATGGGTCACATGGTTCAGAGATGATGAAGCTGGGAAGAGGACTGTAATGAGGTAACGTATCTTCGAGCGAATCAGGCGATGGAGATGGTGAAGGTGAACAACTAATTAGTGTTACTTGTCCCCCAAGATCTGTTACAGATATTTGAGGTGGTACCTAGAACAAATAATGATAGTTACACTATGATAGTTATTTTAATAGAATATTATATAATATATATAATTTATATATTTCAATATAGAAAATTATAATTAAGCAACAATTTGTTAAATAAGTTTAACAATAAGAAAGTTACTTATTTACCCTTGGTATTTCTACAGGGTGTTCTTCTTGAATCATATCCAAAGCTGGACTGTTACTAGGCGAATAACTAACTGGTGTGGTAGCTGGTGATCTATGGTGTCTTAATGGACTCAAATCTAATGGTGTTGCTGGTGGTTGCGTTGGAGTACCATGAACTATGCTGCCCTGTACTGCTGCTGTAGTTAATCCACTTAAACCTAACAATAAAATGAATTATATTATAGTTTTAAAAATTTTCTATTTAGACTTTATATATCATACAACAAACAACAAGATTAAAAATACCTTGTGTGATTGCTGCTACTCCTCTTTCATGTACAGGAGATCCAGGAATACTTGCAGGACTATGTGATGGTGATGCTAACCTTTGCAACTGTTGATATTCTTGCTGAAGTGCCTGAATCCCAGGTCCAGGGGGACCAGAACCTTCAGATGCTCTTCGAACAGGAGAATATCTTTCTGTAGAAACATGAGTACTTGGTTCCTTATATGAATCTCTGTTGCCTACTAAAAACAGCAAAACAAAATAATGTATTATTTAATTATTATAATTATACAAATCACACACTTGTATATATGATACAATATAAATAAGCATGTAAATGTGTTAACAACGAATATACAATACTTATGGTAATTCGTTTCTCTATTTATACAGAACGCAAAAAACCACACAAAAATTACCAGTGCTAGTATGATACAATGGATTCTTCTTAGGATGTGTAGATCCTCTAAGATGTGTTGGTAACAGCCGTGATGGGAGGTAAGCTCTATTCATCCTAGCTTCCACCTCCATTACCATTTCCGGATTTATAACTACATGCATATTACCAACCAACGAGGCATGGTAGTGCAGTAGACACAAAAAACCATGCAAAATCAAAAATAAAATCAAATATAATGAAGTACATGGCAGATAAAGTGCACATGTATATTATTTAAATAAAATTATATATGAATTTAAAATAAAATTATTATTCAAATATATTTACATATAGTATGTAACATTATACTAGTAGTGATAAATAATACACAATGATTATAATATTTATAGTAACAATATAAAATTTTGTCACATAAGGACACTTATCATGCAATATACCATTGTCAAAATAAAGAAACAAAAATACATACCAATATGCAAATATTGCAAAAGCAAAGATATAAACAAGGCATGATAATACTTACAACTTAGAAATGAAGAAATATAGCAAGCTTTTAAACTAATTGATACAGCAAATCATAATAACCAACTTTTGTCGAAGTGATATAAAACATGTTGTAATAAAGTGCATTGATGATGTGCACACAAATACCTGAAAAGGATAATCCACAGTACCTGGTCTTTGCATAACGGCAGTAACACCACTTCGTCTTCTTCTATCGCTACCGCCACTTCCACTTCCACTATTATTACCATTTGCATCACCATTTCCACTATTAACTCCAACATTTAATGACTGAGCACATGGTACCAAAGTTGGACTTCCACTTTGTATCTATATACAACATGAACAAATTAGTCGTGTTGCAAACTAATTTTTTAATAAATATTTCATAACGTCATAGTATTTATTTTTCTTACAGGTTGTAAGTGTTCTCTACTACCAGGTTGACTCCATCCTCCATCTTCAGTACCACCAGAATTGCTGCCATGTTGTTGATAGAAGACATGAAGATTAGCTCCACCATCTGAAGCTCTTCTTCCAAAACTCCCCGCTAATTAAGTAATTAATAAAATGTTTATTAAAAAGTAAAATGATTTATTAAAATAAACTGTAATATATATTACTTACTTGCTCCCATCACAGGAGGAGGCTTTAATAAATGCTGATCTTTGATTTGAAAGTTTTGAGGAGGTTGATGTTGTACTAAAGGAAGGTTTAAGGGTAGATTTGTATGAGGTAACACTTGAGGATCAGTATTATTATACTGTAGTATAGGAAGGAGTCGTAATGCAGGATCGCCTGTAGTATGGTTATAGTTATAAGGATATGATGTTGGTGGCTGATGAGCTGTATCACCAGGTCCAACTGTGTGTCTTCTTGTTGTGTGATAAGGTGTTCCAGGTGTAAGTTGCAATCCACTTCTTTCTTCTGTTTCTGCTTCTGTATCACCAAACTTTTGAACAGCAAAGAAGAAGAATATGATTTTGAAATACATGCTGCTAGATAACAGAATAAAATGCAATATTTACCTTTTCTAACTGATGTGCTCCATCAGGAGCATAATCTCCTGGTATACTTTGAATACTAGGTAAACTAGGCATTGTTGGTTCTAATCGGTCAACAAGAAGATTATATATTGCTGACACATGGTCAAAAGCATTTCCTTGAACTGCTGTTAACAATGTTTCTGGACTAAGCCCTGGTAATCTTAACATATTTTCTATCACTACCTGATTTAATTGTGGTGGCACATTTTCAGGATTACACCTGAGAACATACATTAAAATAAATAAGATTTTTTTTCATATATTTATTGTACGTATTTTATTGGTATTTATATATTACCCTCCTGGTTCAGGTTCTGTTGTACCATCTCCACCCATCCAAGAGTGTGCTAAAATTTGTGAAATACTTAAACGTCGTTCTGGTTCTACTACCAACATATGTCTAATCAGTTTCTCACATTCTACAAAAAATTGATGTATTAGTCAAATGTATATATTTAAAACACATAATGGAGTACAATATGTTAAAATTATATAAATTTGTACATTTACCTGCAGACATAAAAAATGGTATTCTGAATTTCCCTGAGATTACTACAGAACGTAGTAGTTGCATTGTGGGTCCATCAAATGGTAATGCACCACAAACCAACACATACAAAACAACACCTAGGCTCTATAATTACAGATGAAATATTTAAATGATAAGAATTTTTTGTTATTTTAATACATTGTAATAATAACATGACATACCCATACATCAGCCCTTGGGCCATCATAGTGCTTTCCTTCAAAAATTTCTGGAGCAGCATATGGTGGGGACCCACACCAGGTGCTAAGTGGAACACCTGGAGTATATTCATTACTAAATCCAAAGTCTGCAAGTTTTATATTATTGTCTGCATCAAGTAGTAAATTCTCAGCCTAAAATAATAATACATACATAGTCATTTTATATAAAAATACCAACAATTTTTTCATTTTTTTTAATTTTTCATAAATTTTTGAAATATTTTAAAAATACATTTTTTTGCATTTAGACCTTAAGATCTCGATGAACAACTCTCTGTTGATGAAGGTAACGAACAGCAAGAACAATTTGACGAAAAATTCTTCTTGCTTCTGGTTCTGGCATTCTTCCATTCCGTACAAGGTGATCAAATATTTCTCCTCCTGGAGCATATTCAGTAACTAAATATATCATCTTTTCTGTTTCCATTACTTGGTACAATCTTATAATATGTGGATGCCTTAATCGTTTCATTATATGTACTTCACGAAAAATTTTTGCTAGATTTTCTTCATTTAATTTTGTTTTATCTATTATTTTGATAGCAACCTATAACATAAATATACATATTACGAATTTATGACTGTTAAGAAATATCACAAACAAGTAGCGTCTTATGTGTTCAGTTTAATTTAGTATTTTGTTATTTTAAAAAACTTAAAGTGCAACATAATCATTAGTAATATATATCATGTATTAACATAAAATGTTTACAAATTTTTTAAAGCACATAAAAGATCATTAAAGAAAAGATGTATTTTTTATATAATTCGTATTTCATTATAAAAATTAATTGCATTACAATACTAGAGAATTAATATATAAAATTGTAGTAATATAATATATTCGATTTAATTACTACATGAAAACAGGAAAACATACAAAGAGGAAAAACAAGACGAATGAATGCAAATTAAAAAAAAATACTACATGCATAGGATCATATAGAATCAATACATATCGAATCAATAAATTTCTATATGAACATTAATTGACGGTATTTTTATTTTTACTTTTCAATGATATCCAATCTATTATCATTAATAATGATTTGAAAAAACATCCAACGAACATATTTCAATCGATGTAATAGTATCTGTTGGTAACACAGGTTCGCGAAACATTCTTTCAAGTTATTAGCACTCTTCGTGTTTTGACACATTGTTATTACATAGAAAGCTTTTATGATGCGTAAAATATGATATAATTTATATGTCCATGCCGTTATCCAAAGATATAACGACAAAATGACGGGTGTTCGTGTTTGTGAGAAAAATGCGTTAACAATGGACTTACCTTCGATTTAGTTACAACGTGGGTGGCCATTTTAACAACGGCAAAATTTCCCTTGCCAATAGTCTTTTCCAATTCGTAATAACCGACACGAATAAGTTTGTTGACAGAAAATTCTTGCGAAACCTCATTGTGCGACGTCGTCGCGGATGCCATTTTTTAATCACTTGTCTCGCTCAACTCGTTACCAATCATTTACTGTTTAGTACATTAATATTTCCGCTAGAGGTGCTACGGCTAATCGACACTTCTGCCATCTAGTAAAATAATTCAAATTAAAAAATCAAAAGAAATCAAGTATTATTATCAATTGCGAAAAAAAAATCCTAAAACGATGTTTCGTATAAAAACGATTTATAGGATAGAATAAATGAAATCTGTAAGAAGGGTTCATTAATTATCCATAGTTATTGATTATATGCATTGTTTGTTTACTTTTTTTACGTAGTTATGAGATAAATCCTTATACGCCATCTATGCAAGTAAATATTATTCATGAAAATTAATAAATAGAAATATATAGATTTGAGTTCGTTGATCCTTTTTTTTTAATTTCACAGAGCATTGAATGCATCATCCTTAGTTTGTATACATACATGTAAAACACCTTTACATATATGAAACATAAAAAACTGTTGCTTGTTTCTTAAATAAACTAATAGATTTTTCATTAAGCACTCATTTTACTTTTAAGTAGTTTCTCAAATATAACAGAAATGTATTAAATATTAATATTTTCAGCGAAATGAATCTTCGATGAAAACTTTTCATTATGACATATTCTATTTTCATCTAACTTCTCCACTTCTATGTCGTTGCTATAATCACAGTATTCACCGCGAAACTGCTACGTAGACGAAAACAGATTGTTAAACGCTGTCAGAAATGGTATTTTAGTTAGAATGTTATAGAAAAAAAATTGAATTGTTTTAGCAGGTACAATAGAGCTGATAACTCAATATTAAATGGCAATGGGAAAGTATTAATTTGATGAAATAAATATCTTTCATTTATTCAAAAAATACATCTTAGAAAATGGAAGAAAGTGCAATATTATGGATGCTTTCACTGGTAATGTTAGTCGGTTCCTGTATAGCTGGATCCTTGCCATTAGTCATGAATTTATCTGAGGTAATGTCCTTTTCATTTGACGATAGATGAAAAGAACAATTTTTTTATCTATCATTTTCTGTGATTGTCATATACTTAAACTACTGATTACAGATTCTACAAAGAACCCCATGATCATGAACATCATGAACCTTTAATCTTTCTAGGATAAATTACAACTGGTTTCGATACTTGGTGCTGGACTTCTTGTAGGCACTGCGCTAGCTGTGATTATACCTGAAGGTATAAGAGCATTGTTTACTGATGGAAGCAATAGTGATCAAGGAGTTCATAGTTAGTATTTCACTATACATTTATAAAGTTATATATGATAGACATAGTTTATTATATATGATAGACATACACATTTTGCATCTTTCTTATAATATAAGATATTAATATTTATATTTGTAATGAACAGAAATATTTTTCATATTTTGTATTTTAGTTTTATATGAAAAACTATATGTACAGCCAATTAAAATACTTGAAATCCCTTTAGATTTAATTTGATATTATTTCAGTAAAACTTAATATTTTTGACCTCCATTTTTTAGGTGATCCTCACTCCTTAATAGGTATTAGTTTAATACTTGGTTTTGTATTTATGCTACTGATTGATCAATGTTCAGCTAGAAGAAGTGGAGTAAGAGAAAGGAGTGTCACTGCCACCTTAGGTCTTGTAGTTCATGCAGCAGCTGATGGAGTAGCATTAGGAGCTGCTGCAACTACATCACAGGCTGATGTAGAATTAATTGTTTTTTTAGCAATAATGTTACATAAGGTAAACAAAATAAATTAAATAATTTACCATATCTAAGAATAAGAATGTTAAAAATATATGTAGTAAGTGTTAAATAAATAACTCAGGTATTTTTTACAGGCACCTGCTGCATTTGGTCTGGTATCATTTTTACTACATGAGGGAGTAGATAGAAAAAAAATTGGTAGACATCTTTTAGTATTTTCTTTAGCTGCACCTTGTCTTGCTCTTGTAACATATTTTGGTATTGGGAAGGTAAATTGCTTTAAAATTAAATAATGAAATTAATCCTTAATATATATTTTCAGAACATTAATGTAAAATTGATATACTTATATATATTTTTAGGAAGGGAAAGAAACACTTAGTAATGTTAATGCAACTGGAGTAGCAATGTTATTTAGTGCAGGTACATTCCTATATGTTGCAACAGTACATGTTTTACCAGAACTAATGACAAGAAATAGTGGCAACTATACACATCTACCAACTGCCGAAAATGTTGCAGTGTCTTCTTCTGGACTAAAAGTTAAAGAAATATTAGTTTTAGTATTGGGCTCCCTTTTACCTGCATTAATTACGACTGGTCATCATCATTGACAAAATATGATACAAAAAATACATCTCTTTTTCACTATGTGTAATATAAAATGTCCCTCTCATTAAAAGGTATAATATTTTAATATATTCCATGATTTTTATATAAAATCATGAAGTGACAACTGTTCATCAATTCAGACACCTGTTTCAATAATAATCAAGAGATATACTTTTATGTACTGTACATAATTGTAGAAAGGGCATATCATATTATTATATATTTGTATAAATTTAAAGATAAAAGAGTATGATGCAGAGTTATATAAAATAACGCAAAAAACATTTCTATCAAGTTTTCATTTTCCAATGAAACTTCATAAATGTTATTTATTAGTAAATGGAACTTTGAATATAAAAAATAAATTAAAGGACTTTTTTATTACTCCATATTGATTATACTATAAAACTTTTTGTATTATACTTTTAAAGTTTTATTCTATTGTTTATACTATAAAAGATATGTTTTAAGAAATATATTTCATATTGTAATATAGCAGTACCTGATTAATAATATGACATACTACAATTAATTTATTTCATCTATTAAAACCTATATTTTTAATTTTTATATAAAATATTTTAAGAAATCATAGTAGGAAGTTCTTTATACACATGAGATTTTGGAGGCCGTAAATTATCTGATTCTTATCAAAATATATGTTATTTTATAAGGATAAATTGAAATAATTTAAAAAAATTGTTATTATATCAATCCATTTATTTATAAGAATACTACAAGAATATTTAAATAAATATAACATCTGACATACAGATATATATATCTTTATGCAATACATTTCTTTTTACTAGTCTAAGTTGCTAACATTAAATTAAAATTTTTTTGTATCTTTCAGTACTTTCGCTTTGATACGTTGACAGCTATAGTGTGTCATCAATAACTCACATTGCTAAATTTTTGGTATGATTAAAGTAAGATAAATTTCATGGATTAAGAAATATTTAACAATATGAATGACTGTCATGACTGTCAATATGAATGAGATGTCAGACAAAAGTGCGTAAATATACTAAAAATATTTTGCAAAAATTATATATATAAAATTAAATACATATGTATTTAAATCTATTACGGCTCCCAAGACAAAATATACATATAAAATTCGCATGGTAGTCAATATGTTAAAGTGAAAGAATAGAATACCTGTGTAGACAAGCAGAAAGAAAATTTGTATAAACACAAAATATAATACAATTCAATATACATACTTGTACAGAGGTTACAAAAAGTATTGATATACCCCAGTATTTAGTATCTCATTATAGTACCTACACACTAATTAATTTAATCCAAGTATATAAAATTTCGTACCATTTAATAGTACATATTTTCATATGGTTACAAAAATTTAATACTATAAAAATAAGATGTAGAACTCGATTAAAAAACGCTGCATTGGAAAATAAGAACATGTGTTAATATTTCTTGTAATCACTGTATATTTTCAGATGCGAGAGTAATATTTCGAATTTAAGCGCTAGTATAGTTAGTATGTAAGTACATGCTGTTCCGAAACTGGGATGACGATCGTGTCCTTTATTATCACAAGCCGTGGTGGAACACACAGCTGTAATTCACAACAATGGTGGTGCCGGTCGTGTTTTAGGTTAAAGTTGCGTGGTTTTCAGTAACTTTAGTCCAATTAGCATTGTGAAAAATGGACAATAGGATCACAATATGTGACCCAGATGAAGAAGAAATTAACAATGAAATATTTCGAGATATCGAGCCAGTCACGTGGATCAATGATGATCCGAACTATGATTTGGATGAGATCAACATGTTCTTCCATAGGGTGGATTCAGATCAGATTATATACGAAGAAAAAAAGAAAAAATGTAAATTTATCGGTAAATATGTTATGGGTGATGTTCTTGGTGAAGGTAGTTACGGAAAGGTGAAAGAAGTGTTGGACTCAGAGACACTTTGTCGAAGAGCCGTGAAAATCTTGAAAAGGAAGAAACTTCGTAGAATCCCAAATGGAGAGCTTAACGTTCAACGGTACGATTAACAAATTTTAATATTTCCTTTATATCTTATTTATTCATCAAATAAATTCGATTGAAACAATTTTTAATTGCTAATACTATGCAGTCAATCTGTTGAATTTTGTAGATATGATACCACATGATTTCTGTTATATTAAATCTTATTTCTTATTATTTGTACAAAACACAAAGAAAGAGGAATTTACTCTTATGATATTCATATTAATCCAACAAGAATGAATATACAAAATAAAATAATACATGTAATGTAGACATTTACATTATTAGAGTCGTTAAAAGTTTAATATAACATTACATAACATTATAAAACTTATAAAAATTATTTTAGTATATACAATAAAATTAAAATTTATGTGTGTATTATTATTCTTAATATACTTTATTTAAAAAGCACAATGTTAGAAATCATAAATATTTACTGACAATTTATAATTTATACAATACCTTAGAAAAGAAGGCTACACTGATACATAAAAGTAATATATATCTTTTAAGACATATATATGATTACTTTCTAGAATTCTAAATACTATTTATTCACATTCATTAACAGGGAGATAAGACTATTAAGGATATTAAAACATAAGAATGTAATTAACCTTGTAGATGTTTTATATAATGATGAAAAGGAGAAGATGTACCTAGTTATGGAATTTTGTGTATGTGGATTACAGGTAAAGTTCAAAAGCCTTACATGGTTTATTTTAGAATGTGCTATACACATATGCCTCTATAAATTGATGATTGATCGTGTTTAAAGTTTTAGTGCAATCTGTGTGATAATTAATTCAACATTTCTAAATATTTGTAATGCTTTTGTAAACATTTGAAAATTTTTTATTATATATTATAACAATAATTAAAACTGATTTAACTTATATATCCAGTATAAGAGTAAAAGATATAGTTTTAAAATTCATTTTTTAATGTAATAAGTGTCAATAGACAGTATATATAACAAAATTAATATTTTCATCGAATTAACTCATGTGATATAATTTTTGTAATTTAGTACAATAGTTTTTTACACTTTAAAATCTGTTATTTTATGTAAATTTTATGTATAATAAAAACCTGCATGGAATTAACAACAATTAGATTTCTATTTATTAGATTTTTTGCAGGATATGTTGGGAAGCACACCTCTTAAGAAGCTTCCAATTTGGCAAGCACATGACTATTTCTGTCAGTTACTGGATGGTTTAGAATACCTCTACAGCAAAGGGATAGTACATAAAGATATAAAACCAGGGAATTTATTATTAGCATTAGATGGCACATTGAAGATTAGTGATTTTGGAGTTGCAGAGGTATATATTTAACTTATTTTTTTTTATTATACTAATGTAGTACTTAAATTCAAGTGTTCCAAATTAATAAAGTTAAAGTTTGTATTAATAGAATAGATCATAAACTAAAAGATGAGATTGTACTATTTTTTATGTTTTTATTAGGCATTAGATATGTTTTCTGAAGATGATACATGTAAAATGGGACAAGGATCACCAGCATTTCAGCCTCCTGAAATTGCAAATGGCTGTGAAACATTTTCTGGTTTTAAAGTAGATATATGGAGCAGTGGAGTTACATTGTAGGTATACTTTTCTATAAGTTATATTTATTTATCTGTTGTGTAAAAATAAGTTATATTTACAAATCAAATTCTATTTTTCATGAAATATAATATAAGGGGATTCAGCAAACACTTTTTAATAAGATTATAAATATTTTATAGGTACAATATAACTACAGGTCAATATCCTTTTCAAGGCGATAATATTTATAAATTATATGAAAATATAGGAAAAGGCGAATATACTATACCTGAAGAAGTAGAAGAGCCACTAAAATCTCTTATACAAGGAATGCTGCAGAAAGACGCAGATAAAAGATTTACTTTGCAACAAGTTAAAAAACACCCATGGACTATATGCAGGCATCCTAAAACGCAAGAAGAAGTGCCTATACCTCCTCTTAAAGGACATAAATGGCACAGCATGACTGTACTACCGTACCTGATGGAGTATCATTACGGAGGTGACGACAATCCTACGTATTATACCGAACATCAGCTAAATGGTATGTATTTCTATTCTTTTTTCTTTTTAGTTAGATTTTTTGCATTGTGCTATGTGTTATTGTATTTATGTATTAAAGCTTAAATTTTTGTTGCGATAATATTTGATATTAATTTGTATTCTCACTACTAACAGAAAGGTAAGATAAAACCTGCATGTATAAAGACACCAATAAGAAATATACAAATTAGATGTTAGCACATTTATGGTATAATACATTACAGTTCATAAGTAGCATTTATGCAACGATTTGTTAATTATATTATTTTATAATCAAATTAATAATTTTATCCAATACAAACGTTCTATAACTGTATTTTAACAGAATTAGCGTTGTATTTGTATATATTTATTTATAAATTAAGATATGTCTTGCATAATTTGTATAGATTATTTTACATTGAAGACAAAGGAAATTGTTATTAAAAGTTGGTCAAAAACTTGTCTATCTTTTTTATATGCATTATTAGAAAAAAAAAATATCATTAAAGAGAATATATATTTATACAAATTATAATTATAATAGAAGTACATAAACACTTGAATAAAATACAGCTTTTGCTTTTCAGATTCTAAACGGAATACTGAACAATCTTTTTCAAATCGACTACTAGTATTCTTATCAAAGACATGCACCATTCTGTAACAATGACACGCTTATATCTACCTATGATGTTGCGAGCTGACAAAAACGGGTACTCTCTATATAGTGTATACCCTGTTTTGCCCCTATGCCTTTTGTAACATCTAAAGTTATATATAAATTAATTATGGAATTGAAATCTTTAACTCAACAATATTTTCAAATAGTTCTATGTATTAGCTTTTGCAATGTGTCATGCATATTTTAAACTGTGTGCAGTAATATTATAACTATTGCAATGATGATTTGTTTTATATATTGCACGATTAACTATAGTTATTATATTATATACATTTAAAAAAAAAATAAAATTAACCCTCATAATATAAATTTATAAGCAACTACTAAATAAGTTTGTCTTTTTTTGTCCAGAAGAAAAACGGCTTCAAGAAATGGACAAAATTAGTGAAGACCAAAAAACTACTTGGAATAGTCACAACAGCAAACCAAATTCACATCAAAGTAAACGACGATGGCGCAAACCAATTTCGTGTATTAACGTTAAGAAATTTCCGTCTTGTAAGCCATCGTGATTTGACTCATTGCCATGCTTATCTTTTATTATATATTTTCCTGACTGTGTCAGATACAAAGTTTCTCTGCAATGGAGATGACTGAAAATTTAATAAATGCTGAACCGTGCTAGAATAACGACCCAGCTACAGCTCGAATTGAGTATGAAATTTGAACTAATTCAAAAACATTGAAAATGTAAACATTTGTGATATTAATATTAAATAGTCATAGTAGATAATTCATTATGATCTATTAATTATGAAGTTAATGACTCAACATCCAAATAAAGTGATTTTCTTTCATGTGCCATAATGAAGTTACAATTATTAAGGATATCTGTTGTTAAACGTCTTTTTTGTACAATTTCTTTCTTTTTTTTATTAACTTAGGCGATAAAAAGATTTAAAGGGCGACACAGAAAAAATTATAAAATTATTTTTAGTATCCTTTTCACAATCATCATTTTGCTATTGTTCTATTACTCTCACATTTTATAAATTAAAAAAAGCGTGTTACTCTGAAAGGAATATGTGTGAGTTTTTTTACTAACTTTGACATTGTAAGAGTTTGTACTCGTTTTTATCTTTTCAGTGGAAAGCAGAAACTTTTGTTTATTAAACAAGTTTATTTATATAATGCATCAACAAACTATTTGTAATATAAAAACTTTATGACCGATGTTATAATGGGGGATAAGGTTATTCGAGCATACAAAGAGAATGTTTGGTGCTGACTAATATCAAACATATGTCACAAATATTGTTTTAAATCGACATTGAAACTTTCCTCCAATATATGTACATGTTAAAAATATTTTATATATAATTGTTATTTAGAATATATGATCTGTGTTTGTAGACTGCATATATATTATAGTATTATCATCGTGAGATGACTTATAAACACTTAACGCAATTCTTGTAACATGACTTAATATAAAACATCGATTCTTCTATAATACAAGAATATTGAGGATTGTTTCACACATACTTATAATAGATATTATTAAAGCGTACTTGAGTATCATTAAGGATAAAAACAACATTGTTGATTTATATGTCTACTTTTAAATTTTGTACTAAATATTCCATATTCATGCTTTAATATTACACCAAGTATTGCCAATGGGGTGTGATAAATTTGACGTGTATAAAATCTTTGTACAGGAACACATTACATACGTATATTTCAAGTACGAATTGTAAATGTAACAGTTAAAAGATATACGACCATTTCGACGTTTAGATATGTTATGTATCTAATACGCTTCCACAACAGAATTATTTATTTCAAGAAAGAAATATTAACAAAAATTTTATTGCAGGAATAAGAAATATTCTTTTTAGAATAAGCGAAGATCAATGATATCGATATCGATGTTATTTTAAATATGCTTGTTTCGCCTGCGCAATTTATACAAAAATAAAATCATAAATTATTCTCTTTCTCTCTTTCCTTGATGGAATTAAGGTGCCTAAATACTGCCAAGCACTGAAAGCACATGGAAAATAGTTATACTTTTTATGATTGTACATATTATAAACAACAAAGAATTATAATTATTTTTAGTTACATAAAGAATGAACGAAATAATAATTAAGAAGTAGGAGTTCATATCAAGTTTATGTGATAATCAAATCTTGCTTTTCTGGTTAAAAACTGTTTACTGTAAAATTTATTGTATATGTTACTTTAAAGAATATGAGGTATTAGATAAGAAGTGTATGATAACTTTATGGGGAAATAGGGAATATTGATGACATCAAGTTTGGATACTGCTTTGTTAATTACCTTTGATTGAATATTTGTTATTTTACTTATATTTTTCAAATTTAGTAATATGCAAAATAAGATTAACAAAACTGGTAGTAAATTTAACAAAAAAAGGACATATACACAAAAATATATGTGTACTATTTTTATATATCAGCAGTATATAATGTCCCAATATTTTTTTCAATTGTAAACTTCTTTTTTCCTCAAATATTAATACAAAGTTGTAACTAAAAGGTTAAAAAGAACTACTAAAATTAATGGAGTGATCTTTTAACATGTTTAATTATCATGCTATAATAAAATTTGAATAAAATAGTTTTTATAACAAATATAATTTGTTACTATTGATTTTTAATATAATTTTTAATACTTCTAATGTAAATAATTTGAATTAAATAGTAGATATCATCATAATTTTAATTATTAATACAAATGAAGTAAAATTTGTAAATAAGATAATAAATATAACGCGATACATGCCCAATGCAATGAAGAACTACATGAAAAATTTAAGCTGTACTATTATAACATACTGTATGCATATTTAAAAATCGATCAGTATAAAAATTAAAAATTATTGCACAATTATATACGCTAATGTAATTACATAGTTTGTAATTTTTAATTGTAATATAGTCACATTTGTATACAAACTATCGAAACAAAATAAGAGTAATATCAAGTGAGCGACATTATGATTATTATTATGTTTTATTTTTTATGTATAAATTACTAAAATGTAGGTAGATAATAACATTTTTAATCACTATACTCAATCAGATTTTATTTTACTTTTACACATATTACATATGTCATAAATTTATTATTGCAATATATTAACACAGATATGATTCACATTACATATTTATCAAGTATAACAACATATTTAATATTGATATACAGATTTTCTTGTAGACAATTTAACTGTATATAAATACATATGTCAAATTAAATGAAATTATTCAATACATTTTCACTACATAGAGAAAGTAACATGAAACAAATTATTTAAATAACTTACACAAAATAAATTACTTATCTATAACATGCACGATAATTTCAGAATTAAATATTAATTTATCTAAAATCAAATTCGTTTTCAACTTTGATTAATAGAAAATATTCATCTTTTCATATATTTCTTATCAATTGCAAAAAAAGTAAATACGTCTTGGAATGGTTTTGTTTATCTTTAAGAGGCATTTACTGTAGATGCTACAAACATCAATACTAACGCACATACATACAAACATACATTTACAACTAGAATTACAACAAACTGTAAAGTAATAATAAATACATAGCAGATTGTTGTATGGATATACATTACATACAAGTGAAGGCATACAAATATATTTTTATAATACAAGTAACAAATTTTGATAATAGATAAACAATTATGTTTATTGCTATAACATTGTTAGAAAACATGTTACTAATATAGAGTAAACTGATTTTATCGTAAACTTACTAACAAATTAAAACTAAAAGAAGCATTTCTCTTTATCTTTTGCAAAGATATAAATTTCATTTCCGCATAGATATAACACATAGTGCCCATTTCATATATAATAAAATTATATGTGAATGATACTATATACTATATCATGTTAAATGTAAAATAAACTTACAGTTTTCACAAGAAATTAAAAATTAAAAATTTATGCAATAATCTATTGCACATATTTAATTGTATTATCACTTAACGAAAATTTTCATTTTTCTTGGCTATTATATTTGCATCTTTTTACATTGTGTATTTTACATATTTTTAAATTAATGGAATTATTTTGGAACTTTAAAGCAAATTGTTATCAAGTACTTAAAAAAAATACAATTAAAAAATTATGAATACTGTATGTTTGACAGAATAATTTAAAAAAATAATAGAAAATATCATTTTTACATAAAGCATATGCATAACATTTATAAATAATTAAAATGTTTTACTTAAGTATTCCTATGATATATATACCTTACACAATTGTACCTAACCTTTTCGACTAGTATGGATTTCATATGTATGTAAATGCAAATTTCTTTGTTACGTACGTATTATATATTCTTCTGTAAATCACATCTAATTCATTCCTACACAAATAATTACAGCTTTATATACTTATTACTCTAATCCACCTTCCTCTTCTAATTTTGATA
Organism: Bombus pyrosoma; assembly: GCF_014825855.1. NCBI lineage: Eukaryota > Metazoa > Arthropoda > Insecta > Hymenoptera > Apidae > Bombus > Bombus pyrosoma. Next base: position 8,046,388 of record NC_057781.1, on the reverse strand, counting down.
AGAATTTTGAAACTCTATAATTTGGTTCCACTTGACGTGCCATGTCTACTAAGCATAGCAACTTCTTTATACCAATAAAAACTCTGAAAGAAAAATGTACAAATCATGCTTTCGATATTGATAATTTTTTAGTATAAAGACATACCGTTTTCCCAGAAGTTTGGCATGTAAAGATACTATTTCATCTTTACTAAATAGTTCCACTTCCTCTAAAACGCTTAAGAGATGGTCAGGAGTAGATAAATTAGGTACATGAAGAGTTGTACTAAATGCTGACAACATTTCCATATCGTCTAAAACTTGTCTAGAAAGGGTATGATAATTATATTAATAAAAATATACATTGTATTATTATCTTTAAGTGTCATTATATTAACATTAAGTATTTTACCTACGACTCGTAGTACAAAGAACTAATAATTTGCGACCACGCGGTGGTTGTTTCTTCAGTAAAACTAACAGCGCTTGTAAAGTCAAATTAGAATATCGTGGTCCAATGGAACCATAATCTAACAAACGCTCGATATTATCAACTAAAATGCAACTAAGTTGTGAACGATATGCATCGTCAAATATCTAAAAAAAACATATATATACCAAATATTATTAAATATATTATAATTAGAAAATATTCATTTTATATTTACCTTTCGAATTGAAAGACATTTTGCAGATTCTGTAAAACCAACCATATCTTCTGGTGTACATACTTTGACAAATGGGAAATCAGAATTTTTAGCTATTTGAGCAGCAAGTGCTGTTTTTCCACTATTCGGCGGTCCTTCTAACAAAACTGATACAAGACCAGAACCTTCCGTAGAGCGTGCCTCTTGAATATATAAATTGCCATCAGACAAAATTTCTGCCACTGGTTTGCCCCAATTAATAATTCCACGTATAAGAAGATGATCTAATGCTTCTGCACTTGTACCAAATGCCTATAACATAAAGTGTATTAGACAATGATGCAAATATTAATAAAAATATATAATAAAATATAAATAAAAGTTATAGCTTTCTGTTAATAACATTTGAATTTTATTAAAAATTACTTACGGGTTTAACATCATTTTCCAAAGCATGAAGAAAATCTGTCCTGGAAACCATAAGTTTTTCCATTGCAGCAGGATCTACTTCTACCTTACTAGAAGCTTTGATTAATCTATTCATAGCAGTACTTTGTGCAGCTCTAACTAGACCTTCTAATTCTGCACCACTGAAATTTTTAGTTAATGTGGCTAATTCTTTTAAATCAACATCTGGTGATATCTTCTTATAATCTCTCATTCTAGATGTGTGAATATTAAGTATCTGAAGTCTTCCATGTTCATCAGGTAAGCTAATTTCCATTTGTACCTGTATGTATACAAATTTTACTTAATTAAATAATGGTCTTTGGAACATTATTTTTAAAGCATATTTGATACTAAGAAGAATACCTCTAATCTACCAGGTCGCAATAAAGCTTCATCAATCATATCTCTTCTGTTAGTCATACCAATAACGAGAATATTATTTAGCTGCTCTACGCCATCTATTTTTGCGAGCAACTGATTTACAACTGTATCGTGAACCCCTGTATTTCCGGCAACACTACCTCGAGATTTACAAATAGCATCAATTTCGTCAAAAATAATTATATGTAATCCACTATTTGGTCCAAGCTAAAAATGAATATTTGTTTATTAGTATACTAGTAATAACTTGTATAAAACACCTAATGAAGGTTGAAAATATCTTCATACCCTCTTCTCCTCCTCTTCAGCATCAGCAAATAATCGTCTAATATTAGCTTCACTTTCTCCAACATATTTATCCAAAATCTGAGGGCCATTGACGATTTTAGGTTCTCTAGCATTTAACATAGTCCCTATTTGCCGTGCCATTAACGTTTTACCTGTACCTGGTGGGCCATAAAGTAAAATTCCTTTCACATGTTTACAACCCAATTGAGTAACAATTTCTGGTGGAAAAACTCGTGACGCAAATGCTCTCCGAAAAATAGCACTGAATTCCTTATCTAAACCACCAATTCCCATTTTTTGGAAGTCCCAATCTGGATTGATAATTGATTGGCGAACGACTTTCCCCTTTGCTTTACCAACAAGGTTTAAGCTTGAATTTTCTGCTTTTTCAAACTGTATAACAGTATCACCCAAACAACGTCCCATTTGAGTCTTTTTGGGTACTGTATTTTGTCCAGAACTTATAGCAGATAAATCAGCAGCTTCCAAACTTTTAACTACAAGGCCGAGCATTTTTTTATCTTTGAACTGAAACACCAGCTGTTGACCCACGGTGAATGCCTGCCCCGAAAATTGTAATAAAAAATCTTTAGCCATTTCATCAGTGTTATATGGTTCCAAAGTAGTCCTAAAATAAATTGTATCGTAAATTTTCTTACATTAGTGCCATTTTTTTTAAACTTTTCATGTAATGTACATACGATTTTTTTTGTAAAAAGTCTGCTTCCAAGACAATAGTGCATAAACATTCTGTACTTGAGGTAGGATTAAAATGATATGGTCGCACTTCAATTTCCTGATTAAGGGAAAGAGTGGCCCATTTTCTCTGAGGTAAACTAAATCCAACAGTTCCCCTAGGTACTTCATGATGTCGTTTTACAGTAAATACAAAATGATGATTTGGTGCTGTGGTAACTTCAATATGCCTAAAAAATACAATCATGTTAAACTTATCTCTAAAACTCTAAATTACAAATTAAATTAAATTGTATTATTCTTTCATCTTATTATCGTAATATTAAATTAAATTGTTTATTTTATACAAATTTGAAATTTTGAATTATCTATCAATATGTACTCAATATCTTATATATAAGATTGATATATAATAATTACAAATAAAAAGATAAATTAAATTACATTTCAATTTAATTGGTTTAAAGTCTTATCAAAATCTATATATGTATTCATATATGTATACATAAACACCTAAGCTTTAAATCTTATTATAGGTAACGAATCAATAAATTAATAAGATACCTTTACCTGACATCATCTGGGAAGTCATCTGGATTGATTATAGCACAATTTGTAATACTAAGTTCATCAGTAGGACACCTTACTGCTTTCATCCTCTATGAAAAAAGTAAATTTTACGATTAAAAAAGTAAATCATACTTATTGACAGCATATCACTTTCATAGTCCTAGGTATTGATGAAGTATTGAGCAAGGAGGAAATGACACAAAATTCTTTTTAAAGATATGTTCAATTACATACAACGTATATTTATTACGTAAAATATATAAAATAAATAAATAAAACAAAGTATTAAATCACTTTTATATTTGAAACTTACCATTGCTGACATTTTTTGATAGAATTGAAAGGAGTAAGTTTATATTCACAGTATGAGACCTGCAATGCAGGATAGAAATATCATCACGATCTTATACAGTATAAGTATGTATACATAGGTTCAGCAATTCGTCGAAATTTTGGTGGTGGAGGATGTCATCATTTTAATATATTTTAATCCTCACACTAGCCGCATAATGGCGCTGTCATGAAATTCCCAAAAGCGCATCTTTATGAAGGAATTGAAATGTTGACATTTTTCACTACCAAAAATCCGAATTACAGTACCTGTATATGTTCACAGTGTAAATAAAGATGTTATCACAAAATTTCTCTCTTGAGAGAATATGACGTCGTATTAATCCCACTCGCTTATATCACATGAATTTCGTCTTATGTTTCTTCGCGTTTCATCTACAACTACAGTTGGGTATGAGCATGGTCGTATACACAAATCTGGAGACTCTTGTGGATGTGGTAAAGGTCCTAACATTGGCAGTTGTGTTTTATAAATCGGCCACCACAGACGCTGCATTCAAGTGATTAGGATTTTGCATTTAACGCCATCCTACAGTGAAAACAATAACTGATTGAAAGTAAAGAATATAAACTAAACCACTGAGTTTACTCAACTGGGTTAAACTGAAATACTTTTCATAATTTTTTACCATTTACTTAAAATAAGTCATATAGTCTTAATAATATTGTAATAATAATATAAAATCGATTATTACGTAAGTAATAATTTTAATGAAAAATATTTTGGATAAAAGTTAGGTGGTTTCAAGGAAAACATAATTTGATGTGATTATTTTTTTTTTTATAAAAGAATGTATAGAGAACACATGAAAGTTAAAATAGTTTTTTTTCTGAGAAATAGAACTATATAACTTCTTTACACATATCAATTTTGCGGACCATTCTACGTCAAAATCTATTAAAATACAACATTAAAGAAATCAATGATTAAATTAAAAAATGAAACATTTGATACAAAAATCTGAAATACCGCACGAATTATTGATTTTGTTGACGTTGCATTTTTATGCTTTGTTACAGAACTTAACCCAAACATATCCAAAATTGTAGAAGTACAATATATAATATCGAAAATATCTTTGCGAATTTGTCAAAGTCATGATATGACATAATGATATGGCGTTATTTTCGAATAGTTTATAATTAAAAAGTCGCTTAGTTTCGAATTGTACATAATAGTACAACTCTTTAAGAATGGCGAAAGCCTCTGCCACTTGCTGTGTGGTTTCTTAAAATTGTAAAAATTAACTTTTATGAAGTTGTGTTTTTATATGACAAATAGCTTTTTGCAAAAACTAATAAATATTTCGGAACGAAATACGGTATACTTTTTAAGGATGATAAAAGCTACATTTATATAAAGTTTCGACTTCGTATATTCAATTTTACATGAATAATTGACATTTGAAAAAAGTGCGTTTTTGAACGGTTTTTATTTGCTTACGGCTCAAGGAGCTAACCAATCTTAACGTTCGATATCTCATTTGATAGATATTTTTAATATCTACGACTTTTATTGTAAACATTTTGGGGATCGATTATTACGTTTATTGTTACATGCAAAAAATGTGTTTTCAGCAACTTCGAAGATTTTTTACAGAATCTGTGCAAGAACGTATCGGATCTATTCCTGAATATGATTTTAACAAATTTGCGTAATAAAATTTCAGATACGATTTTTTGCAAAATTTGGGCCATTTTGGGGCTAATTTGACTGAACTAGTAAAGTTTTAACTTGAAGATAAAAAATAAGATAAGAACATAAAAAGTTAATGAAGAAATTGCATAAATATTTGAATGCGAATATAATAAGAAGTAATATAAAATAATAATGTTTTCTCAGGTTATATGTTAACAGATAATTAAAATTGTAAATATCTATTTTACAATATATATAGTTTGTACGTAAAAAATACGTACATATATATTGTGTAATTTATATCACCTACACTTAATAATGTGTACGTTATTTCAGTATATTTGTTTTTATTAATCTCATTGTGGCTTCATACTACATATATGTAAAATACGTACATAGAACATATGATCTGCATGGACGACCATACATACATATATATTTTTTTCGAACATGATATGTAAACAACATGAAACGTAAATTTTTTGATAATTAATCGCACTTTGAAATGTACACACTTTTACATGGGTTGTACAAGTATCTTGTGCAAAAAGATGAATATTTTATATTAATATTAGGCCTCGATAATGCAGGAAAAACGGTAAGGAATTAAAGAGCTGTGTAATTGTGGTTAAGTAAACAAATTCGTTTCTAAATGGTTTTTGAATCCATAGACATATTTAGAGGCGGCGAAAACAAAATTTACAAAGAATTACAAAGGTATGAATCCTTGCAAAATTACAACAACCGTTGGTTTAAATATTGGAAAAATTGATATAGCTGGTGTTCGTTTTAACTTCTGGGATCTTGGTGGACAAGAGGAACTCCGATCACTGTGGGATAAGGTAATTGATAATTTGATATATACCTATTTATTCTATTGCAAGAAATTATATATATCTTATGTTTATAGTATTATGCAGAATCACATGCTGTCATTTACATAGTTGATTCATCAGATCGAGAAAAGATACCTGAATCTAAAGAAACTTTTGGTAAAGTTTGAAAAAAATAGAATATACATTGAGTTATAATATTTTTTATTGGACAAATATTTATATTTTATTACAGATAGAGTTATATCGTCAGAACATTTAATAGGTGTACCACTTTTAGTCCTAGCTAATAAGCAGGATGTGCCTGATTGTATGGGTGTTAGAGAAGTAAAACCAATTTTTAATCAAAATGCACACCTAATAGGTAGAAGAGATTGTATGGTGATGCCTGTTTCTGCTTTAAATGGGTATGTAAATTTTTAGATTTATTTAATTTTGTTTTCTTTTATTGAAATTAAATTATATTATGTACTTATTTATATTAATATGATTTTATGAGTTACATATAACTGTTTTAAGTTTCTAGTGTAATGACATAAATGACTAATTGATAAATGAATAAAATATAAATTACAAAGAAAATTATTTAAAAAGAATAATTACTTTAAGTTGAATGCAATAAATCTTATGTTAAGTAAAAAAAAATAACTTCATAACATGATATCATGCCAATTTTCTATTTTATTTGTAAATTGTTTATTTCTGTAATGATTTACTAATGTTACAATTAAAATAGTAATTATTTTCTAATTTCTTAATCAATAGTATTTGAGTTTAAATATTATTTTTATACATATAATTACATAAGGTTTAATGAAAATATAAAACATTTTTAATGTAAATAATAAATTATCAACCAAATTATACTATATAATTTTGAATGTTATATTGATAAGATGTGCATGTTATGAAATTTATGAATTATTTAAAACAATTATATCATATAATTATTTATACAATACAAAAGGGATGGCATAGATGAAGGAATTCACTGGCTCGTGGATTGTGTCAAGAGAAACAATGACGTTCGGCCCCCTCGTAATCAGAATGACAATTGTCTGTCCTAACAAGACATTCCTGATTTGTTTCATATAAGTTAATATATGAACAGTATTTTAATGTAAAAACTCTGTACATTTACATTAGAAACTACATTTTTACTAATAAACTTTGTTTTGTAATCTGTACTAATTGAATTACTTACTCTGTCAATTTATATTTACGATAACAGAATATTAATATCTCTTTTTATTTTGTAAAAGATAGCTCTTTTACATTTTATTTATTATTATTTAATTCATTGCTTTTTAATCTACTTCAATATCAGCTTTATTATCAATTGTTACATTTACCAATTGATATTTTAGTAGTTTTTATTCTTTATTTAGTATAATTAATGAATTTCCCAATTACTCTTAACTGATCTGTATTACTGATATCAAGGTAGTTGAGATAAGAGATAATGCTAACACCTTATTTCCCCTTCTGTCATGTTGGTGATAAAAAGTCTTCAAAACTGTTACTTCAGTTGTATACTAGACAATATACGATTTATAATTTCAGTATTAAATGTTAGTGATAATCTTTTAGTGCACCATGTGGACATATTACGAATCTGAAGATTGGAGTGTTTTACCACCAGAATTGAATAGAAGGTGACGACTTTATTATCTCTAACATCTCATATAAAAATTAGTTCTAGATATATATAAATTATGTATAATCAGATAATCTATTTATCACTTTAAACTATTTATATATATAATAAATGTTTATTTGTAACAAGCATGTGATATAAATTATTCCATAACATTAACAGTATATATAATTATATTATTAGAATTACTTCTATGAGAAATATCACAAAATTATATTTCATTGAAAAATTTATTTGGTACAAATGAAATAACAAAAAATTATGTAATTTAATTTAATGAATATCTAATAAGAATCTGTACCAAATAAGTATTTTTATCTTAGCATGCTAACATATTGTAGATATACATATGTATATCATAATTTCATTATTTTTCATACAAATTGTGCAATGACGCTCAAATTATATATTAATATTTCATCATAAGAGTGAGAGAGGGAGAGAGAAAGAAAAAATTCTATTTTCAATGAGAAAATACGCATCACTAAAATTCTCAATAAAGACACCTTATCGGAACATAGGAGGAAAAATGGATCATAAACTTTCGATTGAACAAAACAGTACAAATTTCGCGCTTTAGAAATGAACATCATTTTTATTCACTACGTTGAGCAAAAGTGTAAATAAGAGAGTTGGAATTAATAGTACAAGTATAATGAAACAATTGGAATTTCGGAAAAGAATAATTGTTATATCCGTTCACTGATGTTTCAATCGTAAGGAATGTATATTGTAGAAAATGGTCACGATAACACTAACCAAAAAGCCACGGTATTATCAGGAACAACGTCAGTGAAAATGGGTAGCCATTTTGATTTTTGGTGTGCGAATACCGCGGACCATCGTGAAGAGTGTTTGTCGTGTGATAGGCTAAACGACTGTGGACGTTTAACTATGTCCATGGTTTTTTTCCCAGTTGATTAACCCCTTACTGTGAATCAAACGTTTCGTACGGTACGTATTGTCAACGATATAAAGTCAAATTAGGAGCGAAATACTCGGAATGCAAACCGTATATGTAAACCGATACAGGCCGATATACCAGGTGCAGAATAGAGACTATGCAGAAGTGAGTGAGGGCGCACAACTCGCGCCCTAGGAGGCGAGGCATATCTCGCCGTATTTGTCATACGACGTTACGTGTAAAAGGTGGGCGATACGACGACGATAGATTCGACGGCGTCTTCGTGTCGTCTCATACGTACGCCGTGAAACGTCGTTTAGATATTTCCGGATCTCAAGTTTCCTGAAAACGACGTCCTTGACTGGTACTGTTTGACAGCTAGAAAACTAACCCTTGGTTCGATGCCCTTCAGTGCGAACGATCTTTTATATAACCGGTTTACACGTTTTACAATATGCTGTCGAGTTGTACGAGCGTACGACCGCGACGCGTTTTTATAGCACGTGAATTTCTGGTCGAATGACATTCAAAAACTAGGTAATATCCATTGCATGCATTGCACTCTTCTGATCGACTACTTAGATTTCGCCAGCGAAACCGGTTATTTTGTATTCATATGCACGTTTTACAACGCGTTTAAAATAGAATATTAAGTTTATGTTCTCTATTCAACAAAGAACCTGATATTGTATTTGTTTTTGTCTTTTATATACAAACTTTCAAGCTTTTATTGTATGTACCAAATTACTGATAAACTAAAATCATAATACAAATAATATATTCGTATTTTTTACTCATAATTACTTTTATTTATCCCCTTTGTGAAAGACAATTAAACAATTATAATGTATACAAAAACAATATATATGTTTACTTTTTATATTATGTGATATGTAAATACAATTTTAATTGGTTCTTATGTCGTATATTGTTATATTATAATTTTAATATATTTTTCATTTTGTACTATTTTTATATAATGATGGTTTTATTAAATTAATGATTAAAAATTTTTCAAGAGGAAAGGTAGAGAACATCAACTTATTTTTATTTATTTTATACTTGTAGTTGTTTAAAGTTTTTGCAAATAATATTTTACAATTGTCCATAATATTACGTGACCTTTTCTCAATAGGAAGGAAACTGTGTGTTCCATACTCATCTATACTTCATTTGTATTACTGAAGTTCGTCATATACATTTGAGAACATCATTGAGAACCATGAATGCTTCAGAACACGGGTAATATATATTTTCTAACATTGAGTTAATTATTCATAACAGTATTCCCTTATATAATGAAAAGATATGAAAATGTTATTAAATGTAAATTACTGCTAATCTTTTAGATCTTTTCCTAATACTATACTAATTTTAATACAGTTATTCTTAAGTTTTAATTAAAAGAACAATTTGTTATTGCAATGATAGAAAATATGTTATTTCAATAGTCTTTTGTAATATTGCTTGAAAAAAACACATTGTTCATTTAAAGCAAGTATAGAATAATTGGAATCGTATCATGAGTGTCATTGCACAACAAACAAAATGGTATGTAAATGGTTTGTGTGTGTAAATAGCATGGGTGTGTATATTGCAGGTTTAATCCAGCCTTTAATATGGCCTCCATAAAACAAGCATTTAATGAAGCAGTAGAAAGAGGTAAGAGAGTGCAATATTTACTTATAATAAATATATGATGAATACTTGTATTAGTTCTTATAGTATTTTGTAATTTATATGCTTATTATTAATTCTATATATTACATGCCTCAAACTTAAAAAATATCTCATGTTTTTATAATATTAACTTAAAACTCTAATTAAATAGATGTCATAATTATCTCCATTGATCTAATTTGAATTGATTATCTTTAATAATGAATATAATTTAATTTTTCAATAAATAATAAGTAACATTGAAATATTTATCATGTTCTTTGAAAAAATAGAAGGGTGATATAAGAATAGAACATAAATAATTTTAAAAAAATATCATTGTTATAAAACTTTACTATTATATAATTTCCTCCTGTAGAATTAAATATTGCTCCATATCATTGCTTGTATTTCACATACAAAATAATTTTCTGCAATTATTATTCATAACTTGAGCATTTAACTCATTAAATCCTACTAACATTAAACTTGATAACATGTTATAATTTAAAAGTCTCAACAGTTAGAATGCCTGCACCAACTCGATTGAGGGATCTCATCAGACAAATAAGAGCTGCTAGAACTGCAGCAGAAGAAAGGACAGTTGTTAACAAGGAATGTGCTTATATTCGTTCAACATTCAGAGAAGAAGATAGTGTATGGAGATGTCGCAATATTGCGAAACTTTTATATATTCATATGCTTGGGTTTGTATTAAATTTTCTCTTTATATTCATTAATAACAATGTATATTTAATATTTTTTATTTTATTAGAAATAAAAATTCTATTAATTTTGTAGATATCCAGCTCATTTTGGTCAACTAGAATGTCTAAAACTTATTGCATCTCCAAGGTTCACAGACAAACGAATTGGTTACTTAGGTGCAATGTTACTGCTAGATGAACGACAAGATGTTCATCTTTTAATTACAAATTGTTTAAAAAAGTAATAATTCGCTAAAATTATTTTAATATTTTTTAAAAGTATGTATAATAGGGTATTTTAATATTTTAAACATTTAATTCCTCTTGCAGTGATTTAAATAGCTCCACACAATTTGTTATTGGTTTGGCATTATGTACTTTGGGTGCAATTGCATCACCAGAAATGGCAAGGGATTTGGCATCTGAAGTTGAAAGGCTAATGAAGTCAGCAAATGCATATATTCGAAAAAAAGCAGCACTTTGTGCATTCAGAATTATTAGACGTGTACCAGAGTTAATGGAAATGTTTCTACCTGCTACTCGTAGTTTAATTACAGAGAAAAACCATGGTGTATTAATTACAGGTGTCACACTTATTACAGAAATGTGTGAAAACAGTGTTGATACATTGAATCATTTTAAAAAGGTAAATTTTACATGTTTTAATAAGTGATAGAGGGATACTACATCAAAACTAGTAAAATACTTAGTTGTTTGTGACTAGTATTACAAACATTTTGTCATTGCATCAAAGAACATTATATATTATTTTTTTAATACAATTTAATTTTTTTTAATGTTGTCATATCTAGTCTGCTAGTCTAATAGCTGCAAGCTAGATCGTAGTAGCATTATCAGTTAACCAGAGTATTGAACTCATACTCCTAGTGAAAAAATTGTTATATTGAAGCAAATTGAACATTTACTAAAAAAGATTATCGAAAAGAATGTGTAGTCTATAATTTTACTTATATTTTATTAATAACAGTGCTATAACAAAGGACATAAATGTATCTGTTGATAAAACACAAATGTCTTAATATATATAAAATATTTCATAAAAAAGCTTCAAATGTGATTAATAATCTTAAATAAGTGTTATTTTTTAATAATTCTTTGCTCATAGTGATATTCATAATATAAGTATGGTTTTATCTTCTTTAGGAATGCGGCCATCGAGAGGTAAAAAGCATACGAGCATTTTTTATATTTTTGCATGTTATGCTTCTTGAGGATATCATTTTTATCTTTTATTCTATGTAATTTTTATTGAAGATACTTGATTATTTATATTAAATGATTTACTAATACAAAATCAATATAAAATAATGTAATATGAAAACACGTGCATGTATTTTAAAATTATAGTACCTATAACATGAAATACTTTCAATAAATGCATATTTAATATTAATTGAATTTTTATAAATAACATTTTAATATTTTACTTTTTTATTGAACATATGTTTGTATAAGAATGTATTTTAATTATATGAGGCACAGTTATTGAATATCTTTCTAGTTATATTAGTTATATTATGGATGTTAAGATGTATCTGTTTGTGCACAAATAATGTAATATAATTGATGTTACTTTGTGATCTTTCTTAGCAGCTTATATCAGTTTCTTAAATATAACAATGTATATCTTTATTTTTGTATCTAGAATTAAATATTGCTTTTTGATAACTTCATAAAAGTTTTTAATGGAACTATGCATTGTCATTCTATTATAATTTGTTTATTGGTATATGTTTACAGATTTCTCGGTTAAACTTTGTTTACATAAAATTGTGTAAATAATATATTATTCAATAAAAATAAAATTATTATTTCAGATTGTGCCAAATCTTGTGAGGATCTTAAAAAATTTGATACTAGCTGGATATTCTCCAGAACATGATGTATCTGGAGTATCTGATCCGTTCCTTCAAGTAAAAATATTACGTCTCCTTCGAATTTTGGGACGTAATGATATCGATGCATCCGAAGCAATGAACGATATACTTGCACAAGTTGCAACTAATACAGAAACTAGCAAAAATGTTGGAAACACTATATTATATGAAACTGTATTATCTATTATGGATATAAAATCTGAAAGTGGACTGAGAGTGTTAGCAGTGAATATATTAGGTCGATTTTTATTAAATAACGATAAGAACATCCGATATGTTGCTTTGAATACGTTATTAAAAACAGTTTATGTAGATACAAGTGCAGTACAAAGACATCGCTCAACAATCCTGGTAATGTTTATCATGTTATTTCATATCTTTATATTTGATATTACTATATTACTGAATATTTCTTTCATTTTTTGTTTCTCAGGAGTGTCTAAAAGACCCGGATGTATCGATTAGAAGACGAGCTATGGAACTTAGTTTTGCACTTGTAAATTCAAACAATATTAGGAACATGATGAAAGAGTTATTACTTTTTTTGGAACGTGCTGATCCAGAATTTAAAGCGCAATGTAGTAGTAACATAGTAATGTCTGCCGAAAGATTTGCACCAAATAAACGTTGGCATCTTGAAACGTTATTCAAAGTTCTTGTTGCTGTATGAAATTTATTACATTAATTTTACATATATTTCACAATTTATAGTTATTTTCAATCTTCATCATTGTAATTTTCTTGTTTCTAGGCTGGTAATTATGTTCGAGATGATGTAGTAGCATGCACCATTCAGTTAATTTCAGAAACCCAATCACAGCAAAGCTATGCTGTCAGTGCATTGTGGAGAGCACTGGAAAAAGATACATCCGATAAGCAACCTTTGGCTCAAGTAGCAACATGGTGTATTGGTGAATATGGTGATTTATTACTATATGGACCACCATCAGAAGATATAGATACTCCTGTCAATGTACGTATGCTGGACACTATCTATATCTGTATATGCTTACTCTCCATTCTTTATGATAAAATTAAGATAGTTAAAAAGTATTAAATAATTAATATATGTATATCTTTTTCTTTTATTATTAGTTAACAGAAGATGAAGTTATTGATGTTTATCAAAGGTTACTCTGGAGTCCACAAAATACAGTAGTCACGAAACAATATACATTATTATCTCTCACAAAACTTAGCACAAGATTTCAGAAGGGTAATGAGTAAGTATTGCTGAATGAGTAATTATTACTGGTACTATATTATTATGTTTTGCATTTATTTTTCTTAAATAATTATTTACATAAGCCTTATATGTATTTCAGAAAAATTCGTCAAATAATTGATACATTTGGAAGCAATTTACATATAGAATTGCAACAACGAGGTATCGAATTTTCACAGTTGTTCAGAAAATATGACCATTTACGACCTGCATTACTTGAAAGAATGCCTCCTATGGAAACTGCTAGACCACAAGCTAATGGAATTATTGGTATGGTAAATGGTGAACCAGAACCAGAAGAAGATAAATCTTCAGTTTTGGAAGCGAGTACTCCACCATCTGATTCAGTAAGTTTGCATCGAACAGTTTATAAGAATTATAATTTGAATTAAATAATCTGCACAGCAAAATATATGAAATTTTTGTATATTTAATTAACAGAGTTTAATGTTTTTTATATTTTTCTAGAGTGCACTTCTAGATTTGCTGGGAACCGCCGACTTAGGAATGACATCTTCTGTATCAAATAAAAGTCCACCTTCTAATTCAACAAATACAGTAAACAATAATGATCTTTTGGATCTACTTGGTAGTTTGGATTTAAGTGCACCTACATCTACATCTACACTGCCACAGGCACAAACGCCATTACAAATATTTAGTCCCACTAACACAACAAACTTTTTAGTGGATGGTTTGCTTAATTCATCATCAATTCAAAATGGTTTGTGCAACTTAATCAAATATTTATTTCTTACTGCTAATACTGTACAAATCTCATTTTATTTTATAACTCTAGATACACTTTCTATGATTGTATTGGATAAAGCAGGACTTAAAATAACCTTCAAATTGGAAAGACCACCAGATATTGCTGATTTATTAATTATTAATATGTCAGCGCAAAATTCTGGAAGTGCTATACTAACTGATTTTCTGTTTCAAGCAGCAGTTCCTAAGGTAGTAGTCAATTTCGTGTTACAGTTATTAAATATAAAGAATCATGGGGATTACTTTTTATGTATTATTATTTAGACATTCCAACTACAAATGTTGTCACCATCAAGCACAGTCATTCCTCCTTCTGGACAAGTTACTCAAGTATTGAAAGTTACAAATATCAACAAAGTAAGTTCATATGACAGTATTCTATTTAAAAAATTTTACGGATGTATTTTGCTTTATTATTGATCACTCATATATTTTCTTAATTTAGGTACCTCTAAGAATGAGATTACGTATATCTTACACTGGACCAACAGGACCAGTTTTGGAACAAACGGAAGTAAATAATTTTCCTTCCCTAACATTGCAGTGACAAAATATATTAAGGAAGACAATTGTACATATGCCTGTCTAAATAATTAATTGAGTCTTAAATAGACTGAAACCCAATTTCATCTTTTCATCAGATAAAATGAAAATATATTGGTAAAATGACACGTTTGGCAAAAACGTTTACCGATTGATTGATCTAATAATTCGTCAGAAATAATCATTGAATCTAATAAGATTCAAATCTATGATGAATTACATTTTTTTTTAACATACATCTGCAAATTTTTCATCTGCTCACAAGCCATATTTTATATTTATAGAAAGCTGAGGACGTAATTTCTTGTAAGTATGATTTTTGCAAATATGCTTGTGTATAAATTGTTTTTAAATTCTGATTTTACACTGTTGAGTATAATAACATAATAAAATATCTTTTAAATATTTAAAAATTTATACAATAAACAACCATTCTTAGTATTTTTAAAACAAGTATTATTAATAAATTGGTTACTTCCATTATAAAATAATTTTTTAACTATCATAAAATAGTTTTGTAATTGATTTAAATTAGCAGCTTGTTGAGCAGATGGTATGATATTTATTTTGAAGTCTTTCAAAAATAGTAAAATTTATTATTATAATGAAATTATTAAATGTCAAAAAAAGAAAGAAAGGAATGTAAAATTTCTCTTGTACTATGCTGCATGTATTGTGAGATGTGTAAATATTTTCTCTAACTGAATAATAGACAGATAAAACAATATTACATGCAACACTGTTATTTGATCTGTTGGATTTCTAATCTTACAGCTTCTGATTTAGCGTATAATTTCTCGTATAGAATAATTAAAATAAAAAATGCATACGAAAAAAAAGGATACATAAGAGAAACTATTAAACTCACTTAATAATACTGATAAAAGGTGTTTGCCCCTAAAAATGTTGCTGCCCGATTATAAATGACAAGCACTTAAATCTCGTTGTAATAATTGATCTTTTCTACTATATTTGTAAGTAATAAACGGACGCGATTGCCTTGTAAATAATTAAATAATTACAGTAACATAGAAGTAATTAAATTCTTATTACGAGGAATGTAAAATGGGGTTCTTTACTACATATGTTTATGATAAAATTGACACGTCAACAATTTATAGAGGAACATTGCTTGTTTCACGAAAAGTTTTTTTAAGTGAGAAGGGGGTTACACATAAATACATATACATGTAGCGTGTACGTTTGCTATACCCCATATTTACGTCTGTTATGGGTGGTGTTTATACTGTTTTGAATGTATTTGGAGTATATGATATCATTGGAGGGCTGAATTCTGGTTGTCAAATTATTTTATATAAACATGTTCATTTATTAAATCACTTAAAATTATTAACAAATTTTCTTTTCATAAAAAAATTAAATTCACATAAAACTTTAAATAATTTAAGCATCATGCACAAAATCTAAAATTATTGTTATTGATAAATATCGTTTTGTAATACATAATTTCTGAAAAAAACATATATTTGAATATTCTTTATGAACTAACTAAAAATAGAGTAAAAATTATGATATGAAGAAGTATTTTTACATTCCTTTTATTATAGGATTTATTTAACTATGTAAAAATGTGTAAGATTCAATTTAAGAGAAGTAAAAAGATTTAGTTCTTAATCTTAATTAAATGGATTTGAAAATTGTATGAGTGAATTGAACCTTTTGAAACAAAAATTCATATCTTTTTATACGTGTTATTTTTTCCTATATGAAGTAAATATTTGATGATGAATGTGCGTCTAAATCATGCGAAACAGTACACAATAAATTGCGTAAAAAGTAGCAATAGCAGATCTTACTTGCAAGTATTCACCTTTTTCAAGATTTTATGTAAATGAAGTTACGATACAGTTGTACTTAATTGTATTTAATTTACTTTATTCTAATAGTATTGTATGAACATGTAGATTTTTAAGCGCAATTAATTTTAGTATTATAAAACGTCTAGTACTTTGAATAACTAAGTTAACAAAATGTTCTTTTACTATTTCTTTTTCCTAAATTTCTTTTAAAGCATAATTATCATAACATACTAGTAAAAGTATATTATCAGTATAACTGTATGCATTTTAGCTCCGTCCCTTATATGTTGTGCGCTATGAATGCGGTGTATAATTCTAGAACAGGTGGGTGTGTTTCTGAGTGGCCTTGTCCTAAAGTCTGTGACACAGTGTCAGCCCTTCAGTGGGGTGTACTCTGCCTACTTGTTCTCAATATTATATTAGTTTTATAAATATAAATATATATAAATCAACTGTGAGGATATTGAATAATGATAAAGATGCTGTATATATACTTTCTAGAGACTCAAGGTGTGAAAATAAAATGTATTTTTATTCCACTACTCTTTGAAAAATATTGTATTAATAGTTATTTAGTTATTTCATTTATTTTTAGACTACAATTTTTGTTGATTATTTTATGCAAGAATAATTTCAATATGTATATTAAGATAATTATGATCATGGTAAAAATATAAAGACAAACTTATTTTTTTATTATATTTTAATCAAGAATGTTCCTTATATTAATTACAACTTACGTAGATTATAATCATTCTTTTTATTGTAATTATTACGCGTTATATATACGTTTTACTGTTGCTGAGATTCAATAGTATTACACCCAACTTGATTAAATAATCTGTCCTTGATTATTTGTGCCATTAATCCATGAATAATTTCAATAGTAGTCTTACAACTGTCTCTTGTTGCTTTCATTAATTTTTCTACAGTACTGCGATCATGAGGATCTGTTCCACCCAAAATAAATCCTCTTCCAAGTGCAACCTCTGACTGCTCTAGTTTATCCGATAAATCAAATATTTGCCCAGTAGTGTAATCAGCATTTGTTAGAAGACTAGAGGAACTTAAAGTATTCACCCAGTATTTATTCCACAAAGAATCTAATAATCTTCTATCTAATGATGATTTAAAATAAGAAACTTCTAAAGAATAATATTGTTTGCAGTGAACTCCAAAATCTTCAATCTTATTTAATGGTATTGTTTGATACTCAGATGGTTCTTCATTTGCTGGTTTATATCCCTTTTTATATCAAATATTTTTTTTATTATTTATTATTTCTTTCATGTATTATAAATATTAGCAAATATATACCACCTTTGGATATGTTCTAAATGCACCCAAACAAACTTTGCCCGCAGATATTGTTCTCACAGGATCAATTACAATAGCAACAAATGGTTCCTGGAAATTTTGATTGAGCATTTGTGTAGATACATCAATACCCGACAACCAACATCCATAGCCAGGATGACTATGGTACCATCCAATAGCATTTTCTTGTCTTCCAACCTTAATAAATTGGAAAATAAATATTACATTATAGGCAGTTGTTACATGTTATATCTGTAATAATTAAGAAGTACTTGTTTAGCTGCTTCTATATATGCTGTCATATATTCATAAGCTTGTGCTTGAGCATTAACTCTTGTTTCTGTGCCTTCTACAGGTAATGCAAAAGAATCCATAACAATCATTGTATTTGCTGCAACTTTTCCAAGCAAAAGACCCATTACTTCTAAAGTTCCTCCAGAACGAGCATGCATAACCATTTTTAATAATGCTAATGCAGAGATTTTTATATCTTTGAAAAAATGAGGACTGAAATATGATCAAAAATGTGTAGTTGGAAATGAGATCATAAAAATATACCTTTATATTGATACGAATATTTAAAAAATAACATACTCCTTTTCCCATGGTTTTGCAGCTAATATATCTTGTTGTTCTTTACGATCATACCTATAAATCTCATCGACGGTGCTAATTGTTTCAATATTATTTGACATTTCCCATGTTTTTTTGGCAATTGTACTTTGGTCAGAAGAAGTGCTTGCCATATTTAATCTATATTCAACAGCTTAAGTTCTAAAATAAATAAAGAAATTATAAATTAGACTTATCATACGTATTTTGTCATGTTCTTTCTCAATATTATACTTGAATGTATACATATATCATTATTTAATGTGGATAAGACCTTTTCCAACTATAATCAAAACAATTGTTAATTATGAAAAAATAAATAAAATTATTCTACTGATCATATATTAAATGATAAATATTTTATGAAACAGTATATAAATCTTAAATCACTGCATAAATCTGATTTTTTACATAATTCAAATATGAGAATGTATTCTGTGACTGTTTAATACAAGTATAGATATTTGATAAATTACGTTTATAAGTTTTAATAATTATTTAGTAATTTACTAAACCGCCTAATACGAAAATTAAAAATAATTCAAAATCATACTCCTATACTTCTATCACAACACTTTGAATTACTACGTCATATGCTTGTTTCGAATTGAACAATACTATAATATAATAAATGATAGACCACCACTACGTCTTTCAATACATCGTATTATTAACGCCATCTACCAATAAAATTTTCATTATTATATTTTGCGGTAAGTATTAATTGAATATTTTATGTTATATACAATACCTAATATTATAGTTTATGTAATATGATGATCTTTTTCCTAGTCACAAGGAGAGATTTTAACCTATCTTGTTTATTATTACTCTGATACTATGTATCTCCAATATGCGTGTAAGGAAAATATTAAGTATAAGTATACTAAGAAGCAGACTGCAAAGTTTAGTTTACGATTAACTCCAAAGTATTAAATAACATAGAAAAAGATATTATAGACATAAATTTTGTTTCGTAAATGTAGCGCGACGCAGTTAATTTTTCTATGCCGCGTGCGTTTTAATGACATCTTCAAGAGGTTGGACCCTAACTGCTATATCATTTTATTATTATGATGTTGTTGCAATTAAATAAAAAATTCACAGAATTATAAATTAAGAATAGTAAATGCTTTATTTTACATTATATACCACAGTCTTTTTACTAAATCCTAAAAAATGATATTCTAATAAATAAATAATGATTTCATAAATGTTAAACTCATCTTTAGGATTTTAATATTAACTTAGTAAGTCTAATTAATAATCTTCTTCATCATATCCATATCCAAAGTCATTCTCATCTTCTGATCCATGATGTCCAAGCATTTCTCCAACAGTCATTTCTGTGGGATCAGCTTCAACATCCTCATCAACATAATCATCGCTCTCATCTATTTTGTAAAAAGAAGTATAATTAATTTAATCAAGCAAGAGAAATTTTACATGAGTGGAAATTAATAACTTACCCATATCACAAGAGGTATCCATTTTTGGAAGTATAGATTCAGTTGTATTAGTTTCTATTTCAACTGGCATTTGCACTTCTTTTTTTGTTTTTTGAATTTGAGGTTTAACTACATGAGGTTTCTTTACTATTGGCGTGATTGGCTTATCTTTGATTCTTGATGAATTAGAAATATTAGATCTATAAATATAAACATTGATATTTATTGTAGAGATACGTTTCTTGTAGAGAATAAAAAAATAATAAAAAATATTATATACTAACATTTTATTAGAACTTGACGAAGTATTCATTTCTTTCTTCGGTGATTGAACTGGCTCTTCGATCTTTTGTTGTTCTTTGGTTGAATTATTTAAACTAACGTTTAAACTTTTCAGTACTTCATAATTAATTTTCGATGATATTTTCTTCTCTTGCAACATTTTTTCAATTGCTTCGCCTAATAAAATTATAAAATGAACATAATAAACTTTAACAATTGATGAAAAATTAATATTATAAAATTTGTAGTGAATATTATAACATTACCTGCAGTATTTGCAGGTACTTGATTTTTATTACGTTTAGTAGTCCGCCGTCGTTTCTTCTCAGGTTTACCTTCTTCTTTTTCTTTCTGCCGTCTTTCTTCTTTTTCTTTTTGCTGATTTAGATACTCAGCATTCACTTTATTCCATAAATTGTGTTTGAACTGTGCTTCTTTTTCTGACATAATATAACTATCTAACTCTTCGTCATCTAAATCAGCAACATCAATCTCTCCAGTATCCTTAAGTAGAAAACATTAATGAATAACAATTGTTTTGATTAAAATTAATTTTACTTACATTTTCAAAATTTGTGTTTACTGATTCTTTTGTTTCATTTTCTCGATCATTTGTTGATATCAGACCCATAGAAGCAATATTAGGTCCTTTAAACAATTAGGCGTATTATAAATTTTATAATATAACATTATAATAAAATTTAAGAAACTGTTTAAATCCTTGCCTAATCCAGTAATTAATCGATCGTTTATGTTATTCGTTTCGGAATCTTGAATATCACTGTCAGGGTCATCTACATCGTTTCCAACGTAATGTTTAATTACATCTAAATTACTTTCCCTTATAAATCTATCAGTATCTGCTCTTTCTATAGAAGCAGCTGGAAATTAAAATTTTTATGGTTTTTTTCTATAATAAAAACAATAAAATAATTCATAAATTTTTAAATTATTATTACAATTACCATCTTTGCGCTTTTTCATTTTTCCTAATCTGTGTTCTTCTAATTGTTTGTCAATTTCTGCTTGCAATTCATTTATTTCTGTATCTATGTTTAACTAAGAAAAAGCAACAAATTATGCATAATTAATTATGTATGTATTATGTATATATATTATAAAATAAAAATATTCTATACCTTTTGTAATCTTTCTCTGTCTTTTTTTCGTGCTGCTTTAAAAGCTGGAGGATCCTGTTCTTCTTCCAAATCGACCGTCATGAATTCTTCAAGAGTCAATGCGCTTGAAGGTGTATCACCAAATTCTATAAGCCTATAAATGTTAATGTATAAAAATTTGTTATCAATTTTTACGTTTACTTAGAAAAAAACTTATTTGAATACTTTTTACCTCTTGCGTAATGTCGATTCATGCACTTTTACAATTTTAATAATATCCGCCGGTGACCTATTGAACTCGTGTAATCGAGCAGCCATCAGCAAAGCTAATGTAAAAGAAATATCGCAATATTTGTTTAATATCGATTTAATTTCAATGATCTTTTTTTTTAATTATATTTAATAATACAATTTTGACTTTTTAAATATTTAGGTGAATTTGTAACAAACGTTAATGCAAGCATTATATGTAAAATTTTAAAATGTATCAATTAAAACTTAAGTATTTATATTAAAATTAAATAAAATTTAGATTACGAATAAATGAAACTTTTCTAATACCAGCGCCACATAATCCTGATGGTCTACGTCCGCTGTGAATACTATCCCTTTTCATTCTTTGAACTACTCGTAAAGCCGTCATTGATACTTCGTGAGTTTTTTCACCAAACTCCAGCTTATTTGCAAATCTCATAATATATAAACATGGATCTATAAAGAAAAATAATGTCAACAATGTGTTAAATTTAAAAATTCATCAAATATTAACAAATTCATTTTATTAGTTTATTAACATAATATATTATATTAACATAATTGCCAAGAATTTCCTTTTTATAATATATAATACACTTTTATGTTATTCTTACTTAAACGTAGAAAGTAAAATAACAAAAAGAATAAAATATATAGTAATTATATAATTCCTGAAGTTTTTATTTAATATTTATTCCATTAAATTACATTTGTATTGTACGCTATTGTTTGTAAGTGGACATCACTTGCGAAATATACATGGTGTTCACTTTAATGTTCCGCACAATTTTCAAATTGTTCGCAGCAATATAATAAAAAGATTGTTAAGTAAACTTTATTTCTGTTAAATGAACAATATATTATGCTGAATGGACAACGTATTAAAATAGAATTTAAATATTTTTTTTCCTCTTTAGTCTCGATCATATTGATCTTGTTGATCATATTACACTAAAAAAGGAATTTATTTCAATGTTCATTATCCTTATATCTTGTTGACTCATTATAAATAGATTATAGTTAACATTTTTTATTACAATACTATCTTGGTAACTGGCCACGAATCGGTACTGAATCTGACCAATTAACAAGGGAGGAATTTACACCATCAATAATTATGCTTGAATGTGAAATAGATAAAAATATAGAGCAAGATAATAATACTTGGTACTCAATTCCAGATGTTTTATACAAAACAATTGAATGTCAAAACTCCGGTAAGCAAAATGAGAGAAATATATGTACGTAACACCGGAGTTACGCTCCATGAAGATACTTTCAAGAAATGGCGAGGATGGTGATGGCCAGTTAGTAAGACAGTACATAATTGCAAAACAGATGAAAAATCATACGTTAGAGCGAACACCCTGTATACACATACTGCGCAGATTGAAGTTTGCGTTTTTGAGAAACACCAGATATATGGACGCGCGTGCCCTAAGTTTCCTATCGACCGACGTACGGAACTATCTAACCAGCGCCCGTCTGACATGGCGCCCATGTAAATGAAATCCAAAATCGTTCCGTGTTGCAATTGAAGAGAAAACGGGCAATCAAGTTTAAAAAGTGAAAATGGCGATGTCAAATCTTTACTCGAAAATATCAACGAAGCCAATGAAACGGTTCCAGGACAACGTTACAGTCAAACAGACTAATCCATGGTTAAACGGTGAGAGATTATTACAGATATAAATAAACATAATATGCACCTTAAATATATACTGTCCATGCATTTATTAAAGTGAATTATAGAAATAAGAATAAATGGAATTGTTTTTATTTTGTTTAGCTATATCCGAGTAATGCTTTATCATTTCCATAATGTTTATTTTCACTTCGAAACACATAATGATATTTTAACAACATTTTAATTAATTTACTTTGAGCTTTGAAATATTTTATTTGGAAATGCATTCTTTAAAAATAATTTCGATCAATTAGGAATTATGAATGATAGATGAAATAGTAAATATATTTTACAAAGTAGTATATAACACGAAACTGCGTGACATACAGACTTCAAATATACAATATTATAGTGTTAAACTATACGTAATTTTATTTAAATCTTATGATTTTTCATAAAATGCGTCTATTACGATAAATGTTCGATGAATCAGAAAATGTTGAATCAAATAAAATAATATTGTACATATTTTTAGGGTTTAATTTCGATCATATTTTTCGTATTATTCATATGATATTAAAACATAAAGATTAAAATTAGAAAAATTTATAAATCGATAATAGCGTTATAATACTTATTAACCTATGTTTTATTTTAAACCAAATATATATTTTAAAAATTTCGAACTGACTTTTCTGTTTTAAATAATTTCTATTATTATATTGTTATAAAATCTTCTGACCACTTTATATAATAAATAAATTTTTTTGTAATAACTAAAGATACATCCAATTTAACAAAAATTTGAAATCATACAAAAAGTATATTAACCCTATAATATGTATGTATACATACATTCATAAGAATTTATTTGACATACGTATCACGTGCACCACAAAATTTCTACGAAATTATACGAATAAAACCGGAACAAACCGAACTTAATATCATTCGAAGTCTTTATACCTATAGATGAATTTTCCTTAAGTGTATAGTGTATATTACATACACATAAGTGTATATTTGTGTTCGTAATGTTTGAATATGAGAAGTGGTCTTTAAAGCTACAGTGGTAGCAAATATTTACTATGTTATGATAGAAGTAAAAGATTCTATTTAAAATTATTCTTAAAACTGTGGAATAATGTACACTAACGGTAAAATTTTGATGATTTTGCTTTGCATTCGTTTTAATTGAACCGTCGCTAAAAGGTGATAGATTATACAACATCTTAAAGCGATGGTAAATAAAAATAATGGATGTACGAAAACAAACTTTGGTTAATTGTAGGAAGAATAATCTAATTTAGAGATCTTAAACCTTATTACAGTTATTGTCTTGCATAACCTCTATTAGTAATGAAAAATATTTTTTGTTGATGAAGTTATACAATCGGTAATATCAGTTTTCGATATATTCTAGCTTAATATAATTAATATATTTATATAAAGGTATTATCTATTAATTGTACTGCTAATGAATTAATGAAAATTAATATAGAATAGTGTTACTTTTTGTAACTTTACTATTGTTACTTTGACATATGCTTAATGTTTGTTATAATTAATTTTTATATAATATTTACTCATCCATTTTTAAGTTTAATCTTTATGTAATGATACTAAAAATGATAAATAAAAGAGTAATATTTAAACGTATTTTATTCCATTAAATCCATTAAATTTTTTTATATAATGTTCTGTATGCTAAATTGTTTTAACATAATAAGATAATAATTTTGCCTAAATATGTTGTTTGATAACAAAAAAAAGAAACAAATACTAGGTAGAAATGAATTTCACCTAACCTAAACCTAACATATTGATATTATATATGTTTTAGCGGAATCACTGATTCCTGTATCAGATTCACCACCTACTGTAAGCCCATTATCTTCTTCCATTGTATTACAACGCGAAGGAACGATAAACCAGCCACTTAGTGCACCTGCTTCACCTTTGTCTTCCTTATCATCTCCTTTAACTCAACTGAATTTGTCATCACCTGAAGACTGTACACAAGATCCTAATTGGCAGGCAACAAAACCTACAGTTCGTGAACGAAATGCTGCCATGTTTAACAATCATTTAATGGCTGATATTATATTTATTGTTGGCAGCCCAGGTAATTAATCATAAATTCATTTAGTAATTGAACAAGCAGTAAAAATAATTTAATGTATTAAATATATTAAATAATAATATATTTGATTGCTCAATGTAGGTCACATACAAACTATACCAGCACATAAGTATGTATTGGCCACTGGTAGTTCTGTATTTTATGCTATGTTTTATGGTGGTCTAGCAGAGAATAAAAGAGATATAGAAGTACCAGATGTAGAGCCTGCTGCTTTTCTTGCTCTATTAAGGTAAATGTTTTAAATTTGATGAAGACATCTTAAATTATTCACTACTTATTTTATTATCTTTTCTCAGGTATATGTATTGTGATGAAGTACAATTAGAAGCCGACACAGTGTTAGCAACACTCTATGTTGCTAAAAAATATATAGTCCCTCATTTAGCAAGAGCATGTGTTAATTATTTAGAAACAAGTTTAACAGCAAAGAATGCATGTTTACTTTTAAGTCAATCTCGTTTGTTCGAAGAACCAGATCTTATGCAACGTTGCTGGGAAGTTATAGATGCTCAAGTAAGTTTAAATAAAAGAATGTTGAAGTCTCTTACTTTTAATGATAATTTAAATGTCACGTTAAAGAGTAAATCAAACTCTTCAAACTGTTTGAACAACAAACTACATGATTCTGAACAGCAATTTATTCAGAAAACTACGAAAACTAATAATTATGGAAATATAAAAAATGGACTATCAGTAGTATCTCATTGCTTCAGTTTATCTGAGAACAATTGTTGTTCTAAACTTAATAACAAAAAATTATCGTTTTCATTATTTCGAACTCGAAGTGAACCTTATTTTGCAGATAATAAGTTAGAAATTGAAGTAACACAAAATGTAACTTATGAAGATAACTTTATAGAAGAATATGAACACAACAGAAATGATTATAATGATTTTTCCAAAATAACATGTAATATTAGTCCAATAATTACTTAAAGAATTTATAACATTTATTCTGTATATTAAAAAGTTCAAGATATATAGAATTGCTTATCCCTTTTTTAATTAAATTGAGTGAATATTTGAAAGACTGATTGACAAAAAGCTATAAAAATATATTTTTTTAATTTTTAAAATACGTTTTTAATCAAAATTCGTCTAAACTTCATTATAAAAATTCCATTCATTAATTATTAGAGATAATACTACAAAAGATTAAATACATAATAAGCAATTTTATAAAGTATAAAAATAAAATAGTTCAACAACATTTTTTTGTAATATTATATACTATATCATACTTATTTAATTAATTTTTTATGTACATATATGACTATTACACTAGTATTCATAAAATATTTAATTGTAATAAATTATATCATCATTAAATTAAATGTTTTTCAAAAAATTATAAAATTAGTTTCCTCATAAAAATATCATGTATAATTTAGAATAGATTTTTAAAAATTTGTTTCTACTTTTGAATTGTATCCTGTATCATATAATAAACATTTTTTTTAGTAAATATAGCGAATATCAATGTTAACAAAGGATTAAGTTTTAACTAAATCATTGAAATTAGTTTTATATTTATATTTTTATTTTCTTATATCTTACATATACTAATTGTATTTGATAATATTCTTAATATTTTTTAAAGAATTTTTAGAATTTTAAAAATACTTTTAAATTTAGAAAGAACACAAATATAATTTTTGGATGTTTCGGATATAAGATTGATATATGTACATATGTATCATGCAGAAGCCAAATTGATTAATAACATCATGGGTAATCACCTAATTTTTAGAAAATTAAACTCTAATCATATATTCTAATACTAAAATTAAGTATTTTTCAGGAAATAGAGTTGATCACTTTGGCTTCTAAGTAATTTATACAATATACATAAAATCAATGAAAATATATTCCTAAGAAATATATCCTTTTTTTAATAATTAAATTTTCGTTAAAAGATAATATATATTTTTACTAAATTTATATATATAAAATTGAATGTAATACAGGCAGAAATGGCGCTAAGATCAGATGGTTTTGTGGATATTGATATCCACACTCTTGAATCAGTGCTTTCTCGAGAAACATTAAACTGTAAAGAGATACATATATGGGATGCTGCATTAAGATGGGCTACTGCAGAATGTATTCGGCAAGAACTTGAACCTTCATCAGCCAATCAAAGACGACTATTAGGTAAATATCTAAATTAAAATTTTAAATCAAAAACTAGTATCACTAGTGCTTTTTTCATTCTAGGATCTGCTTTATATTTAATTAGACTTCCTGCTATGAATTTGGAAGAATTTGCCAATAGTGCTGCTCAGACTGGAATCTTAACACAACAAGAAACAATTGATGTTTTTTTGCATTTTACTGCTAGTAATAAACCTCAACTTTGCTTCCCTACCAAACCTCGACAAGGTTTAAAAACTCAAGTAAGTACTATAAAACAAAATCATTTATTTAGGTTTAATGTAAAACAACTATTCATAACAGCTTGCATAAGTTATATATAGAGTAATAAAACTAAAATTTCTTATGTCTTATTTGCAGGTGTGTCATAGGTTTCAGTCATGTGCATATAGATCAAATCAGTGGCGTTACAGAGGCAGATGTGACTCAATTCAATTTAGCGTTGATAAAAGAATATTTGTTGTTGGTTTCGGACTTTATGGAAGTTCATCTGGTGCTGCAGATTATAATGTTAGAATCGAACTGAAAAGATTGGGATGTGTCTTATCTGAGAATAGTACGAAATTTTTTTCGGATGGCTCGAGTAGTACGTTTCATGTATATTTTGAGAATCCAATCCAAATCGAGCCAGAATGCTTTTATACCGCTAGTGTAATATTAGACGGAGGCGAGCTAAGTTACTTCGGTCAAGAAGGAATGTCAGAGATAACAGTTGGTAATGTAAATTTTCAATTTCAATGCAGTTCGGAAAGTACGAATGGTACTGGTGTACAAGGAGGGCAAATACCCGAGTTAATTTTTTATGGACCACCAGTAGATGACTGATGGAAATTTACCACAGAAATAATGGTTTAATTGCTGGTCTCTAAAAATATGTACCTTGACATTGTTCAAGATTTTGTATAATTGTTTTGAATAATATTTTTAAATCGATGACGAATATTGTGTAATAGATGCACTCTAAAAAATATTAAATATTTATATTTTGAATTTAGTATAAAATCATAATGAACAGTTTGCAGAAAAAATTATAATTTTATTTCTATTATTATCATTCTATTAATCAAATATAAAAAGAAATGTCTTTGTTTTAGTTCAAAGACTTGTATCAAACTTTTTGTTTTATAATATATTGAATATAAATATGAATAATTTCATAAAAATTTATTTTCGCAAAATAAAAGTCAAATATATATATAAAAATTATTATTTGCTTTTATATTAAATAATAAGGCAGTATTAAACTAAGGAAATAAATAGTTTACTATATTTAAATTAAAATTAAATTTTAAATTTACATTTTTGCAGAAGAGTGTGTCTACTACAATTTTTGATGTATTCATATTTATGCTTTGTTTCTTCCAAAAAAATATTACATTTCTTAAGTAACTTAAATACTTGAAACATTATTTGTAAATATGCAACAAGTGAAGTATATAAAATACTTGTTAGATTTGAAGAAGAAGATGTAAAAACGATTTTTAAATTGATAGAAAACAATTGAGAAAGTTAATAAGTGCTATTTAAAAGGATTTACTATCTTAAAAATTATTGTTAAATAATAATATAAAGAAATAAGCAAAGATCAATTAATTTTGGAAACTATATTGTTATCTCGACTAATTAATTCTCAATTAAATATAATACTAATATATAATCTATAATTTTTTTTAATTGAAATGCTTTAGAATCTTAAATGAACAATGTACATTATCGTTTTACGGAGGAGAATATACTGTTTTTACTAACATAAGTAATATTGATTTAATGTTGCATTCATATATCATGTATTTTAGAATATACTATACTTATTGGAAAGCGTTATAAGCAATTTTAGAATAGTATTATAATTGAAACTGCCTATACAAAATAATATTTGTTTTTTATTGTAACATTATTATTTTGTTTTTTGTATCATATTCATAAGAGAGGAGATACATTTTACTTTCTTAGATTTATTGATTCTTTAATATATGAAATTATGTACTGCAAAAAATGATTGCTAAATTATTAGAAAGAATGTTTAAATGTAGATCCTTAAAGCAAAATGGCGTTTTTGTAAACAATATAAAAATCACAACAATACTTTATATGTACATTCTACGATATTTTAATCATGTTTATATAATTTTATAATTTACTATAATCTATGTAAAAAGTAGAAAAATATTCTAGTATAGTTTCAAGATAAAGCATATACTAATTATATATAACTCTCTTACTTTTTTTTTATAATAAACATTATATTGTATCCAGTAATGCTATAGAATCTGGCGCCAAAGTCTACATTGCAAAATAGTAAATACTATTTAAAAAAGTACAATGGATTGCAATACCAATAATAATAAAATGTACAAAATAATGCCTTCCTACTACTAGTATGACTGGCTGGTGCCAAAAAAAGGAACAAGTAAATTTTGAGAGCATCTCTGTCTTAATATTGGCATTAAAAAAGATATTAATTATATCATTAACTTCTAAAACAATATTAAAATATTCAGCGAACAATTTCAGTTTGGATTTAAGTTAGATTAATTTATTACTAATAAATAAGAGATTTAGTTTTGTATTCTCCATTTTAAATACTTGATATTATTTAAAATCAAAAAATTAACATTACAATATAAAATATGAAAAGTGTAATTGAAAATGTCTACACAAGCAATAAATTTAAAGAAATGTAAAAATCTTACACAGAAATAGTTATCCTATATTATACTTTTATGTATTAAAGTACTTCAGATTTCTTGATTATTAGTAATATACGAAGTGAACAAAAAAGTTGAATACGACTTTAGGAGCACTCAGCAAAAATTTTTAATAAACATAGGTTCAAAAACTATTAATTTCAGAGTTACAAAGTTTTTTGTCAGTAAGATATTATCTTTACAATATATGCTCAATATGAGCCTGTTCTTACAGAAATACATATACGTTGAAAAATCTCGGCATTTTTCTTATCTCTTGGTTTTGGATTTTACGGAAATAAACTTAATATCCCTTGGCAACAAAGCAGCTGGTTTATTATATACTATAAACATCTCGTAACTCCGAAATTAATGGTTTTTGACCCATGATTATTAAAAGCTTTTTGCTTGTTATGATGAATATTACATGTTTCTAAGGTTTCTATCCTCAGCTTTAGCATTCTCAATTTTTTTGTACATCTTGTATACGATAGGGCTAAATTTTGAATTAATATTTCAAAAACTAAGTGTATGTGAGGACACAAATGTTATATTTAATACTTAGAAATATTTCAAATATGAACAAATTTTTACTATAGTTAACCAAGTATTTAATTTTGTATTTTTTCAAATTTAACATTTAATACAACGATAATGTATGTAAGAAATCACTGTTTATAATCTTTTTCAAGCGGTAATAAATGTAACAATAACTATTGTTTCTGATAAAAGTACCTTACGAAATAAGAAAATTTATATCTGAAGAATAAAACACGTCAATCTAATTAATTGCAAATCGAACTTTTTTATTTTATTAAAAGTTAAAGATTATGTATGTGTCATGTAGCATTTAATGATATTTAAAAATTAGTTAATTTGTTCTTAAATGAGAGCAAATAAATTGAGTACAGGCATAAATTAGAAATAAAAATTTATAACATGCAAATTTATAAAGTGCTTACCTACTGAAGGTATATTGATGCAAAGAGCTTGCGTAAACCTCAGATATGTGCGTCCCAATTCATGAACACAAATTTGCAGCACATCACTGATGTCAATAAGCATATCTAAA
This sequence comes from Bombus pyrosoma, assembly GCF_014825855.1. Classification (NCBI taxonomy): domain Eukaryota; kingdom Metazoa; phylum Arthropoda; class Insecta; order Hymenoptera; family Apidae; genus Bombus; species Bombus pyrosoma. The sequence continues at coordinate 8,014,655 of NC_057781.1, read as the reverse complement.
TAATTAGTTAAGTATATACTTTACTTCTGAAAACTTGTCATACATAACAAAAGAAACTTATATTATTATTTATTATAATTCTTGCTTTTCAGTTTAGGATAGCTTTCGACTTATATCATAAACAGAACTTATATTTCAATAAGATTTCACACCAAACCAAATACTTTGTATTTATGAAATAGATATAAAGTAGCAAAAATAAATTCAAGAATAATAATTATAAGAAAAATATTGTTTTTTATTTTATGAAAATATAAAGGATACGTGCAGTGCCTTCTGTACGACAAGTAATATAAACACAAGCTGCATGATTATGTGCTTGCTTCCTCCCACGAGTTAACTGACGATTCAATGCCATTTTATAGAAATTCATAGATGTATCAATACAATGTTGATTTAATCTAGTAACAAAATGAAATACATATTAAATATTTTATAAAATATAATAAATGAAATTAATAATTTACTGATTGTATTATAGAAAAAATTTACATACTGTAATTGCATACATAAATGAGTTATTCCTTTTCTTGCATTTTGCAATGTTATTCCTCTTGATTCTTTTCCATTGACGTGATATGCTATGAACATAAAAATAATTAAACTAGACAGATGATGGAAACTAGTAATAAGAAAATAAAGAATATTTAATGTCATATTTATTATAAAATAACATACTAGCTCCAAATCCTGTAGCTCCACCAGTGCTATCATTAGCAACAAATTGACCAAGTACCATCATATTCCCAGATGGTGTCTCTTTAAAAGCTGTTTCACTAACAATAAGTTGGTCTTCCAACACAAAACCACAATCTGTACAAACAGCATCTCCTCGGGCTGGATCTGTTTCAATATTTGTAGATCCACAATTCCGACACTTACTCGCAGACATCTGTTAAATGACAATACCATCATTTAAAAGGAAATCTTTATTATTAAGAATTTAAGACGACATTTTCACATAATTTGTGTTATTTATTATGATTCAAAATATGTACAGATCAATGTGCAACTAAAATATTGAAATTTTATTAATGTTTCCCTAAATTATGCAAGATACTTAAAAAATAAATAAAAGAATTACTTTTAATATATTGAGCAATAAAGAAAAAACAATAATTTTTATATCATACTTTGAAATTACCTTTGTTGTATTATATTCTTTATGTTCAACTTTAAATTACTGAAATGATGACATATCACGTATTATAGGTTAAATAATTTTATTAAATAATGATGACATAATAATAATATCACACTTTATTATACTCTGTTTTACATAAAAATATGTAGAATCAGGATAAGTTTAATATTCGTCTGATAAAATCTTAATCGAATAGTTTGGAAGCAGACGCGTCATTACAAACATAACATAAGGATTAGATTGGATACAAAAGATATGCGCATATATTCACTGCTTTAAATAACTATATACAGTTTTTTCATCGTACCAATGTAAATGTAATTTTCAAAGTAACATTAACTTTCATGTAATTGTTTTGTTATATAACACATCATAAAATTTACGATTATCTTAATAACATAAATAAAAATAATAATACGATTTTGATTAGTGTAATGTAAGATCTATTTATTGCGTTCAACCTCTTTAAATATAAAAACCATTATTTCTTTAAAATGTAAAACTATCCAAAATAATTAAAAAATGTTTTTCTGTCTGTATTGTTTCATTATAATATAATTCATTCATGATGAAAATTTTCCTTGCATTTTTAAACTGATTGAAGTTTCAAACAGCGAAAAACATTGATATTTAAAGCAGCACCATCTATAACTGAATACAACAGCAATAACATTCGGATTCGAATAATATTATTCTATGTGCATAATTCTATTATCAGTAATCAAAAATATTTCGTAACTATACGAATAAACATAATCATATATATATATATATATATTATTATAATATTCGCGAAGAATGGTTATATTTGTAATATGTGAAGTATCAATCAAATTGAAGGTTCATCGCGCATAAAATCAAAGTGAAGTAATTATAATAAAGAATTAAATAAAAAATTCAAAATGCCTTGCGAAATGATAACTTTACAACTTGGCCAATGCGGTAATCAAAGTAAGTAACTAGCAATTTACATCTTTGTTAAAATATTGTTCTCCGTTTTTCTTCTTATTAATTTGGAAATGTAACCAAATAACTTACTTTTAATTACGTATAATTTATTATTTCATTAATATTTTATTAAAATAATCTTTGTTTATCTTTAGTTTCCTACTAGAAATATAAAAATTGTAAAATTTATGTGCTACGAAAGTAGGGAACTAAATTTCTGTTTTGAAAATATATTCATAAGATGTATTACCATACTACATTAGCAAAAAAATAAATAATAAAAGAATTTCAATTTTTAGTTGGATTTGAGTTTTGGAAAAAATTATGCGCTGAACATGGTATTAGTCCAGAAGGTATTTTAAAAGATTATGCAACAGAAGGTACAGACAGAAAAGATGTATTTTTTTATCAATCAGATGATGAACATTATATACCAAGAGCAGTATTGTTAGATTTGGAACCCAGAGTAATTCATACAATTATGAATTCTCCCTACTCAAAGGTATTCATTGCTATATTTTGTATAAATATTATAAGTATGTTTAACTTCATGAATTTATATGAATATATTCTTTATTAAAATACATTGTTATCATAAATATTATTTTCCACAAGTTATATAATCCAGAGAATATTTATTTATCAAAACATGGAGGTGGTGCTGGTAATAATTGGGCATCTGGTTATCATCAAGGAGAGAAACTTCAAGAAGAAATATTTGATATTTTAGACAGAGAAGCAGATGGAAGTGATAGTTTAGAGGTATGTGTAGTTATGTTATTTGAATTTATATCATTAATATTGTAATCATCATGTTAATTTACAGGGATTTGTTTTGTGTCATTCTATCGCAGGTGGTACTGGTTCAGGTATGGGTTCATTCATGCTTGAATCCCTTGCAGATAGGTTTCCAAAAAAATTACTTGAAACATATAGCGTTTTTCCAAACCAAGATGAGATAAGGTATATATTATGCAATAAAACCATATTATAATAATTAAAACAATATTACGTTTTTAATATAAATAAATTAAAAAAAGAAAATTCTTTTCAGCGATGTAGTCGTACAGCCATACAATTCCTTATTAACTTTAAAAAGATTAACACAATGTGCTGATTGTGTTGTTGTTCTGGACAACACAGCACTTAATAGAATAGCATCAGATAGACTTCATATCCAAAATCCTAGTTTTACACAAATTAATAAACTTGTTTCTACAATAATGTCTGTTAGCACCACCACACTTCGGTAGTATACCATTTATATGTATTTTGCTTAAAAAATTAATGTTGAAGATTATAAAGATTTACTTATCTAATTCACATGTAATACTAGGTATCCTTCTTATATGAACAATGACTTAGTTGGTTTAATTGCTCCATTAATTCCAACACCACGATTACATTTCCTCATGACTGGTTATACTCCTCTTACTACAGATCAAGAAGTAAGTATTCATTTTATAAAATATATAGAGCAATTTCGTTTCTTATTTCAAATTTAAAATTTTTTTAAAAATATACATATTTAATAAAATGTTCTGAAAATATTTTTGTTTAAATTAACTTATCTCTTATAATTCACAGGGAGCATCTGTAAGAAAAACTTCTGTATTAGATGTAATGAGACGTTTGCTTCAGCCGAAAAATATGATGGTTTCTACAGCATTAGATAGGAATGCATCTCACTGTTATATATCTATCTTAAACATCATTCAAGTACGTTTCATTAAAAATATTAAGGGTGAAAATAAAAATAAAATCTTATAAATACAATGTTTTAGGGTGAAGTAGACCCAACCCAAGTTCATAAATCTTTACAAAGAATCAGAGAAAGGAAACTTGCGCAATTTATACCTTGGGGACCTGCTAGTATACAAGTAGCCCTTTCAAGAAAATCACCATATATTCAAAGCACACATAGAGTATCTGGCTTAATGTTAGCCAATCATACTAACATATCATCAGTAAGTTGCAAAAATACCTTCATATTAAACGATACTAAATTATTTTAATTATTAAATTTAGTGCTTTCAAAATTACTTGATAATTATGTTTACAAACAATTAAAAGCCTTGTTAAATCTGTAATACATATGTATTTCAGTTATTTGACCGTGCCTTACAACAGTATGATAAATTACGAAAGCGAGAAGCATTTTTAGAACAATTTCGTAAGGAAAAAATGTTCGAAGATAATTTGGACGAATTGGATAATTCTAGAGAAGTCGTTGAATATTTGGTAAAGGAATATCAGGCAGCCACCCGAGTGGATTATTTATCATGGAACCCCAGCAAAGTAGAAACATAAAATATTCAATAATTTTAATAAGATTATCGTGCATATAAAGAAAAACTTGAGATCTGATTATCACTTGTTATTTTATTATTTATTATCACAGATGCTATTTTGAGCAGTATTAAAGTTGTTCTACGAAAATTAAGTTTCAATACTACACATATAGTAAATAGCAATTTTATGATATTTTGATACAATTACAAATATTCTCAATTTTTTTATTTTAAATCCATTTCTATCTTTCGTACACAAAATGGAGGTAATGTAGCAATTGTAATGAATCCTGTATGACCAGGTAAAGAACGAGCATGCATTGCAGTAAGCAATTTTCTCTCTTCTTTTTTATATTCACTTTGTTGTGCCATATCTTCGTGTATATCCTAAAACATAGTTACCAAGAAAGGTCATATTAATATTTTCAAAACTGATATTTAATATCATTCTAAGTATAAAACATAAACTAAGCTCGTGCCATTTGAGTTATTATATTTATACATATATCTTTTTATAAGAATTGAACGAAAAATAATACTTAATAAAAAGAATCTTTAATTTTACAACACATATATTAATTCTATATATTGCATCTATTATATATACCTCATATTGCAGGTATTCTAAATTCAGTATAGGAAGATTTCTATATTGTACATGTACTTCTCTTTGTAAACATTCGTAGGTATTCAACTCAATGAATCCTTTTGATACTAATTTTGCACAAGTACGTTGAACCTGCTCAATACAAGGAGAAAAAGAACATAGTTTTCCACCTAAACATAAAATAATCAAAAAATCATTTCTTTGTCCTACTGCATTAATTATTATTAATTTGTTTATGTAAGTTCATAGTAACTGAAAAACTTAAATAAAATTTTTCGCTAATACAATTTGTACCTGATTTCTTTAAAGTAACCACTGCATGATCTATTGCTAACCATGGATGTGGCAGGTCTAAAAAAATTGCATCTGCTTTTGTTTCTAATTCTTTTCCAAAACCTTCCATACAAACATCTTTATGATTTGAAGTTACAAATTTACTAAGTCCATGTGTTTCAAACTCTGCTTGAGCAATATTTACACGCTGCTCATGAAAGTCAAATGTATAAAGATGACCATGAGGGCGAATTGCACGAATAAGAGCATGGGAAAGAGATCCACTTCCAGTACCTAAAACAATAAGATAATAAAATTAAGAATGTGATAATTATACAAACTAAATGTAACTTCAAAATGCATTAATAAGTAAAATTCCAATATAAAATATATTGATAAGTTAGTACTTTTAGAATCAAATCAAACAAGTATTTTGAAAATAGTTAATAGTTGTTGAACCTGTTTCAATAACTATGTTTCCTGGTACTAAATCCAACAAATGTATGATCAAACTTATGTCAGGGCTATATATAATTTGTGTCCTATGAGGTACTGTCAATGTCCAAAGTTCTGATGTTGGTTGTAAAACATATGCCCATCCTTTCGAAAGTCTTTTCATGGTTCCATATTTGTGTCCCACAAGAGAAAATACTCTAAGTGCTCCATACTTTGTTTGAAAAACATTGTCAACCATTTCACCATTTTTATTGGGAATTTTTGCCTTTATTTCTAAAGAATGCATATTGTTATGTCCTAAGTATAAAATGACTACATCTCCTTCTTCAATGAATTCTTTTACTTCATTAAAACTCATTTTAATGAAAACAAATTGGATTTATTCGTTAAATAATATTACAGTAATATTCCTCTATTTTATATCATAACATTATTAATTTTACATCATAATTATTATTAATTTGTATAAATAACACTTTTTCTTTATACGTTTTGTAACATTGTTATTATCATATCACTTTATATCATTCACAATATTTTATAATATTTTGAATGTTAAATTCAATGTTCCATATTTAAGGTTATGTTTCGTAATACACGTGTTCAAAATTTAAATCTCAAACCTTTTAAACTACAGTCATGCTTCAAACTGTTGTACATACATATATATTATATAGATTAATTGAAATAGAATTCATATGTGTATATATACGCATTCTATCATTTTTTTGTCTACTATCTATGACAAGGAATTCACTTCATCATGTATAAATAAAATTAAAAATGAAACTCTAAAAAAATGTCTTGCCTATCTTCATATAATATATGAAACATATAATTTCCTTCCCTAATATAAAACATAATAGAAAGTAATTGCGTGGTACGCAATATAATTTTGTGTATTATCCAGAAACAAAACTGTATTATTTATTTCAAAAGATTTTTTTTAAATGTAATAAATTCTAATTATATCATATAATATAATGCGAAACTAATGTTCATGATAATAATCTTCATTTTACATTATTTATTTATATCTACTAAATAGTTACAAGATTTTGATTTATCGACTTACAAAATGATACAAATAATAAATTATAATAATTAAAAATATCTATTTCTGAAAAAAATATAAAAAAGAAAATCAGTAAAAATGATGTTCAATTTCATAAAATGAAAACGTGACTTAATAAAAGCGACACATTTGCAGAGATCCGTGACCCATGAGGCCACTAACAGAGCTTCGAAAAAGTTTAAAAATAGTAAAATAGTTGGTAATGAAGTGCCGAATGGTTTATCTTGAATTGCAGCTCGAAAATTGTTTATACGTAAATTTCTGTTGTTAAAACAGAAGCTGATTTCTTATATCTTAGTCACCATAATTTCGAAATATGGCTTCAAAAGTAACACTGACCCAGGCTCTGGGTACAGATGGAAGTGATTTTAATCATAGACAAAAGATTGCTGGTCATTATCAAATCAGGTAATTAAGACATAACGAAAACGATATGTATATCAGCTATTTTCCTCTTTCTTCCATTAAAAATTTTTTGATATTCTGCACGTATAATATGGTTTCGAAAATTGAATAAAATAATAATTAAAAATAAATCATTCCTCGACTGTTATTTATTTATTATTAGAATTAAACGTGCATTCTTTTTAGCGCAACAAATAAATCAAGACTGAAATATTGCATATTTTTTCATTATCTTCTTTTCTTCGTTATGCTTGCCAAGCTATCAGCAGATATTTTAGACCATTTGGATATATTTATTTTGGAAATTGAAGAATTACAAGTACCTCAGGTATATGATCTTTAATATAAAACATTAAACTATTGAATTATAATATCTGTCTTTTCTTATAGCCTTTATGGTGGGAATATATTTGGTGCACAAGTTTGATGTTAAGTTTTCTTGCATTGTCTGCTATTAAAAGAAACAGAATTAAAACATTAAAACAGTACATGATAGGTATCATCCTATTAGGATATGGTCCATTACTTTATGGAGTTGTATATTATTTCAAGGATGTTTGGAAATATTTAACTGTTGGTAAAACAAATGAAATTCACTTTTGGCAGGTATTAATAAGTCATATATTATCTATTATTGGAAATTTTCATATAAAATATTTGTTAAATCTATAAAAATTAATTTCTAGGATCTACCATATGGATTATTATGGTATGCATTTATTCTCTTAGCATCTCAAGTTCATTCTTTTTCTTTGTTCTTTTCCTGGAATCTTATAGTAGCTTGGAAAACACGGGGAAGTAAAAAAGCTGACTAATTTAATAATAAAATTCATTGAAATCTGGCATATCTGTGAACACTATTGGTAATATAATAAAATATTAGGCTGTTCGAAAAGTTTCTTTCATTTTATAAGAAAATAATAAATGCACAACATTTTTTGTTTTATATTATTTTGTTCTATTATTATAAAATGGATCATACATAATTCAATAAAATAATATAAAACAAAAAATGTTGTGCATCAATTATTTCCTTATAAAACAAAAGAAACTTTTGGGACAAACTTATATACTGTTAATAAAAATTAAAACTGTGAAAATATTGCTAATATGTAAATATGTATATATACATGTGTTCATGTACATTATATCATATGTATTTTATGTATCTTAAATCACATATTTTGAAACATTTCATTTTGTTTTCTTATAAGCAATTTTAATAATGAATTGATATTAAAAAAGAGATAAAAATCGCAATTTCTATATTAAATACACAATTCATTATGTAATAAGAGTAAAATAAAATTTCAAATAAATTATTAACCTCTTTTGTATTGTTTGCTACAACAAATACCTGAACTACCCAATACAAAAATTACGTAAAAACTAATATTAACATAATTAGGCATATACATTATGTTAACGTAAACTAAATCCATGCATAATGTATTTATATTTATACGTGTACATTACGTTGTTAGGAATAATGGCGAGAATTATCGATCAAATGTATTTACAAATTGATTACTGGACCCTGGAAAGGAAGACACCTAGATCTAGGAAGAGGGTCCCGAAAAAAGGGAATTTTCACATATCATATATCATATCTCGTACAATTAGTCGATTAAGTTAGTTAAATTTGTAAATAGTCGACTTTACGTCCTAGCAGTTACTTTAAATTTTGGCAGTCTAATGAACAGAGAAGTTAGGATACCATTGGTGGTAACCTATGCAAATGAAATCCTGAAATAACCACTGAATCCATAAATACCCTAGATCGTAAGACATCTTTACACACAGGGGGCCTATTGATCGTCTGTAATAGAAGTTACACGCATGTATGGATATTACACTTGTTCGTGATTCGTGAGGGACTTCATGCCCTATGATCATTTCCATTCCGTTTGACACAGTTTTTTCGTTTCTTATCGCATTGTTCTAAGTCGTGCGGTGAGTTTCAATTATTATAATAGATAAAAATTAAAGTAATCATTTTAATAAATTGATTTATAAAAAAAATAAATAAAAAGCAACAAATATGTGCATTGAAATAAATGAATTCTGAACACAAATGGTATCCATTGTGATTATATAAATCAGATAATATTATAGTTAATTATAAAATAATTCACATTTATTGATATATTATTGCTATTACTGTAATATCATTATACTGTGTCATATATTATTCACTTTCTACATTCTTCCTCTTTTTTTTAACTTTTATCTATGTTAAATTTCATTTTCATTATGAAGTCTATCTTTAAATCAGTCGGACAGATGAATGTTTTCTATAGAACAATATAGTAATTATTACTTTTCAGTATGACAAATTACAATAAATGAATTAATATTGGTAATAGATATAATGTTAACATTGCAATATTAATATTTATTAAAAATATAAACTACAAATTTTTTAATGTATTTTACTATCTTGTTTATTAAGTTTATGATCTTATTAATATATGTCTTATGTAATTTATTGTTTTATTTTCCAAAACTTAAATAACGGTGTTGGTAAGTTTAATGTATTTTCACACAAGAGTTTTCCAGTAATGTTCTTTGTGTTCCTTTAAAATTTTATGTTTTTCAATTTCTATATAGTACATTGCTAGTTTTGATTGTATTTAATTAGTCTAAGTCGAAATTATAAATTAGTATTAATTTTACTAATATATTAAGAAATTTTGTATATGTATAATTAGTAGCCTACATTAAAAATTGCTTTAAGTATTATAATTTATTTTACTTCTGTTATATTTTATCAATAAAGTATTAAGTAACCTGAAAATAAAATTCGAGGTCTACATTAAGGTATATTATATAAAGGTAATGTAAGAAAGTAATTTTCCTAATTCCAATAAACAATTCTTTCATTTGGAGAAAAACAAATATTAAGTTTAATTATTTGGACTATTTGATATTGTAAGATTTGTTAATAAACCCTAAGTTAATAAATACTTTGATGTACATATTATGAGATTACAATAAAAATATATATATGTATATGTATATGTTTTATGTAACTTCACAGGGACATTCAACTTCAAAATGTTTTCTAATCATATGACAACAATTGTGCGGCTTGCTGCTCAACAGCAGCAGCAGCAACAAAAACGTGGTATGGCAACTCTTAAAGCAATTTCTATAAGATTGAAATCTGTAAAGAATATTCAAAAAATTACTCAATCAATGAAGATGGTGTCAGCTGCTAAATATAATAGAGCTGAAAGAGACTTGAAACAAGCTAGACCTCTTGGGATTGGTACAAAAGCATTTTATGAGCAAGCTGAAATTCAAGCACCACCAGATGATGAGAAAAAGCTTGTAGTAGCAATAACAAGTGATCGAGGATTGTGTGGTGCTGTACACACTGGAGTTTCTCGTAACATTAGGGATGTGCTTTTAGCTGATCCCAAAGAATGTGAAAATACGAAGATTATATGTGTTGGTGAAAAATCTCGAGCGATTTTATCACGTTTGTTTGCTAACAATATATTGTTTGTTGCATCTGAAGTTGGTCGTAAACCACCCACATTTAATGATGCTGCCAAAGTAGCAATTGAAATTATGAATAGCGGGTATGCTAATAATTATATATTATTTTCAAATGTATAAAATTCTGTATACTTTTGTTTTATGTTAACATATGTGAATCAATATATTGATGTCTACAGGTACAGTTTTGGTTCTGGCCGCATTGTGTACAATCGATTCAAGTCTGTGGTATCATATGCTGTTGATCAGTTACCCCTTTTTGACAAAAATGCAGTAGTTAATGCACCAAAATTGTCAGTATATGATTCTCTGGATGAAAATGTAATTCAGAACTATTTGGAATTTTCTCTAGCTTCTCTATTATTTTATTCTATGAAAGAAGGTGCCTGTAGTGAACAGTCAAGTCGTATGACTGCTATGGATAATGCTAGCAAAAATGCAGGGGAGATGATAGATAAATTAACTCTGACATTCAATCGTACTCGGCAAGCTGTAATTACTAGAGAACTAATTGAAATCATTTCTGGTGCTGCTGCTTTGGATTAAAGAAATATATAATGTGCATTAAAAAGGGAAAACATCATAGTGTTGGGAAGTAGATCACAAACGTATTGTCAATTGACATTTGAATGTGCCGTTTTCTGAAAAGCAAATTTCAATTCAGGGCCTCTAGAAATTGCTAAAAATGATCATATTTAAAAATACAATGTTTATAACCCAACATGAAAATAAACTGTTAAAAACTGTTTGGTGAAATACTTCATTTGTTACAATTAAAACTGCCAAATAAATTAGATGATTTTATTAATTTTTGTATTTATTAACGCAATAAAATTATATCTATGCTAATAATACATATTACAATTATTAGGTATTTATGTATATAATAGTATACAATTATAATTTATTATCGTTATTGCTATTTATTGTTAAATCATTTCTTTGTATATTCTATAAAAAATTTACTTTAATAATTTAAGTATATGAAATTTTTTTGCATTTTGTAGGCTGTGATAAAAAAAGAATTACCTATAATATCTATAAACTTTTAATTTAAATGTAAAGTACTTACGATTAAAATAAAAAAAAAATAAAGAAAAATTTTGTTGAAAATCCATTATACCATCAATATTTGTACTGATAACTAAATAAAATATTATTTATATTAATATTTCTAAAATAGTTGTATGATTCGTTTTATCAATTCATAAATTATACTAAAAATATTTCCTAAATTTAAGCGAAATATAATGTATCAGGGAACACCAGTTTTATATTTTATAATTTGAGGAACACTAGAGTTATTCCACGTGTATTTTCCTCCTATCTGTAAATGTAACCTCAATGTCATAAGAAATATTAAATAATGGAAGGAAGTCGAAAATCTCGTGTTATTCTTGAGGAACATGGTATACCGAATGTAAGGATCTACAATACACATATGTATATATATATATTTGTGATAATTCAAAGTAGCAATTATTAATAATAATTTTATCTTTTAGGCTTCTGAATACACTAATTATCAACCACAACAAGATTGGAACTTGCATAATTTTAAAAAAGTATTTTTTATCCTGAGCAAAAAATATATTTTACTATTTATAAAATTATTACATACTATACTCATTTATATTTTTAGGAATTCAAAATACAAGTGATAAGAGAGTCTGAAGATGAACGAGAGTTAGAGTTTGATTTAATAGGTTATCCTGTTGGGTTTGCTAATGCATTTCGTAGAGTCCTTTTAAGTGAAGTACCAACCATGGCTATAGAAAAGGTTTATATTGTAAATAACACAAGTTTAATTCAAGATGAAGTTCTAGCCCACAGGTAGTTATTTATATTTGAAATGTATATCATCTTTTCATTCAAAAACAATAAATTTATATATATGTGTGTTGATATTAAAGATTGGGTTTAGTACCACTTCAAGCTGATCCAAGATTATTTGAGTATCCTTCATCCACTATTAAAGATGAAGATGAAGTTAGTGATCAAGATACTCTAAGATATGAACTTAAAGTATCATGTACTTGGAATCCCCAAGCACCTAAAGATTCTCGAAGAACAAATGATATGTATAGAAATAGCAATGGTACATAAATATTTAATATAGTTGAAAGAAAGTTATACAAATGTAAGAAGAAAAATAATTTTGTTTTTAGTGTATAGTAAAGATATTAAATGGGTTCCCATTGGTCGTCAAGCAGAACTTTATCCTCGAGGAGCAGAGCAATTAGGTGTTCTAGAAGATGATATTTTAATATGTAAAATGCGCCCTGGTCAAGAAATTCATGTTTTTATGCATGCTGTGAAAGGAATTGGGAAAGACCATGCTAAATTTTCTCCTGTAGGTAGGTTGAATATTAGTATCTAAGTCATTAAATTTTATAATATTAACGTAACTGAATTTATTTCAATAAGTTTTACTTGTAATACTTTCGAAATTATTTTTTATTTAGCTACCGCGTCATATAGACTATTACCAGATATACAACTAATAAAACCTGTCAGAGGAGAAATGGCGGATCGTTTAAAAAGTTGCTTTAGTATTGGTGTTATAGAAGTAATTGAAACCAAACCAGGTGATCCAGAATCACGTGAAGCGAAGGTTAAAAATCCTCGCTATGATAGCTGTTCTAGAAATGTGTTTCAACATGAAGACCTCAAAGGATATGTACGGTTAAGTAGAGTGCGAAATCACATTATTTGTAAGTTTAAATACTTTATTTAAAAGATTTGCCATTTAAAGATTATGCACATGTTGATATATTAATTATGTATATCTTTCTTTCTATAGTTACCATTGAATCAGTGGGAACATTACCACCATCTGTATTATTTGTAGAAGCAACTAAGATACTTAAGGGAAAGTGTAAAATGTTCTTGGAAGAACTGGAAAACATTGAAAAATAGCTAGAAGTATTAAGATTTTAGTAATGACAATCAAAAATATTTTAATTTTTTTACTTTAGTTAATTCATTAAAATTCAATTTTATAAAAAATGTAATGTACAATATATTTAATAAAAAATATGAAAAAAATATTGTAAATACTATGTATAAGATCTATAAATATCTTGACATTATTATACAAATTAGTTCCAATTATTGATTTTCTTCAATTTTTATGATTATAAAAATTGTATATATATAAACATATATTTGTGATAGTTTTGATTTTAAAAGCATCACATGTTGAATTCAGATTATGCAGATATGATAATTTTCTCCAATGATTCATTGATATTTGAGGTTATTTGTTGACTCTGATTTAACACTGTTAATAATACATATATATATATATATATAATTTGTGAATAGAACATATTATTTCAAAAGTTATAAATAACCAAAATTTAATTTTCTATTTATGGGGATTAATTTACTAATAATAAATGTAAAAGTAAAGAATCATGTATACATATGTATATATATCCATTATTTAGTGGACTTATAAAAAGAATTGAAAATAATCTTAAGAATATGATTAGTAAGGAATATATTGATCGAATTTTATCTTATCTATATTAAGTGTATCGTTTTATATTATGATAAAATGAAACTCGGTTGGAATGTAGGCAGTACGGAATATTGTTAATTCACTTCCATGTTTATTGCGATGTGACACCACAGATTTCTTGTCTGGTTTAAAATTGTTATATCACGAGCAAGATTTATTCTGTACCATCGTTCTAGTTTCAACCTTTAGAATTACGGATAATGGGACTAGGAATTTTTCGATGGAAGATGTTATTGATTGCTATATCTGTTTTACTTCTTTGGCAATCCTCGAAAGTATGGTTGAATCTAACTCAAGAGAAATATGGCATAGAAGGTAAAAATCCATATGTCTACGAACAAATGTCATGCAAAATGGAATAATTTAATTTTTCAAGATTATATTTGTTTCTGATTTGTATATTAGAATTATTCGTTATTTCTTTAATACTTTTATTTAAAATTAAATGACTTAATAACTTTTCCAATTATAAGAATATTGTATAAAAATGCATTTTATTTACATTAAATAGATAGATAGATAATATCTTTATTGCTTTTCTTATGGTCTGCTTCTTTGGTCTGTTTTGATGACAATCCCTATCTTCTAGTCATTATTATATTATATATCACATATTTACATTAAATAAGTAAAAAATATAAATGTGCAAAAATTTGTAGTAAGTCCAAAATCAGAAATTTTATCAAAATTTGTATTTTTGTTTTCTAAATGTAAAAATTATCTATTATATTAACACAAAATATTAGATACAATTTTTATTTTCGTGTCAATGGCTTAAATAAAAATTTTAATTTATTATTCTGTAACTTTCTCGATTTTCTTGGGTATCTGCTAAGTTTTCTATAGCACAGCTTCAGGACAACCAGCTAACAAATGACGAGAGTAAGCAAAAGGTTCACATAACTGTGTATTACGAAGCACTATGTCCAGATTCACGCAACTTTTTCATAAAACAATTATTGCCAATGTACCACAAAATTCCAAATAATGTACAGTTGGAATTTATACCATATGGGAAAGCTACGGTAGGATACTTTATAAAGAGAAAAAAATGATTTAAAAACAATATGTTTCCTCAATACATACAAAATGTAACATGTTAATTTTGATTTTCATGTATGTGTTTATTATTCTACAGATATTAATACAGTAGATAGTATACATAGTAAAATATTTTTATCCTGTTATACTGTATAATCCCTTTTTTAAATATGTATTAACGTTACTTTTTACATTATAACGTATGTATAATGAGATATATTTTCATAAAGAATAACATGAAACAATATAAAATTAAAACAATGACTAATTATTGGTAAACTATAGTATTATCTTATTTTTGACTTTAGTAACAATTAACATTAGATTACTAGAAAATATCTTACTTATCTTAATACTTAATATTTAATCATTTTTTGGTTGGAAATATTTGATTAATCTAGAGATAAATGAAAATAAGTATGAACTTTTAAAGTCTAAGCTTATTTGAGTTTACAAAATTCTTACAGACTGTGAAAACAGAAAATGGGTATGAATTTATGTGCCAACATGGACCCATTGAATGTGGAGCAAATATCATTCATGCATGTTCCATAGATATCCTGAAGAATACTTCCATTCAGTTAGAGTATCTATCTTGTATGATTAAAAATAACATAGTGCCAGTAAATATCATGGAAATTTGTGCAAAAAAAATGAACATAGATTATAATCCTATCTTTAAGTGCTTTATTGGAGATAAGGGCAAAGAACTTTTGGCTAAATATGGGGAATTAACAAATGCTTTAACACCACAAATTTCCTTCATACCAACTGTTGTATTAAATGAGGTAAGTTTTTTAAGTCAAGAAATTTTAAAGCACAAAATAATATATTCAGACCAATGTAAATTATTAAAAATTTTTGTTCCTATATATATCATAATAAATATGGATTTACAGAATTCTGAGAATCAGGCAAGGATATTAAAAAATTTACTACATGAAGTGTGCCTACAATTTAAAATTATGCCAGAAGGTTGTATATCGTAAAGATACATCAAGTATTTATAAAACATACTTCTCTGACAGATTTGCACGAAATACAGTATTTTTTACATAAATTTTTATGTATCTAATGAATGTTAAGATCTAAACAAAGAATGCCTTCCAATTTTTTATTAAGGATAAGAAATGAAATTAAAAATGTAAAAATTCAATTAAGTGAATCAAAGAAGGGCATATATTATGTATAAGTACATATATAATACTTTGTAGAATTATTTAAAAAAATTTTTTAATTTTATTTATTTCAAAATATTGAAATTTCCGTATTGTTACTATCTGGTATGTAACATATAGTAGCATTATTATTTAAAAATTCCAAATTAAAAAATCTAGGTCATTAGCCCCTAAATTATACTTATTTTATGACTGATAGTAAACTAAAATTGTTTGTCATTATATAAAATGTTAATATTAGTAATACTTGATTGCTCGGTTATGATGCATTTTACGTTTGGATTTATAAATAAATTGAATAAATTAAGAGTTACATATAATAGAGTGATGATATACTTAAAAAAATTTGTTTTGGTAAACTAAAAAACCTGTTATTCTCACATTAAAAGAAATAAGAGTTAATCAGTACTTTAATGTATGGGAACAATTTATTAACTTAATATCAACACTTTATACAAACTGTGTCGCTTCGTCATGCACGATAAGTGAAGTATGCCTTTGATATGGCGGAAAATATCTCACATAAAATAGAAATTATGAATGTATAATCTCAAATACAGGAGAAAAAAACGTATAGCGAATATTTTTTCTTTAGCCGAATGAATAAATACATTTATTGGAATTATTTTTCAAAGATAAACATCAAAAATAAATAACTTCTTATTCACGTCACGACGGAGTTTCATAAATATCGCATTTTAATATTTTATATAGTTTCGGACAAAAGATTGAGAACAAGAGTGACTGAAGTAGAATCTCCACTATTTTATTTGCGAGGAATAAATGTTTCGGGAAACGATCCTTGAAGAAAACGAGAATATGATTCTGTAATAGATCTCAAGCTTTAGTTATTCTTGAGATACAATACTGACTTGCTTTTTCTTTTCATTTTTAAAACTTAATATCGGTTCTTAGCGCCCGCTGTAAAGAACTTTCATAAAATTATAGTTTAGACTATGTATAACTTGCGACACGAATATAAAATTAATATTAAATATTGGAATATATTCTTTTAACTTAGACTTAAACACTAACCGTCAATGATCGATGAAACGAGCAATAACTTGTTTAAGCATTTAAATAGGGATGTTCTTTGAATAACTTCTATATCACCATTTACAAAAGGACTTTGTCGTGATTACTCTTTCCCTTTCTTTTTTTGCATCTTTACAAAGTGAGAACATTTTCGCCGTAAATCACTAAATTTTAACTTTATGTTCACAATAACGATAACAACTATCAGAACGATCGCAAGTGAAGTAAAATAGTTTTAAGAGCTCTCCTTTTGCGATTCGTATGCCTTAATATCTCTATAAAAGGCTTCCGAACCGATGAAACTTCGTAGATATGTTAACGCGAATCTTGACAGTGAATTATACACATACATTTTGTCGGCAAACTATTACTAGATGCCATTGAAAATGACGATGAAGATAAAAATGGCTGAAACGAGAGGTCCATTGGTTAATGAAGGAAACGAATTGAGTAGTTGTGACCTAAAAATGAGGGTACATTTATTTTGTCTTTTTATGATCAATGCGATCTAGGTCACCAGAAATACAAGTACTTCTCATTTTGTTCACTTCAATATTAAATAATAAAGGACTGTGGAGGAATTCTTTCTTCTTTTCTTCCTTTTTTCTTCGTAAATTAGTTTTTATATATATATACATATACACATATATGTGTATATATGTGTGCATATATACATATATATGTATATATGTATATATAATATATATTACATATATATTAATGACTGAATCACCGACACGCATGTGTTTCCACTTTTCGGTGATCGTTCTTTACTCTTAGTACTTAACATTATCATACGAATCTCACAAAATCACACCAGTTTCTCCTGCTTATCTTGCGAGACTGGCACGCACCTCTGGGCGAAGGAAAATATAATGCACCAATCACTGTTGTGACTTGACTTCTTTTTTTAATCCCTCATCCCTATTTCTCTGTGGTTTCATTTATATTTCAACAAAAGTGGTGTCGACGTTGTGTAACGCGCACGCGTTTTAAGGCTTTCTCAGTGGAGATAAGATACAAACGGGAGATTATAATGAAATTGGATACAGAACGCACTTGGTGAAATATGTCTTACATGTTTTGTTGTGTACGCGTTTGTGTGTCTGTGTATATATGTGTACATGTATAATACGTGTCATGTATTACATAGGTTTTTTCAAAGGCTTAACAAAGCTGAAAAAGCGTAGAGATGTTTCACCAGAAATATCAATACTTTGATATAACCCGATTCCATAGATATCATAAACGTAGACCAAGATAGCATTACGCGCATCTCTGAACTTCTCGAGGATACTCCTTATTTTTTTTTAATCCTCCTAATACTTTTTCTTTGATACTATTTCTCAGCTATTAAAAGAATTAAATTATCCATTATGGCGTAGTAACGAATTCAGTATGTACGGAATCATCGATAAACCAAAGGTCGAAGACATTATATTTCGAACTCTGGAAAACGATGTCCAATCCGAATTTTCTTTGGCAAAGTAAAACAAACGCTTAACATGTACGTTACTGATAAAACTTTTCGCTACAACAAATGCTGTATCGATGACATAAGCACGTTCTTCTTGATCGAGAAACAAGTAGAATAAATTTCCAATTTATCTCGATCAATAAACGAACCTACACAATGCGCTATAATAGCCTGTAGATTATTCCCTTCTTTTAATACTTTTCCTCTCTTCTGTCTACTGATTAATAATCTTTTTTCAATACATTGAAAAGTAGAATTTACAAGGAAAACTTGCATGTGAAAGTCTTCAAAGATACGTGCAGAGAAGAAACAGGAAAAGGCCAAAAAGAGAGGAAAGTAGGGAAACACTATTTACTTTTATCATCAACAAACATGCGCGTCTGTTTTTTTATACATATATATATCTAACATTTTTATATATATATATAATTATATTTTTTATACGGAAATAAATCATCTTTTATGTATAGATGTGTTTATGTGTGTGCTGCATATTTTTTGTATTCGTTTATGTGTGTGTGTAATATGTATTTTTATGTTTATGTTGTGTGTAGTTAAGTATTTTGTGTATTTAGAGATAATGATTTTTAGTGGTATAACTCTTTAATTAAACAATTGCCCTGTATTACTTATCGTTAATGATGATTAACGCGTGTTGGACGTTGACTTTTCGCGTTTTAAAGACATCTTTGCGTCCAGATACAAGATTTTTTTCACTTTCTGGTCGATTCGTTTTTGTTAATATTATATTTTTCTTTGTTTCTTGATTTATTTTAATACGTCAACACCACTCCAAGTTGCAAGTTTTTCCATTACACAGGTTGCATTCACTTTGATGTCATCATTGTGACGAATTCTAGACAAAGAAAATAACACAGTTAGAGTTATTATTGCAAATATGTAATTTAAACTTAGAAATTACACAAATGCTTTAAAACTTTTAATCAAAATTTACGAAATATTGATAAAAGTAATTTAATTTAGAAATTACAGTAAATATAAATTTAATTGCACAACCTTCATAATTAACTTGGCCATCACCATCAATGTCAGCCTCCCGAATCATTTCATCAACTTCCTCATCAGTGAGTTTCTCGCCAAGATTTGTCATAACATGTCTGAGTTCCGCTGCAGATATGAAACCGTTTCCATCCTTATCAAATACTCTGAAGGCCTCCCTAATTTCCTCCTCACTGTCAGTATCCTTCATTTTGCGAGCCATCATGGTTAAGAACTCCGGAAAATCGATTGTGCCATTACCTACAATTCCAAGTATTTTTAGTTTTGATTTTTTCTGAAATCAGATTTTTTCCAATGTTTTTAACAATGAGATAATGATAATAGTGTAAAAAAAACATTCTTTCATTATGCAAATATCTTAAATGATTGATTCTAAATTGATAGATTTGAAAATGATGTTGATATCACATGCAATATAAGAAATACAAAAATTGCATAATGAATAATAACAACGCAATGAGTTATATGTCAGTTATAAAATAAGATTAGGATAAAATACCATCTGCATCCACTTCATTGATCATATCCTGAAGCTCAGCTTCTGTAGGATTTTGTCCTAGCGATCGCATAACTGTACCCAACTCTTTGGTTGTGATAGTACCATCCCCATCCTTATCAAATAGCGAAAATGCTTCCTTAAATTCTGCAATTTGCTCCTCTGTGAGTTGATCAGCCTTGAAATAAAAAATAAAAGTTACAGTTACATGTCCATATTATTAGCATAATATTGTTAAAAGAACCTAGTTAAAATTTTGTTAAATCAGTTACATGGGATCTTTATTTTATCAAACATCATACAGATTTGATATATCATAAAATACCTTTCTATTAGTTGCAATAATTGGAATTATATTTCTCTTTTATAAAATACATAAATATATATATATTTTCTATTGTTTATATACTTGATAGTTATGAGTATGTACTGAAGATATACTTTTTTCTGAAGTATGTCATATGGAGTAAGTGTGTATGCTGAGAAAATGAAGAATTCTATATTTTGTAGAAACGCTCACAAAAATAATATGTTAAGTTTTCATTGGCAAGACTCGTAACACGATTACAAAGAAAGATTATTTTTGAGTAAAATTCCTAACAGCAATAAACATTATTTTCTGTAAAATTTCTCATTTCTTTCATGCTTAACGCATAACGCTCTTTAATGCATTGCCGATACTTCGATCTGGAGGAAATGCCGCCACCTTGCTGAAAACTAGGACCGCTTCACGTCCGTTCAGGTATTGCCCCACCCTCACCAAGGAAAAGCGCGAGGGGGGGGGGGGTGGTCGAGATACTTAGGATACCGTTGATTGGAAAATTAAGATTTTTGACACCTGATAATCAACGTGCATCTTTGAAAAATCGTAGAGCGAAGCTCGAACGCTTGAAGAAGCTTCGATTCTTACTCGAATTAGATTCAATCAAACATCTAACCGAGACACACAACCGAGATTCAATCTAACAAGTCAAACCATACGATAAACTTATACTATATGAAGAATTCATTTCTCAAATGAAGCTATGCTTGCATTTGTATACGTTCAATCGCAAGTGTATACATCTAACAACCAATTAAACTTAAAGTATTTGTTTTATTTCATAGCAAATCCAATTCATTCAACCTTAGTTCTAAATAAAATATCGTGGCTGCTTAACTATCAATAAATATTTACCATAAGCTCGTTGCGGTCGAAGAATATCTAAGAAATAATTAGCTGTTGCTATAATCAGATCCCTAAATAAAATAACGAATTAAATACTTTTTGTATTTGTAGACGAAGAACTATTAAATAAATGATACGGAAATGCAGTCGTTAATATAAAAAGTTGTTTTAAATCAGCCTATGACTTCTAGAATAAAACACCTTACGATATAGGTCAGTTGTGTATATATATAAATATATATTTATATATATATGTACTACATACTATGCTTTCTTCTATATACTTTATACAAAAATATCCATTGAGCACCTAGACCTATATAAAAACAAATGTCATAAATAAACTAATAATTCGATATTTAATATTTCAGTTGTTTATTAAAAGGAAAGTATATAAAATAAAAGTATATATAAAAGAAATATATATATATATATATATATATTATATATATATATATATATTCGTTAAGAACGTAACTAAAAAAGTTTATATTACATTGGAGTATAATTAATTTTTAATACAACTGAAGGTTTATTTATAAAAACTAAATATTTATATGCTTAAGAAACACTTTAGAATGGTCGTATCTATATTTTAGGTTATGCGGTAAGACGATCGACCAACATCGTTGAATATCATAAAACTGCAACTAAAAATGGAAAATATTTTCAAAAATTTGAATACTACATAGCGTATGATGTTGTTTGATTTGAAATCATAAAAATTGAAATTATGTAATTAGAAAATATACAAAAAATGTGTTTATATTATATTATGAGTATAAAATTCTCATAAAGTTCTCGTGATTAAGTATAAAAATAAAATGTAGAATTTAATATTTATATTTTCCTATTAAAAAAAATTAACTTTTGTGAAAAGTTAATTGAAGTCATCGTTAGAAGAAGATGAGTGCAAGAACGTACAAGGAATCAGGGAAATTGGCGCAACAGCAAGAGACCGCGAAAATCAATAGTGAGGTATACCGTGTAACGGTTGACTGTGTCGAATACTATATGCTACATAAGAAAAACAGTGAATATCGCGAAAAAAACGGATTACGAATGATAAAAGAAAATGTACAAGATTATTGTACTCTTTCATTACTTTAATCCTAAAAAATTTGCGAAAAAATAATCTGCTAGATACAAGATAAAAATTGGATGAAATATTGGAGTTTGTACTGTACAATGAAAACAAGTTCCTTTCGAAACGAAAACGATACTGAGGTGTATCAAGTCTATAAGCGACAATATTTTATCCAGCATATGCAACAACTATTGTTACGTTTAGAAATATCTCACATAAAACTTGAACTTTTTTGGCGAATAAATGAAGAAAAATGTATTTATTCGAATTTAGCGCTAGTAACTTATCGTCAATTGGAATTCCTTGATGTATCCAAAAAGAAATACGATAGCAATTATTATCTCATTAGATTTGATAATCTAAAGATAAGGTATTTTATGTACATAAAAGTTGTGAATTAACAATTTTAAGGAAGTTTTCTCACGTCATTCCATATTCCAACGTACCGTTACACATTACATTGATACATGACACAACGTAATACGAACGACGTTGACTCTGAAAAAGTTTTCACCGTAGCGCCTTATCATAACGCTGTATCTTGACGGTCGGCCGGAAGATTTGAAAAATCATTGTTTCCTGTTTAGATCGTTCGATGCTTCTTTGCGATTTTTATCGGAGGAAGTTTCACAATTCATGACATCTCGAAAGAGACTGAGAAAAACGTATGTAAGCCATCGGAGTAGAAATGGATCGATAGTCGGTCCATCTCCGCATACCGGCCATTACGAATGTAATATTGCAATAGTGCGTAGGTAAAAAAAACATACGTAGAATAAAGTGGAAAAATATCATAGGATCTGGAAATGAAATCTTTTGAATCGGATAAAAATGGAAGAAAAGAAGTTTTGCAATAAATGCGTATCGGTAGGTTGCACGTGCACTCGACGCGTCAATGCGGCAAACGAAAGCCTAGGAGGAGGGTGAGGGCGAGGGACCGCTGAACGACGTCCGCATAGGCACACGCACCAGGAAAGAAAGCATATTCGACTTACCATTTTGGCTCGGTTCTTTTATATCTCAGTACGCTCGACGATTTGAAATATCGGTTTAGGCACTGAACACAAAGGATACTATTCACAATCTCTCTCTGGGCCAACGTGGAAAGTAAAACTTGTGTGCACGAAAGCGCGGACAGACACGCAATACGACACAGCCGACGAGAAACGCACTCCGAACAGCAATGGAGTCCACCGTTCTCTCTCGGTGTACGAGCCTCTCTGCCGCTTGTCTCGGTCAGGTATCACTACGCCGCCCCTAACGGGCTACATGACGGTGTCTCCTGATTGGTCGACGGTCTAGACGGGGGTTAAGGGGAGTTCACGCGGCGATGCGCTGCGTCGTTTCCTACGCGATCGACAGATAGTTCCGTGCGGCTTCTCCTCTGCGAAAACCCTGAAAAAACGACTGGTTTTTAATTGGACAAATGGGAAGAAGTAGGAACGACACGACGTCCAACGTAGAGAACGGTCGTCATAGACAATCGTGCAAATCCGCTTTACATGCGGGGTGGGTGCGGTCGTGTTTACAGGACAAGTCCGGGCGAACTAACCAGGCCTGTGATTGGCCGACGCGCACCTGCAATGCGTCAGGCAGCCGCGCGGACTGTGCCGCCGCCGGCTACCGGGTCAAAGCCGGGCTTCCCTGCGAGAGATGGCTCGAATGCAATGGTCAATGAGCGCGTTTTTCGGCTGGTTTAGGCCCTACGTTTCTCTCTTTCTCTCTCTTTTTCCTTTTCTCTTCTTTACTATATCCCTTCTCTTTCCTCTCTTCCTCCCCTTTGCTATCTTTGTCTTTATCTTATGCTTATTTTCTTCTTCCATTTTACCTTTTCTCTTATGCCTTTTTTTCTTTCTCTCTCTCTCTTTTTCTCTTTCTTTCTCTTTTTCTCTTTTCGTTCGCTTTCTTACGATTTCTATATCGTTAGTCCCCTAAACCCTAAGCTATCGTAGCTTATTCTACTGACAAGAACAATTGCTGCAACGATATTTCGTTCGTTTGATATCATAATCCCAATGACATTCGTCATTTTTAGTCAGCTTCCGATTTCAACTCCAGTTTCTGGAATAACCGGAAATCCGCATCTTACATGACAGTCGTCAGGTGCAAAACAGGTTCTTGAGTCTGCTTCGCTGTCTCGTCCTGCGAATGATATTGGGTCACGATGGATTAATGCTTATAGTCTATAGGAAACGTTTTCGAATACTTTATCACTGAATCAAACTTCTTCATGCCCTAGAGAGTTGTATCTTTCATTCGTTTATCTATAGTAGACATGTTAATTGATATTTGCATATCTTTACTAATTTAGATAAATAAAGCGAATTGGAATAATTTTTCAGTAATATAAATCCTTACCTTTTTCTATTCCTTGAAGTTCTATTTTTCCTTACGCGTGATTTATAAAACTTTCCATTGAAATTTCGTATTACAATAAAATTTTTACAAAAAATTCATCAATGCTGTTCTCACGTATTCTCATGGAAAGGAAATATTTGGATGGCCTATTTCACGTGGACCATCCCTTGCGTTAACCCCAGAAGTGCTGGCGGTTTCAATGTCCTTTCATAGCATCGGTCGATATCTTCTTAAATAAAAATAATGCGCGTACACGTTCGTTGGATAAAAGAATATAGTGCGATTAGGTGAATGCCGTTTTCAGGCCAAGAAACAACTATCGATTGTGATATTTAATTCCCAAAATTTATTCCTTGCTGCAGTTATTCGTAGATTCTTTTTCGGGTACGATACTGAAATTAAAATTCGAAGATCAGAACGTGAGACAAATTGTTTTCGCGATGCCGCTCGAAAGAGCTTTTATCGTCGTTGAATTATGCAAAAAATTTTAGCTCTTCTTAGTGCTTTAGTTCCATTTTGACCTGTATAATTTTAGGAGGGTTTAACATTCTTAATGGTCGGAGCAAAATATATGGAAATATAGTGAAGAATAGATAAGTACGTAGACAGAAAGAATTTGATTTGTAAAAAAATTAGCATTCAGTTTTGTACGTATGTAACGATGTGCATAAATTTAATTAGATTGCGTAGTATTACATCAACGGATAAACACAATTTAAACTGGCATGATACAATTTACAACACGTTGTTAATTCATTTCTTTACGTTTCTCATATATCAGAATAATTTATTTATTTATTTAATAATTTCATAGGAATATCTAATGACATTGTAATCTGCTTCGAATAATTTATCATATAAGTACGAAATGAACGTAAATTTGTGCAATAATTTTTAAAAATTTAATTTGGTATAAACTGAACTACAAAATTGAGAAGTTTATGTTTCTTATTTTGATGATGCATTGTATAATAATCTAGGTCCACTGAAATAGACATAGGTAAGTCAATCTTAAACTGAATTCTGTATTAGTCAGAGTCATTATAAGAATTACGAATATCTTAAAAAAAAAAGATGATGAGGCAGAATGGAGACTGAACACCTTACTAAAAGGATAGATATTCGATTTACGAGAATGTATCGGTTGATTACGTTGAATACGATCATCGCATGACGCGCGAGAGAAAAATGTGAATGACGAGTCCACGATTCTATGCAAGAGGAAAAAAGGAAATGTCCAATAAACCAATTGTTTCTGTTGCATTTGTAATTAAAAGGTTCCAGGTAATTTCAAACGTTACAACGTTTCAAACAGAGTTATTTTGTTTTTTTATTTCCTTACGTCAACGGTATGTCCAATATTATGTAGCGAGTAATTCGTCAACTGTACTTCTAGATTTTCTAAGACCAAATAATTGAAATGACATGTATTCATTTATCGTAATCAGTTATTGCTACTTAAGATTAGTATTAAAAGACAAAACTGCACTCATTAAAGAATTTGTGTACATAATTCCTTCTTAAACCGGCACATTTATAGGTAATCTACTGTTCAATCATTAAAAAGATAATCATAATGTTATACTTGAATGCTATACATATTTTGATATTTGTCTAAGCATGATACATAAGCTGACATTTGTTGGACATTCTTGAAACAATTACATTTAACAACCTGTAACATTTATAATTATAGATTTTAAATTAATTCGGAAGCGAAATAAGTTATAATTTGCATAATTATAATGTGTAATAAAATAGAATCTCTCATATATTATTTTAACTACATATTATATACTATACTGTTATCCCATGTTACGTCATACAATATAATCATATATCAGTTATGGATTATAAGCTTGTCTATCTTATCGTTTACCTTGCTGCATCTACTTTTAAGATTAAAGATATAATTGTAATTGTATGAAATTTTATTTAGTTACATAACCTAGCTCTCTAAATTATGAGCTAGGTGCGGATAAAGTGATCATTTATTAACTTTATAAGATAACATATATAGTCCTTAACTCTTTAAATGTACAAGATGAGACATATGGTGTATTGCAAAATGTATAATATAATTTATACTATTATGATAAGAACAAATTAATTAAAGGTAAGTACAGATGTTGTTTATACATAATTCGAAACATTTCTACATTTCTACACCATATCATTTTCCTAGTCTATTGAAAAAAACGAAGTAATATCTTAATAACACAATATTTTTGCTATATCTGTTCAACTGTTGCATAGCGTAACTACTATTTAATATTGATTATCATAATGAAGTTGTAATATGGTAACAAGTGCAGCTTTCTATTAAATTCTAATCTAGTCACGGTGCGATAAAATATAACACGGGTTTTCTTTATCGACGTGTAAATGACTTGTTCGCTTATTTCCTGTATACTAAAACTCTTAATTCATTTAAAATTACGATGTCGCTTAAGTATCGATATTCGTAAACTTCGTTCGTATCTAATAGATAATTAACAGTTTCGCTGGTGGCCGTGACCGATATGCGGTAACGCCGTCGCACGATGTTCGCGATATCAATAATAAGCGATGAGCATGCGTGCGGCAAAAAAGAACGTTCACGTATGTAGCTACTTAACGGAAGTGACGATTCCTCCACGCCAATTTTTTGAAAATATACCAAGGTCACCTTGGATTTGTCAAAAGAACCTACGATATAAAGACCAGTATCAGTAACAAGCATAAATATATCTTGATCATGAAAATATATGCGAGATATCTGTTTAAATGAATTTTTCATTCATCGTAATCCTCTTCCCAAAAATTTCCAATAACTAACCACATAATTTCAATCTTTTTGCAATAATAAGCATTAACTTCTAATACAAAAAAGAAAAAAAAGCAGAAATTGGTTCCACGATATTTCTGTACAGCTATTGCCTCATATTTTGTAAAAGTACAATATGTAGAAAATAAAATAGTAGCAGATAAAAACTAACTACTGTAAAAAAGAAATCATTTAAATATAAAAAAGGAATATTTTCATTGGTTAGATTTAGTAAGGTAAAATAAAATATCGTTTACTTGAATATTTTTCGCAATGAGTTTTAGCATATTTTATTCTATTAATGTATTATCAACAAACAAACAAATTTTCTCCACTGTAATTATGTAAAAAAGAATCACTGACTTAA
The DNA here is from genome assembly GCF_014825855.1 of Bombus pyrosoma. Classification (NCBI taxonomy): domain Eukaryota; kingdom Metazoa; phylum Arthropoda; class Insecta; order Hymenoptera; family Apidae; genus Bombus; species Bombus pyrosoma. Next base: position 7,986,393 of record NC_057781.1, on the reverse strand, counting down.
TTTACGTTATTTACTACTATCCTTTGTAGCATGCTTTTTCTCCCTTTTATTGTAAGCGTATTTAAGTATCTTGTACGTTAAAAAAGATGTCAAAGTTCCTAACCTATATAATTATTACAGTTGCGCCTTTCATACGTTCAGTATTACAACATCTTTATAAGTTCAATGCAGTAGAGCCTTGTAACCCTCTCTAAGTATCGTTCGACCAGCATGAAAAGAAAAAAGGAGTAAGATGATAATAGTTGGTCGATTGTATTACGCATACCCGTAAGCTCTGCAGATGCGTGATGCGCTAAACGTGACGCGGTACGACGTTCCGCGGGTTAACAGTATCTACGGAACACTGTTTTTGGGCATCGTTACTGGGAAAAATCGATGTTCGACCTGATAGGACACAGAAAATATGGATTCATGACGCAGTTCCTCAAAGGGCCTAGCTGCTGTTAAGCAAGGTTTTCGAAAAAGTTCTGTGGCTATGTTGCAGTGAGCCTGCGCACGAACAAACGCGCAATGCGACACGCGATAGAATAGGACAGGGAGTCTCGTAATCTCGTTAAAAAGAGACGGAACGGGGGATGGAGAAGCGCACAGCGGCGTTCACGATTAACGGTAAGGAAGGGAATTTAATGGGTGTCACGGCAAAGAATGTTAATTTTATACCTTACGTACATCGATGTAGCGCCTAATTGGTGTTAATTTCACAGAAAATACAATATTGAAGACTATTTCGTGTTCAATTTACAAAATAATGTTCATTTTCAATCGCTTTTTATTCGAATATGTATCTGATACAGTAGAGGATGCTGTCTCTGTATTGTATTCGAAAAAATTGAAAACTTTATGCGATTATTAAATTTCCTGGATTGCATAATTAAAAATGTTAGAAGGTTCTTGTTACGTTTTGTTTTTAATTAATGATATTGCAAGCAATACTTGTACGTGTGATTAAGGAAATAATGATACTATATTCGTAATATCAATATTGTACTAAATAAAAAACGTTTGAATTCAGTTTATATAGAAATATTGTACGATAGTTTGTTGGTATACAGTAAGTTTCTAGAACAATTCATCATTCACCAATATGAAAATATTTTATGAAGTCTTCTAAGTAAATTAAATTTTAGTGATTTTATCGCGAGGTTACGCGAATTTTGTATTATATCGTATATATAGTATTGTATCGTAATTATTCTCGTTTCTCTAATACTTCATGTATATTTTTCTCCATTTGTTTCGTTTATTACAATTCTTTTGAAATTAAAAAATATGATATATATATATATTAAATTAAATATATATATAATTACTAAATTTTTATAATATTAAATCTTCAAAGATATTTATTTTAAAAATATTACTTTATAGATATTTGTAGCAAAATTCTAGAATTTATTTTAATCAATCAATATCCACTGTAAAAATATTTCTACCGTAATAAATTATAAGGGCACACATTCAACTGTAACTTGTAAGATGTTCAATAAATTTATTTAACATTATCTAGTAGCTTTAAAAAACCCTTGCCTTCAATCACAATATGTGAAAACAGAAGAAAATAATCTAAATTGTAAAATTTTATTTAAATTACTTTTGACATAGCAAAAGTCATAGTTTTTCTAATTTTAGATACTTTGTATGCATTTTCAATAATAAAAAGTAAATTGATTTATATTTAACAAAATATTTTTTAGCGGAACGTAATTCTTATGAAATAACATTCCCTTTAGAATGTTTATTGAATAATTATTATTCTACAGTCATTTGGTTTCAACCTTAATGTTTTTTTAATTATACATTAACAATATAGCGTTAAGGTATAGAGTAAATATATAATAGTAGAATATCATAAGATAAAAATAGTGTAACAGCTATAATGTAGAAAAATAAATATTTATAAACGTATTTCTAATATTTTGTTTGATATTATCTAATATAAATATATTTATAAAATATCAAAAATTTATTCGTAGAAAATGTTTAAAATTAAATATTACAAAAAATCTAAAGGAATAATAATTTTTTATCTTATAACTATTTCTTTATTAGAGATTTTTACATTGATTATTGATAAATTATTTGCATAATTCTAATACTTTTTAAAGAATTCATTTATTTGTACAATAATGCAACAGTTTAGAGATAAGCAGGTACTATTGCCACAAGAGCAAACAAATGCCAATGTTGCACAATAAATTGTGATTTGTTCTTAATTATATTTAAACAATCAAAATTTTAAATCATTCAAATGTAACTGGAATCGAGAGAATTGGTAATATTGGATTCGTGGTTTCCACTTCCAATGCTGTTGCCATACAATCACTTGCTGCTTCTACTTCACCTAAGGATTCCAACACTTTTCCCAAATTATACCTATAAATAAAAAGATTTAATTTGACTAAAAGTATAATTATTTAAAATTTACACCATTGCACTTTTAAATATAAATGGAAATAAATCAATATTTTTATACCATGTTTGATGAGAATTTGGGTCAATTTTTGCAGCATCCCGTAAAGTTTTTTCAGCTAACCTTTGACTTCCCAAATAGTGATAAATTAATCCCTAATAATAAAAATAATCGTTGAACAATTGTATATTATTTCACACAGTAATAACTATTATTTTATAAATTACAATAAACATTACCAAATGCTGTAAACTTTTGATATGTGATGGATTAATTGAAACTGCATTCTGATAACATTGCTTTGCTTCCATATATTCCAATTTATATTCATGAAGAAGACCCCGCTGGAATGAAAAGTAGCTTTAATACATTGTATCATGATAATGAAGTTATGCAAAATAGAAAGCAAACTATTCATTTTTAATTTTTTGTTTGATAATATAACTTACTGTATACATAATATGGTGACTTAGTGGAAAAATATTCGTGGCTTCTTGTAAGGAAAGAACAGCACCATTTGGCTGATCTAAAACTAGGTATACTTCGGTAAGTAATAACCAAACTTGTAATTGTAATAGCCATGCTCTTTGTGGTCCAGGCTTTGGGGTAAAAGAGCTAAGTGATGATGCAACTTCAGATAAGGCTTGTTCTACTCTTGAAGCAGCCAATGATTGTGCATGTACAGAACCTATTTAAAATTTTGCTATTTGAAATTTTTATATAAAACAATTTAATCTTAAAAATTACAAATTAGAGAAAAGATATTAAATACATACTAGAGTCTTTATCAGACATTTCAGAAGCATACAGTTGAAAAACACTTCTTGTTTCACTGCGTTTCTCACTGTGCTGTTCATTACAATTAGCATTAGTTTGATCTTCATACAAATTTTTCCAAAGTAAAAGCATATGTCTTATGGTGAACAATGCCTGTTCACCACCGATACTTTGTAATTCGAGATGTGCTTTTACATAAAGAAAATTTAAATTATCTGGATATTCTTCTAACACGCTGTTTATTAGATGCAATGCTTCTGAATATTGCTTATGTGCCGACAGCAGTAATACCAATAAATGCAAGGATGGAATGTGTTCTGCCCGAAGATTTAACGCAATTTTTACATGAACCATTGCGTCGTTAATTTGTCTGTTAATTGCATATTCGTGTGCTAAATAGTATTCAGCTAAATGATCATTTGGATCACACTGTTGTGCCCTATTAAATAAATGTATAATACTATAATACGTAACTTATTCTTTATTTTATATTTAACTGTACATACTTTTGAAAACATTCTAAGGCTGTTTTAGTATGGTAGGTTTTATCCATTTTTACTATAGTATTTGTAGCAAGAATACTATGACCAATACCAATATAGAGATGACATCTTGATTGCATTCCTTGAGAATTTGATGTTTCTCTTTGAAGTGCTTTTTGACTCCATTCAATACCTTCTTTTATCTATTTTTATTCGAATATGCTTTTAGTATATTATTTTATGTAGTTTATTTTACAGGAAAACATAATCCTTACCATATTTAATTGTTCATAGCACAACCTTGCAGCTAAAAGACAAGGCATTACCTTCTGTGGTGATAATCTTGCTACTACTTTCAAAACTCTATATGCATGCATATATCTCCCCATACTAATTAAACATAATGCACATTGAGTCCATACATGGGCTTCCTCATGAGAAAATTTCATTGCTCTTTCAAATGACTATTAAGATATAAAATTGAATTAAGTTTTCATTCGAAATCAATGTTGAGTCTTTACTTTTCTTTTACTTTATTCTAATTACCTCATATAGCAAATCTACTTGATTCCATCTCACAACGACTACTGTGAGGAGATCATATACCGCAGTGGCATTTTCAAAAGCATGTATTCTTGCATCTTTAAATTCTGGAGATTGACTAAGGACAGCATCTCTAACTGCCATAGCTTCGCTTATTAATAATAACAGAATTGTTTCTTCATACTCATTTCTTGGCACAAACATATTAGGACCTAAGTATTTCTTTGGCTTCCAAGGTGAATCTGAGAAAAGTACAATAATGATTTAATATTTTATTTTTATCTCAAACTTTATCATAATAACAATCGTTTTATTAATAATATTACCTGTCGAATCACTTGGTGCTTCTGGAGCTTTATATTCTGCACCGCTAATTCCTCGAACTAATACTTCTGCCAATTGTCTTGTTAAAGTAACTCTAAGACTTTGAGTAGTTGTAGACTCCACAGCAGATAAAATTTCCCTTATAAGTTATTGAATTTCATGAAAAATATTGTTTATTTAATTGTTAAAATATTTTTTCTAAATTTTATTTGCTATTGCTGTCATTTTCTTGCTATCATTTCCTTCCTTGCATTTTTTATTAATAGAAACAGTTAATTACCTGTAACGGTTTATTGCACCTTGAATATTACCAGTTTGAATGTACAATATGGGTGCCCTTTGTAGTGCAGTTTCCAAAATTGGCCCGATATGTTTTGTAGAACAATACGAAGACTGAGAGGAATATGTACCTGTTGATCAAATGATATTAAGGTATTAACTACAAAACCCAAATTTCAAGTTTTGTCACATTCCACCAACAACCCTATAATATCACCTGAAAAAAATGTAAATAAACATAGTTAATGCAATATTCTTATAAAATAAGTTTATTTTAATGCTTGCTACTACTATTTTTTCATTCAGTGAATATTCTGATTACCAATCAAGATATTATTCATACATTCATTAATTATGGAACAGTAAGCATCAATTAGCATTGTCTGATGGAAAAGAATGTGCTGAAAAGAATCATCACCTGCATTGTTACTATTTACAGTAGACGTGCCATTTTGATGTTGCATTGCAAGTTTTTCTTGTTCTTGTAAATACACCAATGTCAGGTCCCCAGTAATTTCATAACATTTGATGATTTGTTCTTGCCATTCTGCTATTTTATATTTTGATTTAGAATTTGGTGGTAACTTTTCCAAACAAAGACCTGTTGTAAATAAAAATATCTATTAAAAGGATCTATTGTCTAAGGATTGGTATGAATATAATAGAACAATAATATAATTTTTAATATTAAGGTACATATCTTTAAATACACAAATATTATATTCACAGAGAATAAGAGAAGCAGCAAAAAAGAAGCACTGTTTTAAGCAGATTTATTTCATAATATTTTATGCAATACACTTACAGTTATTTATATGCATTGATAAAGTTCATGATATACAAACATAACAATCAAATTATCTACAGAAAGTATATTAGCTTTATTTTCATTTTGCATAATAAGACATCAGCACAGTAGGTATAAACAATTAATATTTTGTTTCAACTGAAATATAGTAGCTATTATCGATAATACATGCAAAGAGTCTTTTTATATGTTGTAAAATGACTACTAATTGAAATATATATTATAAGAGGATGTCTAACAGATAAATAGAAAAAATGAATGTTTTTCAAACAGTGTGCATTTATCATGAAGCAGTTGTCAATATTAATAAGATGCAAGTAAACATTAATTTAAACAGAAGTAAGGAAACATAGTTACCATGAATAGAACATCTTCCCTTTTTTGGATTATTGAAAGTAATAAAATTAAGCATGAAAATGATATTGACAAGGCAACATATATTTCAAACCTTTAAGAGTTAATGAAAATATTTTTGATTTGGACTATTATATTAATAAGAATGTTTTGTATAATGATAAAGCATACAATAACACTTTAATGGATAGTCAAAGAAAAATAAAAAAAATGGAATACACTTACACATGGCAAATAAAAGAAATAAAAATGAAGCAAAATACAAACCTTTAATTGCGTATGACTCAGCAATAATGCGCAGTCTTCGGCAGGATAAATGTTTCTCTGTGTCTAAAGTAAACAGTCTTTCTTTCTCTAAGTTGTACATTAGTTGTGATATTCAAAATACAGCAAATATTTTCAAAAATCATTGCTTGTGTAACTAAATTTTGATTAGGTATTACCTTCAGGCTGATGTACAAGATGATTTATACTTAGTAGAGATTACAAATAAGAAAAAAATATGCAGTTCTTTAAATTTTGTTAGAATAATTACATTAAGTGCAATACTGTCAAATTCAGCATATATTTAATGTTCTAAAGTACAGAATTATTAAAAAAGAAATTTGTTAAGTGAAATATATAAGACACCAAACTATGATAGATATAAATCATTCCTTTATTCAACTGGCAAGCTATTATGTGTGGTATTAGAAATAATAATGCACTAGTACATACTAGCAACGTACTAAATGATTTAAATAATATCTGATGCAAACCTTTAATTGCATATGATTCTGCAATAATACGTAGGCTTCTACAAGGTAATGGTTTTTCTGTAAGTGTGTGTAATTCAGCTTGTTGATAATGTTTAAGAGCCTCTTCATACATTCCCATTGCATAATGCAATTTACCAAGTAGTAAATGTGCATCCAAAACAACCAAAGCCTATAATTAAAAATATTATTTATTAGTTATTCATACAAAGTTGAAATTATCAGATTCATAAATTTTTATCTTTTATTCAATTAAAAACTATTAATTATGATTGTAATTACTTGTTTATCTTTTTCATTTGCTGCAAGGATCAAGTATTTTCTAGTTTCTTGTAGTCCATTTCTAGCTTTTCCAATGTTGGCATCTATAGGTGGAGTTTGTTCTAAAAAGCTTTCTAATCTTCCTTCCCCACATAAAAAATTTGCTAAACATTCTAAAATCAAAAGCACCATGAATACATAGTTTTGGATATATATATTTATCTTATATACTTTAGTATGAGATTAAATTTTCTTAACAGTATTAAAATATTCAGAAATATGAAATGTTTATTAAATATAGATGTAAATGTTCATTTTTTAATACATTAACTTAAATAAAATTGCATACAATTTTCTTATTTAAGGTTTCAATAATACAAAATTCATAAGAAAGATATATTATCTTTTCGAAGTCAAAAATAAATTTCTAAGAAGACATAAAAAATATTCTTATTGACAATTATCGGTATTTGTTAAAGTCAGATATACTTATTAACAAACAGATAAAATTAAATTTAAAAAAGTGTTGAATTAAGAAGATTTATATCAAATGACATTTTACTACAATTATGTTTGACTGATATACATGTAATCCTTATAATTCATGAAATGACTTAACAACTTCTTTTTACATAAACAGGTTACGAAACTCGTGACGTGACAGTTAATTGCTATAAAATTTTATCAAATGTTTTATCAAAAAAAAAATTTTTAAACATATAAATCTGATTATTTAAAACATTACGAGAAAAAGAAACATTTACCATTACTAGGGTACTGTACTTTCAGGTGTTCCGCCAATTCTATAACCTTTTTCCAATTTCCGTCCTCACGGTTTTTATCGATCTCTGATTCAATTCGGAGGGTGTGTCCTTTTTTACTAGTCATTCTAATTCACGTAGGAAAAAGAATGAAATATGCTGTTAAATTCTTTCGTAATATTCAACAAGACGTAATATAATATATCGATCATCAGTGTTAGAAGCGTGGGCACAACATAAAAGATACACGTATGACAATTTCCACTTCAAGCACGTGCCACACTATTTTGAACTGTCTGTTATGTCACTGATTCTGCGAAGTCTAGATACGATGCATCGTGAAACATGTTGGTTTAAGAAACAGCGAAATTGCGCATTCGTTTGACCGTTAATACGTGAGTTGACTAGTTTATACGAAAATATCATTTCATTTCTAAAACAAAATCTGTAAAATTTATAATTTAGAGTCATCTACTGTCATAGATTTGCTATATTTGAAAAGTAAATAATCTTTCTTAATTTAAAAATAAACAACAATATTTTATTCTTTGACTATATTTATTAAAATTATTCAACTTTACAATTATAGTAATAATAAAAATAAATTTCCATTTATTCTTTTTGATATTATATGCATCCATTTGTGTGTGTATACACATATGTATATACATAATATCAATAATATCAAACGTGTGTATTTATATTTTGTAATTTCTTGTACTCTCTTCTCAATCCCTGAAGACTAAATCTCAATTCAAGTCTTTCTATATGGCAATTTGAAGATTAAGCTATATTCTATTTTCTTCAAGAAATTTTTTATATCGCTTTTTCCACTTATCTTTGACATCCATAATATTATGCTGCAATTTATATGTCTACTTTAAATTTTTGAAACTTTTGTCATATATTAATATTATAATTGATTAATTAAATACAAATTATAACCTGTAATATATGCACTCCACGTTGTGTAAGGACAATAAGTTCTTTCATTCCATCATTGGTGATATCCATATAACATATAGAATGTACAGGTGCATCAAATAATTTTCTTATGATCAATTCCCATGAGTCATTTATGAAACAAAAAATAAGAACTTCTTGACCATAGGTTCCTAAGAGTATCTCATTTTGCCCATCCATATTTATGTCAGCAATACAAGAACATAAAATGCAATCAGATGTTTCACTACCATTTAATGTTATGTCTTCATCCATCCCATTATTTAGAACATCCCTAGTTATAAAAAATATGGAATTATTTTTTATTATACATATTTAAAACAAAATTAACTTACATAAAGACAACTGCATTACTTGTATTCACAACAAGAACATTTAGCTTTGTTTCTTGATCATTTAGGAAAGATTTAGAGTCTACAACAAATTGAAAATAAACATTAGTTTTGATTTCTAATCAAACTTTTTTAGGATATACAGATATTAATATGTGTAATGAATTTTACTATTAGAGCTAAGAAAAGGAGGTTTCTCAATGCTATTTTGAAGTGAAAAAATGGATACACTGGAAACAGGTCTGTCATATCTTAATTTCCAACTTCGGCAAACTTTTAATTCTAAAACATTAGTTATAGCTACATTGACCAATCCACACTCACAACCGATTACTGTCAGTCTCCTAAACGAATTAAAGCTGAGTATTATTAGTTATTATAATGTAATGCATAAAAATTCATTTCACATATATCATACCAATTGTAATTATCATAATAGTAAATATTAATCCATATTGCAATTCCTTGGATATCATGCAATTCAGGAAAGTACTTTTCAATAGGTGATTCACTGTAACTGTGATTTAATTTGTCTTCTCTGATCATATGTATTTTATAATCACTGCCAGAGAGTAACCAAACAACCTAAAATCTTAGGAAAAGTTATAATTCTGCTATAAATTCATAAAATATCATTTTCTTAAATTACATTTTTTTAAGTATAATTAAAAGATCATTATTAATATAAAAAATTACCTCATTAGGGACATTTTGTTGGGGTAATATAGTATGATATAAATGGTACGGTGTATATGCTAATTCCACCATAAGACAATTTTGTGCTATAGCTTCAATGGAACTTCCTTCATCTCCTTCGCCATCTATGGCACCTTCTGTATATATATTTAGATATCTTTCTACAGATGTATCTGTACTTGCTTTCAAAATAGTTATTCCTATCACAAATCCATCACCGCTGTCAGACTTATTATAAGCATCAATAGATATGATTTCTGCACCACCTAATAAATAGGAACTTTTAATCAGATATAGAAAACTATTGTTTTTGGATAAAGTGTTAATATTTAAGGTTACAAACTGGGAATGTATGTAAAAAGTAGTTCTTTAACCAGTGGTCTTAAATGCAGATTTGGCATCAAATGGTATTCACAAGAATATATTTTTCTTTTTAAAGAAGCCACTAATACCTTATTGGAACCATTGACAGAACACAATTTGGTCATTGAATAAATATTTCCCTGTGATGTTAAGGGAAACCAATGTGCGTCTGTTAAATTATTCATGTTGTCTTCACAGAAAGAAATTATTAATAAACACAATAATTCGATTGTCATTTAGCTTGGATTGTATCATATTTATAAAAGCAAATAAATGAAATTAAATATTTATATAAAATCATTAAAAATGTTCTTCTTTGGTTAAATTTTATTCTGAACCATAATTCATTTATTTATATTTAATGTCCGATTTTTCTTCTAATAGCCTCAAGTTTAAATTTAAGGTTAAGAATGTAAAACTCATTTTAGGTACAAGATTAAGTCACAGATTTGTATAATTTTTGCGTTAGAGATAAGTTTTTGTTTGTTAATGAATAGCAAATATCATCTTGCATTAACAATAAATTAAGTATAAACATAAAGATACATTTTATTTACATACATATATGTACATGTTCATTTAATATGTACTATATTTCTCTATTGCTTTTATCAAATATAATTTTGTTGCATATGTTTAAATCATTAGAAGTTGAAAATGTTAAACATTATTTTCTACATTGTATAATTATTTTTTATATTGAAATTGTAGTACAAACGAGATACATGATAGACCTAACACTCACTGCATTTTTATGTTGCAAGTTTCTTTACCTTTAGGGCACCTTTATCACATTATCGTTCGTATAGTCATAGATGAGGTACTAGCGCTAGTATACACAGATCCGGCAACTCGTCCAATTTTTGGTGGTGGGAGATGTCATCATTTGATGGTGTTTTGATGTGTATTAATCGCATAGCGCTACAACAAAATCTCTCAACACACATGCGCGTCTAGCGACCACTACGCCGCTTTGGGACGGATGACAAAAACTACCGCTAGGTCACCCACTTGCCACACATTCGAATTGAATCTGATTCGAGTAGAAAGGAGAAATGAGTAGAGAGTCGAAAGAAAACAAAAGCATATATATGATCGTGACCGTGATTGCGAAAAAAATGTATAATAAAGGTGCCTCGTGCGTGCATTGTGCCGAATTGCAACAGTAAATATAAATACATACATCTACTTATCTGTGGTGTACAGAATAGACGTGATTCACATCACAGATTAAGTCAATGGTTGTAATTTCTATATTCGCCGAAACAAATCGCAGAGGGCGTGAGAAATTTTAATTTTGTCGAGGTCGGTATTTCAGAACATGAGACACAGAGTTCTATATATGTACATAATGTCAGATGTCAGATCTACCTTGTATTTAGTCAATGATCTTATTTACGATGGAATTATTTTTTCTAAAACATAAATAGAATTATACAAAATTTGGTAATTAACCTTAGGATATATTTATTAAATGTATCTCAATGTCATTATTTTGTAAAAAAAATAATCGATTTTCCAACATTTGCGAACAATTGCTACGATTTGAAATAAATACACTAAATAAACATTCTATTCTGAAAATATGGTTAACAACTCAAAATGAATATAGATTTGATTTTAGATACTTCAATCATCTGATCCGTTTGAAAATTTTCCAAATAATCTGATATAAAAGCATAAAAACTATACATTTGGCAGAGTGCAAGCCTACCTGTTTTATCTAAAGAAAACACACACACACACACACACACACACACACACACACACACACACCAAATACAACTTAAATTACTTTTACAAAATATTATAGATATCCCTTGACTTTGTTTAATTTAGTATCAGTCAAGTTAATAGGGTCCTTTCCTGACAGAATGTTAATCGTTTTAACACTACCTACATATTATCATGTATAGTACCATGTATGGTACATGCTCTCTCTAACCACTGACAGGTGGTTTACCAGAAACTAATAACATACTGTACGTCAGTCATGACATTTACCTTTATAGTAAGGTAATTGCCATTCGCGGAAATCCAATATCGAAATTAATCGTGTGCGATCGAGCAGGTTGACCTAAATATTATGGTGTCATTTAAACCAACATAGAGGTGCATATGGTACATACGCAAATGTAAAGAATAGAATTTCGAACACAGTCCTGTTCTAACACTCTTTCGTACGATCTAATTTCATGTAATGAAATTCTTTTTATAATATTAAACCACGAAATATCATAATATACACTAAAAATTATTAAATGTCGCTCTACCTCGTGTTATGACAAATTTGCTAAATAGTATAATTTTTTTTTGGACCTAATTCTGCCATCATTTTAACGATATAATTAAAACCAACGATGAAAATTTACCATATCTCTTTATAAGACTGAAAACCATAATACAATTTTCCTTCCGAGAATCTAATAACGTTTAATATTACAAATGAATAAGTGAATGTAAAAATTGTTTTAAAGTACGTATATAATGTACAACAATCAGTAAATGGGGGACACTTTCATATGGGGATCATGCAAAAACTACTTGAACTCGTTTATCAAACGCGTATATGTACATATACATATATACATATACATAATATATATATATTTTTTTTGCTTTTTTTTATTAAACACAGAATCACAGAGCAAACTGGACATGTCGGAGGGATGGGAGATTTACATAATCTAGCTGATTCTTCTGGTACGATGCACAGGGCTCACCTCCACGTTTTTTAAAAAATACATATATATAATGCATATATATATGTGTGTCTGTATTTATATATATATTTGATGTTCCGTTACTGTACAAAATATACTCGCTGTTAAAAAATCAATTGCGGTTTTTTAGTAAAAACATACGAAATCGAAGAGGGTGAGCCCGCGTGGACTGATCGCGGCCCGCTCGGTATCCGCAGAGAAGATTTCATTAGTGGAAGTAATTAAATTTTATTTACAAATCAAGGCAATATCGTTAATTATATTTGTTTTTTTTTTTACACATGCATACTCGCATCTCTCATTCTGTTTTTAGTATCTTTTTTTCATTTTCTTTTTTACCTCACGCGGACACGTTCACACATTTTACCGACAAGATATTATGAACCCTAGTATAGTATGTAATTTCATTCCATTTGTGACGAATTGTTTCACTTTTTTGTACAATGTATGTATAATAATGATACAATAATTTAGTAATCGTTCAGGATGTAACAGGGCAACACGACTGGAGTCTCGAGCTTTTTCCTTTATTTCGCCTCTTCGCCATTCGCATTCATTTAAACTGATTACATATAAAAAATTTCAGTTTCGACTTTGCGCCCGTCGCCCGGCGAACGGCTTTTACAATTTCCATTATTTCTCTTTCCATTATTTTTATTTCATTTAAAAAATTTCTTTTTTAAATTATGCTCTCCATGTTACACACACACAGACGCGCGCGCGCGCCCGCACACACACACGCACACACACGCACGCACACACGCGTTCTCTTTTTCCTCTCTTTCAAAATTAAATCCCCTTATTATATTTGCTTCTTTCGTACTACAGCAAAGCTGCTGCGAAGTAACGATGTTTTTTCGGCACTGAGAAAAATGTTAGCGGTTCGTTATTGCTGTATTGCAACATGATATATTGTTACCAAATAGTCGCTTTATTTCGGAGCGAATCTAGCCGATAACAATAATCATTCGAAATGAATGCAATGACAAACGCGCCAATAAACGTAACGACACAGAATTCGTTCTACTTATCTTTTCCCCTCATTTTTTATTTTAAAATTCCATCGTTTCTATCATAGATCGCTAAGTAAACCTACACTTCATAGCAACGAATATTACACATGTAGAGGCGTAGATAAATTTATAATTAATTTTAATAAAATCACCGGTACGTATAATAGTGGGCTCTTAACAAATTCAAGATATAACTCAGTATTTAACGGTATCGTAAACGTAATCATACAAGCGAATGATATTGTACAATTGAATTTAATCAAAAATATATCACTTGTACGCTCCCTGTTTGTGAATAAGAGCAACAGCTCTTGTACTTTCATGTATGTATGCGTTACACACATACACACACACACACATATATATATATGTCAGATTACAGCGGCGAAGAGCTACGAATTCGAAGACACCGTTGCGTCGCTGTATGAAAGTATCGCGCATTAAAAATTAATTGGTCTACCTAAATATTTATATATATATATATATATATATATATATATATATATACCTAATTACGTATCACGATCGTTTTCGCTACACCTTTCTCGCGCTAACAGTTTTCTCGGCGCACTTTTTTTGCTTTTATAATAAATCTAAATGTACTGTATTCTTTCTCTCCCTCTTTCTCTCTCTCTCTGTCGCTCAACTGGTAGCAGACGAAAGCCATCATCCTCAATGTTATTTTATAGCGTCTCTACAATCATGTTACAACTCCATAATAATAATAATAATAATAATAATAATTATAATAATAGTCATAATAATAATAATAATAATTAAAAAAGAAAACAAAACAAAATGCTTGGAAAAACGAAACACGACAAAAGATACGCACTTATTATGTTATGAAATACTATGGATACTCGTTTAGAGCATCCAACGGGTTTGCATTCCATAAAAGCAATATACTAGATTGTTAATATTAATTAATCACGGAAGCACGACATGATGGATGCTTAAGGATGTTTGATGTATGATATTTTGTGTGTTTAATGTTAGATCCGATAAGGAACGTGGTCTTCGTCGGATGCAACATTAACTTTGCTTCTTCACACATCCTCCCGATCTTCCATCAAACCGATGAAGCTTTACATTACGATGATAGTTTCCGTACTTGAATTTGATTATGATAAAAATCATTAGAGATGAAAGATTTTTGAGATTAAAAGAGAACGAAATAATAATAATAATAAATAATAATAATAATAATAATAAAAAAAGAGAAGACCGTAGAATTTAGAAATATTTTCTGTTTCTTAGGATTTTGCCACATGACTGTATATGTCGCATTGTAATCGCTTGTATATCGTATCTTAAATTTATGACTGCTTTCAGACAGTACATGAGAACATTATAAAAGACGTTGTGTTCAATTTGGAATATACATATAAAATTTCCTTGTGTGGGTGGCATATTCTCCGTGTTTTTTGTATGCACTTCCCGAAAAGGTGCACTATAATTAGTAGAGTCATTTCGATGGGCACTGTACGAGTGGAAACAATCACACTTTTATATTATTGACATACTCTTGTAAAAGTGTATGGTAAATATTGTTACTTATGTAATCTCTCAAGTCGATTGTGTTTTCGAGAAATTTTAAGAGCTAATGAACGTTTTGTATAACTTTCGATTTCCTTTTCCTTTAATGAATTCAACGAGTTTGCGAAAAGCATACACATATAAATTAAGATTGAAGTAAAGATATATGGTTATTGCATAATTCTATATTTTGAAAACAGTTAAATCAAATATTCTAAGAGTTTCGAGTTTAGTCAAACATAGAAGGCGAGGTACGTTTACTAACAATAAGTACAAATGTTCCATAGCATGCTGTTTCTTCTTAAATACGAGTAATAATGAACATAATACACAAAATACCGCTAACAAGTTAAGGTTTAGATATAAACATTCAACATTTACATACAATGCTGAGAAGTAAGTTCGCGTATTTTGGATTAAATAGTATTAATATAATTTTTACATAAAAATATTATAGCTATGAAAATTGATTTAATTCTTAGTTCTTGCTTATTCGGATTTCTAGTACATTATGCACTGTTATACCAGTTGGGTTAAAAGTAACATCTAGTTGTGAACGATACTGATCCGTTTAAAACACTGTCATATAAAACAAAAAACTGATAAAATATATAGTTGGAAGCCATTTAATATTATGCAATATGTATAACTTATTGTTGTATAATATTCTTATCTCTGTATACCCTAGCCCTTTTTTTTATGAAATAAAAACCTACAACACTGATGGCTTACTTTTTTTCAATGATAAATAGCGACGTAATATCAGATAATAATAATATATAGACTACAATTAAAGAAAACTACCTCCAAACTATATATAATATTGTTAAACTTTATTGAGTGATTATTTAAAAATAACAACGATTTATTCTAAAATTTATAAAATTTCTTTACAATTAATTCGTTTTAGTAAAAGATGGATTAAAAATTTTGTTTCTATTTATTAATGTCGTATCTTCTTTATTTTAAAATTTTAAAAACATTAAAATTTCAGAAGAAAGACAATAAGTTAATTTCCAGATTTTTGTGTTATGTTATGTAAAATAGATAATGAAAATACATCGATATTGAATAGGATGAACGTTAAGACGTGAGTAACATGTATGATTAGAAAATTCTTTAGCAGGCATTATAAAACTGTATCTAGTTGACTGCCTGTTCTCCTCTGTAAAATTTTTTTTCTAAAAATTCAATAATGCGACCGACGTATAGTATCCTTAATAGTCTGATATTTGAAATTAAGTTAATGACGGCAGTACAATAAAATTTGATTTACTGCATCATTCATACTGACAAATATATTAGCAACAATACGAATAAAATAAAAAAGTATAAGTAACGACAGTTTGATTGGATATGAAAGTATAATGCTAGCTATACATTTCTTATGCACGAATTAAGCGTACAAAATTGACAACTATCTGTTAGTAAATATATTTACATGTGTAAATATACATTTGTTTACTTATTCATCCTTTATGGACTACATCTAAATGATTTTAATTTGTTAATGATATTGTAATGATTAACATAATGTTCCATTATTCATATAACTGCCTGGAGGGAAAGAATGATATGCATTGACCTAATGTTCCAAATATATATTGATTTTTTATCTTATACAATTCCCATTGCATTGTTTTTTTTTCATTATTCTTTGGAATGAAGTTAAAATAGCATGAAAATAATAAAAACAACGAATATTCTTTCTTTCTCTGTACTTTTCACTCAACCCAATTATTAAAACATAATTTTTTTTATATTTGCATCATTTCCCTAAATTTCCGATTTATATCTCAACCTCATTTATAAAATATATGTTTGATCAAGCAAAATCAAACGCACAAATTTTCAATGAATTCTAACAAATTCTAATTATAAAGGGTAAGAAAATTTCATGATTTAATTTCATTTTTCATAACTATTTGGAATTATCAGCCTCACAAAATTTGTATAAAAATTAATTATTTCTTTGCACAATATTTATGATTATATAAGAAATACTCATTGAAGTTTCACACATAACATGGTTAAAAGCAATGCAAAACTACGGTAAATAATCGGAATATATAGAGGGAAAAATTATAACGGCCCATCAAAAGACTCTTAAGTAATCTATTTTTTTTTTCTCTCTCAGTGTTACTTAATACTACACTTTGATTTATTCTCTCGTGCAAATAATTTTTTATATACTCTGCATGAATTTAAATCACGTACATGTACTTATTCGATTTCAAATGCATATTCACTTTTTATATTCATTGTTATCATTATCATTTGCTCCTTTTCTCAAGTACATCAAACACGGAAACACGCATTAATTCATTATGCAACCAATAAGTTGTATTCGAAATCTATTCCATGTCAATGTGATTGGAAGAGTTATTTGTTTATGACCAATTGAGCTACTTTTTTATCTTTCATCAAATACCTTAATAATTAGATAAATACGATCAGTTCATTGTACCTGATATACTGTGAGCAGTTATATCATATTATTATTTCTTAGGAAAAAGAACTGAAGCCAATGATAAAGCAGATGTGATTCATGTTGTGTCAAAATGAATACAGGAGGGTTTAGAATTTTCACCTCCTTTTGGATGACTCTTTGATAGGTATGCTTACATTATACACCCAACACTTAGTGGGTCATACCTGGTTGTCCATTGCTACATAACAAGCAAGCAATGTGGAATATTCCAATCAAAGTTCTCCTCAGAGTGCATTGAGCGATGATAATACTGGCTACTTGGCCAGAATTTAGGTAGGGCTAGGAAGCACCAAGTGAACCTGACCCAGGGCTTGGACTATTCTGTACAGCTGGAGGTACTTGATTATAAGGATGATTACTATTGCACAAGACTGTATAAATATTTTCCACATTACTGAGCTTCTCGAAAAATGGAATTAGATCTAATAGTTCTGAATCTGTCATATCATCAAACCATGATGCCACTGGTACCTAAAAATGAATTTATTTTATTCCTTTAATTATTTTCTTCTTTCTTGTATATTTTTCATTGGTAAAACTTACTGCATTATCTGGATGGAAAATGTAACTGGCGGGGCTATTATCAACAATAATAATTTGCTGTAAATCCCGCCCTAGTTTATTTAAATCTTTAACATAATTTCCTCTGTGATAAACACAAGATTCTCTAAACAGTCTTGCTCTAAACACTCCCCATCTGTCAAGCAGATCTGCTACTGGATCAGCATACTGTAAATATCAGAAATATGGAATGTTCAAACAAACCTAAATACGAAGCCCATGGTAATAATAAACAACTGTTTGCATAATATACCTTAGCCAAACTTGCTGTGAACAATACACACTCGTACAGTTCACCCATTCTCTGTAAGAATTCATCCACATAAGGCCTCTTTAAAACATACACTTGATGCACTGTCCCATCAATCTCTACAGGAACAACAAAATCGGCATTGTTGATTGGTTTGAAAGAACTATGCACTAGTGTTTCATCCAAATCAATCACCATGCACTTCTTGTGCATATCCTGATGTCTGACAGGTGGGAGAAGGAACCTTGGGGATCCAGTCCTTAAGGATGGAGAACCATGTCCATCGCCTTGTAACGAGCTTGTCTTTGAACTTTTAGAACTACTTCCACGTCCTCTACCGAGGCAACAAAGTAGAGATCGCAGAAGCCCACGCCCTCTTGGCTTTTTGCCACTGGCTGAACCGGTGCTGTTCACTTCATTCTCTTGTGGTAACTGAGCTACATTTGGAAAAAATAAATATCATCTTGTAAATACACATGTGTAAATATGTATATGATACATATATTAAAAAGTTATCAAAATTGTTAAAATTTGTGCCAAAATAGAGATATATTTATACAAAAATATATGGAAGATAAAATGCAAAATTTGCTCTTATAATTGATGGAACGTTATTTTCTGCTTAATGTACGAAGGGATGAATTACTAGAAATTACCATTTTTAGGATAGTAGAATATTTCTATAAGCATATATTTTGACAGTTTTAAGAAATGGGAGAGGAACATTTTTATTTTATCTTAATTTAAACATTGTTTGGCTTCGTCCAAGCAATATTTGAGCATCGAGTAAACGAATCGGATTAAGTGAATTAAAACGGCGGCAAGGTATGGGTACGACACGATGCAATAAGTTACACGCGAAACTTAGGTGAAAGAAAAAGAGGGGGAGAAGGATAGGAGACACGATTTGTGAAGAGGCGAGGCGAGGCAAAACGAGGCGAGGCCAGGCAAAAACGAGGACGAGAGGAAAAGAGACGTCGGAAGTGAAGTATAGGCGAATAGCAGTGGAAGGGAGGAGTAGAGGGGTGAGAGGTGAGAAGTTAGGTGAGGTAAGGTGAGGAGCGAGGTGCAGTCCCGTAACAGGTGCAGATTCCATCCAGCATCTGGAAGAAAAACGTAAAAAAAAAAGATGTAAGGCGGCAAGCCTATATTCACAGCAAACACCTACCTTTCCCATTATTAAATTGGCCTAGCTCGTCATCCCGCGACACTTGGGTGATAATGGACGATGCGTCCATTTAAACATTTGTTGAGAGTCCCTGCGTGCTGATCGTGAATTCCGTTAATGCGCGCGCGCGACAATATATATATATATATATACACACATACATACACAATACACACGCGAACGATCCCAAGAATGAGAGAGAGCGTATACGCGCGGTAGCACGCACACGCACCAACTCACTCACTCACTCAGTCACGACGTACGAAATCTCTCCCTCCAAACGTTGTCGCGGCCACCACCGCCGCCGCCGCCGCCGCCGCCGCCACCACCACCACCACCTCCACCGTCTCCTTCACTGTCGCCACCGCTGCTGCTGCTACCACCGTCGTCGTCGCCGCCGCCGCCACCACCTTCACTGTCTCCACCACCGCCGCCGCCACCTCTACGAAGATCACCACAACTTGGCGAACGGAGACGCATAGGCGCAGGCACGGGCACGGGCACGAGTACGCTCACGCACACGCACCCACACGGTGTGTTTTCAATACCAACAGTG
The DNA here is from genome assembly GCF_014825855.1 of Bombus pyrosoma. NCBI lineage: Eukaryota > Metazoa > Arthropoda > Insecta > Hymenoptera > Apidae > Bombus > Bombus pyrosoma. The sequence goes on along the minus strand of NC_057781.1, from coordinate 7,965,984 downwards.
ATATTTACTTCACCGAGATCAGCACAGGATTTATCTTGATCTTAAATACCAATGTAACTCGGCGGTACAGTGCAGGACGATTAACTTAGTAGAATCAGATTATTATAGTTGATACTGCATTGAAAGAATCGATCGGTTTCTTAAACGTAAATGTAACTGGGGAAAGTTAATCCAATTCTTGGTTGCATTCATTCCAAGGGAGCTCGTATTGCACGTATGCCTACGTATACGTGCATGTACGCTCTCTCTTTTACGCGCCACACCTATGTCGTTGCGCAGTTCATTACGATTCGACATTTGTCGTATGCGTTCTACTCCTTCAATGTGTTTTTCTATTCGATGATGATGTCCTTCGACGCACGTCACATATATCAATCTTTCCACGATGGTTTTCGATATTATTGTTTGATATAATTAGTTCATGTGTTTGTTTATTATTTGAGTTAGTAACAATAGGGATTCATTAATATTTCGTAACAATCATGTTATACACTTAACACACACAACATTAAACAATGTAGATTTCTCACACAACAAACACTCACTGTAGCTACAATTTCGTCCGTTCAACGGAAACAACGTTGCGGACCTGCGCTACAGAGGTTTTTGATGTTAATGTTTTGCTGGCTCTTGTACTTCACGCGATTGTCGCGCCTCCTCACGACCTTCAATCGAATTATATGTACGACCGTTGCGCACCGTTTGAACTCAAAAATTAATGCCATAAAAGCAAAGCAAGGTGCGCGGTTTCGCTGTATTCCTTTTGTGGCCATCAACTGACTTTGTTAGTAATGATTCATATCAGATAGATAGATTTTCAGCGGAACTATAGCCTACTAGAAATTAAATTTTGTTAAATGAGAAATTCGCTTCATTTACCTTGAGTTTCATTATATTTAGACGTTATGACTGAATTACGTATATGATACTTGGGTCATACTTTTTTACAATATAAATATGGGTAGAAAGAAAATTTATTTTTTATAACTAACAACGGCATGACTACAGTTCAGCATCTTTACCTTGAAATTTCACCTCGTAATATATTTCGTGTAACACAATATTTGGTCTTATACCTTAACTTATGATACACAGTAGCAATATATGTATTCAATGATAAGATTAAATAGCTTTAATTACTATAAATTGAGCATAACTTTTTTTTTGTCAAGAAATATGTAATATTCTTATACGTTTCATATTATGTGCACATTATATAATTGTCCAAGTTCATTCATTGTAAATAATTCCCGATAATTTTTATTCTATATGCATTCTAACGTTCTAAAATGGAAGACCAAGGTAATTTGTGCCCAGATAATATGTTTTGCTTTAAATAAAATGTGACCATTTTATTTTTATACGAATTTTTGTTATATATCACAAATGTATAGAATATTGACATAAAATTTCATTCCTCATTTCAATTTATTGTATATATATATATATATATGTATATATATTCTCTATTAATATATTTTTTTTATTAAAATCTACCTTAAATGCAAATCATTTTCAGTTTATCATACATTACATTCATTCAAACTTACAGTTTCTTATATTTATGATAATACTACTGAATGACAAATTGTAGAATCGTGTACATAATATGTATATGAATATATATATATGTATATATATATATATATATTCTCTCTCTCTCCCTTTCGCTCTCTTTTATAAATTTATATGTATATTAAAAAAGGAGATAAATAAAAATATTAAAAAATGCAACTTCTATCTTAATTTTGCACAGTTTGATATCTTGCAGGAAGGTCACCAGTACAATCACTCTGTTCTTCTTCTTTGTTTCGATGTTTACTTGGAATTGATTTTGTTCTTTCTTTTTAATTACAGCGATAGAAAATCTTCGAGGACGGATTTTTTTCACTATAATTTATCACTTATTTTTCATTAACATTGTTCGTCTTGTTACTCTCCCACAAAATAAGCCGGTGATGAAAATTAAGCCAATCATTGTTAACGCGATAATCATGAAATATCGTCTTGCGGGAGACTGATTTACCGTTGAATACAATTCTTGGATTGAATTTGGTCCAATTAACTGAAAGTAAATAAATATACATATATTATTAATATATAATATGTATCATAAGAAATATAGAATTCGCTACCTTAGCTGCATTTCTGAACATTTCGATCCTTGTAGTTAACATCTTATAGCAATCAGGTTGTAGAGACTTGTTACTGTCTTCTAATACATTTTGTAAACACATGATATCTAAGAAAAGAAGAAGAAATAATAAAATTTTGACAGATTTATACTTCTAATAATTGAACTAATTTATATATAAAATGTATTGTGTATTTGTTTAACGTACGCCTCCCTGCGCCTTGAGGAACATCACTACAGTATTTACTAACATCGACGGCACATGCTTTCTGTAATAATGGATCTACATTAATATCTGCTCTTGTTTGTTCTATTAAGTCAGCAATTTCAAGGCGACATTCTTCTTTCATATCTCTATTTCCAGCATTAAATTCCATTTTCAAACATTCTTCTACAGCTCCTGGATCATTGTCATCCGCTTTACAAACTGTTTCAATCTGTTCCAAATAGTAATTATATTAGTCAATATATTTATTTCAAATTATTTATCCTTTTTTTGAAAATATTTTAATGATAATACCTCATGTGCACACATTGTGGCTAATAATGGATTTAAATGATAATTTAAAGCTGCTTCTCTAAGTATGTTAGTCATTTGGTGTTCACATTTTATTAAAAGTTTTGACTCTCGAAATTTAATTTTTAAACACCTTATAACTTTTCCTTCGAGTTCTTTATCAGTAGGTTCATTTAATAAAACCTAATGAGGGAACGTCATACGTATAATAAGGTAGAAAAAAAGATATGAGTAAAATATGTTCAAACATACCTCTTTACAATGCTTATTAATATCATAAGAACATGCAATTTGCAATGCAGTATTAAATCTGTAGTCTGTGTTTTGTTCAATCATTCTTCGAATAACGATACTTTTGCATTTATCATCAAACGTTGGTTCATCTTTATATTTTTTTAAACAATCTAACGCTTGTGAACGACTTATATCATGGCAGAATTGCCTTACCATCGCTCGGCAATTATTTAATAAAGTGAAATCGCTTGAACTGTCTTGGAATTCTTGTTTCCTCACTTTAAACAATTGTTTATGACACGCATCTGTTAATTTTGACTTGTGTGCCGCTAAACATTCGAGAATCTGAAGTAATAATGTTTGCATTAATATAGATATCAAAATACAGATATAAAGATAAATATGTATATATCACAACCTGAGAATTTCCTGGTTCAAGATCATAACAATACTGTTTAATATCATTTGTACATTGTGCCTGTAAGATAGGATCAAACTGAATGTTTTCTCTTTGTTGATAAAGCTGCGCTTTTAACTGTTGTCTACATTCTTTTGTTATGTGATGTTGAGTATCTTTTATTATATCTTCTTGCACTTTTGTACTTAAACATTCTATTACTTCTGCCTTAGTTTTAGATCTAAATATTATATTTTAAAATATAAACATTCTCGTATTGATAAAAATTCATATAAAATATTTAAGAAATCTACTCACTTTGGACACCATCTTTTAACAGATGGTCTACAAGCCTCCTTAAATTTATACGTAAAGTGGTAATTTTTTAATGATATCAATTGGAAGTGTTCCACTGCTGCTTTACATTTATAATCAGATCGCACTTCTATATCATTTTTGTGTTCTATTAAACATTCCATCATATCACCCTCATCTTTACCATATTTTAATACTTCCTGTTTTTTTAAATATTTCATATAAGTTTCATAAGTAAAAATTATGTGTGTTAATATTTAACTTAAATTTTTGAAAAAATTATATTGCACCTCACAATGACGCTCGATGATATGGTAACATGCAGCAGAAATTATTGGATTCAATTCAACACGTTCTGCTTGTTCTTCCGTAAAATTGCCGACTGCTAATTTGCAATTTTTGCTTAAACTGTGAATAAAACAAATGGATTGTAAAATAAATTTAGAAATTTTCATATGACTGAGTACACCTACTATTACCGTTCTAAATTATCTTGAAGACATAATATTTCTTCTCCTTTTGCTGTTTTGTCATAACAAAATGATGCTAACTCAGCCAGACACACTTCTTCAATTTCAGGTTGTAAATCAACATTTATTGCTCTTTGCCTCATAACGCGTCTAATTTCTTCAAGACATTCTGTTCTTAACTAAAATGAGCCAATATAAGAATAGCTTTTAACTTCCAGAGTTACTTAAGATATTATATATAGTTATTTATGAAACTACATGAATTCTTACTGTCATATTCTTTTGAGGATGATACACATGTCTATATAAACATGGTAAAACAAGAGGTCCTCTTTCTGGATCCATTTGTTTTCCATCACTAGCCCATGCATTTCTTGCGTGACATAGATGTGTTGCATCATATTTACATGCTCTATACAACTGAGGATCTAGTTTGAAATCTCTAGCTACAAAATATTGTATCTGAACTAAAGCAGTTTCACAAGCTTCTGTCATTTTGTCTGTACCAAGCTGTTCCATTAAACAGGATATCATTCTGGCATCACCTCCCTGTACCTATATGTAAATCAAATTATAGTATTCGCTTATTGTTTAATGAAATATCAATTGAGTTGTTCCAATTCTTTTCTTACATTTTTGCAAACTACATTAGCAATTAATTCACACTGTTCCTTTAAAACAGGATCAATTCTCCAATCTTCTCCAGCATCAGCTTCCATAATTAGATCCTCTAACTATTATTATGTTTAAAAAACATTTCATTAATATTTATTATTATATAATCTCTTATGTATATAAATGTATATATGAAAACATTTGATTACCGCTCTCTGACATTTGCTAGATATTCTCGATTTCCACTTTCTTGGTCTTGTATGCTCCATCAAGCAATGAATTGTTGCACCACCAACTTCTAAACTATTACAAAATGTTGTAATATCATTAGCACAACCGTCAACTATCTCAGGGGATAATCTATAATCTTCCATTAAAAGTTTTCTATGATCAAACATTTCAGCTTGACAGTTATTATCAATTTTACTACCATTTTTTGCCGCAGATTCCAAACAAAGAAGAATTTGTGCAAGTCTTATGTTTTTATCTTCAAACACAGATCTTCTACAATGATTACTTTTAATGTCATCTTTACAAGCTTTGACTAGTCCTTTACTAACTTTATAATCAGATGCAATTAATTTCCCTCGTCTTGCAAGCTGTTCTTGGCACATTGCTGTCATAGATCTATCTGTTTTGTGTTGCATTAAACATTTATATACTTGACCACTTCCTGGCCTAATATTTGGACAAAATCTAGTATGGTCTTCTTCGCAAGCTAAATACAATTGTCGGTCTAGGTTGATATTTTCTGCTTGTATCTCAGACACATGAAGTATATGTCTTTTACATTGAAGTTGAAGTTCATTAACATGTTCTTGTAAACAAGCTAATATTTGTCCTTGGGATATGTCTCTGTAAGGTTGTACCTTGTCACATTTGAATCTTTTAATATCATTTTCACAATCTGAAGAAAATGGTGTTATAATCCTAAAATCACTGAATGCAATCCATTCTAACCTTTGGATATATGTAATACATTGAGGAGTTTTGACTTTTTCTCTTTGATCAATTAAACATGAAAGATATGCTCCATGTTTATTACCAAAAGCCGTGCAATCTAATGAATCTAACTCTTTGCCACAGGTTCTTCTAGCTAAACGTTCTATATTTGAGTTACTTGTAACATTTAAGATATAGTCCCAGATTGCTTGTCGGCATTCATCATCAATACCAGATACTTCAGTTGGCTGTAAAATGAAAAAACCGAATTAAAATTAGTAATTTTATTTTACTTGTATTATTAAGTACTCTATATTATAAAATATCTGTTCTGTTAATTAAAAGTTATACCTTAAAACTTTGAATACATTCTAACAGCATTAATTCGTCGTTATTTTTAGTAATATCACTGCACAGGCGATTCAAATTTTGTCGACACTTAATATTCATAGATTTTAATAAACTATCTTCGTTTAACTTGATTATGCTGGCTCTTTTAATCCTAACGGAACTGTCAGCAGAATTGCTAAATAACCAACTGAGTTTTGGTATACTGTCACCATTATTCGTAATTTCATCTTTAAAATAAGTTTTCGTTAAGTGAGTACAATTTAGCACCGACAAGTGTAGAAAAATCACAAATAAAATGCTTCTTATATTTGTCTTATGTTCCATCCTTATGAATTAGGTTCACTTCTCCAATTAGAACTTATTTTCCATGAAACATATTACGCTGTTTTAGCACATTTATGAGATTTCCGTTCCTTTTTTTTTCTTATTCTTTTCGTCTGTTATTATGGACTATGTAATGTCAACGTCACGAATAATAGTACACTCGTGTATAATACCGAACTTTGCGCGGACAGATTGCTCTATATAATACTCGTCATCTATAGTTCAATTTAATTTTCAAATAACCTTAAACGGCAGATTTTACTGAAAAATAATGAAATTAATTTATTATACGAGAGAATTAAATTGTTTTACATTGTTTTAATTGTATTCTATTGTTCGAAAAAATAAAATAATAATTTTTAATATGAATCAGATTTAATTTATTTTGCTGATGAAAATTTTACTGTTTCACTATACTTCTTTACTGTATAATGAATACAAGGGTGCTTTATAAAAATGTATAATAACAAAAATATTTTAATTTCAGCTTAAATTATACTTGTATCCGCGCCAATGTGTAGCGATAAAAGGGAATTATTAAGTTTTGCGATATTTGCCATTCATCTCCTAGTGAAAATGCTCCTTGTCGTGAGTAGCATCATACAACGTTGGCAAGCCTGGTGTAATTGGGTATGTATTTCTATTTCGTCGTCTGCATTAAAGGCCAAGTGACAGCTCGAACTATATTGTTGACATTCGTATGAAAATTACGCTACCGCGTCGTACTTACGAAAAATGTAATTTTATATATTATTAAGATCGAGATATACAAGTGGACTTTCTCTTTTTTTTTCACTGATATAAAAACTTTAATTAAACGATATTGGTGAATTGTGTATACATAAGAAGGAAACTCTGAATTAAATGATAATCGGTGTTTGAGGAGTATAATTACATTGGGCTAATAGATTTGAAGCGCTTAGCGATTACGATTAAAGTGGTACCTATAAACCCTTCGAGCTGTTCCATATTGATTAGTATCTTTTAGTAGTTCTAACAATGACTGCTTATTGGAAAACTCTGTTCAAGCACCGTCGTAAACGTTGTTCTCAGTAGTACGTTCTCGACAGTGAACGATAAAGTGCGTGCGTAAAAGTGAATCAATCCGTATGGTATTACGCGCAGTTACTACGGCGTCACTTTCTAAAAAGAAAATATTAATTTTTTTTAACGATAATCAATTTTTTTAACGGTCTTGATGTATATTGATAAATCCGTGTAAAAAGTAAGTTGCAATTTAATCTTACGAAAAATTATAAAAGCTTGCTCGTATCTTAAGCGCAGCTTCTTTACTTGAATATTGATGTTTCAATTTTCTACTTCTATCGTTTTTAATAATTTTCATTTTACACAGTATATTAAAGATATACTATATATCAAATTTATTTATGCAGTCATTCAAAATTACAATAAAAATATATTATACACATCTTGCTTGACGAATAACACTCGTTTGCAATTACTTAGAAATCAAACATAGCGCGCAGAAAATTCACGACACGGTGAAACCTACGTTCAACGTAAAAGGTGATACTTCGAACAATGATATACGGTGTTTCACTTGTATGCAGTTATTTCCGACTGTTTTCTTTATTCATAAACAGCATTATGGAGAAAATTTCTTAAATCGTTTTTCATCCGTCACTAAATATAATATTATAAGGAAAAACTAAAATCTCTTGTTCAGTCCTAATTTTGTAATTTCGAACGTAAAATGGATAGCGCAGTGTATTAACTATCCCTGACATTTTCGGTTCTATTTATAGCGTTGCCATTAAGGGTGTCCATGGTGTTTTTGCATCCGATTTCACGCCCCTCTCGTGAAATAGGAAAATAGAAACTGACGATTGTTTTCGCGAATTAGGATTATCGTTGGTGACTAGTTTAGCGATTGATCTGTTCGGTATTTCATTAAAGATTCGAGGTCCAGTGAGGGGGAATCGATCAGTGGTCCCGGGTGTATGTGGTAACGGAAACAACGCGATCGATTCGAATCGGCGAAATTGTAAAAACGTGGTGAAACGAACAAAGAGAAAGACGGTTTCGGAATGACCTGTGGCGGTGGCAAGATCTCGTTAGAAATATCGGGCGGGGAGGAGGAGGCATGGAAGCTGAAACTGGTCGGCAGTCTCACCATCAGGGGCTGCAGCTTACCCTGCCATCCCCGGGAATCCCCGGACTAGACGTTGTCAGGGCCTTGCATCAGGTTTGAATGTTTGAATCACAAATTTAATTAATGCACCACGATTAACTTTGTTACAATTAATCACAATAATCGAACTTGTGTTCATCCCGTTTATTTTATTCTTTCCTATCTTGGCATAAAATAATCTTGTAAAAAATTTTAATTAAACAATACAAATTTCAAACTCGTTATTATATATATATATATATGTATGTGTGTGTGTGTGTTATATCTAGAAAATAGATTTCAAATTTGTAAAATTAAAAAAATATTTCTGTTGAAGTTTGATATGCTATTCTATTTCTTTTTTACATAGTAAGGTATATGTGTTTAAACAAAAAGGTACAGAGTATAATTTATGTGCTTGTTTTGAACTTTTGTTCGGAACTTTGTTAGATATTACGTACCAACATATGTAGGTAGGTACAAAAAGCCAGTTTTTGTCAAGTTACTACCTCTTTGTTACTAATTGTTCGTCTGTTAAAGAATAAGTTTAATTTTGAAGAAATTGCTCCTTTGTTATACCTACGTGTGATAGTATGCCTGACTTATTATTAATGCGCGTGTATGTGTGTGATTGGTTAGATGACACGATGCTTGCTAAAAGGGCAGCAGATGACTTTATACACCCTTACCTGAGTCATCGATTTCATATACACCGATACTGTTCACTCTCTTTCGATCTTTTTACCTCTGTGATCCCTTGACCTTAGTGTATGGTATGTTTCTTCTGTGTACGATTCATGATAGATCAGATTAAGGGGTATATGTTAATAATCATAAGAAAAATTCACGATATTATAATAAATATTTTGATTCCAATGAAATTATTATTTGTATTCTAACTATTTTCTAATTATTGCTACTATTTGTAAAGCTGATATTTTTATTCGCGTATTTAAATCCATACCGTGAGATTTTTATTCAGCGTAATATGGAAACGTGAATCGTCTTATTTCTAATCTTCGTTCCAGCGGAAAATCAAACCGCACTTCCTACCGTGCATTGCCAGTACCCAATTATTAAGCTGCCTTAAACTAAATTACATTAAACTACTTAATAAAACGACCACCTATTCAAACCAACGAAATTTATGTCCATCCAAGCATTTTAGTATAGATTCAAGCTTTCGCCAAGATTTTTATCCTATCGAGATAGCAGATCCATTTCGTCTTCCGAGATTTCAATCGTCTTAGAAAGTACGCGATTCGTCTCGGAACAGCGTTATTAACTTTGTAATCATAGGTGTTATTGCCGATTCACAGATTTATCACACGGATTTCCCATGTTCTAATCATTTTCTGAATTTCCATCTCGAGCACGACTAATCAGAACTCTCGGATAATTTAATCGCGCAACTGCTCGATAAATTAAAAAAAAGAAAAAAATCATCGATCGCTCTGTAATTTCAATAGGCAACTCTCGATAGTATACAATAATAGTGTATGATGTGAATATTTTTTTTAAGAATACACCAAGACCTAATCATTAAATATACACGGCGAATGAAATCGAAAGGGTAATAAAGTTGATCTTGTGTGCAATTCTCTTCAAACATTCATCCATCGTCTCAATTACAATAATTCCCGATAGCGCCTTGTTTCAACGGTGACCCATAATAATCGCAGCTATTTAGCGAACGTTCTAACTGAAACCTGCTGTTATCGTTCACGGTAATGATAGACGCAGAGTGTTTGTTAAGAAAACGATGTTATAATTAGGCGAGGTTAATTTTGTTTGATACACCGTTTAGAAATTGGAAAGGAGCAAATTGGAAATTTCTTGTCATATTCGCAGGGTTATACGTTCTTACGCAGAATACTTACTATTTGCATAGAATTTATGTGACGAAACGTTTACTATAAAATCACATTTGTCCCTTCGTTCGTTCGATCGAGAATCTTTTATCCTTTTATCGTTAGAAGAGTTTCTAAATTAGAAGAAAACAACCGATACGTGTGCTTGCACATTTTAATTCTGTGCTAAAGATATTCTTAAACGATGAAAAGTCCTTCCCTCCGTTGTGACGAAAGCGCAACGAGACAACTAAGGCATACAAAATTCGGCGATCGTACCAGAGTTAATCTTGCATTCGAATCTCCTTAAACTTTATCCTCCTTGTCGTTAGACTGCGGATTTTTACGCAAATTCGTATAATTTAATTTTTCAGAGTATAATTTAAAAAAGTAGAGCTTCGGTAGGAAATTGTTTTACCTAGCGAATATTACGAAGAGCGCTATACTTACGGATTATTTCGTATAACTTTTCATATTATGCGCGTTCTTTCGAGTTTCCTATAAGCGCACAAAAATCCGCTCTCTACTTATCGTTTGTGTTTTGAGTGCGAAGGATCGTTTTAAAAATTCTTCTCAGAAACAAGCGTTATATGTTTTGATGGATAAAAATGATTTTTCGATATGCATCCTTTCAGACTGTGATATCGCTGCGCTCCGCGTTGGATTCTTCGCGGGAAGAGCTTCGCCGTCTTAAGCAGAGCGTTGGTGATTTTTCTGGCGAGAGCTACGTTGACGTCGTCGAGAGGCTCGCTCTTGAGAATCACGTCCTTAGGCGAAAGATTCTAAGCAGGAATAGTGAGTTTTCTAGTGATGCTGCCACAAGCCCGCCGCCCCAGGCCCGTCTTTTTTCACTCGCAGTAGAAGACGTCAAAGAGTGAGTCTCGAAATGCGTCTCTGTGAGCAATTAAGAGATCGTCCGTTGATTTCGTTTCTCTTTGTCACGCGCGATCATCTTGTTCTACTTTCGCGTTTCACGATCATCGTGATCATCTAGCCCAGACCAGCAAGACTCGTTCTATTGATTTTATTTACGAATAACATTAACGCAGAGAAACGAATTGCAATAACGTGAAAACGTTGACTGCCACACGAATTTTACGCGCTTTGTTTGCTCGGTAGACCATAATAGGCGGAAAAGTATCGCGCACTTGATTTATGCAAAATATTACGTTCCGATGAAAATTGATAATCGTCGAATTTCCATCTTACCATTTTATCTAGTCATTTGTATTAAAAATTTCTCAGTCGATGTGGTGTGATTTATTTTAATCGTTGTAAATGTAGTAAAAAGAAAAGAAAAAAAAAAAGGAAAAAAAGCAATAACGTAGTGGCTGTCAACGTGTTAACGTATAGAAACTATTTTCCGTTTATTTATTCATCGTTTATTTCACTGTATTTTAGCAAAAAATTCACGTGGCTAATGCGCGATTAAGAACTGAGCAAATGTTTACTGTTTATGCTAATGTATCGATAACGAATGAAAAGCGATTCTGAGAATGCACGTAGAGATTTGACACGAATGGTAGTACATGGAGATTATATTGCACATTTGCAAAATTGTGTGCCATGCGTGTGAGATCTTTAAAAACGCAGTATGACCGATAAGCAAGAGAGTTCTATGTAAATCTTTGATCAGTTAAAAGGGTCGCGCAAGAGTTTCGACAGTTGCTGCTGCTCTTCCGTTATTAAATATATGTTTTTTTCTCTTATTATTCGTACATCTCAAGTCTACTTAGCATTTCCACGATAAGGTGATTTTGTTTCCGACTAAAATAGTATAACTCATCTAGCTCAAAGCAAAGTTAATGTTATTATGTAGATTAACGATCTAAATATTCGGGATAATAGCGGAAGATATTCGCGTAATTCACTAGTTAGAAGCGTGAATCGCTAAATGAAGCTTCTTCGTGGCGTTAGTGTTAATTAAAAGGAACGCGTTCCATTCTCGATGCACCTATTAATAACCACGTGTAGCGTGCATACGCGGCTGGTTTCTCGCTGTCATTCTTACCCTGTAAACGGTGTCAGTCTGTCAGAGCAAGCAGGCGTACTCATGGACGCGTCCAGGGACAAAGTCGACACGGAGGACATGGCAGAGGCACCTAAGCCGGTCATCGAGCCTCGTCTCGATAGCAACACCAGTGGTAACGGCGAGATTCCCGATCTGCAGACTCGTACGGTCGAGAAAGTGCCTAACAGTCATGTAGAATCCTCGTCCAAATCGGAATCCAGGAATCAGATGTCGAAGTGTACGATGTCGAGAGACGCGACTGTTGTTAAATCTCAGGCTGGAATATCTGGTGTCAGTTTGGACGATACGGTGAAGGGTGGGACTTCGAACGATCTGGCTTCCGCCTTGACGAATAGACGATCCAAGGACGTCGAGGCGGAGGATGGGAACGCGGCGCAGGTCGATCACTTGGAGGTGCCAGAGAAGGATCTCGAGGATCTGAGCTTGAAATCTGTTTCCGACGGAGACAATTCGGTGTTCAGCGATAATCCGGACACGCAAGTGTTGCAGCAGCATCAACGCCAGAATCAATTGGCCGACCAGCCGAAGCCGAACGACCAATCCGAGAACGAGTCCGAGGAGTTGGACGATATCGAGCTGATATTCACCACGGACGAAACTTGTCGCGATCTTGGTCTTCAGGAAGATCTCGTCTCCATAACCGAGACCGAAACTTGGCCACAGTCTGCGCCTACTGGTCAACCGGCATTGTCGAAGTACGCTAAATCAGCCGAGAGCGAGTCCTTGGTGTGCAATGGTGAGAAGACCAGCTCCGTCGAGGAAGCGGTTTCTTCGCAGAGCTCGAGCATCGATCGCGAGGAAAGCGTGGATAGGTTCGACGAAAGTTCCAGCACCAGGTTGAACAAAATATGGTCTCAGTGCTCGGTGCTGGTCGAAACAGATATCAGCAAGTGTGGAGTTGTCGAAGAACCTGAGCATGCTACCAGACACGCGGTCAGAAGGAACACTTTAGCCGCGCCACCTACTGCATACAGGTAACTAGCAGCTTCTTTTTTAGCGTTGCACGATAGCCTATCGATTTTATTTTTTCGGCACTTGCGTTACACCAACTCCAGACCTCCGTCGAACGTCTCGAAAGATGTCGCGATAGATGTTGTTTTTACCGAATATCTATTGGTTTCGTTGAAATATATACTAAATATCGTGGATATTATTATTAATCATCATTATATATTATCATTATATATTATACATTATATATTATGATTAATCTACGAAGGGAAGGAAAGAAAACCCGATCTTTTCGCTTGAATAGGTGTGCCGACATTTTATTTAACATCTCGTAGGGCTCTTCAGTCTGTACTTGATGAAAGACTCTCACGCTAATATATGTATGCATGTATTCGTTGAAAGTACTTTAATTAGCTGCTTGGTATTTAACAGCCATAAAACGTTTTCACTTACTTCAAACTGCTTTTTTTTCGCGTGCGGCAATTTGCCACATACGAGGCTTCCTAACGAATGATGCGTACGCATATACGAAACGACACTTTAAACGCGTTTCCTGTTCGTTAGCGCACACGCGTATTTATGCGATTTAATTACGTCGCCAGTTATTATTATCAATAACTTATTAAACACATCCGTTGGCTTGTCATTTGCTTTATTTTTACATCACCGTTTACAGTATCTGAAATTGTTTCGTTAGCGCGACAAAGAAATTCTTTATTTCTACTTGCACCATTCATTTCACATCTCATTAATGAAATATCATCGACGAATGTCTCTCGATTGATTTGCTGATGATTTTAGTTTGTTGCGTCAGAATAGAGGGAGATACGCGTTGTATCAGAAATTGGCTCTGATTCTGATACAATTATGGGTTGAAAATTAGATCAGAAGCCACGGTCGATGGTTTAGGCTCTAATAGTATTCGGGTGTCAACGACGAGCTGCTAATAGTTCGAAATTGCACGTAATTTAATATAAAATTTTGTCACAGCAAATTTAACGCTCAACATCTTGTAACTGCCTTAACAGAAGACGCTTCGACATGTCGAACGAATCATATCGTTAATTTAATCATCTATGCTTACACGATTTCTAGAAAAGGTCATCGATATATTATAAATTTATAAATTTTGCAACAGTCCGTACAACATCCCTTAAAATGTAAAATAAGAAGACACGAGGATTCTTGAAATATTTCAACGCGTCTTGAGAAACAAAAGTATGTTCGATGCAACGTTTTAACTAAGATGCCTGCTATCGCAATTGTGCGATTCTTGGAAGAGTCGAGAAATGGCTAAAATGCGAAGTACGTTAAACAATTTACGGCATAGTTTTATACCTTTTTTCAGACCGATCATTCATCGCGAAGCTTTAGCGGGTAGTCGACGAAAGAGCGCGGCACCATTGAGACCGGTGATGGACAGAATCAGCGGAGCAAGACGAGAGTCTGGTGCCCAAACTGACATTTCTGCGCTTCCAGCCCATTGGCGTTCCGAGAGTTATCTCGCGCACAAAGTGGCTCATACGTTCACCACGTTGCCCAGCAAGTTCGCTCTGCCTACCGGGGTGCCTGGAAGACTTCGATTGTCCGACAAAACCCGGGAAGCTAGAAGAGTAATGCTATCGGACATCAGCTTCACTAGCATGGTGCCAGAGTTGTCCAGAAGCGCCGATCATCTCTGCCACGACCCACACGCACAGGTAGGATCCGAATTCGGATCAGAATCTTCATAATCCGTAAGATAAAGATTCGATACTTCTGTGTCAAAGGACAAATACTGTAGTTTTTTATTTGGAAAGTACGATAAATACATTATGTTGGGAGTTTATAGTTTGCAGTATGTTGATGTTGGGTGATGGTATGTTGCGACTGCAGCATGGATTTTATATACGAATCACTGGTTTTCGTGCAATGTGGTGTTTGACATTTTTGAAGTTTCGACAATTTGAGAGAAAAACTGAGGGAAACATCGCGTAACATTGGTTTGCGCTCGTGCGAGAAGGAATGATGCACATTTATGGAGTTAGTCGTTTAAGAATCGAAACCAGATCTGCTGCTGAAATGTAAGCTGAACTTATAGCGAACATTTGTGATACAAACTAGATTCGTTTATCAAGTAGTATAAACATTTCTGAATCATTAGAGGACTCGTAGGATTGTACACGTGATAGAGAAGTGGAAGGGCAGCGAGTGCGAATCGCATCATTCTAGCGTCAATAGAGTGTAATCAGGATCGTAGAATCTCAATTTTTATGAGCCCCAGGTCAGAATACGAATAATTATCGGTCGTGATATCCCAACTTTCTCCTCTTTGTTTTCGTTCCCAATATATACGTACGATGCTGCGATGGAATGTTTGAGCAGTCTTCCGTCATATTTAGGTCTTAATCGTCAGCATTGTTTTTGTAACAAACATTATTTTTGCACGTTGATAATAATATACTTATAAACCTTTGTATGTGTGTTGTTTAAACGCTTGTTTGATAACCATTATACTTTATAGAGATGTACTTTGTTATATTTGTTTAACGTTACGTTATATTTCAGATGCCAATGAATATTTTGTATATTTAGCTGATAATGGACAATAAAAATATATTTTGTTGGTGTCTAATATTTTTTTATTTATCGTAATAACGTAATAAGTAACATTCTCTACTATCTCGATGAATAGGTCCGATTCCAAGCATCCTACGTGTTTGAAATCACCTCTAAAATGGAATTACCGCATATTCACTTCGAAGAATCCGAGTAACAACGTTAAAGTAACACGTTCTTGGTAAAGGACAGCTCTTTGGGAAACGGCTATATTACACGAAATAATAATAATTAAAACTATCTTTATCCATGCGCATAGAAATTCAATATCGTAGGTGATCAACGTAAGCAGTAAAGTAGACTATTCTTAAAATGGCGTAACACCGTTTTATCTATGTGTATATATATTCTGTATATATATATATATATATACAGAAATGATTCGCGCGTGGGAGAAGGTCGAACGAATAAAGCTAATGCGATTCACTTTGACGTTCGTTTCAATTCCGCCTCTCCGTCAACTTGGATGACTAATTGCTTGCCTCGTTTTGTTTTATTCCGATACCGTAGGTTCTGAATGTTTACTGTTGCTGTATTATTCGATTATACTCCTTTCCGTTGCGGTGCGGTGCGGTGCGGTGCAAGGGAACCTACGATCTTAAATATCTCACTGAAATGCGAATAACGAATCGCTTATCTCTTCTGGAATTCCTCTTCTGTCATTTCAGTTCCATTTCGTCCTTGAACGGTAATTTAAAACATGGAAAATCGACTGCTTATGAAAATTAAACAACGCTGGAGCTTATTCTTACATTCGTAGTCTGATAAATGTTCCAAATATGAAATAAAAAAGGATTAGCGTATACAATTATTTTTCTATTATTTCGTAATTTTGTAATTTCCGATTGCGTGCGTTATTCTAAAAATTGACTCGTTCTATTCGAACACATTTCGGTAGATCGATCGGATAATCAATCGGTTTTACTATTACGGAATGATCAACAATGACTCATATCGTTCCTTTTGTTCAGACTTGTTTCAGTTCTCGCGGCTGTGGCCTTCGAACACCGGACGTGCATCGCCGCGAATCGCTCGGCTCTCCTGCAGGATTTTGGCCTCGTTGCAACCCCAGCACAGGACTACCGAGTCCGTGCGATTGCCGCCTCTCCACCGACTTTTACTCCTCTCGATATCGTGGCTCTTTGTCTTCGATCCCGTCGCCTGGATTGGAGGTTGTCGGTGGCCCGTCTCGAAGACACTCGTGGAGAGCAACCGCGACGTCCTTCGATACCTGGAGAGTTCCGGTGGCCACTTCTACCCCCAGACCAACCTGGTCCTCTATGCCCTCTTCGCCTACACACGTGCATCCTCCTGCGACGTCCTCGAAAGCTTCTAAGAGCGTTCCAAAGAGAACGCGATCGAAGGTCACTTTCCAAGGTTTGTCTTTCCGTCACACCAACCATTTTATTTTAAAATCATAGTTTACAGTTTGTCTACTTGTTACGATACATCTTAATTGTGCGTGTGTAATTTAAATGACGCCTGTAGAGTTAATTTCAATCGAGATAAACTGTCGTAAATGGCCATGTAGTTTACTATTTACTCGCAGAAGCCAGTTGCGGTTAATTGAATCTCAGGCTCAGCCACTTCAAATTAACCTTCTATCGCGTTCAGAAACCTTACAATCGGCTGGAACCGTATCGCAGGTTCGTGTTTCCGTGCAACGTTATAAGACGAGTCACTCGATCGTAACTGATCTACATTACGTGGGTGTATTTTAATATCGTTTCAATATCTTGCACCTATTTTTGCAACCTCTCGTTCCTGCCAAATAAAACAGTCCATAAAAGGTGCACTTTGACTTTTCGCAAACGCTCTGATTAATATGTCGAATATTTGAAAATTCCAAAGGCAGCTAGTTTCTTGTATATTGTTTCAGGAATGAGATTTCTTAATTCTTTCGGGAACGAATTCTTTTAGACCTTGAGACAGATTTGTTCCGATGTTTTCGTAGAGTAGACACAAAGTACTAGAACTTGCGGACAATTTTCCGCTGAAAACGTATCTCCTTCGCTTTCTTTTGTGTCGCTCATTGCGCTGTAAATCGTCCTCGATAACTACAAGTGGATCAAACCCAGTCAACCCGCAACTTCTCGCGTTCCTGCTAAATTTTACCTGCTAAAAAATCTCCGGTGAACCAGTGCCTTGACGCGACCTTTTCTAATTACTCTGTTGCGACGCGCGTATAACGAGAAAGATAATAAAAACGCGAAGCCCGTCGACCTCGACAAAAATAAAACATCGCCCAAGGTCTCGTTGCACCACTTTTTCCCCAAACTTATTCGTATTGTCCGACAATGCTCGCTGATGGCGTCGATAAATAATAAATAAATGACGAGTTCTTCCAAACGATCCACCAAAGTAACATCGTTTGGCCAGACACCCGTTATAAACGGTGTATCGTCATAACAGTAAAGCGATTTCAGGACGCTGTTTGTTCGCAGAATGCCCGATGACGCGAGGCAGTCTGCCAAATCTGCGCTCGGATTTGGTGACCGGCGATAACAGCGGCGATTCGACCGAATCGTTGATCGACGAGGCTGAGGATTATTTACGACGGAGCATCGACTCGATGCTGACGATCTCCAGTAGCGGCGTCAGTTCCGATTATTGGAACCGACAGACAGCCAGGCGGAGACGTACGCGGCGATACTCCGAGCCTGATCTAATCCGCGATTGGCATCCCCCGCAGGATGCTAGACCGTACCTGCCAAAGGTGAATTTCACCAGCGTGTCTCGCGTGTGCCTCGATATATCCGCCTTCGCTGACAATTGATTAGAACGTGGCACGATAACGTGTCATTTGGAACGGTGGAAAACACTCTCGCGCGATTAAACCGTTATAATTGTAAAATAAGTCGGTAAAATTGTAAAATCGTAAAACCGTGAAGTTATGAAGCAGAGTTATTACATACAGCCTGTACAATAGCCTGTCAATTCGCTTAATCGATAAATTACTGTACGTACGAGAGACGATCAGATGCTTGAAAGTTTCGCTCTTTTTAATCGTGATGAATGGTTATCGTCGATGATAGATGAAACGTAATTGAACATCGAGCGTATCTTAACGAAAATCGTTACCACTTGGAATTAAAATCGTATACTTTACGGTAGATCACTCGCTGATCTAAGAAAGGATTCTTGGTTTACGATCTACGGTGTTTATTTCGACAGATACCAAGAGATCTCAAGCTGGATCATCTCGTGAAGGTTATATCGCCGGAAGGTAAAGTTCTTCAAGGACGAGTGAGATACGTCGGACCTGTACCAGGTCGAGAGGAAACACACGTAGGTGTGGAGTTACCCTATTTGAATGGCTCCTCCGACGGCACTTTTCACGGCAGAAGATTCTTCGATTGGTAAGTTATCGTATGTACGTTATATCAGATATATTTTCTTGTCGCTGTCGAAATTATTATAAATTATCTTTCGTAGCGTAATTAACTAGGCAATTATTAAAGATTTCGTTGGTATCCATTTTGGAGGATGGTTCATCGCGTATTCGCATGAGCTGCAACGATCATGTCGTTACACATTACGGTTCGTGCGTTATGTTAGAGAATTCTATGAAACGAGCTTCGTTGCTTCGCTGAAACAATAACGAGGCCTTTTATCGAACGAACGTCGGTCGCGTTTTCGCAGTTAGTAGTTGCCCATTAACACAACGTCACAATCGCGACTCTGCATTGTTACCGCAGTGAAAATAGCGTTAACGAGATGCTTAGCAAACGCCACATGGATATCGGATCGTGAGAATAAAGCGATATTGACGCTAAACACGATGTATTTTTATTTAATAGAAACAGTAATCGCTTCGTACGCCATAGTGCGAGATAAAAGTCGTGCAAAATGAATTTTATACGATTGAAATTACTTTCTATACTTTCCTCTAGTCCTTACCTACTTTCTTTATCGTTAACAAAAATGTATTCACATTCTTACGTATTTTTCTCGGTCGAGTTCTCCTTAGTCGAAATGTGCCGCATTGCATTTTTTGAATTTTTCAAGATACATCAAATCCCTCCGCCCCTCTCGTGTTTCTTATCTTTTAAACAAAGTGTTACATAGTGCGCGCTTTTGCGAAACAACAGCAAAATATTTCAGATTCTTAGAACGTTCTTTTTAAGAACTTGGATGTTCCGTTTTCTCCCTTCAAAAACTATAGTTTCCTTCGTCTTCAGAATGACCGATAACAGATCCTAAGTAAGAAGGGCAGCGTAAGATCGAAAGAAGGAAAGATGAAACGACTGATCGGACGTTCGTTGGATATTGGCCTGGGACTATCCGATAATGTAATTTACCAACATCTTCCGAGCCAAGAGAAAAGATAGTGATCGAGGCAAAGGATACTTGAAAAGGCGTTATCTACTTGGCGAAACAACCTCGAATTCCAGTAGCGTTATAAAGCAGGTATATTCGATGGTCGAGTAGATTGCTCGAGTTTCTGCAGTTAGAGGATAATAGTGATCATTTTGCTGCGCGCACGAGCTTTCGTGATACATTCGTTTACCTGTATTTACGAGGGCCGGCCTGCCGCGTCTTGGCAATGGGCGCTCCTCCCTTTCGACGACCTGGCCGAAACAGAAGGTCCTGCGTTACGACTTCTTCGGTTTAGCTCTTAATTAAATCGGCGCCACAAGCAGCAGCCGCCTTTCCCGAATCGGCCGGCGACGTATTTAATTTCGTAATTGCATCGTGTGTTCGAGATAATAGGCCGAACGTGGAACGAGCTGCGTGACAAAAGCAATTCCGCTCGCGATAAACTTTCTCTCTCTCTCTTTCTCTCTTATTGCTCGTAGTTTCTCTCGTTTGTACGAGTTTCGCGTATGTGCACCTGAGAGCACGAGTATTCACGTGCAGAGTGACGTAAACGTGGACTTACTGCTTTCTCTCTCTCTCTCTCTCTCCCTCCCCTCTCTCTCTCTCTCTCTCTCTCTCTCGTAGAAGAATGCAAAGCTCGCCCTATGAACACCGCGCTCGATAATACTATGCCATTTTTAATAATCATTGTTCCTTCGCGTAAAAGAACCGGTAATTCGCTCACTTCCGCCGGATAACGAGCAGAGTCTCTAGCAAGTCGGCTTAACATTTTTATAAAATACCGTCTTTGTTGCAGGAGGAAAAAGGCTTTGCTCGTTGCTTCGAGCGCGTCTAAATTCTGTCGGTGTATACGTTACTCGAAGGCTCGCGGAATACTTTTCACTGACTTTCGAATCTTACAACTTCTAAATTACAGACAATCGTGAACGATTGTGACGAGAGAGGGTAGAATGGTAATGCTAAATGCTGAAATGCTCAAATGGTAACGCTAATGGTAATACTCGAGTCATTGCAGCCAGCTGGCAGAAAAATAGTTCATCTGCATGCGTATCGAATAAGAAAGCGGAATCTGCGTTGAAACTGAAGGTATTGTCGGATACAATGGTTTATATTGGATTGTCCGAATAGTCGCTTTCGTTTCACAAGGAAATAATAAATGCGCAACATTCTTTCGTTTATACTATTTCATTGAATCGCGTTCTTTTGTCTCAATTATTTCGGACGTACGCGAAATCGACGTCTGGTCCTTAGACGCTGAAAATCCTCTTTCTCAAAAGCACCCTCTTAAACAAATACGCCTATTTGAATTAACACGGCGGAATAATAGTCGAAGATTCTTATGTATCACGACATTGAAATCGCGTTAAAATCGACGGTTAAAAAATTCACCTTTAAATGCAATTAATCGTTTGTCTGAATCTGGGTCGACTATGTTCGAAAGCAGCGGGTCTTCCAATATCTACGAACGGTTTACTGGCCGACATAAAACTTACTGATACCCGAACGTCGATACATCGAATGTATCCTTCGTGCTTCTAAAAGCTGGCCGCGCAACAAGAAACGTAACGTCTTGAAAAATGCAGGGCGTTTAAAAGTTAAGAAAGTGTATAGCGTGTTAAGGAAACTGCATAATGTATCATTTCGCCACTCGATTGCACCACGAGACCGACTCGCCTGGTAGATAGAACCGCACGTATCGTTTGAAGGAAACGCGACGATAGCCTAATCAATCGAACGTGCGTAATCCGTCTTACTTTCGAGTCGTCTGATCTACATTCGTAGATTCGACTTACGCTATCAGGCAGGCAGCAAAGTTGTGTAGCGAAAGTTTAGCAAAATTTTTGGTGAAACTATTGGGCAAGAGTTCGTGGAACTACAGCTTTGTACCTGGTGCATAAAGTTGAATGTTTGAGGAATTTATCGCTGACTGGTAGGTAATCGCTATTCTTGGTTCGCCAACTGAGAACGTTTTACGCCTTGCCGGTTTGAACACGTGAACCGACGTTTAAACGTAATGCCACTTTTGCTGCAAGTGTTTCGCCGATCGACAACACAATGAATAAGTAATGCAGACTCTCCGCCGTGTCGTGGCCGTAGATCGTCGAGATCCGACCAGCACGTTCCGAGCTTATACGTACGTACAGCGATACATGCGCCTCCGTATCGACTATACGCTTTATATTTAAACTAGAAACGTCTAGCGAAAATGCTACGTTATTTTTACGCTTTCCACGGCTAGTTCTTCCCTGTGATGCGTTTTAATCGATATCGATCCGACCGAGAGGAAATGCTTATTGAACGTAGAGAGATATTTTGGTATTTTCGACGATGATAGTACGACTTTGGAATCCTACCAGATCTTTTCTCTAATCTTCTTACATTTATTAGAATTTCCAGAGTCGCGCGAATTATTGTCCGATAAAGATTGGAAGCGGTGGGAGGAAACCGGAAAAGATATTGAGCGATTCAGTTATTAATTACAAATCGGACTGTGCATGGTTGCACATTTGTGGGAAATTTAGTAAGAATTTTAGGAAATTAGTAAGATCGATATACGTAGGCTCGTGATGCGGAAAAATATACGAATATAGATAAATTTAAGGTATTAAGGGCGGGTGAAAGAAGCTTCTGTTCAGGTCGCGTTTCCCTAATCGTATCAGTATAAATATGGATTTGTATAAAAGTTCGCGTCTTGCGAAAGCGCCTTAAGTACTTGAGCTTCTAATTAAGTTCAATCGATGTCCAGATTGGAAAAACATTGAAATCTGAGATTTTAATCGACGTATCCTTCGTGTATCATACGAGAAAGCTTTATCCCTGTTCTTATTCCGAGATTATAAAAAGAATGGGTACGTGAAATGTACTATTTTATACGATCGATCGGTATTTTTATAAATTCTCATAGCTGGACTGCTTCTGCGTGCGTTACGTCCGATATAACTTGACGAAAATGTAAAATACGCTTGCAGACTGTGTTATCAAATGAATAATTATTACGATGCAAGGCTAATTGACCTAATTTTTACTATAATGCAGTATCAATTTTGGATCGGCTGTGTTAAATGTATCCGGTCGAGATAAGAGTTCGCGCAGTTTCACGTAAAAGATTAAGAAATAATTAGACCCACGGGTATACCGTTGCTTTCATAACTACGTTTTAGCAGGGTACTTACGTATTATACTTTGAGCGTTATAAAACATCGGGCAACGTGTTCATTCCTCTTACTGTATATTATTCGCGTGACATGCAGATTTAACTTTTATTTTTTTTCATATTCTTCGCCTATAATTATTTAACGGCGAACAGATAGTCGCACTGATGTAACCCGATTCGTTGCAGTTTTTTTTACAATGTCGTGTTTTGCGTTTCTTACTATCAAACTGCGGACATTTATGCAGATTCATTTCTTTTTCCTGTGATTCCGATTTAAGGAAAGAGATTCAAGAAGGCATTTGTTTCACACGTCCATTACGTCTACATTGTATCCATTTTTACAGCTCCAAATATAAAGTGGTTACAATTGCGCGGACATCCACGGTTACTATAAAATATAATATAATAGTTACTATAAAATACTAAACATATTTCTAGAAACGATGAAAACGCTTTACATAAAAACGAGATCCTGCTATAACAATTTCTCCGTCGTTAGATTGCAAATTAAACTAAAAACCTGTATTATTTATTCATCTTATTTATTATTATTTATTTATCATTTATTCATCTGCGATCCTGCGGCACTGGGTCGCTTCCGGTTCCATTTTCATTTACGATGACTTGTCCCTTATCTTACGTATTGTTCTCACCACAAAACCCATCTTCCTATTCATGTAACCTGACTAAACTGGTATTCAACTGAAACAAAAGTAAACTCAGCGTAAATCTCATCTTGAATTTAAACGAATCAAACATGAACATATCTCACAGCTCTTCTTCTTGCCACAGCACATCCTAATATGCATTTTCATAGCGCGTGTCTTCGCCACTGTTCACAACTAAGCCAGTAGTTTCCAACGAATTAATACGTCCAGAGCAGTCACAATCGAAGAGCTAAAAACTTGCGTTAAATTATAACGTTTGCAAGCGATATTAGTTGCAGGGAACGAACGTGATTCGCGAAAACGAGATATTTCACCATTGTTCGTCTATAAACCGTATCTAACAAAAGATATTTTGGCAGAAAGATAAAGATATCTGAGCTGGTAGTATATAGCTAGCGATAAAAGAAGGACGATAAAACGCAACATAGAGATAGCCGGCCAAAAAGTGAAACGAATGGCAGAACACGGATGAAACGTTGTTGGCTTTACGCGGTTGGTCGATAGCCATGCCTGTCACATACGTTATCGCGAGAAACGTCGGTCTGCGGGGAGCCTTGGAAAATCGCTACAACTTTGGCTCGAGATGATCGCGTGACGATCGTCGACCCTGAAAGCGCACCTCCTCCGATTTTGATCTCGAGAACGTACCCTACCACCTATGATGCGTTGCTTCGAGTCTCGTCTCGTGTAAATCGAATCGTGGAAATGCGGTCGAAGGGAAATTCCTCTCGTAGCTGTGCGCCGTTGATAGGACTCGAACAATTCGAGAGAGGAATTCCTTGAAATTTATCGTTCCGAGTTTTCCACGCTTTTGTAGGAACGAGGAGGAATATTTTTACGGCAATATTTCACTCTGTTAGCGTTTACATAGGAAATCTAGCGTTTTCAATTTTCGATGCTTTCGTAGGAAAATAAGGAGGAACGATCTTTAAACGAGTCCGTGTATAGTATTCCTATGGAAGATTTAGTGTCCCGCTGTTACGATGTTTACGATGTTTTCGTACGAGATTTATTGTTTTCGACACTTTTTTTTATAGGAAAATGGAGTAGTAGTTCTGAAATAATTCTTCGTACAGCTTTCGCAGAGGAAATTTATTAATGGAAATTTAAAATGGAAGAACAATGCCAAAATGATATTTTCGCATAATCTGACGTACAGTTGCAGCACGCGACCCGGTGAATTACGTTTCTGCAATTTGTCGAAGAAAACGTGAAACGCGACGTACTTTTCTATAATTCGCGTAGAAAACAACGTAGTGTAACCTGCCTCGATTGCGTGACTTCTCCTTGTTTCTTCAGATTTATAGAGTGATAAAAATCGAAGTGCACGCTCTCAAAGTTTGAAGTACAAGGAAAATGCAAATGACTTATTGGCTCGTGAAGTCGGCACCGGTTTACGATCCACGTGTTACGTGGCGTTTTCATCCGATTCTTCCGAGAAGGGCGAACCACGCTACGAGAACCGAGCAACATTGATCTTTAACCGGTCGTTAATTCTCTTTCTTCCTTTTGCCCTCTTAACCGTTGTTACGCCTTCCAATAATCCACAATCATCAACATGTACGCCACGATTCAGTTTCTCAACCTTAACTTCTCCTTCGTACCTCTAACGAGAGTAAATATTTCTCGAACGATAGAACTTTCGGTTAAGTCTTTGAAGAAGCTAAGGATTTTCCTATTTAGATAATAAACTTGTAACGTTTCGTTATCGACGATCTCTCTGTCGCGTGAGAAATTATTATTATTATTATTTATTTTATTCCGTGCCTTTTGGCTTTCGACGAACTTTCGACTTACATTTCTCACATTTATCGTATTGCACTGCTTAGCGTATTCTTATCTCTAGTCGCTAAAACTAATGACTACAAACTATCGCAACTTATGGCTACACATTATTGTCACTTTGGTCTTTTGCCTCCTTGCTGTGCTACCTTCTTGTCCTTCCGCGTGAGAAATTAATTCTATCACACTTTGCGATTGCGGATTTTGTCATTAGGTGGTATTGATACTAGAATACAGTACTAGAAACTACAATGCTAGAAACTTCAATTTTGTGCGCTTCTGAAACGCTTTAGAAACTGCGGTTTTGTAAGAAACTTTTCGGACGACCTGTTGGGTTGGCAACTAAGTGATCGCGCATTTTGTCAATACCATCTAATGATAAAGTCCGCGATCACTTAGTTGCCAAACCAATACATTGTCCGAAAAGTTTCTTACAAAACTGAAGTCTCAGAAGCGTTTTGTTGTCATGGCATGGGTTGTGGCATGGGTTGTCCGAAAAGTTTCTTTCGTTTTATAAGAAAATGATAGATGTGCAAGATTTTTGCTTTTGCATTATTTTATCGAATTACGTATGATTCACTTTGTTGCAGTAGAACAACAACCTAATATATTACCCGAAATGATTATGTTTCTCTCTTCTGTTCAGTTTCAGCTTCTGTTTCAGCTTTGGAAATAATACAGTTTCTCATCGGTACAATCCTTTTCTCGTATTTATCAGTACACTGTAATTATTACATTCCTTTGTCGTCTTTCTTTTTCTTCTTTTTGCTCACTGGTTCAACGAAGGTACTCGACGCATTCGTCGAAAAGATTCGAAAGGTCGCTGGGAAAGTTCGTTCCGATTTGCATTTCCATTCGATGTACATTTATTGAATTATATAGATGTGATTTTGTTGCACAATCTTTCTGCTCCTTTCACGCGACTCGAATATTCCATCGTTTCAGAATTTCTCAGGTTTCCCGGCGAGAAATGTTTCGATATAATTTCTTATGTCGTCAAAATTCCTTAAAAATCGGAAGGAACTTTCCGAGCAGCGTTTAACAAGCGTAATATTTTCTTCAAAATCAACGACCGTATTTAGAGATACTTGTACTGACGTTTCCTCTAGCACGATATGCTTGAAAACAACTTAATTTATTATTTTATTAAATTTCTTAAAAATCGCAATGGTGTCCAATTATTCAAGCATGCCACGTAAAAACACACTCGTGACATTTTGTTTATAGCATTCATTGCTTTTTCTTACCGTTCTATTCAACCGTTTTTAGTTAACATTTTTCATAGGACACCGTACGAGGTACGTAAGACGCGAATTTGCGTCTGCAGTTCGCAAAGTGTTAACGATACAACAACGAGGAGAGAACAAAAGAACTTCCATGCATCGAAATAGAAAATAATCAGAAAATCTAATATACTAAAATCCTTTTTTACGACGAAATCGTGTTGCAGCGATCCTGGCCGTGCAATCTTCGTTCCCTTCAAGAAAGTGATCCTGGCCTGGTGCACTACTTGACCCGAACCGCCGACCAGCCTCACGACTCCCCGAATTTTGCTGTCTCAGTACACCATGTGAATGGAAGAAGAAAACGATGAAACACGTACGTACGCGCGATCTCTGATGGTTTCAACAAGTACGTGACGCTCCTTTCCGTCGTGATCATCCACGAAGCTTCACTTAACGTACAAAAGCGGAGAAGGGTAAGTTCACGTGAGAAGGAGACGCTTCGAAAGCTTCGCGAAGGGACGTTTGACGGTGGTCGATACGGCCGACGTACGTCGCAAACTCCAAACAACGATCGGAATTCGAATCGTGTATTTCGTCGACTTTAAGCTGATTCGTGCGAAATTCCATCCGAATTCCTTCTTTTCTCCGATCGTGCGAAGTACGTTCGATCGCATCGGGAAACGGACCTCGTTTCCTCGCCGGTACCTTAATACGGAGAAAGGTGTTTCCATCGATAATCGATGGTCGTTCGCGTTGGTGTAACGATTAAGACGAGAAGAGTTTCCGTTCTTTGAAACTCGAAAATGAAGAGTCGATGGGAACGACAGATAAAATAATAATAAACGATAAATGCCAGCGTGCAACGATCTTCATCGACGCGTGTACTTAGGAGATGTTCTAGATATCTCGTTGCCGATCTCTGCGAACGATTTCCGCCTGAAAATCGGTGAATCAGTATTATAATTGTCGCGCGGACCTGTATGTTACAAACCGCGTGTATCGTCGAACAGATGCACAAGAAGATAATCGATGGATCTCTCGCGATACTACTATCCGTTCGTGAACGATTCGAACTGATAGCAAAGGGAGTGATAGAGCGAAAGGAATAAATTCTTAAGAAAATATTTAGATTTAGGAAGGTTCGTCGTAATACTAATCTCTCGTCGTCGTAATCGCAACGAAGGACTCGTTATTGTCATTTACGATCGTGTTTACCTGTTTCGCTTTATCGTCTTTTCTTCTTCTTAAACGAATGCACGTACACTTTGCAGCGTGTGCGATACGTTGAAAAGGAAAGAGAGGAAAACGCGTATCCAAAGGAGAACACGTAACGCGAGTACGGTAGACAAATACGAGACTATTTTTATAATACTCTTTGAGATCGTAAGATTTTAATTGAAGGGGGGTGGGGAGAAATTTGCCGGAAGCGTTTTTTAATTGTAGTTGTAGACTTGTTAATACCACATTGATAAAAGGAATACATTTCTTTTAGGCTGGAACGAAACGGGAGAAACGGTATATAGGAAAATAAACGAGAATATTTCATATTTGATCGTTAGTTTCTTAACTTTACGTTCGCGATGTCTAACGGTCAACGAAAATAACTAAACAAGTGGATAATTAAGGAGATATTTTGGCCGGTATAATCGATGAAATTGTTTTCTACGGGAAAACTCGAAACGTTGTGAACTCGGACCGTTCAATACGCGGCAGTCTACTTTCTGCATTCGATCGATATCGCGTAAATGATTCTTCAAGCCGTGTCGACTGCTTTTGAATAAATTTTGTGATAATTTTACGGATAAACGTGAGATCGTGTTCATACCTTTATCAACGTATTTTTGCTTAATCTTTTGCTCGAAATTTAGAGCCGAAAGTCGATTGTTTCTTAGACGATTAAAATTAAAGGAAAGCTCGTAAAGGTTCGTCTATGGCAGAACGAATTGCTGGAATTTTTCTTAGAAGGACGATCAGGTAATTACGAAGGATTCTCGCGAGAAAGTTCGATATAACAGATTCTTCTACATTTTATATACACGTTACGTTCGATACTTAACGTTTACAGAGTTTCCCGTAACAGGCGAGAAGAAGGTGACGTGTGTCCGAGAAAAGAAATCGAAAGGCTTCGAATTCTTCTTTCTAAAAATGCGGATTTGGTAAATAAACGGTCGAATCGATTGTTATTTATATGTGAAGTATAAGAAACACATATACACGCACAGAAATCTATTATAAACAATATCATAGTCCAAAAGAAAACGTACATTCAAAGTCGAAGTTTTCACTGTACGCTGACAACATCTTTCCCTGATTCTCTACGACTATCGAAAAAGAGAAAAAGGAAAAGAAAAGATGAACCTCTAGATCCATCCTCGTCGTCCACCTTCGCTTCGCGAATACCACGAAATTCCTAGAATATCCATGGAATCAGTTTCAACGTGTTACTATTTCACGTTCGTCCTGCCGAATCAATCTCCAGCAAAATTACCTGCGTTCCTGTTTGAAGAACCGAACGATCCTGGAAAAACGATACTCGTTAAATTCCACGTTGTCCGTGGAATTTCGAAATTTCATTCCGTGCATTTTTCCTCTCTTGTCGATCTCGCAGTTCCATTTCGACGTTCTTTATTCTATTACGAAATTTCGCTCCTGCGTTCTCCGTACGATTTTTCAAGCAGAATCGACCCCGTTGCCTTCTCTCGACCAACGCAACGCCCGTTACGGGAAACTCTGCGCGTAGTACACCGTTGAACGCGCGTTACCGAAGTGACAATATCGATTCCTCGCTGCGACTCGGCCCCATGCAAAGTGATAACGCCTCGACGACGATGTTAATGAAAACTATCGGCGAATCGACGTGTTCGCCGGCGACTGACGGCGCAAAAGGATTCACGCGCGTCTCGATCACGCGTGGATCGCAGCATCCACCGTCGCAGATGTTCGCGTGATCATGCGAAACACTCTGCGTATTCTACGCCATCGCGTGTGTGTATACTCGTTCGAAGAAATATAGTGCGTTGGAAAACTCGGCTGGAAATTAACCGTCGAAACGTGTTTTGGGTATTTGAGCGAATTTGGCGCGATTATCATTGTTCGAAGAATGTATATACGTAGAATATGTATATATACATATTATATACATGTATATATTGCAATTGTATCTTGCAGAGTGTTACATCTTGCGATTAGACCAAGCGCCCTGCCAAGTGCGCACAGTTTGTCATTAGAAGTCTGACCGAGAAGATAATAAGAGAAGAAGGGAGCAGAAGTTGTTGGAAATTGAACATGGAAATCGAGTATGCACGCATGCTCTCGCGCGGTTTTATTAAGTCTAGGAATATCGTTGTACGATTCGTGTTGTTGCTCGTGTTTACCGTACGTTGTACAAAGTGACCTATGTAATTGGAACGAGCGAGAAAGTGCTTCTTTCCTGGTCGTAGTTGCAACGATGTTTTATGATCGTACGTCGTTCTCGTATAGAAGCGTACGTAGTTTCCGTTTGCAAGGGGACAATCGTCTCGTTATTTCGTATCGACGAATATGCTGATAGACGAGCGATCGATTTCACGACGACGCTTTAAATAGCGATGTTTGTCGAAGAACCGTTTACCGAAACCGGAAAGCAACTCTACTCGTTCCAGTTTCATGGACCGCTCGGTATAACGAAGAATAATTAGCGAAATAAGCGTTTCCTCGCTTAAGGACTATTTCCTGTTAGCCCTCGACTGGCACCTTTGAGTCGTAATTAGCCGCAACAATTTCCATTAACAAGGAAAATTAAAAAGGAAACAAGATACAACAACAAAAAAAAAAAAAGAAAAGAATAAAATCGAGTGATCTTCCCAAAGTAAACGACTCAACGATACCAGGATCGAGGATCAATATGCAAAAATTGTTGGAAATCAGTTTTTATTCCAACGTAATGGTGCTCCGTTACGCTCCTATGAACGTACTGCGAAAAATGTTCAACATCGACGTCCTCGAGAAGGAAACTTCCTTGCAAGGACATGGCGTACAATATTTTCGACTTGCGTTCTCGCGCGCAATCATCATCCCCTTTCGGTTCATCGACTTTCCACGAACCTCGACTTACGTTCGGTCGCCGAGAAGTTAAAGCTTCTAATCGTGGAATAGCGTCAACACGCTGACGTACGTCGATGTATCAGGTACGCCGTCGTTCGAGGGCTTTGGATCCACGGCTGAGCTATATTTCTTCAAACTGGAGTACGTCTGTACGTGTGTGCATAATACGCTGGAAAGTGAGAAGGAGCAAGAGCGCGTAACAGACAGAGCGAGGAGGCGACAGCCGTTCGCGTCGTTGTTCGCGCCGTTGTTCCACGACGATGTAAAGAGGACGTTGTGAAAAACGTAAGAAGAGGATAAAAGAGGAAAGACAGAGAGGCTATACACGTGTACATTATCGTCCGGCGGAGTTTTCAAGTATTTAAGAGGCTATAGGACACTCTGTACAATCCGAGCTGTGTATATCTTAATCGCTGTGCATCCGTGGAGGAACATAATATTTAAACGCGTGTCTGTATTCCTGTATCTGTATATCCGTGCAACATGTAAACGGCATGACAAACAGTTGCAGTACCGTTTTAACGATTTTAAGCGAAAGCAAGTATAAGCTGACACTAACTAACGGAGTTCTAGTTGTTAGACTTTTAATCGAGCGTCTTCGTTCGAAGGGCTGTCTCAAGATATCGTTTTCGAACGCGTCGAGTTAATCCATCGACAGGCCGAAGCTTTCCGTTAACGGGACCTTTCATTCTGCGAATTTCTTACCATCCGTCTATCTATTATCGAATTTCGTCTTTGGACATTGAACGAAAGGGAATTACGATTTTGCCAAGTTCCAACTTTAATTCGTTCTCTTGATTGATTTCCCACTTGTTGTCGGTTGTCCTGGTCGTTGATGGATTAACGACGCGTCTTTCTCGCGCTCCGGGCGAACAGATTCGTCTGGCCATCGACGATGAATCCGCGAATCGCGTTCGGATCGAACGACAGAGGCGAGTCGATCGCGAGAGCAACTTTGTACGGCGACTGGCGAAGATCGAGCTCGACGTAGAATTTTATTTCGTTGAAGGTGGATCAATCGGGTCGTTGCTTATGCCAAATAATTTTTTTACGAAACGTATCGACGGATGTGTCGTTGCAAAACTCGCCGAGTATTACAACCACGATACAAGGGGTATCTTCGAGTTTCGAATCCGATTTCGCTCGCAGATGGAAGCGCAGCGGCGTGAATCTCGTTTGGCCTTCGTTGTTTATCTTGCTCTTCAACTCGAAGCCCGGAAAAAGACCGGTGGAAAGTTATTTTTATATCCTGACAGTATTCGTCGTCGGCATATCCGACTCGTTGCATATTCATCGAATCTGCGTGGTATACTGCTCGCCCGTGAGACTGTTCGCGGTTGCCTGTCATAATTTGAGATAATAACAGTAATAGAATCAAGGACAAACATCGGCCGTAATCCGCTATTAACGTCTCGATCGCCAGGAAACGCAAGTTACTCAACTGGAATTGCATTTTACCGTGAAAGAGGAAAAAAGGCGCCGCACTTACCGCGAGGAATCGTCGCTGTACGTGAGACTCGCTGGTTAATGGGAAAAACCATCGATATTGAAGGTTGTCTAGTACCTGCATCCTTATCTTCTATTAAATCCCGAGATCTGGATAATTTTATGACGTTAAAATATTTAGAATATCGAAAAATCTTCGCAAAAAAAAAAGAAGGAAAAAAATAGAATTTTTCGAAAGTCTCCTCGCAGTATTCGATCGATTTGTCCTCTGTTTACTCGAAGAAAGATAGAAATAAGTGATCTACGTTGTTCCAATGTCTGAAAATCTTCGTCCTACGATATTCAACCTCGTTTGTTTATGTACGCCACAGTTTTTTCTTTCTTTTTTGAGTTGCGAACACGTGGAACGATTTATTTCGAAGTTTTGGATCTCGGCACGTACGCGTATCGTTTACCCTACGTCAAGTCGAGCCGTAGGAATCGATGTTCGCGGTTTACGAGGCTAGCAAGCGTTAGAACTTTAGAAACGTAACGACAGATGATAATTTTCTATCGTTTTCGATTTTCACTTAACGCCATCGTCGACTTTAAGATAGCAAGCCCTAAAAACGACAAACTGAATCGATTTCACGCTTTTAGCTGATCATAGACGGTTGTATCTGCGTTGCTCGTTCGTACGAATTTTATTTTCTATTTGGATGTATTTTACGATCAATTCTCATTAAGAATTACAAGTCAATTATTCTGGCGTGCTACTATAACGTGAATAATAAGTAATTATCGTGTGTTTGATTCTAGCCGAATCTAATGTAATCTAACGTAATTAATGTAATCTAATGTAATTTAAATCTAGAGGGTAGTATCCTTTTAGCCTGATCCATTTGATCCATCGTGTCAAGTAATTGAGTAACTAATGGCTTTCAGTGGTTGTTAACTCTTATATCGTATCTATTACTAAATTTGGATATTTCTTCTTTAACTGTAGGTATCTTAAGGTCGCGATGTATTGTTTCGTCGGTAACATACCAAGGTGCATGTATTAAGAATCTTGGAGTTTTTCGTCGTTCGTACGAATGAAACGCGATCGTTCGTTCTGATGTGTTTTATGCACGTGTGTCCAACAATGAGCATACCAGATGTGTCGTGTTAACAACTCTCTGCGTTATGATCCTCTTCGTTCGAGTATATGCGTATCGTTAGCCTTAATTTCTCGATACTTGAATGGTACGTTGAAATCGGAACGATCTGTGCTCAGCACATGTACGACTTAATAATGTGAAAAGCAAAGTCAGAGTTAATCCTTTGACTACGGCAGGCTTTGAGACGGAGAAATTTTTTGTTACGCGCAGATTACGAGAAAATACATTGAAACAGTTAAAACACTGAATTCTACCATATTAAAACAATATTATTTATTCACGCGTATTCTCGTTTGTTCGCTAGTTTCCAGAGAATCGGAACACGAATCATTTGTTGTTTCGTGTTCGCGTTGCGTGTTCCTCTGACCTTCTTATTATCCCAATTATTCGTTTCAAGGATATAGGAAAGAATAACTGTAAAATAAACGTATTTAAATAACGTATGACTAACAATTGTCGAATTACTTACGTCTGGTTCGAACCAGATTCGCTGGAATTATAGTCGATAAAATTTTTTCAACGCGTTTAGGTGCCAACAGTAGCCAAAGGATTAAAGAGTCGAGCTTCGGTCGAACGTTATTCGTCGTTCGTAATTCACACGACGAACGTGACTCGATGTAACAAGGCGAAGGACTAGAAAGTAATTAAGAAAAGTGCATTCACAGTTTTTCTCCGCGTCTAATTTTACAAATTAACTTCGGAAGCGATAGACTCTCGCGATACATTTTCTTTCATTTTTCTCGTCGACAGACGCGTCGCGCTTTATCACAATTTTTACGCATCGTTCGATTTTTAACCGGATGGGGAGAAAGAACGCGAAAGAAGAAAACGACCGCGATAACGCCAAGCTTTATCGCTAGTATTATTGCGGTATATTATCAACGAGGCAAAAAGCCGTGCAATTAATTCCGCTCAATCTTTGCTTCGCAACACCTGCCACGAGCCGCACGGTTTCAACGTCCGGCAACAACTTCGTGGATACAATATCTGTCTCGCGTGACTGCAGGTAAATTTAGTTATGTTATGCGAGTCGATACTATCTAACTGTACGTAATATCTTTTGTTCGAAAGAAGGATGGAAAAGTTTGGGAAACCTACACTTTTTCCTTTTTCTTCCTCTTATCCATCCCCGCGTTGGTCTTCGAGGCGATTAAAGCGGTACGATGTTAAACGCAAACGGAAACTTGCTCTTTATTCCGAAAGTTACATAATTGAATTCCTTTGGCTTGAAAATTTGAAAAGTTACCTTACGCGAATGCAATTGAATTTAACTTTCGAGAAGCTACACGTCCACGAATTCCGACGGGATTTTTCAATTTTGAAACTTGCTCGCATTTAGAAACCGCACGAAAAATTCACGGCTTCCTCGTTGAAAAATTCAAACTAGCCGTTGAATTTAAGTTCCGATGCGGACTCGGACCTAATCTCAAAAAGTCCTCGAACAGATATCCTTCTCTTTCCCCTTTTTTCTTTGATAAAAATAATCCACTTAACGCGATCTTCCTAGAATTTTTCGCGAATAGGCAAACTTGTAAAATACCTGTAAACCGAAAAATCATTGAAAATCGCTTAGATTGCCTTGTTGCGCGAAGCTGTTGCTCGTTAACGGTTGCTGGAACCATCGAATAGAGAAACAACCTTTTTCGGCTATCGAGTCTCCTTGGGATCGGTTTCGTCTTTAACGCGTCAATTCTCACGACGTCGGTTCTAATTAGATCCGTCAATAACGCCGCATTGTATCATCGGTGATCGACGACGCTGGAATTGATTAAAACGTTCGACCTCGTTTCGCTCTTCGGATTATCCTCGCTCGAGTCGTATTTTTCTATCGTTGAAAAATTTCCCAAGGTAAAACGAGCGAACGAGTCGTCGTCGTTAGAGTACGCGTCACTTCGTACGCTAATTTTACGCGCAAATGTTTCCTACGCACGTTGAAAGTCGTTTGAAACTCAAAGTGAGATCGAAGCGCGAAAGTCGTAGCCTGGCTAACGTTAAAAATTAATACAAACGATGGTAAGGAATGTTCAATGCTTTGAATTTCACGCGCGTACCGGTCGAAAGACAGAGAATTTTCCGGCTCGGTCAACGCGTTAAATCGCACTCGCACGACACACCTAATATGCTTATGCGCAGCGCTGCGAGACGAACACGTGCATCGGTGCCGTATTTAATCCCATTTAAGTACAACAGTAACGCGTCCGACCGCGTGCACTTAAGCTTGTTATTATACATTCGATGCGACGTTACGTTCGCGATCGTGCTCGAGATACTTTTCTATTCTCGTTCTCGAGACGCGCGGTTCTGCTCTAAGAGCGCGTCTCTCGATACGACGACGTGCGCCGATGCCTAGGAACGTAAACATTTTCGTAGCTTTGTTCTCTTTCGTCGTAGAGAGTACACGCGATGACACAACTAACTATGGGAAATTTCAAGACGCAGCTATCGTATAGCGCAGCTTCGTCGTAGCTTCGCGTCAAACTTTCCATAGAAAAGAAAAGAGGAAAAGAGAGAGAAAAAAAATGAGGAAAGTTACGAAAGGACCTGGTGTCTGGTAATTAGCGATCTTCGGTAACAAATGTCTATTTAGGTGCCATTTCTTCGATCGCGTTCGGGAAAATGCGAACGTCGCGCGAACATCCGCGGTCTATTTATCGCTGTAATATCGTTGGATTCGCGTGAACGAGAGATTTCAGCTTATTTGCGTGTCAGGATAATTTCAAATGTTGCTGGATCGAATCGGGAGCTACTTCAGCTTGTCAGACTCTGTTCTCGGAAGCTAAGCTTGAAGATTGTTCGCGAATTGATCGTTCGTTGAAAATACACAAAGTTTCGGTGTTTTAAATGCTACTTTCCTATGGAAAGCCAAGGCAGATTCGTTTTTCTAAGAGACAATTTTTCTAAGAGACAAAAAAGTACTTGATTTTCCGAAACACGATTTTACGTAGAAATCGTACGAACAGTTGTTTCCTCGGAATATAAGATTCCGGTGTTTTGTAGGATACTTTCCTATGGAAAGCCGAGGGGAAAGCTTTTTTCCTCCAATATCGAAGCTTCCCATCTTTCTCAGTTTCATTGGACGATATTTTTCTACTTAAAACAAAAATCACCGACGTACGTTTAAGCATCAGTCGTCGGATGTGTTTTCGCGATCGATATCGTTAGCATTTTCGCAGCTACGCGTTTCTTCTTCTGTCCAGTTACTTCGCTTCATCCCCTTTACGTTAGAAACCACGAGCGTGCAGATCTTCGCTCCTCCGCTTGAAACACGAGGCAAACGCCGTTTATTCTCCTTAATCGGGCAAATTCAAACACGATCGCGCTTGTACGTAGCTTCGCGTTCGTTTCCGGAATCATCTTGTTACGCCTCATGCTCAACGGTGACGAGTTTCTACAGCCTATCGACCCTCGTCGTGTTTATGACATTGACGCGAGCGGGATGATTCGAGGTCATCGACGAAAATCAATTCGCCGATCTCTCGATACCACGCCCTTGCGCGTTCCTCTCGACGAATTCAAGCGGATGGACCGGTCGTTGAAACGCGTCGCGCTTTTACGCAGCGGACGACAGTGTGACGTAGGAGACACGAGAAATCACGAAAGCGATAGATCGCCGGTGATCTTGTGACATCAAGCGCGTGTTAATCTACGCCAGAGATAAGACATCGACCCCCAAGCTTCAAACTCTTTTGTACACATCACCACCTTATCATCATAGCCTACACCGAGCCTATGACACACCTTAATCTCATCGTAGATAAAACATCGACCCCTGACCTTCGCACATCAAACTCTTTTGCACATCAAAACCTACACCGAACCCCTCAACATCCTCAAAGCAAAACGCATATAAGCCGAGACTTGAGCCAGCTCGAGCAGTTCTTGTTCAGTCTTTCTCTGATTCAGTATCATTCTACCTGTGTAAAATCATTGCAATCATTGTATTTACAATAAGGTTCGATAAAAGAAAGTTAATAGCTGGGTTACGGCTCAACCTTCTATTCTTTTATAATCGAAGTCTCAAGTTTACGTGACAATCTCCTCGCGTCGCAGTTCGAACGTTTCACGAATAAGGTGAAGAAATTGAACTTTGTATACGATGATAGAATATATTATGCAAATCCAACAGAGTGACGGTTCAAAGTGTTGCAACAGAATGATTCAAAGTGTTACAAGAGACTGGGGCGAGCGCTTATTTTGCAGGGTTTTTATACTGAGGTTTTAGTCCCTTTGAAGGAGTTGTCGTCTGGTGTATCTCAGAGGCGCCTGTTCCCTTACTATTTGGTTATCGTTTCGATGGCTGTGGTATGCAGGGTGTCTAGCCTATCCTATTGCTATTTCTGAGCGGGTGGTCTTCTTCAGCGTGTGACAACAGCAAAGCGCGGAACGCGTTGTTTTCCTCCTACTTGTGTTCGTGCTTTTCTGTAACGCGCTTAAAAACGCGTTGTTTTCGTTACGCTCGGCGAGCCGTCGATAAGTGGAAACGCGTTCGAAGCGAATGAGGAGGCGTTTCGTGGCAAACAGAAGCGTTTTGCGAGCCGCGATACATTTATGTAACGCCGCTGACGAGCCTACGCGGCAAGCGGATAATTTTTTTCGCGCGAGATCGTTCGATCGAACGCCGAGAGAACGTCGCGACGCGGAAACGTAATTAACGCTCCGATGATCGCTGCTAGTGCAGACTGCCATAATCGTGCTTGGACAGGAATCGCGGCATAGAACAAGACGTATAAAAAAAGTTTCCCCGATGGAACGGGCATCGAGATGAACATTTTCTTCTGTGCTCGTCGGTTAGCCATCGAAGCTTCGAATTTTGACAATTTTTCGTCGATCGATACGGCCGTCGATCAACCTCGTGTCGTTTTTCTTGCCGTAGCTACGTCATCAGGTCAGGAGTTGTCTAATCTCTGTTGTTTCGTAGAATTGGAACAATTAGGGAGCAAGAGTGAGTTTTGTAAATCTTCTTCGTCAAAAATTTAGCATGGAAAATTGCCATTGACGTCGATACGTATCTGCCGTATCGCGTATTATTTTGTTAAATAATTGAAAAACGTCTCGTTCAGGGTGATGGATGATCCATAGTGTTTGGGTTACACGAAACTGTACAAACTTGAGTATAAAACGATCGCGAACGAAGAAGGCGACGCGACGTCTTTTCTAGTAAATGGGATGGCGGATTGCAGCGAGGTATCTGATGATACGGAATCGTCGAGAGCGACGAACGGCGTTCCTCGTCGACGGCGATCGTTAAATTATTAAATTGCTCGAGCGAATAAAAATGTTGTCGCGTTCGCACAAAATTCAACTGTATCGATTAACTGATAAGGTCTGAACGGAAATATACGCGGCGAAAGAGAGCAGAAGCTGGCGGAATTTGCCGAGAGCAACGTTAATCGCTATTAATTACGATAATTGCGTTTGCTTTTTAAGTATTTCGATGTAACGTTGGATAGAGATGGCGAATAGAGATGGAAATGACGCGCTCGGATTCGATGAAACATTTATTATCCTCCTCACGCTGTTGCGCGAAGTATCATCCCTATCTCTTCTTCCTATGAAAACAATTCATTTCCAAGCGAATTATATTGCCTCGTAGAGGAGACCTTTCTGACGTTTATCGTGGAAAGAAGATCTCAACGAACAATTACAGCGAACATTTATAACGTAAATCGTGTCACGAGGAGACAGTAACAATCAACCTTCTTCTTCTTCTTCTTTTTCTTCTTCCTATTGATAGAAACTTTCACCTGTTCCTCTTAGCTTAACGCGTAATTCCGCTGCGAAGTATCTTTTGTTCCAATGTTACGATTGCAATTAGAGAGACCTTAATTTATCTATGTTTTGTAACTTGTAATCGTTTGAATGCTCGCGAATATCCGCGAATCGCGAGAACGCAAATTTACTTGCAGCGCGCTGCAGATAAAAGGAAGAGGAGCGACGAGATCGCCAGGTCGACGAAGTCGTTGATTCCTTGCGAAACGTAGCCGATTAACGTCGCGTGTTGGATCTTCGCTAGATCCATTGAAATTTCAACGAGCGTGAAAAGAACGAGGGAATACGAACGAGATGGCGAAGGGAAGAGCGTGACGAGGATAATAACGAGCGGATTCGATCGATCCTATCGTTTCTTAGCCGTTTGCAGACGCCAGATGGCCGCGATATAATATATACATACATATATAGATATATAGGTACTTAAGAAGAATCGTGATTCGTGAAATTCGCCGGCTCGTTAAATTGAATTCCGCCTGGGAATAGGAATGATGCTCGCCTCGACGAGATTGTTATCGTTGTACCTAAAAAACAGAGAGAGAGAGAGAGAGAGAGAGTGAGAGTGAGAGAAAGAGAGAGAGAGAGAGAAGAAACTATAGATATTAACGTGAAAGAAGAGACACAAAGGACACGCACCGTCGTTCTCTCGCTATTTATCGTATTGTAACGATGGGTGTGATCATATGCCGGAAAATAAAACTATTATTACTCTAAATGGACATCGTTCGATGTTTCACGGTGGTGTGCGAGAATTTCTGGTCGGATATCGTTTTCTCGTGATTTCTCTTCCGAAGGATCGAGAGAGATTTTCACAGGGACACAGAGGACAACGAACGACTTTTATCGTCCTTCATCGCCGTTGATTCTCTGAAAGTAATTAGCGGCTATAGAGGAGAGAAGAGGACGGTAAACGTGGGGAGAAAGTTTAAAGAGCGAGGGATGGCACGTTGACGAAGGCGATCGTGGTTTTAAGAGATCACCGAATTTCACGAAAGATCGCAGGTAAACTTTATCCGGCTAGAAGCTTTTGCCCGCCACCATGCATATGTATTGAGTGTACTTGCCCTTCCTCTTACATTTATACAGCACGCGTCGGGATAAATGCCGCAGGTAAATTTCACGAGTGGAGATAGATAGAACTTTGTCGTCGAGAAGAACGAGTTTCAGTCGCAAGCTTTTATTTTAACAGCGATTGTAAACAGTTCGAAGCTTATCGCACGTCGGAGCACGCGACGTTTCCAGGTATTGTCCGTGAACGGGTCTCTTAGGAATATCCGATGAAGAGATCGTCGAATCTCGGTTAACTAAGCTGTTTCATATTTTATTCAAACAGCTTCGGCTCGTTATGGAAAAATTATACGAATAACGATTGGTCTCGTTACACGGCAATCGACTCTTTAACTTCCGTCAAATGGAAAAGGAAAAAAGGTCGGAAGGTTGGTATCCGTTACGAGCCGACGAAGAGACAGGGCAGTTTCGCGAGTTTGACAAACAATTCACTTTGTACATCGACGAAACGAGCGTACGTCTTTCGCGAGCTTCAAAAGTTTCCAAAACGTATCGACCAATCCGCGTACATACATTTTCGCGTGGACGCTCCACCAAATTGCTTGACGAGCGAACTCCGCCAACTCGAGGAGCAATTTAATTTCCAAAATACATGGATCGATGAGCGCACGCTTCGCACTTTGAACGCCCGTGTTTCTTCGAAACTGTTTGACAACATTGACCCTTCGAAGGCGTAACGAAACGACCTAATTCGAAATGAACGACCTTCGAGATTTTCTGCGTTCCCGACATCGGATCACGAACCACGCGTATTTGCTTGTCTTCTTTGCCACCTTTAAGACGTACAATTTTTCATGCTACGTGCGCGTTTCTCGTGGAGTACGTCTCGTTAGAGGATCAACCTGCTAACCAACTCGATGGTTGCCAGTCTTACAACGATAATCCTTGCCAAAAGATATTCTAACGTCCGCTGATTCGATCAGAACGCGAAAGAACAATCGATGCCATCTCCCGGTCACCTGCTTCTCCGATATTCTGCTTCCTCTTCAACATAACAGATTCGTCGACCATGGAACGCTCGTAGGCAGGATCCGTGGAAATGCGTCTCGATCGTCCAGACTCTGGATGATTAATGATGCGCTGGATAATCGGCGTACCAGCTGAAGGCTCCGTTCGAGCCTGTTTGTCCACCGAAATCCACGTAATCCAGGATGCGGGCGTTGGACCTCTCCGAGCGTAGACTCCTCGGCTCTTCCTGAGAGGCACTAGGAACTGCTACTGGAAGGTAAGCTTCTGTCTGCCTGGTGATCCTGGCTGTGGCTGGGGGCACCGGGCTCAGCTCGATCACGTCGAACCCGTCCACTGGAATGGCGATGTAACGGCGACCGGCCAAAGCACCGTAGACACCGCACAAAAGAAGCAACGTTACCCCCTGAAATAGTAAAATGGTACAAACGTATTGAAATTAGCAATATGACATTCTTCTGTCCAGAATCATGTCCAGAATTCGTGAACTGGCACGAAATTTGTCTAATACGAGACCGATGGCCACGTCGATCAAATACATTGTACTCTTAGTCGCGTAAAGTTTCGTGAAATTTCTCGATTTGCCACGCGACGCATCAACGTCGAAGCGCGTGTTTTAAGGTATCTGACTATTATCCAATTGCGGTGTTATTATCGATAACGGAAGGTTAAGAAAGAAATGGATCACGGAAATTAGGTGCGCGTAGACGATTCTGCCTTTTAACATCCACCGCGGCGATTAGTTCTTAATGTGGAAACTTCGCAAGTTAGAACAAGTAATAGGCGATTGAAAAATTCGATAATTTTAACGTCATACCGACGGTTGTCGAATGAAGTCGTCGTATTTTCGTACCCGATCGATCGTTTCAGAGAGGTTGATCGTTATAGTACCAAACGTATCCTCGATGAATTTTGATAAATCTATCCATCTACTGTTTAGAAGCAGATTTATCTCTGTAGCTACGTACTCTTACGAGCGACGTAAAAATAAAAAATTCAGACGGTACTTTGTAGCGTGGGAACGAGCGAATCTCGCAAACGATCGCATTTTTCGTATCTCGCTTGAACTTTAATATCTCGTGATTAAGTAGAAACAACGTTTGAAAGATG
The DNA here is from genome assembly GCF_014825855.1 of Bombus pyrosoma. Taxonomy (NCBI): domain Eukaryota; kingdom Metazoa; phylum Arthropoda; class Insecta; order Hymenoptera; family Apidae; genus Bombus; species Bombus pyrosoma. The sequence goes on along the minus strand of NC_057781.1, from coordinate 7,923,392 downwards.
GAAATCGAGTAATTTCGTTTTAATAGAATTTCCACCAGCCACGCCTACGTGTTCGATTTATAATTATTAGTTCTGCGTTGGTCGGTGGCCTCTAATTTTCATTAAACCGCGTCAAGCGATGTGCTATTGGCCGTGTATTTGCCGCTACGTTGATTCACAAAGTATATCGGGCAGTCCTTTAAAGCTTAAAATAATCTCGCACCGAGCGTTCCTGGGGATACCTTCAATCTAAGAACGTTTAACTTTTAAATCCTTGTCTTTGGAACGATAGCAAACATCGCGAGGAACGGTGGAGACGATCGATCGACCTTTGTACATTCAGCAATATATTTAATGCGTTCGGTGTAAAAACGAATTCTATCGAAAATTGTAGGGAAAAATCGGAAAGAATTCTTTTCTACGTCCGATGCTTTAAATCCTACGATTCTCTCTCTTTCGTAACGCTCGCAACAGGAATTATTACTCGATCGAGTTAAAAGTTGAGAGCGAAGCGCGCTCAGGACCGTCCTCTTGGACAATTTTGTTTCTTCTTTTCGCATTGGACGACCCAAATTTCACTTTGTTCAAGCGTAACGATTTCGTCTCGAGCCTGGAGAAATAGGTAAAAGGAAGTCAAAGTAACGAAAATGCAATTACCGAGAGCTATCCTACGGTAAACTTGGCGGGAAGATTCCAATTAACGTTATCATTATTTATTCGCGGTATATTCTAATGAAAATTTACAGGAAATGTCGGCCGATTGGCGACGATATCGAACGAGAGATAACAACTTTGAATTATCGTAATTAACGCGGTAAATTATATCGTTTTAAACGATAATAAAACCTGCTACGGGAAACGCGCTGTGTTGAAAGGTTGAATTACGCGCCATAAAGCAACGAATTACGATCGATATCTCTAAATACGAAAAAATCGCAGATCGATCGATCGAAGAGTTCAGTCTCCAAGTAGTTTGCGCGATATATCCAACAACGATCGCGATAATCGATCGAATACGTTCTACCGGTTATTAGTTATCTCGTAATTGATCAATTAGCTGCTATATTCGTAATTTAAGATCACTACATCATCGATGTACCATCGAATAATTTCATCCGGTGATTAGCAATTGAGCTAATGGGACCAATTACAGCCGCTGTCTTACCGTTGCTATGCCGCCAGTGAATTCATTCACGTGTCCTACCATTGTACGAAGTAAGAGAAACAGCGATGCGAAAACAAATAATTTCTGTTTGTCATAGAGGAGATATTTTCATTGCAATTTATTACACGTTCTACCTAATTAGAAATTTACGGTTTAAAAATTAATCGAACGAATAAGAAACGATGTTATTACATCGGAATTGCGATGATTTCATATATCGATAATTTCGATAGTTTCGATTCAATAATTTATCGTTAATCACGTTTGATTCGTTAGAATTCACACTCTACGCTCTCGTTAATATATCGAATGATTATTGATACTTACGTGCGATAATGTACGCAGATATATATTGCTTACGAGCTGATCTAATATCTTGCGACGTATTATCAAGAAACGACGTGTTGAATTTCGAACACCGCGACCGAAGACAGTTCGTTGGAAATTAGAAAATAACGCGATTTAAAAATCGAAGAGCAAGCCATCGAAACGCCAAGAAACGATTAACTTCGAACGATTAGCGATAGAAACGGAAAGAGATAATAGAAATTTACCAAGTGATTCATCGTTGGATTTACTGGTCGTGGCGGCTCCGGTTTCGATATTCGTCGCACTGATCACGGAAGATCGGATTAGCCACGTTTTATACAGTTTCGCTCGGCCGCAGCTTTCTCGTTTTTCCCGATCACCGACCACCGACCGGCTTCCAAGCGACAGCAATTACTCGCGGCACTTCTTTACCAGTTATTTACCGTACTTCAGCCCAGCTATCGCGTTCCCGACCAACGTAACGCGAAAATTGACTGCCGACTATTTTTAACCTCTTCGCCATTTTTCTTCTTTTCGCCGTTCGTTTAGGAAGTCGTGAATCGAGTTCCATTAGAAATCAAATTCAACGAGTTTAATCGTTTCGCTGGAACCGCAGGCTGGTATTATTCGGTATCGCTTGCGGCGTTCAAGCAGTAATTAGCGACGACGAACGATTACATCGGAACGGTTGAACGATGGATCGTAACATCGACGTATCGATTGCTCGTTTATCGCTGGTTCTTCCGATCCCTAGAGAAACAGTCGCGAGACAACAACGTGATCGATTTATCGAAGTAACGCCGCGTAGTTACGAATTTCTACGTTTCGTTTCTTTTTGGTAAACGGAAGAAGTTCCTAGAGGGGTTTTAAGATACCTAAAAGTAAAAATCGTAGATCGAAATTTTGTCGTGTTTTGTTCGAACTCGAGATATTTCACAACGTTACGCTTGGATGGAGAACGATGGGCAAAATTAACTTTCATTTGCTTGATAAATCGTCCCAGTATTTAGCCCCTCGACGTTAGGTCTCTTTGATGCAAATAAAATTTAAGATTCCACAGAGTTCGGATTGCGGTGTGCAAGCACCAGTAAAATAAAACGACGAGATAGATTGACTTAGAAATTAGCAAACTATCGGAACGACATTGATTTGTAAAATCGAACTTGAGATTTATCCGCTGATTTAAGCTCCGTCGTCGTCTAAAAACGAGCTCGTTCGCGGCTATCGATCGCAAAAATCGTTGGAATCTCTGAGCGAATCGGATTTCTAGCCGAACAACTGTACTCAAATTCCGTAAAAGTAGATGCGGTTTGATAGTCTGCGTCGGATGAATAAGTTCTCTACTCACTGTTCCACTGCAGCAACTTCCGATATCGTCCTTTCCTCTTCCTTTTTCTCCTTCTGTTGCTGGTGCCGGCGTTGTTGTTCGCCGAGGACTTTGTCTCCTCTTTTTTGCGGTCGTCCGCTCGGTTCCGACTTTTATCCGTAGACAAGAAGCTCCGAAAACTCGCCGGTCTTGCATCACGACGCCGTAATCCGAGAAAGCAGCGACGAGATGAATAAAGTGAAAGGAAACGACGATTTAGGGTTCCGTTAAAGGACACCGAACGATTGAACAAAACTCGTAGAACGATCGTTTCATTCGTCGTCTACTCGTCTACAATCTTAAACTTAATTTCGATAAATTCCGACGTTGTTCCGCGATTAGACGGCTGAGGGAGGCGAAAAGGGCGGGGGTTCCGTTAAAGGGCTATGCAACAAACGAGATAATTTTTAGAGAGCGAAGATTTTATTTGTCCAATGATATTTTGTTATTTGCTTACTTGAGTACAATTTCAAATATTTCGATCAATTTCATAAACTGATATTGTTTTGTGATTTATGTTCGATGATCGAGTAAAAATCGGCAACTTTCATGGAGTTTTTAGATTTACTGACATTGTTGAATTGCAGGCAATGTTTATCGGAAGGGTTTGAGACAACGAATCGGTTCTTTTCTCTTTTCTTCGTTCTTTTTCTCGGAGTTTTCTTAAATAAGTCTTTGGGGAAGAAACAGGTAAATCTAGGATATAACGACGGGCTTCATATAATAGGTACAATGGAGTTGATCATTTACTTCGTTAGGTAACGGATCGTATCATCGTAAATCACTATCATTTTGGTAGGAAATAAATCGCATAGATTACAATTGCGTATTTTTGTACAATCGTGGATTTACCTTTGTTCTTGAAGAGCATCGCGTTACTTCATAAAGTACCGTGCTTAGGAGAATGGGAAACTACGAAGAATAATATGGCACTATCATCTTTATGTAGTTTCAAACACCCTACAAATCTTATGATAACTAAGACATCGAAATAAAAAAGGCATATCGGATAAGAAAAAGAAAAATATCCTAATCCCGACGATCGTCTCGACCTACGCATTAATCCATTTATTTCCTACCAATCTACAAAAACGAACTTAATTAGTCAGTTAGTCATATTACAAAAATAGGATGACCTATGTAGTTTTCTTCGATATTTATACACCTAATACTTGCAACTGTTGCAACTATATGTTACATGCTATGTTCATATTTCAATGGTGGTAATTATGTATGAAGCAGAAGTTTAAGGCACGCGGTTTGTTAATCTTGAGCATACTTCAAACAGCGTACGTGTCCCGAAGGAAACAATGCACAATCTGAAGAGAACGGCCTGAAAGCACAACTGACTACTCGGAAGAAGAGTAAGGAACAGTTTTCTTCAAGTTTGCTTTGTGATCAGAGTAACAATTATCTCTAAAGTGGGTTTAATTTCTGTCGCTTTCAGGCCCTTACGATTCTTCTTTTATCGTGTACCTTCCTCTCTAAAGTATATAGAAGTATTTCTACTTTTGATTACATGATACTAATTAACGCGTAATAAAGTCTATCGACATAAAATATAGAAAAGATTATCCAGTCCGCGTAACAAATAAAATAAATTTAAAATGCTTCCATCAAAATAGAGAGAGAACCATTTGCAAATTAAATAACCTGATAAACGACCCTTTGTACTTTCAATCATTTGCAAATGATCAGCTTGGCGGAAAAGATAGTTTAAGGTAAGGTAAGCAGGCAAGCAAGTATGTAAATAAGCAAGTAAATGAGCGAATGAGTAAATAACTGAACAAGTAAGTTTACAAATTTTTGAAACTAGAAAGATTAGAGAATAAAAAAGAAATTAGAAAAAGAAGAAAAAGGAAAAATTAAAACTAACAACAAAATCTATAATTACATTATGAAAAAAGCCCGGCCTTCTAACTACTTTAAAAGCGTTTCTCAGGTTTCATTTTCAACTTAATTACTCTACTTGATAACTCACTTCAGTAGTATTCTCTATTAAAATCGCTGAGGTATTGGAAAAATATATCGCAACAAGATATCTTGCCGAAATTCATACCGTATAAAAGGCATTGCCAAGAGAATGAAATTTGAAAAAGAAAGAAAGCGCACGGGCACGAACAAAGAGTTTAAATCATTGCTATGTATTCTACTCTATCGTTATTTTCTTTTTTCTATCGAGGATTCGTTGCGACTGTTCGAACCGCCGCATTTCTAACTTCTACAGCGCTACATGAAATAAATGGAAGCGTATCTCGATAGAAAAAAGGAAGAAATGTACGGCTGGCTCTTTCGATTTACCCCAGCTCCATCGCGTCCGAGTCGTCCGACATATCGCTCTCGAAACCAGCCGGAGCGATTCGCGAGAATTTCGAGACTTGCCATGGACGTTCCCGTTTTTTGGAAGACTCCAACGGAATGTAAGTGCTGTTTGAAGGGTGGACACTACGGTCGTCGTTCTGTTGAACTTCCCTCTCGTTTTCGATAAAGCGGTTCATCTCGTCCTTCTTCGATGTCGCCAGATCGGTTTCCTGGGCCCAATCGGGTGGTTTCTGAAAGAAATCGATACAGACGCGGTTAATGATCGCGATGTATTCGACGATTGAATGGTTAACCGCAGCCGAGCGTGTTTTGCCAGTTACGCGCCGGAGAAGAAGAGAAAAAGATCGGCGTCCGCGCGCTTTCTACGCTCAATCCCGATCTCGACGACGACTTCCGGCGTCGTAGATTTTCTTACAAAAATCTTTTCTACGTTTCTTATAATTTTCTGCTTCCGATCGGTAGACCGTGGACGTGTTCGTGTATTTATAAGAGATCTCCGAGCGTGAACGAATTAACAAAATTTATCGGTATGCAAAGAGACCTGTAAGAGGTCACAGAGATAAAGCATTTAGACGATGCAACTAAGTTTCAATTTTTCGTCCGTATCCACGAAAATAGGAATTTGGATAAATAGAAATTGATAATTTCGTTAACGACGAATTACGTAGCTTCTCTCGCCTTTGAATTTTCTTGTCTCGAGCTTCGTGTAAGAAGCTGTGGCGGCACTCGACCACGGAACTTTCCAACGGCTTTGCCACACAAAACGCTATACCTTCAAAACGTAAGGCCGACATGCCTAATGTAGCATCGATATTCCTACGGTTTTTTCGCCAAATATTCGGAAGAACGTATACGCCGCAACCGTCACGGATATCTAATAAACACGTGCATAGTGGGGATATCGAGGGGCAACAAAGAAAAGAATCCGTTTGGTTTCGAACCAAAGATTCATTCTGCCCCGAGCTACGAAGTGCGAAAGGTCATAGCGAAGCAAACACAATTAGAGGTACGTGATTATTAACTCTTGATATTTAGTCGTTAATTGTTGTTGATAGTTAATGGTTGATTGTTGTTAATCGTTAATCGTTATTTATTGTTGATAGTTAATCGTTAATGGTTAATTGTTGACCGTAAATTGTCGACTGTTGATCGTTAAGAGTTTAATAAACTTTTTTGTTAAACATCAAGAGTATTTCTTGTGGGTACCTTCACCAACAACCACCTCAAAACGATATTAAACCTTCTTTAGTTTCGAATTAACGTAACATTTTGAACGTAGATTAAAATTAGAGTACAATTTCCGACAAGTCCAAAGTAAGTTCCAATATATTTACTTGCGGCGCAAATAAGTGAATTTCTTTAACATCAGATCCCAATACGTCAGATACATCAGTAGGCTCCCCGACATTTGTGGTAGATGTATTTGGCGAGTCGATGGCCGAATCCAATTTACGTGAAGTGTTTACCGACGTTTCAGGACTCAAAGTTCGACTCGTCAGCGGAGGAGTCGAAAAGCCGCCGATGTCGTAGTGGCGTGAGAATAGCGATATCGTCGAAGAAGCAGGCGATGATACAGTTTCTTCTTGCTCGGCGTAACCTTCCTTTATCATCTCGCTGCCGATGTTAATTTCCTGTGTATGTTCAAAAATATACAATTCCATGACAATAAATAACAGCGACGAAAATTACTATGGAAATATACGATACGAAATAGTACGATTGTTAATAATAATATATACAGGGTGTGACCGAATAACATGTACAAGCGGGCACAAGATTTCTTATAAAAAAAATATAAATGAAACATGGAATAAAAGTTTTTCATTTAAGGTTTAGTTCTCGAGGAAATCTTCGAATTTATTTTTTCGGAAACGGAGGGTCTTGAGAAAAATTGTATTCCGCGCTTTCCACTTATTTTCACACGCAGAACGACCTCCTGTCGATTATCTAGTCCCGTCTACTTCGGAACACGTTTTTTCCAATCTTTTTCCTAAGGAATCACTCGTACTCGCTTGTACATGTTATTCGACCGCGCCCTGTATAGTGTAAAGTATATACGTATATCTATAGTAGATATAAAATAATTGAAACGTAGACTTTGTAGATGGTTAAAGAGCAGTTTCGGATTTTAATAAGCGGTAGTCTCCAACCGAATGAAAATAAAAATGAAATAATTGATAAACGTTCGAACGGACACTACTATATACTGTACATACTCAAATAATTTTGTAAATGGTTCATCGAACAGATCCTCGTTAAAATACCTCGTTCTCTTGTTTATTGTAAAGTTCGACGGAAGGAATTGGTGAACCTTCGCGACGAGATCTTCCATAGCCGAAGGTTCTCTCTTTGAAACTTTTAACTTTGGCGTGAAGAACTTTCCACTCGGCTAAAAACGTGATCTCCGCGAAAAAGTCACATTCGTCATTGGACCATTCAGCTCCCCTGCATCACACAAAAAGGAACGTCAAATGTTTAAAGGATATCTTATAAATATCATATATATTATTTTCAAATAATAGAAGTAAATAGTTATTAACAAAATATGTATCATGACCCGTGTAACAGGGAAAAATTTCGTTTAGTTGCCAGTAAAAAAGAAAAAAAAATTAACAATTGATTACAATTTCCTCTTCGTTTATAACGTAGATACTCGCAAGCGTGTAAGTTCCAAATCAAGTTGCAATTAAAATGGAATATTCTCGTTGCTTGATCCTTAATTTTCCAACAAAGTATTGGCGATTGCGGGTCCAATAAATGCGACGTTACACGAAGCGTAACGTAACAAATATGTTGATAAATTGCCAGCAAAAAGAGAATCGTATGCCAGCAGCATGCTCGTTCGTTTTCAAACGTTTAATGTTTCTGTCTCGTTAAATAATTTTTTACAAGAGATGCAGACTTTTTAAACAATTTTCTATCCTTTGCACGATGTAAATGCCATTCTTTTCGTACTGTTCGTACTACGTACAACAGGAAGATTCGGTAATTTTGGTCGCGCTAATTTTGTGCCAGTTACCGTGATTACACGGGGCAGCCAATGCGAGTACAAACAGCGTGCAAATATTTATGTTAGAATGCGTGTCGCTGACAATGTTGAAAATACTGATTTACGTAGCATCTGTACACGCTACGTCGACAGCGAGCCTTCGAATCACCTTCCATTGATTAAAATTACAATTTCAGTCAAACAAAGTGTAGTTTAAACAAAGTGTGTATTCTATTCACAGCTTCCTAAATATAAAAGTCAGCGCTTGACTATCTTGAAGCTAAATCCCTACGATTCGCAGTTTCGCGATTTATAACGTAGAAATCGTCGAACTGGAATCTCCGGATCTCCAAACGTTTCAATGAAATCTCGTCACCTGTGGATAATCAAATGTGCATCCTGTATTCGTTTTTATTAATTTTATCGGTCTACGAGTATTAATGGTCGAGGAGGAAAAAAGAAGGGGGGGGGGGGGAACGTCAAGTTTCTCAAAAAACGAAAATCTATCTTCATCGTGCAACATCTTCGTATTTCCTCGTGTATGGAAATAAAACCTCGCTTTATCCTTCATTCTATTCTGCGTCATTTTCTATTTTTACTTGATAATTTTAAGCAATATATGAAATTCCAAAAAGTTTTGGAACACCACTTTTTCGTTGTGCACCTCAATTTCGCAGAACTAGCGTGGCCGGTGCTAAGGGACGCGTACGAGAAAATGTTACGCTGAAAATTCCTTAAAATTAACATTTTAACCGTGCACCATTCGTATACTAAATATACCTGGAAGAATAATTTTTCCGCGTACAATTTTAACACCATCGATCTTTGCTATTTAATTTTTTTCCTGACCGCAAAACCATCGTTCTGTCCATCAAGACCAACACCTGTTTCTTCTTTTTCGTTTCTCGGGAACGTTCAAATCGCGAGACAATTAAAGAATGAAAATGAACGATCAATCATACGGCTCTCTCGTTATATTTTCCCTTGCAACGTACGATATACCCTGGTTTCGTTCTCGCCCCAATTGCCCGCAACTTTTACGTAACAGCGATTCTTTATGCAATTACCATTAACCCTGTTTCATAGGCAGAATTCAGTTGGAATTCGAGGGTTGATAGAGCTATCATCGCACGAAACAAAGAAGGTGTGCGTGGAACAACCCCATTTAACGAGGCTGAAGCACTTTCAGGACGTCTTGTTCCATTTATAAACGGTACGATACAAGTGTACGCTGTACACGTGCGAGAAGATGAAGTGGACGACGAACGTAGACCCTCGGCGATGGTCAGAGGATCTCTCAGTCGTTTCACGATCATCGTGCAGAACGATATCCTCGCACAAAGTAAAAAGAAAAAGAGAGAAAAAGAGAGAGAGGGAGAAAAAACAAAAAAAAGAAAGGAGAGGAGGGAAGTGTGCAAGCAAACCGATAATTTTTATTTCCCTGCAGCCAGAACGACCGGCGATTGAACGCGATACTGCGACAGCGAAGATTGAAAAAGTTGCGAAATTTTTTGATCTTCTCTTTATTTTAAAAGATTTGAAAAATTGGTAGACAGAAAAACAGAGAAAGATCGAAAGATCGGAAGATATTGGTGAACTTTGAAATAATCTATGCCTCTCCTTTCGTTTTTTACTGATTCCATCCACCGGATAAATAAATATTCAAAGTAATGTAAGAACAAAGTGAACGCGTACGATACGTCGAGTGGAAAGTGGAAAAGTGAACTCGCGATTTCGCGCTGGCACGAAAGGCTCTTGCTAGGCTCCATGCACTTTACGCTCTATGCATTAATGAACGTGATAATAAACGCGTGCGTTATATTTACGTAAGTACGCATTTATTTTGCTCTCGTGTGCGACCGTGGGCTTTTCAAGCGCGTGCAACAGTGTCAAGTGGTACAAGGTTTGAACGTCGGACGAGAAAATGTTACTCCCTCGACTTTCCATAGGTTGCCACAGGCTTCGATTTCCTTTTCTCAAGCGCAGTTTAAAGCCGATCTTACGAAACGAACGTTCGGAAATATCCTTTTCGATCGACAAAATTATTATTATTAATATTAAACGATAATTAGACGGTAGAAAATTTAAGTGTACAGAATGCACATAACGCAGATAATACAGAAATACGTAAGATATCGAAAGTATCAAGTATAAATAATATTTATAATATTTATAATATTCATAAAATTCTACTAATCCGCATAAATATCCGCAGTCTAGGGATGATCGCGAAAAATCTATTATAAAATATAAGAAAACGCGTCTTATTACTTACTTAATATTATCTTATTACTATAAAAAGCATATTTGTACATTTGCTTCGTGCGAATGTATATCAACTAGAGATCACGAGTTTATCGTTTAGAAATATAAGCTAAGACAGGTAATTAATCTTTTTAAGCGACCTCCTCGTTTGTAACACAAATATAATCTCCCAAGTCGTTGTTGTCTTCAATTAAACATCGTTTAACGCGATTACCCCATTTGTTAATTCAGTCTTAAATTACCAGGTGGTCTCATCGCGTCTCTCATTGCCGAGAATTTTTCTGGACGCGTTCGAGGTATGACGAAAGTTCGCGGAACTCCTTTCAAGCCGGTAATTTTAGAGAACGAACCGCTGGTTACATTGACGCAATTCGATCGTTCCTTTCAAAGTTCTAAGATTAATAAAATCGATAAAACTATAGAAGATAATATATTCTAAAAATACAATAAATTCAACTACAACGGTATATTCAAATTAATCCGCGTAAATAAATCGCGGCAGTTTACGCATCTATTGGAAGATGTGCAGAAATGAACGAAATGGACAGGATGCGCAAAAATACGTAAGCTATTCAAAATATAGTACTTGTCGTAATAGTAAAGGGCCCAGATTTCGTTATCGAGCGCTACAGCCTGTAAGCGGCGATTGGAATTTAAATTGGAATTTAAAAACGAAAAAATTCGTCGTATGTGGAATATTCTGCGAGGCCTTGTCTCTTCGCCAATAGCGCGCTACATTGTTTCTTGATATTTGAAGCCATAATTCAACATCTAAAGCAGATACGTGTAATTCAACTGTTTATTTTTAGCGACGTGTAGTATATTACTTCTATTTTCATATTCCGAAGTGGCGATTTCCGCCTAATTTTGGTCCCCTACAGGGATTAGATTTGGTCGATACAGACGAGATTAGGAACGTGTTTCTTGGAAAGGAATTCGTGACAGTGTCGTCTAGTGAAAGCGAAGGAGATCAAGATATGCGGCTTCTTTCATACGTGACAATCAATTTTCGAGTGACGCGACGACAGAAAAGCGGCTTAGATGCACCGCGTGCTCTATGACCTGTGCACATTTAATTTTGTATAGATCCGTGATTTGTCTCGCGTATTGTACATATAGTTTTATAGTGTGACGTATTTTGAGCGCGTGAAAGGCGAATGATATAAACATTTTCTCATTAAAAGTAAAGGGATGAAATTAGGAACACGTTTTTTAATGACTGAAAAACGCATGCCTTTACATATATATTTTTTACTCTGTTCGTGCGAACTTTTATGAAATTACAGATCTTCGTTACTGATATTTCCACGTAATTGTGCAAATTTTTCTAGATTAAAAAATTAATTTAATTCTGGATAAATGGTAAAAAAGCTATCGGAGGACGAAATTTGGGCACCTTACCCAATTGCAGACAAAACAATTTTCTATCTAGATTCTATTTCTTCCTTTTTCTTTTCGATCGTATTCATAAAAATATGAATTTTCATAGATATTCGTAGTGCACTCGTAAGTGGACAACACCCGTGTGCACGTGAAATGGAAGGAAAAATCGGAGCATCTTCGCAATGCCCCGAACGATCAGAATGGGAATAGATTCCGCTGCGGGGTAGCAATCGAATGTGAATTTAATCAATCTGACCGAATACCGGAGTTCGTATCGCGTGCCGAGAAACAGCTAATCACCGGCACAACCTCGAAGTAATGCACACACGATGGTTTTCGAGTTGGAATTACCGCGGTGCCGACAGTCTTCGGTTACACGCGACACGACGGCTTTCGAGGGCAAATCCGGCCGACGAGTGCCTGGTTGCCAGAAAGCCGCAGACCACTCTGAAACGCTTTAACGCTTTCTATTTCCGTTCTACTCGCCTCGTCGTTCTCCTATCAGGTTCGATTCCCCAAAATCTTTCGAATCGTTGCATCTTTGTTTTAACGAGAAACATCTTCATCTTTCTCTTGCTATTTCGTTCTACTTGTCTTTCGTTAGCTTTTACATTATCTTTCATTCTAAACGATCTTTTAGTTTCAAGTACCGATGTCTTTAACTAACCAGCTGTTTTTTGACGAGTATACTCGTCATGAAGAAATGGCAGTATTTTGTGTTACGACGAGCTCTGTCAGTAATAAAGTTCAAAAATAAAACAGTCATTTCGTTGCAGCTTCATTCTATATCGTAACAGGCAGGCATACTCTGTGCTTGGCGAGTATACTCGTCATCGCTTGCTTTTTGCGACGCATTTTATGTAGAAGCTTTTCAAAGCTTTCAAAGAAGTTGCAACAGCTATCTTAAAATGTTCTATCTGTCGTTTCAAAACTCAAGAAAATTGCCGTTTCATCATTTTCTTCGTCTTCGCCTCTGTCTTTCTCCATTCGATTAAAAATATTTAATCGTTATTTCGTGACTTTACTTAGTAGTTGAAACAAATCGACACGGTTGCGTTGATAGTTCTCTGATCGATCTCGATTAAAGTTGCGGTAACATCGGTACAAAAAGAGCACGAGCAAATACGAAGTTTTACAATTGATATTCAGTCGATTGCCGTAGCAATTGAAATTGCATCGGCTTGAATCTTCATTGATTCCATTTGTACGATTGCCGTTCCGATAACTGCTATTAAATTTCTCCTTTAGTCACTTTAACGTTAAACGGCACAGAGCAGTTAACCATCTTCGATTTATTTAGACTAGTTACGGACGAAACTCTGTTCTAAAAGATTGATTAAACTCTCGGCCCTCGTTGCCACTGATATTCCAATGTAATGCAGCTAAGTTGAACGAAAGCTTTCCTAATAACGGTATAAAATAAATATAAGAATTCCAAAATTGCAAGAGTTCTTTCACTTGTTTTCTTATGTTTTGCTCTTTTATTTCTTATGTTTGCCTGTGAACGACGATACGCAAATATTTTTACTTGTCACGACTTGCGATATGAAATTATAAAAATATATCTTGTAGACAACAGAGTTACAAAAACATTTGTTACGTAACAATGTTTTGTTGCATCGGGTAGAGACTTACAGGCGAGATAGCTATAAAATTACCCGTTTCGCTGCATATGATCTTTAGTGTGAATGTGATTGATAATCTTATTCTTCCACTTTATAATGTATCGAAGTAACATTGCGCTCAAGTTACTGGTCGTTGTAAGTTGCATCGAATTTCGTTCGACGAGGATGCGTTAAAATACGATCCGTTTGTTTTTTCGTGTTCGATCGTTCTCTGAACACGTGTTTCCTTCTGGAATAAAACGCGGATTTCGATAAAACGTCTAAACAAAGGAGTAAACGACGAGCGAGTAACCGCCAAGAATCTCTTTAAATTAAAGATAAATTAAGATCGAAAACTGGCGGCCCGCCAAAGTTATGCACACGTGCGTTTCACGTTGATCTTGCGATTTCTATCGCAAAGTTTTCCGCTGTACGGGACCAGCAATCGGTAAAGTGTTTTGCGCATTTTTACGCGAAGCTTTATCGTGGCTGTGCGCAACGAGATTACGGTAATTAATTATTTACGGAAAGAATGGCTTGACCATTCTCAATGACCTTGAAACGTATCATCAAGATCAACATTCTCGACAATTTCTCTCTATACACGTGATCACAGTTCAGCCTTAGTTCCGAAGCATTCGCAAAAGACTGCAATTAAATTTAGGTTATAATTAGTGGACCGCGGATATTTATGCTATTTCGTATTTCTATAAATGTAATTGAGAAAATAGAATCTAGATAGAGAATTGTTACCGTATACTATAATATCTACTTTACTTTCGGTATTTCACGTATTTTCTCGTGTACCACGCGCATTTTGTGAGTTTCTGCACATTTAAATTTCCCATAGATGCGTGAACATTTACGATCTGATGATTACGCTGTGTTCTTTCATATGTAGCCGCGTTTCTATACCACCTAACTTAAACTTAACCCATCGATGTGAAAGAGAGAGAGAGAGAGAGAGAGAGAGAGAGAGAGAGAGAGAGAGAGAGAGAGAGACAGACAGACAGACAGACAGACAGACAGACAGACAGACAGAGACAGACAGACGGACAGACAGACAGACAGACAGACAGACAGACAGACAGAATTTTTAATATCGCGTAAGTAGAAAAGAAAAATCGATGGGTCATAGATTAGGCTGGAACAATATACGCAATGTAGCGTCAAATAATTTTCGATGAATCGATCGATACATGAAACATCGCACTTTATTCTGGCCTTCGATTGCTCGAAAATGCAACAAATATATCTGCCATGGTTGTAGGATTGTTTACATAACGAAAGTCTATAAAATAAATTGTTAAATATCCGCATGTACTATTAAACACGTAAATTGCTTTGTAACTCGAAAACTAAAGCCGTGTACGGCAGTTACGTCTATAGGGAAAGATTGTTTAGAATTCCAACCTTGACAACACGTTTCAAGGTTACTGAAATCAGCCAGCTCGTCCGCTTTGCAAATAATTAGCAAAATTACTTTCAACAACATAGATAAACAGACAGATGCGAGAGAAAACGAAGCACGAAACGAATACAGCTGAGACGAGTGCGAGATACAATAAAAAATACGAATTTTCTTGAAAGATTTTGAAAAGCTTTTTCAGAGACTTTTCAAACGTCGTACAAAATTAGAAGATACAAGACTCGCGTTTCGTTATTCGATTCTTCTTTCATTGGATATTTTTTACTATATATATCCTAATAATAGTTTCTTCGTTCAATGTACAATAGAACTCCATATATTGCTCGATTAACTGAACTTTAATTGAATCCGCTTATCTGAATATATCCCATTGTTTAAGCATAGGTAGCAGGTGAAACGAACGAACTTCTGTGATATGAATAATCCAGCTACATAGGTTGTTTCCTTCTGATAAATTCAGATAAGTGAAGCCTTTTTACGTATATGTGAATAATTAATCGCCACTTGATTACCTTAGGCTCTTTCGTTTACATAAAAATACGATAATATGGAATTGTTGGTGCCAGCTGTCTCGGACGTCGTGTTTAAGTACACGTGGCCCGTTCCAAATTACAAAAAAATTATTTTAAAGAAAAAGCTCATCGATAGCCCGTCGTTCGACATCAATGTGAACGATATTCGCAGCACGTGGAATTTGTCCATCAGATTCTGGAAGAATCCTGATGGTAAGAAGAACGTTATCCCAACTATAAGTCTATCGTTTCGATCATTACTAATCTGAATCATCTTTCCCACAGTATAACGTTACACTTACATTTGAAATATTATTTTATGGATAAACCACATTAAGACGGAATGATTTAACTTGAGACACGATGTGACTTAACTAGAGAAGATTTTATAGCCTACCTTGAGATACATTGTAACTTTGCTAAAGCAAGATTATATTCTTTCAAATTCTCATTTTAACATATCCGGTCGCGAGAGTTTCCTATTTTTATTTTCTTTGTAATGAAACTTGTTATATTTGATTCGGAAAGAGAGAGAGAGAGAGAGAGAGAAACACAGACCGTTTTTCAACTTTATCGCGGCATTTCTCAGAATTCAGTTCATCTTCTATTCCCATTTTCCTTCGTTTATTTTTTCCATTCGAAACAATCATTGATATCGACTTTATTACAAGAAATGGATGATCCACTGTTTGATAACAGGCAAACGAATGATAAACCCGATGGTATTGTGCCTGAACATGTTGAACTGCACCGTAGATGAAGCGGAACAAGCGAAGATACGATTTCAATTTGCAGTTTTCAATGCTGACGTTAAACACTGGGAGTACTGTCATGTTAGCAGGACAATACTTGAGCTGAAATCATACACGGACATCATTTCCTTGGGATACAGGGACTTGTCCATCGCCGACAGGCATTTAAAGAAGAACGGTGAGGTGATGTTAATGGTTAAGATACAGATAATCCATTACGAAAGCGAGAAACATCACTTGTCGCAGGCAAGTACTCTCACAATCAGTACATATAATAGAAACCCATTTAAACAGAGTTTGAAACTCATTCTACGGAGGATTTTATCTTTCACGAGAAAAGAATTATTTTTCAAGTTACATTAATACAAAGCGAGATTGAAAAGGAAATAAATCCTGTCAAATAAAATAAATGATATTTTTTTAATATAAATGGATAATTTAAATATTAAGACATTCCAGTAATTTAATACAACTGCATAATATAGAATTGATCAGAAAAAATATCAGGAATAAAATGGCAAGTATATAAATTAGACAATGAATTAATATGTTCCAGGATATGGCCAGACTATTGAAGCATTCGTATGGCGCAGACACTAAGTTGACTTGCGGGGGTTTGAATAAAATGGAAATTCCAGTTCACAGCAACATATTGGCTGCTCGTAGCAACGTTCTCGCTGAAATGATTTCGCCCATAAGAGAATTGAATAACACGAAAAGCTCGAAGTCGGATACTGCAGAAGATACGATATCGGACATGAGAGAATTAGAAGAAAATATAATCGATAAAGAAAACGAAAGTTCCAATGTACGTGTCAGAAGTTATTCTGTGCCAATGTTACAGAATATTCGAATTAATTTATTCTGAAGTCCATGAACGACATAACAAATCCATATTCTGATATCGTATTTATTAAAGCCTTAACGTTAACATTAGAACATTAACATTCACCTTAATGCAAAAATTTGACGTTTAAAATGAAATTTCTTTTATTATGTGCTTGCATAAAATTAATATAATTTTGTAGAAGTTTAATGTATTTCTTGTAATTAATAAATTATTATTTTGATCTTTTTTTATTGTTTTCTGCTAACTAACATACTACAATTAATTATAAAAACACATGTATAATTTTTTTCGTGACATAATCATATAGTAGAAATAATTTTTAATTGAGTTTACTTTCATGGGTGAGTACTCAGCGTCCTTCGTTATTAAATACTATAATTCTTTAATAATATTTTATATAAAAATATTTTAGAATCATTACGTGTATGCTCTGAATTTGCTGGATCTTAGCAAAGAAGTGACAGAAGAATTGTTGCGATACATTTATAGCGATCACGTTGATAATTTGGATATTTTCGCTCAGGAACTTTTATCTTTGGCTGAACGCTTTTGCCTACAAGGTATTACATGCTCCAATACCGAGGAATTTTTATTAGAAATCTGATTTCAATTAATAAAGCTGTTGGTAATTATCTCTTTTAGGGTTAAAAGAACTCTGCGAAAGAAATCTTATCGAAACGATAACCCCAGAAAATGTAGCTAGCAGACTTTTGGTTGCAGATGAGTTTGGCTGTGATGCGCTTAAAAGAGCGAGTTTGGCATATTGCGAGAAAAATATAACGATGCTCAACAAAAGTTTAGCATGGAAAATGATGGAACAAACAAACCCAGAATTATTCAATGAAGTTTGTGAAGCTGGTATTAGCAGTTCAAGATCAAGTAACATAGATGATAGTGAATTAAGCAATTGACGTTTTCCTTTCTTGTATGTATAAGCAATTTAGTAATTAATTGTGAAATATTATAAATGTTAGTCAACGGTTTTATAATTTTCAAAAGGATGAATCAAGATATGATATAAATTCTATAGAAAGTTTGATTACTTATAAAATACTGTTGAAAATGTATAATTCCAACGAATAACTTTAATAAAGAACGTTTTTATAAATTTTAGTATATTTTTATATTTAACTAAATTAATTTAATCAGAAATTAACTTACGGTGGTTTAATATTGGCTAGTGAACACTCGATCGCTTGCAATCTTAAGCTGAGAAAATCGGTTCGAAGTTCCAATACGGAATTGTGGTGGATTATTTCATGATCTCCATAGTCCAAGTAAAATACTTCGCATTGATCATTTGCAGGTAGGGAAATAACTTCAGCTCTGTACCATTGCTTATTAAAACCGAATTTTGCTGCTACCAATTGGCCAACTTTTATCTGAAAAGATAGAATAGTAATGTAAAGAAATCTTTCAAATATTTCTACATACTATTGGATATTAAATTATTCAATCATATATTTACACTTTTCAACTTATGCATTTCATAATTTTCTTTATTACTGTAGTAAGCATTCATGTCAGACACTAATTTATCTAGTGCAGTAATTCCAGGACCAACAATTTGAACCCAAAACTGACTGGGAGTTTCCATTGCAGACACATATACTTCTATGAAACCATCAGATACTAGAAACAAAAATATAAAATATATAAAATGTTCATAATATCACAAATGAGAATATTATTTATATTTCATGTACCTGGTAATGTTAAAGATTCAGTATTTTGACTCTGTTCAGATGTGTTAATGGTGTTACGAGGAGATAATTTTCCTCTAGGCAGTCTTGCAGCAGAAGAAGCCTGTAATTTTGTACGTTCTTGTTCTTCTTCATCAATTTTCTCTTGAATTAATTCTAAAGCTGTATTAATTTGTTTAGATGTTCCTTTTATAGTAACTTTTCTTTCAACATCTGTAAAATATTAGTAATTGTCAAAATTTGAGACAAAACCAAAGACAAAGCATGACAATATAAATTTATACAAAGTAAACATACGTGACTCAGAAGGAAGAAAGGCACTTTCAATAGTGACTTTCGCACCAGAGACTGTTTGGATATGATGTATAACATCACCACCTCTTCCTATTATTTTCCCACATACTTTTTGAGGAATAGACAATACATATGATTCAATTATAGGCTGATTATAAATTATGGACTTTATCAAATTTTCAGCTAGATATACAGATTCATAGCTTCCTTTTATGATGCAAATACGTTCTGGACATTCAATATTATCCTCTTTAAAGTGAACCTGAGTCCCTGTTTTATTTTGTATATCTTTTATCATCGAACCACCCCTTCCAATAACAGCAGGTACAAATTGTCTGGGTACTTTACATTCTATTGTATATCGTTTTGAAATCTCAACTTGACTTTTTCTGGATTTAATATCTTCTTCATCCTGTGTAATCAAAGAAGCGATTAAAATAAAGTATAAATTAAACAATGTATAGTCTTGTAATCATTTTTAAACTTACCTTTCTGTACAATACATATAGTACAGCAATACTAATGCTTGTTAAAGATAAACCAAGTAAAATTGGTGGTGTAAAATAACGGGCCATCCACCTCATTTTATATTTGAATGTTTAAAACCGTTATTTATTTCGTACTTTTTATCTCCGCAAAAATAAATTTGGATTTAAATTTGGAACGTGCTTTAGAGTTGCTATGAATGTAAGATTTCATAACCTCGTATCTTACGAATGAGAAACAATCATGGCGTGGTTTACGAAGTAAACCACAACATGCTGATACAAAAAATCCGCTATTAGAATGGTTTTAGATGAGTTTCTAACGATTTATTTCACCCATTAAGTAACTATCGATGGCATTTTAGACTCGAATCGAAAATCGTATTTTTAAAACTGTATTATTACCAACAATGAAAATAAAATGTGTTTTAAGGAATTACTCATTTGTTTAAAAAAGTATATGCAAATTTTTATATAATCTCCTTATTTTATACAGCTGTCTACTGTATTCATTACAGACAAAAAATATTTAGCAATATTTTAAAAATATGCATAAGTATAAATATTTATAAAATGTATACATCTTGTTTGTTATATTGGTATCAGTACAAAAGAGGTCATGATGTTGTTACCAAAATTAGATCATGACGGTTGATTTAAATGTATCGTCTATACTAGCAATGAATACATGGATATAATTATTGATAAATGAATTATTGATAATGATACAATATTAAGGGGGGTGTCCTAAATTAAAATGTCAAAAAAATCGTTTCTTTTTTATTGCTTAAATTGATAGATAAACTATCTAAGAATATGTTTACAAAGTGATAGAGAGGCCAATTCTAAATATTTCCAAGAATATTTCCAAAGCCGAAAACAGACGAGCGTCGAGTAGGCGTGCGAGCGCTCGTCATTCCGACTTTCTATTCAGAATTTCATACCTGAAAAAAGTTGAAGGGTCGTTCAATGCAATAGTTATAATCCATGGTTGTATCTATTTGAGTCTTAATGTGTCTAATAGAAGTATAAATTTGTATGATTCATTTAGTAGTTTGTAGCATCAACGGTTAACTTGTTCAAATTCTTGACGCATACACATCGTAAGAATATCATGGCAAGTTATCCAAAAGGTACAAAATCGACCTTTGAATGAGCTTCGAAACGGGATCTTTCCCGCCGATTGAAGACAGCAGCGACAGGACGCCCATGAAGTAGGCTTAGAAATCTGTTATAAATTTTTTTACTTTAAAAAATTTTTTTTGTATTCGTTAAATATATATAAAACCATACCTCAAAATTCAATAACTTCATTTCTTTCTTTCCCTTCTAAAAAAAAAAATTAAAAAACGCTGTTTTAGAACATTCTAATTCAGGATACCCCCTTATCCATGTTAACGAGGTATTTGTAAATAACTTTTGGGATATGAAATCATAAACTATATATATATACATATATACAATCTTCCCCTTTATTAAACAATAAAATACTATAGCAACATTTATTTATCCATAATAATTGATTTAAGAAAATTATTAAATTATTTATGGGCTTTTCAAAAGTTTCACACTCAATCGATGTATATAGCTAATATTGAGGAAATAAGTGGTTTACGAATGGACCACAGGATATACGAATGGATAACAGGATATCGTGGTTGATGTCTGAAAATTATTCATGTTTTTGTTTACTATATTATTATGTAAACAAGAAGTTGATATTTAAAAACATAAAAAATATAAAATTTTTTTTAGTAAATTATTGTACATTACTAGACATATGTTTTATAGCATAGTTATATCTGGTTATAGATAGAACGGTTACACAAGAGTAAGAGTAGCACACATACATATGAATAATACTCGATACGTTCCCACGGATAACATACATAGATATATCCATGATATGCTTCTTCATATTTCCCTGATACCTCACGCTTTGGAATCACTAAAGGAGTTGAGACTTACTTTATTAATAACAGATACAAATATATAATTTGTGTGCTTTACAAAGCAGGTAAACTATTTTAACATTATCTGTGAAATTACTCAATCAATCTTTTTAAAAAGTCATGAATGATTGATAGATAAGTGAAAATCGCTGTTAATTATCAAGTACAGCAAAATGACTAAATATGTATATATATACATATGTATTTGTACGTAAGTACTCATTAACATGTTTAACTAGTGTCTATCAGGTCCAATACATTATTCAACACTTTACTTAATATGTTTTATTGGAGTTATTATCTAAATTTCTCGTATTCTATGACAGGAAATTATTTCTAGTAACTAAAAATTAGTATTGTTAATGTAAGATCTATATATGTACATGGAAAATATAAGAACAATAATGTATGCACATACTATATCTTATACTCAAGACGTTTGCTTAAATTGTACATTTTCAAAGCAGTTGTGATGCTATTTTAACGTATTGATTATTATATCTTACATTTCATTACCATTTTATTGACGCGCAATCGTGCTAGAAAACAAAATGGCTTTCATCATTGATAGACACGCGCTAACTTGTCTATCATTCGCAGAAAGTGGCGTCTCTAATGAATAGGGAAGCATATGATAGAGGAAGTAAGTTTCCAGTAAATGAACGCGCCACATTTGGATTTACGTTATTCTTACTTGCATTAACGCTGTGAAAATATAATCGTACGTATTGAATAAATGCTATATATGTATGTACATATATACATACGTATATAGTCAAAATAATTTTCAAATTGAAATTTTTATCTCTGCTATGTTTGTTAGATATATGTTAAATTGTTATCTCATAATGTTAAATAATTCTATTCAAACCTCTATTTAATTCTAATATGTATATAATATGTTTCGTTCCTTTGTATATTTCCATGTGAGAAGTACACTTTTATATTAGTAATAATTACATGTACATTCAACAGTATCAATTTTATGGTAAAAAAAAAAGAGAGAGGTATCGTGTCCCTCTTCTGTTAGTTTTTATCTTTCGGTCGAATTGTCTGCGCTTGCGCATAAAATCAGATTATGGCGTTATATAAGGCGCGGAATATTACTGCTTACTATTAGTTTACAAAGTGATTTTTATTGTAGATAGAACGTCACAAAAGAACAATGAAACCACGTGTATTGGTTACAAGTAACGATGTACCAACAGCTGGCATAGATCTTTTGCGGACAAAGTAAGTATACTTTTTGAGAAAAAATATTTACTAGTGTTATTTATAGTGATTTAAAAAAGAAAATATTAAGAAGACCATTGTAATGCTGGAATTATTTGAACAATGGACATTATTGGAACAATTCACAATTATTTCTGAATTTTTAATGATACATACTTATATGTTACTTGGAATTTAATACTTTTTTGTTTAGATGCGATGTCACAATCATTCAGACGGCTATGCCTAATCGGGAAGATGTATTGCAAGTTCTTCCTGGTCATGATGCTATCTTTGTTGCTGGGCATATCGTTATAAATAGCGATTTTCTTAATAATGCAGGTAAATATTTAATCATATTAATCTTTTAGACTATATGGTGGTTTATGTTCTCGCGGAGTTTTAAAATAAGCCAACAGTAACGGCGCCAATCAACTCGGACTTTTAAAATTTAATTGATGGAATAAGCATATATCCATAATTATCCATAATTATGAATAATTGAGTTCGCATTTTAGAATTTATTAGAAGTCTATTAACTTTCTCTTTTTTGAAATAATCGGCTTAAGTAACGGCGTTATATTGAGTATTGTATTTTCTGACGTATTACTATACATATCTATTTCAAATTATAAACAACAAAATGTAAATGTTTATTTACGTCTTTTATGAATGAAATTTAAAGAAATATCAAAAAATAGGATCGTCTCTAAAAGTCGTCTCAACAATGTCAGCCGGCTATGACCATTTGGATGTTCCCGAAATTAAAAGAAGAGGTATCAAAGTCGGTCATACTCCTATGGTTTTATCAGCTGCAGTTGCAGAAATTGCAGTACTTCTGACATTAAATGCAGCAAGACGAACTCATGAAGGACGTCTAAAACTTGAACAGTAATTAGAAACGAACTTTTTATTTAATCGCTTCTGAAAATTATAATTAATCAAGTTAAAATTATATATCCATTCAAGAAATGTTATACAAATTTTATTCGGATGTTATTCAAAAATTTAGAAGGATATATTTACTAATCTTAATCATAGAAAATGTTAAGTGTCATTTAATACACATGTATAAAATTCTTAAAAATTTAGAGGACAAGTGGCAAGATCTTTGCAATGGTTACTTGGTCAAGAGTTAAGAGGATCAACAGTTGGCATTGTTGGTTTGGGCAATATTGGACAAGCTATTGTTAAACGACTGAAAGGGTTCGATGTAGATCGTTTCGTTTATACCGGACATTCTCGTAAAAAAGCAGGTATTTATAAATGCATAGATAAAAATGAAATATGCATTTTTGACAGAACTGTTTATCTGTATTTCATTCTTAAATAGGGGATGAACTTGGAGCGCATTATGTGTCTCTTGATGACCTTCTTGCACAAAGTGATTTCGTAATTGTTGCTGTCCCCCTAAATAATGAAACCAGAGGATTGTTTAACGATGATACTTTTAGTAAAATGAAAAGAAACGCGGTATTTGTAAACATTGCCCGTGGGCAAATCGTAAAGACAGATGCCTTGATTAGAGCATTGCGTAATAACACAATTTTTGCGGCGGGTCTTGATGTTACGGATCCTGAACCACTGCCTCCCGATCACGAACTTCTTAAACTTCCCAATGCTGGTAAATATCGTTAATCATATAAATGCAAGGTTTAAATGAATTAATATATTTATCCCTTTTTTTAATATCTTTATTAACAGAAATTCCATTCTATATTTTCATGTAATATGTGTACATATTAGTTAATTGTAGAAATATATAGCAAAGTTGTATATATATACATTAACAAATATAAAATGTACTGCAGTGGTCATACCTCATTTGGGCAGTGCTACTACGAAGACACGAAATGATATGTCTCTTACTGCAGCACAAAACATTCTCAATGGATTAGAGGGTAAGCCACTGATATATGAATTGTAACTAATATGTTCTATTGCATGTATGAAGTATAAACTTTTATTACATAATTTAAGACTATATATTTGTTTGAAGTAATATAATGATACAATGATATATTCCTAGCATATTTAAGAATATTAACTGACACATATACATATACATATATAACATGTATTTTAATATCACGTCTTTTTACATAAATTTATATTACCTATATATGTAAAATTTCCGAATGGCTCATCAAATATATTTTGGAAATATTGAAATGCCTCTGATGTCTTGTAATAGTTTCCTACTTATAAAAATTTGTAGTATCTACCTCTTCTTCTTTATTTTTTGCATTTTGCATTGCAAGGTTTAGGAGATACTTCCTTTTTTTTAGATAGATATTTAAAATGTCATATGAAACTAATCAAACACAATTATGAAAGAATGTAACCCTCCAGTTTCTTATAAATTAGGGAAAAATATCCCTATCATTATTATTCATTATCATCATATTATATCATTATTTAAAACATCATAGAACATCTGTTCCTTACAAGTTTTTGTCAAATTTAAGTGCAAACTTTTGGTATTTATCACCCGTAATGCACAACAGGTAACCATCAGGCTTCCACTACTGCATTTTTTAAATTACTTAGGATTGGATCAATTTTAGTTTCCAAAGATAAAATATGGCCTGTATTACAATTATGACTCGCAATAAAACTTATTACTAAAGGTAATTTGTTCATCTGAACTACCTACAAAATAAATTAATAATTAGATTTACATTAGCTTTTACATATATTTGTTAGTGTTATATTTAATGAAAATAATAATATTCTATAATAATAATAATAATAATATGTACTTTTTTTAATTACCTGATAACTACTATACATGCATATAATTGTTTTATTTTTCCCTAAACCCAATTTGCTCCCTTGATCTGTTGCCATGCCAAATGTAGATAAGAAACTTGCTCTCATAGCTAATTCAGGTGTCGTATCATCAGTTACAGATATGACAGGTACTCCATCCCTATCTGTTATCAGTATACTATGAAGTCCTTCCACACTACTTAAAAGCCCATAAAGAAATTTTCTTAATTCCTGAGATAACAAAAACAAAGATATAAATAATGATAATTAATAACAATATTATGATACTATATGTGCTTTCGTAAATTATGATATTTCTATTCATAAAATACATATTCTTTCCATAAATATTTTATAAATATTTTTAAATTAACTTGATACTATCTATATCTAACCTTAAAATATAGACTACATTATATCTTATAAAATAATAAAATATAATCGGAAAACTTACTGCTGTCATTTTTAATATTCACTATGATAAGCTACGCGGTAGATTGTAAACTTATTTAAGTCTAATAAATCTTAAATATTAGGACTATCAAATGCTTCTTTTGACAGGTTGTCATATGATAAACGTAGAATGCGCGCACATCGCATTTAAACTACCATGCTAAAAGAAGCTCTTGGAACGCAGTTCGAATTTGAAATAGTTGTTAGATATTTGTTGTTAAAAATTGTAAATGTAAATTAAACTGTAAAACTGTAAGTTAATAATTTATTAATTCTAGAGATATATTAACATCTAAGTGAATCATAGGTTATAATTAAAACTAATGATTTGGTTTTGTTTAAAAATATGGCCCAATTTTAAAAATTTTGTTTATTTTGACTTTACATTCCGTATTTATAATGTTTGAGATGAAATTGTATTATTTATTTTAGAACAACTAGGGGATACTTTAGATACAAACTAAATATATAGTAACTCAACATCCATGCAATTTGTAACAATATTTTTATTAGAAAATTTCCTTTATCCTAATAAAAATTAGTAAAAAAGAAAACAGTGATAATGTATAATTTATTACAGTATATAGGTCGATGAATTGTATAAATTTACATGCAAATTATGTTTCATTGTATCAGAGTACTATCATTACTATCGTTTTTATAATTATCATAAAATACAGCTTATCATATGTATTAAACATAAAACAATCATTACATCATTCAAAATGTATTAGAAGAAAGAAAAACACTTATTTCTATAATTACTTTTTTTTAACATCCACATATGAGTTTGTACTAGAGAGTTAATTTGACACTTGAGTAACATCCAACATAAACATTTTTGGTATATCTTGACCATAATATATTTTTGTGTTATGTGTTAGTGCTTCATATTTCTTTAGTTCTAAAAATTCTCGGGTAAGGAGAAGCTTATTTGCTTCAGCCTGCATTTTTGTTTGATAATATTCAGCATCTGAACGACTTTTCTGTCTTGCCAAATGCATTTCATCTTCAATAGCCGCTATTCGTTGTTGTGACTGTTTTTCCATAATTTTTTGAATATACTGTATTTTTGCTACTTGTGCCTCTTTTTCTGCTTCAATAACAGCTTTCTTTCTATCGGTCTCTGCATCCTTTTCGACGACTTTTTGATGCTGTGTTGAAATTAAAAGTTTTGTTTTCTCTGCTTCCCTGTAGTAGTTATTAAAATATTATTCAAGTTTTTTAGAATCTATCATGAACTTAAATCTATGGTACTTACATTAACTCATAATTTTTTCTGATAGTTTCTGGAATTTTTGGTTTAGTTACTCTAACTGCATGAATACTTAAACCAGGTGCTAAGTCATTTAAGTCTTTTTGTAAAGCAGTTTTCAAATATTCATCTATTTGATCAAACAAGTCTATATATACCTCGTGCAATGTGTGTACAGAACAAAATTGATTTAATTCATGGTGAATCTTATTGAATATTAATGTTTGATCATAATCTGCTGTAAAGTTTCTCACCATGTTATAAACTATAATTAAAAGAATTAATATACAATATTGCAATAATTTATAACTTCTAGTTCAACATAATAAAATTCTTACCACTACTTGCATCTAATATATTTACAACTTCTATACGATCAAAATAAATCATTACACCTCCACTTGTTCCGCATGGAACATTCTTTACTTCATCTGTCTGTAGTGTAACTTGGACAGAGCGATATGTTGTTAATGAGGGTATCATCATATGAAACCCAGGGTTGCTGACTTGAGGCAATAATGCTCCACCCTGTACCATTTAATAGAAATGCTTATAATGTTTATAATATTAGACTGAAATATATTTATAAATTACTTACTCTAAAATAAACACCAACATGACCTTCTTCTATACGATGTAAAGAAAAGTTGAAAACTATTGTTAAGGCAATGCAAAAACATATTCCAATAATGCTCTGGTCAAACATGCTATTTTAGTTGCTAAAATAGAAATATATCGTGTTGTATGAATTAAGGAAATTAATAATCCGCTATTTATTTATTGTATGTTGTTATTTAATTATTTATTTATTGTAACAAGCTATTAATTTTGTATCGTACACAAGAATAATATTTATTACAAACTGTATTCAATAAAATAGCAATAATTTGTTTTATTTACACTTCTATCATTGAGGTTATATTTGACTTATATATATTACAAAACTTTGTAAACCGTTAGAATATTACCTACTTGCGAATATATTAGGAAGTAAGTAAACTTGTGAATTTAGATTTTCAACGTATAAATGTTGAATATTTTATGTTTCAGTCAATTGTGCCGTTTCAGTTGATATATCAGATTTTGTTATAAATTAAATCGTTTGCTTAACTCATGTTATATATTACATTAAATAATGAATTAACTTTTTAAAATTACATTTGGATATGATTTCCATATATACATATACTATACATATCATACATTCTAATATCGTTCAAGTAAACAGAAACCGATAACCATTAAACTAGAACAATCTCAACTGACAAGGATAATTTCTCATAAGGAAATGATGATTAATAGTTTCAAATTCTTCTTAATGTTATTAAAAATAATTTAAAAAATATTAATACAGATTTAAACAAGAATAATATTATTTATTCTGCAACATTATTAAAACAATATAGTGACATTTTTGATTACTAGAGTCACGTATGGCGCTTAAAATAATACAAAATTATTAAAACTTTTGTTTACTTAAATTACCAATATATCTTTATTTCCTGTATGTACATCTTTATAAAAAGAATGATAAAAGTTAATTTATATAGCATTCATTATTCTTAACGTAAAAGACATGTTTCTCTCGGGTATTTTAAGTATTTTTATTTCTCTATTTGTTTTTATTAGATTTATTTTTCTGTAATTTTTTTCTGTCACGATTGCCACTTTCCTCAGCTTCATTGATAGTTTTAACATCGGCTATATTCTGATTTAATGCCTTTAATTCTTGCAAAGCTCGTTTGGCCAATTTCCCTTCTGGCGTGTCCACTGGTTCCAAAAGGAGCATCGTTAGGGACTTCTTCAAGAGACTCCCGGCCTCTTCAAGGCGCGAAGCTAATTCGTTTGAAGAAATTTCCCGTGCGGAATATGCACGATTTGCTAACAACACTAGTGGTAAGTGCATTTCGTATAACATTATTCCTAAAAAAATATATGTATATTAATAGACGACGTACTTTATTCATATTCGTATATATATATATATATATTAAATTGATATCTAAACATATTTAAAGTTGCTGCAGAATTAAAATTCGGTTAATATCATTTTTCACTGATTTTACTAAGTCGAATAAATAAATTACTCGATTAAAAATACCTTTCAATCGAGATATTCCTGGTTCGATAATTTCAAGCATATCGTACATTTCCTTACATACGTCAGACATTTTCTGCATAATTTTTTTTTGTGGATTTGGCGTCGCCACTTCCTTTCTATAGGCAGCTAGTAACTTTTGTTTCAATGATAGCATTAGAAAATGATTTCGATGGAAAGACTTCGACAATTTCGCCATTAAAGTTTCCAATCCCTTGATTATTAAAAATCAACATATATATTAAATTAGATAGATGCTCAATAATGTACAATCATAATAATTCTATCATATACGAACTTTAATATCGTAATCGTCCACATCGTCGATCAATGTTCTGGTTATATTTAAAGTGGCTCTGACAAGACGACCTCCGATGGAGCTTTTGCACTTGTTGCATTGCCATCTCGTTCCTTTTTCGTATGGAAACTTTGTCAGAGGGTTTTGCATTCCTATGTAACCCTCTCTACATCGTGGACACAGAATACTGCTCATGTAAGATCCCATTTCGTATGGATCGCTGCATAATGGGCACTCGCATTCGAAATACTTCCCACCTCGCAAATGTTCTCTTCTACCTAAGGTTCCCTAGCAATGAAACATGTAAATGATCAATTCTCAAAACGATCGATAAAGAATTGATAGATCTGCACAACTTTACAATTTGTAATTTTAATCGTTAGAAGCTTCGTACATGATATAACGCGTTATAATAGTATTTTAATGATTTTAAACAATTTCTCACGCAGAGTGATTTGGGTTTTGTGAGATAAAAATCTTCATAATAAGCGAATAAACAAACCAAAAGCGACGAGGTATAATTGAAGTAGATTTCGTCGCCTTCTTTGATCGGTAAACTGGCGTATACAGTAAGCTGAAAATTGTCATCAGCAGTTAGATGAGTGTTACCCCTGCAGTCGTGAGCCATCAGGGAGGCCTCCACATATAAACCTCGTAAAAGAAGTCCATCCAGACCTCCCGGAGATCTGAGCTCGAAACAATTAACGTCTAAAATTCCACACAATAGTTGGAGGAGCTCTGAGACAGATGGGTCGTCATCAGGAACTAAATGAAGCGATTTTATCACCTATTTGAAACAAGAAGACTTATTATAGAAAATTAATCGTCTTTCTTAATTAGTTGCCTCGTTTTACTTACATTTACGACATTTAGTTCTCTATCTTTCCAGACGGACGTGTTTCTTCTCTTATCTGTATGAGCCTCCATAGATTCGACTTGTTTCCATAATTCTGGATCTCTTTGTCTCAAGAGCCATAATCTTAACGGTAATAATACACCGATGATATTTTCCGTATTGTTTATTAATAAATCTTTATTGCGTTTGAAAATTTCGCACTCATCCGGTGTATGATGTTTCGATCGTTCCTGAAAAATGACTAATGATCAATGATAACTGACGGTGCTTAACAAAATAGTGTACCTTTCTCCAAGAGAGTAAGTAAGGTACGCTTTGTTAAATTAGTGGCGATTAAAGAGGAAATTTAGAGAGAAAGTTTGAGTAAAACGAGTGAATTATTTTTGCATCTACCTCGCAGACAGTACTGCACAGAGGTGCAATGTTGCATTTTGAGCAAACATACTGTAGTTCTTTCTTGATTTTTGGCAACAAACGCAAACACGCAAAGCATGCCGGATCTTTGCTGGAAGTTATAGGTCCAACAGCGATCGGTTCTTCACGAAGTATCACTTCTCCTGCTGTTAAATTCTTCGCCGCCTGTAAATATCTTATAAAAGACGATTATATAAATATATCTCAAAATACACAATACATCTAACGTGATATATACACATATGATTTCAATTCAATTCGTAATCAAATCAGTTACGAAGATAAAAAGTGTATATATCACGATATACAATATCATATTTGCTTTTTGGCTGAGATTAAATATAATCCAAGAATTTATGAACACAATACTGCCAATAAATGCTATTTCAACGCTTTTAGATGCCTATCGCGTTATATTTACTTAAGATATATGTGTTGTATGTGTTTATACCTGCCCAGCTTCTCTGAGTAAGCAACTCTATACTTTAACGTAGGAGTCGCAGCATTTTTCGATTTTCCTTCCATCGTGGTATATTAGTCCAGCTATTTTCGTCAATCGCTTGAAAGAACGTATGTACTTACGTGTCTTATGCGAGACTAACGATACTTAGACGCGTGAGAGTTTGACGGTATCGTGCATTTCCTACGGTTCGTAACTGACACCGAAATACAGGAAGTTGTAGCGGGAGCCGTCTCTCTTTAGTACTCTCGATACGCTATATTATTATTAGAAGTAGCGTAGCGCGTGCTTGTCGAGTATTCGTAACAAAACAATGCGTAGGTAATGGCTTTAGGGACCGCGATCGTCCACGATCGTTCACATTTTAAATAAATCGTTCTTTCGGTGTTGATGAGATCTTCTAAGAAATTTAGATGCCAATAGAAGACTGATGTAAGCTTGACGAAGATTAAAAAAGATCGAACTGTTACGAGAGGGATTTGGAGAATTAGAGACAGTTTTATTTTCTCCATTTGTGTTCGTCGTCGTTCGTTAGATGAGATCTGATATGCGATAAGTTTTTAGTAAGAAACATTATGTTGAATACATCATATTCGTATTGAAACATGATATATGTATTTATTACGTACGTACGTACGGTCTTGCGTAACTTTATTAACAAAGAAATACGTTCGTACAAAGCTTCATATATTTACAATAAATAAGTATTTATAAACTTTTGATTGATTCCTCGAGTTGAGCCAGAGATTCTTTAGCAACGATACCTATTTGACCTTCCGGTGTGTCCGGTGGTTCTAGGCATAAAATTAATGCCGCTTCTTTCAAAATGTTGGCAGCCTCTATCATTTTTGATTTTAGGGCAGCTTCATCGATCACTCCGGCGTTCCATTGCGTTTTAGCGATAAAAAGTAAAGGCGCGTGGAGCTCATAAAGTGTCATTCCTTTATCGGTAAAAGCAAAATATTAATAACAATCGTTAATAAAGCATTATCCATTAACAGAAGTTCATTACTGTTTAATTGACATTTGGCGTAGATATCTCAGGAAATAAACTGCGTTATCGTTGAAAGTACAATAACAAATGGTAGATAATTATAAATCCTTTACCTCTTATACGAGAATAGCCAGGTTCTATGACGTCCAAGACCTGAAGTAACAGCCTGCAAATATCGATTTTATGTTCTAATACGACGTCAGGCAAATCATCTAGGAGGTACTCGTCCACGCGGCCATACATTTGTGTCAACGAATGTCTGCAAAGCGAAGTTCCTGGATTATTTCAATCTTCTAAATCCTCTTACCACGGTTTTAACATTACCGACAAAATAGGTATCAAAATTTGTATCTATTGAGAGACAGCGTTGTGGATTTGCCAATTGAGATTGCAGCATAATTTATATACAATAAGCGGATAATTCTTCCCATTCATACAGTATACGCACGAAACTTTACACACAAACATAAATTTACCACGTGTCACCATACATCATCATACATGGCATTATACATTTCAATCTCCACTGTGTATTCTTACAATCGCCTCTCAATGGTAATCGATATTATAATGTAAATATTTTATCTGTCTTTATCTTGGTCAACTCTCGATCGCTTGTTATCTACACCGCATAATCTGATAAACATTTATCATGTATATGAATTACCATATTAATAAGATTATATTTACCTGAGCATCGTAAGGAAACCATGTCGAGGGTGTAAAACCGAACGATATTTTTTCACCACTGTTTCCCTTTCCTGAATGGCATCAGCTCCATCAGCACCGCTAATGGTCTCCACTGCATCCACTTCTGCTTGTATGATATGCAACACTTTTCGAACGGCTGATCCCGATGTCGTAAATTCACAATGCGTACATTTCCATGAACTTTCTGGATCTGTAACATAAATTTAATTGGAAATTGCGATTACGATTAATCGTATTCTTAACTGTATATGGATCAGTCTATATCGTTAGCGAGGCAGTCATACGAGATATTTTTACCCAGAGAATCTAAAGATAACACAATTCCGTTATCACACTTGTTGCATTTCAACGAAGACACATGCGTTCCAAGTTCAGTGGGATCTGAACATCTTGGACAGGCACAGGCGAAATATTTTCCTTCGAGAAGATGTTCTCTTCTCAATAGCGTAGGAAGTAACGAATGTGTGTAACTTCCGTAAAGTTCTCCACCGGCAGGAATTTTGAGGGTGGTACGCAATCGTACTCTGTGAACAGAGTAAAAGTTCTTTAGATACTATTTATCAAGTAACTTGGCGATTTATTACTGAATTTAAGCAATTATCATTTTACCTATAATCAGTTGGTGAAATGCTGTGGCATGTATTAGAGATGCACGAATGATTCATTAGAGCCACTGTTGGATACAGTGCTCTCGCGCTACATCCTTTCGCTGTTCGAATTTCGAAAGTATTGATTTCTAGAATTCCACATGCTGTGTGAATTTGTTCTTCCGAGAATCTGCGATGGAACAAAACGAAAACATAGGTCGATGATAAAATTACTTATTTCTCTCGCGAGATTGACGAGTAATTACCTGTCTAATTTAAGTTGTTTTCTTATATAGTCCACTATGTTAATCTGATTTGATTGCCAATGTTTCTTTTGACTTCTTATTTTATTGTGAGCCTCCATGTCCTTTATCTCATTGTTCCACCTTTCAGGATTTCTCTCCGATTCTAGAAGCAATCTTAACGGAGTTATACATTCCAATTGCGGCACTCCATTTTCGTTTGCTTCTTCCAGAGCAGCCTGCACGTTAAACTTCTCGTTGGCTTGTACGAATACCTACAAATAAGATACGTGAGTATTATAGTTTGTCGTTCGATACGTAGCATAAAAACGAATCATATTTCTAAATCACACGTCTTTTAACATCTTCACACTTTCATTTTCCGCTTTTAACACCTTCTTTTCTCTCTTATATCCTGCAAAGTATGCAAGTTGACAATGTATTATTAGCGAAGGCTTCACAATTGATTGCAACATACGAAAATTATTTGAAAATAAGCGTTAATCGCAGAAAGTGGAAGATAGTTTTGCTGTTTTTATATTATATATTTTATATTTCTACCTGACATTCATAGTCCTTATGTTGCGGTTGGTTTTCGCATTCTTCTGAACATACAGGCCAACCGCATTTTGAACAAAGAGGTTTAGCGCTTAACGATGGAGGCCATGTTGCATAACAGGAAAGACACAAAGGGTGTGTGAATGCCTTTGGTCCAACTACAAAAGGCATTTCTGTGACAATTTCTTCACCTGCTTCCAACTCTTTGCTAGCGACCATGTACCTGAGAAAAAGTATTTTAAAGATTTACCAAACAGTGTTCATTTCGATCGTAATATAGTCGATTAAGAGGAAGAAAAATACTTTCTTACCTTCCCACTTTATCATTCTGAAGAATTTTGTATGTCGCCGTGCTTTTCCCCGTTGGCGTCGATTCCCCCTAATGAACAACATTATTATTTTTAAAGCTGTAGCTTTGTATTATTGAGAAATTGACTCGTAATTGAAAATTGTAGATTGTTATCTTCATTTTTAACATAAATACGCAGCAGAATCATTTTTGTGCAATAAATGTAACGCAGAAAGCAACATCACTGTACGTGCTGTATAGAAGCATACGTATGCAAACAAATCAATTTGGTACATCGATTTCGTAAGACCAGTACATAGTTTTGTATTATAGACTATTTCCTTGTTATTTATTAGTAGTGTGCAACAAACGATCAGTGAAAACTTCGTCTATTATAGAAGTATGACGCAAAATTTGGATATATTAAATACAAATGCAGTTTAAATATACTAAACGCAATATATTCAGCATGAGTTTTTCATTAACGATAAAATTATAGTCAAATCGCAATATTTTATAATCTATAGTATATTGTTAGCGGATTTATGCGGGCAAATAAAACAATAAAATTAAATATTTTATAATCTATAGTATGCTGTTAGCGGGTTTATGCGGGCAAATAAAACAGTAAAATTAATTTATAACAAGAACATTCAGCATGAACGAAACAGATTTTATTAATTAGTGATACGTACCAAGCTTTTTTGTGACATGGTTGATCAACGATCGATCAATATTGATATTGAAATAATTTCCTCAAGTTTGCTTGTATTGTACGCTTTCTTCGGGTTCGAACCGAATTGCACGATCTGCTAAAGAAGAAGGATACAAACAGACTGAAAATTAATTTTGCACAGACGTTTATATATATATATATATATATATTCGCCTTAATAAAAATATACTATCCACGAGGAGACTGCCAAGATATGATCTAGATCGTTCACCATCGTCTTTCGGGAAGAGTCTCAGTTCGTGTAGAAATGGTAGTTACACACTCTGCGTCGAGCAACTATTCTATTTTGGGAACCGAAAATGTGCAGTTTTAATTACTTCGACAGTTTCACGAAATGGTCAAAAAATGATACTGGTCGATTTTATGACTATTCATCTAGTAACCATATAAATAATTATGTACATTTCGCTATTTTTTTCACTGTATCTTCAGTACCTTTTTCATGTGACTGAAAATTACAGATAAGTAACTTTTTGAATGGGATAGACAAAATTTTTATGAAAATTTAGGAATAATAGATAGTTTTGACCAACTATTTTAGTATACAATTACCTTTATACATTGAAGTTTGAGAGAAGTTCTATTAACTTCGCGCCCTCGTTCCTTTTTTTTTATTCAGGATTTTTCTTCTGTATATTGATAATCTAATTTTCTTATGAGATTGATCAACAGTTTTTTTACATGTGCAATTGACGTGATTGAGGTTGCTTCCTACTGAAAATTGTCCATTGGAATTCCAGATATTCAGCAAAGAAAAAGTTCATTTAGTAGGAAGAAGAGGAAATTATAATTGGAGAAATTTCAAAAATTTTTCAGTGCATTAATCCAAACTTCTTAAATTTTGAAATGTAATATCCTACTATAACTAAAGAGTTTGATATATGTCGTTTATTTACATAATATATAAATACCATTTATACAGTGCATTTAAGATTAACATAGTCAATTAGAAAGACGTATATGGTTTTTAGTAATAAGGGTATACTTGATAGTAGTGTGAATTAAATATGTGTTTAGTATACTATTCGACAATACTTTTTCCTTTATATATCTTTATCTTTTACTCAACGCTCAATAAACAGTACCGGGTGATCAGGATATGTGTAAAATCCACGCCTACGAGGGTGATCTTCAAGGTTACATAATATCTAGAAAGTAAATCAATATAAAGATTAAATTGCTGAATGTATTTTGTTTAATAAAAAAGGAACATTCTCCTATTTGTATAAATTAATTTTATTCCATGTATTTTATTAAAATTTTCACACAAAAATAGTGTCTAGCTTATTTGGAAGTTATTCTGCGCATGCGCAAGCACAGTTGCGCGAAGGTTCCGTCTTCCTCTCCTGATTCGCATATCGTCTCACGTACGCAATTAAGGGACAACGAGACGAAGTCTTGCAGTTTTCTGCACTTGCGTCTTATAACATAGAACATACGTAAGTACCAACGAATACCATTATTTATACATCCTAGATCTAGATTAGATTCTTTATTCATACACACAGATTGCGTGAGAATTTGCAAGAAAAATTAAATATTTGTAAAGCCGGCACGAGTTGCTAGTCATGTCGCTGGACTGTCGTTTGGCAGTGTTAAAAACCATTTCTATCAATTTTGTAAATCCATATGAATTTAAACGGTTTATCTTACCTTTGTGATTTAACCAATAACGTTTTTTTCATCAAACAAGGATATTTTCGGGTGTGATAATGTAAAATTCAATTCAATTTTGAGAATTAGAAATCGCTGGTTTACACCTTATGTAATACCAAGACAGGTCAATATCACTCCATTTTTCCTCTGTATTATTGTTAAATTAATTACATATTGTTACTTAGTACATTTTCTTTTTTTCGTTTTTCTTAATATTGGCATTATTAGCCCCGTAATTCATTATTTACAATAAAATTTCTGTCAGAAACTATATACATAGTTAATTTGATATTCATTTTTCTCGCGTATGTATTAAATATTACGAAATGCATTAAATAATTTTGAAGGAAAATTGCAACTCTTACGCTATATGTAGCTAGCATTTTTTCATTAACCGAATCTCATTTTTTATTTATTTTGTAATTGAAAAATATACTTGTAAGTTAATTATGACTGACACATCATTTATTGATTGTGAGATGATAACTTAAACTTTTCGATTACTTATCATTCAGATTAGAGGTTATTGTCATTTTAGCGCTTTAATGCTAAGCATATTTAAATGTATAATTTAGAAAAATATATTTTTAAAATTCAATATTTTTTTTCATTTATGAATGAAAATGTCTTACTTACACTTTTCTTTAAATAAAGTAAATATTTGTATTTTATATGCATACTTTATATAAATTTATGTTATTGTTAATTGGCAAATAATGTAGTGTACCTCTTTAATGTTTTTGCATAGATCATGGCCCCACCAGCATATAGTGATTTAGGCAAAAGTGCTCGTGACTTATTTTCCAGTGGATATCATTTTGGTCTAATTAAGTTGGATGTGAAAACAAAAACTAAGTCTGGTGTAGAATTCTCTAGTGGTGGGGTATCTAATCAAGATAGTGGAAAAGTATTTGGTACTTTAGAAACCAAATATAATATTGACGACTATGGATTGAAATTTAGTGAAAAGTGGAATACTGATAATACACTTGCTACTGATGTTACTTTTGCCGACAAATTGCTCAAAGGTCTTACCCTTGGCTATGGCTGTACTTTCTCTCCACAGACAGGGTAAAGTATTATATCGTTTAATTTTATCTGCACCTTATAGCTTACTTATCCCTGCTTTGCATGTACCTAAAATAAATAGTTTTGAAAAAAAATATGTGATTGTTTTGTATTGTAGGACCAAGACTGGAAAACTGAAGACATCTTACAAACATGAGAATGTATCAGCCAATGCTGATTTTGACCTTAGCCTTTCTGCTGGTCCTTTGGTAAATGCATCAGCTGTTGTAGGATACCAAGGTAAGAAAAAGATAGCATGTATATACTTTTAGTTTATGGCATATATTTATATTATTTTTATTATTATGTAATATTGTATAATTTCTTTTTTTAGTATTGAACTTGAAAAGTTAAATGTTGTTCAGATATTTAATAGTTATTATATTGTTGTCCTTATGTGATTTCTTGTAATTCCATTCAAGTCCTTCCCCTTTACATTCCCAGTATCCTGTTATTCCAGAAAGAATGATGTAAGATTATGTTATAGTAAAACAGAATAGATTAAATTTGCTAGGTTATAAAATACTATGATGAAATTGTAGGTTGGTTGGCTGGATATCAAGCTTGTTTTGATACACAAAGAAACAAGCTTACAAAAAATAACTTTGCACTTGGATATACCGCATCTGACTTTACTCTTCACGCAGCAGTGTATGTATAATCGTTATAAATATTTATGAGAAAGAATAATTTGATAAAATTTTCTTCATTTTTTAATATTCTTTTTTTTTTTTTAGGAACAATGGCTGTGACTTTAGTGGCCTCATTTATCACAAAGTGAAACCAGAATTAGAAGGCGCAATTAATCTGGAGTGGAATTCAAGCAACAATGTGACACAATTTGGAATTGCTACAAAATATAATCTTGACCCAGATGCATCTATCAGAGCTAAAGTTAATTCTAATCTTCAAATTGGTCTAGGATATCAACAAAAGTTACGTGATGGTAAGTGATGTTTAATTTGTGCAAAATGTTACTCTAAGGAAGAGACTTTTGGTAGAGTAACAATATTATATTTGATTTTACGTTTCTCATCAGTTGTCATAATATATCCATTAAATCATTGTACTTTACTGATTATGTTGATTATTTATTGTATACATTTCATTTATAAAAGGTACTTCAGTATTTGACTTACATATTCTTTAACATATTTAGGTGTAACTCTGACACTTTCTACAAATATTGATGGAAAGAACTTTGGCTCTGGTGGTCACAAGATCGGTCTTGCATTAGACCTACAAGCTTAAATATGAATCAGACACAAAAGGATTAGATTCACTCAAAAGGTCTTTTCATGGCCTTTGTGTCATAAAGACAGTATCACAGTACATGCTTCAAAGTATTGCCTATAACATATAGATAGGTTTATCCCAAAATAGATGCCACATATAATACGTATAAACATGGTATGGTAACAGTATCTTATCATGAACAATACGGTTTACAAATTCTTAACCGAAATAGAAGTGTTCTATTTTTTCCTCTATAATTCTCTCATATTTGATATGGTACAACCTTTTACCAGTTCCTGATGAACATGCAGTCTACTAAAATCAAATGTTAATTACTCTGAACTTAATTATAAAAAATATACTCATGGAGTAATGTTGATTGCAAATACGTATAAAATTAAATTAGGAAGAAAATGTGTTTAAACATTTCTGGAAATATATTTTTCAACTCAGTAATAAATGTTATCAAGTTACAAAGTAACTATTCAGTGATTGATTTCAAAATAACACAGTATGATGCTGCACATACATTTTTGTAGCTACACAAATAATATTAATGACCGAATTTATTGTAAAAATACCTGCACTTAATATTATATTAAATAAATAGCTACGTACAGGGACTTGAGATTAAATGATGTCAAATATCAAGTACAGTTACTTTTCATTTACAGAATGAGATAACATTCATTCCTGTCTGTATAATCAATATAAAACAATACTGCCAGCGTGATTATTTTAGGATTGAAACAAATTGAGAAATACATGTTCGGTTACGAAGATTCCAATAATTTAGTCTGGCATCTTATATAAAGATTTCACATTTTTAAAATAGTACATAGTAATAAATACTTTTAGTTATAAATAATTCCACAGTCTTGTCTTATATAGCACTTATAATACATAAGAGGTTTGTACTCATATAATTTTATTCTCCCATACATCAACAGTTGTTAAATATTCAGCCAAATCTGGATCAAGCTTTGATTAGTTCATAAAATAAAGAAAATTTTATTTTATGTGCAGTGTGAATGCTTTATTTACATGAGATAATTACAATATTCCCTTTACTGGAATATGCTTGCGTGAAGTTCATAACAGTCATAGATGAATATTAAACAAATGATTTTTTAAGAGTGCTTAATCAATAAAAAATTTTCCGTATTTTATACTTATTTCAATGTTAAGTTTTCGTAAATAATAAAGTAGCTATAATGGCAAAAACCAATCGTTAAATATTTCACAAATTTTGGTATTTTTATTTGTATTATGAAAAATCAAAATTTTATTTATTGATCATATAAAAATTGATTTTATGCGTATTAACATAAATAACGAGCATGTTATATTTTACATTACTCGCAATGCATAAGCATCACTGTAGAATTATAACAATCTTTATTGCCTCCAAATTTTTAGATGTGTATGTATCAAATGTTTATCTAATATTCCTGTTCCGGTTTCTGTGTATGTTTATTTGATA
This sequence comes from Bombus pyrosoma, assembly GCF_014825855.1. Taxonomy (NCBI): domain Eukaryota; kingdom Metazoa; phylum Arthropoda; class Insecta; order Hymenoptera; family Apidae; genus Bombus; species Bombus pyrosoma. Next base: position 7,882,655 of record NC_057781.1, on the reverse strand, counting down.
TTAAAAAAATTTATATTAATGCACCATCTGATCTTCCATTGCTTTTGCTATCCATTCTGGTTCAGTTTGAGCAATTTTTTCTATTATTTGGTTTACTTGATAGCAAAGTGATTGTATTTGTTTATCCCACGTCGGTAAAGTTTCGCGTGCTACACAAGAAAATAAGTTATTGATAGAAAATACTTGTATTAAATCCATAAGACTGAATTATTAATTAACTATAATTGATTGCTCTAAACTTACTTTCAAAATGTACAATGGAATCAATTTGATCGATGTACCCATTCATTCGACCTTCTGTAATCATTTGGCTAGCAATTTTTTCTGCTTTCGTTGGTGGAATTTCTAACAAAGCACCCAATTCTTCGAAAGTTATGTTATTGTACAATTTACTAGCAGATAATAAGTTATGTTCTATAACGGCACGATCAAGAATAGTGGATCCTAATCCATCAATTGTACTTGCTTTCTGATGAGGTTGTAATAAGGCTTCAAATTCTTGCAACTCGGAACGCCGAATAATGCGATCCAAATACATTTTTTCAAGAATTGAGTAAGCGGGAAGTTGTTGACAACGCTCGTCTTTAAATAATGTGGCTAACATACGACTTCTTTGTTGACCTAATATTAATGCAAAGCTTATACATTGTTTTTAAAACAATTAAAGAATATGAAACAAATACTTACCTGCAGAAGCTAATACTGTACAAATTAATGCATTCCTAAGTGCAGTCATACGTTCATCTTCATGTATAATAGATCTATATGATAATTCATTGTATCTTTGTGCTGCTTCTATAAACTTTCTTCTATAATCTAATACTCTAGCATAACAAACTTTATAGTATATTTGTAACTGTTCATTTTTCGATTCAGCCTAAAAAAAACCACAAAATAAATTTGTTTTTAAAGGTATATATACTACGTAGATAAATTTGAATACTATATACTTGTAAAAGAGATGCCCTATTGATGAATGCTTCGGCCTGCACTGGATCATCGTCTTCTAAGTACAATCGTGCAATTTTAAGATAAGTTTCAAGTTTGTAGTCAACGGTATAGTGCCTGTGTAAACATAATAATTATATCTAATAATCTGGAATTGATAGTACATAACAATGATTTTTCCATTTACTTTTGTCCTGTTTCTAGTGGTATCCCAACTAAAACATTAGCTGCTTCTCTCCAATTTTGATTACGTTCATAAATTTTTGCCAAGTGTTGTCTTATACTGGCAACTTGTTCTTCAAATGAGATTACTCTTGGTTGCATCTAAAACATTAGCAGGCAGCTCCTTATTATATTTCAATTAATATATATTATAACAAAATTTACCTTGTCTAATGTATAATGCGAAATAGCCATTGACACTTCATCAGGTAAAAGTAATAATCGATTACTGACATCCGTTAAAACTTGTCTTGAGATGACCAAACTTACATATTCATGTACAACTGCAAGACAAGAAGCATTCATTATTATGTTACTAAGAAACCATTGGAAACAATATCATATTACAAAATGCAGACTAGAATTATCTACAAATTGGAAAAAAAAAGTTGTGTTGATATTTAGGAACATTTATACAAAAACGTAGTTATGTAAATAACCATGAGGATATGATGTTTAATCTAATAAATTATTGCATATACAGAGACATGAACATGTAACGATTTGATACATATATGTTATATATTTATAAGTAATTAATAGTATCAGATAATTGAAAGATATATTTCTGTACATTATAAGAAAAATCTAACATACTTGCTTCAATGAATATCTTCAAAGCATCCATCGCCTCTTCGCTGGACGATAACAGTATTGAGTCCAAAATCGCTCGATACCTGTAAGTATCACCATTTGTACGGAATATTCCAAAAACATACTTTTGATCCTACTTAACGAGCTTACTTCTCCGCTTGATCTTTATGAGAGCCCCCGGAATACAGTAAATTCGTGAGCTGTTGACGTACAGAAGCTGCCGTCACCACCATCTTTACTACATGAATAACCAAAAATGACTTTTGCGCCTATTACGATCATGAAGTATGGACGGAAGCTACTAGAAGTACAGTAGGGAATAAATAGAAATAGGTTTCGCTGAATGTTATAACAATAAAATGCAAATTATTACAATAAGTAACAATTAAAATTTTTATATATTATAATTTTAATGAAATATATAAATTTTATTTGTATATGAATATAAATCATGTAATAATAGTTTTTATGTTACGTATTTTCCTACAACTTGTTATATCTTGTACTTTATATGTATTGTCGATTCTTATTTATTTAACAATATATGTTATTATCAGATTATTAAAATTAAATAATTACAGAAATATGTACATCGTAATATAATTTGAGATGGCGCTTTATAGAACATTACTGAGATCAGTTAACACACTTTACATGAATAATTCATGATTGAATAGAATACAATTAGTGTGGACTCGCTTATACTTATAAATTTGGTTTAACATTTCGTGTTCCATAATTTGAAAAGTTGATGTATTTAATTTGAATAGGGTTAGTATAATGCTTCTTACTCTGTATTCGATCAAAATAAATATAAATCATCAGTTACATATCTAAACAAAATTAGTACACGTGTTTAAGTTATATATTAATTTAAAGATTGTAGGTAACTAAAATATTGATAGAAAAATGACGATAAAAAGTAATTCGTAAATTTTTAAAGATATTTGTTGATTACTTTATTCTATTTCATACGTGTCGTAAACCTGTATAATCTGTACTTAGCTATAGCTGCAATTTCTATGAAATTTAATGTATGCTAATGTGTACAGAAATGCAATTTTATTATTCATTTGCAATTTTAATCTCTCATTAGTCCCATCATACCTAGCCGACAAAATTATAGATCAATGAACCAGATTCCGTTATACTTGAAATCCAAATTGATATATTGTTATAATACTTAATCTTTCTCAAGTAAAACATGTATAAATATTGGAAGTAAGATTATAATCGTAAACAGAAAATATTTTTACAAAAATAATGCATTTAAATGTTATCTGATTATCTATCCTGTTTTTTTTTCAGTGATTATATAAAAATAAGCTACGTAAGAGATATTTGAATTCAATATATATTTTTATTTTAAAGATCTATTTCTGATAATTAGGAGTAGTTGATAAGTAACATTAATACATACATTTTTACTATACAGAAGTAGCTCTCTCTAATATTTCAGTAATTACATTACTTGATTAGACGGTCATTAACTATCAAATTAGTATTGTGTTTCGCTATCGCAACATAAGAATATACGTGTATTTTTTATGTACAGAATTCATTTGATATTAACGTTAATAACTAAGTTACTACATAAATAAAAAGGTAGACTTTCATTCCTTTATTTAAGAAATAAAATTTGTAGAAATTTATAGACAGAAACATTATATTTATAACAATATACAACATTTCGTGAAATATTTTACATTCAAAATATTCAAGTTTTTGGAACACTTGGTTTTTTATTGGCCTAAGAGGGCGCTAAAGGGCTGACGTGTTTTTAGCCGCGGAAGGGTGAAAATGGCGAAATCGAAATTTGCAAAGTGCGCGAAAATATTGGTTGTTTTTGACGTAATATCCGATTGATAAAGTAAAACGTTTACTTTTGTTGAATTACATATAAGAAAAAATATAACTCTATAGTAACAGTGAACTTGTCATTCTCGTTTCTCTTTGAAATTTTAATACTAAACGACCTTTGGGTCTGTTTGTACACAGCGGTGCGTAGTGCACTGTGGGACAGCAATGGTGGGCGCGTGATTTTGAACAAATTCGAGGTATTAAAGGAACACCCAGGTATGTATTATAAGAACGATTAATTTATTTAGGAAAAAGTTTAAGTGAAATTTAAATACTTGACGAGCATATAAGAGACATTTTTGTATTATTTGTTAAAATTAAAATAAGTTTCGTGGCACGCCCCCACCCAGCACTGTATGTACCTGATATGAAATGATAACTTATAGGTTAAGTTGAATTTTGTGCGATTATAAGGTGAATATTTAGGAAAAGTTCCTTTTTTATTACCATTTAAGATATTAAGTGTTTAATTTTTCTTCGTACATTAATGTCGATTTGCTGTGAAATCATTAAAACTATTAAAATACTTGGAGAAATTCAGTTCATGGAAAATGGCGCGTTCAAGTAATAAATGGCGCTAATGTTCCTAAGTAGACTATCCTTCGAATTTTTCTTCATTATTCAAATTTTATTGTTCGAATTTTCGAAAATTCGAATTATACTCGGTCTTTATATTATTGGACGTGCTTGTAGATAATCCTACTGCCCTTTGTAGTTATAAAAGGCACATCTACATCTTAAAGATTTGAATTTTTGAATTTTTAAATCGTCGTCGATTCGTTTCGTTTTTAAGTCAATTCATAAATCGTTTTATATTTTTCCGTTGGTTTGCAATATTTCTTTCTGTGTATTGTCTAACAGCATTTCGAGCTTTATAATATAAACGATTTACATTCTATGAATTTCTAACCTGTGTATCCATCAAATACATGTTTATGATGAAAGATACAGACATCTGGAAAACCTTTTTAACTTACATAAAGTTATTTTAAATATAAATAAGTGATATGATGACATGATATTAAATATTGCTAAAATTGTTTATAGTTTATAATTTGATATTTTATACTACCATATAGACCTATGCTTAGGAATCTTTGTATCGTATGTTTTGTTTCCGTACTCAGTTATGTAATTAATGTCTTGGCTTTATTATATATTTAAGATTTTTACGAAAATGATAATTTTAAGAAATTATATATTATATGTCTATATGGCTTTCTTGATTGTAATTGTTATTATGTAGTTGATTATGTAGTTTGTTACAAATCTGTATATAATCTTACATTACATATTGTATGTAAAAATAAATAATCTAAAAAGATAATATCAATACAAATTAAGTGAAATACATTATATGTATACTTATTTTCATTTAAAATATATAAGTTTCTACAACAAGCAACATTTTGTATAGGGACGTAATCATGTCTATAAATAAAGGACAAAATGCTAGAGCATTGGTTGAACCATTAGCTCTTGATTCACGTACACTTGGTGATGGAGACTTGAGTGCACTGAGTCTATCGCATAATAATGAACAATATTCATCCAATGACTTTGAAGCATTTGCAAATATTCAAGCTGAGTTAGAATGCATGAATGCTGAAGAAGTTATGACAACGGATGAAGAGCATATAATAATTGGACGTAATATTGAGACTGAAACGATTGTACCTGATGTGGAAATGACTGAAGTTTCTGAACAAGCTCAAGAGGAACATATTATCTATACAACAGCAAATCAAAATAATCAAAATATTGTATTTCAAACAAAACCAACGTTACAAAGGCTTCCTGCATCTACAGTACAGGTACGCAATATATAATACTTATGTTGGTTATATATTATTATTTGTTAATTATTTTAATAGGTAAAGTCAAATGTTGGTCAAGTTACACAAAGTCAGTCTATTATGATAGTCTCTCCAGCTGGTGGTCAAGGTACTAGCCAAATTTTAAAAATTTCACACCCGTCAACAGCATCGGCTGGTCAATTACAATCATTAGCTCAGACTCTCATAACGGCAAAATCTGCTGATGGTAATATAGTTCAGTTAAGATCTGCACAACCTAGTAAGCCTGTAATGGCAACTAGTCATTCAGGAAATATCACATTAGGAAGTGTACAGAATGCAAAAACAGCTCAGTCTGCTATAAAACGTACTGCACAGAGTACCTCTCAAAATCGAAATGTAAGATTATTCGTGATATAATATTCGTTATTTTTACTGTATTTAGGATTGAAACATTTATTAACCTTCCCTTTTTACCATGATTTTAGGTATATACAAAAATGATACTAGCTGGAAATCAAGCACAATCAGGTCAACAAGTTCTTATAGCAAGTTCTCAAAATGAAAATCAACAAACACAGGCAATAAAATTTTTAAACAATAGTTCATCAAGTCAAGATGTTACAAGTCCAACAAAAACTATAACATTAGCACAAGCACAACAAATGGGATTACTTTCCACTAACAAAGTTCAACATATTTTGCCCTCAACACCACAGAAACAAGTGAGTATAAAGAAAAAAGTAAGTATTATCTTCTTAATATTTTTATGAAAAGGAAGAATTAAAAATCTTCCAATTAATAAATAATTAATATGTAATATCTCTCAGAAATAATTAATTTGTGTTTATTTTTGTTAAAGGGAATAATTGTAAATAAATTAGTGCAATCATCAAGTTCTCAACCCTCTAAAATGACTATAGTTCCAAGTAATACAATCAAATCGCCAACAAAGATATTACCTGCTCCTACAGTAAACACACAAGTTAAAGCTTCGACAATTTCAAATCAGCAATCAACATTTTCCTCTTCTAATAAATCATCTGTCCAACAAAGTCCACAGAAAGTGATTATACGACAGGTTAGTTTATGTATGTGATGCATATTTTAAATATAATTTTAATATTTTTTAATATCTCTATGCTAATTATAAAATATTTTGATAGAGTTCTTTAAAACCTGGAACTGTCCTTGGAAGTGGACAAGTTATTAGAATACCAGCAAATCAAAACATTGTTACTGGATCTAATCAAGTACATCAAATACAAATGCCTGGCAGACAAGTAATATTTTTTTTATAAAGTCAAAACATTGCAATATTTTTCTTTGCATTAATATTTAAAGCTTAAATATCTTAAATATACAATACTTTTCAAGGTGCAATATGTAAGATTAGTTAGTACTCCATCATCAGGTACTACAAATGTTGTTACTGTGGGTAAAACGAAATCGCAAACAACTTTACAAACTGTTGGAGTTGGCCAAAAAATAGGAGGTCAACAACAGATTGTTAAGGTTTGTAAAAATAGAACATATAATCATCGAAAAATACTAGTAAATTTACTTATATACATCATGTTTCTTTTTTCCAAACAAAATGCAGGTAGTTCCATTAAATACTAGCAATCAGCCATTAAGAACAGTTGCACCTAAGGCTACATTAACAGGAAGTGGGCAAAGATTATTAATTCCAGCAACTGCAACAGTAGCCAATCAATCAAAAAATGCAGTTGCTATCCCAGCATCTGCTTTAAGTCAATTAGCATCTGGGCAAGCTGTTCTTTCAACTAATTCGAATGTGGGAAATATTGTAGTTTTACCAGCCCAATATATTCAACAACAGGTTTAGTATATTTCTTTCGTTGGAATATTTGTGATATGCATAGAATAACATTATTTATCTCTTATAGCCAGCAGATGATGTAAAATTGAAATCTCAACAAGCAACATCTGGTTTACTAAGTAATACACAAAATTTGCAGACTTCAACAGGGACTTTATCTGTGGGATCTGTTATAGAAAGTAAAAGCTCTCAAAGATCATATACCAGTGTTGAGCCAAATGGTATTCGGCCGAGAAAACCATGCAATTGCACTAAATCACAATGTCTTAAATTGTAAGTATAACATAAGACTGTAAACTAATTCACATAATTTTTGAATATATATATATATATCATTGTTATGATTCTACTTTTAAAAATTGAACATCAGGTATTGCTTTTCATTTTTTTATTATGTTGTAAAATGACAGTCCACAATAGATGTTATATTACGTTTTTAATTAGAAGATTGTTTTGTGATGTAAGAAATATTTGATTTTGACATTAATACATTATTATTTTAATTGCGTTTTAATAAATGAAAACAATAAGTTGTAAATATGTTTTGCTGCAGATATTGTGACTGCTTTGCGAATGGAGAATTTTGTCATATGTGCAACTGTAATAACTGTTCTAATAATCTTGGAAATGAAGAGGAAAGGCAACGTGCTATTAAGTCCTGTTTGGAGCGTAATCCAAATGCTTTTCGTCCAAAAATTGGCAAAGGTCGTGAAACTGGCGATGATATACGTAGACATAACAAAGGTTGCAACTGTAAACGAAGTGGATGTTTAAAGAATTATTGTGAATGTTACGAGGTATAATAAATGGCCATAAACATAGATGTTTTTAAAAATAATAAAATATTTTTGCTAAAATATTTTTTTATTTTACTAGGCTAAGATTCCTTGCTCTGCTAATTGTAAATGTATAGGGTGTCGTAATGTAGAAGAACCGAATTTAGAGAAGAAATCTTTAAAAGACCTGGCCGAAGCAGCTGAAGTGAGAACTGCACAACTTACGCTAAATAAGACAAAATTACAATTATCGGAAATGGCTTTTAGGCCACCAGCTACATCAAATACTGGTGCAAGGTATGTTTAAGAAATATTGGAAAGAAAGGAAAAGATAGAAATATTACGAATTACATGCTTGTGATACATACTTATTGCGATACATATTTTACAGGCAACCATTTAATTTTTTGACTGATAAAGTAGTACAAATAACGTGTGAGTGCTTAATGGCGCAAGCTGATGAAGCAGAACGTAACATGTTTGATGATGAAACATCACAAAGACTTATAATCGAGGAATTTGGTCGCTGCCTCAAGGAAATCATAGAATCAGCACATAAAGCTGAAGCTACCTAGCAGGTACATTCTAAGGAAAAATATAATGTTCAAAATGTTCGAAGTTTGCGGACCTATTCTGAAGTCACAAAATTGAAGATGTTAGTTATTGGTACTTCTTAATTTGATAATTGGTCATACTAACTATATACAAGTGTTACATACCAAAGATAATGGTGAAAGGTATTAAAATGTTATACATTCAACCGTTTTCTTATTTTGTCTTGCTAATATATGAAAGGTTTTTTTTTATAATTATAAATTGCACATACGTACTTTCGAAATTATAGGTATGTTTATCATAGCATAGTGAGTGCTCAGTTATGTATGGTTAAAAAGTTTATTACTAAATTATTTTTATTTTCATTGAGAATTTGATAAAAATAATATAAAATTAGTTGTTATTTTATCATGTAATAAATCAAGAATATAAAAGCAAGTTTAGAAACAATACGGTTGAATGAAATTTTACATGAAAATTTGTAACACAAATATATAAGATAACAAAAAATATTTATATATTTGTCAATTACATTTTAAAAAGATTTTATTGGAAATTAAGAGGCTAAAATAGTAAGAAGTATCTGTACATTGAATGTTCTATACTTCGTATCCAAATTTGAATTTCTAATTAATTAATTCCTGATTAGCATAAAAGTTCAGATTTTTTAATGAAAAGAAATGCATGTATTCATAGAATATTGGATAATGATGGAGTTTTATGGAATAGCGAAAACACTCGATTTTTTATTGTTAGGCAATGTGATTAATGAGCTCAAAATTAAATGCGTTTAATGTAATGGTTTATATTATTTAAGATTTTTCATATTGCATGTTAATTTAATATATTTATCTTAAATCGAAGAAATGATTTTTCTTGGTTAATTTCAGAATAGCTCGGTGTATATATATGTTAGTTTAAAAGTTTACAAGAGAGAAACACTAATTTCCGATGAAATTAAATTTGTTTATAATCGTTATCATTATCAAAAATATTTGAAAAACTTATGTTATTTATAAAAGTAAGAGTTACTCCAGTTATTTCTGAATAATGTTGTATTTTTATGATCTTTTCTTTATCGATGTTCTTCATCTATAGCTAATATTAACAGATTTTTTAAAAGGAGGTTGGGAAATTTTCTTTCATTGCGTTATGTTTGTGCATCTTATAATTAGCATACTTTTGAAGAAAATATATTAGTACATTTCCGTACGTTTTCTTACGATATGTAATATCGCACAACTTTTAACAATTCTAAAATAAAAGTTTTTCATTATGCGTTGCAATAAATTGTCTCTTTGAATTTAATTATTATTGTATATTATTTAATATGAGGAATTATTTAAATAATTAATGACGGAGCATTACAGTAAATTAAGATATCGAGAATGCAATTGTCTAATATATAAATTAAAGATTTGATAGGTACAGATAAATGGATATTTCTCATCATGTGTTGACTTTATTCATCACTGCAGTAGTAATAATATCTGTCTGCCATTAGAGGTGATTAAAGTATAACTTTTATGTAGCAAATTAATATAAAATATAGAGAGTTTATATATTATATATATGGAATAGTGTAAGAACAAGTGTAATATAGGTACAAATACGTATAAAATACATATATATTCATAAAATTCATACTTCAAATGATAATGTTTATTTTAAGTATATAAATTGTACAGATTCATAATATAATAAGATAAAAATTGTGTGAATAGAAATTGAGGCATTTATTTAGATGTCTCAAAAGAAAATTACGGTAATGAAAAATTAATCGTATGTTTCTACTTGTTACATGTCATTTGTATAACAGATTAAATATAGAAATATAAATTTAAAATTAACATTACAAATTTTGCAAATGATGCTGATACATATATATAAGAAACTACTACTATGTACAGATAATATTTGTATATCTAAGTATATCTTTATAATTTGTCCTCTGTACATAGGGAGAAAAAAATCTGATATCATAGAGTTTAATAAATAATTTATTCCTTTAACTTAGGAAAATTTATTTAAATGAATAAATAATTTCATGATCACATTGTACAATTAATATGTAAAAAGTTTTAACTGATTTAAAAATTCCAATATAATGTAAATAGATAATACATAAATTATAATGATATTATATGTTATTTGATATCAGATTTTTCATGATGGTGATTTAAATAATGTTAAAGTATATGTATGAAGATAATGTATGTATATACATGTCGGACACATGTACCTTTCAATAAATCTTACGTTTACATAGCAAGCATTGAATTATATACAAAAAGTTTACATTATAAATAAAAATACGTGTATTTACTTTTATTTTAAGTGCTTATTAAAATTTCACTATTTTTTTAGTCTTTTTATTATCTTTTTCGTCTATGCTATTTACGTCCCCTCCTAGGGATTCTAAATTACCATTTGCAATTGTATTTACTGTAATGGTATTTTCTTCCTTTTCTTTAATCAAATCCGGACAGTCCTTCTTCAAATGTGTAACATCTCCACAAATTTTACAAGCTCCTCCTTGAGGATAAATTCCTTTAGGATTATCGGGACATTGTTTAGCAATGTGTCCTTGTTCGCGACAAATGAAACAAGTTGCATATCTGAATTCCATTGGCTTAGCTACTTTACATTCGAAATGAGTATGTTCTGTTGATCCACATTTAAAACAAATTCCAGTTCCTGCTTGTTCTGATCCAAGTTCAGGACAATCAGATAAATTATGTCCAGATTTACGACAATGAAAACATACACATTTTCTAATTCTAGCTAGCGCTTTTTCAGCTTTTCTTCTTTCCAGCTTCATTGCTGCATTTATTTCTTTTTGTGGAATACCTACAAAATGACGAAAATGATTAAAAAATGTTTAATATACCATTATAAAAAGTTTACTAATACCTTTCATGATCATTTTCTGTTTTAAATCACTTAGTCTATCTGCATCTTCTTTTTTGACTGGAAACCCGTCAAATTTCACAATTTCTAATTCCACACCATTGATGGTTATTTTTGAAGAGGCTACGTCTGGTTTTCTTCTTTTGTGTTCCTTATCATCCCGAATTTTAGGCGGTTTCCTTTTCCTTTTCTGATTATTAATCTTTTTCATACCAAACTTATTTGGAATATTTTTGAAGTTCTCTGATTTAATTGGAAAGTTTTTATTAATTTCTTTATTTTCACTCTTGTTATTATTTGTATTTTTTGGTTCAATACTATCATTGTTATCATTTTCTGTGGTTTTGGATATACTTTCATTCAAATTTCTTTTCTTCATATTGCGTTTTTGGCGTTTGGAAGGTATATCGTTTTCATTTTGTGATTCATTCATATTGATTACTGCATCAATATTATTTTCCTTAATTTCTAATCTATTGCATTTATCTTTTTTTCTTTTCTTATCGTTACTTGTATTATATTGATATGCATCTTCTTGGTGTTCCTTACTTTTTATTTCTGCTGCAGGATTATCTTTGTTAATAGTCTTTTGCTTTTTCTGTACTTTATGCATCATTTCATTATGTTCTATTTCAGAATTGTTTGGAAATTCTGCCCATGAACTATTAGCATTCTCAACATTATTGGTAGTAGTTGTATTTTGTGTGTCACCCAGCAATTCTTTTACAGTTTTTGTTTCCCCAATAGATTCTTGTTTTTTTGATAAATTTTCAATTAATTGTTGTTTCATTACATGCCATGGTGTAGCTTCATTGGGTATTCTCTCATTTGAAGCTTTCGAACCTTTAGCTCTTGCATATCGAGTCATGATTCAAAAATGTTGAAAGCCTTTATGGTTTTAAACAATTAAAAATTACCAGTTTGATTATTATTGTTAATGTTTATTCGTAAATGAACAATATTGGTTTTAAAATATGTACCTTTACAGTTTTTAAAAATTGTAATATAGACGTAATTATAGTCTTTTATCAAATAAATTTAGCAAACTACTTTACCGTTTATTCGGGTATATTATCATTAACAATCGTAAAACAGTTATAAACATTTAATGATTAAAATTCACTGTAATAAATTTCAAAACAATAACCCAGTATGTATTTGTTACCTTCGTCACGCGTGACATAACCTTATTTTCTAGCACGTGAATTCAGATAAGTGATGTTGATTGGTTGAATCGATTGTTCGAGTGTGATTTGTTGCCACGATCGTTCGATAGATCAATAAAGTATTTGAAAATACAGATTTTTTATATTTTTTAAAAATAAATTATTCTTCCATTTATATTTATTGCAACAAGTAATTTGACTGTTCCTTGATGCTTATACCGTTGTAAAAATTAATCAATTATAGAGTACTTGTCAGTACAGCTAACTATAGTATAAATGAAAACAGACAAGGATTCGGTAGAAAGGAAATAAGATGACGATGGTCATATGCTTAGGTACCTTTTATTCGTTTTGAAAGTTTCACATATACACGTTAATTGTTAACGACATAATAAACAATGACATATAGACATTAGAATCTGAGTAGATGCCCGTATCACGGACCTTTGCGAGAAAAAGATGTTTCGTAATACATATCACGTAATAATTATCATTATAGTGACCATATATATATGTAACAATATTTATAGACATATACAGACGAATTTTATGTGTGTATCTGTGTTTTACATAATATTTATATTTATATATTTATAATCATATTTATATATATATATTTATACGTTGTAACACCGATATGTCATTTTAGGCATGGATTTTCCGTGTGCGTGTGTACGTGTGTATGTGTATGTATCCTTTGCGATAGAATCCTTCTTTCTCATTCGTATTTCAATTTCACACGAACTTCGTGTGGCCCTTACACAGATTAATTATCTACTCTTAATCAAAGAGGAAATAACATATAGGTATGTAGGTAGTAATGTGTCCGTACATGTAATCTATCGTACGTGTATCCTATGCTTGTAAAATTATTATTTGTACGTGTGTATATGCTTGCATGTCTCTCGCGTGTATGTGATGTTTACTAGCGTATACAGTAATTATAAGTTGGGGAAATTTAAATGATTCTTTGAGAGGTAACGAAGCGGACAATATAAGAGAGCACCGAGATAGATACAAGTAAAGATATCCACCGAAGTTTAATGAAAACAGAGAGAAAGAGAGAGAGAGGGAGAGAGAGTTAGAGAAAGAGAGAAAGAGAGAGAAAGAGTGAGGAAGAGGGAGGGAAGGAGGGAGAGAGAGAAAGAGAGAGAAAGAGAGAGAGAGAGTGAGAGATAGACAGAGACAGAGACAGAGAAAAGCTCCGTTCTTGAGGTTGTTCATACGAACAAATCCTTTCTTGACATTGTGTATTTGTTCTCCGTTTTCACTTGCACTTTCTCTTTCGTTTCGTTAAACTGACGCTTTTTTAATTTACGTTTACATGCGTGTACACGCATCTCTGTATGTATCATGTGTACGTCAAAGAAAGGTTTTCAGAGTATTACGCGCTATAATTGAAATAAATATATGTATGTATATATATTTATATTATGTATAATATGGCTACGCCGTGAACGGCTCGCCGGCTGCGCCTGCAACGACTCCATCACTGTAAGACACTGTACAAAAATACCGCTTATAATAATTAGTAATAATAACAACGCAGCCGGCGAGACTAAAACCTACGGCCATCAGAGATATGTCTCGACATGGTTCTTTGGGTGTCTCCGACGCGAATACGCGCAAGCGACTAGCCCGTTTCATCGTTCTACGATCACCTAAAGGGATATGTTTCACTATGTGAGTCAGGAGTCCCTTGGTTTTTCTTTCGATAATATGTCAATGAAGAAGATAGTACAATTGGGAAGAAATCTATGATCCGTCGATATCATGTATCAAGTTCTAATAAAAAGTTTTTGAGAAAGTCGCGAATACATATGGTACTGTTGATAGGTAAAATGAAACAAGAGACCGATATTGCCCGACGAAAGCTAGGATCAATGCGGAAACGGATATACTTGTATATTTTTCTACTTCTTTCCCGTCGATTCAGTCTTTAATCTTGGGATCTAAACTCCTGCCTCACTGGATAAGTGCATCTATGCTAACGTTACTATTCTCTTTATTTCTGTATCTACTGGTATTTTTCGTCAACTTATAATCATTCACGTGCTGTCGTTCAAGCGAATCATTTTCTTTTAACAGAATAATTGGCATCAAAGTAGCAAGATATGGAGAAAACGTATCTTCGATATGCCTCCTGAGGATCCTAAGCTATGTGTAGGGCCTGCAAAGAATACCATTCGGCGTATCGTTTGAATGAAGCTTAATGTTTCTTTCAAGTCTCAAAAATAAAAATAAAATTCGCCAGAGAAGAAAGTACTGGACAATCATTAAATAGATAATGGGCTGGAATAATCTGTAATGAGTACAAGTATTCACTTGTAACAACAGCACGTAAATAACAACTTTGTATTTTTATATCGATGAAACTTCTTAGAAAAAACATCCAATGCGTATATGTATATATATAATATATAGGTATATAATATATCTTTGATGATCGTAATAATGTGTATATATATGTAACGTACATATATTATATATATATTAACAAATAAATTCTCTTAAATCTCACGTTCACGATATGTATATGATCTTTAGAGATTATATCAGTGAAGCCTTAATTAATCATTATTTTACAGGTAAAATTTTGGGCGTATAAATGATATGTGTGTGTTGTGTGATATTGGCACGAACCTTCTCCCTTTTTTGATCGAAGGAAAAAATATTTTCTTAATATCTTGTCATCCCTCCGATACTTTCGGTATAACTCAAAACGTTTTGAAAAAGAAACTTGATTTATTAATTAAATAAAATCGGCCGGACTGATGTTTCAAATCATACGTAATATCTATTTCGAGGACAATCGATAATTCTATAAATCGTATAAATTTGGAAAAAAAAACACGAAAATTTTTGTGATTTTCCTTCGATTTCCATTAGGTTTCATAGTGGTTCGTGTCACGACGTAATATTATCATTAACCTAATTTCGATATGCAGTATATTATTCGTAATATTAATGCCTTAATCTTATTAATTTTTTATTACTCTATTTATCGAATAGTAAAACACGATGTACTTTCCATGTGTAACTTACTTATGATTCTGCGTTCTGTGAACGCATTATCGATAATTAATAATTATATCGCGCGACATACAGTGTACGAAAGGTGTTCGATGATGGTTTACCGTTTTACCAACAAATACTCGCAACAGATTAATCAACTCGCTCCTATGATATACATATATCTCTATATCGTTTAATGTAATCCGACAATATAATAATTACGTGCAGGATTTGTCTCTATACTTTCTTCGTTTCCGCGTAACAATCGAATTTTCCGCGTTCGTCGAAAAATATTACAGATATCTTTGACGTTTGCCGCGCGTATCGAACGAACTTCGAACACGTTTCGCAACTCGAAATACAAGCATACTTGGTGTGTTCGCACGTCACAATCCGTGCGTTGCTATAACAAGGAGGGGAATTTAAAGCGTCTAGTTGAAACGAAGGATGGTGCGGCAAAAGCGTAACTGCGACGTACACGATCGTTTTGCCGTCTCATCTCGCGGCGTTGCTGAAAGAAGGTGTAATTTTATCACGCGCCGTATAAGTGTCGACGTCTAGAGCGCGAGTAGAGCCTACAAAACAGAAGCGACAAGCCACTTGAATGATCGCGGTCGTGCTCTACCAGAATTGACAAGTGTCGGTTTCCTGTTGAGTATATTACGTTTCATCAGCAGTCGTTATTTCATTTCGACCGGTCGGTCCTTTGTGAATGGAGTTAAGCAGCTGAACGATCTCAAGATATCACCGGCAAAGATTGCAGGCTAAAGAGCACGCCTGAATATCGATTACCCGATTACTCGGTTTCCACCGAATATTTTATCGGCCGAGTAATCTAATAAATTCGTGATTTTTCCTGAAATAACGCAAATACGTGGAACCGATATCCAAATAATAAATTAGTAATGTAACTTCGTATAATCTTTAAAACAGAACGAAATATCTTTAGATAGAAACGTCGAATAAAATAGGAAAATTTAATTTATCGTGAATACCGTCGGTCAAGCTATCTGACGAATATTTTCGCAACTTTCAGCAACAACAGAAACTGGAGATTGACGACCTATCGTCTATATTACTATTACTTGAGATTGTGACGTACGAAGTGCGAACATTAAGGAATGTCGACGAAATCGTCCCAATGATTTAAGGAACGCGTTGATATGTATAAGATGAATGTCCGTGGATGAGTGACGGCTAAACTATAGACATTCGAATTTTCTATCAAGTTATACTACGCGTCTCGCGTTCATGCGAGCTTTAACAGACATCCATAAAATACTTGGCAACGATCTTGATATGTAACGTTCGATGAAAAAGGCTCTTACAATTATTTATGACATCGAGGGCTCCTTTTTCACCCTGTTGTCGTACGTCGTGATCGAGTTCTCTGTTCCCCCGTTTCAGATATTCTTTGACCGTCATTCGTTCCCGATGGAACACCTACGATTTCGACCTCGGAATTCGACCAGTCAGACGCGACAACTGAGATGTACACGGGTGCTGTATTATATTCAATCGTATCGTTCTTCGGCTTCGTTCTATTTCCGATCGAATGACATCGTGCTCGATACGTTCTTTTCTTTTCTCTTCGACTTTCGTACGATAAAAAGGAAAAGTATCGATAAGATAAAGAACATTAAAAGAAAAAAAGCATCTTCGATTTCCTTACGATTCGACGATACGATATCACGCGCAAACATTTCCCACGACATTCGACCAGCTCTCGATACATTTGCTCGTTAAGTAGATTTACTCGAATTGCGCAGCAGTGGAATTGCAATCGTCGAAAGTGAGACTACATAAAGGATTAAGCTATAAATCGTTCAATCGTGTCACGTCTCCGCGACCGTGGCATGATTGCACGACGACAGAAGAACGATAAATTCGCTGGCCAACGAAAGTGGAGCAAACGAGGATAACGCCGCCGATAGTAAGCATTCGCGTTCGCGAATCAGGGGAATAAATTCGCGCTAGGGGAAACTGAGATGTCCGGACATAACGTGACATAACGGCATCGGACATCGCAGTTAGAGCATGGCAACGATGGTCACTGTTGCTATTTCTAGCATCATATTCATGTAAAGGCGGCAGCTGCTAGTCGACGAGGTTCTTCCAGCGTTTTCACCGACGCAACCCATTCTCTCCAACGGTATGTTTTGAACGGAGTACTCCCGATGTTCGTTGGGCATGGTGCACACAGTGCGCTTCCTCGACATCCTCTCGTCGTCCTTGTCGCGTAAATTCCCCAACCAAGCAGTGTACCATCGTAGCTCGCAGTTGCAGATCAGAGGGTTGTCTGTGGAAAAAGTGCAAGTGGAAAATGTTTCAGACAAATGGCGAGTGTATGTATATATTATTTAATTTCTTTTATACTTCTAGTCGATCATTTCCTCGGTAGTTTTTGTTAGTTCGGGCAACTGTAATTTCTTAAACGACTAGTTCATTTTCTGGCGAATCGTTCTGGCGAACTGAGATATCTTTGTGGAGAAAGAGCTTGGTTCGATTGCGGCCTGTTAAGCTGTACGATGTTGCAGGAGCAGCGCTCGTTCGTAGATCTTACAGGGCATTATTTAAAAGGAGTGTTTCTCCGTTCACACGATAATGACGTCTCTTAATGACTACCACTTCTCCGAGTCGCAGTCGCTGTATTCTGAATCCTCCGACTTAAAAACTCGTCGGCGAGTTCGTTAACTAACTCTTGAAATATTTTGCTCCACTCTTCGCGATATTTCATTCCTATACTTTTACTCGATGACTGCTTTCATTTACGTTTCAAATCTTTCATTCGTCGTTCAATTAGACACGTTCGTGGAATTATACGAAACATTGTACGAGTCGTTAAAATTTCATAAAAAGAAATGCAGAGAAAAGACTGGCAATTACAGGGATTAGCCTTTTTAATTTACCACGCTATTTGCCACAGCCTGAGCTGTCTCTTCGTAATAAGCAAGTAACCGGTAAGTTCCTGATAATAAGTTCTCCGTTTTCTTTCTTTTAACATCGAGTGATACTAATTACGTAAATATCGTGCATTTCGTTCCACGAAATCGTGTTAATCAGGTTGACTTCTAAGAGAGCCTCGTTGTATAGCCAGCGGACTCTCCCAGGAACATGACTTACGCGTTGCCCTCTCTCCAAGGAGGTTCGAACGAATCCTTGACATTTACCTGTGATATCGATGTGTCGTAGGGTGTCCACGATATTTTCAGTCACTTCCTCCTGTATGTGCGTGAGCTTGTTGTTCTGCAGACTCAGCGTTTCCAGGGAATTCAAATTTTCGAAAACCAAAGGCGGCAACACCTTGATTCTAAAGAAATGGAAAAAGAAAAGAGAAAGAGAGGAGAACGTCGCCGTTTACGATGATAGAATTCTACTAGAAGAGAAATATCGTTTTGTTAACGAAATAATAGAAATTACAGGTTCTTCTGCAGGTTGAGAAACGTAATGGAGTCACCATATCCGGTGAAAGCATCCTCCGGGAGCACGGTAATGTTATTGGCCTTTAAATCGAGGTGACGTAATCGATGTAGACGGCGTAACGCGTCGCTCGGCACCGAGTGTAAATTATTATCGCCCAGTCGCAGATATTGCAGGTTCTCTGTAATTCGATTAAAATATAACACGCGTGAGCGTAGTCGTAATACGACAGGTTTTTGGGCGGAAACGAGGCTAATTTAATCGTCGGTGAAACAGAACGCAACGCGTTTACGTTGAACGTAGGAAAAATTTCGTTGCTCCAACGATTCCAATTCGTTCGTTGGCTACGATCGATACGCTTTGTTTCTTCACATTCTTTAAATTGTTTTCCCGCGATAAGGTGAGAGACGTGTGTTGGATGATCGCGTGATGACAAGTAATTTGGATTAAGTTATTCAGATTATAGAGGGCTGCGGAGCCATAAACGCGCAGATATTTGCCCCGTTAACGGCATGGCACGCGTAAAAATGCTCGTCTAACGCTTTTTTTGTTTGTTTACAGCAAAGCGTAGCTCGCTTGAATTGCTATTACCATCGATCGATTATTGGAAAGTTTATTTATCGAATCGTTTCGTCCTTTTCTGTTTATTAACGTTGAATAATCGATGTTTCAAACCAGTTATCGAGCAAAGGAATATCTTATACGTACAAAGTACGTCTTATAAACGAAGCGCGAGCCGCGAGCTACCATTTAAATTGCAATTTCAGATGCGACAACTGCTATACATTCGTCTATTTCAGGCTGTTTTCGTCGAATTAACGACTGTTCATACACAGAGTGTTTTCGAAATCAAGCGGTACAAGCGGTTGGCTGGTGATTCTACGTGCAAAAATAAGCAGAAAAGAAGGAATAACGTTTCTTCGTTTAAGGCTTCGTTTTCGAAAAAAGTGAGTCTGTAAACCGGTCGGGTAACCGTCTAAGTTAATTCTTCCATTTGTGAAACTTCTGTTCCTTTTCGTGTCTATATTCTTAAACATATTATTAAACACACTATTAAACATACAGTATACATTATCGATCGAAATTTATGGAAACGTACAATCGGTGCACGCGCACCTCACCGATCTTCAAACTCATTTTTCTCGAAAACGAAGCCTCGAACGAAAAAACGTTATTCTTTGTTTTCGACTTACTTTTGCACGTAGAATTACCACCCGATCGCTTGTACCATGATTTCGGAGACATCCTACGTTACATATTGTATAGCGGATCCGTTCCAACGCGTTACGTTCGGAATGGTGGCGGCACCATAGAACATTGAAACATGCGCTTTAAATCAGACCGTTCGCGCTATTCGTCACGGTACGTGACGATCCGTGCTGTACGGTATAATCGACCTGTAATCGTCGCACAGTCACGATGTAGCAAGGTAATATTTCATCGACGTGCTTGCAACTTTCAAGTTTTTTCGATTCGTGGCATAACGTCCATTCGATCGAGTCTGCCATTTGTTTGTACGTCAAACAGGCAGACTTCATCGCATAATCATAGAAAAGTTCAATCTGTTCGCTAACTTTTCAGCGAGGAATTTCCAGGATACTGTCGGAAAAAGGTCATCGAGTTTGAAAAGGGCGACGACTGTTTTCCTTCAGAAAAAACCTTGCCACAACGTGCTTCTCGTTTAACTTCCTCTCTGCGACATTATTTCCATTGAATTTACGTAAATTATCCTTTCTTCTTTTAATTTTTTAATCAAATTTTTAATCGAATCACCGACGATCCTTTTTTTCGCGAAATTACGCACGAAGGCAGGCAGGCACTCGCGTATCTCACCGACGTTTCACTTATCAGCAAATTGTCGTTAAACGAACCGTTCGACGCCGAAAACGAGCAACGAAGATTTTTCCGCAGGATCGCCGTTTCAAATTTCTACGTTAGAACGTAATGTTAGACGATCGAGCGATTTAATATCGTTACGTGCAACGATCGTTCTCGAACGAGATAAGCGATCGAACGGTTACAAAGGCAGTTTACGGGAAATGTCGGAAATAATTTCGATTAGCACGGTTCTCGCGACGCTGGCTCTCGCCGTTAACGGAAAATCGAGATCGACGCAGCTCGGTGTACGCGTTTGATGGAAAATCGGTCGGATAATCGGCTATCCGAGGCGTGCGAGTCGATGCGATAGAAATAATGGCGTTTCGCCGAGCGTGCCACGTGCCGAGACGTTTCAAAGGAATCGCATGAAATCGTGATTACGCTTACCCTCGAGACCGATGAACGCATCCGGATCCACGTGTGTAATTTGATTTCCGTCCAGCTCCAAAGAGTTTAATTGCGTCAAATGGGCAAACACACGAGCCGGCACTTCACGAAGCTGATTGTGCGCCAGTCCTAACGAATCCAGGCTTTTTAGACCTGATAACACAGGGAAAAGAGAATTTTTATCGCCTATATATCACTATGGCACGACTAACGTGTTCGGTTGAACAACAATTACATTCTGTATTATCTGCTGATATATATCCTTTCAGTTTTCGTCAAACAATGGTCCCGGTTTCACGATACTTTACAAAATCGATAGTTTTACATATAGTAATTTTACCGGTTTCATATACCGTAACGTTATACCTGCGTTATTACAGTGAATCCTATTGTAACGCGGTAGTAATACGTGCCGCGTTGTATCGACATCGTGTTTCAAGCGAAAGCAAAACAGCGTGATGGAAATATTCGTGTTATACGAACGCCGACCAAGTCTTCTATTAAGTCGCGTTATATGGAAATCGTGTTACGAGAATATCGCGTTGTAAAATGGTCGTGGTAATTTTTCCACCGTGTTACGTGGGAACCGTGTTTTCAGAGTACATGCTGGTAATATCGAATTAAAAGGATCATCAGGTATGCGATGAAATATCCGCAGCAGCGAACCACGAATAAGCCGTACTCTTAAGCTAAGCTCACGCCGTCAGACGACTGTCCGCAGACACGTGTCGCGGACAATCAGCGTCTGTCTTTCGTGGAAAATCTGCAGAAGGAACGACGCTGATTGGCTGCGGCACGTGTCTGCGGATTATCGTTCGTAAGCTTTGGCGAGATAGCATGGTAATTGCTTTCTCTCTGCAAAGTAAGTTGAGTTAGTAACACGATCGTTTAGGGAAATTTGTAACGAAACATTAGCACGAAAGATCTATAGTGTCTAAGACACGCGTCAGGTAAAAGGAGGTTTCTCAGGATTTGCAGAAACGTTGTCGTTGTTATTGGTTCAGGCAACGACGACGACGACTCATCGTCCCATTCATAGATCGCGAAAGGTAGAGAGCTGAAAAAGAAATGAATAGACAGATTCGAATAGATAGATTTGTTCTTTCTTTATCGCAAGTCTGAAAATAGAAGTCGATAGAAGAAAGTAAAGCACGGAGTTGGAGCGAAGGGTCGGTCTCACCCTTGAAGAGGCACTGCCATTGCGCGAATCGATCTGCTTGAAAGTTACCACGCGGCCCTCTTTTTTAGAGACGAGCTAATTCGCGTCTAAGAATAAATACAGATATTAACTCTATCGATGACCTTATTGCTCGCATGCGAAAAGGTCGGCGATGCACGCGCGTGCACGCACTGTAAAGTTACGAGGTTAATCGAATATAAGTGGATTACAGTCTAGTACTTGAGCTAGGAAGTTGGTATAATAAGACGAACGAATCGTTTTCAAACGACACGAAACTCAGATTTCAAATGGAATCGTTGCAAGTCCGATTGATGAGAAATACCAAGTTCGAAGTAAAATCTTCGAAGCTGCAAAGATGCACAGAAGCGTACAACGAACGCAATATGTAAGAATAATACAAGATAATCATAGTGCTCGTTACGATAATTCGATAAACGAGCCAAATCCCTTTCCATTCTTTTAATTATTCTCCTACAAATATGAATCTTCACGAGTATCGATGAATATCTCGCTCGCAGCGATTCTTCTCATGTTAGCGTGAATTCTTTGCAATAAAACTGTATGAGAAATATTACTTATTACCATATCGTGAATTTTCATGCGTTTATGGGATATTTGAAGATACTATTGAAGCTCAGCATGCATATATCGTGCGAAAACACGTAAAATATACAAAGTACGATATTCCATCCTTTTTAGTGGTACTCGTAACGATATGAATTTGCATAAACGTCCGCAAATTGCAAAAAACAATCTACCTATCGCGAACGATGCGACACAAAGCGTACGATTTATCTCGACAGCTAGTTTCGTGATATTATTCGATGGGAAAGTTCGTTTCGATTTTCAAGGAATTTGGTCGATGTAACAAAAGATTGGGAAAAGAGCATTTAACAAATATCATTCTGCTTCAGGAACGTTACAACGCGAAGAGCTCGAGCCGTACGTCGCGCGTTAATATCTACCGTCCCAGAGGAAATCCCGAGCTAAGTTGAAGAATCGTAGGGAAGGCGGAAAGGAAAGTAGACGTACCTTCGAAATCGCCTTCCTGAATGGCCGTGATCCTATTCTCCTGCATCTCCAACTTCTTCAGCATGTCCAGAGTGCGCAGCGCCGGCGTCGGCACCTTGGTTAAATTGTTTCCTCCGAGATTCAATCTCCTCAGCTTTCGGCTACGGTTCAAACGTATCATTTTACTTGCAACTTAATTCTACGACGCTTGTTTAAGTCAGATTTTACGCGATTAATCGGAAGCGACAGGGATCGAAGTTCCCTGTGATGAAATTCGTAGCAGGGTGATAGGTAGCAGGTGGTTGATTTCAGCTGAAGTAACTTACTTGTGCAATCCTGTGAACGCGTCCTCTTCTATGTAGGAGATCTCGTTCTCGTACAGGGAAAGAATCTCGAGGGTGTCGAGCCCTTCGAATGCCTTTTTATGGATGTTTTTGATCTTGTTGCGGTTCAGATTCAGTATAAGTAGATGTTGAAGATCCTTCAAAGCGCTAGACGGCACCGAGAGCAAAGCGTTTTGCGAGAGGTCCAGCTGCGTCAGGCCAGTCCCTGCGAAACGCCGCGATAAACCACATTGATGATTTGCTTGCGCTTCGTCGAAAGAGTGAAGTAAGAGGCGAATTCGTGGGATCTTAACGGCCTTCGCGATGGAACGTTGGAACAGTTATCAAGCGGTTTCTCATTTGCGAAGAATGGAAAGATACTTAAAAAAAGAAAAAAAAATACACCGAAAGGTAGGAAGATGTGAAAGCGTAAATAAGATAATATTCGAAGAAGGATCGGGTCCGAACAGACAATGAAACCGTTCCAGGGAACTTTAAACAACCGAGACGAAGGAAGCGGAGAAACGAGACGAAGAAGAACGTGTTGAAGCGGTTGAATTAAAACGTTTTTCTGTCGGTCGATTTGAAAACGGGGAGAAAAAGAGGAGTCGCGAGACGTTGTCAAAGGGATGATCGAGACGCTCATTGGGCAAAGAACGAAGAAGCGAAGGGTACTCACCGATGGAACTCAGAGACGATTCCTCGAGCTTCGACAGGCTGCTGTTGTGAATGGTCAAATGGCGGATGTCGAGGCCGAGGAACACATACGGCTGCAGCTTCGGCAGGTTGTTGTGCCTGAGCCTCAGATAGAAGATCACCGCGTTCGTCCTCCCTTTCAACTTGCTCATCACCTCCGAGATGTGAAGTATGTCCGTGTACTCGCATACGATGTCCAAGCCGGATTTCTTCAATGTGCAGGAACAGGGCGAGATTTCACCGTGCGAGGGGCAGTTGATCGATTGCGCGAGGCTCAGACTCGTTGCCAGACTCATTGCCCAAACCAATGTCCATAAGCTGCTCTCCTTCATCTTTTTGTTCGACTACCTGCTGTTTGCTCGAAACTTTATCGAAATTTTATGAAAACGTCACGTAGCCTCCTTATTCCCCTCCTTCTTCTTCTTCTTCTTCTTCTTCCTTTTTCCTTCCTCTAGCAGATTTCTCTTGCTTTCGTTTTGTTTTTGCTTAGCTGTTCGAAAGAAAGGACTGTTCTCGTCGTTTTAGTCTTGTCGTTCTCGGCGTTTTCTATATCTCCTCTCTCTCCCTCTCTCTCCCTCTCTCACACACTTTCTGTCGGCTGCTTCTTCGCACCACACTCGGTCGACTTCCTCTTTCCTGTTGCTTCGCCCTCTCTGTTCCTGTACCTGCAGCCTGCTACTTAGCCTCTGCTCTTCTCATATCCATTGTTCGCTCTTCCGCGGTGCACCGGTACACCGAGTCTGCGAACAAAGGGCGTAGACGGTTAGAATTTCGTTGCGGCTTTGGAATTTGGTCGCGGGTAATAATTGGGATAGAAACGTGGTCTCTTTTGTGCGTTGCTGGAAATGCTAAGAGGAATCGATCCCACTTATCGGTAATGCCGAGTCTCCTGTTATCGAAAATGGCAAGATTCAACGGCGAAGTTGATCGATACGCGAGATTTCGAATTGCAGACGGTCGTACTTGTAGTTTTATTCCACGTTACGAGATTTTATTGGTGGCTACTGAACCTCAGATGGTTTGCGCCTCTGTTCAGTGGAAGATTAAAGTCGATTTGACGAGAGTTGCTAATTTTCTGCAGCTAGGAATTTTCATATCGACAATTCTAGTTGCAAGAGGCTCTATTTAACAATTACTAATTTATTGTTATTTAACGATTATATATATAAATCTAACAACTTACAATCTCGTTATAGCTGAAGCTACAACAATTTGTTAATTAATTAAGATTTTATAACAAGAAATAAGAAGTAATCGTTTGGTCCTTACGTTCTGCAAACGCGTCGAACGCAACGCTTCTTATTAACTCGTCGGATGAATTATCACTGAACGACGACGTTATCTGTCCGGAAACGATGCAGCTATCGAAGGAACAGTGAGAAGCGACGTTACGAAACTGGAAAATAGTATCTCGTTGCTTCAACCGCCAATTATCACGAACTGCGGATCGTTTCTATCGCGCTACCCCGCGGCAAATGGAATTTTGCAAAATCGTAAAATTCTATTCAAATTCTTCGCTGGAACCTCGACTTTTCTGCTTCTCACGTTTCCGTGCCAGATCGACAGATAATTGGCGATCGGTTCTACCAATAAATAAAAGTAATCGCTTGCAACAAGAGTATTCGGCGCGAAGAAAGAGATAATCTTCAGTTTTGTTTCTTCCTCGATTCCTTTTCGAAGAGCACGCCATCGTGCGAGAAAAGCAAGTTCCTTTGAAGCAAAGATTCTTCGACGATCGGGATAATTGGAGTTCTGTTCTCTCTGTTTCAGCCGCACGAGCGACGCGGTTTCCAGATTTTTGGCATAGCGAAGG
Source organism: Bombus pyrosoma (assembly GCF_014825855.1). Classification (NCBI taxonomy): domain Eukaryota; kingdom Metazoa; phylum Arthropoda; class Insecta; order Hymenoptera; family Apidae; genus Bombus; species Bombus pyrosoma. The sequence goes on along the minus strand of NC_057781.1, from coordinate 7,856,262 downwards.
ATATTCGAGACACGTTTTACTCGCGTGTGAAACGACGAATCGGATGAAAAAAAAGAAAAAGAGAAAAAGGAAAGTTTGGAAATAATCTCGGAACGAAAGTCTGACAACATGGAAACGGGATGCTCCCATCTTCGTAAATGAAGAAATAATTTTCGTTTAATAAACGTAGAAAATTCGCAATAAATTCGAGCGGCTTTACACGGAAGTTGTAAATGATTTGAATTGCTATGATTCGCTTTAATAACCAAATATAAGTTAAGATATATGAGCCTGGCGGCTTCGGGATTATCCGTAGCCATCAGCGAGTCGAAATTTATAGTTTCCACTTACGACTGTTCCGCGATAATCTCGCCGTTGCTCGCGTTCCAAAATCTCGAATTCATCTCCCTCTGTCCCGTAGTTTAATTAAAGATAAAAAGTCGCGTAGCTGAAATTCGTACAGCTCTGCAAGCTCGGATTAACGATTCGTTAAGACCGCGAATGGGATGAAACGATCCCGTGACGGTATTGTTTCGAAAAATTTACGCGATCCGTTCTACTCGCGCGTTTTATCCGATCGCGGAAAATAATAATTTATCATCGTTGTCACGTTATTTCGATAAACATCATTGTTGCAGTCGTCGTCGATCATTGAACGACGTGCAACGGCAGATGGAAGCGCGGAAAATGCTGGAAGAACGACTATTCGCTGTGAAAATAACGCGGCTGCGTAAGCAACGTTGAGAATATTTCTAGCGCAAGTGTCTTTCCTTGTTCGTTAGAAAGTTAGAAAGTGGATTGGATGTATTTGGATTGGACCAGGTCATTGCTCAGATTATTTCTTCTTTGTTATTCCGATCGTTTCTTCCTCGGTTCTTTCACGTATTATCTCGCTTCGCTCGTTTCACTCGACGATCCGGAATAATTGTAACGTCCTTTCACACCACGACCATTGTCGAAATCCTAATTCTAACTATCCGTTTAAATGTTCTCAGATTGATTGTTGTTCAGATTTTTGCCATAGCGAAGGATATTCGAGACACGTTTCACTCGCGTGTGAAACGATACATCGGATGCGACAGAAGACAGAAAAAAAAAAAGAAAGAAAGAAAAAAAGAAGAAAAAGAAGAATGGTAAAAAAACGTTTACAGTCAGATATGTTCCTCGTCGCTTTTTACGAGGTATATTTATTCTTTATAATTTGATTCATACGTAACTTGGTTGGACGTAGCTGGAAGGGAAAGTTTCGAAAAATATTTGTCCCCGGACGAGCTCGGTTCCCGCCACCCTAGCGTGCTATCGTTTTCAGCCCCTGCTGTTTTTACTGTCCCATGGTATTTTTTCTATGTATAACTTCGACAGACCAGGCTTAGGGCGACACCGCCAAGAGTAAATCGGGCCAAAGTTCCGATCCTCGTTTAGGAACGAAGAAGAAAAACGAAGGCGAAAGTAAAACGAGTAGTTACCGGCGAATCAACCAGTTAGCTGTTTTTCACGAGTATAGTCGTCACGAAGAAGTGGTAATATGTTGCGCTACGACGAGCCCCGTCGGCGATAAAATTAAAAAAATAAAACAGTCATTTCGTTGCGAGCTAATTCTGTATGGTAACGCGCACTCCGCGTTTGACGAGTATACTCGTCGTTCTTTACATTTCGCGACACGTTTTAGGTACACGCTTTTCAAAGAGGTTGCAACAGCTAACCGGTTAATGATACTCGCAGAACACGCTCTTTCGAAGGTTAAATTATCTGTTCTCGCATCGCGTTTATTCGAACGCAGCATTTTTATTTACGTTTCCGAGTCGTTTGGCACGTGGCAACCTTTTGAAAATCCTCGAAATAATTCGTCGGCAGGGAGGAGGATCGTTTAGCGAAAAAGAAATATATTTTTAATTAAATGGGAACTTTTTTTTACCGTTTTACTTTAAAAAAGCGGTTATTTTAGCAAAAGAGCGTCGTTTTCAACGAAAGTACAGCTTTCGATAGAACCGGAAATTCTTGTAACGGAAGCAGCTTTTTTGTAACTTTTTCTTTCAGCGGGAGAGTTTTTTTTTTAGTAGGAAATTTTTCTAGCGAAAACGTCGTTACCGAAAACACGTCTCGCATCGTCATATCGAGCTGGTTACAGAAACAGACAGATATGAGACCCCGTCGAAAATGTTGCCACGTAATTGCAAACTGTGAAATTGGACGGAGATTCTTTTTTTTCTTTTTTCGAAAAATATCAAGAACCACACATACCGATCCATGTAGATCACGTGGCGGTTTCCTCTGTCACTCGCGAGATACTTGCTACGGAACTGCGAAGCGAAAGAATGACGAGCGTTCGCGTGATCACTGGTCATCGCTTATTTATGTCACTGCGTATCAAGAAACTTAGCCGCTCACTCGATTAATCGAAACAGGGGTTTACATTGAGCGCAGGGGGAAGCATAACGACACACTTTTCCCTATTCACGATGCAACTGTGCGAATGATGTAACCGGCACGTCCAAAATAAAACTTTCGATGGTTATAGGTCACAGTGATTAATCGTCATCGTCGTTATTATTATTATTATTATTATTATTATTATTCCATAAGACAAGCTCGACTCGATTATTATCTTTCACTTGGATTTCATTTTTCCATTACTTCTATTTCCATTACTTTTCTCCAATCTCAACCCTCGCTTCGTCCGTGAACTCACTTTATCGTCAACAAAGATAAACCATCGACGTAGAATTAATATGGAATTAATATGCCCGTGGATCTCCTCGCAAGTTCTCTTCGCACTTGCCGCGAAGGAACGAACACAAGGTTCGCGCTACGTGGTCAGAGTTAATTTAACCGAACCACCGATTATCAAACAAACGAACGTCGATCGATGCGTCACTAGTCCTCGCAATTCCGTCCAGTTTCTATCCTTCGATTCGCATCCGGTATTCTCCGCACGTCCTCCTTAATCGGCCGCGCCGATCGCTTCGCCAATTTGCGAAAGCCGGTCAAAGCCGCCCGGACTACGTCCAAACGACCGAAAAGGATCGTAGGAAGATTCGTAGCAAGCGAATCGATTAAACTCACAGCCCCTGACGATCCAATTATCCACTGGAAGAGAGCCCGCGAGATCTTCCAATTTTCAGCCACCTCTCGCGAATATTTCCGATCCTCGACGATGCACCTAGCGACGAGCAACGACTATATTCCCTTCGATCCGATTGTAAAATTATCCTGTTCCCTTTTTAAATCGTCCCTTCTTTTTATATTCCCGACGATTTTACTTTCGACGAAGAAAGTCCTTCTTTTTCGAATGATCGAAACTTTGCCGTTCGTCGGACGGTTGCGGTCTCGTGGACGAAACGAAACGAGTGGACGAACGAAAGCTGCCGTCAGTGCCGGCCTCTGCGCGGTACCACGACGGAGAGCTGACCTGGGTGTCCGTTGGCATCATCATTGGCCGGCTAATGGGCGGTTTCCGTCTCAGGGGATCATGGGATACGCAACAACGACAATGGCAAAGAGGTGGACAACCACGTCATCGGAGATCTCGCGATACTCCTGGGCGTGGAAGCCAAACGGCTTACCGATGCTTCGCTCGGTTTTCCACGCTACACCGTCGGTCGATGAACGTTTCGGCACCGATGCACCGTTCGCGCTGATAATCTTCGTCCAATGCGTCCATTTGTGAGCTTTCTGTAAATGTGTGCGTGTGTGTGTGTGTGTGTGTGTATGTTTGCGTGTAAACGTGGCTGTCTATGTATGTACGTGCGTCGAAGATGTGGAGAATACGTTTCACGGAAATGCATATCCGCGCGAAGCAACGTTCGTTTGTCGAAATCGAATGAAAAATCCTACGAGGATTAGATCGATCTTCTTCGACTTGTTAATTCTGTGTGGCATTGACGTGACGAGTAGATGGACAGACTGTGCACGTCTGTGTATTTATGGAACACCGAGACGCCCGGAAACGTTTAGATTTAATAGCGTTACGTGACGCGAAAATATTAGACTGTTGGAAAAGTTTTATTTCATAAGGTTTCTTTTAATAAGATTTCCTTTGATAAGTTTCGTTTTGTAAGGAAATAGTACACATACAACGTTCTCTCTTTTATATTATTTTACTGATTTATCGTTCTATGGGAACAAAATGGGTCATAAAGAATTCAATGAAATGATATAAAACAGTAAATGTTGTGTATCCATCATTTCCTTATAAATAAATCCTTGCGACAAACTGATACATTTACGTCACTCTGTGATGGCATGATAAATGTTCTTCATAAATGTTAATTATTAAACAAGTGCAAGTCAATGTACACGTATTTCTCTGACCTATTACGTACTCTGTGAATCGTCTGTACATGTACAGGGTGTCTTGCGTAACACGCAACGATCAGCCGACTAGAGGCTGATCGTATGCACAGCAATACGAAAATGTAGAATGAGATCTGCTCGATCGAAACTTTGTTTTGCAGAAAATCGAGTTGGAAAGTTTATCGCGTATGCTTGAACGTGGCTAATTCTAGACCGGAGAGGAGCAAACTATGGACCAAAGGTTATCGTATATGTCGTATATGAAAATAGGTGGATAATATACGGTACAAGTTTTTAACTTTTGAAAATCACTTTGAAAATTGATCATTCGCCTGTACTAAATTCTTCAAATTCCATTCTCTTGGCCGGGTAAAGCCTTAAATAGAAAAATTTGATTCCACATTTTTTACTTATCCTGGGATGTACAATAATCTCTCGCCGATTATTCGCTCGTACGCGATCGACGATCAGCTTAAATTTAAACAGAATTATTACGATTCTTCGAAACTAGATTTACTCGGTGGAAGGAACTTCATTCGATATTTTCAACTAATTTTTGCACGAAAAATCAGCCGGTGACCACGCTATGCGCGACACCATCGAATGCAAATGTAAAACTTCCACATTTACGAAAAAGCACGAGGAAAATTTGAAACGCGTACTATCGATCAGTTACTTTACCTTTGAGAATAAATGTCCGACTGCTATCTCGAAGAAAGTTTTGCAAGATCGTATAAAATATATTCCCGCGAGAAATGGAATCAAGACAGTGAAGAATTCAATAAGAAATAGCGGTCACGAAAATACGTATAATACGACAACGTTAGGGCGACGTGAATTTTCCAGCTATCTGTTTAAATTGCTTTTCTTTAAACGTTCGAATATTTCACGAATGTTAAATATTATTTACGGTTATCTTCCCTTTAGTTACGAACATTCGTTCGAACGTCTTACGTGCGTTAAAAACATTCTACGAGGCTATCTTTTCGTTAGTTAGAACGGCGCACGCGATTGTCGTTTCAGCGCCATATATTCGTATTAAACAAATACGTACGGGAATAATTTAAATCCTGACGTGAGATTAAAGGTTGTTGAGGGTAATCTGACATTTCGCAGTGTCGCACGCAATATCTGCTCGCAATATGCTTGCCTGCGCCAACGTCAACGACCGAATTCTTTTATTTGCAAAGCGTTTCCATTATTCGTGGTGTTTTCGTTAGGAGAAAAAAGCGTAGGGAAACGAATGTAAAAAGGGGAGAATATAGGAAGAATAAAAGGCTGGGAAACAGGGTGGAATAAAAGGCGGGAATATAGGTATTATACACGAGTATTGGACGATAAAGAAAACTAAAGGCAGATGCGTTTAAAATTTGGATCAACGTTGAAAGCTTTCCAGCGTGCTGCAGGTTGCAATATTGAGGCGTAACAGCACGTTGCGATATTCAGTTGTGGCGTACAGTTTTAACAACGAGATATATTATTGAACTTTACTATACGTTGCCACGGATTAGGAAATGGAATTGTCATGAATTATATTATTAACGAATTACGTTAAATCGTATTCGGCCATAATGGCCGAATAAAATACCAAACAGCGAAATATCGTATTGTACTGCCAATGAAGAAGGAGAAATATGAAATTCTAATAGGTAATAAATTATGCACAACGAGCGGCTGTTAATTCGATAATGATAATACCGAGGATATTATAAAATTACTAGAATAAGCGGAATATTAAAAAAGAAGCGAAATATCACACGCTCGCGGTTTCAATTCTGGTCTCAATCGACCTCGATCCTCCCGCAAATACAATTACCGTAAAACGTATTCGCCGTAACGATAGAAGCGACTTATCTCTTTTTTATTTCCAACTACCGTTCGACAGTTTCTAAGGGGCGAGTGCATTCGTAGAAATCTTAAAGGTAGAAATCTCGGCTTAATTGATATTAAAAGCGGCAACGATAACGGGAACAAACGCGCGGAAGAAAAGTTGAACGAGAGCGCGACGATGGAGGAAAAGGCCGTTGAATTTTATTCGTCAGTTTATCGGAGTCCGCAAATTTACCGCGTCCAGCTAATTTTCGTCACGAAAACTCTCTCGACCCGCCGGCTTCTGTCGCGTCATTCTTTCTTTTTTTCCCCTGCTTTACATAAAATAACCGCTTTGAAACTACCCGCGGCGCACGGTAACGAACGCAAGAAAAGGGACGAGGAGAGAGAAAAAAAAAGAGGAAGCAGAGTAGAAGGAAATGAGAGAAAAAGGGGAAGGAGAACGAAGCCGGTTAACGGCACAAAGGCGAGTTTCCATGGAGCAGGCTGAGAATGGAGAACCACACCTTACCTTCTGCCAGCCTGTGCCAGCGACCCTGCCCTTCTTATCGTAATTGCGACTCGCGGTGATCGATCGTTCGTCTTCGCGGCGCATTATCATGCGCGTCGGCTTGCTTCCATCGGAAAAATTCTCCTGGTCGTCGGAGATTCTACCGCGCTAATTGAATTTACAGAGGGAGGTCGGACTGTCGTGTCGAGTGGAAAATTCAATTCGACGCTAAAGGTGCTTTTATCCTTCCCTCGACTTCCATTCGAACGCACTTACCGGCCGATCGACCGACCACGATCCAGGTGAATCCCATTTTGGTCCTCGCTACCGGTTCACAGGGAATCAAGAGAGAAACGAGAAGAAGATAAAGGACGGTGATTCGTTCTGGATCTCGGGAACGACGGGCTCGGCTTTGAAACGAGCCACGCCAACGATTCCACGTTCTTCCTCGATGTTCAACGTCTGCTTGCTGCGTGCAACTATTGGCCTGGCAACTATGTGATTGCGGATTTTATCGTTAGGTGTTATTGACAAAATCCGCAATCACTTACTTGCCAAGCCAATAGAACTAACGTTTTTTTGGCTTCACGGCGTTTCGAAAACCCATTCAGCTGGACGATTCGTGCGACAGTGTCCCGATTGCTGATGAAATTAAAGAAACTGTCGCGCACCGGAGGAGGTTCGACGAGGAGGAGGAGGGACGTGAGATTTGTACGGTGGACCGAGACGCTTCGGAAATGGAAAGCTCATGGAAGAAGGAATCGTTGAGAAATATTCTATTTGGAGGAAGGGGAAGTCATTGAATTTCTATTTCGAAACGACCGATAAAACGATAGGATCTGTTTAATAACGAGCAAGGAACGATTTTATGACTAGAACGATTTTTATTTTCTGACTTGTCAATAAAATGTCACCATTGATGCAAGCGTTTACATAATTATTCGATAGATTCGACGAAAATAATTCACGGTGACATCCAGATGCGATATAATTCGGTCGTATCGAAATTTTCTTGGAGATTTCAACGAAGCGTCTTTGTCGAACTTCTCGTCCGCCTTGGAACTATAATAATCTTTATGCTGCATAAACTTCCGTGCAAGTTCCACCGCGGAGAATACGCGTTTGTTAGAGTATGTTAAACTCGGCGACCCAATTGCAAACTATCTCCGACCAGGCAACGCACTGACTTCATCCTTATGGCAAATTACGCTAACGTAAATTTAGTCTGGCTCGGTTCTGTCAGTCGTTAAAACTTTTAAGGATGCTCCTGTGGTACAATTAGGTAACGAGCCCTTTTCGACCACTAGAATAGTTGACACCTTCGTGGATTATCCCAAAATTTGCATCGGAATGTGTTTGTCAAACCTTGCGATGCTTTTGTCTATAGTCACAAAGCTGACCGTACCATTTTGTTTCTATTATCTTGTCCGAGTTGAATCCAACGGAAACTCCGCATCGTTTTTCTAAATTTGTACATTTTCGAACTTTCCGATTTTCAAGCTTGCCAATTTTTGAACGTTCGAGTATTCGAATAATCAAGTTGTCGGGTCTTCTTGTATCTTTTAACGATATTCGTCAAGCAACTACTATCCTTCTATGATAATACGAAAGAATCTTGCGCGGAAACGGATTGCGACAAGGGTTTCCAATAGCGGCCATTATTTTACACAAGATTTAACGAGTACTTCGCGATTTCAATCTCGTTCAACTGCGATCTTAATTTCGCGTAAATTCCGGTAATTTAACAAGTGGAGCGAACGCTCAGTCAATGGTAAATCGAAACGTCTCGGGGAACCATTTCTCAGAGACGCGGTGAATAATTTCGTTCACGAGCAACAGTCGATTGATACAAGCATTTAACGCTAACATTATCAGGCTCGGTCAAAGGGCTGGTTTCAAAATTTAATTTCAAAATTCATCGTTATTTCTTTCCTTCGTCTAACATTACGTTGATTCCTATATTAAACAAAAATTGAGAAACTGATCGATCGGATGATATAAGAATTTACGTGCAGTTAAACGAACGAGAGAAATAACGACGAATGTACAATTTTAAATTAAATTTTAAATTAAATTATTGAAACCGGTTTTTCCACCGAGCCTGGTAAAGTTGGTCTCAAACAACAAGTGGTCCCAGCCGTTAACTATGATGTGTTCATATATATATGTCGAGTTATCGTTAGGTTTAGAGGCGTGTAACGAATCTTCGTTCGGACTAGCCATCGTTGTTGTACAATAGACATATTTACTGGCATAAATATGATTCTTACAGAGTTTGCAAATAACCATGGTAATTAGACACTCGACATCTTAATGACAATGATCTTGGGTTCAATAACGAATCCATGGCCAACGGGCTAACTCTTTGTTAAACGTAGAATATATTTTGAAGCATAAAGTAACGTTTTCTGTGACGCTCGGTATACACTGCACGTAAAGACGATGTGAAACTCTCCAAGGATATCGCAAGAATAAAAGACCGATGGAAACTTTCCTCTCCATACGATCGCGTTCGTTCGTTGTATATTGGCCGGGGATACCAACAAAATTCCAACCGCCGTTGCTATCCAGTCGACGACATTGTTTCTGTCCGGGGTTTGATTGTTAATACAACGCGTGTCCCATAATATTGGCGCTTCTCTGTTAGGTAAAAGCGTGCATCCCCTGACCTACGTTCAGCGACCAGTTGCGTCACCTCGAGCCCAAGCCCACTGTCACAAATCTCGAGCAAACATAATCGGATTGAATCATAACAACTACTTCCAAGTTTTATTATTTAAGTACAGCTATGACAAATAGTCTAGACTAAAGTATTGGGGATTTTCGCAAGAATTCAAAAGAAATGGCCCCGATGTTCTTTCATCTCCGACGTATATATACATATTGTATATATGCGGCGTGGAAGCCGATCGATTCGCTTCGATTCTCGTGACTCGGTCTATGTTGTTTGCACGAACGATGACGCGAGAAAATGATGAAATAATACAATCCGTCTGAAGGGATGCTTCGTATACGACCGAGTAACGTTCGTGATTCCGTCGAATTTTCCTGCACACGCGACACGTAAGTTTTTTTACCACCAAACGTACATTTTTAATAAATTTAATTTCCAATTTTTATTGGAAGCCATCGTTTTCTTTTGTAACTGTTTTAAATTATTGCCAGATTGTGGTTTCATATATATACGTTTACGAGATACTCGAAGGCGCGAGAAATGCAGAGAATTTAGGTAACACGGGCGAACCATAGAAAGCGTCGAAACTGTAGAAACCAGTAATATTTCGCCAAGTAAAACGACAAAATTGTCTACCTAGGTTCCATTTTCCTTGTTACATTTATACAAAAATATGAATTTGCATAATTATCCGCAGTTTAATTATCGTAAGTGGGCACGCTACTACAAATGAAAACTTCTCGCGGTTCTCTTTTTGTACATAAACGGTATACGTTCTCCGTTACGTGGTCTGTATAATGTTCTTAGCTGCTGTCTTTTTCTCTTTTTTTTTGATCCTTCTCCGAAGAAACGTTGATCGTGTTATTAAAAATTCCAACACGTTTATTCGTTGCACCTGTTTTGATTCGAGAAAGACCACGTTAAAACGGAAACGAACAAGAGAAGGCACATCGAGCGTGTTTCTTCGAGCTGCAGAAAATTACGATAGCTCTTGAAACTGGAAAATATTCCATCAGGGTAAGTGTGTTGTAATTGTAATTCGATCGAAAATTTCCTGATGAAAACGTAGATAGTGCGGGTCTGTTAAAGTTAGACCGCTCGATCATCGAAATTGTTCATATTTACGAGGGTTCAACGATATCCGTTTATTTTGTAATTACGCGGTCGGTATAATTACCTTGATCATGCTAGTTGTTAATATCACAGGGACAAACGGCCCGACCAACTAATTTCATAGAGTATTACCGTTGCAATTACGATACTCATGGAATTACGAATACGTCCAATCTAACTCTTCTCGATCAACGTTCCACTTATCAACAGATTCCTCAAACATCATAAACACAATATCGATACGACGCAACATCTTCAACTTGCGGAAACCGTGGATAAAGTGAAATTTTAAGAGAAAGTTGCACGTACCTTCAAACATGAAATATAAACGTTTTTGGGCTTCTTCTTTTGGCAATTATTTTGAAAATTCTTTGAACAACTATAAATTTTACGTGTCGCTTTTATTCATCGTGTTTATCTCCTTTGAAAAAGTACAGTTCTGCCAAGTTTCCATTCAGCATTTCAATTATTCAGGCGCATAGAAACGAAAGGCAAATCAACTTTCACCCGACCACCGTGTTTTTCAGTCTGTAAATTTTCAAATTGAAATTACTCGCCTCGAAACTTTCTCCCTACTCAGCAAGTAAGTTCGAGTAAAATGAATAATTACGAATGTTTAATATTTCTCGAACCTAACACCGAACTGGAATTAGGAATTTCGGTTTCCTAATTAGATTCTGCAAGAGGCAACGATCGGAGCAAGGATCGCCTTAAAAATAGTCAGCGCCCGGCGGAACGTGGAAACGTAACGAAGTTCCTGGCATCGTTGGATGCAATATTTAGCGAAATCGGAGAATGCTAGCAACGGAAAAATCTTTTCGCGAAGCTATGAATACTTCAGTCGCATCGACCCGCGTCGAAGATTCCAAGTTGCGTCGGAACGAGCACGGAAAGGAGAACAAGCAAAGCCAGAGAAAATCGGATAGAAGGAGCAGACGAAGAAACGAGAACGTCGGTTCGTTAGAAGACGAATTTCGAGTGCGAAGTTCTCGAAGTTTCTCGATTAAAACTGTTAATATGTATTTTATATTCCAGCAATTTCATATGTTCAATTCGACACGCTGAAAGACATCGTTTTGACAACGAGAGAGCGAGGCTTTCGTCCCTTTCTTCGGATCAATTTCGCTCGTGCTCTTTGCGTTTTAGCAGTTTCTTAAAGACAGTTTATTAATTTTTCACGAGGAACTTTCTTGCAAGAGGCAACAGACTTGAACGCGATTTCTTTGCTCGGCGTAAATCTTTCAAGTTGCTTCTGAAAAATTATTCTCTCGAATTCAAGTACCTACTCCTAGTTCAAAGATTCTTTTTCGATATCTTCACGAACGAAGCGGTAAACCGTCGCCTATTCAAGTTTCGTCGATCGTTCGATTCACCAAGCCACGAAACAGCACCTAAAGCTCGGGCAAATGTTGCCACAGCCTCGTCAATTTTACCCTCCGGTTAAACTTTCATTGGTTCGTTTCTAAATAGCTGGCGTATCCAGCGAATCCATCGATCACATCGTCGTTCTACATTTTCATACCGGTTTGATGCTGATTTGGCGTCAATGATGTTTTACGAATCGCGATTCGCTTGGCCGAAGTTGGCACGTTACACTGGCTCATTATCTCGTTGTGGTTTGCGGCCCGTTTATTATCTCGTTACCAATCGGTCGCTTAAGTTCCATGTAAACTACGATAAAGTTTGGATGTTGGTCGTTTGCCGGCGAGCTCGTGGAACGACCACTTAATACGGAAAACTTGCAGCCTCTAATCAGGCTAAAGTATTTCCAAGCTAAATATTACACGAAATCGCTGTTTAATTGAATGAACGAGCTTCGGCGCGAGCAACGAGGTGAATATAAAACGAAACGACGAGTGTGCCCTGAGAAGCATACAGTTTGAATTGTCGCGTATTTTTCGAGCGATTGGAAAAATTCAAAAGGTCGGTGGGAAAGTTCGTTCGGATTTACATTTCCATTCGATATACCTTTTACTGAGTTACATAGGTGCCATTTTGTTCCACGATCTTTCTCCGTCATTCACGCCACTTGAATATTCCATCGTTGCAGAACCTCTCAGGTTTTTCGGCGAAAAACTTTCTAATACGATTTTTTACCAAATTCCTTAAAAATTGCAACGAGCTTTCCGAGCCAGCAATATAGTTAGATGCATCTAACGTACTGATAATGGTTTCGTATTATTCAAACGCAAAAACATATTCGTAACATTTTCTTTATGCCATACATTGTTTCTTTTTTAGTGTTTTATATGACAGTAGTTAACATTTTTCATGAGATACCGCGCGAAACATCTAAGACGCGAATTAACGTCTTACGATCCGACGTCGTGCAGACACAAGAGAAAGAGAGAGAGAGGGAGAGAGGGAGAGAGAGAGACGACAGAAACGAATTTCATCAAATTTTTAGCGTGCCTGTGAGTTCGCGTTTTAATTTGTAGCAAGTTCCAATCGATGAAATAGATTCGGGTTAGTGGGGATCAATTTTCCTCGACGTCTCGTTTCTACGTTCGTCAAACTCTTCGCGATTTTAATTAGAACTTTGACTCTGCACTTTTATAATATTTTAATCGCTTTAAAAGTAGCAATTATGCTTCGTGGTAAACATAATGAAATATTTCGACATACAGCTCTCCTCTAAATAACGAACAAACAAACGGACCATTTTTTCCATTGTTTGTCAGCATCGTATTAGGTTGTCCGAAAAGTGTCTTTCTTTTACAGACACGTCTTTTACAACGACGCATCTTTATACAAACATGAAAGCTAATCTGTCAAAGGTTGTGATCTTTATCTCGATAGAACAAAATGGATCGTACGTAATTCGATAAAATAATATAAAACGATCAATGTTGTGCGTCCATTATTTCCTTATAAAACGAAAGAAACTTTTCGGACGACCTAATGCTTTCGATCAGCGAAATATAATCATGCGGTTACGATATTATCCGGCGAATATTAATTAATTACTCTGTCACGTGTCTCTCTTTGGCCGGAAGGGCAAGGACTCTGACGTGGAAATAAATTTCCTCGAGTCTGTCACGTCGCAGAATTTCTTTCGCGTTTAATCCGCAGCTTTTCAACCGTTCGAGACGCAAGTAGCAGGAAGCGAAATTTAATTTCAGGGGAACAGTCTCGAAGAGGCTGCCACATCTTCGGTTTTAATTGCTCAGCGAGAGGCATCGATCGATGGGGAACGTGACGATAATGTTAATCGATGAATCGTCGCGCGTCTCAAACGACTCGGACGTATGGCAGCATCGAGACATTTGCATCGATCTTTTATTCATGCGAGTTTCGTTCGAAGGAACACGCGATCAAGCCGAATTATTCGTAGATTCGTCCATTCTTTTTCCAATTTTATGCTCGTTCGCTGTGGCTTCGCCGAGAACAAAGAAAGTCCGATTTCATGGCAATTCGAGGTATTATAAATCCTGATCTCCATCAAGATAAATATTATTAACAGTACGAATAGTAGAAATACTTTAGGTACAAGTTATTATCGGAGAAACAGTTTGAATAAATACTATTACGTTAATACGCGTACATGTACATGTATAGTTTATTTTCCAGCGAAGCATCAGGTTCTCTAACCATTAAATTTCGTCGTATCGTCGATCATGAAACGCGTTAAAGAAAAAACACGTTTGTAGATCGCGTATGCTCGATGTTGAAGAGATTTATAGCTGCAAAAATATCGAAACCTCTCTTCTTTAAGACTGGAACTACCACACCAGTCAAATCGACTGGTTTTACAGTTTTATTTTCAAATTCCTACTTCGTGTTATATTTTATTTCCGCAATGATGCAATGACTTTCGCAACGATAACTAAAAGAATAATATAATGAATTTTATTTTGTTTTTTACGTATTCAAACTGAAAATAATTTTGCATCAAGGCTACTTATACCAATACCGGTGAAAATGACTGGTACTTGTCAAAGTATTAAAGGTTCCTGCAATCTGTTTATCGAACCTCGATTAACCAGTTTCCTCGTTTTCTACAACTTGCCACACGTTTTTCAAATTTTTACCGCGTATCATTCGATAGGACGATATCAGTTATGAGGAAAATTCCGGATCGATCGCTAGATCGCTAAATGCTAACGCTAGAAATACCACATCAGTCAAAACGACTGTTTCTACAATTTTATAGATCCTCGTTTAGGGATGTGATAGTTCCAGATGGATTAATAATATCAAAAATGTATTACATAATATGGAATTGCTTCTGTAAGACAGCAATAAATCGATAAATATAAAAATATTCTATTATTAGGTATTTTTTAAAGACATTTTAAAGTCATTTTTCACTGGTTTTGATAGAAATAGCTTCGATTTGGAAAAGGCTCCTTGAAAATGTAAATTCATCATTTTTGGGAAGATTATCTCGTCTGCCTGATTCGTTTAATAAATTTTTATAAATTGCCAATGCTTGCGATTTACGTGAAAGTACGCAAGTATCTTTGAAAAATGCGAAAATGGAGAGAATGGCGCGTAATCGTACCATTTTATACAGTCGCACAGGCGTCCATAAATTCCGTAATACGTCTGCTGTTGATGAATCTGACGCATCGTGTCACGTTAATACCAGTCACTAGATTTGCATAAATTGCAATAACCTATATTTCAACTTACCTTATTAAGTTATTAATCTCGCGTTACCAGCGAACGTAAGATGTACGCGAGTTAACGATATTGCAGCGTTTAAGTAACGTGATTGCCATTCGACTGTCTTGTTAACTCTGATCTGTTCAAATTACTTTTTGGATATTCCTAGCTATTTTTATCGCGTTCAGATTGTAAGAGGTGCATGGAAGAAAGGAACACGGCAATAAATATAAAACGTTTCGTCGTAAATCACGTATTTCCACGATGGAAACTAGTTCACGAGTAGAGAACGATTGATCGATACTTTTTCAACGTGGAAATAAAAGTTGGCCGAACGTTACTTTATCATTTTACATCGACTCGTATTCGCTTTGAAGTCGCAGACAACGTAACAACTTCCGAGAATGCAATCGATATTTCTTCGGTTAAAAGAAGAATTAAAGTCATTTCAACGTGTCGCTTTCCATATCCACTCGCGAGCTAAGAACACAAAGTTTCAACGACGATGGAAAATCGAGACGTAACGCCTGTGACGCGTCGCTGCAGAAATAATCGAGAATTCAAATGGAACTACAATATAGTTCTGTACACGTGATTGTACACGTTCGTTTGTTTAAAATCATCATTCCTATAATTTCCTATTTTCAATCTATTCTCGGAAAATGAAATCTGAACGTAATTAACATCGCTGCAAACAGCGTAGACTCGTACGGTTTCGCTGAAAATTAAATCGAGCAAACGGATCAATTTTTCATTCGATAGAAATTCCACGACGATTCATTTCTCGAAACTAACGTTCCTTCCACGGACATATTCGATTGTTTAAAATTGGACTTTCTTCATTCTCCTTCCTGCAAAATTATATCACACCGCGCGACTATTCTTATCTCGAAACTCCTCGACGTCAGAATTTTAACGCTGTCTTTTCAAAATTTCATCGGTCCGAAGGTATTACGATCGTACGCTCGCTACTTTCGCGTATAAAATTGATTTCGCCAGTCTTGTGCTTCCAAACGTACTCGAAATAATCTTAGAAAGGAAGTTTCAACGTCTATCGGATGCGAATGAAACGTAAGCTTCTTGCGAATAGACACGTAACAGGTTCAAAAGGAGGAATTTCGTTGGGAAACGAAACGACAGCCGGAAAATAACAACGAAGGGAAAGCTAGGCTGCGGAAAATGCACATGGGAAATATCGTGACGCTGCGGCGTCGTCCCGTCTCGTGTATTTTCGTTGGGCTGCCATAGCTTCCCGTTCTAATTACAATGGCTCGCCTCTAAATTAACACTTGCATTGTTTATACGCGATCGAATAAACAACACAACTTCTGCGATGCAATCTCAGTGGAGGCTGGTTGTACACCGGCTTCGTTTTACGACAGCGGCTGTTTTTCAATCCAGCCGCGAGAAATTGATTCTCAGATTTGTTTCAACAGTGGCAAAAATATCCCACTTTCCTTTTTTTCATTTATACGCCACTGCTGTCGAAAGTAAGAATTTTCGGGCTTCCCAACATTTTGATCTTTGAATTTTTAATCTCTGGATTTTCAAGCTTTTAAACTTTCAAACTCTCCAACTTTCAAACTTGTGAATTTTAATACCTTCGATTTATCGTTTCGCTTTTCGAAGATTCGAGGTTTTAAAACCTCTGAATTTTTCATCCTCCGGATCTCCAAATAATCGAAACTCTCAATTTTATCTAAATTGCCAATTTTCCAATGTCCTAAAACCCTTACTTCTCACGATCAAACGTGATATAACGCTACATAGACAGTAGAATTCGCTGCTGACGCTCTAATTACCCTAACGGTACACGCGAATTATCATTCTGAAATAGAAACGAGATTCAACGACTAAAGTACCGGCAATTTCTTTATCTGGATGTATATTTCATTTCCGACATCCATAAAAAGCGACATGTTGGAGGAATTGTTTCGCTTTGGGGATTTCCAATAAGAGGCAAGGGACATTTTCCTTTCCTTATCGATTTTTACAGCTATTCGTGCCACTGGAATTTACGATTTTCATCTGGTGGAAGGGTATTTTTGATGTCATGAAAAGATAAGCAACGTAGAAAGTTGCAGCCAGGAGACTCGTATCTGTGGTGGCTTGTTTCTCCATCTATGCGTTATTCATCGGGCTTATTAAGGAAGTTATTCGTGAAGTATCCAACCCTGTGTGTGTTCTGGAAATTGAACTTTTCGAGTTCGTGCTGCTGTCCTAATGTTACGAATCATAACGTTACGTTATTTTACTCGGCAACTCTACGAACCGCGAGATTCGAAACGCGTGATTGCTGTTCCAAAGTGGAGGATTTCCAAACGACACGCGTGACCAGACGTACACTGAAGGTGGAGAATTGAAACGATGTCTGTAATGGTCAGAAACGCGGTTAATAATAGCGATAATAGCGGTAGTGATTAATAGCAATTAAATAATAGTAGCAATAAGGTAGATTAAAGTGACAATAGCAATGGGTTGGATAGAAAGTTCGTTGCGATTTTCGTAGCGAAATGGGTCCGAGCTTGACGAATCGCTATGAACCTCGAGTTAATTTGTCCAAATTGGTATCGTCGATCGGTCAACGGTCAACCGCAGAGCGTAAAACGAACAGGTTCGAACGTGGTTCACCAAGACGATGCAAGACCACGCGTGTCGATCGTCACGCGACAAGGATTGGTGCAACTTGAATGGGATGTTCCAGCCCATCTACCATGTTCCTTCGATCTTGCACGCTCAGACTATCGCTTATTCTGCTCGTTACAAAACTACCTCGACGATAAGAACTTGTCCCCTTTGGGAGACTGGAAACGCGAGTTCGAACGTTTCTTTTCCTCGGAAGACTAAGCAATTGTACGTCGATGGAATAACCAAGTTACCACGAAGATGGCGAAATGTCATCGAAAGGAAAGGCGCATGCATTGATCTGAAACAATGCGCGTAAAGGAGAAAACGCGTGCTTCGATTTGGCCGTAAAAACGAACGGAACGAGCTTTGTTCGAGCTTCGGTCGGAATTTCTAAATCGAAGAAACGTTATCTGCAGTTAATCGATCGGTCAAGAAATCGCATTTATATTTTTATATCACGCTTCTCTGCGTTGACCGATGTTAACGATTCGTTTTCCTCTCGTTCATACGGTTTTATTCCCATTTGCTGTGTTTTACGAGATTAAACCGTACGTTGAAGCGCGCTTCGGATCGTCGATAATTTCCTCGAGTATTTTCTTTTTCAAAATGAAATCGAGCAAACGTGCGACGTTCCGCCCAAGAATATTTCAATTTCTTCTACGCGTGGCAGACGTTCCCTTTCGCGCGAGATAAGTTCGTTGGCGACAACAACAGTGTCTCATCTTAAGTACGATATATTCGAACGCCTGTTGTTTTGCCGTGGATTTCATAGCTTTTTTATTAGCCGACCGTAAACTTCAAAATTCCTCGATACGAGTCGATCTACCTGGGCCGAATGTCGTCATAAAAACTCCCCGGGGAGCTTTCTCGTACAGCCCTGAAGCGTTGTCGTGCGGAGTATCGTTTCATCAGCTTGCCAAATATAAGTTTCGCGGTGGTCGATTTAGCGAAACGTCTGTAAATCGTATAAAACAATTTAACGATCGAGCGTTTAGGTCTTCCAAGCTGGAAGATTAAATGCATCGTTGGTTTTCTCTTAAAGAAAAAAAAAAAAAAAAATGTCAGTCTGCGAGACAGCTTTTCGAACAATCAGCTCCGAATCTTTGTTACTACCGCAGCGTCGGAAATAGAAAGATTTACATCAACTATCTAAATAATAGAAAGCTTGTCAAAAGTGGAAAGCCTGTGAAAAATTGCTGATTGATTCGACGACGATTTTATAGAATCGATGTGAAGCGCTAAGTTATTATACATATATAAACGAAGCTACTTTTACAACCTTTCGCGATTGATCGCAGTTGAATAATTAAATTCGCCATTTGCGACGCTCGTTACTCGAACGTTTACCGAGAAGCCAACGAACAGCCAACGAATATTTTTGTTTCGCACAATGTCAGAAAATTAGCAAGAAAAATAAGGAGCGGAGAAACGTTGAACGGTGACTGGCGAAAGAAGTTAACGTTGTATCCACAGCTGTCAGCTCCTTTGACTTCGAGAACAGCGCACGTATTATGTCACCGGTCGAGAATACTCTAATTAGAGGGGTCGTAAAACCGGGAAGCCCATTTACGTTATTTTCCTGAAAGTCGACGATAACGACGAAACGGTACGGTAGACGGAAGATCGTAGAAGAACAGTTTGAAGAAAATGAAGCGCGTACGAACCGATACAATTTGCCACAGCGATGCCGTGAAATTGCGTTTGTATATTTGATTTTCACTCGTATTCCTTTCGAACGCTCGTTACAATACGCGAATAACGTTATTAATATTTAAATCGGATTGATTCACGTTGAAACCGTTGCACGCCTTTAGAAATCCAGTATCGACGACCGATTTAATGGCTTGTTTGTATGATTTCGCGATAAATCTTCCTTGGAGCAAACAGTTCGATGCGCTGCGTTTGCCAACTGAAAATAAATTTCCCCGGTGAAATGTGATCCACCATGGTATTTCCCGTGGTCGGTGGTTATATTTCACTGGAGAATGTTGCGCCCTTATTATGCAAGATCTTTATTATGAGAGAATTTGCATTTATATTGTCAATTAGTTGGCGAAACCTACCTGTATCCGAGTGTACGCGTCGGTGTCTGAGCGCGTACGTTCAAGTGAATTCGAACAGGTGCGGTGCCGGCTAGAAATTATTCTATGTAATAGCTGTCGTACATTTCGAAATATACAAAAACTTACGACGATTTTATCGGTAATCTATCGGTGCAAGGTGCCTGAAGCTTGTAACTACGAAAATAGTTCCATGTCTTAGCACTTTGAACAGGCTCGACTCTTAGCAGAGTCGACGTTGGTCTTTAAAAATCCTTGAGCGGTTTCGTTGACTGTCCAGAAATTCAACTTTTCAAATCTTACGCGAAACAGCGTGTTAGAAAGAGGCAACCTCTTAATGTCGCTCCATATCGACACTTTATCTTTGCTAACTTCGATCGTATCGAGAGACTTTGACTGAACCGTGAACGTCGTTAGCGAAATCGTCGACATTTTTCTGAATTCTGTACGCTTCCTTAAAGCATCTGTATTAACTCGCCACTAACTCGAAGATGTATAGATCTTAAATAAAAAGTTGGAGTTAGAGCTGGCTATTTTAGACACCAAAGGATCCATGCCCGCAACGATAAACAAACGATAGATAAATAAATAAGATAAGATTGGAAAATATTTCCAGTTCGAGTTTAGACGACACGCAGATGTTTCATCTAAAAGTCGGTCAAATTCGAGAACCTTCTTAGAAAAGTTCATGCTACATCCATGTTAGATCGTCGAATAACGAGTTAATTAAACCGAATAAAGGAAGCAAGGATGGCAGAAAGAGAAACTAAAAGTCTTTAATCTGGATGGGACGTTTTAATTAAGAAGAGCGGTACCATCTTCCACTGATAACGTCATCAGCCTAAAATCCGTCGAAAAACCGAAAACCGAGAAACGAGGGAACCTAGAAAAGAGGAAAAGAAGGTAAACTGGAAAACCTAAACAAGAAATTCCATCGCTGTCGCTGTGCACGCAGCGTTCCCATTCACCGTACACACTGGGTAATTCCTATGGAGGGACAGGATCCTTTTTGCAGCTCATTCCGTTCACGTAACGTCGGCATCATATTTCCGATCAAAATCCATCACGAGCACGGCTCTTCTTTTTTTATCCGCATCCGGTTGCACGTTCGTCTCGTTTATATCGTGGATTCTCATCGAGATTCGATCCAGCTGGATGCTCGAGAATAGGCCCGAGGGAAAAAATGCCAATTCGTGGTCCGAGATTCTCATAGGCCGCGCTATCCGCGATGGTTTTATTAATCCCGAATCACGTTGATCAAGACACGCGTCGGACCGTGCATTCTCGTGATTACGCAAGTCAAAGAACGTTGTTCGTTCGCGTATTTTCTCTGACGCGTTCACCCGACGCCCCAGTCTGTGAAGGAGCTATGCCTTCAAACACGCGGCCGTTTTTCAGAGCGGCGCGACCGGTTCGCCCGTTTCATCAACGAGGATTTTCATTTTCGGACCGAGCTGCAACTTCAGACTCGCATGAAAATTGTCAAGAGAGAGAGAGAGAGAGAGAGAGGGGGGGGGGACGCGGTTTAACTGTACTTTTCGGACCTGGACGCGAGATCGATTCGCGATCGTGCGAGAGAATCGCGAGAGAGTTGAGCGGAAAAATGGTGGTTTATGGTGGCAGCTCGTGCGTGCCGTTCGATTAATTAAAATTTCGTTTTTTTCCGCGTGCGAAGATCTAACGGTACACGGGACGGTATAAAATATGCGATAAAATTTGCCCATTTAACATTAGAACTACCACGCCAGTCAAATTGACTGGTTTTATAAATTTATTTTCAAATTCCTACTTCGTGTTATATTTTCTGTCCGCAATGATGTAATGACTTTCGCAACGATAACTAAAAGAATAATATAATGAGTTTTATTTTGTTTTTTCTGTATTCAAACTGAAAATAATTTTGTATCAAAGCTACTTATACCAATACCAGTGAAAATGACTGGTATTTGTCAAAGTGTAAAAGGGTCTTCCAATCTGTTTACGAACCCCAGATTAACCAGTTTCCTCGTTTTGCACAATTTGCCGCATGTTTTTCAAATTTTTACCGCGTATCATTCAGTATGACGATATCAGTTATCAGGAAAATTCTCAATCGATCGCTAGATGTTAACACTAGAAATACCACATCAGTCAAAACGAGTGGTTCTACAATTTTATAAATGTGTCAATCCTCGTTTAGGGATGATAGTCCCAGATGGATTAATAATATCAAAAATGTATTACATAATATGGAATTGCTTCTGTAAGACAGCAATAAATCGATAAATATAAAAATATTCTATTATTAGGTATTTTTTGAAGACATTTTAAAGTCATTTTCACTGGTTTTGGTAGAAATAACTTCGCGTTAACTATCGGTAGTTCTAGTGTTAAAGTTTAGTTTCAAATCGAGTTTGAAAATTCATCAAGTGTACTTGAACACGGCTAATTCCTGACTAGACAGGATTAGACAATCTACAGGATGTGGTCCTATCTGCAAAAATAAGTCGAAAACGGAGAACACAATTTTTTACTTTTTCATAAGGAACCACCTGGTGCCCGCTTGTTCGTGTTATTCGGCTACACCCTGTATAAGTGGAAGAAGCAGCGAAGGTGCATGCGAGTAAAGACTGTGCTATCGGGATCTATGGCGAATGAACGCGGATATGGGACACGTGCAGATTCGTGCATTCTAACGGAGGAGCAAGGCTATTGATAGCAATTGTGCCACGAGTGGATAACAAGTGTCGGATCATGCGTGCTGATACCGAGGACCTCGAGGTACTTCGAGTCGATATTGGTGACCCCGAGGTCACGACGAGGTTTGTAACGTTTCTCGGACGCTATCTCGGTTAGTATCTCGGCTCTGTGCAGCTTGCCTTTCGAACAGGTGACGCATCATTGCCAATGATCTTGTAATTTGAAGCGGCGCGCGTATCCATGTAATAACAGTTGGTCGGATGTGACTTCATAGAAACATGTATAAATTAAACGTCAGTGGTAGAAGCGAACAATAATACATGCGGAATTACTAGATAACAATCACGGATGATATTCTCGATTATTTATTTTGGTAACGTTCAGTGTGTTCGATAATACGATCGTTATATTATTACGGAACTATTAGAGAGTACTAGGTTCAATGGGATTAATTATTAAATTAACTTGGATATCTAATAATTAATACGTTCGAACATTGCGTTTAACCTGCATTCGCTATCGTCCTAGACGATCGCCATAATTTTCATTTCCTTAATTTTAACGATCGATTTTAATAGCTTGAAAGCAAACGGCAGTAGTATAAGCCGATATCAAGCTATGTGGTCAGACGTGCTATTCCAATTGCTTCATAGCGATTGCGAGTGGCAAAGGTAGCTTCGAAAATCGTTCTCACAATTTCCTTGTGCTTTCACGTATATTTCTATTTCCTAATCGTGAACATCCATAATCCGCAATTTATATACACGAACGTATTTTTATTGAGACAAGCTTCGAACGCAACTTAAAACAATATATTTGATCAGGCGATGGCGAAAGAAATGGAATAAAATGTTACGACAGACTAAAGTCTCGGGATTTATCGAGGTCCCAATAGCGACGCTCGTTCGATCCGTCAACGTTAATAAAACAGTTTGCATTCTAATTCGTCAAACTGTGAAACATAAAACTGTTAAAACCGTATAAAAGCCATCATTATCGAGTTTAACTGAAAATACCGAAACTAACGATACCGAAAATCTTCGATATCGAACGTGACGCCTTCGCGTCGCTTTGCGAATGATCCGACGCGATTAAAAAAAGGAACACGAATAACAAAGATTTCTTTCGTCTTCAAGCTACAAGTAACAAGTTTTTTTTTTTTTAATATTACAATTAATTCTTTGATACTACAACGAGTATCTCGTCTATTCTTTTATACCATAATCGTTCTTTACATTTTCCTTCGTTTAAATTTCCCATTGACCCATAGATTGGCCGCAGTTCGTCGATCGATATCAGTCGCGCATTCTCGAAATTTCCCGCATCAAACTTCCCGACACGTCGCAAATCCTTCTCGATGTCCAGGATTCAACGACATCGAGGATCCTGTAGCTCGGCTCGCTTTCACGCCGAAAAGTTTCACGACTCCGAATCATTATTATCGATTTTCATGACTTGCACGACCCAGCGTTCGCAACGATTCGCTATCTCAGCGAAATGGTCGAACACCACGACGTTGTACGAACCCAAAGAAGATCGCTGTGTTCGCTTAAATAGTCGCGGAGGTTGTCGATGTCGGGTCCTACGACTCTTGTTTCGTCTCTGAACCGTACGTTGCACGCTGGACGTTGCCTATGCTCGAGGAAGCCGTGATTTTTCAGAAGTTTCTCCTCTGGCCGTGTTTCCTTCGTTTTGTTCATGGGAATGAATAAGTAGGTTCATTTGTAAGGATGACTTTGGAGCATGCTCGACCCTGTTTGCGCTTGGAAAATTGTTTGCGTTCTTATTGCCATAAAGTATCGTTAAGCCGGAGAAGCTGGCGAACTTACGAAAAACTTTTTACATTTACGTGTCCCGTTTTTTTTCCGTTTGTTCCTTTCGAATGCGCGCACCCATATAATTTTGATTGTTATAAAGTTTTCGCGTTTATGAGATTGCATCGCCTTTGTACGATTTATTTTACATGTTTTCCGTATTTCGAGAGAATCGCTCTCTGGTTTCCTAATATCTCGAATTTGGCTTTCAACCTTTGAAGGTATTTTTTTTTTTTAGTTTACATTTTTTAAAGGGTTCTTTATGTTGTGATAACAGTGCCACGGAACAAGTAGCAGACACTCGACTTCTCTTCCCGAGAAGCTTCCACAACTTTTTACTTAGACCACTTTTACGGTAGAGAAATCTAGAGCAAAGCCAAAGTAAGATTTAATAACGTACAAAGATGGAGGGAAGAAAGGGGGAACAAGCATATTTCTTTACCGTATTGTACTGTCGCTATTGTCCCCTAGAACGCATAGTACGAAAGTTCTTTCGCTTCAAAATCTAACAGAAATTTAGCCTCGTAGACGAGCGAAACGAAAAATGTATACGCAAATGAAATAAGTCGGGAAAGTCGAAGGATTCCTATTACGAATATATTTCGATTAATTTCGCGAACAAAAATTCGAAGAACGTCGGAGACAAGTTAATATACGTCCGAAGCAAGTTTTCTTAAAAAACCGACGGCTGAATTAAATTGGTGGAAATGCCGGCGAAAAAGTAAAGAAGAATTTACTCAAGCTAGTCCCGAATAATCTATCAACGACTTATTTTCAGCGACATATTTCGCTCGTTTTCTCGTGTTCCCTTGAATTATGCAACGAACCGTTTCGTTCGTCCTGTTCGTTTGTATCCGTTTCGATTCTTAAACCGAATCACGCGTACATGTAAATGATCGGCAATGATGGAGCGCGCGTATCGGTGAATTGAAAATAATTTTCGTAGAGAATCAAATTATAAACGATTGATCGTACGCGACGCGACATGCGCGAAACAAACAACCCTGCAGTTCGTGCACGCGATTTTTATCAATTTCTCTCCAGCGTATTTCGTTACGTTGCTCCTTTTTTTCATCGCGTCGGTGACCGAACCAGGAAAAAGCAAAAAGTTTCGAATATTTTTTTCCCACGAGTTTGATTCCGGTTTTTCCTCCTTTCTCGCGCAGACACGAGTGCCTTTCGCTCGCACGGCTTAGCTAAATATTCCCTGTTTATCCACGAACGTATCGAATCGCCGATATCGATCTATAGTGCGTCAGACTTTGCAACGGATTTAGCAATTAGGTCGCAGGAATACCCCTTCCACGTATCCCTATCTTTTTTTCCTTTCCTTTTTCTGCTTTTTCCCTCACGATGTTAATCTTCATTTCCAATAAGCACCTACGATGACCTATGAAAAATGCTGGAACATCTGCCATAAAAAGCTATCGTGGGCACGTTATTTCCGTTATATGAAATTTTTTCAGATTTTATTGCCACTGCAACCACATTGCAAGTGGCTGTTTGTATCAACATATCGGTCAAATCAATTCGATAATGTACAATATGTGAGAATCGTGAGTCATCTGTGCGAATATGGACTTGGCAAAAAATGACTATGAAAAATGATCACGCGCGCGATAAACGTTTTGCGACGTCCGTATAAGCTTTCGGATGAATTTGACGTTTTATTAGCAGGATCGCGATAGTCGTAGCTGATTGCGTTGTTAAGGAAATTACGGAAAACAGGTTTGTCCCGAGAGTGGATTTTCTCCGAGAACGTTCTACCATGTCTTTGCTGATTGTTAATTTTGATTGACGTGCGGTGATCGATACGCGAGTAACGGGAATATCGTGGAAATGCATCAATTTTTCGAAAAAATCGTTCGAAATGCTTTAACACGGCTTCCTGTGACATAATCAGACGATTCAACGAAATTAAACAATTAAACAATCGCTGTCCAATTTCCCGATGCCGCCCGTATCAGCGTTTCGAATCTACCTGTCGATAACATCGATTCTGTCGCTGCCTTCGTGTCTTTAACGCACGCACCACCGACGCGAGACGATAGAAATAAAGCAGCGACCGAGGGCAATCAATTTCAGGGATGAAATCATCGCGATGCCTTTTATTCGGAAACTGAAGTTATTTGACATAACGGAAATAGGAAATCGAATCTGATTAGGAGATATAACATCTTACATTTGTATTTGTGCGCGGATTCGCGTCACAGGTCGAGTTCTCGGATTTCTGTTTACAGAGACGGTCCCGCTGGCTCGGCCTAAATCTAAAATACATTTTTCACGTGCTGTATTGCTTCGGTTCTTAAAAGAAAAATCCACCCTACGAACTCTTTCAATTTCCCTTTAAATCGCATTTTGCTTCCCGTTGAAGGTTCTCGGCAACGATTCGCGACAAAATGAAAAAGGAACGCGTTCAAAAAGCTTTATCGGATTTCCCCTCCCACTGCCTCTATACCCGCGCTGTTGTACAGGCCGTGAAAATTGCGTGACAAAAGCGTCCTGGCGCCTTCTTACCGCTTTCTACTCGTTTTTCTTGTTTTCTTCCGTCTCTGCGACTCGAACGTACGTACGTTGAACGGGGAGAAAAGAAATTCTAAACGTCGTCTTCACGGTGACGGAAGCTTCGAACGCTCGATACGTGGCTGTCCTACCTCGTTAGCCCGCGACGTTTCTCCCTTTTCGTCGTCGTTAGTCGAGTTTTAAAGCCACGAAGATATCGCAACGATCACGGTGAAAAAATAATGAGTTGCTCGATGCAGGGTATTTTGTATTTTAATTATTTTATCGTCGTTCGACTTACGAATAATTTTGCTCACCGTAAGATTTGGAATATCGCGAATAAGATAACCGTCGCGGTTTGAAAACGCCGCTCATTCATTTTAACCATCTCTGCTTGAAACGCGAGATATAAGGAACATCGAAGGAGAAATTTCAGGAGAGTTTACTTCGAAACGCGAAACGACGAATTTCTTCTCTGTGCTTTGCTAGTAAGAGAAGTAAGAAGAAAGATCGTTTGATGCTGTGTAATTTCTAGAAACAGCTATGAAATTTGTTGGTTTTAAAACGCCGTTACGAAAGAAGAAACGTTCCGATAGCGGAATATAACGCGTAGCTGAGATCCTGTACGGTGTGCAAAGTTCTGTAAGACAAAGAGTCGGTAAACCTCATTGTTCGTGACTTCTCGGCTTTCCTCCTCTTTTATTTCTTTCTTTTTTTTTTACCCTACTAAACCTTTCTCTCGTGTGCATTGAAATAACTTGGTGCAGTTCGAAATACGACACTCCAAAGAGGAGAACCGTTCCGTGTTTCCACAATGCGATTATTTAAGGAACGAAACGATAATTATCATTTGCCCGAGGTCTATCGAACGATTTTCTTTGACATTCGAATATCATTATTTTACATCGTAATAATACGTAGAATTTTTCTCTAACTTTATCGCTCGAATGTCCTTCGTTATAGGACTCTTTTTCACAAAGTTTATACGTCAAACATCGTGAAAGATAAATCAGCAAAAAACCAGGAAGAATATCCATTCCTCCAATGCGAATTCTTTCCTTTCTCGGATTTTTCGCCCGTTCGTTTTAGCGAGTGGAAAGAAGCTTATCAAAGTTGTACGATTACCCCCTCCCCTCCCCTTCCGCCAAAAGTTGACGATCGCACTGACGCCGTTCCATTTTCGCGGAAATCTGCAAATTTTCAATTCTTTCTTCCGGAAACTTTCGATGCGTCTCGTCGCGTCGCTTCGTTTCTCTTCTTTGTACAAAGTCTTGCCGAAAAGCGTACGACGAACATCGAAAGATCGTACGAGCAAAGAACGAATGAAATCGAAGAATTGACTAGTAAATAAAAAAATCTGCTCTATGAATATTCACGTGGCTGTAACAATTCCAATGAAACTACTCGACTAAAGCTACGATAATTTAAATTGCTTAAATTCGAAAGCATTGAAGAACTAGGAAGAGAGAAGAGAAAAAGGGCAAGAGGAAAAGATAATTTTAGAGCTGCAATTAGCGAGCGTAAATTAAAAAAGTAATTATCTCCGTACTTCGTATTTTGTTCGTAAATGAAAGTTCGCCTCGCGTTGTTCGGAGTTCCATCTTCCTCCGGAATTCTTCAAATGAAAATTCCTAGCAACATCGCGGTACAGTTTTAGCTCTTCGACGCGACTTTCGTTCCACCCAGTACATGCGTGAGCGCGAGATGTACATCGTCGAACAGAGATCGACCCATTCGTTGTGCCATCTCTGCCCTTTACCACTTTTTTCGCATCCTCTTCGGTCCTGTTGTTCTTCGCTGCTGCTGCTGCTGGAAAATACGCAACGCCCGAGGAAGACGCGCAATGATCGTTGGCGCAGTTTCCATAAAATTTCTATCGCGAGACGCTTTCTACGTTTCCAGGTGAAATAACAAAGCGCTCGTGGCGCAATTCCTGCACCCTCCGTCCCACTCATTTGCGACTGGCCAGTTGACCTTTCGTTGATGCGCGAACAATTTTTATTTAAATCACCGCATCTCCGCGCTTTTCCTTTTTCGTCCAATCTGTTATTGGCGTTTAATCGACGTGTGGATAATTCCGGCTTAATGTTGCAACAGGGTTAGATTTACCGGCGTTTGCTACAATTTTTATCGATAGTGGTATTTTGCGTAGGCGAAGAGGTTTTTAACTGGTGGCGAAATATTCGTTCGAGAAACCCAGAATAATCTTTGCGTTTTTCTTTCGTTCTTTTAGTCGAAGGTCGAAGAATAGATCGTGGAATTTATCGGACCGCGGTATAGGTCAGTCGCTTCGCTAGCAAACCTTTCGTTCTTGTAATAGCTCGACTGCAGGCTAAATTACATGACAGAGGAACTGCAGTTTATCGGTCATAAAGTCTTCCGATTAGAAAGAAATTCGACGCTCGTTCTAATTTGCCGCGTTGTCGAAACGTTGGAAGAAGTATTGGAATAAGAGAGATGAGATATTTTACAGCATCAGAATGAATAATGTACGAGGATAGTCGGTAGAGTTATAAACGACATGGTGGACGTAGATATTTCGATCAAAGTAATTGACTTCTTTGCCTGTGAAAATAAACGGATAGAACGTTACGGTCGATCTAATACACAATTGTAGCTCGCATAATTGCAGTACGATTAACCAACCGATAGCTGGTTATTTATAAGGTTAATTGACCGTTCCATATTTAACGAGCTGTAACGAGAATTCGCAGGAATAAGAAAATCGAACGAGTCCAGTGGCGAATAGAATTAATCGAGTTTCAATTTCTAAAAATAGCCGTACATCCATAATAATTCATACGGTTTGTCGTTTGTGTATTTTTCCCCTGCGATTTCCCCCGGGTAAACGGTTCGCGTAAGAGAAAACTAGGAGGAAGGGAGAGAAAAAACAACAACGAGGATCGTGATCGAAGCACGACGAAACAATTCGTGGGAATCCCGGCATGGGTTTCAATTGCAACACCTGTAACGCGTCACGGTGTTCTCGATGAAATAATATTTACAGCATTATCGCGAGCTTTATTCGATTAATTGTAAACAGATGCGAAGGATCGATCGCAGGTTGAAAAGTGTTAGCCGTTTGATTGGATTAAAAACGTCGCCTCGTTCGATTCTCTGTTGCAGCGAAATCCTATGGCGAGCCGATCGTTTCATCTTTTTCGTCGCCATAAATAATCACCGGGGAGACGCGCAGATTCACATCGATGTTATCCTTTCAATGGAAAATTATAGCGCGGTCGTTGGAAATGTTTACGCGGTAATTCCGGCGGAAAACGAATGGGTCGGTATGTGAGTGAAATAAGACGATTACGGTCAGACATCGAAACCAATAATCGCGTACGTATGTATGGTGACTAGTACGCAAAGGTGTTTACGAACGACATACACGTCGAATCTGTCAATTTTACGCGAATCGCTCGCTCCGCTATTCCTAGTTAATAAGTAGACGATAAGCCGCGATATCTGTCGTCAGATTTCATGGAACGCACGAACGTACGTTTACGTTGATAATTAAACGCGCAGATATTCCGCTTTTCCTTCGTGAAATTTTATCTTCCGTCGAGATGATGTTGCCCGCAATAATATAACGTTAACGAGCCAACGTAATCGCGCGTGAAAAAGGTTGTTCACGAATAAATTAAAAGCAATTAAATGCAAGTGCAATTAAAATGTAGAGAAGCACGATGCAATCGCAAAAATCGTTTTAAAATCTAAATACTCGGCATCTGATCCTCAATGTCCAACTGACTATAATCTTGATCCTTTGATTTCATACGCATCGTAATGTTACTCGCGTTGCGACAATATCCTGCGAGTACTCCGAGTTTGGAAAATAGGAAAATGACGACGGTAATCAACGAGAAGGTAGGTTATCGGAGCAAGACGTTCTCGCGACAATTGGTCCTCCTTTCGAGCTTCTTTTGGCGACGTGACGCGTCAACCATACTAAGCAGACAGACGTCGAGTCTCGGCAAGCGAAAAGGGAACACGGACGAGGCGTCCGTCAGCTTTGCCAGCCGAGAAAAATAGATAGAATCAAGCAAACTGCGTTTGCTCCGACCAATGGCGCGACTTGTCCCGACAACGTTCCCGACAGAATTTCGGATTTGCATGCTAACGAAGAAAAAGGACTGCCGCCTCTCGTCCAGCTCTTCATTTCCTGTAGTTCTCCACAGCTGTAGAATTTATAGAATTCAGCTGTGCTACTAAATGTTTTTCATAGACGGGAACGAGAGGAAATATTTGTAACGAAAACTCGCTCCGGTAAAACGGAATAACGTTTGCAATTGTTCGATGCTGTAAAAAAGGAAAATTCCAATAATTACGAGGTACGATCGTACGCGGGAATCTTGCTACGCTAATACATTAAAGTTTCAAGGGGAAAGAGGGGAAATTTGAAAAGTAATTCTAGCAATAACGAATGCAATAACGAGAAATCACATCGGTTTTTCCAATTTCCAGATACAAAAATACGAAACGCTAGAGAGACTTCCGATAATTATAAAATACGATCGACGCGCGCGATAACTTTTTAACGCTCGCAGGGAAAAAGAAGAAAGTCAAATAGCTCGAACGACCTCGAATGCCGATAATCTTTCGTTGTTCGATTTTCCTTTACCTATTTGCCGAAGGCCGAGGTACCAAACACAGCGTTAATGGTAACCTTGATATTTGGAAGAAAAGAGAAGAGCAGAAGTCGAGCAAATATCTTCGATTATCGCCAATCCCGCTACTCTCTGTTTTCCGTTTAACAATTTTCCCACGGCAAAGAATGGAAAACGATCAAAAGAATTCCAACAATTACGTCATTATCCGCAACACGCGCGAGGAAATCTCGTTCGTCTAATTCCTCGATCCTGCGAAGCAGAAAAAAGAGGACGGGAAAAACGAGAGGAAGGAAGGAAGGAAAATTCTATTTCCAAATAAAATCAACCGCGGAACGGCTGTGAAAGACGTCGTTGACGCGTCACGGGAACCGGAAGCTGGGTCGACAGCGGTCCGTGCGCAAAGCCATAAGAAAGCATAGCCAGGTCAGAGTCCATTAAGTGGGCGACTTGTGGCGAGCTGACTCGACTCTGCAACCCTCTATCCGGGCCAGGTAATTTTATATTCTCCCCTTGGCCTCGTAGCGGCGGCTCTTCCGCGATCTAACTTCACCTGTTGGTTGGCCCTCTGCGTCGTTCCTCGGGGCGTGATATTGATCGGCGTGTACGGCCGACGTGCGGCGCGGCAAAACCTTCGCAACCGTATAACGTGACATGGCCGCGTAATCCCGATCGCGATCACTCGAATTCATCTCGGGATTACGAGCCGGGGGATCTGTCGCATCCGGCACTTTGTTTATCTTTTGCCTTGAATTTTCCGACCAGATCGTCGCTCCTTTTTTTCGGACGTCATCCTATCTCTGTCTGTGGCATTTTTATTCTCGCGATCGAACCTCTCGATTTCACTGACTATCGTAGAATCGGAAGGTCGTAAGACGAAGACGGTAAGACGAATCGACGGTTCGATTTAAAGGTGGACGTTGAAAAGTTGCTATCTTTGGACCTGCTTGCGAACGAAAACTTTATGCGTTTCAGAGAATCTCTGTGAAGGAAGGAGAAAGGTAATTAGCATTTATGCGCAGATGCGATGGGAAAGTTGAAAAGAACTCGAAAGAAAGAAAGAAAGAAAGACAAACTTGTCCGTGCGTTGGGCTTACGAAAATAAAAAAAGATAGATTTTTAAGCAACGTGGATCGACAAGATCGAAGATATTTAGGACTCGATGCGTATGGATAATATTGTACGTATCTTTGCACGACGATGATGTTGTTTCGGTGAGATGATTGGATTGTTAGTTGTTGGTAATACGTGCGGTAGGTAAATTCTCCTCTATGGTGATAGTAAATACAGGAAGAGTTGTTTTTAATCGAAGTTGATTCAGTGCACGCTAATGGACATGTTTGTTTAACAACGAAATTGTTTCTGGGTTGTAATTATGATTGATCATCGACGTTACTGCGACTAAACGAACGTATATAAATGTAACAGAGTAATAACAACGCGATATATAAATACATCGACGTACATAAATATACAAATACATAAATAGATAAATATATAAATATATTAATATATGACAATATGATATAGATTGTAAGATATAGCGGAAATTGTTTTCAATTAATATTAATATACGAGGGGTTGTTGGATGAATTTATCCAACGATGAAGTTTATTTGCTCTTGCGAGTTAAATGGAATTGATGATGCACGATATCAAGTATATCGAGCACGAGCGTTACTTTTTCGACGAACTTACTTTTCAATTTGTCAACGGGATGACAGAGCTGTTTTTATCAGAATCGCTTCGGCCACGTATATTACCAAGACACACGATAATGGTTCTCGTCTCGTTTTACGATTAAATCGAATCATCGATCGACGTCGAGCGCATGACGAATACAGATAATTTAGATTCCCTTTCGAGGATAAATAATCTTTTGATTTGTTAACCGTGCGAACGATCTGCATTTTTCACACGGTCCTCGTTTGCAATGTGATTGAATCGTCGATCGACGTCGTGCATTTGATGTATGCACGCGTTGTCGATTACGGTGAATTATAACACACCTGTTCATTTTTATCTCTCTCCCTCTCTCTCTCTCTCTCCCCCTTTCTCGTGAAATAATTACGTTTCGAATTACACGCGCAGCGTGTATTATTTGCACCGAAAACAGCTTTCGTGAACGATCGATGTAACAAACCTTTTACTCTGTTTTTAACGTCGGCTTAATTAAAAATCACGGTTGATAAAGTTATTTACTTCTACGATCTAAGCCCATCGCGTAAAAAAAATTTATCGAATCAAGTTTCTCGCACAGATAAAACGTAGCACCAACGCGTAACAGTTTAATTAATACGAAATCCAATCCACGCTTTACCATTAATTCTATAATTACGGAACAAATGTATAATAATTCCTGCCTGAGGCTTCGAAAATTACAATTTTTCTCTCTCGCGAGGGCAAGCATTTTCAAGTCCTACAGAAAGAGTAATTCCTTTCGAAAGAGCTGCATCTTAAGAGAGTTAACTGCAATATTAATTTCTTATTTCAGTTTCTCATGCAGAGTTTCTCGTTCTCTTTTATCAGACTCGCGCAAATATCTCTCAAACTATACGTTGTTCGAAAGAGGAGACTTCTTACGACGACCAACCAGATTCCTCTAGGTTTCCGAGCGTTTCCCAGATCTCTGGGCGATTTTTTTTCCATTCAATGGTATTTATTTTTTTACACGTCATTCCATACAGTTTTCAATTCGCTAAATTATAAGTACTAAGGCATTTGTAAGACAATGTCGTTAATTTCGTCAAATTGAGTATAAGAAAGGCGAGGGAAACATATGTAGATAGAGCAGCACATCTTCCCTGTCATTTTTCCTTGTCTTTTATACGACGAGTTCTACAAGATTAAATTTAAAATATCCTTCGAACTAATCATTTTTCCACCCAAGCATCTTGATACGTTTTTCCAGAGAATCGAAAGATACATCGAATGGCGTATAAAAAATGTTCAGTTGCGTTAAGAAAAGCAAAGATAATCGTGAAATAAAAAAGGCGCGTCCATCCAGTTTCGTTCAAAACGATTTTTCCAACAACACAATATATAGTTTGCAAGATATATCGATTAAAACGAGACACCCCGTATATATAGAAGATTTTCAGATTTAAAAATGTATTCGAAAAATGTCTTACGTGGAGATGTTTTTATTTAAACTGGTTCCACAACTGTGAACAATATAACGTGGTAAACTGGACCGTTGTCTTTTCGGGTTGCGATGTTTGCCGATAGCGGACCATGTTCAACGACTGATCGATGATCAATCGCGATATGGGAACATAGCGAGTTCATTAACAGAAGCGCAGGTGTTCCTCGATACGCTCTCGTAAACGACCAACACCATTACAAATCACGTGTATCGCACAGCTTTCGAGGTGTCACGGAGGTTTAATTAGCACCACCACAGATACGATCATTCTCCGTGTAACCAGATTTTGAGGAACCGTGCTATCTGTAACCGGTCATCCGCATTGTTCCATCGCGGATCATCTCGATTATCGAAACGTTAAATCGAAACGCTAAAATCACGAGATACTAAGCGAACAAATGGTAATTTTACTTTCATTAATTCGTCGTTCGTTAGAGGCACAGACTGCGAACGTTTATGCATTTACAAGCGGATGATGGAAAGGTGGAAAGTTGTAGATTCATCTTCTTTTCTCCTTTTTGCTTGGTACATCGTTCAGGTAGCGTTAACAAGACTCGCTAGATTTCATGTTTCTCGAAAAGTTGGTGACAAAGTTCGATTTCGGTTTAAACGGGTAACGCGCCAGAGTTAAACAAATTTCTGTTTAGGTCTTAACTTTTATTCATTATCGCAGCATTCTTTAAAACGTATACGCGTGACATTCGCAATAAACGTAACTCGCATCGCGATACCAGCTTCTCTTTCGTTTCTAAAATTTATTATACACCTGTTTAGAAATGGCAAGATGTTTGCCCAGCCAGTTAACAGCGATATGTGCGTGACTGAAGGATCGCTTACTTTGTCCACGATGTTAAAACACGATGTTAAAAGAGGAGTGTTTGGAGTGCTCGACATTAGCCGGCGAGCGAAATGGTTGTGCAAATGGATGCAAACACGTGTAAAGATAAATGGTCGTGGAAGATACATGCGCGAGTACTTGAGAGGAAGAAATCGAGACAGAACAATGGAAGAGTTCAGAGTTCGAGACGAGAATTTGCCAATGGGTTTAATCGCGTAGAACCGGAGTCAGTGCAATTAGACTGTTATCTTCGTCGTATACTTAATAAATATAGTCGTTACTGTCTCGGCTAATATTTTACGACTCGAGGGCCAACAATTCGCGATCGAAGGTCTAACGATACTCGTGAAACGTCTGTTTTCCATTTATTCGTTTATTTATAGACAACTCAATTTCGCAGCAGCAAAGGTGTATCGGATGAAACGAAGATACGTAACACTAAACTATCCGCTGTGAAACGAGAGAAAAACAGAATGGATAGCGTTGGTTAACGCGAGTTCAATGGGTCCCCTTTGATCGACTGCTCTTTTTTTCCCTTCCATGCTTTCATTCCGTCAGGTGTGAAAACAGCTGAAAACTTGCCAGTACCTCTCGCGCGACGTGTTTTAACGTCATTCCACGACCATGTATCGACGCGTATTTTAACGCCGCGTATTACCTTCTACGTAAGTAGAACTGCAAAGAGAATCGTATAACGGTATAATCGTATAACAAGAACAAACTGGGTACTTTGCTCACGAAGCAACGCAACCAGGCTATTCTACGCGAAGCACAACTGCAAAGAAAATTACGTAACGGGACAAGTACAGGAACGAAACAAGTCTTTTGCTCGTGAAGCAACGTAATTACATTATAATTACTTGTTCCGATAAACTATGGTCCTGACGAATACGCTGAAACAACGAAATACTCGCAGACTCTTATCTTCGATTATTCTCCCAGTTCTTCGAACGTTTTATCCGCCAGGACACGAATTCACTGTAACTGCAGCCTTGGTAGATTCGGACGATGATCTCGGACAATGATAAGCTACAACGAAAAGAGTGTACGAGGTCGAAGCGGATCTAATTCATTAGAATCGATCGGATCCATATTCCTTCTACTAGTCTTCTCTCCATTTCTGTGTAGTATCTCTGCTATTTTATTCTGGCTGCTGGCAACAGAGAGGACTGGCGCAGCAACGAGGCAGCTCCACTTTCCGTTAATTCGAGCGAATCGACAAAGATGAAGTTGAACGTGCTAGAAATTCACAGCCGACCGATATCCGTACAAGCTTGTAATAATAAACGATCATCGTCAAATAATAGATACAATCGAGATATCGAAGTTGGCCGCTTATTGCTGCAAACGTCGACCGTTTTACTCTGCCCTCGTCGTTTCTTCGCCCGGTGCAATTTATGGAAAATCGGAAATAACAAGTAGATGGCTCACTCCTCAGCGATCGCTTTCCCAAAAACTTCGCTTTCCTTGCGCGGTTCCAACGTGTCGTTGAATTTTCATTGGCTGTACAACTTTGGCCACGGTTGCAACGTTCGCCCGTAATTATTTACACGGGGCGGGTCGGTTGCATAAAACGCGACGCAGGTTCCGCCGTGGCAGGGGATGGGAGGCAGAGAGATACGGTATAAGCGTTCGCGGGATTTATTCCAGTCATTATCTTACCTAATTCATTCAGCAATATGCATTTGCAGGCGCCCGTGGAAGTAAATTATAGCGAGGCTCGCGAGCGAAAATGAACGAGCCTTGTATTGTCCGACGCGACTCTCTCCGCTGCACCAGACCCTCGATTCAACTTAGACACGAATCCACTCGGTTTACAATAAACTGCAGCTAGGAGCTGCTGCTGTTGCTGCTGCGAGATAGAACGATACATGGAGTTCGCGTGGAAATTATGCGCGCCGCGTTGCCTCGTCTCGCGTGTGCAGCGGACTATGGCAAGAGTTTGGAAGAAAGCTCTAACTTTCTACATTTTGAGCTTCCACGATGATGCGATCACGTGTTTGCGAGTTGTCGGATTCGAACACGCCGGAATACCCGCGAGCTGTTGGAACAGATTTACGCGATGTATCGACGTAGGCTGAGCTTTTCGTTTTGTACACGTCACCTGTACGATAAAACCGCTGCGTATTTGTTTTGAGGTGGATAGGTCGTGGTATATATGAGTTTTGTCTTCATTCGGGTTGCCTTCTTCTCAGTTAGCAATCGCGGAGAAAAAATCGGACTGCGAGTGCCGGGTTTTGAACCTGGTCTGGAACGTTCGTAACCAACGGCGCTAACCACTGCTTTGCAGTCGCCCGGTCGGGGATAGGGTCTTTGTGTAGCAAGCCACGGGACAAACCGTTGGAAAGTTTTGCTGTGGAGTGCCGCTACAGTTTAAAAGGACCCACCCATTGGTCACGAAGCGACGCTTCATAGACGCGTGTCAGACACGTTGATGCTAACCACAGGGACACATAAAGCGCGAGCGAGTTGAAAAAACGACGTAGCAATGAAAAAAGATCGTTGCATGGAGACTCCTCGTGTCCTTATTTAGAAAACGCATGCACAATCGTACAGTGAATACAGGGTGTGCCCGAAATCATGGAACAAGCGGTCGAATGGTGGTTTTACACGCAAAGCGAACCGCGAAAGAAGAAGAACATTTTTCTCGTTTAAGACCTGATTTTCGAGAAAAGTCAGTTTGTAGATCGGTCAGGTACGCGTGTACTAACTGCAAGTGTCGACGCGGGTTTCACTTCCAGGAGAACTCTACATCTTCTCTAGTGTTTAGTTTTTGGCACAACGATTCCCTTTGCAGTGGCTTCTTTGGTCTCTATTAAAGTACCGCGGAAAGATCGCCGATATACAGACAATGTCGACGATAAAGCGCAAATGCCGACAAGCCGAAAGGGTCGGGAAACTTCAATAGACTTAACGGCCATCAATATATTTCGGCACCGCAGCCGTTGACGTTCAGTTAGCCACTACCGCATTAAGTTCGCGTTAAATAATCATCGTTTTCTGTTTAATCCACTGTAATAAATCCATCTATCAATGCAATATCGTGCAGACTAAAAACTTTTGAAAATCTCAATTTCTATTCCGAGATATATAAGATCTCAACAGTAAGATTTGCTATCATTATCGTTGTCTTATTTCCGCCAGTGTGCGCATTTGGAGTGGTTTCACAAATAACGGTAGCGGTACTACTTGGAAAAAAGATGATTTCATTAACGTAACAACGTGTTCCACATGTGGTCCACGTTGCTGCGTACATAGCTCTGCTCTAATTAAACGAAGTTATTTAAAATGTTTAATTAAATTATTATCAACGCGAGTGGAAAGAGAAGTCCGGATGCTCTGTCTATCTCGCTCACTCTATCTTTATATCTGTATGGTGCAAGCTTTCATTGCAAAGTAACGTGCGGCTGTCTACGAAACAGCAACGGCGAACCGTTTACGCGTTTTCGTCGTGACGTTTTTGACGTTAACCGGCAACCAAGGCGTACGTGGCTGATACAGACAAAGCGTTTTCCTCATCGCTCGACATTTTGATAATGAGACAAAATATACCTTACTGAACGCTTCGTACACCGAAAACCGGCGCAGACGTATCGTCACGTCTAATAGACGACGCTTACGCTTCCGCGAATTAAGTCGCTTCGCGGACAATGGGCTTTAGTAGTCTGTAGTCTATCGAGCGCGTGGGAACTGCGAAAGCAAGCGTAAATGTTGCATTGCATGGGAGATCCTCCTGTCCGAAAACCGTAGCTCAGAGGAACAAAACGCAACGTACCAATAATACGATTAAAACTCGAGGAGAAATTACAAGCGCGTTAATTCCGGCTTGATCGTGCACAGTTACGTATAAACGTGTGAACGTATGCGCGTGTGCGAGTGCGTACCCTCGAAACCGTTACCTAGAGATCGCGATCGTTGGTCCAAAATTAATACGAAATAATCGACGATTTGAGTCGCGGCTCCGTCACGCTGTGATAATTCACGCGTTCGCAAGGGAAGCAGATGACCGCGATACGACGTATCTTTCTTCTCTTTCTCGCGCGACTATAAAAGAAGCGAAGCCGAACGAGTGACAGAATCTTTCATGCTGAGTATACATTTTCAAATACGTGTTCCTCTCACGGTGCGGAAGGTGCGAAAAGTTGGAGTGTCCATTAAAACGAAATAGATCGTAATAGCAAAATCGAGCGACAATCGAGGGTCGAATTTCGACGAATATTCGCAGTATGGAACGTTAAAGCGGCGTAGACGATTTGCGAGACGTCATTTCCGAGGTCGATTCGCTTTTCGATCTTCGCCGTGATTCGGCGTTCAAGGAGAAAAACCAATGGAATTGTCCGCTTAATTTAATCTGCTCGCTGCACGGGAAGAGAGAACAGGGCTATCAGTAGCACGCTATCGAAGGAGAGGATGGATATCGCGGTCAAAATAGCTTCACGCTGACGAGTCTGGGTCGCGTACGATCAACCACTTTCGTGAAATATCGCTGCGAGGTTTGATATCGTTTACCACATCTCTCGCTATGCAAAATCCACCATTTTCTCTCATTGCCGAAATAAATTTGCGGGAATACGCGTTCTTGCTTGACATCTGAATTACTAATTACGAAAAAGCAACAAATCACGAATCTTGTTTCGATATCAAACATGGAAATTTATTCCGAATAAAATAATCGCACGCTCAAACAACCAAACGCCACGATTTGCTTCGAGCAAGAACATTTTCACAGAGGAAATCGCAGAGTTTGCTGTCGATAGATAGAAATTTTATTAAAGCCCTTCGAATTAGTTTCGAGAATTCTTTATTTCCTGCCAGTTCTTCGAGATTTCGCTCTCGGTGCCATTTTCATAAACCTCGAGAGATACGAAACACGGAAAAACGTGTTTCTTCCACGACGAAGGATTCTATTTTAAAACCTGTTCTCGCCGAGTGCTGGCAAAATGAAATTGTACGGCCTTGTTTTCGAGAATATGGCCATGTTCTCGGGTCGTTTCGACTCCTTTGCGACGAGATCATCGCGATCGTATCTTCCCTGTTGCTATCTTTCCGTCCGTATCGCGCCTTTACCATCGTCGTTCCGATCTTTTGTTCGAGCCAACTTTCGCGAAAATCCTCAACCGTGAAAAATGTTTCACCGATATCTTCTCGCGATACCTTTAAACAGGTTCTTCGTTTCTCGGAAGATGGTCTGCAGTCTGCGAAGAATATATCGTCACGTCGTTTCGAATCTTTGCCAGTTAAAAACTGGGAAAAGCTTAAACGCGTATTGGCGAACTTTTGAAAGCAGCGAACGCAAAGAACGAAACATAATCGTTCGTTAGATAGGAGCGACGAGTTAATCGATTTCCTGTCACCAAGTGTAATATCGGTGAAATATCGAGCCTCGTTCAATAGCATTTCAAGTTTCAAGTACAATTTCCACCCTTTGTACGAATACCAATTCAATCGTGGCGCTTTTCGTTCGCGCTTTTCTCCCTTTCAACGCGTTTCGATTGTCGAAACAAATTTCTATAAACGTGGCCCAAGTACCCTCTCTTTATAGGGAGAGAAAGAGAGAGAGAGAGTTTGCAAGAGAACCGTGGCTCGACGAACAGATATTAATTACTACATTTTCCTACGATCTACATACCGTTGCTACAAATCGGTCCGCGTATCGGAATATTTAACCCACATTTTGTATTCTTTAGTTGACGTTTGAATCTTGGAACGTGTTAAGAAATTAGCTCTTACGCGTCCTTTCCTTATCCGCTGAAACGCGACTGTTGCAATTAAAACGGGCATTTGGTTTATGCAAATGACACGGGAAAGAACGAAGGGAATTTTCAGATTACCAGCCGCGATATTTAACGATGGAGCTAAATTTCGCAGCGAATTCTTTCGCGTATTTTCTTTCCATTGTGCGAGTCCCCATAAAACCGTGTGAAAAAAGATTAATAATGGATAACAATGACAAAGGAACGAGAATGGAAGCACGGCGAAGAATAACTATGTCCTACAATACCATTCATCAACCTTGTTCCCTGGAATTCGCACATCGTTTTGTCAATCCGGTACTTTTTCCCAAATTCCATTCTGCATCCTCGACGAATCGTTGCGATCAAGCTAAAAAGCTTTTTATTCGATTATTCTCATAGAGCTGCGCAAAAGACGGGTTTCATTTCAAAAAATACCGCCGCGGTATCGAGAATCGGCGACTTACAGTCGGTCGAGATTCCATAATCGTATAGACAAGATTAATTCTCCGTTCGTCTGCCATTTAGGGTTGTCGACCTCAAAGGATCAACGTACGTAGGATGCCTGTTCCAGCGCGACCCTTGCAGCCTTCCCTCCTTAGAGGTTTGCGAATTACCATCAAGCTGTCTGATATCCCTGAACAGACCAAAAGATCGGCGTTTGTATAGCCCCGGAGTGAGAAGATCCTCTGAAAGGACTGACGTTTGAAAGCAGCGTACGGTGTCAAACGAGGCGCCAACGTGCACTCGATCCCGTCGTTAAGCGACAGAAACGCGATCGTTATGGATTCCGCAAACGACATCGGGCTAATGTTCTACGTTCCGGCTGTCTGCGTTCTTTTTTATTCGCTCGACGAGTCTTTTCACCTTATTCCGTTTTCTTCGTTCCAATTATTTTTCATTTTATTGCCATACGGGAGGAATCCACGCCGTGCTTTCGGTTCGAAAGGGATTAATTAACTCTCGATCGACGCTAGAGAATGCGGCGAGAAGATTCTAACAGTGATTCGGTAGAATTATTCCGGAATTTATTTCGAAATTTGATATGCACCAGAGCGCAAATATTTTTGGTAGCCAGCGTACATCGCACGCCGATCGATTCACTATGAAAATTGTACGAAGGTAACAAGGTACGTCGCTCGTCTCTCTCGAAGTGTAGCTTCTCTTTAAAAGAAAGGGGTAAAAGCGAAAGAGTGCGAGATAAGTCTGCGGCAGTTCCAGAACACTGTTCCAAAGGTTACGTAATGGCTGGCGAAGTGGAGCGTGTAGTTCACGATGTACATTCGCAGAGCCGGGAAACTTTTCGGACGGCGCAAGGTATACGCGGCAATTCGCGTGACAGATATTATCCACGTGGGTGAAGGAGAATTGAAATTGGTGGTGGATGCCGGTGCTGGAAGCCCATAAAATTTCTCTTACTCGCCGGGGTGGCTGAGAATTTCGCGTAATTTTCCGTGGCGTAATGAGAAAATTACCCAAGCGGGATAACTCGATGAATCCGGAACACCTTTTCGAGCTCGCCATCTTGCCACGGCTGTTCGACGAGTATTAGCATCGCACAGCCAGGAAATCGAACTTTCGATAAGCTATAACCGAACTCTACTCACTCGACCGCTCACGAAATCGAACCGTTACGCGAATCCTGGGATCGATTGATTGAAATCGATCGACCTGCTACACAAAACGACGCGGGCTAAAATTTTCATGCGAATCGAGTTACGCTAACTTTTGTTCTCGCCGGTAAACGATCTTTGATCGATTATTTAACGATATCATTTACGTTTCTTACTATTTCAAATTTTCATCGACTTAAGGCACTGTGCTTTTATACGTAAGACAAAAAAAAAAAAAAGAAAATTGCGAGTGTTTTCACGCGATGTCTTCTTTTTTCTAGTTTAGCTAGTAATATGGCGAATAAATGAAAAATTGAAATGGAATGTAGAGAAACGTAGGAAAACGGTAAGAATGACTTTTTTGAACGTTTTGCGCAAAAATTGACGGGAAAGTAACAACGAATTACGAAATCGTGAGCTTAACTAATACAATTTTGCTTCGCTTTGTTTGAATTTGGTATTCGGTAGTTTCGTTCGCAAGTTACGATAATGAAAAATATTCCTGGTGTTTTTCCTCTTTATATTTCTCGTTTCGTATCAAAATTACATGGAATTTAAAGCGTCAACGGGTTAGCTGTCGCGACCTCTTTGAAAACTTTGAACAGCGTGCACCTAAAATGTGCCGCAAAAAGTAAACGACGACGAGCAGACTCGTCAAACACAGAGTATGGCTGTTATAATATAGAATTAAGTCCCAACGAAATGACTGTTTTACTTTTTAATTTCATTACCGACAGGGCTCGTCGTAACGCGAAATATTGTCATTTCTTCGTGACGACTATACTCGTCAAAAACAGCTGACTGGTTAACGGACTAACGGTACGTCTATCGTTCAGAGAACCGTAGCGATTCGCGAAATCATCTACGTACATCTATCGTAGAAAATTTTTATGATAATATTATATGCGCTGTACGAGATCTTCTGAAATACTATTAGCGTTATAAGGAGGTACCATTATTCTGGCCGCTGATAAAGCTTCGAATAAATTTGACGACATACGTAATATCGAAATTTGCCAGACATTTATCGCGAACGTAGGTTTACTGGAGGTCGCAAAAATTTTTTTTATTAAACTATAAAAATTATCTGAAATCGCACGACGACTGATTCGTGCCGTACCTTGCATGCTCGTAAAAGGGTTTTATAGCAAATGGTCAACGTTAGGATCACCGACGAATAACAAGGAAGGAAAGTTATTCGAATTTTTAAAATTGCACCCTTGCACAACGTAAAATTATAAATTGGCTGTTTAATCTGTTCGGTGGTTTGAACGTTAAGCGTCTTCGTAAATTACTGCGCGCTATTCGTAAGAAATAACGATAGTCCGGGCAGCTGGTACAAGTAAACGATCGCGTCAGACAAAAGGTTTTTCGTTTGCGTTGTTGGCGACGATTTCAACCCTCTTTGCGGGCTTTCGTCGCTTTAATCCTTCCGTTCGAGACTCGACGACGAGGTCGCGTCGGATGGTTTAACAACGTCAAATTACAGAGACGTGGAAGGGCGTTCGAACGACA
The DNA here is from genome assembly GCF_014825855.1 of Bombus pyrosoma. Classification (NCBI taxonomy): domain Eukaryota; kingdom Metazoa; phylum Arthropoda; class Insecta; order Hymenoptera; family Apidae; genus Bombus; species Bombus pyrosoma. The sequence continues at coordinate 7,812,143 of NC_057781.1, read as the reverse complement.
ATTACAGGCCTCTGTGGCGCGAGGTGAAGCACGTCGACAATTTCGTGCTCTTTCGACGTAGCCGCGACATAAAACTCGTCGAATTGCGTGAAATTACAAGCGCGCTGCTCTATAGCCGGACGGGTCGAAGTTTGCCGTGTGTTTGCACCGTCGGCGCTCGTATATTCCGGCTTTTTGTTTATCCGCCATGTGAAATCCGTTTGCGATAAACTACGCAGCAAATACGTGGCACGGCCGAGTAGAAATAAAGGCTGGATAACAACGTTCGTACCAGGGCTATCGCGTGTTTGTTCCTTCGAGAAGTTTCGCAATTGAAAATAAGCGAACCGTCTACGCACACGCGTTTCGGAAATGTTCCGCGCAACTGAAGCAAGTTTGTCGATGTTGAGAATGTTGGATCTTAATCGCCGAAATAATAGTACAGGAACGCTGAATTTACACTTAGAGTTTATATTAGAATAGTTATATATTTATTTGATAAACGATTTCAAAGATATTCATCGATCCACACTTGCACGCGTCTCACCATGTTCTTCCATACCAGACTGTTAACCGAACAGTTTACATTCCTTTGTTTTCGAGACGCTGCGCACACACATACTTCCACATACTGATATTCACGTACAAGTATCACTACTATGCAGCTAACATAGTCAAGCACATAAAATTGTACATATGTCAATAGTCGAAAAAAGCGAAGAATTATTTACGGAACTGTTGTTTTTGTAATATTCGTATCTGTTATCTCTTCTCGAATTCTCTCTATACGTAATTTATCTTTCCCAAGACTCGTGGGATTAAGTTATTTTGGATTCTAACGGATGTATAGTGTTTCCACGCGAAGTACGCGTAGTGCTTCCATGTAACATCCGAGTACGGGATTGTTGTGACCAGAATTCTACAGTTAGCTTGCGACCTAGTTTGGTCAGAGCCACTCAATGATACCTTAGTATCGTGATAGTAGCCATCCAGACACGTAGCAATCTAGAACGTATAAAATACGTAATAGATAAGTCCGAGTCTGATGAAAAATTCATTTTTATTTAGAACGAAACACGGTTTGTGGCTTATAATTGGCGCAACAATTATTTTGCAGAAGCTACGAATTAAGCGAAATATCAAGGCACTGTTTCTGATGATTTATATCATAGATCGTCGAAAACGTAAGAACGAATAAATATACAAGATATATTGAAGAATATAGAAGAGTAAAAAAGAAAAAAAAAAAAAAGAAAAAATAGTACAAACGTATGAAATGAAAATCAACGTTTATGTTTAAAAAAGTTTTTCCTCGTTGAAATTTCTCATCGAAATCACGGGATGTTATTCCTATTCTTCACCGTCATGCGACCAATAATACATAGCTGGAAGATAATAGAACAGATCCGCCTGTAGGCAGACATGTAGAATAAGACGTAACCAGTGGAGCAAGTAGAATAGGTTCTCGCTTGGTCAGACAAGAGACGCGTCGGTTGTGGTTCGTCGAACAAGTAGAATAGCAATTCTAACTAGTCAGACGAGTGGAACAGTCGTCGTTTCCATCGAAGCAAGGAAAGTGGGCACATTTGAGAACAGGATAAGGATAAATTGCAACGTTCTTCGTGGTTAACAGAGTGAAAGTCTCTTGGAACATTTTTAACGCTCGTTTCTTAATAGCGAGGTATCGTGTTACAAGGAAAGTCTATCGATCGTTATAAAATTTTGCGACTATCGCAAGGAATTTTTATATTTGCAAATCATTTTTTACTTTACAAATCAGATTTCGGATATGTACACGTATGAACATCGAATATGTACAGTATCGTATATTTTTACGATGAATCGATGGAACGGCTTTTGTTTAATTTTGGCGATATGTCGGTTGTTTCAAAACACTGTACCGTTTGAAACGGAGCATCGAGCGCAACGATGCCTTTTAGTATATAACGCGATATGTTAATGGAATTTTATTTCCATTACGTTTCCCGTGACAACGTTCGTATGTTATTAAACGGGCAGTAGCGAAGGTTTTCGACAAAATCAAGAGGCCGTGAAAACTGTTATAAAACATTATGACACGGTATAGGAATTACGACACTGAAAGATATAAAGTTCTCATATATTTTCAAGTTGAGAAATAGAAAGAACGATAAATAGAAAGAAACGAACGAACAGAAGAACGAAATAGAAAGAACAGAAAGAAGGTTGTAAAAGTGCTATCTCAGGCAGGCATTGGTTCATTCTTATTTAAACCCTGGGACGAGCAGGCAGGTCTAATGGTTTTCCTTCCCTTCTCTCATTCCTCCCTTTCTCCATTCCTCCGTGCATCTTTCTCTGTCCTCTGTCCTCTTTTTCTCTTCTGCTTGCTTTCTTCCTTTCGCGCTGTATCTCTTAATCCCCCATCAGATCCAGCTTCATGTTGTGGCAGATAGCATTAACAGAAGTAACAAAAATAACGCAACTAATATAATTATCATGTTCTGTCGATTCTGTAAATCGCACAACGCTCGTCCCGCGTTATTGTACCAGCCACGCATCCACGAATCGACGCAAAGCAAACGTTATCAAAGCCATTATCGAAGAACTTGTTACGTTCATTTTATCGCACTCTTATTCCCTTTCCTTTGGTACTTGTTTGCTGCACAGGATCGTTCAAAGGCTGCGACAAAGCGGCTCTCGCGGATTATATTCACCAGAGATTGTATTCTGCAACGTCGTTCGACGTTTCTCGAATATAGCCACTTTTTCGATGCTGAATTTACTCGCAACATACTTCCGGGGGACATCCAGAGATCGTTTTGCATACGGAAACGACGAGTCTCTTTCGTCTGGTCGCGTCTTGACCCGCGTCCAACCGATGGAACGGTTTGAAGAATCGCGTGCAAAACGGTGGTCGACGGCCGCTAATTCCACTTCATTCAGTCCTTTCAACGTTTAATCGCAAATTCCCGAGTTCCGGCCGGCCAGCCGTCACATAACCAACTAAACTAGTTTTAATAGTTCGCAATTAAGAAATTGTTTTCCGGTGGCCGTGGTATTTCAGGTCACGTTCGTATAATCGCGACGACATTCATTGGTCCGCGAATTAACCAAAGCGCGGTGTTACGACGGCGATCGCGCGAGGAAAACCGGCAAGCTGGGTATGTCGGTACAATGCAGTTTCAAACAGACAGAGAACACGTAATATTTCGTAAGCGGTCGCATCGCATCTCTCGCATTCCAATTATTCAACTTGCGCGAGTTAACGTCGTTGGAGAAGACGTCGCCGAATTATCGCACGGAATAACGCTGGTCGTGTGACTCGAATCTCTGTACTCCGAGAGTCTCGTGCTTCTGCACTTGTTCTATCTCGACGTTCTTTTTTATATTTTTTTTTCTATTCACCAGGATTTCGCGATGAGAGACACGTTACTATCTTTTCATCGCTTTAACCGTTTAGCTATAGATAGATTTTCATAAACGGCTCTCTTCGAACTTAAAAACACGACAAAGCTAGATACGATATGACGTTATTGATGTAACACGTGTCGTTCGTTAACCACAGTCGCGTTTCCCGAAATCTACGAACTTTCGTATTTAAAGTTTTGGGAGTTTTATTGGAAATAAATAAAAACGAAACGATGTCGGTACCAGCATTGTAGGTTTGAACAATAAATAACGAAAGGAGTTTGTTTTATAGTTAAAGTTCGTTTTACGAGGCTCTGGAAAATTTCATTCGCCTCCTACACAGTTTAGGTAATGCGCGTAGCAAATTGCACCTGTAGGTTCTTGAGTATCGAGGAGCGTAGGCAGTGGCGCTTTTGAAACGGATGGTCCAAGGGGATGTGTAATTAAATTCAATGGTTTCGGTTTTGTAACTTTCGCTACTCCCACGTAACAGTTACGGTTCATTGCCGATCGAATTTCCGAGGCTAAAAGTAGTTTCTTGCGAGCGCGAAGCCCACATCTTCGGGCAGAGTTCATTGACGTTAACCGAAAGATCGAACGCGATTTATTAAATTCATAAGAGTTTATTCTCAAGCTATCGGGAACCAACATCGCGTTAATCCTTTGCATTGTTATGTCGAGTGTGACTCGACATCAGTTTTTATCTCAGGCACTCCTTTGTCGAGTCCCACTCGACGTTCTTTCAGTGACATCTTTTTTTGTGAAACGTGCGAAAGAAAACCAGGATTGCATCCTGGAAATTGTTTCAAGATATATCATACACTTAAAAACTACGAAATACAAGAGTAGTATGAATAAAAGTGGAATTTAAGTGAATTTGGTTCTTCCTTTATTTATTTCAATCGTCTTATTTTTTAGTTAAAGTAAAACTAAAACACTTAAAAACACTTTTTTAGTAAAGTAAAACACTTAAGAGCGTTGGCAGCTGCTGGTAACGAGATTGAAATGAAATTCCGAGTGCAAAGGGTTAACTTGACGTTTTTTTTACGTTAAATTAACGTTATCTTCTTTTGTTTTTCGATATCTCGATTCTGCTTAATTTTGTAAAGTTTGAAGAAGCTCGGGTACCTGTATCGCGATGACAAATATCACTTCTTCCGATCGTATCGTAACGCGAGCTTCTGTGAAATATTTGCCAATCTGCAAATGGAATGGATTTTCCGTACTTCGACAAAGGAACGTGTCAATTATTTTATTTACACGTTCGCGTAACTTCTACGCATTATCTGGCTGCATTGTTTCTCTGTCCGAGTTGCACAAATGGCGGAGATGCAGTTTAGTACTTTTGATATTCACAATGGGACGTACCAGCTGGCTCATAGAAAAAAGACTAAAAGGAAAACACCCCAATGACCTCACGAAAGAAATAAAATAGTCAAACTCGAAGATGGTAGCCATCCACACGTTATTTAGCAATTAAATTAGACAAACTTACCAAATGTCCAGCTGTACAAATTACAAAGTGCAAATTAAATAATAATAAAAAAAAACGATGTGGCGTGTGGATAAAATACGCGTTATTTACGATCGGAGAAAATTTAATAAACGCGTTGCTCTTGAACGACGATGTTTGTTTGAATATTTTCGTCATTTCTTTGGATTCGTCTTGAATATTAGGAAAGAGAGATGGCCAAGTTCAGAATGGAAATGTCAGACAACGAATCAAGGTAGATAGCGCGTGTGAAAATTGAAGTCTGTTAACGAGTTTCCTATTCGAGTACACAGCAGCGTGGCCTGTAGCTTTGGGTACTCCGATATTCCTGATTGTAATTCAAGCTAAGTTGAGGCTATCTCGATTTCCAGCCAGGCGTTAGAATTTAGTCCCTTATAATTAATTACAGAGATTTCGAGAGATCAAACAGTTCTCAAGATTGCGAATCAGAGTTCCACACTCTGGATCGACGTTAGGGATTTAGACGCTGTTACGATACGATCACGATTCTAACGCAAATTCACGGAGATTCCGTAACTTGAAGCTAGAAAAAGGACGAAGAAGAGCGCCTTCCTGTAACTTGATCGAATTTCCGATAAAAAGACAGAAAAGTAAGATTTATGTTTAATCGCGCAACTTGTATCCTCGTCCGTGTAAACTTAACTCGTTGTGGGAATCACATTCGCGATAAATCGATTCAAGCATTGACACACTCGTGGATGGAAAATATTTTCGCGAATAATATCCGGAGCGTAAATTCGAAATTTCTAAAAATTGATTTATTTTCTAGCGCGTACATCGAAAACAACGATATTTGATTAAATTTCGGGCGAATAAATTTTATTGGAAAATAATTCCCTGATACCATTGACCTCAATTACGAGATTGCAACGGTCAAAGTTTGTGAACGTAACAACGACACCTGTATCCCGTGAAATTTACGGTCAGATTATTCAAAATTCCGTATCTACGATTAATTACCGTTCACACAGTGTCGTAGTTTAAATACTGTCGCTTAAACACTGACACCGGGTACTCGCTCCAAAATTAATCCCACGTCAAACACGTTTTAAACGAGATATCCTAATTGCATTTTAAATAATTCCAACCTCTTGCCTAACTCGTCCGGTTTCGTGTCTCTATTAATTTCTCTCTCTCTCTCAAGATTGCCTGAGATTTCGTTTTCCACGAAACAGCTACGATTTAACAATTTCCATCTTCCCTCTAATCATCTGATTCGCATCTAATTCAACACGCCCGTTTCGACTTATGGTCGTTTGATCGTGGAGAAGCTAAGGGTAATATCGAACGAGTTGAATGATCCAAGAGTTCGCGAATCGAAGGGACCGATCATCGAAAACGTTGAAAAAATTTCCCAGAAAGTAGCTTTACGCGAGGCTACGTACAGCGAAATGTCTGATTCCAGCTGAATTCTTGTTGGTAAAGCTTTCCGACAAGCCGATAGGAAAATGCAATTAACCCGTTGAATTTAGGAATAAATGGAGAAACGCCGGTTGAATTATTAATCCTGTTTCCTTTTTATTTGCAAAAGCACTATCGTTAAAAGCGTACAGCAAATAGCAACGAAGTTGGGCGATCGAATTGACTTCGAGATGTAATCGTGATCGATGACCAAAGTATTTACGACTTTGTGTCTGTTTCCATTGTCGAGTATCCGTGGGGATAGCAGAGCCACGGACGTGTAGTATTCGATGAAAGTAGTAGGTCAGATCTCGGTAGAACGAGCGAAATATCGTGTCTCGTATCAAGATTCGATTAACATCGGGAAACAGAGAAATAACGAAATAGCATTTTAAGTATTTTGTAGATTAGAGACGGGATGGTCGACGACTAAACTAAATTATTCGATAAGTTCAATGTACGTTTTCTAGCTGTTCGATAATTTTGGATAATCGTAGAAGGTGTGCGTGGTAACGCGCAGAGATCTTCGTTGCTTCGTGGCTGCATCGAACGCGCCAAATGGAATGGACAAAATTCACGCAAATACGTAATTTTATTCGATTTTGTTGTCGACTTATCCGTATCTGGCCAAGTCTGTGCTGTAGCAACGCGCGGTTGCTTATCTCGTTGTAGAAACTATTCGAAACGACTATCGTTGTTCTAGACGCAAACTTATATTACGGTATAATTGGCAATCTCTTAAAAATTCCAGTCACATTACGCCGGTTTATCATTCTGAATTACTACGAGCGTAAAACTGACCAACATGGGAGCAACTTTGCTAAATATAAACCGTTTAAATTACCTGTGTTACGTATACTGGGCGCATGAATCGCGTGCCACGTGTTATAAAGTAGCTTGGCTTGATAAACTACCTCACCGATTAATGCAAACTGACGATACAAATTAATAGCAACTAATGCGATATCTATTTACCATCAGCTCGAATATTTCAAATGCTGCCACGCAGCTGGAAACGTTCGTAGGATGCATGCTCGATGCCAGATGTGGACGTTTAGACTAATTAATCTGTCGTTTCTCGTTCGAAATACCTGACGCGTTCGATGATCGGTGAAATCTCACGCAGATCGTCGACGATTCCAAAGTTTCTATCGACGTGAAAACTTTTGTACGCGGCTATACACACGGTGATACATAGACGCCGCGGTGATCCCGAATGAAAACGCTGAAAACGTTCGTTACTCGGTGGGATTCGCATGGAAGCTAGTTTACCCATCGGAAACGAATTCTAAGGGCAAACAGAAATTACTCCGTTTGTGGCTGATTGTATCGCAGCCCCCGGGGAGCGCCAGTAACCCCCCCCCCCTCCCCGGTCAATACCGCTGGTATTTTCATTTCCGTCGGATGTTCTTACAGGCTGGTTCGTTCGGTACCGATGAAAACAAGGGAACGCGAGAGCGGAAAACCAAGAAAGCGACGTATTCACCGGATTAAACGTCGGATTCGATAAACAGCCGATTCTTTTGCATTCGTTGAGTCGCGGCCGGGAGTCGATCGACTGGAAACGCGACGCATTTACGCTGCGTAATTTTTCGCGGTAACGCGAGTGGAAGATAGATTAGGCGTGATTAAAAAACGAAAGAAGCAAAAGTCCCGCTTAAACGAAGTTCCCTGTTATCCGAGGTTTATCGAATTTTATCCTAACTTTGTTCTTTTTCGAAATTTTAACGTAAATAGTCGGGTATTATTAAGACGATTGATCGAACTGACGATCAATTAAATAGACAATGAAACTCGAATACGCGTGCGATATCGCGTTATCAAAAATGTTTTTTAAGATTCTAGTGCACGACTTATCAACGTGCTATGGACATTTCCGTGTTATTCGACTTTCCCATTGTTCGTGGTAAGTTCTACGTTCCACGTCACGAGATCGCATAATCGACATTCTACTGTACCTGGAATATATGGATCATAGAAAGAGACGTGCCGGTAATTATGAAAGTGGTCTACGTTGTTCGAATAGTCGTAACCGAATTCCGTTTAACGACGCAAGTGCAAATTCCATCTAACTGTTCGATTTTCTACCACTTTGCAAAAAATGATTTCACAGTTCTTTTTTTTTTGTTTAATTTAAGCTACCAAATTTTGTATAGATTTATGCGTTGTATATGGTAAATACAAATAGAGTTCCAGAAGTTGTAAAACTAGTTTCGTTGCTCGAGTATCGAACAGAGGATATTGCCATACGGTGTGGTCGATGTTTCGACAGCTGTATGTGCGTGCGTGAACATTTCGGGTCGTTAATTATGCGAACTCGAACTCGAACTCGTCGAATTCACATTATCGTAGCGTGTGTGTGTGTGTGCGCGCGCGCGCCCGTGTGTGTGTGTGTAGACACGATACGAAAAAGCTAATAGATTCATTTCCCTTTTAGATCTTTTACTCGGTTAGAATCGTAGCAGTTAACGTTGTTAGTTGTCGATTTGAAGATAAAAATTTAGAACGTTTAGCAAAATAATAGGAACATAAAATATACGATATGGATGTATCAAGTATATGAAGAAAATCGGAAAGAACATGACCGTGTAATGGAAAGGAAATTAATTATTGACACGTTTATGTACATTACCTTGATAATTAACATTGCTATTAGAATTCAGCCATCAATTTTATTACAGAAAAATGGAAAATATTGAAAGTTTTGTGCGGCCCTAACCCGATAGACAGCAACTGCGGAGAGAACGGCGTTTACTTGAAACCGTCTCATAAATATTAATATCAAACAGGAACAACATACATATTTTGAATAAAAATTTCATAATTTTTTCCCTGTTCTTATTCGCTCTCTCTTCTAATATTTTTCATAAAAACCGAGAATCAAGATTCTCAGCACGTAACTAGTAACGAGAATAAACGAGAATGTAAACAGCCTGTTCTATAGATCGTTCGTAACTATTAAATGCGATTGGGTTACTAGACGTTAGCATAAGTTGGAAGAGACACGGTCGAACGAGATAAAAGGCACGTCTAAATGGGTGATATCGCGTTTAAAACGAATGTCGGACAGTCGGTCGGCGACTCTGCCTATATAGATAACTAGCGACGTAGGAAAAAATTAATGCGATCATTTGTATTCATTCGCTGTGTACGTGTTTGTCGTCCGAGCGGTGCATTTAATAAGAATGCAAATGTGGCTAAGATAATGTAAGACAAACATCGTTTCTATTTGAGCTAAATGAGTACATAAGCGTTTATCCAATTCAATTTGACGTGTATTCTGATGCTGATCTACGTTACAACCACGTTGTTATATCGTCCATATCGAGTTATTATATCGTCTAATATCGAATTATTATACTGATCTCACTGTTTCTTTTTTTTTCAAATTTTCAATTTCGTTAACGATTAATCCTATTACCATATCGACGAAAATTCGATTTTTGCTGTTTATCTATTCATATTGTATTTCGCTCGCGTGTCCATTTTACACAAGGACCACGCGAGAGAAACGAGACAAATCTATTTTTGTCGATATGCTAATTTCGGTATACTCGTCGTGCGAAATAAAAGAATTACCATTTACTATAAAAACTCAGGATTTTAGTAAAAGGTAATATAAATGACATTTGGCGATACGTTTCCTTTATACTTCCGGAGAACCTATTCTGTATTTTATAAAAAAAGTTTATTTGTTATTCTCTTTGCTGCGTATATCGGCTATTCCCCGAATTGTTCCGCGTTTTATACCAGCTACACCATCAAAAGCAAGTTCACTTGGAAGATCATGCTCAAAAAATGGAATTCGCAAGGAGTCAGGTTACCGGTGCTCGACATGCGAAGTACCACTTTGCGTGGTACTGTGCTTTGAAAAATACCACGCTGAAATCGACCGAATTTCTTAAATTTTGTTTCTTCAATTTCTCTTTTTTCTGAATTTTATTAGTTTCTTGGCAATTTTTAAGTCTTTGATAACGATTTTCCAACGACAAATTGTTAATTTTTTATCGAATAAGAATTGTAGTCCCTCCTCGTTCTATTTTACCATTTTCGTAAAATTTTTAATGGCAGCATTTGCTCTGCGTTCGATGTGTACATTCGTCACTGCTTGATTTTACTTGCGCATCCTGTAAGGAATCTTTGAGATTAAATTCCGCAGTTAACACGGTAGATCAAAAGAATAAACTTTTTAGAAACGGATAAATCTACGAATTTTCGTAACGAATCAACGCCATAGTGCTGTGACGATCAATATCTTTGAAGCAAAGTTAGCGAAAAAGTGGCAAAGATAGGTTTAACTATACTTGACAGGAAAATCAAATAATAACGAGAGAGATTGGTAATAATGAAACAAACAACGTTTAATTGAAAAATTCCGATCAAATCAAGCTAAAACGTTCGGTCTGTGCCTTTCGCTTGTCAAATATCTCTCGAGCCTGCGAGCTTATCAACAGGTTAGAAATTGATTCTCGTGTCGAACACGATCGACATCGGGTATTTTCTTTTATTATCCTTCTTACAGGGTAAGTCTGGAGAATCGGCAGAGCCAGCCAGGCGAGTGAATTTTCCGGCTCAGCCAGTCCGACCCGCTCTTTTCATTCGATATAATAAAATGATGGATGTTTTCAATTCTCTACGCAGGGATATCGGTTGATCGGAGTGAAACGTGGTTAAACGAGAACGAAGACAGAGTTTGAGGAGAAACTGGGCGTAGGAAACAGAGAAAGAGGTGAAATACGAACTAGACGGATGTCGGATAAGGATAAAGCGAACAAGACGCGATATCCACAGAAAATCTCGAACTAAATAAGAAAGAATGGAATGGAAAATGCGCCGGACTAAATCAATCGTTCCAACTGGTGTCGCCATTAACCGTCTCCAAAGACAAAGTAATCGGTTGTTCATTCGACAAGTTTCTCGATTTTACTACGCAGATACAGCATCTATGTGGAATTTTTAAGAACTTCGTCGTAAGAAGGTGATACGAGTAAACAGTTAATTGAAAAATAAATTTCAAACGACAACGTTTACGACGCGGTCGTGTTTTTCTGATTTTCTGAGCGGCTTCTCGAGTTTGACGATGCAGAGGTCATAGCGTTGAAGTTGGAATCGTAAAACTCGATATGAATCAGCCTGAATTCGTGAAACTTCAGAATCGTAATATTGCACGCGGTTGAATCGCATCAAAGTCGTAGGATGCCGGCAATCGTTGGATTCACTTCAAAGTTCTATGATTCCGAAAATTTGGAATTCCAGTTACATATGTAACGTCGAAATTGTGGATTCTGGGATGCCACGATTCGCGAGGTCGCAGATGAAATTCCAGTGCAATCGTCTCGAGATCCTGCCGCCTTTGTACGTGTGCGAGATCGCGCGAATCAGCGGTAGCTTCGTATCACGAAGCCGTACAATTAAAAAGATATTAAAGCGTCGACGAGGATACCGATCACGTCGAAAAAGCAATTAAGAGCGAAACAAAGATGCCGGAAGACAAAAGTGAAGAATACGTGGAGCGAAGGAAATGCTCGCGAATAGAGCGAAAGGGAAACGCAATAGAAACGGAAATAATCGGATAGTAGCGAGTGGAAAAAGGGAGGCCGGATGGAGCGTAGTAGAAGAAAGACGAGCCGATAGAGAAGACCGCGGCAAAGTCTGAATCATATCGTAACTCGCGTTAACTAGAAATCGATAACCTTCTCCCGTCCTGTTTTTTTCTCTCCACCCTTTTTACGGGGTTACGGTTGAGTCAGGGATAAAGAACACGTAGCCATAGTCGTTTGACGATATACGTGCCGCAGCTTTCTTACTCCGCCCCTCGACCGTCGTCGGCTAAAACCTAACGCTTTAACGGCGTTCGCTTTGAAAACGAATCACCCATTACGACGATTTTAAGGCTGCTACAGCCGTATACCTGGCGAAACACCTGTTTGTCCTGCACGATTAAAAGAACACGCGAGTTACGCTACAGATTTTTAGCAACTTACCCTGACGATTTCTTTTTTCTACTTCAGACAGACGACTAGAATAAATGGCGCTCGTCGCGCGTCATATAAACGCGTCACGGGTATAACCAGCGTGTAAAATAGAACACACGGAGACCAGTGAACGATGTTGTTATCTAAGATGATATAAAGAGCAGAGAAACTTTGTCTTCTTCCATTTTTCTGAATAATTAGCCGCTTAAGGGAGAAAAAAGCTGTGGCAACTAATAACGCGAACAGGCTGTATATCACAATTTTACAGAGCAAGCACGGTAATAGGTAAAAGGGTGAAATGGTGGAAATTTGCATCAGCGCGATCTAGATAAAATATCGTATTTAAGTGGACGCTGTAATCGCGATTTCTAGTTACCGTATGCGCCGCTGGTTCTCCCTATTTTTCTCCCTGTCGTGTACCGTCGATTCGTAGTCCGCTGTACAATTTGAACAACTTCTGTTTTCGCGCGGACAAAAAAAGAAAACAAAAAAAGTAACGCGTCGCAACGCGCACGAGATGGAAAATACGGTTTTCCAGGACAGTCGAACTGCATGCTACGAATAGTTTCCATTTTCTGACGGATCGACGCGGGAAAGTGATTAATAACGTGACGCGTACAAGCTTCTCGGCCACGTCCCATGCCGATGAATTTTTCCTTCCAATGATACTGTTTATATTGACTTGACAATTAAGTGATTGCGGATTTAGTCATTAGGATTTTGTCATTGACAAAATCTGCAATCACTTAGTTGTCAATCCAATATCAACAGGATGTCATTCGAAGGAAAAATTAGAAATAGAACTGCAACGAGTCTTTGAATATCAAGTGTTTTATCGTTGAGCGAGCGAGATGATTCTATTTTGGCGAATACGATTATATATTTTACGATAGAACGTGACAGGCGGCTTCGTAAAATGGTAGAAAATAGACGGGTAATTTTCGCTAAAATGAAGTTAAACAGTACAAAAGTTTAATTCGCTAACTACATTACTAATTAACTGGTCAAATTAAAAATTGAACGTAAGTTATAACATTAAATATATTACAGGAGAATTTCCCCTAGCGAGTTCAACGTATTAAATTTTTCAACGCGCTCCAACGTTGTTATATGACATTGTTATGAATTATTAATCTTTAGAGTTATCACAGAACCGTTTTATGAACGTTTAACCATTTAAGGATCTGTCACACCAGAGATCTAACGAATCTCATTGTTATTTTTTGACGAATCTTCGTGATATCACCCTGATGGTTTAAGTACACGGCTTGGTAGTGTTTCAAGTTCGTAAGTGTTACAATTAGCTTGGTTCTGCTCAAGTTACGGCGTTGTCTTGGCTCGGTGAAATCGTTACCAACACGTTGTCGTCACGGATGTACTTGTTGCGGTTCACTTTCCCGGGAAGCCACGTTCGAAGACACAAGACCGTGTAATCAGGTGAATTTACCTGTTTGATTCGGTAATACTGTCAGATGCACAACGTTGAACACGCATCAAAGCAAACTCTGCAAGCTGCTGCATGTTCTGTATGTTGCGTACGGCGAGAGTAGGTCGTTTAACAACTTGGAAAAACGGAATTTTTTATGCCGAGAGAGAGAGAGAGAGAGAGAGAGAGATGATCTATTATATTTTTGAAAAGCAACGAGATTTCTCTTTTCTTTCGAGTATTTTTTTCATAGAATATTTTTATGGTTTAAACAGTTACAACCACCGACACGAAATTACGACTCTCCTCAAGCTATAGTCGACCGTTGCCGACGTAAAATTAAGTCACGGCGTAATTTTATTGCTTGTCAGGATCCCGTGACAACGAAACTTTTAATTTGAGGAATTTTAATTCAGCGGGTACATAGGAAATAGTTAAAAAAATATAGCTGGTAAAACGATCGTTCTGATCGATGCGAAGTCGAAAGAATTTTTTAATTCTTTTACGCGACTCGTACCGTCCTTTTGAGATGGATTTGATCAAATTAAGAGACGACTGGGTCGTAAGATTTTCCGATAAGAAAAGTTTCACCATAAAAGAGACGAAACGAGGCATTCGGATAGATATAATTCAAGTAGAATCACGCGTTTGTAGTCAGACGCTGTGTATCCAATTACCCGTTTCACGGTAAATAGAGTTTTTCCAGATTAATTTACGTTTGTCTGGAATAAAGCACGAGTAAAAGAAGATGTTCGTTTTTTTTCATAAGCAGAAAACAACCGAGGGATTTTTTAAGCGGCGGGAAAATTAAACTACGCGCAGGCATAAATAAAATTCACGAAAAGATAAAAAAGAATTCACGAAGTAATCCGTATTCTGATACCTACGAGATTTACCGCAGTGTACACGGTTTAAAATATGCAACACTTCCGTCCTCAAGTTTCCGCGCCGCAAAGGCGAAAACGCGTTACACGTATACAGCTCGTGTACACCGCAATTAATAAATTCGTTTCTTGGGGAAGGAAATGTTGCGAATCTTGCGAATGGAACGCGTGGAGGATGAAAGGTGCGAGAGAAGCTAATTATAATATAAAATAATATTAATTAGCAGCGTAAAAGAATAAAGAACGTTACGCTCCTCTGTAAAAATATATGAAAAGTTCACGAATTTCAGCGAAAGCGAGAAATCGCCAGAACAGTCAGATCGTTTTACGTCGCTCGTATACCGCGGTTCTCGAGTTTATGCTCCATCGAACTCCCATCAAATTAAACTCCTATCGTCATTTCCGTTCCGGTAGATCGTCTACAATATCCGTATCGCTTTCGGTTCAAGGGCAATGCCCGACAAATAGAATTTCGCAGGATTTTAACTAACTAAATAATTTCACTTGCGCGTGAAAAGCTGCTTCAATGAATTTTTCCACAGGCCGGAGTATATGGAGAAACGAAGGATCGAAAATAGATAGGAAAACGTTCCTGGTCAACGTACAGCCGCACTTCCGGCCACGAACGACGTAACAAAACGAGACGCGATTACCCTATTCCGATATTTATGTTCGGTTACATTGACTTGTAGTAGTCACGTAGCTAAACCGCCCCGGACGAATTAAATTAACTGGCCGATTATATTCTCGGAGATAATTAATCCACTTATATCGCTGATACGTGACTGAAGCGTGGAACGTGGCTGCGACGTATATAAACGGGAACAGGCGCGTGTTCGTTAAGTTAGCATATAGCCATTGAAAACAGCGGAGGCCCATCTCGATAATTTATGACAATTTTTAATTGGCGATCTAACGAACGATCATATCGCGTCGTAATTCGATTATCATTGTCTTTATTTTATTTGTTTTTGCAATTTACTTTTAGTTCCGGGACTGAGAGTTTCAGAGATGCGCGCGGAGTATAGAAATTATCGGATGTGGAAGCAATATTTTTCTAGGGAAATTTGCAAACAGATACTAATTCCAATGTTTTCGAAAATAATTCTCTTCTGCCGACCTATGAGATTTTCCGAGTTTCAGAGCGGCGATAGGTAGCGTTCGAAGGTAACTGGTAGCTATCCACGTCAGAATTTTTCCAGGTGAGACTCGCGTTGAATTACGACGTCGCATCGACTTGAAAATTATTTCACAACAACGACGATGCACGTGAGTGAACTTCGTACAAAGGTCCGATCATCTTTCTTCTTCTCCTCCTCCTCGATTTCGCAATTTCGTGAATTTGACGGTTTACGTCGTACGACTCGAATACCAACGTTTAAACGTACCATTCGCCGCGAAGCGAAAGAAAAAGAAGAAAGAAAAAATATCTGTCATCGTTGTGACGTTAGATTTTTCCCGATTTTCGATCGTTCAGCCTTTGAACATCATCCGCTAAATCTGCTGCAAGCGATAGAAGGCTATCGTCGATCTATTTTTAAAATCGTCTAAAAAATTTTCGTTAACAACGATCAAACAACCAAACGATCGGGCGAAGAAACCCGTCAGATGATACAAAGATGACTGCTACGTGTAATTGATTCTGCTAGTTCTGCTCTTCTGTCCTTCCTACTGGTGATATCGTCGCCCTAGTTGTCAACTGTTTTATCTCCACTGGTTTGCAAATTGAGGAAACCGAGTTTCCAGGTTGCGAACTTTAACATTATTGTTATTAGAACTTAGAATCTAAAAGTACAGAATATTTGTTGCATCCTTATTAGAAGATTCTTCGTATTATTACGAATTTGTATTCTTTATATCAATGAGACACACACGTATGGATCGGTCAATTACATTCTTCTGAAAAATGGAGCTAGAACGACTAAGAACAAGGCCGACGATATTGTAAAATCTCTTACATACATCCACTAATTAATCGCTAATTAATCGCATACGAGGCTCGAAATAAATATTCTTCGACGTGCCTCAAATAAATATGCAATCGGAATAAACAATAGAGAAACACGTAAAACATCAATTTCCTATCATCTACGTATAAACCCTCCTTCTGTCTAGACGAATCAATTTACAAAATTCAGCTTCATCGCAGAACACGCCAGAGAAACGATATCAAAATCGAGTGATCGATATTCGAATCGTGGAAATTGCAATTTCTCTTCAATCTCAATTTCCTTTCGAGTTTCTAATTTAGCAGACGAGCAGACGACCGACCTTAGCAAGTAAACGAGTATTTGCCCGTTAAAATCAGACGGACAGTCGCGAGCAGGAACGTTATCGCGGTGAAAAACAAGGCTGCAGGCTTCTTGCGATCGTCCCGGTGTCTCGTACGCTTAGGCGTGCACCAAGAAACACCCGGAGCAATCTCGGGGCGAATCGGTTCCGTTACGAGGCCGACTAATGAAACCGCTAATTGCATCTACGCGACGGCTGGTTCCTTCCTAAGATAATAATAAGCTGAGAGAAGACGATAGTTGACTCGGCTAAACGTATATCCTCGAGACGAGGAGCCATCTTCGCGGCGCTCTCCAATCTTGCGGCAAGACGATACCCCCGGGGGCTCAATTTGCGTTGCCAGGCGAAAGCATCGCTACTTCTCTAGCGGCAGCGTCTGCTGAAATATTTAACAGCACCGTGGAATACGCCCAGTGCGTACACACCGGGCCGCCGGTGTTAAAAACACGACGGTGCAGTCGCTCGCTTCATCCTCGCGCGCACCCATTTGCCGCAAATTTTTCCTGTACTTTCCTTCCCTTTGTTTTTATTGGACTGTTCCTTCGTTCCGAAGACGATGCACAATTTTAACGACGATGTAAATTGGTATTCCAAGAAACAAAGTTTGAGTTCGTTTAGTACTTTGCGTTAAATCATTTCCTTTTACCTTTACAGGTTTTTACAGACGGTGATTTCGAGAGATTTGGGTATTTTTCTCGTTAAGTGTGCGGTTTCAGCATGGAAAGATCTTTGATAATAAGCGCAGGATATTTTGCAATAATTTAAAGCAGCTGTGAAATTGAATGGAAGAAGGAACGAAGGTTTAAACTGTACTTAAGATAGTTCAGGTCTGACTTCTTTCCCTTTAACTCCGTTGCCAGTATATTTGTCTGTGACAGTAATCTCGAACCAGGATACGCTGCAGGTTTATCTCGTCCGAGGAGGTAATAGTATTTGAAGTCTCGTGTCGTTTGATGGCCCGACGAATTTACGATCTCGTGTTTCTTTTGCCAACGTTGTATATCCTACTCCCAATTCGATATGTTTCTTTTGCCAATGGTATATCCAACTCCCAATTCAATATATACCTTTTCACGTTTTCTCTTTGACAAAGATGAAAGATAATTAAAATGGAGCAAGATCTGACGTTTTCTTATTCGTGCGATTTTCTTTTATCTTTTGGTATCGTCGCTGAAACCTAGCATATGAAAATGCAAATTTCATGAAAATTCACAGAGGAGTCGATGCGATCGATGTATCTGTCTCGCAGATGATAACCATTTCGTTATTTAGAAAGCTTCAAAAATAAGAAATATCGTTAAAATTCTCGTAGAACGTTTACGATCGATGAACTTCCGCGGATCATAGCCAACTCGCTATCGTTGCCTCCTAAAACGCTGAAAATATATTAAAAATACAAATGTTATTAAAATCCTCAGAGAACCAACCCTCGTAAACCTCTTCTTTAACAATCAGCTTTTATCATAATTTTTACTAGAAACCTTGGCATAAACTTCACCGTAATTAAAACATTTATTTTTCCGGTCTGCCAGCGGGAAAGACAGGAAAATCCGGTATCCGGTGCTTGGAAGCGCCAAGAAAAGCGTGGAAAATACCGAGAGGAGCGTTATACACGGGCGTCTCGGCGATCTTATCGGATTTCAGCGACGTGTGCAGGTTTCATCGGCGTCGATATCTGACCGTCGCTTTTTTACCGTCCCGCGAATATGACGCTTCAGATGAACGAGCTTTACGAGCTCGCTAAAGCGAAGATTATATCTGGCGTCGCGTCGATGTCCATTTTCGTTTCACATAACGCTTTGGAACTTTATGTTCCTGATACTCTCCACGTCGAGATCCTCCGACAGCCGTTAACATCGCCATATCCAGGTCGGAACGTCGCTTTAGGCTTTTGAGAATTTCAACAATTTTCGTAAGCTTTTCCCTCTTAGCCAGCAGGCGTACACACATTGCCAATGGATATTAATAGAACTTTTATATATTTGTACAGTGATATTGAAAATGTGTATCGCGTGAAACGAAGTTCAATAATCTGAAATTTATCGTAGCGAATTTTATTATCTTCTTGTAATTCGCAATTGGACTGGTTTAAAAGTATCTTGGTAACCATCGCGTAGTACGATGAAATCGGGCGAGTATCTCTTTCAAAGAAATAACGACGACATGGGAAGATCGTAAAAGTTTGTTTGCAGGGAGAAAAAAGCCGTGGAAATAACCGTACAATAAATACAGCTGAAACATGTTTCTCCATTGAAATGTAGATTGCATCGTTTAAACAAACAGAGCTATCTGTCATTAGAAACAAAGGACGTGTTTAGGTATTTGGCTTTTGGCGAGACAGCGTGTACGTTTCAAAATACCGAATTGTAAACTTCTGGGCACACAAAGCCGTGAAAGATATATGTATGTAGGTGTGTACGGGCGAGTACGCGTGGAAAATCCAGCCTGCGCGTTCGAAAAGCATCGTAATTCGGCGAACTGAAAAAGTTAGCCAACGATGACAATAGCTGTTGTTTAAATACACAGATGTTCATCCGGAATGCCGTGTTCGCTGTTACCGTGAAACAACACCGATCCGCGTAAACTCGTAAATTGAAAATCGTCGCACAAGCTTGAAAGTTAATAAATTCTCACAAAATCATCGAATGATCCGAGAAACAGTGACAAGTATCGTCCGTTGAACGCGAATGCGATCGACCAAACAGCTAATTACATAAACCGATAAAACATGCAACGATCGAATAACATTGATTTTTGACAAACTTTGATGTTTTATAATTTGGAAGTAATCGTTAACGAGCGTTCGACACTCGTTTAATTCCTCGCCAAGTTCGCACAGTCTCATTTTCTTTCCCATCTTCTGCAACGTCCGCATTTTGCCAACGGTTCACGTTTTTACCGCGCAAGCTGCATATTTGATATCCGTGAAAGCATGTTACGTCGAAGCATCTTGTAAACCGTATAGTCGATTTGAAACGCGGCTGCAAAAGGGCGGCGGACGAATAATCTTTAAAATATTCAGAGAGCCGAGAAACCAGAGCAGTAATAAACATACTCTGCGCCGCTGCTACGCCAGAAACTGGATATATTAAAAAACGAGACAACGGATACGCGAGTTTCCTAGCGAACATCTCCTTCCACTTTGTCCGACATTGTTTAATAAAAAACGCACTCGCGTAACAAACTGTCTGCTCTTAGGGTATCGAGAAACTCGACCATAAAACGTATTACCGCTATTAATAAATTTTCTAACTTTGTTCTTCGCTCCTCTGTCATCCAAACTTTCACAGAATCTACCTCTAAGGAGGTTGTATTCCGTACTATCGTTTCGTTAAAATACAGCAAACGCATGAGCAATAATAAAGAGAGAAAAAAAGAAAATAACAAAAAAAGAAAAAGTTGCGTCGGATTGCCAATCCAAAGGACGAAAATTCTTTCTCTTTTTATCATCGGTTTATATACATATATACCCGGTACAGCTTATAATTCGCTCGATAAATTAACGTGAAACGTAACGTCCGGGTACGTTTGAGCGACGCGTTTTAAGGATACTGACGGGTCGTTGAATATTCATCGGGTTTCGAAGAGCTTCGTTGAATGTGTACGTTTCAATCAAATATGTGCATAGTTGTCGGTTGAAATTAGATTTGACCTCGTGAAATTCCATCGCAATGCTTCCTCGTATTCCCTCCGCGTCACCGTGAAAGCTTAATTACGATATTAGTTATACACTAATCACGGTGAGATGTGTCGTGCTTTCGTAGCATGTTCCACGTTAAAATGCATTCTTCAGGCCATCGCACAGACAGCCCGATAATGTCTCCGTGGATCAGGCCGAGTCAGAATGCCGTTTACTTAATGTATCAGGTCGTCCGACAACTTTCTTTCGTTCTATAAGGAAATAACGGATGCACAACACATTCCGTTTTATATTACTTTATCGAATTACGTATGATCCATTTTGTTCTATCAAACTAAAGATCGCAACGTTCGACAGATTAGACCGACCCATAGCCGATTAATCGGTTTTTATCGCCGACGATCTTTCTCATTATTCGAGCAGTAATTTGTTATTTAGTACCAAGGTACCTTGCTCAGTTGCGTCAGTTGCGTTGCTTTGTAAACTCACACAGTTTTATCCCAATTCGAAAAACTTACGGTTCGCGATGAACGAAAAGGATGGCATTGAAGAGTTTAAAACGAAACAGAGCCGGCGCCAGGGGGAATTCGCCCCTGAGGTGCCGGTCGGACGTGCGTATGCTGTTGAACCGCTAACGATCGGTAAAGTGTTAAGGGTATTTTATTAAAAGCAATTAATAAGCGATTTCACTGAAATAATTCTGAATATCTTACGATTGCGTTACAAACTTTCGATAATCATTTCGATACGTTTAAAAGGTGTCAGGTTATTGCACGTCGGTTGAATTTTATATATTTTTGGAATATACGAAAAAGCGTGTACGATATCCGATCCAAAGGATTCTATTCGAGTGTTATGACAATTTATTGGAAATTCCAAAGTAGAACTTTTACCGTCACGCTATTTGTCGATTTTCTTAATAGTTTAGAACGATATCTTTTACGAATAACGGAAAAGAAGAAACGAAGGAAATAAATTCTGGCTCTGAAAGGAATACACACTCTCCATAGAGAATACTTTTCGTTGGTAAAAGTCACAGAACGTTATATATAACGTATCGATTTTAAACTATTAACTTGGAGTCTCCAGATACCTCCTCCAAGTTGATGAAATGAAAAATCGTTTAGATTAAAGCCCGTTGAACATTCTGTGCTTCTTTCATCGGTCGGCACAACGAAAGAAGCCGTACGGAGATTGTTTAATCAAAAGTTTCAGAGCGAATCTCGATTCGTAGGAAAAAGGCGGCGGTAACTTCCGATATCTACGCCGCGGCGCAAGTTGAAAACTCGACCTCGTGGAACGACGCCAACTTGGAAATAATCGTCGCGAGCAACTTTCCCGCGAAGTTGGCATAATTGCACGCAATCGAGCCCTTAACTTTTTCATTATCGCGGTGTTAACTCGTTTCTAATAATCGCCGCTTAACCAATTAACAACGCTAGCGACTTTATCTAGTCGTGAAATTAACACGCCGTGGCAAATGAAAATTTTAGTCTATCGTTTATGCTCGTTTATCGTGTGCTTGGTAAGGAGATCGAGTTTCAACTTCTCAACAACCAGAGGAAAACTCTTATTTCGAACGAATTAGAAAATCGAAAGAGTTCGAGGAATAGAACTTTATATCGTTGAATTTGAAACATCGCTTGATAGATCAGAGTTTTTAAACGTCGTGTTTATGAACGAATTGAGCGTGAATATCAATCGGTTTACGATCGATCGTGTTCCGCACGTTCGATGGAATTTTCATTTTCGCGATAATTCAATCTTCGTATCAAATCGCTCGGAGGAATTGCGTTAGTTCCGCGTTTTTCTCTCTTAGTTTCTATCGGCTATTTCGTTGCAAGCGAGATCCAACGATCGTTCGAACGTTCGTAAGACAATAGAAAAGGTCTTACGTCACGGTACTAGACGTTTAGATTTCCAGCAATAATATACGAACCGCACTGAAACGTGCTTTGCTCAATGACTAAAATTAATGACTACGGCCAGCAACAAGTGATCGCTATTACAGTCGACGTATCGTATCGTGAATCTGCATCATGTATTAAACAATTCGTGCGATGGATTCAACCATGTACCGATGGGCATGTAACAACGTATCATCGTTTGACATCGTTACGCTTCCTCTCCAGCTGAAAAGTGTTTGTTCCATTAAATCGCAATCAAGATTAATCCCTACATAGTTAAGAAATTAGATGATCGATAGGCTTATCGATTAAAAAGAATCGATCCATACGGCTGAAAAGATAGCTACGATAGAAAACTACCCAAGCAGAGAATTTGAAATTCCCTTTGCGTAACCGCAACGTCAGAACTCTCCTAACTTGATTATCATCCTTGGCAAATAAATAAATGAAATTAAGGAAGAACACAGAGAAGAAGAGAAGGGAAGAAAATCGTTCTAAGAACCTTGCTCCGCTTGTCTGCTTCTTAGCGAATAATCCGCTCCAATTACGCGATTATCTCCTACATCATAACCCTCTGCATTCCGATATCAAAACGCTTTAAATTGCCAAGTTCCAGCAAGTTCGCAACTATTCCAGGCTTCTAGCTGCTTTTCGAGAAACTCGAACGCGACTATTCGCGGCAACCTTCCGCAGAAGTCGGCACGTACGCTGCTCTGAGAACACAATGGGGTCACGTGACTCGGCCCGACCAGCCACTTTCCTCATAAACATTCACGAAGGTTTCTGCACTTTAAATATTTACAAAGGCCTTGGTGCTTGTGCGAGTACGTATGGACCGTGCAACGGCGACGTGGCGTATCTCCTCGTCGTTGTTCCATCCACGTTAGCGCGGCGTTACCTTCTATACGGCGCGAATCTTTTATGGTGGCCATAACGCGACCGACAACGGGTCGCAGTAAAACGGATACGCGTGGCTGATACGTTCCATCAGGACACGGCTTCTGGCCCGCATTGCGTTATAAAGTGGTTAGCCATCGACCCGCGAGACATTGTCACCTCGCCAAACGCTCGCTATTTGTCACTGTCAAACCGGATCGCTTCACCGTCGATAATTTCCTTCTTCCTCTGCCCTGTCGTTTCTACGTTATTTTCTATGGCGCCTGGAAACGCTGCTTTCGAAGATACGTGGTCGTCTTCGCGACATTTCGTTTCTGCTTCGGTGGTTTAAGAAAGGTTTCACGAGGTTTTGCCTACTTTTCCATCGCGTTCGTTTATGTTGGAAGAAAGGGAGCGAGCCGACGATGCTTCTAGAGTGTACGTATAATAGCTTTGTATAGGGGAGTTTCACTCCTGAATAATTCGCCTTATCAAGGATTTTCGTGCTTCGTTAAGACGCGCAAGTGGAGTTTGCGAAATATTAGGTCGAAAAGTTTCTTTCGTTTTATGAGGAAATAATAGACGCAATACATTTTCCGATTTATATTACTTCATCGAATTACGTATGATCCATTTTGTTTCGTGGCAGCACTCGAAGACGGCTTCGCGACACAAAGCGCTATACCATGAAAGCGTAAGGCCGACTTGCCTGATGCACCATCGATATCCCTACGATCTTTTCGCCGAATATTCGGAAGAATGCAAACGCGGCAACGGTCGCGGACGTCTAACAAACTCGTGCGCAGTGAGGATATCGAGGGATAACGAAGAAAAGAATCCGCTTGGTTTTGAACAAAATATTCATTCCGTTTCGAACAGCAAAGTGCGAAGGTTCTAGCGTAACAGCGAAGCAAACATATCCGAGAAGCGTGATTGTTGACTGTTAATTGTTAAATAAACTTTATTGTCGAACATCGATATTTCTTGGGCGCCTATCATCGCCTCAGTTCTATCGAGATAAAGATCGCAACGTCCAACGGATTAAGTCTCATGTTTGTATAAAAATGCGTCGTTGTAAAAGACGTGTCTGTAAAAGAAAGACACCTTCCGGACAACCCAATACCTGCGCCACGGTCCCCGTTTGCGTACTCGTTGGTATCCTTGTCGTTTCTATTTTAAACGCATCGACGGACGAAAACAACGATGTTGTCTCTGCGCGGGAAAGAAGAGCAGGTACTTGGAAACAGATTTTTGCAAGGAGTTAAAAAGTAAATTGGTCAGTGTATGAAAGATACAGATGGTCCTGCAAAAATTCTACTATGGCGAGAGGAAAAAGAGAAGACAGAGTAGCTAAGCTTAAAATGTTTAAAACGTTTCTACCTGCTGGAAAAAAATAGGACAAAACGCGTGATTTATCGTTTGGAATTTTCTCCGTCACGCGATCCTTTGCGGAAAACAACGAGACGAAATGTCTGCAATTTTTCGTCCATTTTTTTTAAACGTCCTTCAAAGGAAAATTAGCGCACCGCGATAATAGTTCCGCACGTAGTAAAAGAGAAATATGGAGCAGAAATTCATACGTACTAATACATGTACATACGTATAGCAAGAGTCGTTTGCGTCGTGTAAGCTTCGCATGACTGGCAGACATTCGAGCGTGAATCATAATTAAATTTCAATGGTCGCACCGCGCCACGGAACGTTCGAACTTCGCCTCGATAGCGTTACGCCTGCGAATTATCGTTCCATGCTCGAACTGACACGACGCGACGGTAAGCTTTAATAAGTATTGTTTTTCGTCATAATTACGCATTCCAATGCATTCCGATTGTACAAGGAAAATACGCACAACGTTGTTTCAAGAATAAATAAAAAGAGAATAAAAACATATCGCTCGCTCGCGCGGTCCGCTAATTATGAAATTTGTCGATTCGAAGGATTAAAGCGAAAGAACATTTCTACGGATGGTAATGAAGCAATTTTTTGGAAGAATATTTGTAAATTGATAACGAGTAACGTTTGATTAAATTGGAAAGAAAATATCGAATAAAGATAAAATTAAATTCATTTGCTTTTAATTACAGCTTTGTCTCGATTTTCATTACAGTTTTTTACAATAAATACCTTTTTGTCATAACCGTAATCATATCGTGATATATTGTAAATGTACGATTGCAACGGACTGTTCCGGTATAACAAAGTTACTGCGTTTAAGGATCCTCGTTAATATTGGCAGGTTCTCGTTGCTACGTAGAATTCTATAATTCTTAGACGAAACGTCGAAATGATCTCGCAACGAAACGTGCCACTCGAAAGAAATGTAAGTTGCATTTGATCAGAAGATGAACATATTTCGGGAAGGATGGCATTCCAGTTCTCCAACGAGCGCGGTGAACTTCTTTGTACAAGGAACACGGTTAAAGGTTAAAGATGTTACATGCGACCTCATCGTAATCTTTTTACGAGAGTTTGCCGCTAAGTATACAATTTTTGATAGAATTTTTAGTTTAATCAGTTAAGAATTCAATTGAATTGAAAATTCAGTCAAAATCAACGAATTAGTTTGTAAAAGATTAAAAATTCTGTTGCTTGAAATGTATGAAATTTTGAAATTCGGGACGCTAAATTTGTAATTTGAAATGGGCGTTTTAATTATGGACGGTGAATCGTAGATTAAAGTAATTAAAAATTAAAGCTTCGCTCGTCGTGCAATAGATTCATTCGTAAGTTATGTAAAATAGAAAGCGTTGTTCATTGATTTAACCGGCAATAAAGATACAAATTGACACGGATAATAAGAAAAAGTTGGACACTCGATTGCGTGCAATTATGCCAACTTCTCGGGAAAGAAGTTTCGCGTGGCAATTATTTCCAAGCTAGCGTCGTTTCACGAGGTCGAGTTTCCGAACAAGAAACTTCCAGAAGCACAGATATCGAAAGTTTCCGTCACCTTCTCGATGCGCGTCGAGTTTTGTTTTCAAAACTTTTAATTAAATAAACCACGTGCCATTTTCCACCACATATATCGTACAATTCATTTTTAACAGAAACGAAACGACATTTTAGAAGAGACAGGAAAATAGAAAAATGTCTACGTACAGAAACTACCAAGTCGAAAAATGTCTGTCACCCTTTTGACGAAAGCTTGTTACGTTTCTTACAACTTTCTCCGCTTCTAGTTATATATATATATATATATATATATATATATATATATATATAAAAAGAAGACACGACTTAAAATTAATATTCCACTTAAAAGATTTGCAGTTCGACTGACCAGTTAACTTTCGTCTTTCTTCGTCAACGAGTTAGATTTACGTCTCATCGTAGAATCGAAGTATAGCACGAACTTCGCCCCTCTTTGTACCTACATTTATCTTTCATTTTGTACATCGCCTTGAATTAACCAACCTCCCACATTGAAGAGGAACAACAGGCAAGAAATCGATAGAAGCTTTTCCCCGTGCTTGATACGATGCGCACCCTTTCCCTTTCTTTATCTTTTCTCTCAAAGGATCATGCCAATGGAGAGAGACACGAGTGCTTCGAGTTTTGTTCGAACTCGAATGGCTCTCGAGATGAGTCGAGGTCTTTGGGGAATTTCGCCTCTTCGGCAACGAAGCGGCAAACACAGTTTGCCATCGTTTTGTTTGCCGCGTTACATATCCTTACTGTTACAACGACGGGAAACATTTTTCTAGCAATTAAAGCGTAATATTTTTATCGCCATGGTGTTTTACACGTAAACGTTATAATCGCGACATGTATTGATGATGAAATAAAAATCAAATTTTCTGGCCATACACGAGTCGAGCGAGATCGCGTCGGTTCTATCAACTATGCACGGACGCGAGAAAAATAATTAAACTTTGGACAGCGTTATCGATGAAACTTTGTCGTATCTTTTCGAAACTTTGTCCATCGTGAAGGTGAAATTAAAGGAAACATATTGCACGACTTTAATTGAACTTTCCAGCATGTGATACGTTGATATATTAACGCGAGTCAATTACAAAACCAGCCTGTAAACGCTCGTGCCAAATTATTCGGAAATTACCTTGGGAAATTGTTTCGTAACGTAGTAGGAAATTGAATAAGGAATAAAATTGTACTTCACCGACGTTCGTTTAGATATTTCTTCCTTTTAGCATATTCTATGTTACTCTACCAGTAAAAATACCCTGTTTTGGCCAACACCTTATATTAGGTTGTCCGGAAAGTGTCTTTCTTTCGCAAACGTGCCTTTTACAACCATGCACCTTTGTACAAACGTGAAACCAAGTCTGTGAAATGTCGCGGTGTTCATCTCGACAGAACAAAATCGATCGTACGTAATTTGACAAAATAATTGTGTGTCTATTATTTCCTCATAAAACGAAAGAAACTTTTCGGACAACCTAATACGATAACTTCATTTAACCACATAGCTGACGATCTTGTGAATTCCCGCAGGCTCGGTAAACGTTGCGTTGTCCGTGAAACAACATCGAGCGTCGAACAGGGAATTCGTCAAGTTCCTGACATATCGCAGACCGAAAAGAGAAATATCGTGGCAGAAATTCTAAACGAAATACGATCTCAGCGAAGAAGATGCTATTGCGTTGCGAATATAAGCAAACTGTCTGCGCTTCGTATTTTCGACTCCTGCTCCACTTTCGTTATAGGTCAATGTTTCGCGCATCCAAACCATATTCGCGAAATGCTCCTTAAAATGGCGAAACTCGTCTAAAAATATGTAGCCAAATTTTATTTTATGCTATGTACAGACGATATAATTTCTAGAGAAGAGATATTCATTTGTTAAAAAGTCAAACTATTTTAAAACGCCAAAACTAGCTGGAAACTGGACGGTTTAATTCCACGATCGAGTACAATTATCGATGCTAGAAAATTTATCCAGTAAGAAATATCGCGAGATATAAATTTCTTCTAAGCGAAGAGTGGGTAATTGCATCGAGAAAAATTGTTCGTCGACTCGGAGAACGAGGCAATAAACGCCGAAAATAATCGGCGAAAAAATTGCATTTCGTTTCCTTAACTTCCTTATTTCTGCTAAAAATAACATGCCGGATAAGTATATTTCTAGAATAGAATTTCAGGGATCTAAGAGAATGAATTTAAGGAAAGCTAAGAATCCACTGCTTTTTTATTCAATTATTTTCGCGAACGTTGGAACATAAATTGAACTAGACTCGGCTAGAGCAACGTATTACCCGGTTCCCCTAACCTGTTTTCTTAGCCGGACGCTAATGTGGTTGGTTAATGGTCCAGTCCAAATCCATTATGCTCAAACATTATCCCAAGTTCTCCGGTCGCACATCATGACGTCGCTATTAATCAGAAATTCATCAACAGTTACGGCGGTTTCGAGCTAATAGAACGTCAATTAATTTTCCAAGCTGACCTCCGTGATCACGATCGCGTTTGGTCGTTTCAACTTCAGAGAACGCGTTCCTTTTTACTCATTTAGGCGACTAATTGCGTGACGAACCAGCGGTTTTCTTCCCACATGGACGGAGAAGAAATTTTGGGAACGTTCATTCGATCTAATTAATTCCCAATCAATTTCGTCTTTTACACCGAACTGATTAAACGAATGGAAAGAAGTTAACCCTTTGCAGCTTCAGCACCTTTCAACATTTCGTTGCGACTGGTTCTCATATTCGATAGATTCAATTCGAAGGCTGTGTTACGCTGCAAAGGTTTAATTAAAACACTTTTCGATAAGAAGTCTTGGATCGAAATATGTATTTTTTTCGCGAAACAAGTTTATCGTTTGTTGTTTATTCTCTGCTTTTATTACTTCGCATCATTGCGATAAATATGGAAATGAATTATATGATTACGGTCCTTAGCAGTTCCGCGGGACCATCTTTCGATGGAATAGACGTGCAAAGCACAGGAGAATAGAATTTCACAGCAACGTTACGAGTACGGTGTAACCTACAAACCGACTGATCTCGAAATACGCTAAACACGCTTCAGGCCTTTATTCCCGGTTGGTATTCAATTCACGTAACTAAGAAACTCTATCATTCTGTAATTCTACATTTAGAAACGTATCAAGTGTCTATCGTTATTTTCCCCTGATAAATCAGGTAATTCTTCTCAGCGCTGTATCAAGTTTTAAATTACACACACGGGAAAGAAGAAGAGGAAAAAAGAAAGGAACGATAAATTGCTGATAAAAAGGTATCGTAATGTCGAATGCAGCTCGACTTGGCACTGCGACGGGTTGATAAAACAGCGAAAGATGAAACGCAGATATTTCGGCTTTTACGAGACGCGAAAAACTATTACGGAGAACCGGGGAACGTTCCCTCAGTTTGTATTTTATTTATTCGAAATATACAGAGGCACTGTTTCGCAGTATCGCTCGAGATTGTGCTTTGGAATTATAATAACCTCTGCTCGGGGTAGGTTGCCGGGTTTATACACCCCTATTTTGAATAATACGCTGTAGAGCGAGAGAGAAAGAGAGGATATCACGTAGGTTTCTGAATATTGAGAAATTTCGAGCTGTTGCGGCCAATGAGATAACGCTTTGCCTTGGAACGCTTAGGAATGGTCTTAAGAGATTTGAGATTTTGGGTAACCGTAGGCGATAAGGTAGCCTCACAATACCAGAGATTCTAGATCGATCCTGAGGGCCTTGAAGTTTCGAGTTGTCGTAGGTGATAGTGATAGCGATATGCCGTAACAGACTTGAATAGTCCTGCAATATATCTATAGAAATCCACTGTCACACCGCGAAGGACTGCGAACATTTTCCTCCATATTTTACGTCAGTTTGATAGGCTGTAACGATCGCTGATTACGATACACGGATCGTGGATCGTTCATTAATATTTTCTAGATTTCGCAATTTTATGAAATTTCACGAATTTTGTGTGTACGCAATCGCGATACATCAATGTCCTTAATGGGTTAAAGAGCAAAAGCGAGTAAATTATTTTTACACGTATTTCAGTTTAAGAATCTGGCTGTTCAGAGGTTCTTTCCTATGCAAGAGGCGATTATCCTTCCCCTTTCTTGCTCAGATCCTTCACGAACTACGTTTCCGTTCCCCAAGGAAGCAACATCGATTCTCTTGCAATTCAAAAGATTCTCGCGCATCTTCAGCGAGCGATCAATCTTACAGTCACATACAGCTCCTATCTCGAATACTGTAAATCTACGATTGCCTTCGACTATTCTTAAAAGTACGTTGTATTAGCGTTACTCGGTCCAAGAGGCTAAAAAGTTGCAGGCAATGGAATGCAGGATAGTAAGAGCCGAATGCATTCGAAATGAGATTCCACGAGCTGTAAGATTCCTTGGAAGAGTATCTCACGGTGATGAATTGCCAGAAAGAGAATATGATAACGATGATACGACGGCCGTTTAATATTTATATCAAAGAGATTGATAATTCAGGAAATTGAATCGAGGATTTCGAGATAATTGATAGCTCCGTTTGCTGGCTTGCTGATCCCAGGAGTGGCAGGTCTTCGAAAATACTTGCTACCAACGTTTCATGTTATGCAATTATTTGAAAGATATTATTATTAAAAATTCAATGAAAATCAACGTCCCTTACTACGAGATATAAAGCGTAGCAGTGGACGGAAGTTATCATAAATACTACTACTATCGTATGCAGTTTAAAATCACGATTGCTCGTAATTAGCCTGTCCTGTGCCGTATTATTATCACTTGCTCCACATTTGTAATTCAAACGTTACAGCACTATGAGACGTAAAAATGCATAATTGAAATTCGAATTAAAATTGAAGTTGAAACGTACGTGCACGCTGTTCAACGTTTGTACTTTGTCGCGTAATGAACGATACCATGAAAGAACAATGCGGAAACTGGGATGGTCATCTACGCGGTAACAACGACGTGGCGAGCTCGTTGTAGCGAAGATTTTTATATTTCCTGCCGTGTCTGCCGAACCAGGGATAGTTTTATGGAATAGCGTCCGCTGTTCCGCGCGCTATTTAACGAACAGCAAAGTTTAGTTGGTCCGGCCGGCGAAGGAACGCGAGCTTTTTGTCCGTAACAAAACGGCATGTTAAAGTTAATTAAACTTTCGTC
Source organism: Bombus pyrosoma (assembly GCF_014825855.1). Classification (NCBI taxonomy): domain Eukaryota; kingdom Metazoa; phylum Arthropoda; class Insecta; order Hymenoptera; family Apidae; genus Bombus; species Bombus pyrosoma. Next base: position 7,780,781 of record NC_057781.1, on the reverse strand, counting down.
TGATAGCATCGTTACGGGAAATGGACTGCGAAAAACCTACTTGCTACTTCGTGCGCGATACGAATCTCTGATTTAACGCGGGTGCAAAGAGGATACCGAAGACAAGAGTAATAGCCACCAACAGCTCGTGGGATTAAACGCGCGAAAGTTTTCGATGAACGAGGAGAATTTCGCCGCCCTGCTTCCAGCCAAACAACGTGACAGTCATGCGACTTGGAAGATGAAGGAGGGTGAAAGTGTGACGCGTTGGCTGGAATGAAAAGCGAGGATCGTTAGAAGCGCGTAAGTGCGGGCCTTCGCGAAACGCTGAATGGCCGCTGAGGATACGCGCGTGTATGGCACGAGGCGTTTTAAGGGGGCCGAAGCCTCCAGCGGGTAAAGCTTTAAAGGGGAAATCTAGGAGAGTTTTAAGAGAACACCGCGAATGCAACGTCTATTTATGTAACGTTACCTGTTTCTGTGATTCATATAGTTGGCGAAAGTATTCGAACACTCGTAGAAATCCTTTACGAGCATTAGGTTGTCCGAAAAGTGTCTTTCTTTCGCAAACGTGCTTTTCACAATAGCGCACCTTCGTACAAACGTGAAACCAAGTCTGTGAAATGCCGCGGTGTCTATCTCAATAGAACAAAATCGATCGTATGTAATTCGACAAAATAATATAAAACAATAAACGTTGTGGGTCTATTGTTTCGTCATAAAACGAAAGAAACTTTTCGGACAACCTAATAGATTGCGCGTGCTAGACTTGTGTCGATAAAAAGTTCGTAGACAACGCGCGAAGAGCGATTTTAACAGCGGATTAACGATAGAAATGCTGTCCGCCATGAGATTTCACTTTCACGCTGGAGTTTGGGAACGTCGGTAAGACCGCGTAAGAATCGTCGATGTATTCGAACAAATATTAAACATGCCAATTTAAACAGCCGCGGAAAGGTAGCCGAAAACGTGACAATTAGATTTGTTGCCGGTCGAGTCGCGAAAAATTGCCTCCTCGTATTTTCTGTGCGCGTTAAATTGAAAATGTTTCCTTCGTTTCGCTTTTTTTTCTCCTGCACCTCCTGCAATTCGCTTCGCGATTCTATATTCGCGTTCCATACTGTTATAATTTTCACGAGACGCGTACCGTTGCCTGCAATTGGATAAACGTACCTGTGTATGTCGCCAGGAAAAGAGAGATAGAAAGGAAGAGAGCGTGCATCGACACATGGTAAAAGGTGGTAGATTTTCGCCAGGAAATGAAGGCCAGAATTCTACAGCATCCTCGGCAGCAAATTCCATTATTCTTCGTTAGAGAGAAGCAAACGGAAAATTGCGGTACAGTGTACACAGAGAACGCGCGCCGGATGAAACGCGAGCAACATTTGCCCTGGTCCCATCAACCACAGCCTCAGCGATGGTTAAATCCTGTTTACCAGTTTTAGAAATTCTAATCTTCTCTGGCAATCGTTTTCTCGTTCTCTTTGCCTGTTATTCTTTTTTATTGTTTCGTGGGACACCGCGTCAGCGTTTGTTTACATTGTATTTTAATGTTAGTGTTTTAATCTTCCTTTTGTCTAGAGGACTAATTGTCCAAGTTAATACAAAAGAATCTGGTTCATCTTATAGATCTTCCATATCTTTTATCCATTTACGCGATAATATAAAATAAAGTTCCCGGTAAGCGTCTGTATGTTGCGGCTCATTCGCCATGCGACAGTCGGTGTCGTCTCACCGACTACGGAACCTTCACCGAGCCTATAGAAATTCACGAGATCGTCAGCTATTTTGTCAAATAAAGTTGCCGTGTAACGTCAGTTAGTTTCTTGTAAGGTTCTACGATGAGCGCTTACGATCAACGTATATCCTTACTTAGGATACGATGAAATATAGTCATTTCTGTGACAAGTGCGAGATTGAAGCACCAAGCAGCGGATTGGCGCGGTGAAGCACGTTCTTCTTTTCCGTCTTTTAAATATAACAAACTAAGACCAAGTAAATCTCGTACTTGAGGTTTCAGTCAATTCGTTTGATCGATTCTCTGTTTATTCTTTCGTCCAAATGTCCTAAACGCGCAAGCGACTTCTCTATAAGGCGGGGGTCGTATGGAAGAGCATTAGACTTTTCCCATAGAAAAATATTTGAGGTTGCAGCGTCAACAGAGGGTGTGTAACACGCGTGCGAGTATCTTGCGGATTAGTTTCAATTACCGGGAAAGTTTGTCGAATAACAGGATAAAGGTCAAAGGAAACACATAACGTGGTTCAGCGAGCTTAAAATTTCATGCGAAATCCTCGTAAGAATTCTAAGATATCGCCAAGATCCAATTACATTAGTACGCAGCCTATAATGCATCGTTACGTACAATTGCAACTTGTATCGTTCTTCGTTCTTCCTCGTCAAAACGAGAAGCGTCTCCTCCAAATGACAAATTACGACCAAGTATAACGTCCTCCGGTTCTCTGTACGTCGTCCCAATACGGTCGGCCGTCGAAGTAACGAGTCCCCGTAGAATATAATTCTCGTTCCCTTCGCGTCCGATTTACTTCCTGTATCCCGCATTCTTTTAACACGGTTTTGCGTACACGCCAGCATGATTTATTAAGCCTGCATCGAGCTGTTTCGTGGATCAAGCCGGTCGTATCATTTTTCAAGGGTCGCGTTATTCTTCGCACAGACGTGTTATTCCCTTCCGCGTCTTTCTCGCTTGTTGTTTCTCTACCCATTGCGCAGCGCGTATTCATACTTGTCTCTGGGCGAAAAGCGAGAAACGAAATGGTTGCTGCTACCGGTGCAACTATGCCTGGATGTTGCCGGTGTAAATAATGGATTACGCCGAATGTAGGGAAATGGAAACTGAAACAACGCTTCGTGTTTTTCGGCTTCCGTTGTTACAGATTATCGCGGACACAGAATGGCTACGATAGTCGCATCGTTTCCAAGTTTTTCGTACTACGTTCGCACGTAGATGACTGTGAACGTACGCGTGCGTATGTACGTTAGGATGGATGAGCCGGCCGATGCAGTTGCGAATGGTACGCGATCGAAGATGAAGCGAATGTATGCGAGCGAGGCTATCGATTTACGTCTCGTAGAAATTGTGCTGCGAGGTAACGATCTGCGATCGAAGTATCAATCGACGTTGCTATACCGTAACGTTCCAATCAAGCTTTTACGAACCGCGATATGGCGCTGCTCATATACATACGTACATCGTATTCACATATACGATGTTTGCAGCGAAACTTACCGAGGTCCGAGAAAGGCATCGTACGATAGTCGTAAATCTCATCTGTGTCTGGTCGTGCCTCCGAGATTTTAAGGTAACCTTCTCTTAAATGGCGATATTTGTTTCCATTTAGACAGACGCGTGGCCCACACTCTCCGAGTAATTCGTTCGCTTGTAACTTTCAACGTTATTCCGTGCCATTTATTGCCGTTGAAATTGTAACTTCGTGGGACGTTCTCGAGATTCCTTTACCGTCTATGTACGCGCCCAGAACGTCTAAAAATGAGAATAAGGCTTTTCCGCTTTACGACTAAGGAAGAATATCACGTTTCTTGGTCTTAACGGTCATTCCATCATGCTATCTCTCTTCTAACCACGACAATCCCCATTACTCGTCACATAAAGCAGCAAAGTACGACGTACCTTACCACAGCTACGAACATTTCCTCTTCCAATAAGCCTCTTCTTCGCTCCAGAAATACCCCAAGCGATAAACTTCGGCTATAAATCATTTGGCAGAAACCAAACCACGGTATCCTCATGATGAAACTGCCCCAATCGTCCGATCGAATTATCTTACGATATTAGAATTCTCCCTATAGTCCACCTTTAATCCCATTAAGCGGGAAATCGAGAAAGCAGAATTCACCGAATGTGTTTACGGTAAATCGGGACGGAAGGCAGTGACGGAGAAACGGCGAATCCTATAGCAGGCAATTCTGTTGGAACTGTTCGAGGCAGAAACGGAAAAGGGAGCGTTCGATCCTGTTTCCGGAATGCGCGATGGCTCGCGTGTGCGAGTGCATGCGTACCGTGTAAGTAGTACTTACGTATTTCGTTCTCGTGCATTGTCCGGCTGGAAAATACGATTCGGCCGTCCCGTGGGGTATGGCGGAACTGCGACAGGAATTGCCGAAGGAGCCACGAAAGGGAAGGTAAAATAGAATCGCCACGAAAGGGAAGACAAAATAGAATCGCCACGAAAGAGAAGGCAAAATAGGATCGCTGCGAAAGGGAAGGCAAAATAGAATCGCCACGAAATTGTTTCGGACGTCATTCCGGGCATTTATTTCCTCGATTCCGTTCCTTATTTATGACGAAAGAAGCTCCTCGAATGGATACGAGCTCTTTTTTCTTTCCCTCTTTCCTCTCCTTTCCCGCCCTTATTTCTTATTTTTCGACGGTGAAGAAGCGGAAGTGCTTACGAGGTTCTCTCCTCCTGGTCCGTATATATCGGACGGTTCGATGGAAGGAACTCCCGACACGAACGTCGCTGAAAATGAAGAATCGCTTTTTTTTCCCCCCGGGGAGAAAGAGAAATATGGGAGACAAGAAACGCCGATGGGAGGAATTCGAGACTCCCCGCTAGCTTTTGCTCTCCCCATTGCCATTGGGAGTTGGTTGAGTTCGCTTTTTTTCTTCCCCTTTCTAGCTTGTTTGTTTTACATGCTCGTCGCGTTATATTCCTTCGTTAAAGCTTTGTTAGGTCGGTAAAGCCTGGATTACATGACAGATAGACGTAAGGAGATTTTTCTAAAACTTGAAAGGTGAAATGTTAGTGAAATTAGCAAGTCATCAATGTCGAATTTCATAAGGTAAGTTGCTTAACGGCGCCCACACGAGAGACATCGTTGCTACGAGGCATTACGAGCCGGTGTCGTTAGCATCGATTTTACAGTTTGGAAATCGTGTTTGCTGCATTCGAGAACGTAAAGTCGAAAAGATGCATGTTCGTGACTTGCAAACTCGGCCAATTGCATTGATTCGCGAAACATTTCGAAATTTCCTCCTTCTATCTCGCAGCACGATTCCTCTTACGGGCTTTAAATCGAGTAATTTTCGGCAGAGGAAGATATCAAGCGCTGCTTCTGCTAAATTCATAAACTTCCGACTGGTACATCCGCACGAGTTTATCCGCAGTACGAAAAAACATCTAAACGAGGATAGTTTGAAGCACGTTGACGCATAGCGACCGAGTTTTAATAAAAAATATTAAAAGGCGTGATTTTTTGATTTCAATGCCAATTTATGACTAAAGAACAGTATTTTATCACCACGTTGTAGAAAATTAAAGCAACGTGTTAGAATCGAATTATTAACGCAAATGGTATTTTAGTTTTATGACAAACGATATTTTTAACACCGCGAAGAGGAAGGAGGAATAATAAATAGCTTTTCGAAAGCAAGCAAAAAGACAATTTCATATACGTCGTTATCGTTATGCTATTTAACGTTCTTCCAATGAAAATCTATCTTCGGCCCAACATTTCTACGGCAATGTAAACTCGACGATTCAATTGAGATGTATAGTAATACGAATTTCACGATGAAACGTAGTTATTGCTGCAGCCAGGGTAGAATCGTAACTACGTAGATTGAAGATGTTAGCAGTTGTAGAGTGTTGAGAGAATGTAAGGATTATGGTCAATATCAGCTTGCTTCTATATGGTCATTAGCCATGGACTTAGAGTTTTAGGAGAACCGCACGCCATCGACGTTAATAACACTCAGAGTTTCTATCTAGTCTGAGCACTGTCCAGAAGTTGGCCAGTGCTACGGTTAGCACCAAGCACTAACCGTATTCAATGTAACTTAACTCCGGCGATCAAACGAGAGCCGGACGTTTCTGTGCTACAAAGCCCTCGACGATATTACGTTTGATTAATGCAAACTATTTTACTTGAACGCACGGAAACTAACTTTTCAACTTTCAGCAAATCTAACCTTCGGAGTAACCAAAGTTATTCTTAGTAATAAAATTTCAACGAATGTTCGACGGTAATTTAATCGTAATAAAATCGCAACGATAATTTAAATAATTTCAACTACTTTCTCGCATTTTCCCACACGATTAGTTTGCCATTTAAACGTATAAGAAGTTCGGCTTGGACACATAATGACAGTTGCGTGAAATACCAAAGGAAGTGTACACTGATCGAACGAGCAACTGCGACCCGTTGCTCGCACATTCCCAGCAGTTGCGTTCTTCTAAATTTGACGTACAGAAGTACGCGATCACGCGCCGATTACCGACGATCGACTCTGAATCTGATAGACGAAGGTTAATTTCGAAAAACCACTCCATCATCCAATTTTCTAACTCTTATCTACGAACAAATATCCAGCGAAATCTCTTGACTGAACGTTGCTTGTGTAATATCCGATACCCTGAAAATGTTATCGTTCCTCCTCTAAGGAAATGTTACGTTACATTCGGTTACACGATATCGTCGTTACCGAACGTGCATATTCGTTAACAAACGCGTTCACGAACGGTGCTTGCAGTTTCTACCTACGTCTTCAGATTTGTTTTAAATTTCACCGATATAACGTACAATAGAGTCTAGTCTCGCGATAATGCTAACGAAATTTCAAAACGTTTCGTACACAGTATACGCGTAATACACTCGGAAAAGAAACATGTTTGCGAGCAGATGACGAGCAAATGGAGAACCGATGGTAGCCTGTTCTCGAACACCAGTAAGAATGTACCGCTCTTCAACCGTAAAAATAAAATTCTCTCTCAGAAAGTCATACCACAAAAAAAAAAGAAAAAAGAAAGAAAAAATGATCAAAGGCAAACTCGACTAGGTGTGAATTTACCCGAAATCATATTTTGTGGTCGCCGACACGTTGACGATCGCGCTATAACCGCGACACGCACCAGGCAAACTTAATTTGGCTAAAGTCAAACGATATTGTTGCACGACTGTCGGCGGATAAGCAGTTACACAGCTTCATAAAGCTTCAAATTTACGGGGTGGTTACCTTTTGAAGTGGCTGGCCGTATATTTAAATCACAACCCCATACACGTCACTTAGGAAGGGGTACGCGCGTGCCCTGGATTCGTGTCGGACACCGGTTCGACGATATCACGGATCGCATGCTGGCTCTGACTGCATGAAAACGCATTCGCTGGCGAAATGCGCTCATAATGAGATTATAGTCGCGTGCGCATTATGCTGCGCGTTAATGATAATTAACTATCGTTAGGTGACACGTCCGCATACTGGCCGAGCGCTAGACAAAGCGCAGCACCCTGCACGGATCCGCTGGCGAAAATAGATTCGCCTGTTGCGGTACGACACGAAACCAACCCTGTCGACGACGCCAGGGTGCAAGGATTAAGGACCGACTAAACTAATAGAGAATCCACGTCGTCGCGTTCGTTTATTTATTTTTTCTTTGGTCCAGTTTATTCGATAAATCGACCGGTCGAACGGACCGCGAAATAATTCTAGTGTTCTGCATACGCACAGCGTTGGTCAAATTTCTTTAATCGATGTTTCGAACAACGGCACGATTTGAAAGCAAGAATTGCCCGTGAAGCTTGGAATTGTTGTTTCTGTAGTTGAACTCGGTTTATACGAAACTTTCGCGGGACTTGGAGTTGATATTCTTCAATTTTTTAAAATATAGTATTTTAACATGGCGATTGAACCGAGGCAGATTCCTTGAGTTTAGAGATATAAGATTTCTAAAATGAAGTTTTAAAAAACGTGTGTACGTTTGCGAAAGAGAAGCTCGGAAAGAGTATATCTGATGTTATGATGATCGATATATTCGACGTTATTCGATTGAATGTACTTTAAACGATCCCAGTATGATTATGACGATAATTGATATTGAATTAAAAGAACCGGCAAGAATATATATTTAGTCTGAAAATCATATTAAAAGACAGATCTGATGAAATGGGATTGATCGACGTTGTATCGAATGATAAAGTATTTTTCCCCCGTGGTATTTATACGAGATAATCAATTTTCCCGAATTATTCAACCAGTAGGAGTTCATTTGTTCGGGAAATAATTAAAATATCGTCCAAATAGACTTTATATAAATAGAGTTCTACGATATAACGTTGTACATATTTTAATGCGAGTGACGAATTAAAAATTCATTACACTCTTATCCTGATTTTATTACGGCTGTATTATACCAATTTCGTGAGCGGCTGTTTAACAATACACCCAGTATCAAACAAAACGGATTCGAAATAAACTAGTTTTAACAGCATAAACATTCAGCCATAGACGCTACAGTGAAACAGAGCTTATCTCTGATCGACTTTTTCGTCCTATCTTAGGTCGTGCTTTTCTTTTTCGCCAGTAACCTGTTAATCCCGCTTCGACTCTAGTTTTGCCTATCTATGTTGTTCCTTTGCCACGACTATTTGCGTCTACCTTACCGACTAACCAATCGCCAATGTTTACGTCTGGTTACGTTCTATCCATTGTATTGTGAATTCTCGATTTCCACCGATTCTACGGTGATCGTTACACATATGTAGACGTGGAGCAGGAAGTAACACGTGTCAGTACCTGTAGTACCGTATGCCAATACTATCGTTCAAGAAGAAAATACAATTCCTTCCGTTCCGTTGCACAAATCGAAGAGAAATCATTTAACCCATTAATCTGGGATCCTGAGTTCAACACGCTTGATCGATTTCAGATGCTACGTCGAAAGTCACGAGTAAAGAGCTTTCCCGTGTACGCTATCGTATTTCCGATGGTTTGGAAGTCGTGCGATTTCGAATACGCGGCAGTCGCGCCAAATAAGCTCCGTTAATTAGAATATTAAAACAAAATAATACTCGATACTGCTCCTCGTCCGGCAGACTTTTGTCCGAGCGAAATGAAATTCCCGGTGAAATTCACCGTGCATTCGCCAGGATACTCGAGGATAATTTGCTTCTGATAATTAATCGTCTTTTGTTACTCCACATTTTCGTGTTCTCTTCCTCTTCGATTATCGTACAATTTTTCGAATGTTGTTTCAATTTGTTTATAATCGATTGTTTGATCACCGGTAATTGTTTTCTGTAGAGGAAATGCCCATTCCGCAAGAAATTTTTCTATAAATAATCCGCGTTTGTCCGATCTTCGCTTCTCTCTTTATCTTCATTTTAGCTGTCTATCAGCGATAATAAACAACTATTGTACAAACAATTATTATCGTTGATAAAAGACACTCGAGCCTGTATAATCTCAACCTTATTTCTTCAAATTTGTCACGCTTATGACTAACTGTAAATGATCGCAGCGAGCATTTAATCTCGCTTGGTATCATTTAATAAAAGCGGCGATGTCAGAGCGAACGGAGAATCTCTGTTCCATCGCCCGTACGCATCCGCTAAACCCGAAAACAGACGAAATTCCGAGCAGAGGACAATGCGTCGAGATACAAGCAGTTTTGACTCTGGCCAATCTTTCGATTAAGACGGGAAGAGAGTTTTACCTTGTAGCAGTTCAAGAAAATTAATTCTTGAAATCGCTCAGTTACCGGCTACCTACGACATTACTTTATCTTTGCCTGGCAAATTTTCTACCAAGCATCTTCTTCCTTCTACGTCTATCCGCTATCCGAACTAAGCTCCGAGACTTTCAGAACTTTCCTCCTTATCGTGATACAGGAATGGCCGGTTAATACTGTAAAATTGGCGTTATACGCGCGAAAAGTACCGGCGAATATTCTACTTTGAAATTTTGTCGAGAAAGACAAAGCGGAATTAATTAGCTAGGTATCGACTTGTAAACAATGTCAGATACTTCCCTTTTTCTGGTTTTCTTCCTCATCTTTAATGGTACGATACTTCGACTTTGACGAAAGACGGGAGATTTTTAAAGAAATATTGGGCTGGCAACTAAGTTGTCAACCGAATATATCATTAAATTCAACGTATTTGCAGTAAGCTATTTGCAGTATAATTCCATTTTCAAAGAGCCTAGTGGTACAGAAATGCAGCCATTTATCTTCAACGTTGAAAGTTTGCCCGTATACGTAATGCTTATAGTAAACCGTTGGAAAAATGAGTTTTTGATTAATTAGGGAAAAACCGTTCTTGCAAAGTTGTTAGAAAGCCAATATGTCGTGTAAAATGGCTGGTAGAATGTCTTCTTTTTTTAAATTCAACTCCTACATCTCACCGTGCTCGAGCAAAGCTAATGTGAAATATTTAATATCGGTAATTTTGGTATGCAAAATGCCATAGAGATATTAATATAGCGTGAAGTTGTCGTTCTATCCATTCCTGAATTCTTTGTCAGCGTGAGCGTGTAGAGAGTGTGGAAACAGCGAAGGAATTTCTATCTGGAGAGGGAATAGACGTGCGCGAAGGACGTGGCTTTCGAGGCTCATCGTATTTTACTTTCGAGGGATATTGTCGCGCCACAAATACCTTGAAAGATTGGCAGGTTACTAACACGTTGGCTGCTACGCGAATTTTACATATTTTGTCTTGGGAGTCGCGACAGATCGAAATATACTACACCGTAATATTCAATTTTTCTAAAATATTTTCACACGTTTCTCCGACAACGTTATCCAAATCATTCGCATCCTTGGAAATATCTCGTTTGGCGAAATTTATCTTATCCCAATCGCTCTAAAAATTGTACAAACGTCAGGATAAATATAATAAATTTATAAATGGAACTCGGATAACCGATGACCACCGTGACAGTCAAAGTATTAATAACGCGACCTTTATTAATTTTGAAGTAAACCATAGACGCGATTAAAATTATTTTCTCGGTTTATATGAAATTCTGACAGTGAATAAATTCGAAGGAAATTGAATTGCGTTTTATGCCGAATGCGTAGGAAGTAACAGACATGTACTTTCAGATTGTGCGTGGGCTTTTTCTCTTTGCATGACAAACATAAATATATTTGCGTCGTAATTTTCTCGCGAATTCCTCACGATATTACACGGATATTAGATCGTTCGCACGCAAATAACTTCCTTTATGTGGGATCACGATTTCGTTGGAAGATACGTTGACTGTTACCACTGAACTGACCGTAAACTTCCACGTAAGCAAGTAAGCAAGTGGAGCACACGAGACGGAACGAAGAATTGCACTACGACTTTCTCCGTAAATACCGGGGCACGAAATGAAAGCAAAAACTTAAAGAAGAAGTTATTTCGCAAATTGCTCTTAGACAAGGAATTATGAAGTTGAGGGAACCTTGAGTCTAAATGTTTGCACGAATCTGCTCGAACCAACGTCTAATTACATCGTACATCTATCTAAATAGATTTTTATTGACTCTTTGTTTATTGTTAGAAGTGGGTCACGCATAAGTCGAATCGACAAATTAATCCTCGTTTTTCTCTTACGGAGTAAACAAAGCGAATCTTGACTTTACAAAGTTTAGAAACAAAATCTTCTTTTGAACCGCGATAAGTCACAGGTTCCGAATATTTTTCGTATTATACGCGTATCGATGAAAGAGAAACACGAAATTTACTTTTCACAGACGTACATTCTACTTTGCAGCGACGATCCATGCGTTTAGAAGCAACAAAGGATGTACAAACTCAAGCAGCCTGAAATCTCGAAGGGTTTCGTTTTAATTTGCGATTTATATCGCACGAGTAGGATCGTTAATAACGTTTACGACGTAACATACGTGGGTGTAGTTATCTATGATCCAACGATGCTACTCGGAGATTAAAAATTAACAAGAGGTAGAAAATATTCAAACGATATTTTCACGACCAACGATACATATGATACGCGCAGCGCGAATAACGTAACCATTTGATCGCTAAAAGAAACAGAGAGCGTATCGATTGCAATAATTCGCAGTGTAACGCGAGTTTGTTGAAAAATATTTATCTTGTAATCTACATCGCGCGGATGAAGAGTTATCGTCGTTCGACGTAAATAATCGCGAATCTGCTCCGACAGTACCATTTTCGAAATCACAGCGTTGTTTCGCTTTTGTTTTACGGGATGCAACGACACTTTCTCGAGTCGTTCAGGATATAAATGGTTATTTCATGTAGTCAGATCAACGCAACGAGGGCATGACTGCGTCGGATGATTTACGAGGCTCTTCGTTAATAGTAATTAATCGTTATTCGTTAACGCTCGACAGTGCAAAGCAACTACGTCAAATGCGATTATAACTGGATAATAAATCGTGTAGGGGGAAAAAGGTGGAAAGAGAGGAAAGAATGGAGTAATTATTACGTCGTGCAACATCGTTTCTGTCACGATACGTTTCTTCTCTAATCCCTGGGTCTTATAAATACAGAATGACGAACAACCGGGACGTTCGATCGTTCACATCCGATAAACTAGAGAATCTGTCGCCGGTTTCTTGCAACGCTTTCGAGCAGACGGAACGAAAAATTTGTGATCTGTTAGATGAAAGGAAATTTGTTGGTACATCAGATATCTAAAATCTTGAATATTCCAAAATCAACTGTTTATCGATATTGAAAGAAAAGGTAAAGAATGAAGGAATACTTTTAAGGTATTTATTTCTCTTTGCTTCTTTGTGTTTCTGTTTGTCGAACGATTTAATAATTCGCATGGCAAGTGTAGAAAAGTTGTAAGCCATGTTAATTGCCAGTTACGAGCACGGCAGCAATGTCGTGATGAAATAACCGAACGAAAGCACGTGAATATGAGAAGGAATGGCGAAAATCGAAAATTGGTAAACGCGGTGCACGAAGCAGAGTAGAACGCGACGGTAACATTTTATTACATTTGCGAAAGTTATTCGAACTATCGTGTCGAGCCTCTAATTGTCACGAAATAAGATTTACGACCAGACCGGAAGCTCCACCCACTGTCACGCCACATTTACCGATTTTTTTTTCTTTCTTTTTTTTTTTATTAGCTGGAATGCAACAGCCACCCGGAACTCGCATTAAATGGTTCGACCACCGTCGGTCGTCGTACTCTTCGACCTTGCTATAATATAAATACCCAAGTACATACTTTTTCTTGCTCTCCCGTATTGTTATCAAAGGACGGCCTTGAATATCGTGGTATCGAGCCATTTTTCATCCTGCTAGCGAGTGTTGTCCAGATAAAATGACACTGATAGGTAATACGCGCGATTCTAAAGAACGATTTGGAAGGATTAATCTATCCGAGATTATATTCTTACGATGTCGAGCTCTCATAAAAATTTACATAATTGGCTGCCGAGGAAGGAATATAGCGATTTTGCTTATAGCGAGAACGTTTCAATATGCTTCGTGTTAGGATATTCGAAAGAGGTAACAGCTGGGATCTATTAATTTCCTTAATCGGCCAGTTGTCTAAAACGTCATTTCCAAAGGGAACGAGATTCCTGAAAAATAAATAAATAAACCAGAACGACGATGACGTAAAGATTTCCCCAGGGGCAAACGATAGCTCACATGAATAAGAAGCTCGCCGAGAGATATCAAAGTTTTACGTTCGCAAGACGTCATACAACAAACGAAATATCTGACTACCGGCATAATCTGGACGTTTTTACCTATTTTCTACGTTGAGACAATTCGAATTTAATTCTATTTATTCGTTCAAGTATCAGCTTCGTTAATGTTCCGATCGTTGAAAAACCGAAGAACAGAGTTCTTCTCGATACATTCGATGTATCTGAAGAACGAACAATATCGATTTTACACGTGTAACAGAATTTCAATGACACTCGTTGGGAAACGATACGAGGCAGCATCGTTTCTTGCGTTCGTGGGACCAGCGAATTTTTGCCATCTTTCGAAATAATGTTTACTTACCGAACCGTGATCGGTTGTAGCCAATTAGCGGAATACCCTCGCGAACAGTTCAGTGACGCGCACGGTACGTACCTGAAAAAGAGAAACGAACACCGTGTGAGTGTATGGAATACTGTGCTGAATTTGATTTATGTCATCGACGATGAAAAGGAACGCCCATGAAAAAGCTCCTTCGTCGAGTGCCTGCTCGACGCGATGTATAATCCATACACAAACCGATACCAACGCCAACTCTATGATACTCGAATACTGCGCTGTTCTTCGATGCAATTCTACCTCCCTCCACCTCTATTTATCTATTTTCTCTCTTATCGTTGTGGAAACCAGCGATGATTAACGATCGGTCGAATCAATGGTACGTTATTAATTGTCGTAGATTTATCTACTTTTTGTTTCTTTCCGTTTCTTGAGTCTCACTTCGATGAGAATTACTTGCAGTTTGCGAATAGAAGGTACGTTTCGATGAAATTATTTGACGAAATGGAGCAGCTTTTTATGCTCGAAGAGGAAATAGATGTTCGATTAATTAAAAAAGAAAGGAACAAACGAGATTTTCGTACGTTAATAATTCAAAGATCAATCCGGAGAGTGAATGAAATATCGTGAATAAAGTATTGCTTGCTTAATGAAGAAATATTTCCATCGTTTACTTAATTTGTACAGACACACGATTCTTTTATCTAAACTTAAACAATTGTGTCTACGTTGTTCTATATTTGAGTCTAATTAAACGAATCGTGTATCCGTGCAAATTACATTATCGATAGAAATATTTCTCCATCACGCCGGTATTATACCATATTTATTTCTTGAAACAGTTAGGTGGCCATTTCAGAGAATGAATTAAATATCGCGAATAAAACTGGCGACTGGTCGATTTGCAGACATTTCATTAATTAGATTACCACGTAATTATTTTACAGCGAAATCTGTATATACGTGGATAAGTGGAATCTTGAAAGATTAAATCCATTGGTAAATAATTTTAAACAAATTCGAAAAAGCAAACTCCAACCATTCGGTAATAACGTTAACGTAAATCATAAATAAATTACTACGTACCACTCGATAAATGCATATTTTAGCAGTAATAACTAACGTGTCAATTTTACCTAAATCCAACTGGACAACTTCAATCATCCACTATAATAACATTGACATAGATTGCAAAATACGTATTATACATTAATGGAATTATATTTTAATGCAGCTAAATTTAATTGCAACTTATATAATAACTGGTTGGTGAAAAATAAATTCGACCTAATCTCTATATTCGTTAGTAGCCAGGCAATAGCTCGATCGTATTTTTGAAACGGGTTCGTCGTATTATCAAAACGGTCAACTTCGATTTTCTTAGCGACAAACGCGAAGAACAGCCGCGCGTTAATTGCAATCCCGTACCGGCTGGGTACATCCCTGGCATGTTAACGTTCGTGCCTTCCAACTGCTAGCAATTAATCCACCAGGATTTTCGTGAATCGGATTAACAATAGGATCGAAGCAATTAAGCCCGCGTTAATCGCGTTGAAAACGCAGTCACGCGGTCCTTCAACGATATACCGCCGGTTCGACTGTGAAACGCCATCCATATTTTCTTTCTTTCACCGTTCTGATCACTACATCGTTGAAAACAATCGTCTAGATTCAAAAGTGCAAAAATGTTCATACCTTGTGCAAGATATATGTACAGAAACACGTACGTATTCGGTAAAAGCGAAGAAAAGAGGAGATCGAGAAAAATGGATCAACAGCATACGCAACTATGTTGTGCCATCGAAGTTTAGTAAATTTTTGAATAAATTGCAGAATATTTCGCTGTTGTCTGCGACCAAAAGTTTGTAATTTACACGTTCGCTTCGATCCTTTCGTCTTTTTCCTCGTTTTTAGAATGCAAGCAAACCGATAGAATCTGGTAACTAGAATTTCGAGAAATTTCAATTTAACTGATCGTTATAGACGGCGACTATCATTTTCGGTTAGGTTAACCTTGATGGCAGTTCGCGTAACTGTGCCGTTATATTTACCTCGTCGGACAATGAAATTGCGGGGAATTACGAGCACGTATCGGAAGTAATACGATCGTAATTGCGACGTTACGTATGAAATGAACGTCATTAAAACAGGACTGTTATCGCTATTGAAGCGTATATCATCTTATCGAATGAATTCGTACAAAAATTATCGACATAATGTAACGTGAAACGGTCATAAGCTGGACTTTGGCACATGTGCGTAACGATAATTGCCAAATGAAAAATCGATCCGATATAATTCTATAATCGGACAAAAGCGTAATCCTTGACTCGTTTAATCGAACGCAACTCGTATAATTGTTCCAGCGAGAAAATTCAACGCCCACTAACGCATTAATTTATGCGTAATGCACGGAGACTACGAAAACAGGGAACGATTGTTCGCCAGCAAGCCTCCTCGAAATGCTCAGACCGCAGTTTAAATTTCATCGAATGGATTTAATTGCTTCATAAGCGATTCCATACATATGATTCGACCGATTTATCACAAACACTCCACTTACTACTCTCGTATTGCCGCTATCCAGTCTCACGAGCCAGAATCATCAACGCGATATTAAATATAGACGTAATTTCCACTTTTGATATGATCTATAAATATTAATAATCTAATAATTTTAATAATATGAAATAATCTCTCAATAATCTATCGAGTCTCTCCTTTCGGATATCGGAAATCCTTGAATCGCTTTCGAGTAGAATTACATAAAACTCTACGAAATCGATATACTTGTCGTTGGATTCGATATTTTTATTTAAGCGGTGACTCTTGATTTATCGAGTGTTTCGATCGTCCTCGAAAGGATTTACGTTTCTACTTTTAAACACGATTCGATCGTTTTCCGTATTTTCGTGAAATCGATAATATTCTTATTCAAACGATAGACGGTTCTGTATCTTCTAAATATTCTACCGGCATCGATGTAAACGCGTGTTTTTTTTTTTTTTTTAAATATGTAGACATTTGTAATTTAAATCGAATCAAAATGTTTGTTGGAAATACTACCTTAAAATAAAAGCTCCATACGATAAGCTCATATACGATAATCAACATTTCGATTTGAAATACAAGCGTATCGAGTATTTTCATTACAAAAATAGATTCTGTCATAGAAAACCGCACAGTCCCGAAGTACGTACGGTAAACGCTCCGTAGATCAGCGTATTTTAAATAACCGGTGACATCTTCTGGAACACCGGAGATGCAAATGCATTTTCCATAGAGTTGGCCTGTAAATGAAACGGTCTCGGATTTTGTCGTTTCTTTGAGCGACAATGGAGAAAAACGACCGCCTGATACACAGCAGGGGAAAATAACGCCGGAAAGCTTGGTGGCAGATGCGGTTTAACGTAAAAACAATCAGACAATACGTGTTATTTATAGAGCGTCGAAGAATTCACGGGTCTTTTCGCCGTCGAATTGGAAGACAACGATGGGAACATCGCCAAAGGGAGACGTCCAGAAGAGGAGAGATTCTCGTCGAGCGTCCGAACGTTCGTCGAAGGTCCGTGTAACATTATTTGAAAGAGCGTGATCGCGTTTCACGTACGAATGTGAGTTGATTTTTTTTTTCTCGTTAAATCTGCCCCTTCGCGGTTCACGGGGATTTTTTCAAAGGGTAGAAAATAATTTCACCCCCGTCGTCGGCAAGTTCTCGATATTTTTACGTACGTGACTAAATCGAGGTGCGCGCTTTTCCGATACTTCCTAAGCGGATTAAAGCTGTTCAATTTACAGCGGTCAGTCTCATTTATATTCCGCGCGGACAAAACGTTGCGTGAAGTTCGGTCGGAATTTTTACAGAACGCTCCTGGTATCTCTGATGGGATGCTTCTATTATATGTATGTTACACGGGTTTAACCTCGTCGTGTTAATTATGACAAATGTTGAACGCGCAACTCGCACTCGCGAATTTTTCAACTCTTTGTCATTATTATTATTCGTACGCATCCCGACCGGGTTTTAATAACTTAATAAAACGAATCGTGGCGCAAACGTTGCGGCAGAAAATTTCCAGGATATTCGTGAATCACGTCGTTCACACAGCATCGCGAAAGCTATTCGAATACTTGGCGCGGAATATTTTTACGAATATATTATCTACGTTGTAGGAAATTTGCTGAAATTGTATCGACACCGTGACGAGACTCTGTCGTAATCGTATCGTGCCAATTTGAAACCAATCCGACTGTAAGATCCACCACGAGCAAAGAAAGCAGAAAAGAAGAGAAATAATAAATGAAACAGAGATAACGGAAGGATTAGTAGAATCGAGTCCATGGCTGTAAATCACCAAGGACACAGGAAGTCGAGCAACTCCGTGCAAGAATCTCAGGATTCTCAAATACATCGTACAGCTATAGACTCGTGTCGTTTCTCGGGGCGATAAATAACCAATGACAAAGTCTTCCTAGCGTCAGCTCGACGCGCGTACTAAACGGCGAGAGACCAATATTTTCTTCGATCGCGACTTCGTCTTACGTCGATCGCCGTCGCGAATCGTTCGTCCAATTCGACGGCAACTTGCGCAAGCTGGTTGCCGTGTCGTTCGTGTACAACGACTCGTTCGCCGACGCATCATGCGGTAATTATGCCCGTTATCCAATTAGCCGTGACCTAGAAACAAAGAACTACCTTTGAAACCAAGTGTCCAAAGTAGTTCGGCTCGTTTCAGGGTAGCTTGAAGCCGAAATAGAAAGGAAGCGAATTCTTGCACATCTGACTCGATTATTCGCGACTTTTGAAACTAGCAAAGTCGATTGGCTTGAAATTCCTTTTTCGATTAGGTGACTTTTATCTGTAACAATACGACAGAGTTCGAAAATGCTAGCTTTAAGCCAGAGGGAAAGTTATTTTTAAATTTACGCGTGTATTACGGATAATAATTGGATTTAATCGGGGCGATTTTTGCGTACAGCGTTCGCTCTCTGAACTCATAATTAAAATTTATAAAAGTTATTCACTTCGTCGACTATTTTTCTCCTCGCAATTACATTTGTAAGTGTGCACTCCCCTGGTCCATTCGTTCCATAGTTTCATGCCATATTTGTTCATCGTTAATAATCGTTAACGTATGTTTCACTTCTACGCGAAGTTTATGTATATTGTACGGTTTACATGGACGTCATATAGACTTTGCTAATATACCAACCTCTCTCCTCTTATTTGATCGTATCTGTCCGACAACGATATGTTCCTTAATAACATTAATGAAACCTAGTTCGATACTAGCGCTAATTTGACTTTGTTAATCAAGCTGCCGGCGATGCACATAAAAGTCAACATGTATGTTCCAGTAAACTGTATTCTCATATGTATAAACTTTCGTATTAATTTTTAGAAATCACTAGATTTCCGCGCTTTGAAACTGGTATTTTTCGATTCTACTCGTCAATGAGTAGAGAAGCCTGAAATTAGGTGTGATGAAATCAACCGACGCAGATCAAAGATCCATCGAAACACGGAGATCAACCATCGACCGTACGATTACGACATTAAATATACAGGGTGTTGCCGAATAGCAAGTACAAGCACGAAGAAACAAATTTGTTGCATATTTTGTTTGTATTTTTTCATAAAGAATCGCCTCGTGCCCGCTTGCACGTGTTGTTCGGTCGCACCCAGTATATGCGATTACAACGAACCACCGTCTCGTAAAGCCAGCTGGAAATGAACTATAGCGAACATCTTAGCAGGCAGAAAAGCCAAAACGAGTGGGTCGTTTGGATGGAACGTGGCCTTCCTTCGATGAAATTCGAGCAAGTGTTCGAAGCTTGCCATGCTCCACGAGTTAATTCGTAACAATTGGATTACAGGGTTGCGAAGGAGGTCGAACAATTTGGAGGAGCGAAGGACGCCGTAAAGGAACCACCAAGGCTAGGAGCACACCTGTAGCACTATAACCCTCGCTGCGAACCGACCACGTTCGTTTCCGGATTTCCTTGGTCGCGTGCGCCACACCGAAAAACGTGCCACAGCTGAACCAGCAATCGGATACGAACGAGTCAGCGTTTAGACAAGGAGCATCCGTCCTCGAACGTGTTACGGTTTCGCGGGTAGCTTAACGTAGACGTACGACCTTCTGTCCAAATTAGCTCTTCGCTTACAATCACGTCAGGGCCTCGTGCAAACCAAGGAGATGTTCGATCAAGGAAGGTTTCGAGTATCGAGAGAGGATCTCTGTGGTTGCTTTAGCGTCCTTGAGCGGGAATGGAGCCTAACGGTACCCGTGGCAGTTCGATTCCACGTAGCGGTCAGGGTAGTCTGAATTATTCTTCGAGGCTGACGATGCTCGTACACCGGGACACCGAAGTGTCTTGCTGTTACATCCAATGGCGCGATTGATGAATATCTAAGTCTGTGAGAATGATATCTAACTCTGTCTGTGTCATGCTCACAGGATGCAAATTAAAATCAAAATTTCCACTTATCGTGACTCGCTTCAGGGAACTTCGGGAAACCTAAATCAACCAATCTCGGTCTACTCTCGCTTCCAAATTTCCACTTACGAAGTTCCTCGTTCAAACGACGAGAAACTTGATCGAAACCAATCGTTTCGCTCTATCCTTGCTTCCAAATTTCCATTTCCAAGTCCCTTATTCAAACAACGAGAACTCACCGTCACCAGACTGGAAAACAAACTTCCCCCGTCACTTTGTTTTTTCTTTCGAGGCAGCATAGTGTCGGAGATATTACTCGAGAACTTTCTGGCCCTGCGTTTCCTTCACGTGATCGCGAGTTCACGCAACGACCGTGCTGAATTACAGCTGAGATAAGGTCGGCGTGTTTCCATGGAGCGTGCCATCAAGGAAATGCCCTGTTTCGCTCCCAAAGGGAGCCATGCTCGTTAAACTAGCGGGATAGAGCTAGAAGAGTTAACGTTACGGTCGCATTGTACGCGACAATCGGTAGAGCGTTCCGAAGGAAAAGAACGTGTAAAAGTAACGCGATACCAAGGTATTCTTTGGTTTTCTTTGCTCCACGGCTTTTGCCCGTCACCAGAGTTACGCCTCTACATTAGGAAGTCTAGGTTATTAAACGAGATTCACGCGCTGCGAGCAATCGATTCGTTCGCGTTTCACGTTAATCTTGCGAACAGTTTATCTCCGAGGAAATTCGGTTTAATACTGCACGGGCTTTACGTAACCTCGTTACATCGGCGATCGTTTCGTTAAGCTACAAATAGCCGTGGCATTTTCGATCGAAAGTTTTACCGTACAGGATAGATACGTTCACCCGTTTACGCTCTTTAATGTTATATACGGCCCGGTATACGCTGTTTAACGTCGCTGAAGTCGCGATACGCATCGTATGCACGAAGCCTTCGACAGGGCGGTCGTGGAAAATTGACTTTTCTCTTATCGATTTACGATACACGCCGCTACCTGCATGGAAAAGCGTCCTTTTTCGGGGTTTATGACGAGTTTTATCCGACACGGAATTTTATGACTTGGGAGAGAGAATTCGTATTACCACGATTACCAAAAGTACTTGCATACTACCATTTGACTCGTATTTTGACAAAATTGTAGCTTTTTATTCGTGTTGCTAATAATGAAATACTTCGATGTGCTTCAGTAGCAGCGACCGGTGATTGGAATATCGGGTCGGGAAGAATAAATTCCGAGAGATACAGTCGCAGGTAGAAGTGTTTGGACAATGTGCTCGATTTCGGAATTTTAAAGTTCATCGACAAAATTACGATAATCCTGTTACAGCGCTAATGAAGTTTCAGAGAGCTTCGCGTTATAATATCTACAATACCTACGATGTATTTATAAATATTCGCCGTAAGTATCAAAATATTTTTGCCACTTGGTATCGTGGTGTTTGCGCATAGATTGATTATGAGGTTGTCCGAAAAGTCTCTTTCCTTTTATAAGGAAATAATAGGCGCACAATGTTTTTTGTTTTATATTAGTTCGTTAAATCATGTATGAACATAATAATAGAAATATAACGAAACGGATCATACCTAATTCGATAGAACAATATGAAACAGGAATTCTTGTTCATCTATTATCACCTTAAAAAACGAAGGAATCTTTTCGGACGACCTAATAGAAGAGCAAGGGGGCCGAAAATGCTATCGTTTCGCGAGCAACTTATGTTGTAAAATCTGATCTTAACGGTTAATGTAATATTAGAGGAAAGCCTAGAATTCCACGATCTTCTTGAAGGATTAGACAGAAGCGCAGGTGTGGGACTCATCAATGAGGTTTAGGTTTTCCTGAATATTACATGCGCTTTGCACAAATCTGCTCTGTGTGTGGTACGTGACTATGCAAATTGGGAATTTCGTATGCACCGTTGAATTGGGAATCGGCTCCTTCCAAAATCTGCAGCTCTCGTTGATTATTGATTCGTTGTTGAATAAAAAAACAGCTGAATTTTTCGAATCTCCATTGTGGCTTTGAAATATTCTCTGTTCTCTGTAACTACATGTTAAAACGAAATACACGAATCTCCAAGTGTTAGCGTGCAAGTAAATTTATATTTCAGAATAACGGTGGCTAATTACCCTTGCTAATTTCGTATTATAAATAAATCTAGCGATAAGAATTACGTCAAAATATAATACTCGTTACAACGTTTACTTTCGGTCACCAAAGTTTCTTCTTTACCTGGCCACATAGATGTTAGATACCAAAAAATAAGGCCAAGTCATCGTACGCTCGAGTCTTTAGTCGATACAAAAAAATCCAAATACCATGTAGCAAGTCTTAGAGACGTAATTTCCGTCTACGTTAAAAACATAGAGGATGGTGTAATTATTATACCTAAATAATTATATAATTAGCATACAACCAAAACAGCCAAATTTTTCCATATAATTCACGAGTAAATATCGCTAGGACATTCAACAACGAGATACTATCTCTGTAACACGATCGACAAGAAAATGAATTATGTTACTTCCATGATGTAAGCTTGAAAGATACGCTTTCATTGATAATCCGATATTCAGTAGCAAAACACACAAAGCAGGTAAAAACGCCAGGGGCAAAAAACGTAGAAATCTCTGGATCAGATTTAAAAATTCGCTCGTCAAGAAAAATCTGCACGTATCCATAAGTATCGCGAACAAGGTACTTTGAGGGTTACTTTAAAGAGAAATTCAAAGAGGAATAACAGTGTAACAATAGCGCACGAAAGACACGCGTGAACTAACGTTTATTTCGCGTCAATAAGGATCGCATAGAAGATGTAGAGTGAAACTCGTACACGAAGATCGTTCGTATTGCACACAGAGGCGGGGCGTATATAAACCAAACGGATGTTTCGTGTCAAGTTTGTCATACAGAATATTCCCTTTTACAAATGATGTCATTTCTGGGTTGGTTATCGCTGTCTATCTTTTACCTACGACGTACACTGTGCACGGTTAGCCGTACTTCCGTGTCTCGTCCGTATTTTGTAAATGATTTCAGTCAAGACACGTAACGTTATCGTAACGATGCAGTTTAAACGTATATAACAGGCCTTGACAAGAAGAATGCTGACGCTTTTCAAGACCATACATCACGCGATTCTACACGGAGGAAGGGAATTTTATGTTTTAATAATCTCCAGCAATTTTAGGCATGTCATTAACATATAATTAATATATACACACATACATACATATATATAAATATATATAAAATTCTACGTTAAGTTTACCAAAGGCACCCGCATTTTAAATGATTATATTTCAAGCAATTATAAAAGTTACAAATATATAATCCATTATTTTTTATAAATTTGGTAATTCTAGCGTTTAGTTAGTCAACAAACTATTTGAGTCAGGAGGTAGGAGGTATTAATAAATTTGTTCGTATCTTATTTTCTATAAAAATATTTGCCGACTAAAGAAATGCTGAAAAGAAATACTATTGAAATACATGTATCATGCGGTCATGGATTGTTACAGCTATTGTGGTTTTCAAGTGATTACGATCGTGGCGCATATGCAGTTCGACATATTCAATGACAAGCTCCTTATAAATCAGCCCTAACTAATGTTATCATGCCCATTGTGAAGTTAGCGAATGCGTAGGCATCGATGAATAATGTATCGCGAATTAAGCATGTATCCAGTCAACGGGATAACGAGACCAGTGTTCCATAGACGAACGCATTCGATCGAGTTTCAACTATCCCACGTTACAGGGAATAACCCTGTGCTACGTGCGTAAAATTTAATACATCGGTTGTATATAATTGACTCGGCATCATGCTTGGACAATCGTATTTCATGCGTCTAAAATTTCTCGTGAAATAACTCGTTGCATGGCTGTCTTTGAAAATTCATTTTTCAATAGAATGTCGGAAAATAAAATATCCCTTTATTTTCTATGTTCTATATGTTCGTGCTTATTTTCTTTCGTTTCTTTCGATAGGAGTAAGCGAAACTGGATTAAGCGATAGAGATGAACGGGACGCTTCAGTAGAAGAAGACACGGCGAGTCAGACATCTGCCGCGTGTATAATAAGATACAGTACGGAACTCCACGATTGAACGCTTCGTTCTCGTAATTTTCTTTCCGAGACTTTTTCACAGCGACGAAAAAGAAATACCCGAATTTGGAGATGTGGGACGAGAGATATCGAAACGTGAGTCCTATCGCACGGAGAACAACAACGACGACAAATTTCTACACGTTGTTCTTAAACGTTTTACGTCCGAGTGGTAGTGAAAAAATCCGTACAGCAGCAGGGCACAGCTAGCAATTTCGACGAAATCGAGATCGCGACCGCGTACGTGCACAGAAAGCTACCCGCGCAACCCACTGATTAGTCATTGATTAGTCGTAAAAAAAAAAAAGAAGAAGGAACGAGACGAAAAGAACGGCGGCAAGGTAATGTATGGTATTTATTTAATTTTTATTGAAGAATTGCGTGACCGTAGATTTTCGTGAGCACGTGACGTTACAGATGGAAAAGGGCTCCTAGATATATTTAACTGCGAATGATCGATGACAAGTCTAATGTAAATATAATAGTGGTCCCAGATAACAAACATTTAATTCCCTTTCTCTCTGTCGAGAAAAATGTTCCTTTCACTTCGAAATCTTTTTCGTTTTTCAACTTCTTCCTTGTTGCGCCTCGGCATTCATAAAGAAGCGCGTGAGTGTTGGTCGTCGACGAAGTTTATAATTCTGAAAGGAAGTTTTTGAATGGCATCAGAGACAGCCGACAAAAGTTTTCTTCGTGCTGAATAATCAAAAACGTATTATAAACTCGGCATTTCCGAGGGCTAATTAAAAGACAGCTTTTAACGGCATCTCGCTCGCGAGATTTTCCCCGGGAAAGGGAACACGTGACGGTACATCTGGCACACTTTTCGCACGGTGGATGCGTACCGTGTAAAAAAAAAAGCGGGGAAAAAATAGAAAAGGTCGCGAAACAATTGGTTCCCAACAAAGTATAAAACTTGTGCTAAACTAAAGCTAACAGTGGAAAAAGCAATTTAAAATATAGAATTGTATTCGATAACGACATTTTATACAATAAACACACGAACGGAAAGGTGACGTGTCAAGGAAAAGCAAAAAAAAATATTTTTTTTTTTCAGAAATCGACATTTTATTCGCTGTCGCTCTCTATTACGTTACAACGAATGCGTTTTCTTATTACTGGGAAAAATATCACCTTTGTCGCTCGATCGTTTTGTATCGATTGTGACGACATTTGACGATATTTTGTCTCTTCTTTCGACGATTCTTCAAAAGAAAACAAAAATTTGAAATCGCGTAAAACGTTCGAGATCGGTGTAAAACGATGTTCCACTTTGTCAGTTAGTTGTATTTCTTCTACGAGTAGTTTCCTTTTCTCGTTGTTATTCGTTCCTGCGAGGATCAGAGATACCTGAGGCTACTTCAACGCGTGTTAAAACGCAAGTAAAAAAAGTACCGTGTAAAAAGAATCTCAGGTGCTCTCACCGTTTCTTCTTCGCCAAAAAAGCGCGTCCAGGGTGCACGAAGGATCATGACTCTTGCAATTTCGTTCATCGGAAAATTACCATTTTCGTGCATCGTCCGATCGACGTGCAACCTGAACAAACCAAGCTCAGTCTGTCTCGAACGAGCTCGATCTACTTCAGATGCAACCGAGCACTGCAACACGGCAGAATCGTTGGAACGTAGACGATAAGACGCGCAGCGCTCGTAAAACGCGTTCCTCGAGTTCAGTAGTGTACGGTATAACAGATTAAGGCGAATCGTTGCACCGAAATTGACTGCGATCATCGTCGAACTAGCATTCGCCGAGACTCGAAAACAAACGAAAAATATTTAGTCAGAAGCTCGTGTCGAAATCAACGAACCTAGAGACGCGTCAGACGGTGCTCGTTTGAAAAAAAGCAGTCCAGACTATCCTCGTTTGAAAGGAGAATTACTCGAAGGTGAAGATTTCATTCGGTCGATCCACCTTTAATCTTTGATTAGTCTCGGAGGAAAAACCGGCAGATCAAAGCGTGGAATCACCTAAGATACCTCGGATCTTTTTCTGCGTCTCTTTTCGTCTTTCTATCGCGAAAGAATCGGACGAGCGCGTTAGATGAAATATTACCAACGTCTCCACGAGACGCTTCAAACCTTCTTCACCGAGATTCGTATTGATTCGACCGAGCCACTAGACGTCGAGCTAATTATAATTGCACCGAGTGAGAGGTACTAAGAGGCTTTTAACCGAAGTAATTGTAGCGTGAATTTTGTAGGAATGCCGGCTACTCGTTCAGCCTTCGGGCGAACGTTGCGCCACGTGACTCCGCTTCGACCACATTTCGAGGTGAACGCGTTTCCGTTTCCAGTTTCCGCTTCTAGCTGCCGGCTAAGGGGCATTTGATCGTGAAATATTTTGACAGCGCTGCCTTCGTAGACGTCAGAAGACACGAAAACATCGTTCTGTTCTCGAGTGAAGATATTCCCTGAAACTTCGTTTATCGTTTAAACAGAGGCTGAATCGATCGAAATCTTCGATCATCTTGGTTACTTGCAGAGAAACGGAAAAGTTTTCTTTTCAAAGATTATGCGATATCAGAAGCAGGCTATACCGCGTCGAGAGTAATTTTTTCGAGTCGCGTGCAGGATTTCGAGAGATCTTAGAATCGCATCTACTTTCGAAATGAAATATTATACTTTTCCCATTGTTTGTAGAACAGAAAATTCATACGTCGCAACATGTCGTATATTACCTACATATTCTACGTGAAATAAGACAATAAGACAATACTAAATAAACAACGATGTTCGCGTTATAAGAGAAGCGACGTTTATTCACGTCGACGTCATACTGCAGTACATCGTCGTTGAAATAGCCCATGAATTTTTTATCCATTATCGAGCTGTTAGTTTATACCGTGGGTAGATGCTCGATCTTTGTATACCGGTGATTCGATAATATTGTACGTGGAAGAGCAAGGAATGATAGAGTCTCGCTATGTCTGTTACATCGTTAATCGCAGTCCTATTTCGGTGGATGATCAAATCGACGATTCCGTCCGTTTTACGATTGTATCAGTACGCATGTAAGGATTTACAAACAGATAGCGAATAGTCGTTTATCAGATATATTTTCTTCGATAATATTGCCAGTCGCTATCACGGACATCGTCGACGAAAGGACATCGATACTTAAATCCGGTATCTTCACGGATATGTTTAGGATTGAAAGACGTAACGTCCGCTGCAACGTTAGCTTTTTTACGCGCGCTTTGGTTATACGATTACGATGATGTAAACTGAAACACATGTGCGTCTTACGTGCGCTGTTTTCCTTCGATTCTTCGATAATCGAAAGTATTTTCGAAATGCTAATTCTTGGGACACGATTGATCAAAAAATGTTGCCTCCAAGAACAAGATGAAATGTTCACCGATCTCGAATCTATCTCTTCTTTCGGCTGTTTAACTTTCATCGGTCTATATCTTAATGTCTTAATGTCTTAGTTTGCGGCGACGTGTTACAATTTATCTCGCGAGATCGAACTAGGTACTAGCCGTAACGCGCGTACGACATTTTCCTCTTTAGAAATTCTTTAAGCGAGATACGTCTGGATAATGTACGTTAAAATCTGATTCGTTGATAAATTAAAGTAACGTACGTGGCGTCACATACGTTAAGCAACATGGCACAGAAACCCGCGTCGTACCTGACAGACTGTATATCAGATTGAAGAGAAAAATAAAGCAC
Source organism: Bombus pyrosoma (assembly GCF_014825855.1). Lineage (NCBI taxonomy): Eukaryota > Metazoa > Arthropoda > Insecta > Hymenoptera > Apidae > Bombus > Bombus pyrosoma. The sequence continues at coordinate 7,752,827 of NC_057781.1, read as the reverse complement.
GAGTCGGCACTATAGAGCGATTAAAGGCGATCGTTTTCAAAGATTCGAGAAAGGACTGCTTTCTCCATCAAGAAACCAATCGTAGAAACATTCTTTTAACGCGACGTACATAAGTAGTTTCTGCCGATTGAAATCGACCAGCGTAATTTCCTGACAAAGGTTCGACGATTTCCCAGCTTATTATCCATGGAGGCAGCCTTATCTAAGGAAGTCTAGTTATTATGCTCGAAGGAACCTCTCGGTATAACCATTTCCATTTCTTCGCGCGGTATTCCTCTCGAGTATTTCACGGAGAAATAGAATCATCGAAGCAATTTTCGAGGGTATTGCGCTCGACTAAAATCACAGCCCGACTCGAACTTGTTTAACTTCCGGTCCGCCATCGCTACCGCCTCCTGACTAACGTGGATTCGAACTTCTCGTCGACAGTCTGAGAATACGCAGGCGAAAATTTTCTAACGGCTGATAAAGTACGTGAGACGAAACTACGATGCCCGAATCTTTCGCTTAGACTTTAGATGGCCATGCGAATTAACTTTCGGAAACTTTGCCTCGTGTTCTTTCGTGATTTCAAGGGAATGGCACACGATACTTGAGAAAATGACAAGTTGATCTTTCTACTGCAACTTGCTGCGTGTTTAAATTTATGGCGCTATGGCGTGCCTTGTGTACACAGGAATACATTAAAAAACATTGCTATTCTACATATATTATGTTCTCTTTCATATTCTATCGCAGATTAAGTTGTACCTTACTCGAGCCATAATTATGCCGCGTTTGATCGAGAGTCAAACACTTTTTTAAAGAATTTCTCTAATATATTAACTTTATCATGTTTTTCGTTCAATTATACTTAAGCGAGCATGTCAATGTACACGATGCATTCTGTTATTCGTCACGCGACCAATAACGAGCTAAACGGTTTATTCTCGGACGTAAACCGTTTAAAAATCCTTCGTGAAAACCGACCTCGTGACTCGCCAAATTCGCTTATCCTATGATCAAGGATAACCGGAATTACACGTTTATATTTTTGCCGACTCTTTTAACACGATCTTTCTCGTTTTTCGCAGAATACTCGGGCGAATGTTCCTGCAAAGATGAGAAAGAAAATCGAAGATCGCTGCGTGGTCCCTTAACGCGCCTCTGAATTGAAAGACGGTCGGCGGAATTACAGACAAACGATCGTGCTTACGACTAAGCGTGGAGAAAGATTATTAGCATAGTTACCCCCGTCACGGAAATTGCTGGAGCAAAAACTGGTGTAGCACCCTTGAGCCGGCAAACGAGTAATTTCCGCGATAGCACATTCAAGTTGCGCGTTTGCCTTCCTTTAACGCCGGTGGCTGCGTTTCGGATTAACAAAGACGCCCCCGCCCCCTTTATAATCGCGTTTACGCTATTTAATACGGACGATTTACCTTGGCAACTCTTCCAAAACCGGAGTTACCGCCGCGTTAGAACGGCGCAAATTAAAACCATCGTTAGCGTTTCACCGTAAAAATCGTTGCGGCGTAAAGTACGCGAACGCATTGTAATTCAATTGCGATTAGGCGGTTCGCGCGGTTTCCACGGAAGCAACGGCAATCTACGCGACGAAGGAACTATCATTATAAACTCTAGTCGCGATAGTTAATGACGTTATTCGTCTGGATTACAGTGTGCTTGAAACAAGTATTATTCGGCTGCCGACGTGCTAGAATTCAATTGGAAGTTGCGTTATCCGAACGAGAGCGCAGTGTCGTTTCTGTTGTGCCTGGGAACAAGAAACTTTTCCAACGTTTAACTCCCGTCAAATGAGGAAAATGTTTGGGAAGAAACAGCGTAGCAAGAACGGTACGACCGCATTGCGAATGTTCGGGCAAACTTGTGTTCTTCAACGCGCGACTGAAGAAATCGCAGCCAAATAGAGCCTCGATTCGCGCAACGCTATTTTACCGATATTATACCTGGGATATTTTATACGCGTCTTTGTATTTTCGGGCTGAGAATTCGTATGGATCAATTAAGAGATAAAATCCAGCGAATATTTCTATTAAAATGTATCGGCGATTGACGAGAGAATGCACGTTGATATCTGCCACGCGCGTGGCAAGAAAACGCGCGTTGCTCGGATGAAATATTTAAAAGTAGCAGTAGAATTGAAGTAAATTAATAAAGAGTCGACGATGCCGCGCGAGAGTTGTTCTAGAGTCGATGAGAGAATTAAAAATTACTCGGTTGTTACGTTATCGTCGATTCTATCTTTTATCGTTGAACGTAGCTTCGAATATTTCTTCCTATATTTATTTGGTTTCGTTTTGTACATTTTGTGTTGGGTATCAGAGACTTCAAATTTCCCACAAATACGTAAACATCAGCGATCTAGTTAAAGCGTTGAGCGATATTAAATAAACGATATTAAAGAAAAATTCAGTACAAAAATCTGAAAGGAGATTCAACAGAACAGGTTTATATATTTTCCCTAGTACATGTGGGTTATTTGCTCTGTGTTCATTCTTCGCGAAATCAAACGGTTGACTTCGTTTAACCAGCGAAGTTTGCTTTGAGACGAACGATCTTCACAAGTGCTACAAGCAGCTTCGTCTTGTTACCTTCGTCTCAACTTGAACATTCTATCCCTTCCAGGCTTATACAGCATACAGACGTTCGATCTACAAAACAATTCTGCAAGTTTCCGGCTCTATCTTGTAGCAAGAAACTTGCTCTGGTTGTAGAACCTCATTGTCGGAGCGACTTGTAAGCCGCGGCGAATCTGCCAAACGCTAATTACAGAAGAAACCGGAAGTTTAGATCGTTCGAAGTGCAACGATCTCGTTCGTTTCCGCGGAACAGTGCGAACGAGAAAAGAAGTGATTTTAAATATTTGTATGAACAAATTGACTTAACAATAGCGAACGTCGATCGAAAGCAAAATCTTTCGTCTCTGTCGTGTAAATTTAGAAAATAAACGCGACAAATTTCGACCGATAGATTCAAATCCAAAATTATAGGGTTGTAGAATTTCAAAATAATGTTCAACGGAAGAGAAAAAGGATAGAGCGACAGGAAGATTTAGTACATGGAAACGGAAGATGGAATTCATACAGCCATTGATGATTGATGTCGTTTTATTCGTGCGAGTGCCCATTTGAATATTATTCAAATCGAGTCGCATCCCTTGCAAAACAATTTGTTCGGTCCAAGCAGGCATCTCCACAAATGATTCTGTTATTATATTGGGTCGTTTGGGAGGTTCATACCGTTTCTGAAAATCAATATTACACGCGGCCAGATATTTGCCGAAATCGAAAAGGAATAATTTACTTTTATCATCCGATCAAAAACGGATTGCTAAAACAAGCATATTCTGTTTTTTGTTAAATATTGAAATTTCGATAATTAAAATCGACTGATGTTAACTTTCGACGATGGGTTCTCGTTGAGGAGGCAAAAATATCCAATCCTCGTTTATCAGATATAACAGACGTTAAATATGATTCAACGGATTATTATATTTTATAAGTGGAACTCGTAAGAGCTGGTGGAAAAGGCTCGATATCGGGAAAGATGAAGAGTTTTTCGAAGTAGACGAAGAAATAGATAGGAAAAGTTAGCGTCAGAAAGCAATGATACATTATTCAACAAAATGCTATCTCTATGAAAATACATTGCCATCAAATTCTCCTTAAATTTCGCTACGTGTTTCTGAAACAATCGGATACGACATAAGATTCGCTGATATTAAAAATGCCATTAAAAAATTAACCCATTACTATGTTACTTTTTAACATTGTCTCCACGAGATGGAATTCCATAAAATAGCATTCGTACAGCATTTTTCTATCGCTATTTCTTCCACCAAAATTTTACAATTTTATGAAATTCGACGAGCTACTTATGATATTACGAGAAGCTATATCGCTCGATCCTCGATGAATTAAAGCGATACGGTGAAAATAAATATGTACGTTCTCGATTTTACGTCAATCGGTCAAACGTATTCGTATATTTTTAGCAATGACGTTTACTTCGATATTTGGTTTGGTAATTCCAATGTCGACTTCTAACGATATTACAAAAAATAACCTACCATCTAGCCTTAATATCCCTAATCGCCGTGGAGATGCAAAATTCTGCATTGGAAATCGATTGACGTCACGGTGGCCAGAGCATGATAGGTAGGACGACCCTTTGCAATCGAATCTAGATCGAACCACGATGAAAATGCTGTTGGCAGCGGAGGCGTAGCTTATCCCGCCTTTAACGGTCAATTCATTCGCACCAGGTACAAAGGAATCGCGAAACGATGCCGTCTTTCGCCTGATTTATTTGATCTGTGGCTTTCATGGAACGACGTGATGGAATCGCGCCGTAACGCAACCCATTTCGTATATCAAATACGCGGCGATGCATCCGGAATTCCGTACGCTTCTGTGGACGTCTTTGAACGGCGATATATTCGTATGTCAATGAGAAACGCGAGGCACGTCGTTAATGAAGCCAGTGGGGCACCATCGATTCATCCACGAATGCGTTCATCCCGATAATATCTAACGATAAACGCGACCCTGATACCTGCAGGAGACATATCACCGCAAACAGCACGAAACAAGTGTCAGCGGATAGGCGAAACCGAATAATTATAGCGTCGTGTCGATGTATTCGTTTTGGGAGTAAATCAACGGCGCGTGATATTTACCGCGAGAAGCTAGCAAAATCGCATAATAGTTGCGTATATGTACACCGTACTTGTTTCTTGTCTTTTGTAGGCGAAGAGTGGAGCGCTCTGGTAAATGTTCGTAAATAACGGTAAAGCAAATGCAATGCAGTGGTATCGTGCGTATGAGTTTCGAATTTATGATCGGTGAAACGTTCAGAAAATAGCGCGGTTCAGCGGAATAATGCTTCTTGCAATCAAAGGTAGACGGTGGGTTGCATTAACGTTTATGACTGCTTATGCGCTTTACTGCTTTGTGCATTCGGAGCCGCTTTTTATGATAACGGATAAAAGTATGGTTTTTTGGAAGATGGAAGATTAGAAAATGGTATTTATGAAACACAAATGGTTTCGCTCGGATGAACGCGATAAAAGTGTAACTATTTCGGATGCTAAATATTATTAATGTTAAGAAAATAATCGTTAAATATTGCTTTGATCGAACTGGCTGTGCGCTTGTTTTATATTAATAGAGGCAGCTTTCTTTTATTGAGATTTATATTGGAAGCTGGATATCGTAGTAAAGATTACAAGCTTTCGGATAATTTAGATGGATCGAAGTGGTTCTTATATTCTCGCCGCTGTATTTAGAGTTCTCCGCGCCTCTGTAACGTGTTACTACGCTAGCTGTGTAGTTGTTAAGCTCTGTAGCTCGCAACACGCTGGCTTAGTGTTCTTCGCTGGATATCTTCGAGTGTCCAGTTACGAGTCCTGTTATAATCGTCTTTTCCTTTTTGCACTTATACTAGGAGAACTTTATTCGACGAAAGTATATCGTTATGGTTTCAGTATATCGTGGATTTTCGTACTTTTGCTTGTAATTTCTATGACCTGTTCCATTCTATCTTCTGCAACTGTACATGCGACTTCAGCCAACGTTATAAACAATGAAAATAAAAGAGACAAACACCGAGTCGCAAAAGTTATAACAAAGAAAGTTACACGATTGTTGTGGGTGGCGTGACAAACGCGATCTTCGCCTCGGCTCTTTCGTATGAATGCGTAACACGTAGCAAGCAGTCTGCGTCGCGTCACCCTAAAGGCAATATCTCTTTCATCAAATATTACAATTTTATTAGACGTCTTTCGTATTATCGCAATGCGGGGATACGTTTGCTAGTACGTTCGCGAAATATTTTTAATTGAACGCGTACGCCTGTTACGTTCTTCCCTCTTTCCGTTACGTTAAAACGTAGGATCTAGAAAAACGCGCGACATCGGCGAGGCGAGCGGAGAACTTTACCCGATACGGTCGAACGAAATATATTTCCCTGGACAATATCGTGCCGTATCGCGCAAATAGAATATCACGGTTGTTCACGAACACTAGAATCGTTTGGTTCATAAATTTTTGTTTTATGTAATTCATAGGGCCATTTAGAGCTACGTTATTTTTCATTAGTCATAAAAATTCAATGCGCTGTTATTCTTTATTTCGAATGCAAGAAAAATATCACAACGATTTAGAATCGATGATTTGGCTTCAAGAGACACAAGCAAGCGATTAAATACTTCAGAATTTCGTAAAAATAATTCGAAGCGATTCATCGTTAAAGGGGACGAGAAATTTTTCAACAAAATTCGTTTCTTCTTTCTAACTTCATTTGCGAAGTTATAAATGACAAAAGATCTGAAACTGTTTCAATCTTCCTTAACTTTCGTTACGAATTTCCCATACAATCTAATATATATTTTTCCATTTTTATTCTACTTTCCCTCTTATTCCCTTCCATTCGCCTCTGTTGCTTTCTCCAGTTGCGAGAGGTGAACGCATAAAGATTTAACGTATCGTATAACAGATGCTCTCCATTTACCTTATTTACGACGTGTCTGCTTAAAAATATTTATTAGATTTCGGATATATCCGTCAGGTCAACCGAGAATGCTAAGAGGCACGTAAAAGAGTCGATCATAAAAGTAAAGAAAGAAGGATATTATCGTTGTCCAACTTAAGAAAGGATGCTTGGTATAGTCATAAGTTTTTATTAGCGCGGTAACCGTGAGTTAAATGAAAAATATTTATCAAACAACGAGGTAAAGCCGGAGAATCGGAGCATCTAACCGAAGCGTTCTACGGAAGCCAGCGTGCGAAATTCACTAGAGACCAGAGTCGAGGGATGTGTTATATCCACGAGGCGTCGCCCATATATCAACCGCTAAATGGAAGGGAAGCGTGTTGTCTTATTTTCCCTGGCTGCCTGATAATTCGAAATTTTCTTGGCATATATACTACTTCCTCGATCTATCTTCAGACGGGTAAAACTGTCGATATGGTGAAACAGAGACGTTGTACGATATCCGTATAAAATGATGAGAAAATTAAAGTAGACCGCCAATGGGCTACAAATATTATTTTCAAAGATGAATTTAATCATCGATCTGCAAACGAACAATCGCTTAGTCGAGTAAATACAGTCTATTTATTTTCGTATATTTTGCTGCGCGTTTTATGCACGTTTATTGCATCGATTAATCTTTACTACCAAACGACCAGATACGTGGCAAGATACGCGGGGTTTAAGCGGAATCCCTTTCGTAAACGCAAGAAACTTCGCCGCAAAGGCGGAATACCAGATCACCTCGAAACAATCCCATCTCGCCTGCCCACGTTCTTGTCTCATCGCACCCTCCAAACGGGATTAAGCGAGAATCTTAGCTTCGCTTTTATAACTCGAATCGCATACGACGCGACGATTTCCAACTTGGATCGGCTAGATATTCCATGGATCTGATATCGACGCGGGAACAAGAATCGCGGAAATTCAGAGAACTCGAACGACTTGAAACAGAGGAAATAATAAATGACGGGAAAATATTCTTCTTAAAAAATTAGAAAGTTGTCCGCACGGTTAATTAGAAAATGCATTGGAAGATATAAAAGTGGCAGAATCCTAACGTCCCTTGACGGATCGCGGTATCGGCATCGAATCGAGAGATAACAGCGTGAAAGGTATCAGCTTGCAACTACTTGATCTGGAAGCAGGTTCCGAACAATCATAAAGGCAACGCGACGTCGGGAACAAGATATAGTTGGGGAATTCATCCCCAAAGTCAGGGAGTCGAGAAGTTGATCGTAGAAGATGGAAAGGAAAAAGAAGTAGAAGTAGAAGCAGAGCAAGATCCTCGGATGGAGATGTCCCTTATAGTTTGGGGAGACTTTATAACGACGGCATCGCCACGGAAAAGTTGCTGGCCTCGTAACAGGATCAAGTGGCTGATCTTATCGTCGTTTTTACAGTCTGGAGTCGGCTCAAGCGCATTTTCTGATTTCGCCGGTGGATAAGCCTGTTCTGTAGGTTGGTAACAACGGTCGAAGACTGAACGTGGCCAGCGACGACCGCTACGAGCTGTCTGAACCTGATACAGGCGTGATTTTATAGCCAAAACTTTTGCGCCTTCATTTTCCAACGGCGCGTACGCGACCCTCGTTCTATCGATTTTCCCAGCCGTGTTCTTCGTCTCTCTAGCTAGTTGGTTCGCCCCTTTTCCCACTCGTCCTGCTCACCTCTCTCGCTCCGCCTGTTCTCTACGCTTCGATGCAACCTCCCTCTCTTACCCACTCTCTCTCTCTCTCTCTCTTTCTCATCGCTGCACCATCTCTGTCGCTCTCGTTCTGCCCTGTATCGGCTGAGGTCGGCTACTTGCGATCACTAACCCCGATAGTAACGTCGAGTCGGTATGAAAATGACGAGATCTTCTTGCTCGCGACAAATCATTCCTCTTCCCTTCTTTCTTGTTCCTTCTAGTCTTTTGTTCCTATTTTCGGCTCTGCGTAAACTCGGAGATGCGATCTACTCGGTTAATAGATCGATCGGTTTGCTTGAAAAAGATATTGTAGCGGTTGATGCGGTTAATGGTGAGATCTGGCAAACAGCGCAGAGATTTATAGATATTCTTTTTAACGGTAGAACCATCTACGACCAAAGCGTGAAACCTCTATCAAATCAAAATAGGGGGAAATACACGAGACAAACGTAGGTTAAACTTTATCCAGCTTGATGATTTACTTTCTAAGGAGTTGAACATTGGTCGTACGTTTCGATATTAAAATCAGACGATTTTTATTTCATACCTATTTGCTCTTTCTCTATTTTTAGCCACTCGTCAAAGTTATCTTAAAAATGCATCTAAAATATTGGATAGCCATGCATCCTTCGTTCATAGTATATTCTCAAGCACTGGCCAAACACTCTTCCTTCGTGCATCTAACATCCTAGACCAAGAACCATAATCTATCGTTCTATTTACAAACACTCTTGACTCGCTCGATAAAATCCTATCATCTTCACACTACCGACAAGCATCCTTTCAAAAGCAAGTATTCTTTTCTTGTGTCACTGGATCTCGTTACCGAAGGCTCGGCGCGACCCTTATTGACACCAGTTCCAACATTTTCTTTTCCATTTCCTTTTTCTCGATGCCAGTTCCCACGACTGGTCGAACCAGAAAAAAACCCACCGCTGAAACAATTTATCAAGACTCTCGTCGAGCATTTATTTGCATCCCGTTGACCCCGCGACTGGCAATTTTTGTCGCGGCAGGTAAGTTGCACGCTCGTTCCTCGATCGCGATAAGGGAGAGTATCACGCTGCGAATACGCTTTTTCCGGCGACCACTTTGTCAAACTGACGTCGGTGACGACGCGGTTAACCAACATCGATCGACACTGCAAACAGTACCCGCGATACCGATCCTCTCTGCTAACGAGCAATAGAAGAAATGTCGTTCTTTATCGGCCGGTAAGAGCTCGCTCCTACGTCCTATTAACCGTATTACTGGCAAACATCTTGATGCCTCTTGTTTTTCTTCTACAGCGTATGTACATTGCTGTTCGAAAGTCTTGCCACGGTACTTAGGTATGTTTATTTTAAATTTAGAAAAAGTTAGGTAATCGTTAGGTAAAGCGTTATATACTAACACGTTAGATTTTTAAATAGACGTAATTACTTTAAGTACATAACTTTATAATTTGTAATTTTTTTTTTAATTCTTTCGAAACTCTCGTTATCGCTGTATCTCTCGCTTTTAGCTAAAAAAGGAAAGAAGGAAAAAAAATTATGATTTAACCATCGTTATAATCTTCCTACCGCATCAAATATTTAAATTAGTCTTATCGTACTCCAGCATCTCCACATCCTTAAAACGCAAGAGATTTATTTTAAAATAATCCCTACTCTTTTATTTGTACTATCGAGAGAGATCTCGTGGTCTAGTTAGAGAAAATCGGAAGAATTTGTGTCTAAGTCGTGAGAAATGGTCGAACGGGACTCCTCGACGAGCTTGTTGGACGACGATTGAGGATCGATGCGAGTGAATGACCCAATTCGAACGTTGCAAGCCGAAAGGGAGCCGTGTATTTCCAGCCAGCAAAATGTCACGAAACGCGTACGGGATCCAGCCGTTTCGCTTCAACGACTTCGTTATTACGTGACATTTCTTCAAGAGGTGTTACGCTTGGTGCTCGGGTCAACTGGCTGGCCTAGAGTATTTCAGGAGTGCGATTTCGGGATCGCCACGTTATCGCCAGTTTTACCTTAACGATTCAACCTTCTAATGGGTTAGCGTAGGCGTGCTATGCTTACGCTAATACGAACCTGCATATATTACGAAATTTCTTATCTCGAGCCTATAACCTCTAATTACATTAAATTTTTGTAAACTAACAAAAATTATCGAATGTACACGGTGGCAGATCTTATCTTTTCACTGCGCGAACTTACTCTGTTGTTTTCAACAACTACACGAAGATAACTTTAAATGCGATCGTTTAATATCGAAGGCAGTCACGTCGTGATTGATACATCTTTTTTCTTTTTTTTGATATTATTAACATACACACACACACACATATATATATATGAGTTTGATGACGTAAATTTGTATGAGCTAAGGGTGACCTTGGATAAAATAAAAATAGGTAACTGTACGTATACTTTTTAACTATTTTAGGCTAACAATTTAATCTCTGGTTCTACTACGCGTATAATCAAGCGTATACTCGGTTTAATGCAACCTGATTTATTATTGAACGTTAGTACAATCGTGGATAATTGATGAGTGGTAATTATTGCAGGACGGGCGCGAAACGATTAAAATATAATAGGAAGAACTGATAGAATTTTTAAGTAGATATTCGTGGAACGCGTACGGTATTTTCATCAAATTTCCTGCAACTCTGTGCCCGAATTTAAAAGTGTCCTTTCTTGACAAACAAATAGGACCACGCGAGGGACGAAAAATATAAAAGGGCGAGGGAACTATAATACGTTTATGGGTGTAAAGGAGCAAAGTAAACGTGGAAAGAGGAGGGGTGATGGGGAGGGGACAGGGAAAAGGAAGAAAAATTTGCCGAGAAATCGCGGCGGCCACGAAACAGAATGCAAAATGAGACTTTTTAGAACTGGTCCGTTGAAAGAGCGAAAAGAAGGATAATAACTTTGGGTAAATTTCACCGCCACTCCAACCCCCGTGCTTCTTGTTACATCACGCTATAAAAAGTTCAAGCATAGTTACCCTCTTTAGCATGCGTCTCGCTCTGACCTTTGTTACCTTCGTTTCCCTACGATTATGTCCGTTCTGAAAATCGATGCGGTGCCAACTGAGAGCGATGGTTCACCAAAACACTCTATGCTTTTAGAAATCTTTTACGAATATATGGTATGTGTTCTACGAAACATTTTGTTGGTACAATTTCTTTGGTACTTGCCGAGTATTTTATTGATAAAACTTGAAACGAATTTGTTAATATATACATATATTTTCTTTTGCAAATATAACATACATAATATATTCATCAAAATTTTCTATGGCGAGTGTTCGAACACTTTTACGGGCCACTATGAGGCAAGTCGCAATAGGAAACCACGTTTCACGACTTTGGAATTTGTAGGACGTTTAGTCGACGATAGCAGGCGTGTTGTTTTATGAAAGAAAATGGCAAAAAACTCCATTGCAATTAAGCTTCCATTGTGGTTCCTCTGTGCCTTTTTTTGCATTTTTTTCCAGCGTTGTACTCAGCGATTAACCTCAAATATACATCGACCGATTCAACGAGCAGAGTAAAATTTAAATCCCACAGAGTGATATAAAAAGTGTTGTAGAATGGGAAAGTTCGGACACGTGTAGAGAATGTAGGTTATAGCAGGAAATTTTAGGGTGCATGATCCAGGTAGCAGGATCCTTTTAGCTTGGCTAGACGTCACACTTAGTTGTTGGACGTGTCACGGCATCTCTCAAAGGACAGATCCTTCGCGAGGGTGAGAAGGAAACGAGCGAGCGGACTCCCCCGGATTTTCAGTTAACGTATTCCTACATCGACATTGAAAACAACAACTGGTAAGAAATAGTTTGGCCCGCTCCACCGAGGAAAATGATCTCACCGTTTTTCGACCGTGAAGAAAACTTTGCTCGTCCTTACGGAAAACTGTTAACTGAAAGCACTCTCGTGTATAAAGTAATATTTACAAGAAAAACAGCGACGAGGAGAGACGAGATGGATCGATCGCCCAAACGGAAAGGAGAATACAAAGCGAACTCAGACACGAGACGAAAATCACGGGGAAACCGTTTTTCCGAGGGCAGAGAGATCTCGACTCGAGTAGAATTTCGTGGCCGATAATACGGAACAACGTTGTATAATATTATTCGTAACACGATAAATAATTCCCGTATATGTATGTATGAGATTGCCCGCGTATTTAGTAATAATTCGGACATCATCATTTGCATTTACATGCATTTTCCAATTTTCCAACGAAAATTTGCCAAACGTGTATAACATGTTGCAGTTAAAAAGTGAAATTTCTATATGACGCAACTACGGATGAAAATAATGGAATGGCACTTTCCGTAAATAACATACAGCGACACACGTACTCCGCGAATTTTCGAAATTTCGATTTATTTCGAGAGAAAAATGCCTGCTGGAAAAATAACCTCCTGCCATTTTTCACCATACCGCAACTCACATATCACTGTTATGTCCACCATATTTCATACGGTTCTATAGCAAATGGTTCGAAAGAAAGTATTCGAAAGTTCCTTACGAATAATAAATTTCGCTGCAAAATCTTTGGCTGTGCATTACACTATCTCATAGTTTGTACGTTCCATCGAAGTCGGTTAAAAATCTATTCGAGAATTCGCTAGCAAAAATAAATACTCGAGAATGCGATAGTCCGCGATCCAGTCAAAGATCGAGCTATGTATCGTAGTATCCACGGGCTCGTTTAAAAGCAACACACACCCGTACGATCTGGCTTTTACTCCGACAGCCATATATCTCCTGAATTCTGCTGGAAAAATAAAAGGAAAGGGAGGACGCGGCCGCACAAGAAAGGGTAATACATCAGGCTAAGTCCGAAAACAATTTCACCTACAAAACAAGTGTAAGCGGGGAAATACGGTCGAAGAATGTATCTTCACATGAACAATCTTTAAATTTGTTGCTTACAAAGCAGAAAACGTATATAGCTTGTAGACGATATCGTTAAATATCCCTTGGAATATCTTTGACCTTGTCTTATAAAAAGTCCAAATTTTTCTTTCGATTCTTATCAGATATTTATTACACCGCGTATCGTGTCCATCTTTGCTGGTAACATAAACATATACACAGATAAGATTGTAAATTGTTGTATAAACGAGATCAAAATGTATTCGAGCGACACCTAAATATTTTTAACGATTGCCGAATCTATAGCTCTATCTAATCTGTTAAAATCATCGCTTTAAAATAATAATCGACTTATTAAAACGATCGGGCGAATTATAGATTAGGAAGAAGCTATGGAAAGGCGAAGAGAAAATATTTGTGATACTTTTTTGCGGTCGGGTCAGTTATTTTTCGAAGGTAAATCATCGAAAATATTTTGGCTGACTGCGAACTAAAATCTGGCATGGTAATAAATGGTTAGGAACTCCGTGGAAGTGTGGTTTGTGGCACTAGTGGAGCAAACTATCTCGCGGACTCAAGACAAATCACACTCCTGGGAAATCTTGCGTGATTTAGCTTTGCATTCTTTAAGGGAGCACCTTTCCAAGTGTCGTGAGAAGAACTTAATCTTCTGTCTGAGTCTAAATATTTTTCAAATCATTCAACTCGGTTAACTGGATAAACTATAGCGTCGTTTCTCATTAAAATTAATACCGAGAAAAGTTCCACGTGGCACGCTCTTAACGACTTTGAAAGAAAAAAGAATATTGAAACTACCATACTCAAGACTTTAGTGATCCGTGACGCTTTGGTAATAATTCCCGGCAAAGAAGAAATTAGTGTAATTAATCGTAGAACTTTAACGTATAACTTTTTAAGAAAAAGATGATCGGATCTAACAATTTAATAACGATCTTCGAGCAGCAAAGATGGCAAAATTGATATGGAAAAAGAAAAAGAAGGGAGGCAGAATAGCAAAAGTAATATTTAGCAAATCTTCTCGCCGATTTTTAGCAAAGGAGAAACAAGTGGACTTGGCTTCGTCCAAAGATGTATTTTTCCAAATTACTTTACACGTAAGTACTTCTATGATTAACGAAGGAGAGTGGACGGAGGTAAAACAACAAGGTAGAAGTACCATGGACGTAATGTAAATATAAAGAAGAATGGTCTGCATAGCGCAAACGGAGCTCTGTGAGGCGCAGCTTGTTTCAGTTTCAGGTAAACCGACGAACGAGCATCTTTTCCTTCCTGAGACTAAGGAATACAGGTAAATAGATAGACGAGAAGTTAAAGAGGTAAGATGGGACTGTAAGAGAGGGTGAGGAGGGAGGGAGGCAGGGGGGAACTACCGACGAATAAAATGGGAATTTCTAAAAGACTTGTCTTCGAGAATGTTTTCAATTTCCTCGTTTGTTCCCAGCACGTTCTCTTACGCTGGTTTCTCTCTTCCTGTTCCGTTTATAAACGAGACTCCTCTTTCGAACCGTACTGAATTCGCGTCTTAATGAAATTATCGTATCTCGTCGACGTCGACGTTGAACGCAAACATCCGATGGAATAATTGTATCGCGTTAATCAAATCTTTGCTTTGAATAAAATCTAGAAGAACTCTAAATAAAATATTTGTAAATATATTACGCGTGTTATGGAAAATGCTTTGAAATTTCATTAGCAGCACAGCCATGCTGGGAAGAAATCTGGCAATGTATATGGAAGTTACGAGATATTTACTGCAAAGATATAATCTATTTAGTATACAACGCGAGAATAATGGTCTTCAACATATGCTTTAAAGATAGTTCAAATATTAACTCTTTAAATATGTTGATAATACTCGCGAAATGTACGTTTGCAATTACTATCTTACAACTTCTATATACATTTTCAGATTGGTTTGAAATTTTAACTAATATAATCATGCTAATCAGCTATCATTGCAGTGTTAATGAAATTTCAATGTGTTCCGTATAACGTACGTAATACATTCATAGATATATTTATAACTCTTTAAACACTTTGATGAACCACTCTATGTATATAGTATGTATGTGTATATATATATACACGTGGGAGTAACGATTTTAAAGCGTATAAACAGCGGATGAATTAATTATACAAAGACAAAGAGGAGACAGTAAAGAGGGACAAGTCAAAGAGCTTATAAGTATTAAGGTGCAAAAAGGAAGTTCGTTTCTGTGTAACTTAAATTAGTTTTAAACACGTTTATTGCATTACGAAGGGCTTCTTCTATTTAAGCTTTCTGTCTCCTGGACTTTTATGCATTCAAAGCGGCTCAGTAGCTAACCGAGTAACGGCACGAATGTAATTTTGCAATTCAATGGGAAAAAACGCGTAGATATCATTAAAAGTTATTTAATTTTTGCAACGTCGCTCCTACGGATATTCATTTCGTTACATTGCGATGCAAACACAAACTGGCGACTATTCGTTGTTCGAACGAAAGGGAACTTTAACCGAACGACGCTAGCAAAATCTTTTCAATTCGTTAGCCGGAGGAAATTTTGTTTTTGAGAAAAATCCCAGGGCCTGCGATCTCTCTTTCTATCAACGAGATAGAAAACAGGCTTTCAGTTGGAATATTTGATTTTAATAAAACTTTTAACCTATCTGTTTATATTTACAGTCATGTTGAGAAAAGTATCTCTAGGCTGTTTAAAGATTTTTATGTGTTTGAGCAAGGAAACAATGTCGCGAAACAGTACGTAGACTACTTTTCTCAATATTACATTATAATGTCGCGAAGGTGGTTCAGTGTCTCCTGGGTCATCATTATGAGACGAAACAATGTTGAGAGCATGGCATGAAGCAAGCACGCGCATCGTTTAATTTTTGCAACAATGTCACTAGGGACCCGTAATGTTCAGGCAACTAGCAAATTGTTATGAAGTATAAATTAAAACTGCGATAATGCGATGAAACGTTTCAAAGAATTTTAATACTTTTCGCAATAAATTGTCCCACGATATTTTCGAATCTCGAATAGGTTGCACCGTTTAACAGCATTTCTACGATGTTTCAACTCCCTCAGGTATTTTCAAATTCGTGATAATATCGGAAAGTGCCTCGAGATATATCTCATCCATATTCCATAGCATTTTTCTATAGCGCCTTCAGTCTTTCGACAATGTTGCAACAACACAGGGGATGTAACAGATCTATACAAATAACACACACACACACATACACACATATATATATATATATAGAACATATATATATAGAACATAGAAAGCAATTTCATTTTGGCTTATGACATTTGCTTCAATTTTCAACCGTTCCATCAATGTATGCCACCTTGAACGCGCGAGATACTTCGTATTGGCTGAACAACATTTAATCAGTCGGAGAGTTGGTAATATTTTCTTGTATCTGACGTATTCGATTGATTCACTGACAGACTGCGTGCACGCGGCGAGATGATGAAAGTTTTGCCGATGAAAGTCGGATGAAGGAATCTACTTGAAAAAGAAATCTTGTTTCGTTTGGTAAACGCATCGGGTAAAAGACCGCGTATTTCTCTTACGGAACATATGCCAATGCAGTTTACAGTCTGTTCGATGGAATTCTATCGCCGTGGCGCGTTCTATACGTGACGCTTCAAACGAAAGCTACTTACATACTTTTGCTCTCATTGATATTTCGTTTGAGGGCAGATTAAAATAAAGAAATAAATATTTGAAGACGTTGCTAGTTTTATAAATGACGACGCGAGCAAAATTAAAACTCGCAATCGCGTGAAAAGTATTGCACGAAGAAATATTCCCGATTTTATAACTTTCTTCTAGTCCAAAGAAAGCTATGTATTATCTCGGGTATTATCAACTTCGAGCTGGAATCCGCCTCTCTGCTAAAAACGTAATTTTAACCAACTTTTCTCGAGTTACAGGATAAATTCGTAGGACGAATCCGAGGATGGAGAGAATTGCGGGCAAGTTCACAAGGCTGAGCTTTTAAAACACAGAACACGTTGGTGGATACGTCAGCGCCAACAGTTTCATTGAAAGTTCGAAACTTTAGATTTCGAAAAAGATGAGTTTACGGTGAAAGTTCGACCGAACGTGGCTATACAATGGAGCTAGTAGTTGGAAATAGTCATTCTCAAGATGGGAATAGAGAATAGCGTGACGTGGATGCGTGGAAATAAGGCTCTGCCGACCGGTACACGGAAACCAGATAAAATTACACTTACAATTACAAACACGAAGTCAATCGGTACACGTTTAAACGTACCGAGCTCGAAGCGGGATCTTTATTCGTTTCGAAAAGCGTGGCTTTCATTTCGCACACTTGCTTTTAAATCGAAAACTTTTATCGACACGTGAGACGAAATTTCCTCTCGAATTTTTCATCTCCGCCCACACAAATATTTTCCTCTTATTTCATTTACCACGCTGAGAAGAACTTTGTGCACTCGCGTTGAAAATTAAATATGTTACCGCGAGCCGTAGACGAGGATACTTGAACATTTAAATTAGTCATACGACGCGTGCAAAACCGAATTTTCTACAGAGATCGGGGTATTAATAACACGGACAGGTGTATTTATACGAGTGAGATTCGTCGATCTAGACCTGGCCTAGATTCACTGGAAGAGAGAAGGACGAGACAGCCTTATACCTCGGAAATATTCACACGTGATTCGAAAGTCGAGTGTCTACCGCGCGCACAGAGATCCAAGAAATTTGCATTTTATGTCAAAATTTAGCATGCAAAAGGAAAATATTTCCGTTCCCTTTCCCCTCTTTCTATTCCTTCTCGTGACACCCGCTTCTGATTATCGTTATTCGAATGATAACGAATCTCAGCTTTGCGATAAGTTCGAATACATTTCCCGGCGTATACGACAGAAAAAATGGATTTTCATAAAAACGTGCTACGAGAACTGTTTGAGGTGTCCTAGAATTCTTAATTTAAATCCGCGCTATAGTTTAATATGTTTTTAATAGCGAGACGCTTTAAACGAATCTTAGATATTGCAGGTGTTTTCCAAATTTTCATAACGTTGATGGAAAGCGACGCAAATTTGTCTATTATCCGTAACGGGAAACGTTAAAAATTAAAGACCGGTGAAATAAAATGTAGGCGTTTAAAGGCGTTGCCTTTGTCCCTCGACGATAATCGTTAAAACCTTTTTACAAGAATCGTCGGTCTCGCGAACGTTCATTAAAATAACCGTATCGAGACTGCGGATGGAAAGAAGAGAAAAATAGATGAATGGAAAATGATTAAGCATTAAAGCTGTGTGAATGCGGTTCTAGCGAAAACACGAACACGGACTAGTACATTTTCCTCGGCGCGTGTTTGGATATTTCAAGATAATTGAACGCAGAACACGTTTCCTTACGGCGATTTGTAAAACACGGCTTTGCCATGAAAAGTCGTTACCATCTCTTTGTCATCTCCGAATCTCTGATATTTTTTTCCATCCGGTTAAAGGAAATTCGTGACCAGAAAAACGAGATACGCGGTCAGTAATACACCTATCAAATAACTATGTCGTAACGTGTTATCAAGAACCTTTCCACTATACCACCAAAACGTCGTTGGGAGTATGGTCACGAAGCAAAAAGTACCTACTGAAACATCAATAAACCACACATATCATCCATTAACGATACGATCACTCAGAGAATTAAACTCGTGTGGCACTCGTCCGCAAAACATATAAAAACTAATATCGTAAAAAAGAGAAAAGAAGCTGTGAGAAAAGGAAGATGAACTCTCCAAGGAAGACAGAGTTAGGTTATCTGTTCTCAGCGGAGGGTCGATAATTGGTCCATAAATCAGTTTGCCTAAATAGAAAAGTTGGAGTAACAGTGGTTTTCTAGACCCTGTTGGTCCAGTTTTGGGCTCAGCGGTCGAGGTGCAAAGTTATTCTGGTCGCGTGTGTTCTCTTCTTGGTGTTTCCCAACCCGTGCATACCTTCTTACTTGCATATATACGTTAAAAAGCCTGCTCGTGAATAAACTACCGGTAGTCGTACACACGCGATTGTCTCCAGGAAATATTGTGTTTCGTGGTAGTGTACGCCGATCCCGAGAATACCATAAATACGATCGTTAGAGGAAAACACGACGAGGAATAATCGTGCAGAGGTAATCGACAGGATTGGCCTTCGGATTTGAAGGGAATTCGAGGCGATAGGATCGAACTAGGAGATAAGAATACGATTCGCCGAGTAGCTGACGGGGTATCGACATATCGTAACGGTTACGTCAATGCTCGGGTATAGCCCGACCGAATGTTAACACGTTACCATCGAATGGGGTTGAAGAAGACAAAGCACGATATCGATTTTACCGTATGTCTATGATCAGGAGAAAGAGGAGGGGTTGAAACGTACGCCACAAAGCTTACTAATCCAGTTCTGAACTGTGTCGGTGGAAAGAATAGGCAAGAATGAAAAAGTGATGAAAGTGGAAGTTGCTGAGGAGTCAAGTATGTACATCGATTCGTTACGAAGAAAGAAAGAAGAAGCTGATTTATAAAATTAATATCGTGGAATAAATGTTGTAAATAATAATAATAATAATAATAATAATAATAATAATAATAATAATAATAATAATAATAATAATATTGCATATACAACGTGTATCTACATGTGTGTAGAAAATTTGCTGACAATACGATCGAACCAATTTGAGATTGAAAGGAACGTGTTCCTTCGTTATTCAATCCGGAGATGTATTTCCTGGAAGCTTGCCCGGATTAAATGAAAATGACATTTCGCGATATTTCGACGTCACGTGTGGTGGGTGAGGTTTATCTGCAACTCTCCAACACAGAGCCACAACTGTGGTAAGAATAAAACGGCGCAATTTCGTTTTACCTGGTTCCCTGCGGCTTATAACTCCTCTCTTTTTGCACATTTTTCTATCTTGCGAGATGCGGCCACTTACATACACAAGACATCCATTGCTGTTTCATAGCCGCTCGACGAGCGAGTGTGCTTGACGTCAAGAGTCTCGGCGAGAAAGACACCAACAGCATGACTCACGGCTTTTACTTAAAAGCGTAAATCGATATTTCGATTGCAGGATGTCCGAAGATAATTGCGCTCGTTGCAGGCACGAGAAATTTTATCGGTTCCTAGTCCCGTTCTCGGGACTAAACGTAATCGTCCATTCAGACCGTCTAATCACCGGTTCCGTGTTCACTGATCACTGATTAATGATTAACTCTGCTCACGAAACCGGGAAATAAAATAATTCTAGCCGGTGTAAAATACTCGGTGAACGAATTTATAACTTTCGAACCCTGTCTTTGATAAAAGTAAATTCTAGTAATCGAAAAACTAACAAATAGCATCGGCTTCGTACAATTTTTGATAAAATGAGATTTTTTGGGATCGTAATAGCACAGCTACGAAAAATGAATGTCCGAGACGTAAATATATACGAATGTGGAACTTCGATATCTGTCTCCTATTTTAACTGTGAAATATTATTTTTGACCGCGGAAAGGGCCAGAAATTATTAAACAATAATGCATGGGTCGATCGATAAACCGATAGTCTATCCATCATACGGAGCAAGCAGCTAGAAATAATGACCCCGAAATGGTCTGTGATGGTCGTGTTTTGGGGTATTTTATCCCTAGTCTCCTGAGCTTAGAATCTTCTTAGCTTTCATATCGAATCGATATCGTAAATGTTAAACTGCGTAAACGCGACGGATATTTCATTATAGAAGATCATTATGAGATACGCTGTTTTTATTATTAGCACGAAATTGGTAGTTTTTAAATGAAATTGTTAAATCCCGTTAATTGCATTGGATGCATTTGCCATTTTGCAACCAATAAAAGAATGTTAAGTATTGGTTATGTATATATATATATATAATTGTCACCTGAAACAAATTTTCATTTAGTTTCATGTTCGATCTAGCACAATCAGTTTCCTAACATATGAAACAAGGGCGTGATTATTCAACGAAATTATTGTGCGAATAATAACGATGAGAATAATAATGAGAGCATTAATATGCGAACGACTAATTTCATTGATACATATGTATATTCCTAAAATTGATTGGCCTTAGGGCCTCGTGTGAAAAAATTTTGTAATTAATTGTTTGAAGAATTTACTTAACAGTTGTAAAAAGAACAAAAATTCATACTGCTGATTACTGATTAGTTAATTGATTACTGTAATTGTTTCCTTCGAGCAAAGTATTTTAATATCGTATAATACTCTAAAATATCCTATGCTGTAATATTATGTATCTATGTACTTATTTTTGGAGCATGCTTTATTGTACAAACGTGTATTTTAACATATCTGATATTCCTCAGGCTTATTCCATGTTCATGTTACTAACGTTGAATATTCAAGAACACAAATATTTTCTTACTTATGTAGCATCATAATGTTAACATTTATCTCATTATTATAAATTCCCTATAATATTCCGCTGCAACTTTGCAATGTGTTTGATAAATTGTCAATTCGATCAGGTAACGCTAGTGTAACACCGTTAATTTAAAGCAAATCATGTTACGCTCGTATTAATTGAACGAATATATGCAAATTTTAAACCGATTTTCTCATTTAATTTTTGTCAACTGATAATTTCAGCATTTCCGTTAAATGATACACGCAACGATTATAATTCGTACATTTCCGTTACAACAATAAATATTGAAAATAGTTTGTTGACAGAAAGTATGGAATGCATGATGGTACTTACTGATGAAGACAGTGATGTGTAAAGTAACTTTGCGTATGATGTGTCGCATGAGAATATGAGATGTGCCCAGGAAAGCACTGCCTAGACGATTTGTCGCGGAACCAGTTTACTTCTCATCGAGTCAATGAAACACCTAAACATATGGAAGATTATAAATAAGAAATAGTGTTCATGATACATGCACGTAGGTATACTGGAAGACGGATGTTTTTGAAATTATATAAAAAAAAAGGTTATATTTCTTTTAATCTATCAATATTCATCCTCGTGTATGAAACTATCGATTTTGATAAAGTTGAAGTCTGAAAAGCAATTTACAAGAAATGGTAGCAAACAAGTATACGTAGTAGTATACACGTATAAATATTTGAAATTTTATGGCACTACTGACATATCGACGCCATGACAGTTACGATTAATCGCTGATTCACGACATGTAATCTTTGTGATCAATTTTTCAAAGTAACTAATTATAATTTAGTTCGATCTTCATAAAAATAGTTCCATTACGTTTCGTGCTACCTACCATGATATTTACAATAATTACAGGAGAATTAGAGTATGTTGCACTTGTTTCACATTTACATATATCGTGAACGACGTTCCCATAGTATGACGGATCACGTACTCACGCGTTTGAATATCAATCTTTGCGAACAAGTGGCGCTGATATCGGTTGACCCGCCAAGGGAATCATGGGAAAAATATTGCAAACGAATCAATACATTAGCCTTTTCGGTACCATTTTCTCATATTCGCTTTCCCCCCAACGTGATTTCCTTCAGTGTTTCATTCTTCGCACGCTCCGTTCCTTTTTAAAAGCATCCCTCTCTGAACGCAATCCAGTCGGCTATCTCTCTTTGTAAGTAGCTCACATTTTCCGAACGTTCCGGTGCGCAGAAGGCGTGTGTTTATTTACATTCATACATAGGTATTTAGACGAAAACAATATAACGACGCAGTCGTAAAACTAACAAAAAATCAAAGTTTGTACGTTTCACGTATTCAAGCATGTTTCAAAACATGTAATAACAGACATTTTTTGAGAGATAAACATTTCAAACCATGATGGTTGTCACTGAAGAATTTTATGAATAACCCGGCGTTTGTTATGATTCTTTTCTTCGTATTGTTTTGTTTTTACACTCAAAGAACGAATAGTGTTTGGAAAGTGAATAGAATTCATAATCTCTGTCGTTTGTACTACGTATTAGAAGACGCATATTGATTGTTTGTTTTTAACCTAACATTTCCATAAATGCTCGCGTTTTGAATCGCTATATGCCGATTGCATTGTATTCGAATAAATACATTAATTTATATGTGTGGAAAGCTAGAAAACTTATCTATTTTTTTAAACTTGACTCACTTAAGTGGTATATATGAAAGTACGATGAATTCAGCCCACTCCATTCCTGATGTCGTCGTTGTTTGACATTTCGAGCGGTATACACGTGTTATCACTTACTCGTTAAATCGTTTGTCTCTCGTTCGAACGGTAGCAAGGCACGATACAAATTGCGACTGATAAACACAAATCTATCGAGATGGAAACTGCGCAAGAAGCACGATGCGGTATGACGTATGACTGATCGCGTACTCGTGCGTTCCAATATCGACTTTTGCGAACAAGTGGCGCTGATATCGATCGATATGCCAAGGGAATCATGGGAAAGATATTGCTAAACGAACTAGTCATGTAAGGTGTAGTAAGTGCGTCGTGCATGGTTCACGAGTACGAATAATTTACGCATGTTCGGGTGATTTTTTGATGAAATTATTGTTAACGAGTATCGTGTACTCCTCGTCCATCGCATAAGGTAACCAGATTTTTATCAATCATTCTATGTTGTCCCGTGGTTTGTGGTTATATGTTTTGACGAATTACAATTTTGACAAATGAAACATTTGATCGGTTTGCTGTACTCGCCAGAATGACAGTTAGTAATTTTATTACAAAGATATATATGGATGCGTGCGTGTATTTTATATATAATTTTTCATCATTGATAGCTACGATAAATACGGTTGCTCGAAGAAGGTGCTTTCGTAAATACATTACGAAATCATTTATCTTGTAGCTTCTACGTATATTATATTTTCGAAATGGTTATAAATTTTATCGATATGATCACGACAGACATATTTCATTACTGTACCAATAAAATTTGGAAATGTTTTAGTAATACGTTTTCTATGATAACCGCTCAAATACCTTTACGAGTCATTCCATTTTGAAATATCGAATTTATCTTTGATCCCAACGTACCGTATATCCGCGTGAATATTTCAATGTGAAAAATTGTTCGATAATGAAATTAGGTGTTTAAACTCTTACGTCGAACAAACGCCGTTGTATATAAGGAAGTTTACAGGCGCGCAGACGGGAAGAAATGACGTTCAGAACTTCTGAAGTTTCGATCAAAGATACATAAAAGAAAATTTATAAAGTCGACGTTATCGGCAGCCATTTTGTGGGTAGAAAAGAAATAATTTATGTGGCTATTAAACGAGACCGTGACCAATTTTCTCCGAGAAATATTATCATATCCAGATTACTGTTTGATGGGCTTATTTTTCTTCATGATTCATACGTATACTCGACTTTACGTAATAGTTCGTTAACAACTAAAAACTTTATTAATGCTACAGGAACGTTCAGAAACGTTCTAATTGAGTAAAATCAAACAATGGTCGTGTGCAGTTGTCAAATTATACGCGTCCAATTGCGTTTTACAAACCTTCCAATTTTTCTTAACGAATTTTAAGAAAGATCAATCGCTTTCGAAATTTTGCTTTAAAGAATGGCTAATACTCTTTCTCAGTTCGTTAAATGGCGACAAAATTTCACAGAAAATGTGTCTGGTCAATGTAATAGAGTTATTGTCGTGGATGGCTTTGCACCTAAAGATCCTCATTTCTACTGGGTCATTATTTCGTCGTCCTAGAAGCAGATGGCCTCCTTTAAATTTATTGGTCTTTTAGCACCAATACGCGAGTGTTGTGTAGATACAACGCTGTCTGCTGCTTGGAAATCCAACAACCACCCCCGGGAATTTTGATTTCCCCCTGATCCATAATAATAGACTTGATCCTACTTTTCTGGCAATTGTAATTCTACAAAAGCATTGTATAAAATATAATTCTTTTCAACTGTTTGCTGGATCGCAGAAGAATTGCATTCTTGTCACCATCATTTGGTTTATATTTAATAAACTATTTTTGTATTTATTACAGGATATTGCCGAATGGATGCAGTCACAACGAGGCTATATTCTACAAAATGTGAGTGAACCAAACATACTTTTCATATATATGAACCTTTTAGAAACTAAACTTGTCAACTCCAGTTTTTATTCATTTCATTACATAAGTTCAAGATTAATATTTATTTCTCAAAGATTCTTATAAATTCATTGTCATAGATCATAAACAATGGTAAATCCTAAGGTAAATGTACAAATGGACAATGCCTGTAGCATCACCAGTCTTCTGTACTTTTCGAGTTATACTTTTCAACTTATGGAGCTGGTCAATATGGTTACTGAACGGTTCATATGTAGATTTATTTTCTCTCGCTCCAATAAATACTTTCAAACAAACGTATAACGTATATGTATAAAAAATGTAGCGGAATAATACAGCGGATAATGGTAAATTTACATAACGCGACAATACATAAGGCAAGCTAAGTAGAACATGAGAATATTTTCTTAATTAGCAAAATTTCTGTATAATTTCTTCAAACTTCTACTACGTTAATTTAACCGCTATATTCGAGTAAAACGTTATTATATCTCTCCTATATATCTAGAACCACTGAAATATTATACGATTACAAGCGTAACGGGTTATCTCTAAAAAAAAAAAAAAAATGATAACGTTCACGAGTATGCACGGTGTAACGACGATATCGGAGTACGTGTTTTACGGAATACAGCCACTTAGTCTCAATTTCAAACCCGGCCTCACCCCGTATACAGCTGTACACGTCCCACGGCATTATCGTTTCGTCGTGGCCCGCCCGTTATACGATAGCTTTATTTCACGTGTACGTAGAGCCGAGATTCGATAAAAATGTAAATGCGCCCGGGCATATTTATGTCGCGAGTCGATCGCGCGAAAAATTTCAATGCGGCCGCTTGCTTTATCGGTCCTTTACCCCCGTGGATACAGGTACACGTTTGTTCACGTGAGACGAAACATCAATTAGCCTCTTAGAGAGGCTATCGGGAATTATGTTGCTCCTTTGTACCTTGGAAAATTGTACATTCGCGATACATCATTCGGCTATGTAATGGCAAAGGGCTAAAGTTCCGTTCGTGATTAAAAAGGGAACAAAACATAGAGTAGACTCGCGGTTATCTGATGTCGCTTTAACCGAACACAATTTTATTGGGATACAAACAGTGGATCCCGAACTGAAAGCGAGATTTTGCTCGAACAAACTTAAATTAAAGAAGCGGAAGAAGACCGTTTTCTAAAAGTAAGTTCAGTGAAAATACCTTTCAGTATATGTATATAAATATTAAACGTTACAGATATATTTGTGCAGATTTTTCTATTAACAACCTATGAATATGATAATTAAAGGCGAGTAAACGAAAGTATACCGTAGAAATAAAAAGAAGCAAGGAAATTTTTGGATGGCGTAAACTTAAACGAGAGCTTTCTCGTATTATCGACGAAACGACGATAGGGGTGGTTTCGAGTGGCGGAAAAAGATTCGATTAAATGTAAAACAGTTCAGTTTCTGAACACAGCCTTCGGCAATTTCTTTGCTTCCCGCGTTGAAATTATAGGCTATAAATATTAAAGCGGGATTGCACTGTGCCGTGTGCTTCGAACATTCGTCGTATCAACGTTTCAGTTTCAGGCTTTTGGTGGCCCCTTTACAGTTATCGAATAGAAACGTGGTAATTTAAGGGAACAGTTGAATCTACGTTTTACGATTGTTTCGGTGGCAATCGCTTTTTATTTTTTATATATAGCTCTCTACGCTTATTCCTTTCCGCTCGTCCACGCTGCTGCAAGTTCGATGGAGTAAAATAACCCCAGGATACGAATGCAGTCTTTTATGATTGGCGAAATGAATAGGACCGTACATATCGGCCAGCAGGGATACGGTAAAAC
The DNA here is from genome assembly GCF_014825855.1 of Bombus pyrosoma. Classification (NCBI taxonomy): domain Eukaryota; kingdom Metazoa; phylum Arthropoda; class Insecta; order Hymenoptera; family Apidae; genus Bombus; species Bombus pyrosoma. The sequence goes on along the minus strand of NC_057781.1, from coordinate 7,725,844 downwards.
CATATGAAGTATCGACGCGTATCTTGGTAAAAAGTGAGCAAACTATCGGCTCCTGTTTCCCCGTTCCGGAGTGCATTTCAAGCGTTGAAGAATTACTATTCATCGATCGCCACCATAGCGTTCGTAGCGAAGATGTGCCGGTAAAATATAACGGAAAAGTATTCCTGCTTCGGCTATATTTTTCGTCTTCCGAGAGCTTGTTTGGAAAATCTTTCATGGCCAAACAATATACATCAGAACACAGTAAAGCGAGAATCATCTTCTTATTTGCATACAATCGGCATCGTTTGATAAATGACAGTGTAAATGATATATGAAGGCTATAGAGAAAGAATATGATAAATCGCGTTTCCTATCTTGTACAGGCAAGCTATTTTAAGATCCATCGCGTTGTCGATTAATTTTATATTATTAATTTAATATCGCAGCTGAGCATGCGTTTACCATCCCCCCCCCAGAATTTTTAAAATATTGCTCGCTTATTGTTTATACCTTTGATTATCGTGACGTATTATTAACTTACCAACTATTTTTTGAGTCTAACGTGTTATCGAATCAAAACCAAGAGAACGAGCGAAAACGTACTTATCGCGTTTTTCTCTTGCGATCTTCGTATTGTTTTAATAACGAGACGGGAGTAAAATTCGCGATAAGGATTTTTGGTAATTGATGTAATATAATTTGGAAATCGGGTTGATTCGATTGGCCTGGTTCTGTCGAGTTTGGCGTAAGTGCGGTATCTAGAAAGGGACATAAACCAGCACAGAGTTGTCTCGCCGTATGGTATCGATCCCATCCAATTCTGGAAGGTCAGAAGTGGGATACATCGTTATTAATTGCACATCAGATCGTGCAACTCGGTACTAATCTAGATAATTGCGTTGTATCCCATGGATCGAACGTTTGACTGCTTCAATAAATCGTAGCTAGTTTAATTGGTAAATCAAAACATCGAAGCGCCGAATGGAATTGTCTTGAATCAGGCCGATTAAGGCAGGTTGATGGATTTTAATAGGAATTTAATTATCGTTCTTTTCGCGGCATTTGTTAACCTCATTTAGATCGCTTCTCTACCCTTCGTTGAAAAAATATACTTTATGTTCCTAGAACCGTTAATTTCCAGTAATAACAACGAGTTCTCGTACGTAATTAGCTTATACATTAGCAGAGTCCCGACAGAACGAATCTATCCATTTTCATAGCAGTTCGCGAAACACGATTTACATTTTATAGCAAGCTGTTACATTTTGTAAAAGTATAATGAAATTTCATCATCCCGCGTGGTGACGTTAAAAAATAGAATACGAATCAATAGCGTAGAACCACTCTGGAAATTTTCGCATAAAGAAAATAATCGCTCGCGTTTTTTATTCAATGCTATCTGAAACTTAAAACGAATCGTGAAATGATGAACGAATGAAAAAAACAGATGTAATTAGCAGCAGTTAAGTGTCTTTTTCATATAAAGCCTTGCGAGGTATTAAAAAATGAAAAACGTTCTGCTATTAAGTGAGAGCGCAGCGCTCCGGAAAATAAACGAATTTCGCTGCGAGATTAACAGAGAGACAGAAATGGCGCGGCGAACGAACAGATCTTTTGCAGTGTAACGCGGGTCTCGGTGCTTTTCGTAGGAAAATATCGCGTTTCGTGGAAACACTTTAAGCGACTCGCATCGAGCAGGGCAAAAAGCAGACAAATGCAAACGTTGCGTGAAGGATCAAATGTGAAGCACGCGACACACATCACGCCACCGCGGCCGCAATAACTAAAATCTTATCTCGGTTTCATTTTCTCAAATTAACGTCGCCCCGTCCAAACGATAGTTTTATGCGTTTTTCGTACGATTACCGACGTACACCGCCAATTAAGCGTAATTTCGCCGCTGTCATTTAATCATTTCAGGATGCAAAATTACATAGTCGAGGCTTCTCTTGCCGCAAACATTTCCTCTTCTCTTCCATCACCTTATCGGAAGTGGGGATCGCAAAGAACGGTCTTTCTTTTCTCGAAATTCCGAGCTACTTTCTCCACCGTAAGAAATTTTCTACAATTTCTTTCATTTAAAAAAACTCAGGACAATCTATTTTAATTGAAGAGACCCTACTAGAACTCTCTGCAATTCTTTCTAATCTACGAGCTTTGGGTTCTTGTTTTGAAGAACGTTCCGTCGGTATTTCGCTTTGGTATATTTCTCGCTCAAATTGAAGAAACGTCGATCAAACTTTCGTTAAAAGTGTCAGAGTAACGTAAAAAGTACCGAGAAATGCATTTGTCATCGTCGTTAATAGAAGGTAATAATACTCGTGTAAAAACTTCCGTCTCGTAGAAACTACTCCGTCAACCTCGGTAATTGTTACGCGCGCGTGTATAACGTTGTACAACTGGTTCGATAGATAATTTCATGCAAATGTACGGTAGACAGAAGGGTAAATTACTTTCTCATTTGGAAGAGGTCAACCGTTGGAGCAGTCAGCATAGTCAAAATATGAACTCGCAGAGTTTTTTCTAGCGCTTGGCAAAATCAAGTGTCGAGTCGATGGATATTCTCTCTATTTCTCTTTACTTTTCTCTCTCCGCTATTGTTGACCGAACGTCTGTCGTGCAGCGCCGCGTTAACGTCGTTGGTACACAACGCGAAAGTTAACTTTACTCATTCATCAGTTGACCAAACATCTGGTGACCAAATTGAAGCGTTTTCATTGCACTTCAACTCTTCCTCTTCCTCTTTCTCGTAGCACAGTTCCGTTCCTCTCTGACACGAGCGCCGTTGCTTCTCGATAGTCGGTAGAACCATCGAAACGAGGAATGCAAATTCTGCTTGTCCGTGGGTGTCGAACGCGCAATTAAGTCTCATCAGAAGGAAAGCTCGAATAACGTTAGATCTCATGAGTGGTGCTACGGTATTCTCACCGTTGAGACACGGACGATGGAAAACGCAATTAGAGAGAAGAACGAGGCAAGTAGAGTGGTCGCTTACGTTTCGTTCTGTTGTTTACATTTCTCCTAACTCGGAATAATGAAAGCGACGACCGTTTTTGCCAGAAGGTTCATTAAAACGTAGTTGAATTCGATTAACGATCTTCGCGAACTATTTTTCCTGATGTATCGCAGTCGCAGGGTCACACGACGGTCACGAATACAATCTGTTCATTTCGATCTTACGAAACCAGTTCTGCCGGGGAACTTGCGCCCGAGAAAATGATTTATGTTCGTTTCTTTCTGCGACCGTTTTATCGAGCGCTCGAACATAACGTCACGGCACCGAATAAAGCAGACTTCGTTAATTGCGAGGTTTTTCTCCTTCGTTATCGACTAGTCAGGAAACTTTTAATTAATCAAATTACAAGATAACTTGGCACATTGAGCACGCTTGATTAATAATAACCTGTTCCAGCCTCTTTTATCACTAAACGGAGCAACGTTATTACACCAGATAAGGACAGGCTTAGATTTCGTGTACGCGGTTCGACTCTGTTTAGGTCAGATCTAGATTACGTCCGATCCAGGTTAAATTTCAGCTCGATGAAACCTTTCGTTTCTTTTCGTCCTTGGCTCGTACGAAGAAGTCGATCGCATTCGTACACCTAGAACCGCCACATCGTTCTTCGTATGGAAATTTCTTATGCATATATACGACAATTTCACGACGACACCCCTATGGATCTGAAATTGTGCGTGTCATATACGAGAGAGAGAGAGAGAGAGATAAATCTTCAGAAAAGTCCAAGTACGCTTGAGTTGTTCAAACAGGAGAGTACTAACGATACGCGAGTTCAAAATGACGTGAAATAGCAGACATGAAATTAGAAATCTTACGATAAACGTGAAACTTTCCCACAACTACCTAACAAATTGTAGTATCGTTCGCCCTAAACCATACGATGGTAAATAAAGTGTCCGCCTAAAAAGTATCGTTGGCGTTTCCGACCATCGCCTACCAAAATTTTCGGATGACACAATTCGTTATTATAACTTAAACAGGTTCTACGTATTGTAATTAATGTAACTGTTTAAAGTACATACACCGAAACGATTTTGTTTCTCATCGATAGCAATCACAGTAGTCGGAAACGCGCTCCACATTAACGTTATCGTTGGAATTCTCCCGGTGGTCGATTTAATTTCTGGTGACTGGATCGGCTCGTCGTAAGTGTAATTGTTCTGTCTCGGCTGTGCGATCCTCGAGGTTAATTCTTTCGTTACAACTGTCAGCCATGAAACCGTCGAGGGAGAGGATAATTGCTATCGTCGAAATGGGTCTATAACGTAACTGGGCCGATTCTACGTTAACTAAATGTTATTTCTACACGTTGCGTGCGTCACGTGTCACGATCGGAAGACCTCTCGTGACGAAGTCGATCTCGTTCAACGTATATGCTCGCCTGAATCATATTACGAGGATGGAAATGATTCGCCAACTTCCCACAGCCCGCACCCTTCTTCCCAACCATCCCGTTAGAAAAATTTTCATCGCTAATTGAACAGTCCGAATATCGAACCGCATTTGGATTTAAGCGCAAACGTTACTGCTATTTTCGTTGCTTGAATTCGTTCGTTGTTGCCGCTTTGCGTTAATTCGTTCGAAGAGAATATATCGTACTCGGATCGAAAATGGAATTTTTTCTTCTCGAGCGTGGAAGCAGCGCGGTAATTTCGCGTGTGTTTCCTTTTTCCGATTTTCATTTGAAGAAGATAACGGCCGACGTAAGTGGCGTTTAGAGGAACACGAAAGGGGATCGTAAGTTCGTTTTATTCCGCTTGCACGCGGAAGCGTGGCCTACTATTTTTCTTATTGAATTCTCTCGCCGGTGAACTGGGTTCACGATTTCAGATTAGTGAGAACTGCTTCGGTGCATTTACTTTGGCAACCTAGTTAGGTCCGCCGTTGTTAAGATAAGTCTTTTCGAGCATTAAGATTACAGATTACGTGTCACACGTTACACTTAAATACATATATTTACAATCCTGTTAGTACGATTTCAGATACAGTAGCGTAGCTCGATTATACGTAGATCGTTGTTCCAGATTTATCAACGGCATCGAAATAGAAAATTTCTAAGAACGTTCGCAAACACGGGCGAACGAATCTCAAACTGCTGCTAAATTCTATCGGAAAAATCTTACGATAGTAATAATATAACGTATAAAATAAATTAATGGCCCATATACCTTGTCGAGAATTGATTTGAAATTTTACGATTCTCTCTTCAAACCACCCCGATCGATACGAGATAGGTTTGCCATGCTTGCCCACCTTTGTTCGTGCTTTTAAGGACAGAAATTTTATGGTGAAATTTCACCGTAGGAAATTGATATAGCAGGTGAAAAAATTTCCAAATATTTTTCCTCCTTACCGAGTTATAACAGCTCTTGATCCACGGATGTAAACTGCAAGATATGCTATCGATATCTTCCAAAAAAAAAAAAGAAAAAAAAAATAGGCGGAAAATAACAGGAAATCTCGTCATTCCTTCGCATCCTCGGTGGATGCTAAGAAAGAGGAAAACGCAGGTTCGTAATTCTTGCAGGTTCAGCGAATCTCTGCTGTTGCAGAGAATCGAAGCATCCGAGGTGCGTCGTTGGATTTTCATCAAAGTACTGTGTTTCCAGGAGGCCGTACGTTACCTGTAACGCTTCTGCATTGCTAATGCGCCGTACCGTACATACTCGTAGATCGTGGCATATGCATGAGCCAATAGTGTAACAATGACGTGGATATCGACGACACACTACGGAACTGATATCAGCGCACAGTAAACTAATAGTTTCAGACTTTTCGTTTCTCTAATTGCAATGAAACTATGTCTATACGAACTTGTCGAGGGAGAAACGATTCGTATAATTTGATGAAGGCTCGATGGCAATTATTCGAAGAAAAAATGTAGCATCGTTTCTTGCCAGCGGCCTTGTTATCGCTCGTCCGTTATTAACTTCAATTACACTTTCGCATTTACGATAGTTGGTGACATTCTTTTCATAACCTGCTTTGGTTCGATGGGTTCTTACTTCTTGAATTGTTCATACGCTGGAATGATCAGATACGCGTGTCTAATGATACGTTCGTAGCGGGACTTTGCGTGACGGAAAGGTACTTACACCGTGTTTATTGGATCCTTTTTAATTCATGCCACAATTTATCCCCCTTGTCATTAACACGGTCAGAGTTATTTTTCTTCGTGTTTGTTTAAACATCCGAGGGACAGTGCTCTATTATTCTCTTATTAACGATTTATATTACGAGCAGGGGTTATTTGCTCGACTTTAACGACGTTGATGAGAAATATCGATCGATGAATTTCGGTTTGTCGAATGAATTCTTGTAAGGGGGATTCGTTATATTTGGGTCATCGATTTTCCCTTAATTTCGTGAATATTATATGTAACGATATTCTAGATGATTAGAACGATGATTAAAACCAGGTATTATACGAAAGTTTGTTCGATACCGTTAGAAAATGTCGAACAACAGCTACCTACGTGTTCTTTCGCTAAACGTTTACAGTCAAATATACTATGTTATTACGGTTGCATTTTGTACTTTGATACATATTCATTTGGAGTTTGTAATGTTAACGCGTTATTTACCTCATAGTATAGTTACGAAGCGTCTACCTACAGGCAAAATTGTATCTCCGTTTCAAACGGTGAATTTAGCCGATGACTTCGAGGCGTTAACATATGCACACACGTACACGCGTGACATACGTTCAGATCCGTTTCAACAAAGATTTGTTCACTGCGATCCTGTAACGTCGCTTACACGTAATCTTACTAAAAAGATGTCGCCAGGAAGATTGAAACGAGACGAAGCTAAAAGTAAAGAACAAAGAGAAATTATTCGATACAGAAGAATAGGAATTTAAGACTCGTCGGATATCTGTGAGGCTCTAATTTTCAGCAAAGGTTTCTACAAGCGTTGAAGTACTTTTTCGAGTTACTGTACGCGTCGGATACATTTTGCAATCAAGAATTCCTATGGTATATGTTTTTCTGAAAGCGCAATTGGTAGGAAATGGAGTTTCTTTTTCGCGGAGGTAATAATTTCTCCGCGAGAAGAGAATTTTCAGAGCGAAAGTTACGCGTGTAGTTTGGTCGAATAGCGCGCTGAAACTCTGTGCATAGCTCGAAAGGAGAAAGCAATATAACCTTTCATCTTGCGCGCTAAATTACGCAAACTCTTTCTCGGCTGGCAGACATTATGCGCGAAGTAGCGTCTGCTGATGCAAATTTTCTAGACGGATGCCTCCGCAAGATCTCTCAATTTAAGAACGGATATAAATAACCGACCTGGGACGTAGTGGAATTCTTGGTTTTTACAAGATATTCAGAAACCGAACATCAAACAGCTTAAAATAAGCGACTTGAAAATTACATATCCAAAGTTTTCGGCATTTTAACGATCTCTTATCTCTTCTCTGCTTTCTTTTTCTTTTTGCTCCCGTTCATTCATCGAATTCAACTTTCACGCGAACGATCGTTAAACGTTATGGCTTGGAATTTAACGGCCAGTCGTATACCTATCGCATAGAAAATACGATTTTCAAATTATAAAACTCATAATCGAAGGAAGTTAGCTTCCGTTTGAAAATTTCCCACCGACGTAATTTCCACACTCGGACAAAACTTCCATTCCAACTAGATCGCATCACGTATTACGGTTTCGTTGTAAAAGTTGGTCACGTAGTTTTACTCGTAGAAATGTAACTTAAACGATAGAACCACGAGTTTTCAAGCGTTGGTCCGTGAATTTTCCATAATTATAGCCTCTAGCTATGCGTGAACGACACTTTCATTTAAATTTCATATCGCCTATTATCGTTACGAATTTAACGCTTGATCGGCTAGTTTTCACGTGCAATATGACACTGGCGTACTAGAACGCAGGAAAATTGTCTTTCGAGTTTTCATTTCCCAGTTTTCAACGTGTAGTTACGTGCAAAGAGGATCGTGTAACTCGATGGGATTCTTGATTGTATTCGCGTACAGAACGGTGGAAGCTTTTTCGCGGTAGATATGGCAGAGTAATTCGAGGATTAATAAATGTTCGTTTGAATTCAGTTGGTGGATTAGTGGTGGCGGAAATGGTCGCCTTGAAAATTTTATTCCGAATAGGATGTTCCAGTTTACGACTGTAATCTCTGGAAACTATACGGCCAAAACTCGAACGAAGTTAGGTTAGTGCCACGGCCTCCCTCAAGAACCGAGTAAAGCTTGAATTTTGAATTATGCACTTTGCCAAGAAGCGACTTACGCTATCATAGTAAAACCCTGATAAAATGCGTTACAAAAGCTGTCCAACCACGATCTATGTAACTTGCGAAACTTTTAACTATCGAGTATAACAAAATTCTTATATCTCGCGACCTCGTAAATTCTGAAGCATGTAATTGAAGAAAATTATAGTTGCGAACAGCAACAACCTAGATAGATAGCAATTACTTTGTCTAAACCATTTAACATCGTCAACCAAGATACGCGTACCGCATTATGCGTATTAATTAGTCCGTCACGCAAGATTACATCAATAATTAAAACGTGGATAATTAATTCCTTGCGAGAGTGGCCGAAAAGAAACCAGGGGACTATGGCGGAGATAAGATAGAGAAATAATTTGATTTTAAGGAGGAACCGGCGAGTTGAACCTGTTTTTTTTTTTTTTTTTTTTTTTTGCGACGCTGCTGATACTTCTGACAACGAGCCGTAAGAATTACATTTTTTTTTTCGTAAACCAGAAATAGATACGAACTAATCGTATCGACGTTTTCTTCGTTGTTATCGTTTCGTTACAATTATATTATTGTAGCACATTGCGCAATTAAGAATCGTAATGTTTATCGATGTAGATATTATCGACTTCTATTTGAAAATTATTTCAATTAGAGAACTAAATAGCAATGCTTCGTTAAAATGCTAATTAACGTAACATGCTACTGAAATTTCACCATTTGCCTAAGCACGCGCGCTTCGATCAAGCTAGTATACCTGTTGTCACGGGCACGAGCGTATAGCAGCGAAGGTTGTCGCAGATTTGAAGTACGAATCGTTAAACTCTTATCGTGCAACTATTTTTCTTTGCGAATCGTTAAATCAACATCCAGCATCTTCGTACACTTAAACGATCCTTGAACTTCTTCTAGGGTAAACTTCTCACGCTATTAGAAATTTGTAGTTTATGCTTGCTATAAGCAAACTCGTGTAATTAAATCATCCGTTTCTGGAAAATTCAACCTTCATCGTATTATGTGGCATATAATAAAATTGGGCAATTTATTGAGAGCGAAGTTAGTCAACTTGGCTTCTAAGAAGCTGAAATATCAAACAGTCTTTTAATATCCATCGTTAAAATTCAAAATAAAGAAGAAAGGCAGCCACGCAAGGTCGTAAATGTCACGCGCTTTCGGTCGGTCGAAATCGAAAATTCTATTTTAATGTTCGGCTGGAATTGATGAAACGTTAACCGATCGAAGGTAATTCGAACCGGAACCTGCCCGTCGAATCACGACGTGTATCTGATAGAAACTGGCCGGAAATCCCCCCTCCTTGACAACTTGACCAAAAATTCGACGAGTTCGCTGCGTTAGTTTGCAGGTGCGATCGGTTCCTTTCGACGCGTCAGCGCAATTAACGTGTCCCCAAAGTTAAACGTAATTACGCGGCGTAACGAGTAATTGAATATTGATTTTTCAGTATCGTATCGGTACAGAAATTCGATTGGCGGCCAACCGATTGAATGCCAACCAAGTGCAGACGCGCGTCCATTCCGCCGAGAATCGACGTTCCGTGGTTAATTTTTATGATTTGAGGAATTTGACACTGAGAAACGGCTGTTTATCGATGGCTGGTTTCCAGTTTGTTTTATGGGCAATCCTTCTCATCTGTTCCTAAGAATATTTGAACTTCCCCTTGAATTATTGGTAGGCTTGAGATTGCTGTTATGCTGTTTCAAATTGGTGCGTGAAATTTGTTATTTCGCGCCAGCGTTTAAAGAACGTATATATTTTTTCATAGATGTTTAGAGCGTGTTTTTGTAAAAGAACGTGCTTTGGGATATTTTTTTTTAAAGCGGAGTGTTTTCCAGAGTGTATTTTTTCCCTTTGAGTAAAGCGACTTTTAAAGGGCTTGTCATAAAGCAGTGTACGTCTAAACGAAAACGCGAGCAGAATATACAACGATCGACTGTTTTCTTTCCTCCGTAAATTTATTAAAATTCGCTGCAGTACAAAGAGATAACTAAATTCGCGCGAAATGAAATTCCTCGTAATAATAATGCCCTTTAATTTAATACTATAAGGTTACGTAGCTCTGAATCATTCAACAATGAAATTCTAATGCAAAAGAATCGTGGGATATTCTAGATCCTTGAATTGTAAAATCCCAAGCCTATAAATTCTAGGAATAAAAGTTGTTAGGTATATTCATCTGCAGGATCCTGCAAGGTACATGATTCAGAAACTGTTTGATATTTTTCACGCATGCCTTTAGAACTCGCTGTTCTTTTAAAAATACATGCTAAGACGTTCTCAGCGTGTAACAGAAACGGATGTTGACCGCGTGAACCCGGACGTGAAGTAACTTTCGCCACGAGGGTATGAAAGATACATCGCGGTATTCATCTCGGCCGAGGAGGATCGATATTCACCGAAACAACGTCGTGGACGTAAGCGTTCAACGTAAAAACGTTCGTTCGATTTCTCTGCTTTCCTCCGATTCGCGCTTTCTGCCTCGATAATTCGGATCGGAATTGCACGTTTTCTAAGAAAATTCGCACGATTCTATCGGTGAAATGGGCACTTGTGGAATATTTTATGAACGTAGACGCGAACCACGTGATTGTCGTGCGAATGTACGCAGACGAACAGGTGTACGCAAGTAGATTGTGACGTTCATTTATCCTATTTGCGATCGACTCTGTACAACGTGTGACAACCTGTTATAGATATTTGTTACCTGCTACTTTGTATTTATTCTATGATTTATGATTCAAGTTGTGTTTATGATACTTAGCCCTGTTACAAATGACGTTGTCGTTCAGCTTAGGTCGAGGCTTTACGTCTCTACGTGCTATGTTACTCTGTCATTCTATGTTTTAGACATTTACAAACACGGTCCCATTACTTGTCTACGTTTGTCTCTTACCGGAAGAATATCCGAGCGTCTTGAATTTTTGTTTAGCACGGTTCAACGTGTTTTAACAAGATATTCATCGCGTTACTTGTATCATAGGAGAACCTTGTTCAATTAATTCGTAGAGCCTTGTTTTCGCAGAATCGGTTAATTTTTTGCCTATAAACCAGTACATAAATCGTTTTTCATAGCGACATTTCCATCATGTTATAATTACTAGAACGAAGTGTTATTTAAAAGATCGGGAAATTTGACAAATGTTGTATTTGAAACGTATACATTATTTATTTTCCATCTGATTAACATATTGGTACTTTGCCACCAAAGAATGTACAGAAGAGAGAGAGAGAGAGAGAGAGAGAGGTTTCTTTACCCGAGAAGAATGGTTCTAAACGAGTACATGCGCGCAGCATAAATTACAATATCCATCTTCACGCAAAAACGATCCATAAAAGGAAATGTTAACGTTGGAGAAGTTGAACGTTGAATCGCGCTTCTTCTTTTTTTCCGGCGTCTCCTCTGGCTTTGCAGCCGTCCCCACGACTCCCATTTACATTTGGGATTTGTCAGCGAACGAGAAAGAAAACTTAAACCGATAGAGCGAAAAGTTTCTCGAAACGAAGCAAGCATTCGCCTCTATTGGGAGCTGACCGATCTTTGCTCTAGTTGTAACGAGATCGCGTGCCACTACCAGAGATGAAGAAACTTCGTGTTGACGAGATGTTCAATTCATATGTTCAATTTCAACGTTGACGAGCGGAAAATATTATTTTAGCGAAAATGATGCCATGCAATGTTCAATTAATGCTCGTACAGTCGTCGTACTGATAATTCACTGCGAATTTGATCTTCGTTATTTACAATAACGTACGTTAACAAATAATTTTCATACAGAACCTGTTTTTATATCGTAAAATTGTACATGTACGTCCAGTACAACATTATATTTCATAATAATAATTACGAATTCTTGCGAGATTTTAAACATAATAATTATTTGAAATATTATTTCGTCGTTATTAATCCATCGACTTTATTTACCCAGCGCAGTCAAAGTTTGTTCGAGTAGCACTCCTGTCGGAATCGTTGTTCGAACACGAAGAAACGAAACGGGTAATTGCTGCCGGCTAAATAAAGAGACAATAAAGACGTTAAAACTCGCCCCTGTCTCGCCGCAGATTATTTCCATAACCAGGTTGCTTTCAGGCAGGTTTCCCTTTTGTCTTATCTCTCGAAGCAGAAATATTTAGCGTTTTTGTCCGGTCGGGTCTCGTGCAATTACGTCTGGACGCTAACGTTGTAACGAACCAGAGCCTGTCTGCTTCTCGAAACACTTAATTTCGCGTAATTTGGTGCGCTCTGTCTCTCGGCTAATTTCGTGTCTCTAACTGGGAAAAAGAAAAGAAAAAAAAAAAAAAAAAAAAAGAAAGAAAACGATTCTTCTACCAACGGGAAGAAAATTTTTCTGTTCTATATAAAAATCTCTGGCTTTTCCGATCGTTGATTCGTTTTCTTTTCTTATTTCACCTCGAAAGACGATTAATTAAGATTTCAATCAAACAGGGATCCGTACAAAGCGAGAAGAAAAGTATTTTTCAACTAGATTCGTAGATCACGGGAAAAAAGTTTGCGATTTAAATGTATACTTGTGGTTTCCAATGTTTAATTGACTCAAAAGTGTAACGGTTTCGTTAGCAAACTTTGATGGAAGTAGCCTTAAACCGAGCTAACGAAGTTTAATCCTGAACATGGTGAAGTGGAAATTGAAATCAATGTTTCGTGTAGACATTGGATGTGTTTGACGAGTCTTGTTCCTCATTGACCCTTTTTCCCAAGAAGCAAATACATTTCACGCCGTTTCTAATGACCTTCTTGTCACGAAAAATAATCTCGGACGTAAAGACGCAATTAAAGCGTAAGTAAGACGCGTAAAGTGCAATTTATTCAACGAGTAACGTTAATGTAAGAAACGCGTTCTAAAATTTGTTCTATATTTTTCAATGTTCTTTTATCGTGCTACTCTCTGCGATACACTCAGCTGTCTCTTTATTTTATCTTATGAAACCTCTTGTCCATATTTTACATCGTCCTTCGAGATTTAAACCAGTGACGGACGTTTTCTGTCTTTCCACGCAAATTTTATGCATTCGTCGACGAAAGCATAACGAAACACGAAGCGTGCATCATCAGAATCGCATTATCGCGCTGAATTTAAGCCGTCAGGCGTTTCTTCGTCTCAGCTCAAAGCTCATCCATTTTAATCACCAAACGCCACGACTCGATCTCCAAATTAATAATTGCCATAGATTCTCTCGGGTTGCATTATGTAAAACGCTTTAAAGTTGAACCCCGGCCCGGGACAAAGTTGGAGTACCGATCGCGTGGGACGATAGTTAAAAATCTCGAGGGGGACGTTCCCTCTTTCGTTAGGGAAATATTCAACGACGTCGGAAACTGCTCGCAGTAACGAACGTTGGTGTGTCAAGGCAGCGGCTTTTTAGAAAATCGCTTTGGCGAAGCACTCTTCGCCGATTAACCGGGAAAATACCTGTAGCATCGGTTTATTTTTCTTGTTTAAAACAGCCTTTTTTTTCCATCTCGCGAAGCAAGCGAACTAATTACTAAAATTCTGCGGTACACCAGCAAATGTATTTGACACAGTATTTATACCAGACGGCTGTCGTTACTTTTTTTATTTGGCAATCTAAGGAAAAAGGAGTCAGTGGCTCTGATTAAATATTAAATACGGGTAATTAAGTATCGTACGGTTCGAGAATTCTCGTGGCACACTGGTCGAATATTGTTGGCTTGGAGACACGTGCGGATCAGTTTAACGTAACATTTCTATACTGTTTGTCGTTTCGCTTGATTTTTCGTATTTGTTCTGTGAAATGTACATTCAATGTTGGCACCAATTTTCTTAGAAACCCGTAGAGAACAGACCAAACAGGTTTAACCTAACTTTCCTATCGCGTTTGTCGTTTCATTCTATTTTTGGTGCTTCTTTTATTAAAACATTTTGTCTTCTAACCGAAGCAAAGTTTAGAACGCGATTTAACGTTATAAACCTCCTTGGAGATCTGTAGGAGACACTGCATGGAAATTGGTTTAGCGTAACTTCTCTGCTGTATTTATCGTTCTGTTCAGTTTCTCATTGCTCTTGTGTTTTTTAACCGGAGTGAAGCTTGCAACGTAGAGTTGACGTAAATGCTACTCTTTGGTTTCTCTGGACGTGTGGCAAGCCGACAATGTGTAATATAAGGATATTGGAGCGAGTTCTTTGATCGATCTTTGTTGGATAGCAACTGTCCTTTAATTTCTTCCATGTGCAATCGCGCGAACGTTTCACAACACGAAAGTTCGTGGTTTATCGATTACGACGACTCTTTCGATCCATTGACTTGTTCACAGTCTTGTTATCGCTATTTTATATTTATTTTGTTCTTTAATTTTAAGTTTAGTTTTAATTTAGATCTTTCGAATCAAATACATTTTCGTCTAGACAACAGCTATACGATGATTTAATATTTCAAAAGCTATATTTCCAGCTTCGTCGTAACAGCTTTACCTCCCGTGTAATAAGAAGCTTTATTTCGGACGAAATGAAATATTATTTTATAGCCTTGGACGTTGATCGCGTTAACTCTCGCCGTACCTTAAAATGCTCCAACGTTAACTAGAAAAAGCTGGAGATATCGTCCGAGGATCAAGAAACGCGATAAGCAATTTTCAAATTCAATAAACGATCCCTCCTTACGAAGGTACCTAATGAAACTATTATATCCATCTAACTAAATACCGCTTCAATTGTTTACAAGTCCCGTACATTTATTACCTACTCGTCGAGCTTATACTTATGAACCCAACAGACCTAACGAAGAAATTAATAAAAACGCTCGCGCGTGTTGTTCGCTGATTTTACCCATTTCCTCGCGTTTATTCCATCAAGTATTGCACCAAAGTCTACGTTCGAATAAATCACGCGCGTGATTGTAACCTGCTCGTGCAAGCCCCGTGTCATCGTCGTTCTCTCCCGAAAAGTACGAAAAAAGAATGTTTCCTCTGCGCAACTTTCTCCTTTGCCTGATAAACTTTTAAGCCAGCCAAAAAATAAGGAGCACGTCGCTGAAGAAATCTTGTAACAGATCGCAGTCCACTTGGATTTCCTTTGAAAGCACGGACTCGCGGCATCATCGTCGTACACGCGTATAACTGTCCTCTTGCGAATAAGGTAAAAGGAATAGGTGGATTTTTACCGAAGAGGCGATCTTTCCGCTGCAAAAAGGTATAACAGGGGAAACAAAGCTGGCGAGCGAAAGAGACTCGATAGCAGGATAAAGGAAGATAAGGCAGGCGATTGCCATTGCCTCGGTTTACGCCGAAAAGGTTGGAGCGCCGCGACGCGACCTCGAGCAGAATGGGCCACGACGTCGCTATCTGATAACGCTCAATACCGACTCGTTGCGCCTCACGGATTCTCCTGTGTTTTCACGGTAACGAAAATCGGGAGTCGCGATTACGGACGCTGTTCCTGGTCATAAGCCGCCAGTGGAACCTACCCTTTGTGTTGGTAAAATACAGGTGGAAGTTGGTCGTGTGGGTTAAAGCATCGCGGTACGACGGCTAAATTATTAATCGAATCGATCGAATCTGTCTAGACGAACAGCGTGTAAAGTTTTAATAGCTTTCCTATAAACAGAACATTCGAAAATTAAGTAAATAAATCCCGCGAAGAATTTGTTGTTGGAGAAATGGCTTTGCTCTTGGCAATTTAGTTCTGGTCTGGTTATTAAAAATCGCTGTGCTGGCAGCCAGCGTTTCTCCGCAGCAGCAATTGAAAGGAACGCTTGAAAACTTACGAAATTACGATTTATTTCTCCGACTATATTACTTTCCAGCCGCATCGCGTATTTTTAAATGTCAGACAGAAGTCGTACGGATGGACGACATCGGAATACGAACGCGATCAAGTTAGTCGAGGTTCGGCAATTTTAATACGTCACCGAACTTAATTCGGGAAAACGTCACGGGGCGGTTGAAACTGGTCGCGTGAAAGCCAGTTAAGGTGACTGGAAGATAATAACGGTATCGATCCTGGCGCAAAGACAAGGATGCGTTTACAAAGGACCAAATATTCTATTGGAAAGCTAATGAACGCTGTAAACCACGCCCGATTTCATTCCTACGATATTAACGAACGAAAGACAAAAATAAATGAGAGGGAAAATAAGAAGAAAGGAAAGGCAGATTAAACGAGACGAGGAATTTTATGCCATTAAAAATGCTAGAAAGTACAGAATGGTTTTTAACGAAAGCAATATCTTAAATCGATTTCCCGGCTGCGAACTTTTTATTACTGTTGCAGGGAGGAAAGCCGCACGCTGGCTAGAGGCAACAAGTAAATTCACAACGTCGAGGAAGAAATTCATAGCAGCGAACAAGGCGAACTTAAAATGTTCGATTTTATTCCAGCCACGGGTGACCAGATTTACGAGCTTTCAAACACGCTCTTCTCTCGTATTTGATCGACAGTCTGTGCGAGACGATTCGTTGCTCGTCGAGGGTCGTGCTCGTATCTCGGTGCTCGTTTACCGTCGTCGATGAATTAATTATTAGCTCGACAAGAGGCTTCTAATAAGCTTTGGGACGCGGTGAATACAAATTATAAATTCTATTGATATTCGATAAGATCGTGACTCTGGAAAACTGAACATTTTGGAAAATCTTCAGAAGCAGAGCTAAAATTTTGAAACGGTGAATTGTAGAAAAAACGGTGAAACCTTTTTGCTATCGTTTGCTCTATATCTTCGTTCGTTGGAATTCCACGCTAACAAGAGTCTACCCTCGACTTTGGACTAGTCGTTGATTATCAACTGATCAGCCGGAAAAGGCGAGCCAAAACTCGTCGTTGAGATCCGCTATTTTTTAACGCGTTGAATCGTCTCTCTTCGAAATAAATTAAACCGTATTTATATTCGCAACGACTACGATCGCTCTGTTTGAAGTTAGTTGATCTCTGTTAACTTTTCATTCTATAATTATAAAAGTTTCTGGTTAAGAAATCTTCGAAGGTTTGGTCGTCCGTATTATTCCAATCTTCCAAAAAAAAGGGGGGGGGGGGAAGATACAAAATGAGTGTTCGACAGATATCATCAAACTTACAAAGCTAAATTAAAAATGTTGTATTTCCATCGGAAGCCGCGAAATTGCGAGACAAGATGAACAAGTTGAGCAACAAGCAGATGGACACCGTGTTGACACTGCATAGAGCGAAAGGGGGCAGGTTTTAGTTGGAAAGTGCGGTCGATGGGGAAGAGCCTTTGATAGAAGCGAAAACGGCAAGTGGCCATGTTGCAGATCCCTCGAGGGATTAAACAAACAACCGTGAGCGAACACGCACACTCGAATCGGACACACCCTATGCTTTTGCTTGGCCGTGTGGTACTGGCGGAAATTCGGGACATCGCTGATGACGAGGTACGCGCGAAACAGGATTGAACTCTCCGGAGAGGGCGTTGTTGAATTCCACACGGTCCCATAAATTCTTCGTGCCGGGGCTGACAACCAACGGTACGGAAAATTTCAACCAACGGAACGTTTCCATCTTCTAATACCGCACAGTCCAGCAACATACGCGTACGAGCAAATGGCTTGACTCGCGTTAGATCCCTCGATGTATATGTTTTATTACTAGACGTATACGTCGGTTTCTTTTTATGCAGTTGGAGATGCAGAACGAACGAACGAGGATGAATTGGTATTTACGAGTAGGTACGAGATGGTCGATTCGGATGACTCCTCTGTTTCAGACGATAAGATGATTTAAGAGAATGATAAGACGCATATGGAAAGACGAGGTTTGACAAGTTTGACAACCACGTTATGACGAGTTATTCGAATTGTACGAATTGGTATCTCGTTTGAAGCTTGAGAAAAGTATCGCTATAATTATGAATATATCATAGTAGAAAATTAAATCCATTCAGTCATGTTGATAATCGTATGATGTATTCAAATTTCTCGCAGAAAGATTCTTATCCAAATAATTGCTAATTTTTTGGACAGGATTTAAATGAAGGCGCACGGGAGGGAAGACGTGGTTGTTAATCTGTTCTTCTCCTACCTTCTATCGTTGTCTCGCACGAACGTAAAATTCTGAACGATTAATCATTTCCCTAATAATCTGAGTCGGTTATCGAGCTTTGTTGAAAAGCAGCAGGTGTCCTTACGCTTATGAACAGGGTCTGTACGAGGACGGAGGTTAGAGAAACGTTTTATTAAATTTCCAGTTGGAAGAAGATAACGCACAGTCGTGAAAGCAGTTGAAAAATGTAGGATCTTTGGAAAAGGAAACGACGTTTCGTTGTGTCGAAGGAAAACCTCGAGTACGCTTTGTCTCTTAATGGGAAAACAAAGTCTCAAGTAACACTGTGTATAAATTCAAAAGTCGTTAATCACGGTTTTCTAGAAAGCTTCCTT
Organism: Bombus pyrosoma; assembly: GCF_014825855.1. Classification (NCBI taxonomy): domain Eukaryota; kingdom Metazoa; phylum Arthropoda; class Insecta; order Hymenoptera; family Apidae; genus Bombus; species Bombus pyrosoma. The sequence continues at coordinate 7,707,241 of NC_057781.1, read as the reverse complement.
TCGGTCTTTGTGTCAATTACAAAAGACAACTCTACCAATAGAACATTTTTTTCATCATAATGCACCTCGAAACGTTCGTCTTCTCCATTCTAATGCCATCGTCGAACGTCTACATCGTCGGGACAAACTTCCAAAACATCGCAGCGCTGAATAGCAAGCAATCGAGCGAAGAAACGATCGAGAAATCCGAAAACCTGAACGAACGAAAAGGCACGCGGTAAGTCAACCGCACAATGGATGCTATTGTACAGAATGAAAACGTGTCTCTACACTGTGAACGTATTGCGCGATTCTGGAACACTGACCAGAGAGAATCAGCAAGATCGAACAATGGAAGCAACGGAGAAGAGAGAAAGAGAGCAGAAGCGGAAGAACGGAGCCACTTGTTACGCGCAACGCGCGTTCAAAGTTGTTTCTTCGGTTCGTCGTACGTTCGCTTCGGTGAATATTCTCGGCGCGATCGATATCGTGCTCATTCTGTCAGAGTCCCCTGGCCTGGTTCAATCGAAACGCGTCGCGTCGCGCCACCGAATGTTAAAACACACACGCGCATTGACATTTGACGCTCGCGGTTACCGTGAAACGCTAGTCGATGCCAGGAATATCGCGTTCGAGCTCCAACGAATCGCGTTAGTCTATGGTTACCGGTGGATGCGTGTTCTGACAAACTGTCATACCGACGAATATGTCAAACCGATCAATTATGCATATACACCGGCTCACCAAAGTATTTGAAGGCTTACCACAGCAAACTTGTACGTTCATACTGTACGTGTTACGTAAGACATCTTGAAATTTCATTCGTTGTCCCTACACTTGTTTCAAATATCGATGATAGTGGCGCCTCGTAACGATGCTGATAAAATTGCACAATGTGTACGTTTCGTATAACGCGTGTAATATTGGGTTGGCAACTAAGTGATTGCGGATTTTGTCAATACCACCTAATGACAAAATCCGCAATCACTTAGTTGCCAGTTCCATATATTCATAAAGAGGTTTGTTACTTTAGAATTGAACAACGAGGTTGAAAAATTAATAAAATTCGAGGAGTCGATCGGTTTGGAGTGCTGCATCGTTCTTCGGATGTTTCATCGGAACAGGTAATTGCTGTAATTCTAGCCCTATTGTCGCGCCCATGTACATATTTCGAGCTACAAACCACGACGCGTAATCGATCTTGTGGCGAAAACGGCAAGTGAACGGAACATGTAATTCGTTCCGCGATACTACAGGCTTCGCGTGGTTATTTTATCAGTAGATGATTGACGAAACAGGGTGGAGTTGGACGTTTGGATACGTTGCACGTATCCACGACTGAAGATTTTCTTTCATGACTGAAGTTTGTCAAACGAGAATATCATTTTTCCATCGTACAGTCAATATTTGTTAAGGCGAAACAAAGAGCATCGTGTTCCTAGCTTTTACCAGTCCCAGTTCCTCCTTCACTACGAGGATTCCCATTATCCGTCGTACGAATCAAGCAAAACGTACAAACCTTTTGGCAGGGCAACCAGCGTTTCCTTTTCCTAAAGAACTTGTCGGCATACGTCGATATTTCGGAGTTAAGATGCGACTCGTTAAAGGCAAGGACACGCCTTTAACGAGTTTAACCTACGCATTCGACGAGCTGACGTGCAAAGAGACGGCTCAGTCGGAAAAATCATCGAACGTTCAGGGTAGAAAATGCGTATCACGGCATGCGATAACTTTTGCATAATCCTCTTCAAGTCTATAGCTTTCTCAAAAAAGGAACACGATACCAAGCGTCTTGCTGTATTTATCGCAACATTACGCGATTGGTTTCGTTCGCTAACGCGCGACTCCTTCCGCTCCGTTTCAAACGATAGTGGAGGAAAAGAATCCGATACTCTCGCGTGCTTGATATTTCGATGCGATGCACGGAACCTTAAGGAGAGCGTCGCCGAATATTTTTTCACCGGGTATAGGCGTGTATCCGCGAGAGGCCGCGAAACGATCGATAACTCTTGTTTTAAGAAATTCAGAAGGGTCTTTCTGGAAAACGGCTCAGAAGCTCATTAAACTCGTGCATGCTAGGATTTCCAAGTCGCCACCAGGATCGTCGCCGACATCCTGGTTCTACGTTACTTCCGCGAGTCCGAGCTGCTATACGTGCGCTAACACGACGCTACCACGAAGTTCGCGCAGGCCGCGCATAACGCCGTCCTTTTTCCCTTAAAACTACGAGTTTCGACTTGCCAACTCTCGTACCTTTTCAAAGCTGTATTACGGCTACTATGTACATGAAGAGAAAGCATTCGGAGAGGAAGTGGATACGAGAGAGAGAGAGAGAGAGATTTCAGAGAAGAAAATGACGAAGAGAGGAAGGCACGAAATTACGAACGTACAGCCGAGTCTCTTTGAAACTTTCCGCGTAAAACGGGGGGAAGAAAAGAGAAATGGTTACTCACATCCGTTTCGACCTCGTGCAATTGACTGCAGCCTGGAGATACCAGCTTCTCTGAATAATTTTATGAACCATACACACAACTAAATTAAATAAAAATCTTCCGTGAGACGAAATTTCGTTAACCCCGTCACCAAGAACTTCAACGCTGTCGACGAGAAATTCTTGCTGAGCATAGTAACAGGTGTCTGATAGGTATTCGTCGGGCCCGTGAACAAATAGCCACCTTCTTCGATACTGCAGACTAATACCAGTCTTAGAAGCGTTCGATCAAGCATAGACAACGATACTTATGAAACGTTCTTCGTAAGACTCGTTCTTTTATTCAAACTCGTACGAACAAACAGAAGGATGGCACGAAGGATAGAACTATCAAAGTATCCTCGATTATCCACACTTCATATCCCGAAATATCATTTCATCCACAATCCAAACGAAGCACACGATCGTCACTTGTCCCGATTTTCCCGCGAGAATCTTTGGAAAGGTGCTCGCTTGTTCACGGGCGTTCGTCACTGATCATCACTGATCCTTGCCTAACGATCCGATCAAACACCTCTACTTATCCCTCGGCAATTGCTCGGTGCTTTTTCCACTACATACATATATGTGTGTATATCATTTTCAACTTTCTTCCTCTAATTTATATCGCATATACATAACGGTATAACGATATATAGATTCACTGATCGATAAGAAATAAACGAATGACAAGATCACTGATACGATAAGAATAGAAGCGTCGAAGCGGTTGGTGGTGGCGTTGAACGATTCGACTGGACGATCGCGATGATCGATGTATCACTGACCTTAGACCGGAAGTTGCTCCCCTAGCTGACGGACGCGCGGGAACCGAGGCTCATGTCAAGAGTCGTTTAGACGACAACGGGCTACCGGCGAGCGACTTTGCGTGATTGGACCTCGTGATCCTTTGGACTCCTGCCGCGCTCTGTACCGTAGCGGAGCGCGCGTACCTTAGCGGAGCATGCAACGACGCCGACGCCGACGCCGACGACAGGAGGCCACGGTGCACCTGCGCCTTGACTCCTCTCGTCCTCCTAGCCGAGTGGCCCAAGCCCGTTTCAAGCGGATCGAGCACCTCGGCTCGCCCTTTGCCCTTCGCCGCGCCGTGTTTCAACCATTCACGCCAAGGCAACTCGTCCTCTTCCTTTTACAATGAATTCTTCGCCGTGAAAGCATAACGTACGAGTCTGTGGCTCGCACACTATGCACGATGGGCAACGCGACCAAAATGTCCGTTCGCTATGTCTCGCAATTCCTCCCAGCGAGATTATTTATTCCGGTCTTTTAATTCCTGTAGCGCAAGTTCTTCTTTCTACGATTTAAGCTGCTTTCCGTTAGTTCTGACACCAGCTAAAGACAATCGAGTTAATCGCGTGTAAATGTGTATGCGCGCCTGGGAAATTTAAATGTAGAATAACGTACAAATTCGAGAGTACGCGAAGTTATACCTACAAAGTAATCAAATATATCTAGAAAGTAATATATTTAGAAAAGCAGCTTCTACTCACGTTATGTTCCTTTAATTTTATTCGTACAACAGATCAAAATATGTACCTACGAAACGAGTGGGAATTTTCTTGAATTTCAACGGTATGAACCTTTTGCTTCGTGGCAACTATTTCACCCGTTGATAGTTTTCACGAATTAGGTATAGATTCTGTAACAAGAATTCTTTTAATCCGATAAGAAGATCATCGCGATTAACTCCGACGGTAGATATACATACGTAATACATACGCATTTTAATAAACTGCATAGGCTGTCGTTTTAAATCGACTAGAATGACCGAACGACGTATGTATGTGACGTTACGAAGATAGAATGCATTTACAAAGTGTTCGTATTTGCTAAAAATTACTCGTTCTTTCTAATATATTTATTTATATATTATTTTGTTCGAAAAATCAAGAATTTAAAAGAAAGATCGAACCGATCTCGTTCGCCGGGTGCTGTAATTGGCAGAGTTGGCTAGAGATTGCTCATTAATGGCATCCCGTTGGGTGGCTGTGGTAAGGCAGCAGAATTTTGGTTTGCATTATAATGCTCGGAGTGGCTTTTGTTCGCCCCAGACATTGTGGATGGAAGAGCTGGTTTTGGTTGAGGCTGGGGAATGGGGACGGATAAGAGGCCTAAAAGATTAGTTCTAACTCATTCTGTCGGGTTTCTACGATACTTTAAACGACCAGGATCTCCTGATTCTTCGTACCTTTCGGCCATTATCATAAACATCCATTTTAAAAATGCCATTTATCGTTTCTGCTGTTCCCATCTATAAAACTGACAAACAAATCTTTTAATGCCACTTTTTATATTCCAACCTGGGAAACAAAAGCGGAAAATTTTAGAGCTTACAGTCTCAAAAGCCCGGAATAAATTGCCGCAACAAACGACGGTGCTTACAATTGCGCCGTTCTGCTCGAATTCCCAGAAAACTGACGTTATTATATGGGAACGTTTCCAGTCAAAGTAAATATACATCGAGAACTTGCTCCGTTCCTTGCATACGTTCTTGTCGCTTGTCCATTCACAAATGGGATCACCCATCTATACGACGTAAAAGCTATTCTATCGTTAGTTGTGAAACTAATCCCACGTCAGCCACGTCAATTACCTATACGAAGCAGCGCGAAGCAAGTATCATCGCTGTTTCCTTGATAATTTAGCCAAGTTAGTTATCTAACAAGAATTATAGTTGGCGAAATCAAAAGACGGTTAATCAATATAGAGATTCGTCGAATTCGATGAATATCGGATATCGAATATGAATATTCAGTATTATTTAACCTTAGAGCCTTGGAGCGTGAAACTCTCGTTTGTCGGATGTTTCGTGTTTGATTATCGACTATTAAGCAAATATGTACAATAATACGGTAAAATATTAACTACGGTGGAATGTGAAATATTTTATCATAGAGAGAAAAACTGAGTACGGCAGATTCTGCAAATATTTGTGTCGAAAGGATATCGAACAACGTTTGTGTTCTAAAGTTAACTTCCAACGTCGCTTCGAAACGTTGATTTCTTGATAACGGTTGCGCCATTGAGACACCCTGCAATCTTTTAAGCGCGTCCTTTTAGTATCGCAATTTGAATAACAAAGTTCTCTCACAATACAAGTTTCCTTACATTTTGCATAAGCCTGCAAGGAAGTATGATTTCCGGACAACTGATAATATTTTCCAACTCGCGATGTTTGCGTTACGTTTCCCCTGCTGATGGGGTGGTTTAAAAAAATGTCACGCAATGCTCCGAAAAAAACATTTATTCAAAGACACGTGACCTGCGACGAAACTTCGAAATTACGTTAGACGGCCGAGTGGAATGTTTAACGCGTGGCGGAAATATATATCCGAGTCGTTATCGAATCGTTATCGCGATCGACGCGCCGATTCGTCGAAGAGCGAGAAAATTTAATAAAAATGAACGAATGCGAAAGATGAAACGCGAGAGACAAAGGACCGACGCGGTAACGAGATATCGTGGGCGCGTGACTACGAATGTTTCAATGTCGATCGTAGAACGCATTACGATGAAAAGGAAAGGAAAATAAATACATCCTCGCTGCCAAATTATCGTTCGGTTTGCATTCGTTGAATGGTTTGCGGATCCTCTAGTCAAGGTCCATTCAATTCTCTCGGGTTGCCCGCTTCCCGTTGCGGGTTTTTCAATCGATGCGTTTCATCCACATCCCCCGAGCAAATTAGTTTAGATTTAACGATGACGTTGTCTGAAACGCGCTGCTGTTTGTTCCGAATAATTCAATACCGAAGCTTCATTAATCATGTCTACGTAGTTTCCAACCGCCGTAAATTCCATGTACGTGTGAAAAACGAATTCCATTGTTCAACGTTTCCAATCGTCTCGATGAAAATCGTCTTCGCTATGTGAAACTGTGTAGTTACGAAACTACTAGTCGACCACTTACATCGTAGAAACCTCTTATCCTATATCCTATATATTGTACAAAAATTTCTAAAATTTCATTAACGCTGAGTAATAAGATGTTTCAAAGTTTGAAGCAAATTTGCAAATAGATATGGACGTTGCATGATGTTTAATACGAGCATGTACCTCACAGAGAACGCAAAAGAATTTAAATAGTTGGTTATTTGTATTTCGACTTGTTATACGCTTAAAATGATATACTTTATGCTCATCGTGTGTACCAACGTTTTTACTACGTACAGCAAGTATTGTAATTTTTATACATATTTTTAGATTCACCTGAACCGTTACCAAAATGTAATATCGACAGTCGTGTCTCGTTACATCGATAATGAAATTTCAAAGTGTTTCATATAACGTTATTTATATAACGTTCGTAGAAAATTCCTATGGCCGGCGTTCGAATGAAACAAAAGAGAAAGATACGGAAACCTTACAATTTTTGTTGAATTTGCAATTGTTCTCCGATTCTAAAATTTCTGGAAAAGATATAAAATTATTACGCTCGGAAGAGATTAATTATTACGCTCGGTATATTTATTATTTAATTAACATAAAATGTTCTCTTCCGATCGACAGCAGCACGAATAGGATATTTCGATCGCTTAGTCGTCAATTCTCCGTTTCTTCGCGAACTAGTTCCCATAGCGGAAGTTACGCGTATCCGGTGCCATCTCCGCGAACCACTTAACAGTCAACGCTACCCAACGGCAAACCTCGTTCGTAAGTCTCGTGATCGTGTTTCCTTCTTAATTAACTGGATCGTCGGCATGCGTGAACTATGTCGCGACGTGTTATCACTAAAAACATCCTTGTTTCTGGATTTATCGATTTATTTGTTCGAAACGGTAGAACTATCGGCGAGTAAAGTATAAAACGTATAGCAAAAAAATCAAAATCAAACGTATATGAAAGGAAATACATGACGTGGGAGAAAAAAACAAGCTTTTGTCCATACCTGTACACGCTCTGTCTGGCTGAAAAATAACGAAATTTTTTTTTTTTTTTTTTCAATTGTACAAACGCCATCTACAGATCGTTCTTGCGCGTGGTTATGTTTACGTGTACAATTCCATTACAACAGACGTATTCAGATATAAGTTATAACGATCAAAGCGACGCTATCTTACGATGTACGTATATGTTTGCCATAGTACACAGCATCGGTTTCTGTCGATGCATCTATTTATTTTAGCGCGATTCTACGCGAACTTTTGAGACGAAATGAACAAGTTTTGTCTATACGATCGGTGTTTCGATCGTTATTCGCGTTAAAGGTCGTTCGATCGCTGAAACATGTGTCGTTGTATTGGATCAGTAGAAAGGAAAAACTACAAATTGGTCGTTTGGACAAATCTAACAGTTGTAGTATTAACCGTTGCCACGTTCCTTTTGTCTGTCATTTGTTATTTCTTCTTAACCGTCTCGGTTTTTATTTATCGACGCAATGCACTCGTCCGACCGGCGCTATATTCCATCCAACAGAATGAACTATGCCAACGAAGATAAATTATGCAACGAGCTTCTGAACGGTACTCTGTTATTCTATAATGTATCCACGTTCATCGTGTAATAATTTGCGGCACGTTACTTGCAACTTGCAACGGAAAGAAGTTTCCTCGTTAAAACTAACAAAGAACACCCAGACGGACAGCAATTATGTCGCGTCTATTAAATGACCGTTTAATTGTAATACAATTTTCACGGTGTCTTCGATGCTCCTCGCTTAATTGCCGGACACTGTGCCCTTTTTAATTTTGCCAGACTACGGACAATGTCCGATACGTTTTAAACTCTGCGAGCTCGTCCGGAGAACTTACAACGTTCGGATCTACTCGCGAAGAACTTCCTTTTCAAACCGTTGAATAGGATTCCCTTCACCGGCCGCGAACTCAGAACAAAGGCGCAACTTGCCATCGAGAAAATTTATTCTCTCTCTATACACGTGTTAACCGGAGAATATAATTTCTACGAATACAACGTACAGCCCGGTATTTTTTCAAAATATCCCGTGGGATAAAAAAAAATAGAGGAAAAAGTTGATTTCCCGAGCACGTTATGAGAAATCGATGCTTAACGAAGTCGGTTCGTTACAATAATTAACTTCATTGGAAAAGTCAATAATCGACGCACAAGGTACTCCAATTACGCACGCACTGTTAAAATCGAGGAAGCGATGTTCGATTAAATCACGAAGCAAAATTTATATCATATAAATACGTTTTAATAAGTTCCTTAGTTACTACGGTGTTGTATAGCGGTGATCGATTATTTACCATGTAATTTTCTAATACAAGCAGCGTTGATATTTAACGATCTCTATCTCGCTAATTAGTACCACTTATCAAGCTGCATTATCTATCTGTTCGTTGTATCTCCCTAATCAGCTCGCTCCAACGATACCAAAATATAACAAATTACTTTCGTAATATGATAAACTCGCGTAGCATACGCGCGCAGATTTTCTATGCCGGGTATTTAAAAATTTTCGCGAGCCACGGCACAGCGAAAGAGCGTGGACGCGGAGCACTACAAAGGCTAATTAAAACGCAGAATCGTTCGCGTTTAAACGTCGATCTGGTCGCTTTAACAGACCTGGTTCGCGCCCCTTTGTCACGGGTAGAAGTCCTTGAAAAGTTTCATCCCCTGGTTGGAGGGGCGCTCCTTTGAGGAAGTCGCGAGAATCACCGGGAACGCTGCGTGTAGCCTCGTTTAACCAATGTCTTTGTCTATGGAGGGGGTGAAGGGTTGCGTAACGTGACACTTTGCGCGGCTTTGCACACGCTGCGTGGCCACGCACGCACACAGACGTAGCTGGCGGGCTCTGTCGGTGTACCGCGTGAGCAGCCACCGTCGCCGGGGGTTTGCAGAGGGTGAAGCAACAGCGAGCGCCACCAACTGGGTCAATACTGACGTCCCTGTCCTTCGTTCGTTCCACTCCCTCCGCCTAACTCGCTTCACTTCCATGTTCTTGCCACCCTTGCACCACGTTCGCGTGGCTACGCCAAAGAAAACGGCCGTTCGTGCGTCGACTTCCGCGATGAGGAGAGAGAGGCGTACGTACGGTGAACCAAACGAACAGCTATACTACTCGTTAGTCGATCTGCTCGAGCTAATTTTCTGCTTGGAACGGTCGAACGAGAGTCGTCGTTGGGCAGCAGAAACTGGGTGCAATGGGATGCGTAGGCTAATTCGGTGTTAGGCAACGACAAGCTTCGAGTTTGACTTTTTCTTTTCTGACGCGTCGTAGGCACGTTCAATGTACACGATTGATCGATAAATCTTTGAAGATTCGCAGGAAGATGAAGAACGGAGATGCGATCGATGGAGGAACCGTGGAACGAGGTGTATAAGTAGATCGAGCTTTAAATAGTAGCGATCTTTGGGCGTAGCTTTTTTTTTCCTGAAGTTTCTTTCAACGTAACAGATAACGGAACCTCTTAAGATTTAATTAGAAGAAAGTAGGGAGACGTGGAACGAAGCGTGCGGAGTAAATCGAGTATTAAATAGCAGCAGGTTTCCTTCTAGGACTAAACATCTCGTTTCTTAAGGAAATTTGGAATCTGTCGTTCGCGGTATATCTCTGAAAATTAATACGCAAAATCGAGTCTTCGTTCACGAAAAATATTTTAAATCTACGATGGATCGTGAAAGTTGCGTGAATTACTATCCGAAATTCAATCTAGATTTTTCAAAGTCGAGAAGGATTTCGAGAAAGTCGAGGATGAATTGTGGATGCGCGGCTTGCATACTGTCGCATGGAATCCATTCTAGATTTCCAAAGCCTGGCAGGAACTTCAAGAAATTTGAGATCCAAGGTACATTGAATCGCAGCCGTACCGGTTCGCCGCAAGACGAACGAGATTGCGATCTTTCGAGGAAACTCGACGAGCTTACGCGACGCGCGGAATTATCGTAGATAATTTGAACAAACTTGATTTTACGGGGGAACATTGTACTCGTCTATCGTGAATTTTTGTTAAAACGAGGACACAATTGGTTCAGTTAGGATGGCGATTCGTCGTTATCCAAAGAAACTCGGCAGGAAGAAACGAGAGAGAAGGAACGTATTCCTCGCGAAGATCGAGCATCGTTTTTCTCTCTATTTGGCAATGCTAGAAAATACGAAAGAAACGAGAGAAATTAATCTACCGACGTTCTTTTGGCGAAATTGTTGTTTCTCTCGTTACACGGGGAACGAAATACGTCGGTTCAACGCGAGCGGCAACAAGATGTTACGCTCTATTTGTAACGTTCGCGTTTTGTTTTAATTAACGCGTTATTTCGAGACGCGTTGGCCAGACTGCGTTTTCACACGTCATTGCCCTCTTGTACTTACTAAACGCGAAGTAGCGCGATTCATTTTCCTAAACGTTTAACGCCAACTCCTTTTATTTCGTAACTTGTTTTTCCTAATTTGTCCAGCTTCCTATAACTGCTGCTATTTTCCTTTCTTTTTTCCTGTAAATGTCATTTTCTACTAACAAGCCGGCCGTTTCTCATCGCCCCTTTGTTTCGATTCGAAGAGAGAAATATCGGGGAATAAAAGAAGATCGTCGATGCGTCAGTTTTCCAAATTGGATACAACCCGAGGCCGAAGAGCAACAGGGAGCCAGGTAACGAAGAGAAGAGAATTGAATTTCCATTGGGCGAGCGTATAATGCATCGAAAAGCGTGAAAATGAAAGGAACGTATCGTAATGGATAGAAAGTGGTAGCTGAATAATTTACTTGCTTCGTCTTTGACTAAGCCAAGTATGTAGAAGCAAGAATGTACGTGCAAGAGCCAGACAGAAGGGTATAATTGAATATTCTGTTGGAATTGTATTCACCCCTTGACGACGGCTCTTTGTATCTCGTACGGGCCATGCGTTTTTCATCTCCCATAAGAAATATTAACGCGCTTAACAAGCTGACTTTATGCTATCGACTTATTCGTACAAAAGAATACCACGCTTTCAGCAATCGTATCTAATACAACGAAGAGGGAAATGGATCGTTTATTTCGGAAGCGGTGTAAGTTCAATTTTTGGAAAGAAAATTGAGAAAACGAAAAATTTTCACTTTACCGTAAACTTCTTGTTTATCAAGAATTTGCGAATTAATTTTTGAGATATTCGTGTCTTTTTTTTCTTTTTTTAATCAATTGAAATGTTAATAAATGGAATTGCATAATCGTTTATTTTTCGAAATTGACACGAGTCAATTTTCTGTGATCTGTGTCCTGATCAAAAAGTCGACGCATCAATAATAATTAAGAGCAAATCTATCATAGCGAGTGTAATTCTAACTTCGGTATTTCACTTGTACCTTGCATTTACGGACACGAACGAGTTTAAATACCTAAACTGTTCTGACACTTATCCGATTAAATTGTTCCAATTAAACGCAATAATAATTGCATTTGAAGTATTGTTAAGCGAACGATAGTTTTACATTTCTTATTGGGTTGTATCGAAGCACGAATCTAAGATCGTAGAGAGCATTATATTTATATCATTGCTATCTCGCTTTCTTTTCTCAATGGACAATCTCTGACATAATGATACAATAATTTTAATTCATTCACTTTTGTTTCATTTATAAATTCTGAATAATTCAAATGTAATGAATTGCACGATTCAGTAATTTTAAATGTGTAAGTCCATTCGTCACCCTGAGAATCTATATCGGCCTAATTGATTCTCAGAAAAACTATTTGCATAATGAATTTACATTTACATAAATACGTAGGGACACGAACAAACTACAAGGAGACCTTATCAGAACTTCAAACACTTTGGTGTTTCAAAATAAAGGAGAATGAACTTACGCCACTTTCAAAATAAACGAACTATTTATAAATCGTAGGGAACCTCAGATTGTTAGACTATTAAATACTAGAATAATGTTGGGGCATTATCGAAATAAACTTTTATTCCAATGGTTATTCAAATAAAATGTTTATTTCATTTGTTAATTATCCTGTTACTTTACATTAAATGATTTCGATTCAAGTAATCGTGTATTTGAAAAATAAATTATTTTCTTATTTGTTGCTTCATTTGGAATTTAGATATTTGATATTTACTAGACTTTTTGATATTTAATATTTGATATTTAATTTTCTCCGTTCCAAAATCACAGATTTCCGGTGATACGTATCGTCGGCGATGTTTACACCTGCCGTAATGTTCATATTCCGATGGCCTATTTTAATTATTAATTTTATTCGATTTGTGTTCGACAGATATATGTATAATAATGTACGTGCATAATGCCATTGGCATTCATATTGTACATTGTAAACATGGTTGATTTCGTTAACAAGTGCTCGTCTTCCATCATCAGGTCCAGTTGAACGACTGTTTTTTCCTTTCTCTACTATAATTAATGGTCATACAATTCTCATGAAACGTTTGAATTGCCAATTGTATCAATAACTTGCGAATATATTCCGAATAATTTGCAATAATTTGAATGTCTATCGTATGTGTATACATATATGAAAAGCTTTTTATTTTCCATTATTATTTGGAATTACCGGTTGAAAGTAATTTATTTCTCCAATAGGATATTCGGATTTATGTTTCTGCGATCATTCTTACCTTGGAATAAACTCTTTTCTTCTTTCATTTCAAGTAATTACTTATTTACTTATAATTCTCAATGAAATTCTCAATGTAAAATTCATCCAAATAAAAGAAAAAGTAATTACTTATTATTTTTACTCGTTATTTCTATTGCAAATAAGAGGTGCCCAATCTTGACGGGTGATTGAAGTAGTACGGGAGGCAGCACCGATTAATTGTAATCTAAACCGTGAGTTAAAAAGAAGAATCGTTTTGCAAACAATTTTGTATTATCAACGAAGAAAAGTTATTCCAAATGAAAGCAAAGGTAATCCATGGAAAAAAAGACGATAAGAGATACCTAAAAAAGTATGTACCATGTATCGAAGGAGGCGAGAGAAGAGACATTAGATATTTTTACAGTCTCGTTCGTTATTACTGTCAACGTTATTAAAAACATGTTTGCGAAAGGTATTTTTAATTTAACGAGGGAGGTCATTACGTGCATATTTCTGCGATTTTAATTATGGAATATATCATACGAATAATAATAACTACTGCAAGTTAAATTAGCAGGATGAGTTGCAGCGATTCTTTGTCTTAAAATTGCTCACGGCACTGCGTGTAGTTTCAGTCCCGCGACACCTGTAGTCAAGGGGTTAATGTCTTAATGCTTGTAGTCAAAGGGGGTTGAAGTACAGTTAATTGAGAAATTTAATTACCTTACGCCTAAGTACGATGACAAAAGTACAATCCATTCGACAGAGGACATTGTTTCATAGAATTTATGTGTCATACTTATCGTGAATTCCTGGCAATCTAATTTTTACCAAGGTTGCGAATTAATGACGAAAAGAAACATGTTTGATGAGAAACGAAAGCTGCGAATGTAAAACAAACCTAACACGAGATACTGGTGATTTTTGGTGATTGGAATATTTATTTCTCCGGTATTGTGCCAGCTGGATCGTGTGATAAATCGATAGTCACAATGATGCGAGTCGAGATTTTGAGAAAGAGGATCCGGTCGCGTATTTCGACTCTTCGAAATATCATTCCCTTGGTTTTATAATTAATTCATTTGTAATTTCGTTGTGACAGTTAGTCGTAGAAAGTTTGCCGCGATACGTTTTCATAACCCGAGGAAAATACCATGAAATTTGTATAACGGCGAACACAGAACGCTGTTTCATCAAAAATATCGATGGACCGATTTACGCCACTATGATTCACGACCACCGTCCACGTATAAGCGTGGTATTTAAAGCTCGCCGCAGCTTCGTGAAAACGATTAAAGAACCAATGGATATTTGTAGCGTCGATAACTGTGAACGTGAACCAAGGACACGGTATAATTGATTACCGCAGCATCCGGTTTTTTGAGGACGATCGTCCAAGTAAATGGAAATACGAACGATTCGAGGAGAGCGACAAATCTGGAAGGATTCGTGGCACGTTCGAGCCGCTCATTAACGCGTTTACAAATACAGAGGATTGCATTTACATGGAAACGGGATTGTTAATTACCAGCCTGCTTCTAATTCCGTTAAATCGTCGTAATTTACCTTTTCAGCTTTATTTTCTAGCTTATCAGAATGGCCTCTGAAAACCTACTTTTATCAGAATTCACGTTAAATTCAGGTCGCACACACAAACATACACATCACGTACGTAGATGCATCGCGTCGAACGAGGAGAACGCAGAAGCGAAATTTCATTTGAGAAAGAAACTGAAGATCGATGAATAAAATGGCGGGGGGGGGAGGAAGGGAGCTAGCGAAATATGCGATCCGAGGCAACGCGCGGCAATATCGCAATCAAATGCAAATAACGCGAGATACTGGAACGAGCTTCGGCAATTGTCTTGCCTCGTCGATTCAGAGAACGCGGAAAGCGCGAGGGCCGATCGATCTTTCGCGAATGTAAGTTCACGCGAAGGAAATATTCGCGAATGTACGAGGCATCGATCGAAGTCTAAACGCCGAGTCGAAAGCGTAACTTGCAGCTGGAACTCGCGGACGCCGCAGCCACTTCTCCGAGAAGGTCTTAATTATAACTTGGTGTCATTTTTATCGCAATTAATCTTGGTCCTAACATGCTTGCGTGTCTGCAACGCATCAAACACGCATCCACTACTCTTGGCACTTTAATTATAGCTGGCCAACTAGAAGTTCGTTAAACTACCTGCTATCACGGTAGTTTAATCTTTTTCTTGTCACTTATTCGCGCTCTATACCGCGTTCACGGATGCTACCAACAGCTATCGATCGGATATCATCAATTTGTAATTAGCTCGACACATGTAAAGCTTTTTCTTTGGAATTCGTGTTCGACGAATCAACGTCGACCGTTAAATTCCACAAACCGATCGTTATCTATGCTAAAAAAAAGAAGCCATCTTTCGTAGTACACGTATTACACGTTGAATGATAATAAGATACGCGATGAAGATATTAGAATCTTGTTAGTCGCGAATCGTATCTTTTTCTAAGCATCTACGATCGAAAAGACTGACGCAAAAGTTAATGAAAATATTAAAGAGAGTAACTTGTGAGATTAAAGATACACGATTTCTACGCCCATCTCGATAAAAATCACCATTAATTTAAACAAAAATTACGTACTTCTGATAACCGTGAAATCGACAAATCTAAATCCTAGGGATTTCCATAGGTGTTGCACTCTTGTCAAGTTGTAATTTAAAATAATTGTCAGTGAGCCTAGTTTGAGTCTAATTTTGATTTAATTGGAGTCTTTGGCGATCGCTATAGTTTATCCAACTTCGTATAATAATTAAGAAAAGCAGGTCGAGGAAAAGATTAAGAGGAAAATAAGGAGCGATGAGAGACCAGATGGCTATCAAATAACACGTAATTTTGGACGACGCGTTACACGGTATCAAACAGTTTATCCTGAGCAACACCTCCGACACAGGCTTCCACTTGCCGTAAAGTGGAGCGCGGCCACTTAACGAGTCGAAAGCTGTGCTTTCGCGGCTGCTTTGAATACCAACACGCTGTGTCAGCAGGCAAATCGATGCCTCCTACGATGAAAAATAAAGACGTGGAACGTGATGCACCCTGGTAAACCGTGATTTCTCGTAAAACGAAGCCGCACAATTCGCAACCGCCGCATTGATCTTTCTCCCTTGTCCAGTCGAGATTTATATCGCCGGTTCGAGCGTCACACCGCGCACCAAATCTCGTCCAAATTGAAGAAGAAAATACTTGTCGGACCAGTTGTTGCGCTTTGTTTTCAAACAGCCGACGTTCCTTTCTCTCATCTTTAAATCTGGCTAAATATTCAATTACTTCGTTCGTAGATGTCTACGGACGTTGTATTCGTATCGTCGAATTATCATAAAATGTCAAGAACACGAGAAAAATTGGAAACGCTTTACAGGTTTTTGGGGAACGATGAATTTTCTGGGCGAACTTTGCAAGGTTAAAATTTAAAAGGAGAAATTTCGATGAACGTGGAATTTTCTTGAAAAAGAGGCAGGAGGATTTTCGGAACGCAGGAGTTTTTGGAGAATTTTAAGCGCCGTGGACATATAAAGAGAAGTAATTGGAAAAATTAAACGTTGGAAACTAGTAACGACAAGTTTAGATCTTCTTGATACTAAAATTCGAAGTTTCTATATGTGGCGAAAGGTGATAACCTTTTAATAGCACGAGATAACGAGTTTCGAACAGTTAGTTTCTCGTAGATTTTGCAGATGAGGTAGCCTAAAGAAATGCTTAATGATTTTAAACGAATGAC
This sequence comes from Bombus pyrosoma, assembly GCF_014825855.1. Lineage (NCBI taxonomy): Eukaryota > Metazoa > Arthropoda > Insecta > Hymenoptera > Apidae > Bombus > Bombus pyrosoma. The sequence goes on along the minus strand of NC_057781.1, from coordinate 7,690,532 downwards.
GATTAAGATCGGTAATTTGGTCAAAAATTTCGATGCTCCCGTACAATTGTTCGTGGATAGCGAACGCTCGATTAACCTGGAGATTGGTTGGCAAGGAGGAAGTAATTTTGCTGTCCATTTTCGCGCTGATAAATAGCAGCTGTTCGTACCGCATTAACGAAATGGCTGACATTTTCTTGCGTTCGACGCGTCCCATACGCTTTGCAAACTCCATTTTACACGCACGGATTTACTAGTATTCTGTTTTGCTTTATCCTGCGAGCACGAAATCCCATCAGACTCGTAGTTGGAAAGTTTCCATACACGTCCCATCGATGAAACTTACTTTAAAATTAGTAATTGGTTGTGAAAGCGTATGCGTATTTTCCTGAATAATTTGTTCCGCATTCTAGAATCATCGTCATCTGTATTCGTCTACCGTAAGTAACTTGTATCGATCAAACAAAGAATCTAGCAAAGAATATACAAATAGGTAAGAAGATGAAAAGAAAGAACTTATTCATCGAACTGGGAAAGTAGCATAGAAATATATTTTCTCGTGAGAACTTTTCTGCATCATATTTAAGAAATTCCAAACTCCAAGTTACCTCCTTCTCTTCATCCTTTTCCTCCTCCGTTGCCCACAAAACGCACACCCAGTGGCGCTTTATGAAGATATTCGAACATACGACCGTGCGTTCGAATCGGCAAAATTTTGTTAATCTTAAACGCGGGTAATCGAAGGAGGAAGCGGTAACAGAGGCGAAGAAAAATTTCCGTGTCGTAAATATTCTTTCTGAGCAATTACTCAGGCATCACTTGATACTCCGATTTCACACTTCCGCTGCGTGAACGTTCCAGCAAATACGATCCCTTTTGTTTTCCTATCCTGTGTTTCGAGTCGATGGAACCGACCTGTGTTTCCGTTATTAATATAGCTGGCGGCTGAAAACGATACGCACGCTCTGTTTAAAATCAATCTTACTTAATTACTGGCCGTTCCCACTCGACGGTTATAACTAGGCGAATGATATCAAACGATAAAGCACGAGCAAAGCTTTCCGCTTAATTAGCTGCAACGCAGTGACTGCAAAATATTCCATTAGATATTATTCACGATGAGAATCTTTAATTCTACGTTTCTGTCTTTTTTGCGGGGCTTCCACGCTAGTTCGTTTTGTTCGCAAAATTTCAACTCGCTGTAATTTTCCGCGTACGAAGTCGACGCCCGAGAATAATTACCACGTGGAAATTTCTCGTCGATCGGTCTCGGTTGATCGATCGTCGAATATTTTAAACGTAGTTCTGTGCCAATAACGTCCATCGGATGTCTCGTACGATGACGTATTACCAGCGACGATGCCAGTCACCGTATCTTCTCCTTTTCGTTGTCACAGTTACAGGCTCCGGTTGAACGTAGTCTGAAATGTAACAGGATTGCCAATATCCTATCTGTTAATTCGAACGTAGATCGCAGAAATGTTGAAATCGTTCATTTTATTGAAAATATGATCTTTCAACACCGACACAACATCGTTGGCAATGATCGACCAACGAACGTGTATCTAGCTATTTACTGTAATTTCATTCGTTTCGTACAAGGCTGGAAGTATTATTTTTCGCATTCTCCTCTCACTGATCGAATTCTACGTGTATCTCGATTTTCATTTTTCCCTCGATGCGTGCACATGTGTACATATTACTTTGACTGCCACGTCGAAATCTCGTGTTTCGCTCAGAATGCCACGGCAGTATTTTTATTGTTCAAAGCATATAATTGCAAAATAACAATAAATTGACGATGAAAGACAACATTCTTCTCCAATGGACCGTTTATCTTACGTGGCGTCTTGCTAAGAGTCGATAGCGACGTATTATAACAAGGCCTCGTTTATTTCGACGAACCATTCGCATTCGTTGTTTCGTCGTAAGGCAAAACGTGCAGAATATATCGTTGAAACGTGTAGAAGATATTAGTAAACGGTATTTGCTCGTTCTATGTATAATGGTAAGGTATGTGCACACTTCTAACTTCAATTATACGATTATAAAACAGCATTTACGATTATTTTCCAAGCTGTGTTTATAGTAATATTCGTAGATTACTCCTCAAAGATATGGATGCAAACACGGTGCACCGTTAGATGCAAGATTCGTTCTCATTTTTTATTTTATTAATGTTCCAATAAAAATGTGGAATTGTTCAATGGGGCACTTTTTGTTTCAAAGTATCTTCTATTTATCGGTTATTTTCAAAATGCCCAAACCGTCAAGTTTCGTACAATTTTTACAATTGTAAGAAGTTAAAGCGCTCCGGTCACCGATGACCAGAAACGGTGGAAAATTGGCCGACGAGAGAAAATTATCGTTGGACGGGACTGAACAAAGTTAAGACGATGCGTAATCATTCAACACCTTTAATTTTACACCGTTCTGTTTTTTTCCATCGAGAAAAGATCGTCCTATTTCAACCAACGCGAGAGTTTACGCGCGTGTATATCGCGATTCGATATTCGAACAGATTCTCTGCAACGTGAAGCGAAAATGGTTGAATTTTATGACACACAAATGCACGTCTATGCCTGTTTTTGCCACCCTCTCGAACATTTGTTCCACTGTTTATCCTGGCTTCGAACGACCAGTTTTCTATTTTCTATCGAACGAAACGACGCGACGCTATGGTTACACAGTTACCGATGGCGCTGCATAATTCAAGAAACGTACGGTGAAAGCACAATATCGAACGACGAATGTGCCGTTCTCTCTTTGACTTTCGTTTCACGTGGCCACGTTATGGAGCTGTAGCTTCTCCGCGATCCTACGCCACAAAGTAAGTTAACGGCTAAACGCGTAATCAAGTTACTAGAAATATACCGAAGAAACGTCTTCGTATATGTTTCAGTAACTTGTTCCTTTGATTTTCGGATAACTTTTATAGAGACTTGCTTTGCATGTCTGACGATATCGTTGAACATTCTACTTGAAAGGATAAAGCATTGATACACAGAGTAAAGTATCTGTATCTCTATTTTTATCGAATACTAGGATAATTAATAATTAAACGAACTCGTTTCAAAAAAAGGAAATTCTATTTGAACCTTGCATTTCAACCTTGTTTTCTGGCTTACAAGATTTCTTAATGGTAGAAATACAAAATTGGGTCGAAAGCGACTCGAAACAACCGCGTATCGTGTCAGAATATTACCAATCCTCTGATGACATCTATGACCTCTGGTAACCTATGAACCTGGTCGTTATTTTTACTTTAACGAACTGCAGTCTAATTCTCCGAGTAGTATCTATAGATTCTAAAAATTCATTCGCCTGATAACGAACACGTCGTCCTTTTCGAAAGAATTCGACGTAATCGAGTAGAATAGCTTACTGTTCTATTTTGAACGAGGAACCTAATCGGCGATTCAACCACCAATTAATCCACTCGATAATGCATTTCGTGAAGCTAGCAGGCTGGGAACATCAGGATCTCATTTAATTGGATTAATAATTTCATTTCTGTCCGGAGGAAGCGAGTTGAAGTATTTAAAAACTCGCGTCTCCTTTCCGAGTTTTTCGTCGTTCTTGTTCTCTAATCCGGCTCGTAGTGATCGAGCCAGCGAGGAAAATATCTCGTTTATAAGGAAGACGAACAGGAAAAGATATAATACCTAAATAAAGAAACGCGCGAAGCGAGAGAAAGAGGATAAAAGATCTGCTCGACTATGCGCATTATCTTTCGATCGTCGAAAGGGTTGAGACAGAGAGGGAAAGGGAGGCAGATCTTTTATTCGTCGATTTTCAGAGTTTCGGTCCACGACCGCGACGTCGTTCATAAATCTCCCCGAGCAATGCATACCAATGCACGGTGAGCTTTTTATAGAACGATTCACGAATCGCTAGAGACGAATGGCGCGCCGACTCGCGACGAAACCGATTCGTACGGACTCGTGGATCGAGGGAAGAAATCTCCTCTGTTCCCTGTCCTCCTCTTCCTTTTCCCATTTTCTCAATCCCTCTTGCTCTCCCTTTTTCTTCCGCTTTGCTCCTTCGCCTCCTTCCCTTCCTTTTTTTTTTACCTCGTTCTTCCTCCAACGCTGTCCCTCTCTTTATCCCCCTTTCGTTCATTTCGTTCCCCCTGTACCACCCACTTTTCCTTTATCGCCGTAGCACTCTCGCCCCCTGCCTCCTCTCTTGCTTTTCCATTTCTTCGGCCGCATCTCTGTGCGAGCAGTTCGCCCGACTCGGCTAGGGGAACTCGAAGACAATATAACACACAAAAGTCTCGCTTGGCTAGTCACTTACGTTTCCTCTTCCTCCCGGACTTGCAGCCGAGAAACTCGCCACCTATTTTCGCTCTTTTCACCCAGCCCCATCCTCCACTACCCGTTCTTCCGTTCTCCTTCGTCACGCCACCCGACTCGCACCCCGCCCAAGTATTACGCGCATCCTGTTCGTGATGTAAAGATCCCGACTTCCTCTTTCGCCAACCAGTTGCCTCTTTCTCCACCTGCTTGTCTTCTTCTTATTCTCTGGTATTATTTACCGAGATAAACAACCACCGTCTCGATTCGATCGATCATCTCCCAACTCCTTTTAGTTTCTCTTCTTTCGTTCCATAGAATCAAACATTAAACGTGTGCGATTGAAGAAAATGGAAAGGTGCGCTTCGTACAGTTGCCGATGCTACCTGATCGATATACAATGGCTCGCGAAAGTAGTCGAAGATTAATCGCAGAAAATTATCTATTGGGTCGGCACCCTAATTGCCACCTAATGACAAAACACCTAATGTCGTTAGGTGGTAATGACAAAATCCGCGATCACTTGGTTGCCAACCCAGTACATCACGCGGATTGTGCGAAATTTTCTGAAATCTCGTTAGCATCGTAACGGGACGCGACTGTCGCGATTGCGATAGTAAAATTGGGAAGCAATCTGCAAAACTGTAAAACTCGCTACCGAATAGTATTTGTTTCGACCACTCGCGGGGAGACGCGATCGTAAGAAAACACGTCAACGGGAGTCGTAAATTCCCGTTACGATTAAATAATCGACGCCACGAAATGATCGATCCCCTGATTTCTGTTACGATAATAGGGGTGGTTCAACTGAAATTACACTGAATTAACAGGTATAGAATAGTGTTTATTACAACAACTTTATATAAGAACAATGGTTACTCCGATGCGTATATCTGACTGATTTGAGGTATGAAACTCGTGTTGAATGAGTGAGAACTTGAGAGACTGAACTCGACTAAGACTGTTGACTGCGACTAAGACTGATTTTGGAGAGAGTGAGCAAAATGAACTCGACTAAAACTAAGACTGAACTAAGACTACGACTGCCGGGAGTATAACTGTTGATGACTGCTTGAGCACCCGCTCGAGAGTATAACTGTTGATGACGGCTTGAGCACCCGCTCGAGAGTATAACTGTTGATGACTGCTTGAGCACCCGCTCGAGAGTGTTGTACTGCCCTTAAGGTGTTTCGGAGGAAAGCTTGGTGTGGGTGTGCCCTTTGACTGATGAATGCGGATTCGTTGTTCACACTTTTCGTCCAGGAAGTGAGGGTAACGATCCGCGATGCTGATTGGTGATGACCCACTCTAATGAACAGAATATGCAGAAGATTCCTACCAACGTAGAGCGGGGATGGACTTTGCTCCTGAAGAAAGAAACAGTCTTTTCCGATGGACATGTGTTAGCTTTTCCCATCTGGTGACTGTCCGCTTACTCCGTGATTCTTAAGAGCGCCTAATAAACTCAAGGACTTTTCCAAGACCCAGCCGTAAACTGAAAATACTTCTAGAATTACAGAATTCTCTAGGCATGCAATTAGACTGGCAAACATGTGTGAAGACAATGAAGCTGAAAGTTGACGTCTTATGGTGGGTCCGTGGGTCTATTGAGAATCGGGAAGACTGTAGGTTGGCTGTTGGCTGCCAGGTAGCGAGGGCTGGCGTGCAGATGTCCCGCGCGACGTAACAGTATTCTTAAACGTACGATTACAATGCTGAATGCTGTCGCTACGTATCCTAACTCGTGTTCTCCGGTGGTCTTTGCCAGATGCGTGCCTCATATATAAATATCTTACAACTTGCGTGTACGTTTTTGAGTTCGTTTCAAATTTGTCCAGTGCAAACGCCGTAGTATCTCGTTGTAGCGCTAACGGGATTTCAAAATGTTTTATGGGACGTACACGTAAAAAGCGTTTGAAAGCGTTCGAACATTTTCACGAGCGATCGCGTGTATTTCACGCTTCACACCTGTATATTGTACACACGTCTGACTGGTTCGACGATCGAATAGGGGAGATTCGTTATAACTCCCAGGCGGTTATGGCACGACACATAACGACGATACGCTCGTGGCAACAACAGGTGTCGCAAATACATTTCGCGTCTATTATAACAATACGATCATTACCGAGCTAAATATTTACACGCGATCATCTTCGTTAACGATGATTATCGCCATTAACGCGCTGTCTAGCTCCCTGGGACAGACGCTGGCGTTTTGCCGATCAGCGTCCATGGCAAAAACTTCGATTCGACATAATGATCGTGGAACGAAGGCGAGGAAGAATCGCAGAAACATGCATTATTCGTGTTCGCGAAAGAGCGTGGATAGACGACGGCCGACCAACTTGGAAAATCTAAATATTTATATCGATCGTTCGTTGAGTAGAACTCGTGCATTTGAATATGCAAAATATTTGTTCTACGTGTTCGACGTTCTAGCAACGTCGCGAAAGCTGTTCCGCGAATGTGCAATTGAAAGCAACGTCAACGGTGTATTCTTCGAATGCGAATTCGCTGTGAAATACGTTAGATTGTTGCATAAGAACGCAGTTAACGCGCGTTTCATTAAGAAAACGTTCGAAACTCGATGAAAACGTTTGCACGGGTTTTCTATTGATGTACATAACTTTCTGAAACTGTCAATGGTGCCTGGTGTTCCAGGGCCAGTAATATTTTAATCGCCGTAAGACAGCTGGACAAATTTGCAGGTTTACGTTTCGAAATTATATTTACTAAGACATTAAGTAACATTTGTTATTGCTTGCGTAGTTTCTATGAACAAGGATCAACGACAAATGAAATATCATTAACATTAAGCGGAAGATCTCTTTTAACGCGATCGTACGTCGGGGGTTAAGTTACCTTAAACCAGTTGCAGAGAACGTTCAATTTTTCTGGCTTAAATTTTCCTACTTATTACGTTGTCCCGAAAGTGTCTTTCCTTTACAAACATGTCTTTTACAGCAATGCATCTTTATACGATGAAGCCTAATCTCTCAAACGTTGTGGTCTTTCGAACAAAGTGGATCGTACGTAATTCAGTAAAATTTATTTATTCTCTTTCCGATACGAACCGATGAAACTGAAATCCGTTTAATCGTAGTCAGAGTCGGTAGTTAGAGGCGTTGCTTCGAAAAACTGAAAATATGCAGCACGTACAAGAGTTTCAACCTTCGTTAGATAGTTCTGAAAGCGTCGTTCGTCGATCGTGGCACGGATTGATGAGACAAACGTGAACGGATTAAGTAGGACGAGCTGTTCCGATTCGTCTTTAGCACGAACGAATTTCTTTCGGCCGTTTCGTGTATAAAAGTTTTGCATAATCTTCGTGGAAGGTGAACAGATAAGATACTGGCAAGGATAAGGCGATAAAGATTACTCGCAGCTTTTAGGGTGAGATCCTCTCGGGGTGCATTAACGAAGCCCAGTAAAACTGCCCTGGCCGTTCCTTCCGAGTAACTTCGATACACGGGATGGAATATAAAACGCGTGAGAGAGCAGTGATTCATAAATAATCAGAGACAAATTGCACGGTGACTCGCGCCCAGACGGCTGGCACAGCGATATAAAAGAGGAATATTGGTCGTTTGGTCGTTCGGATTTACTTTGGACTACCTGGAAGCTCGCGGAAAGTCGTAAAAAAATTTCTTTCTTTCGACTATGCAAGTTCCCCTGGAATGGTAAAAAGATTTTTATGAGAATTCTCGATTCCTATTGCCGCATTATATTAGGAGAAAACCCAGATAGAGTATGATGCAATTATATCAGGGATAAGATTTTTCATCTCATTATCCACGATATTATGTTTGTATCTCTCGGATATATTTGTTTTATATTCTGAGAAATCTTTCCCCGCGAAACTTTGCAAAATATGATACGGATCTCGTTATCAAAATTAAGTATCCTTCGCTATTCTTCGCTAAGATTTCTGAATATCTAGTTGCGCGCTTTCTTATTAAAACTCCACTCTCTTGAGCAATTGTGCCAGCTTATGGGTATCGTAGGCTTATCGAAGTATTTTACAAGTGAATTTTACAGATCTACTGTTCCATTCGATGAATAGTTATATCGTACATTTGTGAAATCTTAAAAAGAAATCGATAACGAATGTCTTATAATTTGTCGATTTACCGATACTATTAGCTAATGAATGATTATACAATTTGTATAAAAGAATTGTATTCGGACCTTGTAAATCGCTTACGCGTTCAGAAGATAATGTTTTAATCTTAAGAAAGTCTGAACAACGGAGAAATGGAAATTAACGTGAAAATAATGGATCGTGTTGTACACTGTAACCTGATTTTCGCCTCTTAATCGACTCGCGGCCGAGATAGCCTTGCTACGAGCTTAACGTTACGTGGAAACTTGCTTTGATGTAATTAAAACCACGACGAGATACAGAAAACTTACCACGGTTAGGAAATTCACGTATGCTTGCACCGTATCGACTCGTTATTTGTGTTTCGTCCATTACGAGTTTCCATTACCAAGTTTTCATGCTTGCTTGGAAAACGCGTTTCCCTTTAACGGCTCGCCTTGAGGGCCTGTGCTCTACGATTCATTATAATAATTATCTTCGTAACGATACTACGCGAACGCCGCTCCGTGTCCTAACGTTAAAACGTAACGCGTTATCCGGTTAATTTTCTGCACAATCGTTTCAGTCATCTTGAACGGTTCGACAGTTTTAACGTTGAAGGTATCGGCTTGAAGTTTCGTTTACTTCGTTGAACAGAAGAGAAAATTGAATTACAGTGGCTGCCAAAATTTTGTCCACGTCGTTATATTTGTAACGGTATTCGCGCACCAATTAAGCGGATCGAATATAACAGGTGGTGCATTAAATTTTGCATCGTTTGGTAGTACCTTCCGTGAAACTATAGGAAATTTGATATTAATGGCAATGAAAAGAATCTGACGAGCAAAAGTGGAAAGTTTGTTGGTAAATATCCAAGCATACGTTTTGTGGTCACTGTATTTAGATTTTTCTTCGGTTTCCGTGAAACGTTGAGAGAAATACGGGGCAGACCCGACGAAAGAGGCAAGCAGAGAAAAATTGATTGGAAGCGTTTTAAGACAAATAACCGTAAAAACGAGCCGTGATTTCTGGATGCTGGACGTACACGACAATACACTCGAGCCGGCCGCGCCGCGTCTCCAAGTTTTAACGCAATAAAAGAAAAGTTACCAGTGGCTTTGAAGTTAGAAGGCTGGCTCCATAAAGCTTGGGTAAGAGCCCGCGGCGGAACGTTTGCTACCATTTTCTCGTTAACTTTCCGTTTTAATCACGCAGATAATTAGTATCAACGCACGCTGTTCCAATGCTGAGCCACCGAACCTATATTTTCATGTTAAACGAAAAGTTCCCACCGGGATTTATGCACGGACTTTGCAAAGTCTAATCAAAGTTCAGGTCGCGATATTTATTTCTTCTATCGAAAATTCCTATCGAATTAATATTCGTAAAATTATATTGAACACGAGGATTTTAGAGGCACGGATATCGATCGAGATGTTATCGCGAACCTAATGTACGAGATATTATAAGAAGTAAAAACATTGGAAATCGATTTCTGCGAGGTTAACGTATTGAATGACCGAAGAACTCGTTGCGGCTGCAATAAATCGCTAATCAGTTATCGAATGTTGAGTTCGGTCGAATCATTTAACCAACTTCCCACGTCAAAAAGTTTCCCCGATCGATTATCGTATCTGTCAAAATCTAGGTCTGCTTTTGAAGAACTTTTGCTATGTTTGTTACATTTTTATATAAAATTATCTCTTGTTTCTTCTCTCTTCAAGCTTCTAGATATTGAGAGTTCCGAGGTTTACATTTCTATCTACCGAATAGCAACGAAAGTTAAAAAGTGCAACTTCAAATCCGATCGTTGTACCTTACAGTGGAGGCGTTTCTCAACCAGAAAATTCTACGATGCGAGTAATTCATGCCAGTAATAACTGGGTGTTAGAAGTTAATAGAGACAAATGAATTAGTTGGGTGAACTTTAGTCGTCGCGTATCTGATGATATGATGCAATTTATTCGCGATATTTTGGATACCTTAAAAGTTAGAAGAAATTGTTGTATCAAAATATTAGCAAACCGAGGGACGAGTTAGCTCGGCTTTCTCCATCACGAGATTAACCAAAAAATCCTACGTTTCTAACCGCGCGAATAATCGCAATTCACCTAAGAAACCGTAGAAATTGGATCGGAGGAAGTTGCACGGAGAAGAGATCGAAGTCGTTTCGTTAATCGAACCTTTCTAAGGAGTTGCTTCTAATCAGAGCTACGCTTCGAGACGCTCCTTAATAGTGCATAAGAAGAGGATCGATAAAACGGTTGGTAAGAAACGAGAGACAAGCTAACCGACGTTAACTGCGACCGACTGTGCAGCAAGAGCCGTACGAATGAACATTTTCTCTGGAAAGGAAAGTAACAGCCAGACTCTGCTATGCTAAGTCAAGCCAAAGAAAAACACTGGAATGCCTGGCAATTACGTAACCACTTTTATTTTGCTGCGGTAATGGAAACAGCAAAAAGGCAACCGAACGAACAATAGGAGTTTAACTTGTCACGCAGACAGGAACTCTGTCCGTGAACACGTCCGCACCTGTTTGAATCTATAACGAGAAAAGCAGGGGGAAAAAGAAGAAAAGAGAGCCGTGATAAAATCGGAACTGGCTACATAGATTCTTGAACAGATTAGAAAATAGAAAGTTGTTCGACTATTTTCCGCGATAAGCGGAACAGGCTACATATTTGGCCGAATAACCGACTAACCGATTGATCGACTCCCAAGAAGCCAACTGACTGGTCGTCTCCGTCGATCGTTTTCAAACGCCGCTACAAGACGCGCCAAATTCGCGATCGAACAGCAATCTTTTTAACGTTCTTCGTTACGTGTAATAATTACGTTACGTATTAGGTTGTCCGAAAAGTTTCTTTCGTTTCATAAGGTGATAATAGACGAACGAGAATTTCTGTTTTATATTATTTTATTGAATTAGGTATCATCCATTTCGTTCTATTTCTATTGCTATATTCGCGCATAATTCGATAAACTAATATAAATTATTTCCTTATAAAACGAAAGAAACATTTCGCACAATCTAATACAAATATGTATCCATCAGTGTGGTACTACACGTCAAAGAATATTAAAATTCCGACGACAGAGAAAATAAAGAACGTTGCATTTTTATTAGTTATCGGTAATACTAAAAATCGAAGGTCCATCGATCGGCTGTTCTCGTCGCCGACTACAAAAGTGTCCGAATAGTCGGCTTAACCGACTAGTCAGCCACTAGTCGATACATCTCCAATAGGCGGTTTATGCAATGCAGCTACTTGCGTCGATAGTCTCTTTTGATCTATTCATCGTCTCACGCCTCTTCTCATCGACTGGTAGCTTTGCAGTTCGACTTTGATCCGCCTACGTTGCGTATGATCTCTTTTTCTCTTCCTAACGAGCTCTTTATAATAGAAACGAAGAAACGTACAGCCGGTTAAAGGTGACAAAATAAAAGACGAGATCGGTGACTCTGAAACAGAGCAACAAATCTTTCAACAAACAGAGAACAAATCTATATCTTTCGATAATCTGCAAAGAAACCCCGTAATAAAGTCCCCGGGAAACGTAAACTCTCCTACGAGCCGGAATTGAACGAAATTTGCGTGGTATTGCACTCGGTAAATACGCGACAACCCGTTCTAGGTATTTGGCGTGTATCTCTGTCGAATTGCGTGCTGCTACAATTTCTGCGCAAACAATTTAGTGATTCATTAGCGAAATGTCGGAGCTTACAACGCGAGTGTGTCAACTACGATCCCCAGTCGAATCCATCGTACGGTTTTATCGATACTAATTTATTATAAGAGAACACATCAATACCGAAGAGGAAGCGCAGAGAGATCGCGTTGTATTGATTTAATTACGATATATGCGGTGCGTATTATCTTATTGCTCGTTACGAAAACGATGAAACGTTGTTTTATTCATCATACGTTGATCCAGCAGGTTAGGTTTCGGTCGAGTCGATGAAATTCAGTTGGCGTAACAATTTTCTTTTTTTCCACCAGGCAAATCCGGTTATAGTTGTCGCTGTCGTTTTAACGATCATACGAGAACGGTCGGCAAACGGTGGCCCGGTGAACTGAAATAATTACAGGTCTAATGAATTATGCAGAAGCTGCCATGCGGTGGTAAATAAACCTTGGCCGATAAATATTCCACGTGGATAGATCGCGATAGGTGGCGGTGGCGTTATGACGGAGCCAGCGTCGAAGTGTTATTCGCGCCGAGAGATAAACGTACGCGAAACTGGATGATAACGAGACGTTAAATGTTCGAAGGATGGGTTTGGCGACGATTTATGGCGTCGTGATTAACGTACCGTGTGCGAACTGCTGATTCGATGGTGTAAGATAACGTGGAAAGCACGAGAGTAAACGTCACCGGGAGAACCACGAGAATAGATCTTTATCCGCTGTTCGAAAGGAATAAGAACGGATGGATGTTTCTGTAACTGCGGCACTGCTCATCTACAGGAAATTTAAAGATGCACAATCGCACAGAATGCTGATGACGTGACGAAGAGATACATAAAGTGTCCATGGTATGGTGCTTTGTGCGATACATGGTAAGAAAAACAATTTCCTATCGAGACTCTACTCTTTTCATCGTATTCTCAGAGATACGAATTTCCATAAAAATCTTCTGTCTATCTATAACTATTCTGTTTCTAATATATACGTATACATTGTGTATATACAGGGTGCGATCGAATAACATGTACAAGCAGGCACGAGATCATCCCTTGTGGAAAAAGTAATATATTTATGTATATTCTATGGATCTAAATAAAAAAGGAAATATTGTACAAACATAGAAGATCTTGCAGAAAAGTTATGACAAAAATACGAAATACGAAGGGAACGTTAAAGAACTTGCCGTTACTGTTACACAACGTAGGAACCGATATTTACGTTTAATCTACTTATGAGACCTGCGATTACTATTTTATGTCGTTAACGATCTTGAGGTTGGTATCTGCCAGCACCGTTAACGAGTTGTTTTCTGCCAAAATACCTCGATTACTTACGAATCGAGGGTATGTGCGGATATACTCTTTCTTGTAAATATCGTAAATAATTAGTTAATAAAAAATAATGAATAAAAATATTGTAAATTCTTTCGTTGTATCGCAGTAACAACAAGTTCTTTACCATCCCTTCGTGTTTCATTCCTCTTTTCTCGTTCTTTGTCGTAACTTTCTTATAAGGTCTTAAACGATCTACGTTCGTATAGCATTTTCTCCGTATTTAGAGCCGTGGAATAAAACGACAAAGGTTCGCCTTTAAAACCTGGGACATCCTGTATAAGTATAAATTCGTCCCGTTTTATGGACCGATTACGCTTAACTTAACAAACGTAAAAGCAAAAAGAATTTACGTTACGACCCGATACGTACTCGTACACGGTGGAATAGAAAGCGAAATTAATTAATTCGAGGCTAATTCCAAGAGGCTTCTGTACTTGTCTGTTTAGTAAAATAAATCAAATGGCACGTCTACGCGTTAACGTAATACGTATCGAAAGAAACGGATGAAATTTGTTATTTTCTCTGGTAACGCTTCGCATGACAATTAAACGGATAGGGAAATTGTTGAAGTTGCGAAGCTTTATCGTGAGAAATTGCCCGGAATGTCGCAGGTTAAGAAAGAAATATATGTATATTTGGCTAACGAGTTGAACTGTTTAAATCGTTTTGAAAGATTTCGCGAAGGATCTCAGTCCGCCAACTGGGTCGCGTCTTGCGCTACTATTTCTTACACGGAAATTACCTCGGGCTCGGAATTAGAAGTTTCCGGAAAGGATTAACCTTAGCTATATCGATTTTAATTCTAACGAATGTAGTGAAGAATAAAGGATCCGTGAATTCGAAATGTCGAGTTACTCGATGTGCTATTAATTCTAGTCAACCCTTCCTCACGCTCGTAGATATACAGTGGCTATAAAAAGTATTTACCATTCTACTTATTACAGCACTTACCATTTAGTAGTACTTTCGCGCGATTAAAAATTTGATGCTACGAGAATGGAATGCATAGAACTTGGCAGAAAGATGCTTCGTCACGAAGTATGATCACGCGTAAATACTTTTTGCAGTTACTATATCGTAGTATCGTGGACGAGGAGCCTGGGGGGTGGAATTATAAACAAGCTGTTGCGGGACGTGTGCGTGATGGGGCTAAGACGAAAGACACGAGGCTAAGACAAGAGACAAGGGGTTGCTAAGGGACGATAAACGAATTAACGGTTAGCGTTAGTTGAGTAGTCAGAGAGTGTAAATCGAGAAGTCAGGGAGTGCGAATTGCGTTGTCGAGAATGTGTTGCTAGTGTCACACGCTGAAGAAGGCCACCCGCTCAGAAACGGTAATAGGATAAGCTAGACACCCTGTATATCACAGCCATCGAAACGATAACGAAAATAGTAACGGAATAGGCGCCTCTGAGATACACCAGACGACAACCCCTCCAGAGGGACTAAAACTTCAGTATAAATACCTTCCAAAATAAGCGCTCGAATCAGTCTGTTCAATTATTTTGACTCAGTCTCTTCTAACACGTTGAATCATTCTGTAACACTTTGAACCGTCACTCGGTTGGATTTGCATAATAAATTCCATCATCATACCCAAAGTTCGATTTCTTCACCTCATTCGTGAAACGTTCGAACTGCGGCGCGAGGAGATCGCCGGCGATCTATCGAGAAAGAGCGTTGGATCCGTGGTGACGAGAGTTGCAAATTAACTATCTAGTTGTCTCAATTATAATACGTTATTGCGATTAGTTCACGTTAAACAACCATCGTTTCCTGTTTAATCAACATCTGTTTAATCCATTTATTGTAAATAAACTAATTGTAATAAAGATACGTTAGACACGTAATAAAGAATAATAAAGACACGTTATTTTACTATTACGCTATTGCATCGCTATTGAACAACCTGTTTGTAAGAGCGCGATAGCGTCTATTTCTTTCGTCGAAATCAGAAATGACAATTAGCCGTAATTTGTTTCCTTGCGAACAATGAAAAATCTATTTTGCGGAAGAGTTGCTGGGTTAATTTATCTTCCGCTGAAAGAAAACCACATAATAATTTATATCCGTTTCTGACAGACTCGTTCTATCTCCTTGGTGTAACACGTTTCTATCATTTTCCCTTTCCCCATTAAACGCAAAGATGAGAAAAGAAGAACGAGAGGTGAAATAACATCGAAACGTGGCTCTATTCGTCCGGACGACAACGGTTTAGCAATTCAGAAAAACGTGCACTGAAACTCGGCTGAAAGCGCCCTCGAGACGCGTTTCTTCGACATCGTAGAAAGAAGCGAAACGCTTGCGACGAACGAACGTGTTTATCGCGACGACGCGACGGCCTGATTATGTCTGCACAAGCTTTCTTAATGAAAGTCGAGAAATCTGAGAAATAGGAAACGTCGACACCTCGCAGGAATTAGAAAAGATTTGTATAGGACGCGTTTCCGGGATCGAGGATTCCATCTCAGGCATTCTTCCCATCGTAATTACAATCTCTCTCATTCTCTACCAGTGGATTCTTGTTTATCAGCCATCTTCCGATCCTTCCGTTTATTAGTTCGTCGGAGTAGGAGATTCTTCTCGCAGATTTAATAAAACTTTGAATAGCGTCCTTCATTTACAACAATTGTCACAAGGGAGAGAGGGCGCTAAGCTTATTTTCGCCAGCTTTTTATCATTTTCTCAATTTCGATATCGACGCGAAACGTCTGTTTACGAAATTTCGTAAAACGATCGGTCGTTTCCTTTGGTCACCGATCATCCGGTTAACGTTTTACGCTTTTCTCTTTACAAATTCGTAATCCTACAAATACATTTGTCGAAAATACATTGGTCGATTTATGAATATTTTATATAAATACTTTTTAATTATATAAACATTTGATACCTCTAGTTACGGATATTCAATAAGTTAACGTTCTTCATAGGCAGTAGATGTAATAAAGCACAGTTAGCATCGGTTCTCAAGAACCTTTAATTACCGCCAATATTAACACACTCTATTTTCACATGCATAAAGGTATCACTGTGCATACGGTAAATATTAGCACGTGAGAAAAACAATGACAACTTTGTACATCGATACGAAGGCATAAAACGTGGTAGTAACCGTTTTATTAAAAATGGCTAGCACGGACATCTATCTGTCTCTTTCAATCAATAAATTCTCTTCCATTTTGTCGTATTTATTCAATATCAATATTTGCAAAATCACATTTATCGTGCAATTTTTTAACAAATCTATAGCAAAGATCGCCCGTTGCGCAGTAACGTGCCAGTTAATAATATGGGTGAACTGGCAAGTTGCAAATCGTGAAATAAAATAACCACGAACGAAGCACGCACGATCGATGACTGGCGATGAGATCGTAAAGTTTGACTCGATCACATTCACGGTGTTGCACGACCATGCGTTAGTTGCTAACGTAGTTCGAAGTTCAAAGTCGATGTTAGAAATTCTAATTCGAAATTCCGAGCGTGCGGAAATGAAATACATTCCGGCAAATTTTGTGGAAGGAGCGCAGAGAGAATTTTGCGAGTATGTGGCCGTCTATCAGTAGCGGGAAAGGTTGCTGAATATTTGAAGGATCCGGCGGGACGGCCCCTTCTGTTGCTGCGTTCTGCAACAAATGCGACTCCGTGCACACGGCGAGCGTAAAATATCAGACGAATGCAAGAAGTGCATAACTAAAAGCCCTTTCGTCGCTGCAACTTCCGCGTGTCATAATCTTTGAGATTCATGTCGGCTGTTCCGCTGTCGCGAAACTGGAAACCTCATAAAATAGCGTGATCTAAAGCACGCGCAACCCTATTTTATCCGAACGTTGCGTCCCGCGTGTTTCTGCCGCCGGCGAGATATTTTTCCGGAGAAAACGTTCCCCGCGACAGATGATCGTTCTAACATCGAACAAGAATCCTGCAAGAATCCTGGAAAACGGTCGTTCTTTATATCGATTTGAAAGGAGAAATTCATGCAGGATACGGCAAACAAAAGATGATGTTACGAACGTTTGTAATCGAACGTTAAAATGTGATACTAATCGGAGTTTCCTACGCGTTACGTTCAATCCGATAGCAACGATGGATATACATCGCCGAATGAAAAACTTTGACGAAACACATCTGCAACGTCTCTCGTATTTTTAAAATCGTCATCCGGAATTCACTGACGAATTTTCCGCAAAGATAGAGTTAATTCCTAAACCGATGGTCGAAACCATTTTCTTTTTAAATTCGATTCGCGGAAAGTAAGAAACTTAATACAACTTCGTCCTGCAGCGAATCGCGAAAGAACGCGGCGTCTCTGGAAACAAAGTTCTACGATTGGTACAGCGTAACGTATCTGGCAGCGTAACGTTTCTGACAACCGTCAAGATGGTATTGTAATTTCGCAGCTTGCGACGTCCGATAAACCAAGCGCATCGTGGACGAGCGAATCTGTTCGATTTCAAATTGATCCACCGCGTGGCGATGCAAAGTAAGCGTCGACGGGACGTCTGACGAATATTTCGATGGTCCGGTCGAGGGACTTGGTCGATGAAAGATAAACCGAAGATGAACGACGCACAGTTTCGGTGATTTATGTGCCATCGGGTCAGTTCGCGTGGAAAATCGACGTTGAATCGAGTTTAAAGCGAATGCATTTATATCGGTTTATCGGAGTTTGCTGCACGAGGGGATTGCGGTTGTTAATGGACGCGAATCGATCGATTTTCCAGCGATAATCCAAAGATTCGGTGGCGCCGGTTCAACGGTCAAACCAGACCAGCTTTTCTAACTTTTTCAAATTGACTTCCTTCTCGGATAATCCTCCGACTTGCGACTTTCTAACGATCTCGAAAATTAGATTGGCGATCGTGGCGAAAGAAAGGCGTGGCCTACGGTTTATGTTTCGATCAGCGATCAGCTAGAAAATTTGTTCCTGGAAATTCCTTTTTCTCGTTCGTGTTATCCGATTTACGTTGCAAGATATTTACCTTCGGCTTGTTCTTCTCGCCAACGATACTTCGATATCGGGAAGCAACGTTAACCGAGTCCGAAATTATGCGTTTCTTGAAATTATCAGGTCGTTTAGTGACGTAGTTAAGTTATGCTTTTGCAAGATGCAATTTACGGAGGCAGAAAATTGAAACGCTACAGCGTATGAGGTTCCGTCGAGGTTACGTACGAACAAACGCTTCTCGACACGATCATCGAAGCGCTTCGAGCAATCTCGGAGTTAATTTACTCTAACGATTCCACGATTGCTCCAATGGTTCACAAACAGCGAAGACGCTGCAGATATCCAAAGCAAACGAAGCAGCTGGTGTTAAGGAGTGCTTTTCTTCCAGTTAAAACAGCCGAGCTTACCGTTTCATTTAAGAAGACGTTTACATTACCTTCCACTTCCTTTTCACCCTGAATAACACCGTTTCCGTGTTAAAGTCCCGTGACACGTGAACATGCACGCGCGAGTAACGCAAACGTTCGCGGCTTTAAACCAGACGGTTGTAAATCAAGTCACGTATCTTGGCTACGAAAACAAAAAACGCCGGCTCGACTTTTCGCCAGCTGGTCGACCATAACGCGCTAAAAAGTATAGGGCTACTTCGGATTTAAACTACATTTTTCCGTGCGAGTGGCTGCCATTTTTCACGGCTGTTTGACCACGCGGCTCACCCTCCGCTAACTTGCATGCAAACCGTCGCCAATCGATGGAACTGCTGGACGATTCGATCTCGAGAATCGTTGGAAAATTTGTCTGATCGTTGAAAATATGCCTGTTGATCTAAGTTTTCATTATCTGCTATAGATTATATATACACATAACAGGCACATAAGTTTATGAACAAAATATAATAATCATAAAAATGAACATGGTCGTAAATTACGTAAATTACGTGTTGCAAAGCTTTATGCACGTACTTGACGCGCGACTGATCACGAAAGTTCTTTCTCAACTTTTACGATTCTTCGCCTGCAGTTTTGCATTCGTACGCGACCAACGAGCCAGAAGAACCCGCTGCATCTTTGATTTTTTCGCGAAGCTATGTGTCCACGTCCTGAGTACGCACGCTGCTGGAAAATTAGTTTCTCTGCGATACGAAATTTATCAGTGCCGTAAATATACCGACGCAGAGAAATGTAGAGTAACGCTGTAATAAAAATGTACATAATTTTCGCAAAATATACATAAATACTTTATTTTCGTATATGAAAATTATCCGTGTAGCCAGTTGGCCTGGGGTGTGGAACCTAGGATTAATTAAAGAGACTCGTCCCGAGACTTTCTCATTCGTAACTTGATTGACAACGAGGGATGCCGTTTTACGGACGGAGGGCGAACGTCTTAACTGCATTCTTTGAGCAACGCGAACTACATTATTCGAAACGGAGGCGTGTACTGGGGTGTTGTCATGGCGACGACGGCGACGACGACGAACATTTGGGGGTCGCATCCCTAAAACTAAACGTCCTTCGGTCCCTAAGAACGCGCGGGAACATTTTCTTAACGAGGATCGATTTTCTGATTATTCGACTAACTCGCACGTGATTCAACCCTTGTGATTCTACGAGCCAATTTGATTCGTGCGCAGAAGAATAGTGGTATACGTTTTTAAGCCACCGAGAGATTTAACAAAAGAGGGAGGAACGAAAGGGAAAGGAAGCGAACGCGATCTAATATACGCTACTGGCTATACAGCGGGAGCCGAAAGAATTCGTACAGTTCCAATGTAAAAATAAAGGTGAAGTATTTTTTATATTGTTAAATATATTCGGATAATAAATGAATTTATATCGTTGCAGATACTTGTAGTAATAAGCGCAATTAACTTTTATTTCTACAAATTTATTATCGTAAATGTCTGTAGATACATTTTTAGGTTGTCCGAAAAGTTTCTTTCGTTTTGTAGGGAAATAATAGATGCACATTTTTCGTTTTATATTATTTTATCGAATTGCGTAGGATTCATTTCGTTTCAATAGAACAAACATAAATTCACATTTCCTCATAAAACGAAAGAAACCTTTGGTGCAACCTGGTATTAATGATACAGAAAACAGTGACTCTCCTTATTTCTAATCGTCATGTTTATGTCTCGAAGGACTCTATCAAATTCTATTCTTTTTTTTTTTTTAATATCTACTTTACATTACGGGGTATACACGTTTCAAATAATATAGCAATTACGGTAAAACAACCAGCACCTAAAATACTATAAGCAGCGAAAAGCGTTCAATTTGCAATATCAACCAATGCGTCTACTACGGCTGGATGAGAATTACGACGAAAGTTAACGCATCGTTATCTGTTATAAAATGACACTCTACATTTGTAACCGTTACAAACTCGTATCGCTCCAAGGCAATGAAAATCTATGAGACCATAACGAGACGATACTGGTAAGAATTAAAATGTTTCAATGGCTAAATCTAAGTTTTCCGGATCTTCATTTACGAAAGCGACATCTTTAACTCGTTGCACGATACTTACGGTCCACTGTGTAGCTTGGAATCCATCGACGACATATAGAAAGCGTTTGATTTTTTCAAAAACGTGACGCTACTAAAAAAATCTGAAAGGAAGCGAAGGTTCGGCTGTCGAATGGAAAAAAGGGCAACGAACTAATTGGACGGAAATTCCGTCGCACGGATGTCCCAATCCCTCCTCCTCGATCAACCATCGGGAATCAATTTGCCAGAACGACGGCTAGGTTTTTCAACGCCATCCAAGGAGGGCGTTGTATGATTTATACGCGTCGCTGGTTCGACAGAGAACCGTGCAACGCAACCTTGGCAACGCGTTTGCTTGCCGAAGGCACGGGTGCCAGCCTGATTTTGATACACGACGTATCCACAGGTGATTCGCAATTTATTCAGCGCGCGGACTCGAATCATCGATCGGGCTCGCTGACTGCCCGTCACTGCCCGTCCGCGTTATTCCTTCGGACGAACGACTACTTTATAGTTTCGATATTATGAAGATCTGAACGATACACAGAAACTAATTTGTCCGGAAGTTCGATCGAAACAGTTCCATTGGGTTGATTGGTGACTAAGTGATTGCGAATTTTGTCATTAGGTGGTAATGACCTCGAGACCAATATGAATATTTCAACGATGCGTCGAACAATTTTCTGCCTACAAGCGAGAGCAGTTTATGAATAAAAATATTTGCCAATTACTCGAAATAGAGATGAGCTCACCGGTTCCGATGATCTTGAAATATATCGTCACGGTCGATACATTGGACAACTTTTTCCTGTACGTTATCGCCGATACTCGGCTTTAGCTTTCGAGTTACAAAGCTAAATTCGAGTTATGTTCAATAACCATTTTTCTATTTTTCTATTGCTAATAATTACGAAATGTAATTTAGTAATTTAGTTAGTAACGAGGATCGTTCGAATAGTTGTCGTGCGGTTTCAGCCGCAGCAACTAAGTTTACAGCGTGGAAGTTGGCTACGAGTTCTGTATAATAATGATCGGTATGGGAGAGAATCGTTGATCGTACGGTAAAAGTCGACTTAAATCTCAGAAGAAAGCGGTAAGAAATTCACTACGACGAAAACCTGTCGTCCTCGACGTTCTTTAGGATCTTGATTTCAAGTTCGACAACGTTCTTCGAAGCTTGAAAGTTAACGTTCGAAAGCTACAAAGTTGGAAGATTCGAAGGCTCTGTAAAATCCAAGACTCGAGGAATTTTTATTTGAGAAATTGATAGGAGAATTACGAAAATAATTAGCCTTGGGAAAATCGAGCGATCGGAATAAGATATTTGCTCGGGTAATACGAAAAGGGTAAAAGTTCGACTCTCAGATGAAATTACTCGCGATCGAATAAAAAACAATACGATTTCTACAATTTTCGAATGGAAACTGCATGGAAATGGATCAACGATCGTGCGAAACTTACGAACGGGACGAATTGCCGATAAATTCGTATCGATCGACCGTTTTGCAAATGACCACTGCGACAGAACGTTTAATCGAGGCAAGAAGTACAAGTTATTAAATCGAAGAAATTTGCAGACTTTTCATTAAATCGCTCGACGATCATTTTAAAATCGTAACTTGCTCGCAATACAGCGAATGACCGATATTCTTACGAAAAAGGAACGATCCTCTGTAATATTAAAACGATTTCCGTATACGTTCGGATAAATCGCGTTTGAAAGTTAAGTAATACCTGGTTGGACATACGAATAATTGCGAATCGTTGAAACAGAATAAAAGATATGTAACGTCGCTAGTGAGCAATCGTTATTTATTCCGTTAATATGGTATTGCGGATGTACGATGATTCGATAAAAAGATAAATTGCAATAACGATGCAACATAAAACAAGATAATTCGTAATCGATGTTCGTTGGAAACGAAAACCGATGCAGTAACCGTTTTAACTCGCAATCTGTCGAAAAATATCTACCTTTAAAAAATGGAGAAACAGGTTTAGTAATTGAAAACGAATGTTGCAAGATTCCAATCATGGGATTCTAACTTCTGAAATATACGAATATTTGGACACTTTTAACGCCGGCGATTTACACTTTTAAGTTACTCCAAATCTCGCTTAAAATTCCTGAAACGAGTTTCCACAAATAAAGTTGGCAAATAGAGTACTTTGCCTGATTTTGATGTACACAGTATCCGGTACGTTCTCATCGATCTTTGTAACAACGTGATGAGAGTAATCCCATCGGCGGAAAGGGGAACGTTTCTCCATCGCCATACTCCATGGTTGGTAATAGTTTCTTTCTGGAAATTCCGTTTGTTTGCCACGCGTGCAAACAGCACGATGCAATTGCACGAGACAGCGGACTAAGTGGTCTGCCAAGTATGGATTACTGCATCGCAACGTAGGACTGGGCCAATACCTTTCCCATCATTGCATCAGACGTTTGTCAAACGTAGTTTCCTGTTTGGACGAGCTTCTAGTTTTGTCTGACATCCGAGTCGTGCTTCGATTCGCTTCTTCGATACTGTTCCACATTTCGATAAACTTTGAGCTTTAAGATATTGCTCGTCATCCGCCAAGTTCCTTCTTTCTGTACTATTTTCTCGCAATAATTTAATTTATCGCGATAAAGCAATCTAGGCAATTTCGATCGAGAGTGGAAGGATTCTGAGATCGTAAAGTGCAGATCCTTTCCCATTTTCAGCTCCAGACTTTCGCATCATTTCTCTATACCTTCAAAGAATTCTATATTTCGAATCTCGCAAGTTCAAAGAATGCTTCGAATCCAGTTTTCCAACAGCGTAAGCAGCAGATTTTTTTGTTTACGATGATATTACGATTATTTACCGATGTTAATTGCTCGCCAATATTTGCTGCATCGTCCCACGGATAATGGCGATTCTTCCGATAGTTAGCCGTATTAAATACAAATAAACAAGTATCTATCGATGTACGTACTTTCCACCGATATATTTTCTCGTATTTTCTACCATCGTTTGTCGTCTTTCCACTCGGCTCTCCATTCTTCCCTCTACGAGCCTCGTCATAACTTTCGCGGTTCTTGGAAAAATCATGTTACTTACTCGCTTCACCTAATCCACGTCTACAATTTATTCGATATACCGCACGAATCGAAATACCTGGGAATACTACACCGAGTTCTTCGTCCCCTTCGTCCAGACTGGCAAATGAAATTTCGGCAACCGACTCTAAAGCCAGTTCTTCGCCTTCAAAGTGTACGCAGAGCGATAAAATAATTCGAGAGTCAAGCTCCTATTTTGAAGAACGCTCTGAATATCCGAGATCCGGACTTTGAAAACCTGACAATAGACTTTCGGGGGAGACCGTAAGGAACGAGCTGGCGCAAGACGAAAGATGGAAGAGCGTGAGAGAGGGGAAATCGCGAAACCCTGTACAGAATTTCCGATTGAATTCGTCCGGTGACAAAGGCTCTATTCACTGTACAATCAACGCGTACCGCGTTCGTGCCGGTTTTCATTCTCCTTTCTGGAATATTCGACGGCGCGAGGTCGTTCTCTTTCGCGAAGCGCGCTTTGAATTTTTCACGGACACGCCGAGGATAAAGCGTGCGCCGGCTATGGTGGCGACAGACTGTATCAATTTTTCTAACGGCAAATAAATCCCAGTCATTCGTTCACGGGTCCTCCATTCGTGCTGATCCTGTTATCCGGTCACGCGTTCACTCGCAAGGTTCCCAAATTTTATGAAGCTTGTTTTTCGGTCCCGTCTGTGACGAAAATTTTCCGAGTAATAATTTAGCGAACTCGAGGAATATCGATTTCGTCGATAACAAATACGCGAAGGTTCGTCTGGTAACGACATGTTTGTTCGTCTCGAAAATGATATGTGAAAATTTTATAACAGAGAAGCACGGTAGGTATGATTCTGTTGGTTTTCCGATTTTTATGTTATTCGCCGTTTAAGGGGTTTGCTTTGGCAACTTGTATATTTGACCCCGTTAAAAATGTGCGTCTTCTATGCAGGGTGTCTCGTAATAAGCGGCTAACGTTTAAGAGACATCAGACTCACCGTGTAAAAAAACAATAAAAAAATATTCGTATCAACGTGCTTTTCCAAATAAACCGATCGCCAAAACGATTCGATAAAATCGACCCTTTCGTCCATTCAGTTCGCATACTCTTGAAGGATATTTTCGTCAAAAACATTGATTTATATACAGGCTGTTTCATAGTATGCGAGCAATAATTTCGACTCGGCTCGTAAATACGATGGAAAAGATCGTATCGACCTTATGTTAACTATCTGATCTTGTTTACGAGACGTAACGAGTTTCGTATTCTATCGTTTCCTATCCGACTTACCTTCGTACGAGATGCTCGAACTCACGTCCTTACATTTTAACGCATTCGTTGGATTTTTATTTGTACGAATACTCGAGATGCACTGTACGCTCAACGTGTACCGAAAGTGTCGAAACATCTGGCCATAAAATTGAACAAGGTTTTTTCAACAAATTCGAGCAACTTCTGTGGATATTGAACGAGTCACCACATCGATAGCAAGATTTCTCCTTGCACGCATTCAGACGCAAGCAAGTCGTTTTCAGCATCTGCTACGAAACTAATAATCGGATACGAGACGATAACACGCGAAACTCGCTGTATCTTGCAAACGAGATCAAATAGGACGTACGTTGATACGAACCTTTTCGTGCTTTTCAGGTGCTGAATCCGTCACTTAAATATTGATCGTTTGTTATGAAACATCCTGTACATAAATCAATATTTTTGACGCGAATGTTCTTCGGGAGAACCTCGGCTAAATCGACAAAAAGATGGTTTCGGTGATATACGACTGGTTCACGAGCTACTGAATTTTAAAATTGCTCTCATGTACGAAAGAGAAAAAAGAATATGGCTCGTCGCATGTTTTCCGTGTGGTTCTCAGATGGATAACGTTATACATATGTAAATTCGTAAAAAAGTATGTTCGTAGGAGGAAAACCTTAACATGTATCGATATCGTTCTGGTTTCGGGTAATTTTATTAATTCGTTGTGAGTATTTTGTTCTCGCAATGATTTCTCCCAATGATTTTGCAAATTAAACGTTCGACAGACAAATAAAACGAAAGAGAAATGAAATATAACAGAGGGAAAAATTTGTATGAGGATCACCGCCGGCAGCTTGTCAAAACAAATTAAAATAAATGAAACACGTGTCCATTGTAGATACATTTAATTTTCGCTTACAAAACAATACTGTTTCGAGACAGATTCCATTTCTTCGCACATATGTAAATAATTGAATTCTCCAATATATCCCATTCGAAGGTAAAACGGGAAATTTCGATTGAATTTCTTGTCGCAGTAATCAGAGTGGTTGCAAGGATAAGATGCGAAGAGGTGCAATTTGCAATGTTTTCATCGTAAGATGGCAACGATTATTTGAAGGAAATAAAAGATATCAAAAATTCTGAACGTTTGAAAAGATAGAAAGATGTCGAAAATACCGTATTATCAATTTATACTGACCTAATTACTGGAACGGTGAACACCGAATTCAGGCAACGATCTTTTCTAAACGCGATCTTGAAAAACCAACCGCTCGGCAAAAGACCGACACGTAAAAGATACGAAACATACGAATGTGAAAAAGACCGTTCAAAAAAGCACCGAAAGAAACGATACTCAAAACCATCGAAAGACAAATGTTTGCACGCGATGAAAGGATTTGAGAAAAATGGCAAACAAAGTCATCTTGTGCTAAGATGATATCTCCGCGTTGTTGTTCCCCTTCGCATTTAATCTGCTCGATGCTTAACCTATCCTTAGTGAAACGGCTAATTCGCATTGGCTAATTAACCGAGTTCGCACGCTGATACAAGCTTCCATGGCGTATTCTATCGTTCGCAGCGCGACGAGCCTATTATAAACGATTACGTACACTACCCACTGAAAGTTTGGAAGCAACTTGACTCTGCAAAGGTTAAACAACATGATAAACTAAACGCGTTCTTCGCGCTAACGACAAATGTAACTTATCGCTAATTTTATATGCTACGATAAATAGATAAAACGACGAAGTATGTAACATAGAAGGATACAATACGATCGATCAACGAGGCAATATTCGATAAAATGCTCATTTATATCTTTATAAACGAGTGGCTAATTCGCAACGTAGCGATAAATAAATACCACGTAAGCCGCAAGTTACGATCCTAAACCGGAAGGCAAGGATTACGATAAATATAAGTGACACAGGTAAGAGGAAATTCAATGTAAAAGGAGCGAAGAAAATAAAGAAGACCTGCTGCTGCTTTGAAACTTTTCGTCGATAGCATACAAACGCGCGCATATGGCATTTACCGTCCGAAACGTATTGGCACGAAACGGAACATCGACGTCGAGGCGATACGATTCTGCTCGTTTCGGTTCGGTTTGCGACGCATCCTGGATATATCTATGTCAGCTGTTGATTCGTGCATGGGAATACTTGTCACGCATCGCGTACAGCTTAATCCGCAGAGAAACGATCAAAAGTACATATATCGATTAACGCGACGGTAATTAGCGGTCATTCACTCGGTGAATTGCTCTATGCTCGGCTAATCGTTCGGTTGATCAATGAACGAGATTAGACGCACAAGGGCCGCTACTAAATTCCGATGAACCCGCGATACTCCATTGTTTTCGTTTAAGCTGATTTACGTTGTTTATGATCTACCGAGTCGGCCGATTCTACGCGTTGCGATTAATCTCTTGTAATTCCGTTCACCAGTTCCACCAAAATCTTCCTAATCCACGTATCGATCGATAATCTGAAACGTTTCTCTTCGAAATATTCTTTACGCGTTTCTGTTTATTTTTAATTTCGGACATACGCCAACGCTTTCGTCAGCGATATTATTATTTCGACAATTTGTGGAAAAAATATCCTCTTCCCGTTAAATTTCTGCGTCGTCTATATCGTTTCCCTTTTATATCTTTCAGATTGTAAATTTAATCGACCATTTATCCGTTATCGATTCATCGATATGTCATTTTATACTGGAAAACATCTACAAATGCGCGGTGTATCTTCGCATCCTGTTGCGTCTAATCCGTTCAGTTTACACAGGAATACACGCAGTCCACTAAACTATCGGAAAAATAAACGGCTTCGTAGCTTTCTGTACAAAAGTATAGATGTAACGAAACGATGACAACACGCGGTCATCGTGGAAAATATTGAACCACGTGGACTTGCAGCATCCTTAGCTCGCTATGAAAATGTCACTCGCGCCGTAACAATGCGACAATAAAATATACATAAACGAACGTCGTATAAAGCTTTCGGACGATCTCTCGATATCGTACAACATCAACAACTGTTAAAACTCGTTTAAATAGGGCGCAAAGCGATCGCGTGTAAACGATTTAAACGACAGAACTATTACTTAGGCCTGTTTTCAAACTTGTAACGTTCCGTTACGAGTATCTTTATTGCTCATGTTCGCCAACCAAATAAATCGTGAAACATCCAGTTTTGCTTCTTCTTATTCATATACAGCGTGAGTCAACGATCTAATCGTATCTTTGACGAATGCAACATTGGACTTGAAATGGCTAAAAAAATATTCAGGGACGCGCGATTTAGTTCGTTCGATGCTGTACGAGTTTCGTCGATTCGTTTCATTTGTCCTATTAAGCGAATATTATTCGCAGCTAATTCGGTAACAAATCGGACGAGTTAATTTTAGCATATTTAAATAATTATAACCGATACTGCATAACTGAAACCATAGAATCGAATATTCATTGCTGGCAATTATTAATTGGGAAGCAAGCATGCATAAATTGCACGGATAAACAACTCAAACATTTATTATTAAACGTTGACCTTTCCGATAACTTAGTTTCCGAAACGTTGTACGCGCTATTTAAATTGAACTTAATGATGCACCCATAAGTACAGATCGTGTAAAAAGTCTACGAATAGACCGATGCAGGATTAAAAAAAGAAAAAGAGTATACGTATGTATAATACGATCGACGTTTGGCCCACTCTGTATATGCAAATTTGTAAATCGATTTCGACAATATTTTCAAACTAGTCGTTCGTTCGAAACGACATTATACTGCCTCTCGTTTGTTTGAATACTACTAATTGGTCGTTCGAATTTCATTCGCAAAAAATATACTATTAATGCAAGTAACAGTGTCTCGAATAATCAATATTGAAATAGCTCTTATAGTAACTTTAGGATCATATACCGATAAATCCCTATATATATATATATATATATATATATCCTTCAATAAAACTAGTTTTATATATACTTTTATCTTACAATTATATCTTGGAATTACGAACCTTCGTATGAAACCACTGCGATCGAAACAAAGCTTTGATTTCTTCGTTAAAAGAATCAAGTAACAAGGAGTTTCTACCTAAATTCGAACATCTTCGTCGAACAAACAGTTATTAAATATTAATCTCGGTTTTCGATCTTCTACGAATTGATCGTGAAATCTGTAATTGTAATCGTTCGTTTCTAACTCGACGGCTTTTAGGGATTACGGTACCAACGGTTTCTGCGAGGCACGTTTCTGTCCTGTGATCGACTCGATCGGTTTTTAGTAGAAAAATCCTCTTTTCGTGGAATCTCCGTCGAAAAATTCTATCTGGTTTTTATGGTACGATATATCACAAACTTCCCTTTATCGACTCTAATCAGAACGTAGAAGGAAAACGTCTAGAAATAAATTTGTCAGAGATAGCTAACTTTTTATAATTAACATCGATTTGAATATGTAAAATTCGTAAGAAAGTTTCGGGTAAAAAAGGCGAAAGACGGCGGAATTTTTCCAATAGATCTAACGTGTCGTTAAAATTTTTTCCATTTAAAAAACTGGTCGCAACGGCGTCAGCGTTGAGGCACAAATTTTATTATCTGTAATTTAATCTTCGACTGTTCTAACGATCTGACTAACCGCGTTGTTCGCAAGAATTTCTTCGTGCGTTCCGAAAAACAAGCGTCCGTCGACTAATAAAAATGCTGGTAGAAATTTTGGTAGAAATCGGTTCGCGAAAATTCAATCTCGCAAAACTTCCGTTGAGCGAAACTCGCGTATTAAACAACATCTTAGAAAAAATAAACGAACGTTTTAAATCCGCAAATATCGATCGATCTAAATACAAGAAAAAAAAAAGAAAAAAAAACACGTATCTTTTTATGAGAGACACGTCGAACTATTTCTTTCGTAATCGTCGTTAGAATTCATCTTACGATCGAGACTTTCAAATCGATTTTCAAAGTTTCAAAACGTTCGTCCGCTGAATAAAAATACAATTGCTCCTCCAAAAATTATTTCACGTCTCGACGTTTCTTTTCGCACGTCGGTTTGATCAACCCTTTGCCTTGTGATTTCCTTTCGTAGCTATTTAAATCGGTGTTACGACTTACGATCTTCGTTTTTTTAAATTCAAATCGCTTACGTAATTTTCAGTCGAAAAAGTCAAAGTTAAAATTAACGTTTCGATTAAGCCTCGTTACAAAAAATAAAAAAGTAAAATCTGTTTTTGTTGGACTTCAGTTATGATCCGTAACCTGTCTCTAGTTTGATATTACAAGGCAAAGGTTCAAGCTTTATTTTTAATCTCTCGTTTGCTCGCTCGAAAAAAAAAAAAAAAAAAAAAAAAAGAAAAGAACCAGACTATCAACTAAATTACGTTTCTCGCGTTTAATAATCGTTTGTGGGAGCATCGCGATTAAAAATCGCGATAGAAAAATATACACACCTCTTCGACTTATCTTCGATAGCTATCCGAAAACTAACGATATCTGCTACTATCGTAATATACTTTAGATTTTATGTTCAACTCTTCTTCGCTCTCTCTCTCTCTCTCTCATTTTTCTAAATAACTCTTCTTTTTACGTGGTATCAGTTTCGTTTAAATATATCATGTAGAAGGAACGAGGCCAGTATTTTGATTGCAGCAGTCGCTCGAATTACGCTCGCTCTAATTACGCTCGCTCTACCATGCACTGTCATCGTAGTAATCTTCTTAACGTCGGTCGGTCTACGGACATCTTCCAACAGTTTCTCCGATTAAACCACGAGACTAAGTCGAGCTGCTCTGCGTGTTCGACACATACTTCGATTTTGAAATTCTGTTAAAAATACTACACTTACGGTAATTACAACCTATGACAGGGAATAAGAAAGCCGTTTACGGCGATCATGTTTGACTTAGGAAACTATTGTTCTTGGTGATTAATCCGGCGCTGCTCTCTGACATTGGTATCACCGCTGATTTCTCGCCCTTTGGTAATTTCGGATGCGTCTTTATGTTCGGCTTCAAACCTTTCAGGATATTCTGAAAATTATCACGTACATGTGTTGATACTCAAAAACAGATCTTCAAATTACTAGAAGTCGGATAAAAGAATCGCGAACGAAACCGATTACAACTTTTAACAACGATACCAATTACAGACTAAGTAACTTGATTGAAACGGTATAATGCCGAGATTTATAATGAATCTAAAGAAAGATTTTATTTTCTATGTTTCCGACTTATTTCAGTTTCGTTCAATGTTGAGAAAGATTCCATCGAATAAAAGAATTTTGTCTTCATTGACAAAGATCGATACGTTTGCTAAGAACGTATTAGGTCGTCCGAAAAGTTTCTTTCGTTTTATGAGGAAATAATAGACGCACAACGTTTTTCTGTCTTATATTATTTTGTCGAATTACGTAGGATCCATTTCCTTCCGTTCTTGGTTTCACGTTTGTACGAAGGTGCACTGTCGTAAAGTACACGTTTGCTAAAGAAAAACACTTTCCGGACAACCTAATACCAATGTTTCACCTCCTTGATGGATCCCGGAGTAACGATGACGTAGTAGAGAGCGTAACCAGGTATCCAGATCATCGATGACAAGCTGAGACAGACACCCACGATTTCTGCCCATGTTGGATACTCGTAACTATTTCCATATTTCAAGGGCTTGTACTGCACGCATTGGAACACGAAGATAAACTGGAAAAGAAGAAACGTTGACGAATCGAATGTCGCAGTTGGAATTTTCGAATTCGAGTTTACACTTGTATCTCGGCTTGAAAATCGATCAGTAGACGCAGCTTAGTTTCTTACAGGCCTCGCTCTTACAGTTATATAGATAGATAGCGAGAGACGAAGCTATTGATCTCGACTATTTGATTAATTTTCGCTCGCGAATCGATCTTATCGAGATACGTTTGCAATGTTGAAACGAGATCGTTAAGCGTAAAATCGATGGAGCATAGAAGTGCGCGATATTGCGCGAGGACGACGACGAGATAAATAGCCCTGTCATCCACCTTCGAGAAGATTACTATCTGATCGATTAGGCTGTTCTTCGTAGACAGAGCGCGAGAAATTAACGATCATTCGTCAAGCCTTTCGCAGATCGGTCTTTTCAAATCGTTCTACGTTTGTACGAGAAAATTCGATCTTCGCTTCGCGTTCGGTCGCTTTCTTCTACCTTCGAACGATCGAAGAAGAACCGTTCGAAAGAGGAGAATCTTTCATGTTGTTTCACAAATTTTTCTTCTTCGTACAAACACGATACTCACAGCCATAATCACTGGCGCGAACACCACCCAGCATATGTACCAAAATTTGTTCAATCGT
Organism: Bombus pyrosoma; assembly: GCF_014825855.1. NCBI lineage: Eukaryota > Metazoa > Arthropoda > Insecta > Hymenoptera > Apidae > Bombus > Bombus pyrosoma. The sequence continues at coordinate 7,658,061 of NC_057781.1, read as the reverse complement.
ACGCCCATCATCTGATGAATACAGTCGCAGAACTTCTTCGCGCCGAAGATCCACGATATCGCGATCGTTTGGAAGAAACAGACCCACAAAATCGACATTCCACTCGCCGAATAGAAGTCCATCAGTTGGAATATGTAGACTCCACCCTGAAATGATAAAGAATTTTCGAAATATTTGCTGCTTTCGAGGAGAAATTTGAGAAATGGTCGAGCGATGCTAACGTTGGTCACCATCGGAAGACCCAAGAGGAACATGAGACAGCAGATTGCGACGGTGAACTTCTTCCTATGGGGACGAAGAAGTTCCGGCCAGTTGTCAACCACTCCAGTGATGAAGGATTCCACGATACAGAATTCGCTATCGATGCCCAGTATCTGTCAGAGAAAATGAAAAACCATGTTGTTTTCGCCGTGTTCTCGGATAGGACCAGTTAACTACTTGATAAATCGCTGTTCTATGGTCCTCTGCTGGCCGAGCTCGTTGATCGAACGACGCAGCAACGATTGCCTCAAAACACGTGAAACACGCATCTTGCGATGTCCTGCGATTCGACCTAATTTCATCACCAGTTGGAAAATTATTCGTCCGAAAAAAGAGACACATAACAGATGATATTTATATTCGCGGAGAAACTTATCGTACAAGAAAAGTATGTCGCTTCAAAGATAGTGTGTGTATATATATATAAAAGAAATACGTATTCCATTTAAAAAGACGATGGAGTTAAATCAACTGCAACCATAGATCAACGTAAAACTATAATTATCGCGAAAGGAAAGAAAAGCAGGCTGGAACGATGAAACGAGTCGAACTCGAAGACCTAGATTCACGCTAAAGTAGTGCATAGAACGTAATCGATTCCGATAAACGGACATTGATCATAGAAGAAGCGGAGTGCGGTCGTTCGGCTAAGTCGAGTGTGCCTTACAAGTAGCATGACGAAGAAGATGATGGCCCACATCGAGGCACCGGGCAACTTCAAAACCACCTCTGGATAAGTGAGGAACACCAGTCCCGGCCCGCTTTTGACCACTTCTGACACTTGCGTGCCTTGCTCCAAAGCGATATGACCCAAGATAGAGAAAGTGACGCAACCAGCCAGTAAGCAGGTTAACGTGTTGACTATGCACGTGATCAGCGCGTCTCTGAAACGAAATCTCGCGTCATTCAGTACATCCAGCGATTTTTAGATTTGTTTCGTTAAATTAGATTTGTTTCGTAATTTGCGTTCTTTCTTTTTTTTTTTATTTATTTTTTTATTTTCGTTCGAACGACACGCTCGAATACAAATGGACCTACCTGAACGCGCTCGTTGTGACGATAAAATTCAGAAGGGAAAATTAAAAAGATTTTCCATAATGTCGCTACTATCGGTTTAAGTGTATTGCCTTTTGTAGCGAAACGTTCAATTTGGAAATATCGATTCACCGGCAATGAATTTAGTTGCGCGGAACGTAGAACTTTGCGCGATCGTGCGAGAAAACTGTTCTAAACTGGCCGTTAGTCGGCGAGACAATCGCCGAATCCGTGAGAAATAAATTACCCTGAGATAAATAGTGGCGACGCTTACTTGTAACAATTGTGATGGAACTTGTTGTACGATCCGAGAGCAGGCAGAGCCCCGGTGCCGATACTGTAGGCGAAGAAAATTTGCGTGGCGCCGTCGATCCACGGGCCAGGCGATAGCAATTCGTACCATCTCGGCGTGACGTAGTACAGCAAGCCGTCGTAGCTGCCGTCCAATGTCACCGCTCTTCCCAAAAGAATGAAAAGCACCACGTAGGGGAACAAGGCTGAAAACCAGATGATCTTACCGCTCTGATGCAGACCCCGTCGGATGATAAAGTAAACGAGCAGCCAGCCGACGATCAGAGAACCCAACAGCTCCCATTGCATGCCACCGATGTTCTCGATACCGGAAGTGATGCCAAGAACTCTTCGTCTAAAATCGTCGAACACGCCATAGTTTCATATATATCGTTTTTTTCACACCCTTCGACGATTATTACGCTACAATCTCACACTTTATTCCAATCGTTGCGGTCGAGTGATAGATTTTTCGAGAAAATGAAAAACTGTTATCATCATTAAGTAAGTAAATTTCGTGCCGTAAAAATGTTTTCGTGGATTTCTTTGATCTTCTCTAACGTTACAGACAATTATATCGAAGGTTTTACTCGAACAGATTAGTAGATTTAAATTTACGAAAGTTCGCTTACTCCCAGTACTCCTCTACCGGAGTAGTATGGTGAGGAACAGCTCGAGTATAGTTGTCGTACGTAGAATTCGTGGTATTCGAGCTATCGGACGATTCGTCGATCTTTCTCTGGCCGTCGGAACAATTTTCGGTGTTCCACCAATTTTCTGTAAAATATCGTTGGAATACGTAGAAATGTAAATAATAATTCTTTCGATAGAGTAAAAAATTCCAATGCTATTAATCGTTCAACCAACCACAACCCCTCCAGGGTACGCTGGGTATGTTGGCGAAGGTGCTTATGAGATAGAAAAGCGTCCAAGCGATGATTATGCAGTAATACACGTCCAGAAAGAACACGATAGTCATCGTAGCGTATCCGACTCCTAAACGAAAGTATCTTTCGAATGAAAATGAAAGATGGCTGTTGGAAAGAAGTGATTTTATTTTAGAATACCTTGCAGCAGAGGACACAGCTGTCCTACCAGAGTCATACCGCCTGCTCCGAGGTACTGGCCAATGGCCACCTCTTGGAAAAATATCGGAATCCCACAAAACAACATGGCAATTCCATACGTTATTAGGAAAGCACCTAGAATTTGCGTTTCGACTTAAAGCTTTGAATTTGAATTTGTAGTTGAAGTTGAATCGGCATTTGCTTGATCAATAGAGCAATGCGGAGTACGCGACCGTCGACGCGATATGTCATTGTTAAAGATGAATCGTCGTTGCTCGTTAGGAACGCGATGCGTTCACCGATACGCCCGATCGCGATTTGTCCTACTTCCAGGAAATCGCAGATGCTAGATAATTCATGGAATTTCATAAGATCGAATCTCGTAATTCCACATGGATAACCATATTTCGTAATCTTCTCGAATGTGAGTTCGATCGAGTCGTTTCCTCGACCTTGTCCTCTCGGCGCTCTCAACTATATCATTTGCATATCTATACGTTCGTTCGAATATTACGAAAATGACGAGCGTCGATTAAAAGTTGAAATTGCACGAAGCTACTAGCGATATCAGCGATAGATTCTACGAGTAAAAATTCTTCCCGATATAGGCGAACCCCTGCAAATACGGAAATGCAACGTGGACGCGACGTTACTATGACGAGACGCGGATGTGCAGCGGATTCAACGTTTTTCAGACCAGCGAGCTTTCGCGTTTGACATTTACGCAACGCTCTAACGCGATTCAAACAGCCGAGTTCTAAAAGCTATGGTAATTCTCACACTCACCTCCGCCATTTTTGTAACACAGATACGGAAACCTCCACACGTTTCCAAGTCCCACGGAAACGCTGATGCAGGAGAACAAGAAGTCCAGCTTGTTGTCCCAGCCTCCGCGTTCCGCGTCCTCCTCTCGGTCCTCCACTTCCGTCGCCCGGTTCTGCGGCGCGGAAACGATCGTCTTTGGCGCACCGTGACTCGAATCCCTTCGTCTACTCGAGCCAACCGATTTCGCCTTGAACTCTATGAACGTCTGCTCCGGATCGACCTGATCTTTCTGCTCTCCCCAATAATACATCTTCTCCGCCATAATTCCTGAAATCACGCGATACGTCTTTGTCGTTTTGCATGCTCGTGACCTTGAACGTGGTTCAGGAGACCGACAGCAGCAGACTAATTCCGCGTAATTGATCGTGATTGCGGCTAAGATTACATAAAAGTGTCCTGCACGTGCCGAGCCATCTTCGTCGAGAGTGACACGCGACAATAGTGAAACACGCGAGTTATGAGACATAATCGAGGTTAGTTTCGCCTGGAGATTACTTCGTGCCCGTTCTCCGGTAATTGCTGCTACACGTAATCGCTTTTTTAGTTACAGCTTCGAATTCCGTGGCTTCCGCGAGGGTAGGTTGCGCGTGGGTGGTATACGGTTTCACGACTCTTTGACGTTCTTTTTACTTTACGTCAAACGTCTTTCGCTGTCGCCAAGTTCTTGCAACGAGCGATCCTCCTTTGTAGCTAAAAATGGGACGATTTTCGCGCTTCGGCTGACTTTAATTCGTATTTCCCCGCTATTTCCTTTCGTTCGTTCTAACGCGTTATGATACAAATTTAAACCTGCAATTGGCGACTTGAACGCGTACTAAAATATCTTCTGAATAGTTAATTAAAAGCGAAATACGATGAAAGTAAATAAGCATACGTACAATTGCGATTCTGTTTCTGTGAAAATAAACATCGATATTACCAGAAACGCTTGTTCGTTCTTAACACGGTTCCCTTTAAATGAAACATAAAATTTGTTATATTTGCTTAAACGAATCTCGTCTAGTCCACCTTCCGCAAACAGACGCTAAAATTCAAACGTTTCAACATTTATCGTTTACAGGATGCAAACGTACGTAGTAGATCAATTTGCAACGCAAACATTGTAACGTTCTGCCAGTTTGGCCGCATAATCTATACAATATTCTCGTCAACGAGCGAAAGTCGATTTCCAGTCGATAAACAACGCAGCGTTATCTGGTTACTGCGTCGCGTCGTTTCCTAGAAATCGAAGCTAATGGGCACTCGTGTTCTTATGGTTTAACGCGGAATCGATGTTTATTATCCTATGAATAAATAAAGGAACCTTGCGAAACGACGCGTGATTTTCGAAGAATACGTGAGCAGCGTAAAAAGCTTGGTCAATTTTCTAGGACGCGTGCTTTCGCTCCTGCGAATTTACATTTACTTTCGCATCGAAATCGACATTAAGAGCTCTGATTCCAATCTACCTACGTCGTTGTACGTTTCAACAGCGGTCGCAAGCACGAGCAAATAAGTAAAGATTATTGCATCACCTTGTGTATCGCAACGTAGACACGCTGTACAGCTCGGTACGCTAGAGACTAAAACTCGCGTTTACAACGCGTTTCAGTTAGCGTTAAAAGGTAACGATATGTTAATAAGGTTTCGTTTAATCGATATCGTCTGTTTGCGTTGTACGAAACGCGTATAAATGTTGCAAGCTGAATTTCCTGTGCATCTATAGAAACGTAAATACAAGAATATCGGCTATACACGGAGAAATGCGATACGATACATCCTTCTAACCGACAAGGATTGACTAAGGGTTCAATAAGAACGAAAATTCGATTAAAAGATATCGTACATAACATAAACGTAAAAAGAAGATATAGAAAGGAAGATTCGATTCGGAACAACGTTTATTTCAGGCTTGTAAATGTCTGAAAAGAATTCATTAAGTTAATCGAACCGTATCGTCGACGAATCGTGTACACGGTTCAAGATATTCCACGTTGTTTGGCCGCGAGCAAAAGCAGGACGTAGGTACATACGTAAATAATAGATTTAATTACCATCCGTCTGGTTCAGCACACGCGACATCGAATTTTGTGTTTCGACGTTGCATGCAACGTTTATACACGGCTATTCCGATAAACCTCTCAATTTACGACTCTATCACTGTCACGCGTAACCTTTATTCTCATTAAATGGCATTTCATTCACATGTCCAGTCGATGGGAATGAAACTTATGCAGCCGGACGAACGTACCAAATTGGCAATGACGAAGCGCGAATTATAGCTCGGTTCAGCGATAAAATTGAAATCTCCGCGTTTCCACGTTCGTACACGAAATTATTTCCACTAACGAGATCGTACGTAGGTCGTTGATTCAGTTCCTCAAAATCCTTCAGAATAGTTTGCCGCTATAATTACAACGATATTCGATGAATGTAACTAAATTGGAATGTCGTGTGTCGTTAGAACGTTCGTAGGTAATTTTCAGTGAAGCCTGATCGAACAAAAAGTCCGGGATCTCGCGCTGGATCGATGGCGTCGTACATCGACGATGATGCTCTTGGCGTATGACGTTCAGCTAAGACAAATTTTGCGTACGAATCGTTCGTATTCCTATATACACAGTGATGAAAAATTATCTATAATGTCTCGATTAATATTTGCTTCGCTAATGACAACAGCTACTCCATCCCTTGATATCCAATTTTCGATATACTGCTCATCCCTTAGGGATCGATATCCAACCCTTCGATACGCATAAAATACGCTTCGCTGTGTCAAACACAGCGGTGTCATATGACACGAAAGTATCAATAAAAACACCCATGAAACGATTATGACGAAATGAAATAAAACCAACGAAACTGTAAATTCGACAAGTAGAACCTAACCCCGATCATTTGATTTCTCTCGTCAACTTCCCTTGCACCGTATATCGTCGACGAGGATTATTTCTAATGCGATCTGTGGCACGATAGTCGCGATAACCTGCTGCAGCTCAATGAAAACCCGCCCCCTTTCCTCGAAAGGGTTGATTCCTGCGTGACGCGCGTCCCGCTACCCCTATTACCACCCGGCCGATTCAGAATGAGCAAACAGGAACTGTATAGAGAAAATGTACACGTGTCCCGCATCCGTGTGTCCTGCAGGCGCAACTATTTGCATTCGTGTGGTCACGCGTGTTTCTACGCTGTACCATACGTATGGTGTAAGTGTGCGCGTGAGATTGACACACGTGTGCGTACACGCGCGGCCGAGTTTGCTTGTATACAAATACTCGTGCGCGCGCTACGGATGCTGAACGCAAAATCAATAACAGCTTCGTGTCACGTTACGCCGTACACGTGGATTTGTATATTCTTCTAACTGCTTGTTTCTTTGCAAAATTCTCTTCCGTTCTTTACAGTTGTTGCTATTCCTGTTTAGACCCTGTATTAGATCAGCGAGGGATGGTGTAATCTGCGACGTTGTAATCGTGGATTCGGTTGATTTTCATGGCAGAATAATTGGCACGGCCTTCGCGTCGTTATAGAAAAACGATGTTAGCGGGGAGGTGGATTAAAAAGAAAGACGTACGAACTTGGAGAGACAGATCTGTTCGCGAAGATGGTGAGAACGATACGAGGCTCGCGCGTTCCTTGACGAATCACGGTATTAGCAAATTAGATTGGGGTTAGACAAGATGCTTATCTTACCTGAAGGCTGCGAGATCTGAAGGTAACCACGAGATCCACGATTTTCGATTCGGCTGAAATTTCTTCGCAACGCACGCAACTTCCTTAACTCGTATATTCTTCGAATTATTCGCCTTCCAATCGATCGTTTACATTGCTCGATGCTCCGAAGCCCCGTTCAGCGGCGGAGTACGACGTCCCCAGAGAAAAACAATCCGTTCACGCCCGATCTCTCAGCGTCGTGGACCACAGTTTCTCCTCGGTCTTCCCGTCCACGAGAGTCGAGATACTCAAAATCTGGTTTATCCGATGTCGATGCCTCCGATCGAAATCGTTCGTACAGACGACAACCGACGCGAACGACGCACTTTCGTCTGGAAACTGGTTTTATTACGTATCAGATCGTGGAGAGTATGCCTCGTGTCGACCTACCCTGCGAGGGATGTCGTTACGGAATAATGCTTTGCCGCAAGACGGGGAGTGTTATCCCTTTGAAACGCATGCGCGGCCGCGAACACCCCCTCCAGAAGCCTGGAACAAAGCTGTCCCTGGGCTTTGAGCCCCCAGGACCCTTAGATTCGGTAAATAATCAAACTGGGTGGCGAGAACACATCATAGATGATACATGTTCGACGTGTACGTCGAAATTACGTAGGGGTGACTTTCGGCTTTATGCATTTACGCGCGGTCTGATCCTTTGTAGTTGAACGTCGGATGGAAAGAACATGGATCGGTAGACTGCGGATGTTCGTGCGTCGTTGAGAATCTGAAATACGCCAAAATGTACAGAATACTCGCGGTATGTAAAAACGTGGTTCTTTAATCGCGTTCAGTAGAATTTGAATTTGCAAAGTAAGATTCGTTGACTTTCTCATTTTGATAAGGAGCACGATATCGCACAGAGGTTTTTGATAGGCGAAGAAGAAGAAGAATTCGAGTAAGATGGGCTAGGTTTAATGCGCGTTCCGACGAACTACAGTTTTTGACAAATACATTAGAACGATTAAATGTATATGTTATCATATATACGTTGTTTCCGGATGTTCCATTTGCCAGAACGCACTGTATCGCAGCATTAGACTTCGTGCGTAGGCACCATCGAACAACACGAACTACGTGTATATCTTTCTTATAAGTATAAAACCATGGATTGTACATTGTACATTCATCGAAATTAGAAAAATACGTCTGTACATCTTAGAGACTTATCAGGGAAATAAAAAAGAGCATCAAGATTATGGAAAAATACGTAGGCGTATAATTTTTATGGTACAATACAATAGTTTCTATAATATTTTACACCTATATCGTTCTATCTAATCGTTCCTACCATAGATAGGAAAGATTAAACGAGCATTATTATGTATATATATATATATATATATATTATATAGTTTCTAAAAGCTTTAGAATTTTCCTGTGGCCTTTTAAAAAAAAATATAAAGATAAGAATGACATACGTCGTCGGTCAAGGATAGTTTATCGGTAAACACTGTGCTATCCTTCTGCGTCTGTATTAAAAAATATACGACCATCGGCGTCCTTGCAGCTGAACTTGTCCATTTCCTACCCCACAACCATGAACGTCTATCGAACTTCCCCTTTATTCATACCCTTGGAACCGGGTCGTTTGGCGTGTCATTGGAGAAACGCGCGTAGCGACCCAATTCGCACCACGTCTCCCGAACCTGTAGCCAGTCGAATCCATCCTGAGCACGCAATGCGCTCATAAACATTCCGATTTACTCGTCACAGGTACGTCGTTGTTAATCTTCGCGTATAAAAATTGATTTCTATATTCAGGCTCCCGTCCGATCAACAGCGACCCAGAGATTCGATCGGTCAAAATTTTCCATTGCCAGCCAGGATATCGGATCTCGTTTAACAACACCGTTTATCGTACAACAGCACCTTTAAGTCGGCCATTCAACGACGCGCAGCTTAGTCGTCTGTTCGTCAGCAGCCGCTCGACTGGTCGCTCGAGTTGTTAGGTATCACCGTGTGACAGCCGCGTTTGTAACGCAATTGTCGGGGCGATAAGTCGTCGGAGTCCTGGATGTCGTTCACCACGGCTACCGTGTGCAGAGACTTCATGGACGCTTTCCTCTGAGCGTCCTTGTAGCCGGAGAAACTCGGCTTTGGCATCCAGTTCGTGCCGTAGGATATCGGCAGGATTTCTCTTCGAGATTCGTTGATCAGGTCGCTCGAGATCTCGGATCGACACTCGTCGCAGATGCAACTGGCTTCGCTGTCGTTCATCGGCGCGTTCATCTTCTTCTCGATTAGCAGGGGCTCTTGTTGCGGCCAGTGTAGTTGCAGTACGGACGTTACGACACTGGATTCAAGTGGCAGATGGAATTCTTAGGGTTAGGATCCGAAGGTGGAAGGTGTTTAGGTTTGTATGATATCGAGTGGATGTCGTTTTTAATCAAACAAATACGATTCAACAACGAAGAGGAGCAACGTGAAATTATTGGGATTATTCGTATTTAATTTCACAAGCGTTTGTTTGAAAACGTGCGAGATGTAGAAATTGCAGTTTAAACGCGTCTACTAAAATTCGCGATCGCAGTTGAATTAATGGTTGTTTGAAGATGTTCGTTTAAACAGTTGGTTTCGTTGACGTTGTAGCGAAATACGCAAGATACTTTTGAATTAAGCGAATTATTGCGCAATTTATGTATGATACGCGATATTCAATTTGGAGCCTTCATATGTTTATGGCAGCTTGCTACGTTATACCAACCTCTTGAAGCATGACTTTGCATAACGTTTCACAATCACGAGCGCATCTTTTGCTCCAGCCATAGATTCCGTGACCAAGTTGCACACTCGATTCGCGGAAATCGCGCAGCCTAAGACAGTTGTGGCGATCGACATCGATATCAACCAGCTGATCAAACCAGCTGACATCGCCGGTGGTTGCGACGGCGGAGGATAATAGGATGACCAAACTTGCTGCCACCACTGATAAGAGACGTCTCGATATTCGGATTCCTGAACGAAACAAACCCTTTCTAGTTAGGAAACATATAGCAAACAGTCGATATACGAGAAATTCGTCAACGAAGAATTATACATCGCTTGTTTTCTGAACTCTCTTTAATACGACAGTCTTGATAAATATAACTGTTTGTATACGTTTTGATCTTAATACGCTGCTGTCTGAGCAAAGTATATAAAATTCGCGTGGCAGTCAATGCCTCTTAGATACCATAACATCTTCATTCGATGAATCCTTATCTTTTCACGCATTCTTTCGTATAAATATGTCGTATCAAATTTCACGTTAAATTACTCGACGAATTTCCCAAATAGCTCTAATTGCGTTGTACGGGAAACACCGTAAAATCGCGAGCAACGTCGTGGCCCTCGAAGGCCACGAACACAGCGATCGAATAGGTTACGCAAAGCTTTCGTAACTTACGTAACCCCAAGACGTCCAGACGCAGCAGTAGAGCAGCCTCTGCATCATCAGCCAGAGCCAGAAAACCGCGATAGCGACGACCCAGCTGACCAGCAGCTTCAATCAGAAACACGTCTAACGTTATCTTGGTTGGGCTATCCGAAACTACGCGATACGACGATACCTGAAGTCCTTTGTAGACCATCGTCGAGGCTACGCTTTCGGCTAACCCGTTGCAACACGGTGGATTCCTCCACAGAACGATCGCCATAGAGGTCAGAATTAAAAACGAGGGCAAGGTGTGGATGAAGTCCGGGCCAACGGCAATCTTGGCATACTCTCGAAATACCTTGTGCTGCAGGAAGAGGATCTCGTGCGGCACGGAGAGCAGAGAAACGATCTGCGAATCGAGAGCGGTCAAACAGGACATCGCTGCGGAGGCTGTGCACCAGCCTGGTCACTGGCTATTTATTCACGCCAGCATCCACCACGATGGTTAGAGTTTTCGACGATAGAAACGTGACGTTGCGGCCGAAATGAACCGCGTCGCCGATCTTCCTCTATTTCTCCCCTCTTCGCTCTTGATCGGCAGGATCCGTGATCGAGCGATCGAGGTTTCGACGAAAGCAATGATCGCGGACAACGATAATAGAGTTTTTTTCGGGGTGAGAAAATGGGGTTTCCGAGGATTAAGAGACAATATGATACGGAGTAACCCTCCACGTCATTAAAGGATCGAGTATAATTGTCGAATATCGAGTTCTTATTAGCTAAATATTAGGTGGTGCGAGAAGTTTCTTTCGTTTTATGAGGAAATAATAGATGCGCGATATTTCTTGCTTTATATTAATTCGTTGGATTACGTGTGATCCATTTTATTTTATTTCTATTATTATGATCATACGTAAAGTTTCCTATTCTTCTGTTTAATATCTTTGGCAGGCTAACCTTTATGGGCTACTTTTTCACGTGACGATGACATTACACCAGAGGGATTAACGCACGTAATACACAGAGGAGAGAAACGAGCAGTTTCTGTTCGAAGATGGCAATGTGACAGAGAAGGGATGTTTTTGTCGCCCAAGATGTATTCGTGAAACGATACAAGTATGCGACATTGAATGATACAAGTAATGCAAGATTGGCAAATACACGGGGAGACGAATATAACAGGTAATGGTACAAAATTCGAAATAATATTTATTGACTAATGTTTATGCAAAAGTACATGATACATAGAAAAGTTCTCCGATATTTATACAATGATAAAGCCACGTTCCTCTTAATTAACCTTTAACTTACAACGAAAGAAAAATGCGAATAATACAATACAAAATCCTTGCCAAGGTATGTAAGTTTCAGTCTGGCCGCCTTTATTTACAACTATGTACACGGCGTACGCGATTCCTAGGGCAACTAACAGTCTATATAAGGAAGTAATCCGGTCCAACGAAGGATCCACATTTAGGGAAATCTTCCGGAGCGGGTACCATATCACTCGTCTGTCCAACCTGAAGGATCACGTCCAACCCACGCGTCCATTCAGCTGCATGCTCGTCTCGTAATATCCAGTAGCCTGAAGATTTAATCGAACAATTGTTTAGAATTAATAAATTAATAATTATTCGACGTGAATAAAAATGATGAAATGATCGAAACCATCTTTCATTACGCGTCTAGTCATCTGGTATTGCAATTTTCTCGACTAGAATATTTTTTCCACGATCGTTTATAGGAAGAATTTTGAAATGAAAGAGACGAGACATTTTTCTGAAAGATCGAACCGAGGAAGGGCTAACGGAGTGAAAGAATATTTTCTTAGACGATAACAGACAAATGATGTATTACCTGGATTATCCGCTTTAAACCTGAGGGCAACTGCCCCGAATTTCGGAACAACTACGGTATCTTTCGCCACGGTGCAGTCGAGATTGCGAGAAAACAGTTGACCTCTGTCGTCCAAGCTTTTTAACTCGTGCAAAGACACGCTGCGACCGAACTTTCTTGCACCCACTACGTAGAAAGTGTATCCGTGCAAGTGGTAGACCAAGTCGTCGAGACCGCCTTATAAGAAGGAGAGGGAGATGTTAAAAAATATTAGGAAAAAAACTGATGTTTAGAAACAATTATGAGATATAATGCAAAAAATATCGAACTCATATGAAAATTCGAATCTCTCTCTCTCTCTCCTGGACATTTCTATTCTTCGAGGACTAAGAACGTACATCAATTTAAAGGAACAGAGACAAGTCACGTGCTTCTCATAGACTTTGAACCGCTTATCGAACTTAAGATACACACGAGCGTTGAAATAATTACTTTTCGAAATTTGCTGAGCGCTTTAAATCGAATTTTTATCATTTTCAAATGGAATTTCAAGCTCCAAGTGCGTTTTATCGTTTGAGAAATTTCTTCAGTTACACCTTTTCAGTTTACGGTTATTTCTTTTGAATTTGCGAAAACGTTACCAAAAACAAGCTCGAAAACTATAAACGAGAAAGTTGAAAGGTAATGCTCGTCAACAACGGGAATGGAATTATACGAAGAAATCGCGTTTCCGCTTATCGTGAGAAACAATCGTCCAGATGGAATAAAGTCGCGATCAATATACCCAGCCTCCGCGACGTAGAGAAATATGGATCAAGGTTCTTAACTCGAGGCAACGCTTCGGTGAGTTAATCCGGCTCGTCTCCTCGTCCGATCCTTCCAAAGCAGTTCTTGGGGCCTTCTACGTACCCTTATATATTCGATTTTATTACATAATTGTAATAAAATAATCGCGTAAAGGAACTAGACGCGAACTTTCCTATTTTTACGAAGGAAAATTAAATATCGAAGATTATTGCCTCGAGTTGCTTACTCTCCGTTTCTCTACTCAGTTTTCAGAAAAAAAAAAAGAAAAAAACGAAATAATATTCGTCCCAACGTAAGTAACTCGAAATTCGATTTTAAATTAAACCGGTTCTATCGACGGATAGAAATCGATGAAGGATATTTTGAATCGTGAAATCATCATGTTTGACAAGTTAGATAGTCGAGGAAGGCTAGAAATGTTTAATGCAGATGGACGCGCCAACGTTTGCCACGATGGTAACTGGAAACCTAATTTCTCGTTTCGTTTTGTGAAACGATGAAGCCTTAGGACGGTACACGTATGAGGTATCTTCCGTAAGACGTCGATGCGTGTTAATATAATCAGCGCGATACAGTCAAATGTTGGAACAAGAGGAAGCGTAATTTGTTTTTCTTTCCGCGATTTAGCCTATTTCCACGCTGACTCAACCAGTCGTTCAACTACGCGTTAGTCGTAGAGAATTTTTAATGACGCACATGAGCAGCGAAATGAGGAATCTTGTGTATTTTAAAATGTGCGATGGTAGATGCTAAGAAAACAGAGAAGCTATTCCGCTCGTCGTTTCTTAGCGGTTCGTTTAAACGAGCTAACATTAGCGAAGGATGAATAGTTTCCTTCTCATTTTCGAGATCGCCTCGCTATCCTATATCGTATGTTGCTCTATGAAATTGCAAGAAGCAAGGAAGAAAAAGAAAACGAGGATCTTTCTCTGAAATTTCGCTACGACGTTTCCGAGCAACGTGACTTCATCTCAAAGTAATCGAGTAATTACATTAGGAGGATTCGATCGGAGTCGTATTTAATAGAAAAAAATTGGATCATTCGATAAAAGCGACGAATTAAAGTTAGTTACCTTGATCGAGGAGAATGATCTCGACGGTCGCCCCGAGCGGTATATACCTCACATGAACACACTCGCAAACGTCTGAAGCGGTAGCGTCGCTACGGCGGCAGCGTCGCGACGACAACGACGCAGTTTCGTTGTTCTCGACACGAGCGTCGTCCTCGTCGGGGGTGGAAGAGCACATAGTCTCCTCGGAGACGTCGGCGCCCTGTGTCAACAGCGGTGACGACGGGTACGTGAACGTCGCGTTGTTCACGTTCAGAACTCTCATCTCCACGCCGCTGTTTCCTTCGATAACGTTAAATACAACGAATTAAAATTAATTTCACGTTATTTCTAAATATAAAACGCGTTCGGTTCGCGCGAGAACGTTGAGATACATCGCAGAAAAAATGCGAACGACACGAAAAATTGTTGCAGACAAAAATCGTGCGATATCGAGCCATCGGATGTCGAGGACACGCTACGTTTTCGTTTATTTGTCCCTGCAAACAACTCGAAAAAATCACGTCCTGCGATAACGTTTTTCATTATGTTCACGTATGATGGAATGTATAACGTTATATAGGGTGTGCAAAGTATATTGTACTTTCTCGCGTATACATTCGAAAATAGATAAGAACGTCGAGTGGACTGTCATTTTTTACTACGTTCGATCCGAATAAAGCTATGGAATAACGCCGACGCGGTATAAGTATAACGATGACGTCCGTAAAGAGGATGCTAGCGAGAAATGAAATTTACATTCCCGTTATTGCATCTCACATCGTACGAAGAAATCGCCTGGTTGAAATTTCTTAGAAACTACGAACCTTCGTGACACTCTCTTTCGTTACCTTGTCAGGCGCGTGTTCCTCGTAATTATTGCAAGTAAAATAAGATGGTTAAGGTCAGGCACACGAAGACCGCTCGTTAAGTAGTTTCAACGTCCGTGAACGTTGAAACGCAGACCGAAGTTACCGCGATATGCGATAAACCAGGGATTAATAGTATCCGTTTTCTCCGCGGCATTGGTTAAACGTAACCTGTCCTCGATTTTTCATCGTTTAGCGTATCGACCGCGTGCGTGTCAGTTTTCGCACTTTCCCCGCCTGTCATTAAATCGAGTTATAGAGAACTGCACAGAACCATGTAGATTAAATCACGCTGTAACTTGAAAGTTCATTGGGAAAAAGAGAAACGAGGCGCGTGAGAAGAACTAGAAAGAGGAAAGGAAGAAAAAGATCTGTTATGGTTGACAGTATTCATTTTGGTACGCCTTTGAAATATCCACGTTGATCTAATAGATTTGACAGAGCTTTTCTTTCAAAGGTAATTAAAGACGCGCGTAAACGAATCTAACGATAAATCAAAGTAGAAAATTCGCAATTTTAATTCACGAAGAGTATTCACGGAATGTGGTTGTGCGTTTCAAGGAAATTACTATCTATTTACTGGCTGTTCGTCGCTTACCAACGATGTCGTTCGTCTGCAGCTTGTAATTGATAGGCAAACGGATGGTGACGTCGGTTTTCGGTTTCCCTAGAGCAGCTGGTATCTTCCGCAATGCATGCAATTCCGTCACGCACAGACTCTCTGGATTTTCACACTTTGCCGCGGGGTTCGTCGTCATCGCCACTCGAACTTCCTCGACTTCCGACTGTTCAGTAGCTTCCGTCACGGGCAACGGATCCTTCGTTGAACTTCCCTTGTATTCTAAGATCGCGGCACCACTTATGGGACTGATCGCACATTCTTTCGACGTGTACACGTTCATCCAGTAGGAAGCAACTCGCTTGTTCGCCTTCAGGACAAAATCTGCTCTCTCACCTGCGATACATTTTGCAATTTTTCTATATGTATCATGGTCTGCCTGTGTAGTTACGAGAATAAAGCAGTAGCTGATTTATCGCTTACTGATAAAATCTCTGATCAATATCTTTCGGAAAGACAGAAAAGTGAAATTTCCATAATCTGAGAATCGCTCGCTTCGGCTCTTTGAAAGAAAGAAGCCCGAAGAAATAAAGTTGTAACTTTAATTCTTATACATTTGTGGCGATTTTAATTGCTGCATATTCGTTACGGCAATTATAAATGCGAACATTTATGAATTTATGCATTTATGCGCAAAGGTGAGCACCAGTGCAGAAATATGTAAAATAAATACACGCAATAGTTGGAAGATAAGGCACACTTTTGTTCGTGTTTCGCTTTTTAATGCGTCTTTCGGTAAGTATATGAATTTTCATATCGATAAGCAACGTTTCGATCTTTAATTTCCATTTATTTTGGAAATTAGTCTATTAGGACTTGGTACATCCTATATTGTACAAGGTGTCTCAGTATTGATGGTACAACCTGGAGGAGGTGATTGTACATGAGCGAACAAGTGGAATATATGGAATAATATAAATTACAATTGAATAATATTTCAAATATTCGTTCGAGGTTTCGTTTTCGATAAAATCGACTTTGAATTTCCTCCGAGTACGCGCGCGCTTCACTATGCCGTAATTAGACGAATCTCGATACAAAGCGTTATTTATTTCACCCATTTACGTAGAAACGTACATATTAAATCAAAAGTTTGCTCCGAGGACAACGCAAGTCTTGGACGATTAAGGAAGCGAATTGGAAATCGTGCACGAAGAATTAATTGAAAAATTCAACGAGAAAGATTTATTCCATATTTTCGACTTATTTTCTCATGTATTAGGTTGTCAGAAAAGCGTCTTACTTTTACAGACACGTCTTTTACAACGACGCGTCTTTATACAACGTCGAACATTGTGATCTTTATTTTGATAGAACAAAATGGATCATACGTAATTCGATAAAATAATATAAAACGAAAAATATTGTGCATCCATTATTTCCTTATAAAACGGAAGAAACTTTTTGGACCACCTGATACAATCACCGCCTTCAGTTTGTACCATCGATACCGAAGCAGCCTGTATTTTACATACAGAGAATCGAGGCACACGGTGCATGCGACAACACTCACCTTTCGCCAAAGTAATCGATGCAATTTGTCGTGGTTCCACTGGCTGGCCATCGAGAGCGATCAGGAGAAGGGGATGAGCATCGACGGAGATCGTTATTGGACAGGATCCAGCACCACCAGCGTTCGCAACGCGGAATCTGTGACGTCGTCCCGGGATAACTGTGAACCTGGTCAAAGGGACGTTCGGCCCATTTGGCTGCCGTCCCCTGCCATTCACCAAAAGGATCGCTGGTTTCGCGTGGCCGTCGGTGAACGTGATTTCGGTGGAATGTTGCCACTGGCTCACGAGAACCACGTGATCCGAATCGTCGATATCGTAAAGAGCGCGATGAGGATCTTTGATATCGGCTTGCTTCACGATCAACGCGCCAAATATGCCATTAGTAACGTCGGCACCTACAAATTAAACGAATTCCTTCTAATTCATTGTGACGTGGTTAATACAAAGAAGAAGAAACAATTCGTAGATTCGTTGCACTCGTATGGAAGTACCAATTTTTGCAAAGTATCGCTCACTGCAGTTTCGCCAGCAGGCTTCGTTGCTAATAAAAAAAACGATCCAAGTAATCGGAAATATGGTAATTTCGCTATCACGTTGCTACGATTGTCTGTAACTGGCGAACGAAAGTATTAATTACTTACCAGCGTGAGCATGCCATAGATGAGTTCCAGCGGAAGAAGCGCGAAATTTATATTGGAAGGTGGTGTAGCTCGGTATCGGGCACTGAGTGACCAGAGGCGCGCCGTCCATATGCGGCGTCTCAATCTGCGTTTGGCCACGCCAGTGCATCGCCGCAGTTTTACCCGGAATCCGATTAATCACGTCCACTACCAAGATATCGTTCTCGCAAACCTGACAACCAAAGAAACGGTCGGTATGCGTAAATTGGCTAGAGATAAATCTTGTTTCTTATCTGTAGCTAGTTTCCAAGAGTTTTTTACAAGACCGCTATCTAAATAACGTACGATACGACAAAAACAAAGTACGAATGCTTGTTCGAGCATTCGCGTGAAATCTCAGTCTTCTGGGATACAAGTTGCTCGAACAGATACGAGAAGATAGCAATTATCCGTAAGCACGTGATACGGCGCACGAGTGAAAATGGCAAATGTATTTGAGAAACCAACATAAATTGATTCGAAACGGTTGTCAGAGGAGAGAAAGTCAGAGTGATTCTGCATAGGCAACTCTAACGTCTCTGATCCTCTGGCAAAGGAATCCTTCGGTGTAGTTTCCAATTCTTCGGTTCTCGAATTCCGTCATCGAATTGTGAATTTTCCACTTCAATTTTTCGAACTGCGGTGTGTTTCACCATCTCCGTACGATCTCTATATTCGTCTTCTATAGCCTTGAAATCCTTCGCTTGGAATTCTATCGGACGGGACCCTCTATTTCAATTTCTATCGCTGCCGAGCTCTTTATTTTAATTCATACAACCCCCTTGGTCGCTCGCTTCGGTTTCTATAACCCCCGGGGTCCCCTATTTCTGCTCATACGACGCCGGAAATCCACTATTTCAATCTCTATAACCTTCAAGTTCTTTATTCCAACTTTTATGATCGCCGAGTCCTCTACTTCAACTTCTATAACCTCGAGCTTCTCTGTTTCTTATGATCTTTTACGGCTTCGGCATCCTCTAACTTCACGGTCACTCGGTATCGACTTTCTCCTTACAAACCACCTGTGAAACCTCGATTATCGGAATATTCCTGGAATATTTAAGGACTCTACCTTTTAATTTAAAAAATCCACACGCAAGGATAGAAATTGAAAAAGATCGTTAAATTTTTATTCGAAGGTCTGCCTTCCCATTTAATATCGATATTTACCAAACAGCTCGAAACGATCCCCTTTCATCAAAAAAAAAAAAAAAAAGAAAAACCGAATTTATTCTATTCTCTCCGAACAATTAGTTCGAAGGACCAAGATTCCGTGGCTCTTCTCTCTTCCTTTCCCTTTCAACTTCGTTTCGATATTCGTAACAAACTTTCGAGAAATACCTGAATAATGGGACCAGGCAGCTGACGATTCGCCGTGAGGATCCCGCGTCTCTGTCCATCCGCCGAGACGCAGTGATCGGACAAACATGCTGTTTCGTTCTGTGGACAATCGCCGCACGATCTATGGAGCAGAGATTGCAAACAATGAAGAAAAATAGGTAGCTGTGTAAATCATAGAGATTGCAGTCGGAGCGTGAACGATAGAACAGCGAGTAGCGGCGCGAAAGATTTCCGCGTTTCAGCGCTCGAGGAATTGTATAACGGTAGTTCGCGTTGGTAACTCGATCGGTGATTCTGATGAAAATGATCACTGGACGCGGGAATCGTTGCATCGCTGATATGACTAAACGTACCGCACTGTAACGCGTATTTATTTACCGCGAATTACGTACAAAATGTATACATAAATTTATCAAAACTTGAAACCTCGAAGTTGAAGAATAATTTTTGAAGTTGGACCAAACGATCGGAGTCTTTTTCGAGAAGTTAGGAGAATCGTTCCGGCAGACGAGGCGTAAAAGAAATTTGAAAAAATTGCAAGTGGTCGAAATCACGAAGGAACGAGCGAATGCCGCATTTTTCAATTTTTTTACCTGGCGTCGTAATGAGAATTCGAACATTTATGTCTGTTACATAGATGCATGCGTCTCCGATACTGATTTCCGTAAAATGTTCGCCATATATAAATGTTGCACACGTATTGTTTAAATTTTCATTACAATTCCGAATGAGAAAGGTTGCAAAACGCGACCTTTAATTTTTTTCTTCGCGATTCCGATCGATTGCAAGTTTCTGAAACAATTTTTTCGTACGTCACTTGGCAAACTAATCCTCTTAACTTCTCAAGAGAACCGAAGTCGTTTGATCCAATTTTCAAAAAGTTTCGAAAGATGTTGCCACCGGTTTGAAAGTCACCTGATTTACATTATGGAAACGATCGGGCAATATTTTCCCCCTTTTTCTTCGTCTTTTCCTTGCTTTTTGCATGATAAGGGAGATTTAGCCGAGTGTCGATAGAAATGTGCAATATACAGAGTGTCCAGGATTTAACAGTCAAACTTCATCGATGTCCCCTATGTATACGATTAATCGTATTTCTTGTGCTCCGATGTTTCCAAGAAGCATCGAGTGACCCACATTATACGTGACATTTCTTTCGCTTGATCCTCGCCATTGAATATACCGACACATCATGATCGCTAAAACCTGGGATACCCTGTACATTTAGCGGTTTTGTTATGGCTTTTTTAACACGTTCGCGGTCACCGATGCGTGCATCGCGACGAAATATTACGGTCAGTTGTAAATAATAAGATGGAGAAAGAGACAGATGATAATCTTACTTGCTAAGCGACTGGAACACTTCGAGAGTGAGCTTCAATCGACAAATCATTGGCCAATCCAAATGGTGGCATGGTCTATCGCAGGAGAGGAATATTTGTTCTATAACAAACATAAAGGCAAGAAAATAAATCATCGTGTAAAATCGATCGAGCAAGCACATCCGCCCATTGCTGTCGTTAATTTTAACACGATTTCACTGGAAATTTCTCTCGATCCATTAATTATCACTTTTCCACTTTGAGAACTACGACAGGAAAATTGCTACGTGGATTTCGGATGGACGGAATTACGTATTTTTCTCTATCGATAGAATTACGTCGGATGGAAAAGATCGGTTAAAATTCTGTCTCGCGTAGCTGTGCGAAGGAAAACACGCAAAACGAACACTTACTGGGCCTATAATTGTTCACGTGCAAAAAGGTGGCCGCAGCCGCGATCGTGAAGACGACGACGAGAAATCGTAGACCGTAGGTGGTCAGCATCATCGGCAAGTCCGCACTCGTTGACGCGCGCATCGTCTACCCGAATTGTTATGCAACGATAACAGCAGGTGACTGCATTCTTTGCAGGATCATTCGACTCAGAAAGTCTGAGAAGCAACCACCTAGTTGCTTAGACCTCTGATGTATCGCAGTCGTGTTTCGTTTTGACCATGCGCGTATGAAATTATAAAAATCAGGCAAAACGATTATTGGGAGTAGACGAAACAAAACGAATATCGAAGGATGATCGATCGAGAACGTCGGATGAAACGGGGATTAAGAAGAGGCGGAGGGCAGGATTGGTCGATTACGAGGATGAATTTTCAAGCGGCTGAGGATGACGGTGAATCGATAGCCAGCGACGAAATTCTGATGTCAGCACGGAGAAAGTGAACCTCGTGGAGAAAAAGAGCGAAAGGAATAATCGTTCGGCTGAGGATGAAAGTCGGAGCTGTTTGACTTTTGCTCGCGTGGCTAGCTAAGCAAATACGCTCGATCCCCGAATTTCTTTTTTTTTTTTTTTCTTTTCTTCGCCTGGAAAATGAGAAAGAAAATGAAATTTGGAAGATATGTACTTTGCAGATTATTACGTACGAAGGAGAAGCAATGTAAAAGATGATGTAACGTTTTTAACGATGTTGCCTCGATGTAGAGATTACGATTAGCGAGATGTTCCTTTAGCTAAGCAGAGTGAATGCGATTGGTTGCTTTAATAAAAGAGAATGTTACTACTTTTTACAAGTCGGTGTACCGAAAAACTTTCTATTAATTCTGTTAAGCAACTTTCACTCGATCACGATTAAAGAGATATTTTGATAACTCGTGAAACAGAAAGAAAACGTTATCCTTTCTTATTCGTGGACCGCGTAATTTCTCGTTGAAGAACGAACGATTCTGAGAAAATGAGCGAGCCATTGCCAAGGAAGAGGAGAAACGGATACTTCAAAATGACCGGTTTTACTGCCGGCAACGTAGATGATGTAATTTAATGAATTTTCTATGCGAGTATCGCGAGTAAGAAAGCAAGCAGGAAAGAAGGTTGAATAACGTCTGAGGCAGATGCACGAAGGCCATCTAATCGCGTTCCCCATTAAGTCCAGTCGTTATCATTACGTAAAAATTTGTATAATCTTCGCGTAATAGAGTCCCATCGTAACGTGATTGAACCGCGCGTCCAGCATAACTCAGCATTCCTATCCAGTTAGCTTCCAATTAAAGTTACTCCACTGTGTACTTATATAATTGCGTTAATTTCGATCAAACCAACAGGCAACGAGAACGCTTTTTCCCCAAAGCAAGAAAGAACGACGATGCAGTTTCAAACTGGCGTTGTTTCCAAGGAATAAAATAAAACTCGCGAGCACAGTCAATTCGCGAGTCTACTCACGAGAAGGACACGAAGCGAGATGGGATTAGTCGATCCTGATATTTAGATTTCAGCGAAGAGCGAAAATGACTCGTTTCGATTCGGTTTCACTGGAAAGTCGTTACGCTAAGGAAAAAGTAAAAAAAAACAAAAAAGAAAAATACAGTCGAGAGATTCCTATCGAACTTCACTGGATGTAAAAAGGGATTCCAATGAGAGGACGAAGAATTTTCGCTCGATCGAAGAGGGACATTTCGAAGAGATTATAACTTTGACACGTGGCAGGTAAATGCAACGGTTAAATCGATGGTACGGAAACCCATATCAAACCTGAACAAGGCACGTGCGAGCTCGTGAACACCGTTACGCTTTCTGATGTACAACTGAGCAGGCCGAATTTTCGTAGCCAGAACTAAACTCGGGTCCTCTCTCTTCCTCTCCCTTTCCCTTTCTCTTGTTGACTTTTTTCACAGACGACCACGTGCCACATCTAGATCGGTTATAAACAACTTTTTCTTTTTTTATTTATCAGGACCAATCCGTACACGAAGAAAACGAAAGCGATAAAATTGTTTGTTATTTTCACAGAACGTCGCGATAATAAACCGTACCGTCACTTTGCTTCGTTCGCAATCACGTCAAAGACTGTAACAACGAACGACTTCTGTTTTTTCTATTCGACTTTCTATTTGGATTAGACAACGATAGCTCGTACTGTTGTTGTCTGGTTTTTTTTTTTTTTAGTCAAAAAGTATCTATCCGCGTGAAATGAAGAATTATATCTACACGACATAAAAAGTCAATTTGGAATCAAAAACGATGTCTATAGGAATCTAAAAGAGTAAAACGTTAAAGGTGTTCGTATAAATTTACGCGAGTACTCGACCATTTCTTCACTTTCTTTCAACAACAACGATTAAATGGAACGGAGGAACGAAGTTAAAAGAGAAACGAACGATTTGTTTCCACTATTTTTCGTAAATCAAATATGCTAGTCGCGTGAATATATGGGCTAACCATTTCGTAATCGTACGTAATACATCGTAAGAAGTTTATCAAACGGGGCTATTACTATGATTTAATCGTCATAGCTGTCTGAAAGTCAGTTGTCAATTACGTAACAATTATAGCAATCGCGGTTGACCGATAGGAAAATTTGATTCGCGTGAGCCGTACCGATTAAAACTTGCGTAACGTCCGCTCCGAATAGTCGAACGAGGAGCAAAACTTGAAAAAGTTAGATCATTAGCGTAAACGTTCGATCTCTACACCGAACTGACATTTCCACTGCTAAGGTACTGCTAAGGACGGTAATGATGGGCATGATAAAAGTAATCGAAGAAGAGTAGAAAAAGTCTAGTCCGAGTGTCGGGGGAAGATACGAAAAATGAAAATGTCCAACTCGATCCAGATAGTGGGAGCAATGAAAAGTTCCAATTAAATACAGCGGACGATTAAAACGACGAATGGAGCAACAAATCGAATGAACGATAATACGAATGAAAATGAGAAAAAGAATAAAAAAAGTTGCAATGTAGAAACGATGAAGACGATGATGAAAAAACAAAGAGAAATTGACAGTTTCACTACACAGATACCAATTCAACACGATCAAGCCAGAACGAGAGAGGAGACAAGACACTGTCACGGTTCTCGTGAACGACTGACGAGCAGCCAGCAGTTTTGGCAGAAATTTCATTGCCAGAACTGGAAATAATCTTCACCCCTCTCTATCTGACCTTCCATTCCCCCCTCTGCCTCTGCGTGACTGCATTTCGTGTATTTCCATTTTCTTCTCCTCTTTTTTTTTCAACTCTACGCTCTCGTTTAGTCATCGTCGGGGCTCTTTCACGATAGCCAACGATTGGATAGAGATGATAATACGATGGTCGGTATCGTAGTTACCCCCTCTTGGCTCTTTGAAACCGTGCGACCATCTGTATGTCGAATATGTGTCAGAGACGGCGATATGGCGAGTGAAAGTTGGCCTGAAGGGAGCTGGTAGAGGAACCACTTCACGCCCCGTGTGTATCTTACCTCTTCTCTGATTACGTTTACTCACGCATATACATTTATTTATCATTTTTCATTCTGCATTTTTCCATCCACCTGCGAGATACGTTCCTGCCTTCTTCTAGATATTCACCTTTCCCCTTTCTATTTGTTTTATTCACTTTCGCTGTTTCTTTTATCGAATACCAGCATCGAAGAGTTTCATCGATTAGGTCGTCGCGTGTTCTACAAACTTCTTGGCATTTGGAAGCTGCAACCGTGATTTACGAGTTTGATACCTCCTAACGAGTTAATTAGCTGCTCCTTAAGTCCAACTTGCGAATGGATTAATCCCTCGCTTCTGAACTTTTGAACCACAGGATACGTAGTTCTTTCTCTTACTCTCTCTCTCTCTCTCTCTCTATCCATCAGCCTTCATCCCTGTCCGCATCCAACTCTCTGCAACTATATCTGTGTACGTTTCAGCTTGGATATCTCTACATCTATCTCTGCTTTATAGTTACAAACTGCTTTACGTATTTCTGCTTGCATATCGGCATCTGTCTCCGTCTTCGCGATTATACGCATATCCGTCTCTACTCGTATACCTATATTTATCATCAAGCCTGGTTAGTTTGTTAGATCGATTGCTACGAAACAACCGTGGCTGTTGGAGTCTGGGAAATACGAATCATTGCCCGTTAACTATGACTTTTCTTCTATCTTCTTTCGTTACGCCGATATCGACACTTAGACGGTATGTATCGTTTAACGGTAATCGACAAAAGTTTTATACAATTTTCCAAGCGCTGTGCAATTTATCGTCGCCTTTAATTTATATTTTTAATTTACCGGTTTCCTTCGTGATTTTCATCTCGGTATCCCTCCTCTTCTATCGCTGTGCAACTCTCTGTCCGCAGGATCGTGTCTATCTCCATCTCTGTCTCTTTCACTGAGCAGACCACGACGGGTCCAAGAGATTTCGATTTCGCTTTCGCTGATGCTGGCGAAGGGAATTCCAGGTTGTTTACTCTGCCCACTCATGAAGCGAGTACCGTTCTGCCAGCTGAATACCGGCCGTGACACTTTCTATTTGTTACACCGATTCGTTTAGCTAGTTAAAAAAGAAACCCGCTAATTATTATCGCTATTGCGATCTCATCGTGGTAATTCCCGATAAAACTGTCATAATTTGTCACTTATTCGAAAAATAACGGGGTCAGAACTAGAAGGATCGCACGTGGAGAATTTATGATCTCTCGATGAGATATATGGAGTCGTAACATACTTGTTAAACGTTTAAAAGAGCGCCGACTATCTAACGAAAGCTTCGAACTCACGAAAAAAAAGATCGTACGACTCTAATACCGGCTATTTGATACTTGTTAACGCGATTTCTAATTGCCAATTATAAAATATCGTCTCTCAGATGAAATAAAAAATCGTGTTCTATTCGAAAGAGATCGACCTTTGGATCTTTTACACGTCTATTAAGCAGAGATTTACACAGTCCGATTTACCACGTATCTCGTGTAAAGTTTCTAAAAAAAAGATGCTCTTAAGATCAGAAATTTCTAATTTTGAAACAAGTACGTGTAATCCAGACAACGTACGTAATGTCGCTGCAGCAAGCTTACTCCGCTTTGCGAGATAGAATCATCCCGATCATCGATTTCTCTCGGCGAACATTGATACTATTTTCTCGTCGCGACGAACGGATAGTCATTAACCATTGGTCGTGGTATGTTCCGAATTAATTCCAGTAATTTGCCGCGCATAGTTATATTCGTAGTAGAGCGACCTATATCGAAGGCGTTTGAAATGCCTGTATAAAGTTAGACGCGGAAATCCAGCGAGCTACGAACTCAAAGATGTCTTTTCCTTTTGTCGCCACGGTGTTTCGTTTCCAAGACGGTAGAGCCGTTAGAAAGCCGATCGATGAAATGGATACCAGCACGCGCGTTTTAAGTTTCACCAAGGATCGCTTAACGTCTTTTTAATTGACCTCTATCGCACGTAAAAGCGATTTCCTCGTTGATACAAGAAAACAGACTAACGGAGAAAAAGTTAGAAAAATCTATAAAGGAAAAGGTACAATAAAATACCACGAGGCGTTCATGCGTGAGTTGGGAACAATCGCCTTACGATGTTCGCTCGCTTTCACTTCACGCTGCAGGGATGTCAAAGCTGCGTTCTTCTTTCTATTAACGAGCTTCTGTCGTTTACGATCTTTGCTGGCGATCGTAACCGAGCAAAACCTTGAGCTTAGGATCAGTGACGCGTCTTTGTTGTAAAAAGAACGTGCAACGGAGAAAAACTTTCTTCCTCGTGGAATTATGCAACTTGTTGCGAATTGCTTTCCCCGAAAGCAGGTTTCGATCGATCGTCATCCTGGTTTTAATTATTCTCCAAAATGACTCCATCGTTCGCTTTCTTCCTCGAGGAAGAAAGTGATTTATATCGCAAGAACAGGAATCGATTAAACTTTCCTGTAACCTTTCTGGTGGCCACGAATAAAAGACTGGGTGTCGAGTAGATCGTGGAGCAAGTTTGCAGAAGCCCGTGTACCGTTTAGATCCTCGATATCGTTGCCCGAGGGTGAAAGTAAAGCGCTACACGATCGCAATTTCATGTACGAATAAAGGATGATGGTCCGTGTGTATAAGTAAGGAAAGAAATTGACTCGAGTGGTAACAACTAGTACGGGACAGGAGTTTAATGTCGTAGAGGAAGTGATATCAAAAGCGGAAGAAAGCGAAGATGCAACGTATTGGGATGAGAAGCGGATGGGAACGATACGACGCGCTTTCTCGCGCAACTTTCGACCATTTCGATCAACGTATGCGTATTTACAGCTTCACTCGTATTGAGATGTTGGTAGCCCTGACATATTTATTGGAAAAAAATGAAAGAGGAAAGTCGGTTTTCGGAAGCTTTAGTTCCAATTTATATCGACGAATTTAACTGTTCCTTTTCTCAAGTTTATGTTCGCTCATTTAATTCCTTGTCTGATAATGACAATGGAAAGATACCGACGATGCTTTTCGAAGATAAATGTAGTAAAAGGATATTAAGCGGTCCGGTATGTTCCGAAAATACAGGAAACTTGAAAATATATTGAAACGTTGCACGTGCAAAGATATTTTGATAGATGTCGGAGATAGTTTCAGTTTCATAACGAAACGAGTTACGATATCAAATGGTAGGATGAACTGACGTGATGCGACCAGTTGAATTGCATCTAGCATACATAACGGTTATTTCACTTTTTTTTTTTTTCTTAATAATATCCTACCTATAATTACTCGTTATGGATGGATATCCTTACGTAGCGATATCTGAGTTGCTGAATCTTGGCTCGGGGTCATTCGCCTCGGTGAATTCGACGCGAAATATTTGCCGCTTTATGTCGACGATTTCTTATGAACGCAACTCGGTTGCACGTTCGATAAGCATGAACTATCGGTATTCCTGAGTGTTTGCTTCTTTCGTTACGTATCTCATTTTCCTTCTCACCGTGATTTTCGAATTTTATGAAACTTTGATTAGAACGCTTTGCATAATTTGCTATTTTCCAAATAAGTGTCGTTTGCATCGGTACAATTCTAAAAAGCGACGAAGACGAACATAGCAGGAACGAGCGCCACGTTAATTACGAAATTATCACTTCGAAAATCTATCGTAAAGAAAGTACGATTACAATCCCTCGCACACTACGAATACATAGATCTCACACTAAAATTGGAAATTCGACTTGAACGAGATGAAGAATAAAATTATGAAAAGAATTGCCTGCAGTGATTCGAGTAAATCCATTTTCACCGTGTATTCGCAACAAAAGTAGCCATTCTCCTAATTCATTTCACGCATAATAAATACGACGAACGTTACTTTCCACTTTCATGTAGTCGATCTTCAACAACACGTGACACGCGTATTTTCATTAATTATCAATCTTCCGAGGAAGGAAAGAAAGAACGAAAATATGAAAAAAATACGCTAACCTGGTATAGGCGTCAAGTAGATGATGGTTGCGACGACGGAGCTCAGGCCGACGAATACAGCGAGCCTGAAGAACATCGTTGACGAACTCTGGCTCGGTTCAAAGATCCTGTATGTTCAACGATGACGTGCACTCGGCTCAGATACCAACGAAGGATCGAAACGATCAACAGGCCGAACTGGCCAGTTTCGTGGCCGCGGATACACTAGGCTACCACGATAGAGGCAAGTTCATTGCCAGAGAGAGAGTTGTATGCCGATTAAAAAGAAAGATCTTTCGACTGCGGAAACATACGTTTACCAGCTCGGTTGCGCGCGCTTTCCGACACTTTTTGCTCTTGCATAAAGAATTTATCTGTCGCGAAACACGTGAAGACTGTCCACGATCGTTCGATGCTTCGTACGCGGCTGAGTGCTCGCAACGACGATGATTCTCGAAAGAGAATGTTGCACTGAACTGCACGAACGAAAAAGGCCACGTGTACGAAAGGATGTTGATATGTAATAAGGAAATCGGTATTGCCTTCAGTTTCGTATCTTAGTTGTCGAATTACTTTACATGAAATTCCTCCCATGCTGTGACCGCATCGAAATTGATCGAAATAGATATATACGTGTAATTGATTTATTCGTTTAATGATTTTCAGTCGATTATTTCAAACGAACTGTTCGTTGATCGATTAGGTACGCTCGTTCTTTATTGTTTTGTTACTTAACGCTGACAAAGTTGTAGCTTTTTAACGTTCGTCCGATTTGGGAAGCTTTTGGGAAACAGATTGTCGAGTTGAGTTTGTCTCGTAACACGTCCAAATCCTTCCTCTCTTTGGCTACCTATTGAGTTTGAATTGGATGAAGTTGTTGCTGCTAATTAGGAAATTAATAAGCCGCTACTGTAAATTTACTCTCGTTAGAGAAAGTGGAATGTATTAATCACAAGCGTTGAGTAGGTGATTTCTGTTATGATCGATTGTTCGATTAATTATGCCCGTATTCAAAGTTTCAAGCACCTCAACTGAGACCGATCATGTATATTTTTAGTTTCTATAACTATAATTTTCATATATTATATATATATTGTATTATATTTTAATAAATTGCGGTAATTTATACAATGAACGAGTATTTTATATAAGCGATTAAATGTGTTAGACAATAATTAACGGTGCTGTTTGATGAACTAATAAAAACACAATAGACAAACGCGGTAAATTGGAGGATAAGAAACGTGGTCTGTAATGTATTGATTCCTAATTCATAATTGTATTGTTGATCCTGTTCAATTCCAGCGTCTATCATCTTGTCATTCTTTTGATTATTATTAATATATTTGAATCTTTAAGTATTTTTTAAACTGATCATATTTTCATAAATAAAATTTGGATCAGATAAAACTTTGTGATTTCGTTTGATCGCAATATTCATTTTTTGTAACCAAATATTACTGTGGATCAGTTAGGTTATATTCACGTGATTATTCGCTGAAAGTCAGTTACTGTGTACATAAACAAACAGAATTTAATATGAATGAAGTTTTGAATAGCAATTTTGATGCTGTATATCCACGGATAGAGAATGCTATAAACAATGCAGCTTTCATTGCGATAGATGCTGAAATGTCAGGTATACGTATGGAGAGAGATTTGAAAAATAGGTTAGGTTTACTCAGGATTGAAGGGTTATCGTAATATTAGTTGTACTTCTTTTCATACTAATCTTTTCTGTATTTCAGTTTATTTGATACTCTCAGTGATCGTTACATGGCATGGAAGAGAAACATTCAGCAATTCGTAATTGTACAATTTGGCATTACAACTTTTTATCGTGTTCCCTCTAAGAATGCCTATAAAGCGGACAGTTTTAGTTTTTACTTGTTCCCTAGATCTATACCATTAAAAAATAGACAATTGTCGTGGGAAGTGGAAGCGATAGATTTTCTTTATAAACATGGCTTCGACTTTAATAAAGTATGCTCGCAAAATACAATTGGAGTAAAATGTTTGTATGTTTGCTTAGGCAAATTTTGTAACTTAGCAGTATCAAATCTGTCATAGAAATATCGATATATTTTTTAGTTCTTAGTCGGAGGTATTTCGTACGTCGACGAAATAGATGAGAAATTACTGTGCGATCACATAGCACAAAGCGACGTAGAAAATTATTTGTCACTTTTATCCTACGACGAAGAAGAAAATTTCAAAGAATGCAAGAGCAAGGTTTGCGAATGGATTTCTAATGAGTTAGAAAATGCACCGTTAAAGTTGGAAGTTATCACTCCTATGGTACAATATGTATTACATAAAGACTTAAGGTATAATTACAACAATATTTGGACTACAGCAAACTATAAATCAGTACGTATGTAATATTATTTCTATTTGGATACTAATGAAACATTATATAAGATCGTCTGTTTTTCAGATAGATGTTATGAAAATATTGAGTAATGCGCAGGATGATTCGTTCAAGAAGGATAATTTGGAACAAGTACTGCTAGATACTTATGTAGGTTTTTCCAAAGTATTTAAACTTTTGTCCTCTAGTAAGAAAACGATAATAGGGCACAATATACTTTTGGATTTAATGTTCATGCATCAACAATTCTATAAGCCACTACCAGGTATTAAATGAATACATATTAACAATAATTGATAAATCATATAATTCGAATTTGTATGTGTTTTAGATTCATACAAAGAATTTAAAAGTAATATACATACATTATTTCCACAAATATATGACACAAAATTCTTAAGCTTTGAGTTGCGAAAATTATATAGCAGAGTTGAAGGTAAAGAACATTGATAAAGAAATGTAAATTGTAGACCAATAATGTATCTGTATAAACATGAGAACATGTTTTTTTTTTTAAGTAAACTGGAAAATAAATTCACTGAATATTTTGTACGAATATTTTACAACTAAAGGACGAATTACAACTTATAATTCACCAGAGATTATCTTTAATGAAGAATTTTCACGTAATTTAATTTTATGACTTGTTAAATCCTATTGTATTACATGGCACCTTTTTCTCATTTTAAATTATATTGTAGATAAAAAGAATTATCATAGCGCTGGGTGGGATTCTTACTTTTGTGGATATGTATTTGTGAAAATGGCACATATATTTTGTGTAAAGAAATTTGGGACGTATGCTTCATATTCATATAATATTTACATTGTAGCATATGATAATATGTATTAATCGATCACGAATAATGTTTATTATCTTTAGGGGTCTAGAAGAAAGGGCAGCGTCTCATTCTGAGTTAATGAGCAGCGTAAAAGGTTTTATAAATTCTATAAATATAACAAGAGGCAATGAAATGTATATGGTGAAAAAACTATATTTTTCCATAACTAGAAAACACATAGGATAATACTTTAATTGTGCTATAAACATTTCAGAGACTTGATGGAGAAGATCCAGTGTTATCGAGACCAGAATGGCTTCATGTCAAGTTGAAGTCACCATCTCTAGATATTAAACAGGTATTCTCAAACATGAAATTGTATTTGAAGGCTGTACTTTCAACATTGTTTCGATCAGTACCGACTTTTTTTCAGTTAGTGGAGAAATTCTCATCTTATGGTTCGGTGGATGTAATGCCTTTTGCTCGGAGACGCGTTTTAGTAGCTGTCTCAAGCCACAATACGTAAGTATAGTTTTTGAACTTATCAACAGTACGTCTTATCGTTACATAAGATAAAAACATTTCATAAAAAATTTTTAATCTCGATCCGTAATACAATAAAATGTCCTATTTCCGTCACTCTTTGGACTTAGTAACAAACGAAACAAGGCGACTGACAGTCCGCGAATGATAAAGTACGAATCTACGCAAGTACTTTTAGGTAATCAGCTTATTTAGCTTGAAACAAATTTAAACCTCGTTGTCGTCCAGCATAAATATCTTCACGGTTGGCCGTCAAACTGACACAAGACAAGCTCCCAGAAACTCGTATTTCACGTTTTACATATCACGGTATTCAGGTTAGCAAAACAATGAGGTGAGATTAAAGGAAAGGGGCAAATACGGTGAATCCGTGCAAAACTCGTGACATGCGCGATTTTCGTTGATATTTATTCTTTCGATCGTCTTTCATTTTTCCGTTATATTTTCCCTCACGCATTAAGCAAATATAATTAGGTATTAAGTACGCAGTTGGTATTTTAGTATGAAGCTGCTTCGAAGTAAGGTGCCGGAACTATTTTGGATCTTATCCAAGGGCAACCACGTATACTCATCATTGCACTTACAAAGTGTGATATCGATGCACGTGATTTTATATGACGTAACCGTATTTTCGTTTTGCCAAAATTTGTCCTAGTTAATTTATTCTTAATATTTTAGCCGCGTATTGTCTTGTGTGGTTTTAGATGCGTACATTATATATAGTTCTTCTCGAAGAAGCAACGATCGAAAGACGTTTGCTTCAAGGTTCGAATAAGTACATACCATCAAAAGCATAGAATATTGTCTTTCTTGCTACGCTGTTAAAACGTAACGAGACCGATATAGCATTACTCGGAAACGGATTAATTATAATCGTACGTCTTGTCAGCAGAGCATCAGCGGCAAAACTATAAATATCAGTGGGAAAGGTGAACGACCTAAGATCCCTTAAAGATAGTACGGATCTCATTGATGTTCTTATATCAAACTACAATTTGATATACATTACGCTCTTCTGAATACAAAGATATATTTTTAAAAATAATATTACACAAAATCTAATTTCGCTCGATTAATATACCGAATACCCTATATTTCATTGTATGTATAAAGCCAAAATTACAACATTTGCTGTTTCAGAACATCGCTTGATTTTCAACGTGAATATGGTATAACGTATATAACTTGTTGACAAGTAGTTAATACAACAACGTGATCGATGAATCTTATTTCATGCGAGTATCGAGTTGTTCTAACTCCCTCTTCCTTGCAGTTTATTTCTCCGGTCGGATCGATTGATCAATCGATCGTGTTTTCTTAATTCAGACAGCTTGAAATCACAAACCACCATCAGCATCGATATCAAATCCATTAGAAGCCCGTTTACTTTTCGTTCGCCAAGCTATCGGAACAACGAGCACTTATGCATATAAATGAGCATAGCTGTCGGAAAATCACTGCACCCTACCGTTTTAAACCCGATCTCGTCCTAACGTTTATTGTTCCACCTACCACTTGGTAGCGATTCCCTACGGAATTCATTAAGCGAACGTTGTAGTATTCCGATTGCTTTGGCAGAAAATAGTTTGCATAACTGTTTCCTAATTATACTATTAATAGGATAAATATATTCAAGTGTATAATATATATATACAGATAAACAAAAGATACGCGTCGTAAAATAAGGATAGATACAAATATTCTGTAATGTGAAATGTGGAATTTTTAAAATTTTGTATCTGCGATATCTATACACATAAAATGTATACGCGTAATCGGAAAATCGAAGGACATTTGAGAAACGATAAAAGCAAGTCGCTTGGAACCGTGAAACAATAACTTTGTACGCGAAATGAAATCATTCAACCCATAGAACTCGTCATCGGGGATGCACGCGAATCAGCTGGCTTCATCAAGCTCGAATTAGATCGAAATGAATTGTGTAGTGCTTCGCTATCAAGTATTGCATTTCACGAGCACGATGCATTTTCTTTCGAAGCGTTTTAAGCGTTCGGTACAATTCACCCGCGTTAGATTTTCCTTGCCGCTGGCATTTTTCCAAGCGTTCCCGCGTGTCTGTGTATCATTCCTACTGGACAACTTTTGTATCGGCGCGTGCATCGCATTATTACAGTTAAATGATTCAATGACCGTCGTTATTCAATAAGTTTGATCGCGTAATTCTTGATAATCGTACAAATCTTTTGGTCGATTTTCGCGGAAAAGAATTGCTTTAGCAAATTGTAAATCGTCTGAGTTTAACTTTACCATTTTCCATTGTACCACGAACGCCAAATAACATTCATGTATTTCGTTGTAAAACGAAGCTTCATCCCATAATACTGTTCGATATGATGAATTTCTACTTTTACATTTTTTATTATTCATTTTTAGTACGAGAGATTCTTTACAAGTTCCTTTATAAATCTTTTAACAGTAATCTACTAAAGCGTGTCTCGTTCAAGTAACGCAATGTATAAAAGGAATATCGATCAGATAGTGGAAAATTGAATTGCACAAGATTTAGCAAGCATTTATTTGTTGATTTTATTAATGTTATTAATAAAATAGTAACCCAAGCTTGCCTTGTAACGCGCGTCGATCAGGCCAGGTTGCTCAACGTAATCGATATGACATTATTTTTACCCATGTATTATTAATGTATTATAAATCGTGGTCGCTTGAAAAATTCTGTTGCAGCGCGTCGGAGATATTGCGGCGATTCAAGAGCAGCGAGGAATTACAGGTGACACGGTACAACCGCATAAAGCACGCGACATCCATGACCATTTTTTTGTGGTAAGTCTCTCCCATTTTCCCAAAATTTCCCATTTCTCGTGCTTCTTCATATTTTTATACTACATATACCTATATATTATTATTAGAACGTAGAATCTTGCAGACGAATTCAACGTAGATGTAAATGGGAAGCCTATAGAATTTAAAAAATTTATAACTTGTTGTTCGTGAATTATCAGAGTTATGAATTCAATTTACCCACGATTCTTTATATATGCGATGTCCCTTAATTAGAACGTAATTGTCGAAGGCCATTGGTTATTAATATCCTTGCTATACTAAACTGTACGAAACATCTCAGATTTCAATCATTTCGATTCTGAAATAATTTACAAATAATTGTACTCTTTAAACTCAAATTTATTACATTGTTATTTCATAAGAAAAAACTCTTCAAGTACGGTGGTTCATGCTATCGGAGGAAGACGGACAGGATTCACATATCGTTAAACGGTTGGCTGGATGTCACGCGTGACCATTTTGGGAATTGCACTAATTCGGCGAGGTTCTGCGCGAGCCCCTTGATGACACGATCACGATTGAAATTCGGTCTCGACACCGGCGAGCCCTAAATTCGATCGCCGTGTTTCAGCTTAAACGAGGCTGTCCGCGTTACGTCAAACAAATTAATGGCCCTTCCACAGGCCTGTGCGCCACCGCAGAATCTCTAATTAGCACGAAGATTGCCGTAGATGCATAAGTGGAGATCACGGTGCCAATTGTTGCGAAGCTGGGCCCTCACGACGCCCATCGCATCGTTACTCGATGTTGAAATTGTAAAATTGTCGAATTCAATGCGGCTCTCAATGTCTATCGAGATGATTTCGAAACGAGCGTTATATAACGATTCGTCGTGGATCGCGTATTAATCGTACGTATTTTACATTTGATTAAAAATTTATACAAGCTACCGATGAATTTCGAGCGAAACGATCGGCACCGCGTTGATCGTTCATGATGAGATGAAATCGTATGGGATGAGGACCATTTCTATCTTTGATACGTTTATATTTAGCCAGTCGATATTTCTCTAAAAATCAATGTCCAGTCTTTCTACATTCTCTCAGCTTTCGAGCTTTTAAAGATATTTTTACATTTCATAACTGTTTTTAGCTTTTTAGCTATGAGAAGTCGAACGAGATCGAGACGATTTTGACTAAAACTATTGATAAATGTAGCGTGTCTGTGCTACGGTATATAACTGTTAGCAACTAATTATTTTTAATTGCAGGAGCGGAGCTGTCCTGTCCGGAGGTATTCTCGCCTGGATGTTAAAAAATATTTCTAAAACGTACATCAATCAATAATAATAACGAGGAACAATCCTTTTCCATGTATAATTCCTTATGCATATTGATAACGGGGAACGTTACAAAAGCAAATCTCAGTAACGAAACGATTATTCCAATTGATTTTCGTATGGTAGGAGGTACAGAGTAAAAATTCAATTTTATTTTCCACGCGTTCCATCTGTATATCAAATAATTATATACACGTGTTCGAAGATAATATATCTTTAATATATCTTTTTATATTAAGAAACTGGCCGAATTGTTCAGTCATTTGGCACCGTTTTTTAGTTGTCCTTGTATTTAGACAACGAGCCTCTCTATACAAAGCGAACAGTGTGATGTTACAAATCGTACGCTATATAATTATCTGAAACTTACTTTACGAAACCATGTAACTATATAAGGAAAGCAAAGCGCATTAATGAAACGAGCATTACAGGTAAGAAAGAAAATCATAGATTTCCGTGCGGATGGGACTGCAGTTCATAGATCAAGTTCTACCAACGAGACATCATTTCGATACGTTCATTGATTACACCATGATTCTCTTGCATAAGAATCTATATAAGAGATCATGAAAGAAGAAATGAAAATAAGCATCGTAAAAGTGAGAAAGTAAAACAAGCTTCGATTGGATTTCCAACTGGCCGGCCAACCCAGAAAGAGTGCCTCCGTCTCTGTCTTCCTTTCTTACGCTCGTACGCGACCACCAACCGCAAAATCTATTTAAATGTTAGATCGAAATCGCGAGTGGAATCTTTGCGTGAGCTGTTATTATTATTTCTCGTTCTGGTTTGTCGACGTTCCGGGCCAGAGCTCGTTTTCGTCAAGGAACCTATTCACCGTTGTGCCAAACCTCCGTGCACTCGCGAAAAATCCAAT
Organism: Bombus pyrosoma; assembly: GCF_014825855.1. NCBI lineage: Eukaryota > Metazoa > Arthropoda > Insecta > Hymenoptera > Apidae > Bombus > Bombus pyrosoma. Next base: position 7,621,004 of record NC_057781.1, on the reverse strand, counting down.
TATCCCTGGCTTTGCTGCGAACCATTGCAATTTCGATCGGTCGTATTTTCTTCTTTTTTCTATTTCACACACGCGCACACATACACACACACACACACACACACACACACACACAGGCGCGCGCGTCGTTAGACATTTGGAAAGTTCTTCGATTATGCTTTCTCTCAGTGTGTTACACTTTTTCACCTTTTTTTACAAGTAGAACGTTGCTCGAATATAGTTGAGCATAATGTTTATCGTTACTACGCACGGACTGATTTAGGCTTTGAAGTTCTTAAAAGAATCGCATATTGCAAGGAAAATGAAGATGTTGTACGTATTGGCAATATTCGAGTGGTTATGTACGATTCTCGCACTATTAAACGAAAACAAGGGGCAAAGAGTAACACGTGACAGGTTGTATCGTAAATTTCGTTGCAGTCTTGGCAAATGGTCTGACATTCATACTCTAGAACAACGACTTGTTACTATCAAACGACGTTCAATCGTGTGTGTGGACTCCTCAAGCAAGCGGTAACGTAGATAACATTCAACAAAATCTTGCAGAGAATCGTTTTCAATTTTATTTATTATATTGTATTGTTCTTCGCAGAATGAAGATGGATAAGCAGAACGAATCAGGTGATATCGATCCTCCTAACGACAAGGTATCATAGTACGAAACGAGACGATGTTCTCGTTGCGAATTCGTTGCTGTTACTCGCGGACCACTTTGTGCTACTTTGTGCTTATCTTGAAATCCTGATGGCCAAGGAAGAGACCAAACGTTCCCCGATATTTCAAAAGTTTTCTCTGGCCGCCACCCAAGGCTAAATCACTCGAAATAACGCAGTAGCAATTTGTGTAGGCGTGCTGCCGGACGGTCAGCCTGGTCACACTGGTGTCCGGTGGCAGGTGGAGCAGCTTTCGAGATAGATCTCACGCTCTGTCTCTTTGGGTTCTACTTCGACCGGTTAAACGACGAACGTAAAGGTCGCGAGCGCCAGCAACGAGGTCTATGGAACTGGGTTAACCAAATTCGCTATTTTCTCGTCTCATCGGGTACAATTTGTATTCGGATCATCCTTAGACTACTTGGATGTTCCTTCGCATCCTCGTCTACGGGAATCTACGTTGATTACTAACCGTCGTTTTTCACCAAACGAATGGAAACTTAACCCATTGGTCGTTAAGGTAATTTCCTTCTTACCGTTGTTCTTCTTTTGATAGATGCGTTTGTCTAGTACATGGAAGAGGTGAAAGGTGAGGGCGTGTGATAGATAGAAGACGACTATTTGGCAACCTTGAGCGATCGGCCGATTCTACCGAAGCTATAGCACGTACGCTTCTCTCAGTGTAATTCCTAGTTTTCAATCTACGGATTTTTCTTAAAACGAGAAGTTAATCGTCAAGACGAATCGTAAATCTCACTAGCCACTAAATCTTTCGAGTATCTGATCTAAACCGACAGGGTAATCGTGGATCTCATCTAATCGTGGATAATCATAGAATCATAGAGTTCTCGAGAAACGGAGACCTTGCGATCCTGGTTTTACAGAAGAATCAACAAGAAAAAAAGAAAAAGAAAGAACAAAAAGAAGGCTTGAAAGAAAATCTCGATAGTCGGTGACGAGGACCTACTTCGTAAGTCGTGCACAAAGTGGAAAACGGTATCACGTGGCTGCCCAAAAATACGTTGAGAGGTGACTCGATTCGATCGCCTTCACCTATCGGTCCGGCCAGGACGAGAGGCGAGTCGGTCGGACCGTTGAACGCACTGCCAGCAAAAAGAAGAGACGATTGAAAATACCCACACGTCGGCGTTCTGGTCTCACGGTTTCGAAATCACTCGTGCAGCCGAGAATCGTAGCGTTTCACGGGAGCACGGTGTGCGCCAGGCTGCGCTTTTGCTTTGGCATGGACCGAGCACCTGTCGCGCGTCGCCGACGGTGGAAATAGCCGTTTTCGACGGGGAGAAACGCGCGCCTGCGCTGACACAGAATAACGCGATTATGTGGGTGCGCCGAGATTAATTGCTTCCACCGATTACCGAAATAATTGTAAATCGTCCGCGTCCCTACGATAACATCGATGTAATTAAACTCTGTTCTCGAAACGCAACGAACGAAGGTTCCGTCGATTCGGTTCTTTAAAGAACGTTGATCTTTATCCTATGCAAATTGCAGGGAAATTGCAGGGAAATGGATGTTCCTTTGTATAAGGAAATTGGTAGAAGATTGTTTTCTTTTGTCCAAGAAAATTGAAAATTTCATGCAGGAACGTTGGTCCCTAGTGTCGCTTTAATTGTTTAAAGTTTGTTTGCGAAATCTCTGATACTTTGCTTCTATCTGTATAATTGTAAAAGCTAGAGATTAAACTGTAAGAGAGGAAGCGAGATTAACGGATGGACGACTGGTGGGAATTATCGTATATAAAGAATATTGCTCTCGAAATGTCACAGATAAAGGAAATGGACGATGAGATGGGATTGAAGAGGTTCGATTGAAGTGGCGGAAGTACGAAAATCATCTTTCTCCGACGGAGGGGTACTAGAGGTCCCAGCAGCTTCTTGTTCGAAACCTCTCTAGGACTATTTTTGTCCATAAGCTGAATAGCGGAAATAGCCTAGCCTAGCCCCTGGCCTAGAGCGTAGGCTTGACCGGCCATAATAGCGCCTCTTTCAAGGATATATCGTGACGTCACGATTTCTTTAGAGACAAAAGTCAGACGTCAGTGATCACCTAAATGACGTTTCCCTTTCGATTATGAAATTTGGCGTGTTAATAAATTAGACGGAGCTATATTATTCTCTTCTGTAACGTAAATGAAAATGTCTTTAGAGTTATAATTATCTTATGGGTTAAACGCGATCGTATATGTTTCTCTTCAAATCCTGATGGTACGCGAATTTGTTACGTTCGTATGTATGTTTTACCCCTAGGATAAAGACAAGTATCGTATTAGACACCTTGGAGCGCGTTGTGGCAGACGTAACGTCTTCTCCGATCAAACCACACAAAAATAATCTAACGTTTTACAGAAGCATGGAATTATAAATACTTCTGAGCACATTCGTCTTGTTTAAATAGGCTTTGCTTCGTTCGGACCGTCAATGAACATTTTTAATCTTTACGCGTTTTAAGCAAAATCGTCAAACGTATAATGTCCATTCCTTCGTTCGTCCTCCATTTATTCCTTAAATAATCGCATTTTCTAATTTTCTAATCATCTTTGTGAAATATGTTACGTAATTATTTAAATGCAAATTAATCTCAATACTTTCAAAGATGGAATCTAATAAAGAGAAATTTCTTTTATTACAGAATACTAAGTGCTGTAGTAATTACACCTAGACATCCTGACGTCGTTCATCCTTCAAAAAATGAAATTGCCTATTTTCCTGCATACAATTGTCCACCTCCTAATATCATCTTCAATGATTGTTACACAGAATGAACGACGAAACTGGACGACTACACCTTCAAAGGTAAGCCGAACAAAAATATTGAGACAGAACTCGAGTTTCTGGCATTTTAATCTTTTTTCGAGTCGAGACAACAGTTGTTCCGTTTCACGACGCTCGTCAGAAGCTGCGTCGACACGGATCCACTCGCATAGTCACAATGAATATGTTTATATATCGCGTTTGTAATATTACTGGCTATTTATACAAACTTTCATAATTGTCTATGAATAGTTCCAGTGCCTTGATGAGAATAATAAAGCGCAACGCAGGTTGTAAAACTTACAGCTTGCTTTCTACAGAATTAACAGAAAATTAAGAACAAGATTCAACGAGACAGACATTTTTAATATTGGCGTGATTTCTTAATCGGATAATTATAACAGAATATCATAGATATTGTAATAAAATATAATAGAAGATGCAACAGCTCCGTTGATACGAATTGTTGGTTATCGATGTAGCGTATCTTAAAGCGGATATTCTTCGTAGAAAATCGCTGATGGTTTGCATTAATAACACAATCGTTATTTTATGTCTCGTAAAGTTCGCGAGCAAACAAAACAATTGACTAACGTATCATTCGACGAATTATATCGGACTTAAGTGCACATGCACCTAGCGTGCCATGGCCTTCTTGCTAACAAATTTTGTGCAACGTTTTCGGTTTGTCTTTGCACCAGCCATCGGCTTTATAGCACCGTTCTACGATACAGCGTCGTACGCAGTTTCAATTTTCAAAAGAATTTCATTAAATTCAACCGATTGTAACATTCAAAGTGTCCAATTTCTTGAACTTTCCAACGTTCAAACATCAGACCTTCGCATTTCCAAGCGCCAGACTGAAATTTTCGAGTCGTCAACCATTCGAACGTGAAAGTCTTTAAATATCTCGACTTCTGAGCTTTCGAGTTCAAATTTCCCGATTCACATTTCTAGATAAACATTTTTTTTTTTTTTTTTTATGAAATATCATGCCAAAGAAGCCGCGCGATCGAAAGCGGCCGGCGCGTTCGCAGTGAACGCGAGGATGGCGAGAGTGTCGCGGCAGCTGGTGCGTACGCTTGATAATCCACGCGCACCCTTGACGCCCGGCGTCCCGTCCACGCTCTCGCCAAGTCCGACCTCGGTGTATCCTTGCGACTATTTTCGCGCGTAACACGTTTCGACATGATAGATGAGAATTTTCTGCGTTTCCTCCACGTCGCCTTTGCTCGAAACCTGCCAAAGATTCTCGTTCGTACTAGTGGCAGGGAACGTCGAATAATTTAGGACCGCGGACAATACCTGTCGTTTTGCTACCGTTTCGCCCTCCGTCGTCTTGTACGCTTCGTCGGTTTATCCTCGCGCTGTGAACGCTTGCCAGCGCCGATTTTTGCGCCGTTCGAATTTTACTACTTTCGATTCTTCTATACGGCGAACGAGGTATTAAAAGAGTATTAAAACCCTTTAACAGGTCGATACTTTGAAAATACGCGTACGACTATTTACGACACGTTTCCCACACGTTGGATTAAACGTATCGTGTACTTTATATTCCGAATTACCGCATACCGAGAGAAGAGAAAATAATATTACGTTGTCCGAAAAGTTTCTTTCGTTTTATGAGGAAATAATAGACGCACGACGACAACACCGTGACATTTCACACACTTGGTTTCACGTTTGTACGAAGATGCACTGTTGTAAAAAGCACGTTTGCGAAAGAAAGACACTTTTCTTTTAGGACAACCTAATACTCGCGAATATGCAAAAGCTATAGGCAAACATTTATAAAAGCTGTTACTACTAATCGTATAAAATAATTAAACGTGAAATGCGTGGATATCTTTGATACTTTGTCTATCATAAAACGCTATTAAAGGTTAACGAGCGGTAAGATAAAAGGGTGAAATGATAGATGGGTGAATAGGATTAAGGACAGATACGGGTTTCTTCCAGGCGCCGCGTGTTTGATTGCAGACAGATTTCTTACCGGATGTAAAAATAGATACCCGGTGCTTTCGTTCAGCCGTAAACACGTGTAATGAAAGGCAGGCTTCGCCGTGACCCTTTTCCTTCCTTTCTCTTCTTTCTTTTTCGCTTCCTCTTCTTTTATATTTCCCTTTTTCCCTTAACCTTTACGCTCCTCCCCTTTCCCGCTTTTTTTATTGCACATGGAACAACTGTTTTTTCTACTTTCACCTTTCCGATAGAAAGATTAATCGTCGAGTAGAATGGAAATTGGCGAAAGGTGACGATCCGTAGAATTTATGAAAAATAAATCTCTGTAACAACGAGTTCGAGTACCTACGTAATGTCCTTCTATAAACGTAATCTCTGACTCCTCGCCAGCCGTAGTTACGTCGGTTTCGTCCGTTTCTACTTCCTTTTCTCTGTTTTGCTTTTCCTGTGCTTCGTGTGTCGGTCATATGGAATTCGTCACAATGCCAGAGACCCTCTGCTCGTTCGCTTTTTCCTTACTCCGTGACGAGAGACGATAGAAAGAAAGGTATCTCGTAACGTTACTTAAATAACAATGCGTGGAAGTGAAATGTTCGGAGACGCTTGGAATCAGATATCGAAACATCATTTTTTAAATTCTTTTTTATATTTTTCGGTAGAGAAAAAATCCCTACTTTTTTTTATTAACATCTTTTTAATACTCTCCTTTTCCCCGCTTTATCGTTATTTTTATCTTTTTCCTCCTCCTTTTTTTTCGATCCTCTCTTTTCTCCTATACATTCTTTCGAATATTTCTTTGAAGAAAAAAAATGACACTTCTCAACAGCATTTTTCCTAAAATATCGAAGGAACGATCGACCTCCGCGACACCTTTTTTCCTCGAACCGATCTCGCGTGGAAACCGCTGTCCTTCGAACTATCCGACCTCAGAGGAAAAAAGGAAAAAGGAGGGAACTCCTATCGCGGAACAGGGTTGCGTGCATAAATTTCATGCGTTATTTATACTGGATTTTCCTTGAGAGCGAGCGATATTTCCTTCCCCTTTGTCGCATCCCTCGCGCGATCCATCAACGTTTCGCGGCAACGAAACGGTTCCGCTTTTACAGCTCGCGTCGCGGATTTCCAATCAGACGTCCGATGCAAACGTCCACGACTACTTTCACGATGTCGTCAGTCGCTATCGACGTATAAACAATCGCGTGCTATTTATTTATAACCGTTGCACGTGTCGTCGTGAATCGAATTGAAGCAAACGTACGATAGTGTAGGTTTCCTGGCAACGATCTAGCGCGAGGATGCTCCGCTGCTCGCGAAAATCGCAAAATTAAGTTGCTGGCATCGGTACGTTCCGACGAGATCCCTCGAAAAATCTTCTTCTTAAGCCGACAGATTTCAACTTAAACGCAGAATTCGCATTTGATTCGAATTTTTTCGTTGAATTTAAACAGCTGAATTTCTATTTAATACATTTAATACATTCGATATTTAATCGAATATCGTTTTACCAGTCGAAGATCGTCTGCATTTAGATTTTTAAACGTGACAGGATCTTCGGCTCGTTGATTCATCTCATCTTGGATATAATCATTTACTTTCTCACCGATCATTTGCTTCTTACACAATGTATACATTTGATACGACGAATATCGATCAAAAGCAAAATCAGTTTTCTTCCACGATCTTTTCACTCCGCGTTTGCAACTCTGCAAAGTCTTTCTGCTTAAAAGAAACGACCCAGAGGAAGAAAGAGAAAAATCTTCTACACCGAACGATTCGCGTAGCTGAAAACTATTCCAAGGTTTTGACTTGCTACCAAAGCAAACGTAATACTTTGCCGCGAAACCAGCCCAAAGTACTTCAGCAACCTACTTCATCCGTACCATCGAAATAAGCCATCGCCATTGTCTGGGATCTCTCGGCCGCAAATCTTCGAACCTGTAAATTTCCCTCTCTCGATTTCAACGAAAACACACGATTCGTATACAGGGAGGAATTACACCAACGGAGCAAGTTTCGGGAGAATTTGAGGGGAAGACGAAATGCGGCGACCATCAAAATTGTCCTAGGGGTTCTCCTCTCTCAGCTGCAACGAAAACACGCGTCCATACACAGGACGAATTATGCCAACGGTTTGACAGAGTCTGCGACAATTTGAAGAATACGAACGCGTAGGAACAAAGAATGAGCGAGAGATGATCCAACGATAGGTATGTCATTAGGGAATCGTGATGACAGCCGCTATTATACTGTCGGTGATGCTTGCACGTTGCCGCGGATGCCAACTATCGGCACTCCGCGACTATATGTACAGATGTCGGACTATATTTTGGACGTTGAGCTACGGTTACTTCACTGGCCCAGTTGGCCGTTGATCGGACCCCGTACGTATTTTTAGTTTAGGTCGTAAGCACCTCTAACGCGGCGAGGATCTTCTCCGCGCAGCAAATTACTCTTTTGACTGCGACGTTGTACGCGGTCAGGTAGGCAATGAACGCGTTTCTACGTTGCCACGGGCCAGGCCTGACTGCCGTGTTTATTATTAGAATGCCAATGTTACTCGTACAAGATTTTACATAAGCGGCACCGATATTTCGCCGCGTTAACCCTGAAAGTAAACTAGTGGACGAAAGGCACGAGGATAGAGAGGAAGAAGAAAAGAGGATAGCGGACCATCGCGCTTTGATTCGCCGCTGTCACGGACCGCTTGACAGACACGACGACGACGACGACGACCACGACGACTACGCGTCCCAAACTTCCGACCGGAAAGAATGCGTCGCCGTGACGCAACGACACGAGCCAAAGACCCGTTGTTGTTCTTCGACTACGTGCGTATGTACCTTTGTACGCGGTGCGCTGGTACTTCACTTCGAACCGGTCAGCCGATAAACAATTTGTTATGCGTGTACAGGGAATCCACTGGTATCGGTGGTACAATGGTGGAGGAGTAGTCGATTTTACGTGAAAAAATAAGTAAAAAATATAGAAGAAATTCTGCTTATTCGAGGCCTTGTTATCGACAAAATCGAATTTGAAAATTTCTCTGATATATGTAAAGTTGAATACCTAGTTACCGATTGGATACGCGTGTTCAATACTTGGATACTTGTCTACTCCAGTCCAGAAAAATTCTTATTCTATATTTTCCATTTGTTCTTTCACGGAGAATTGCCCTTTGCCGATTGTACGATCGATAGAGAGACACCCTGTGTACTACTCGCGATAAAGTATCACGCGTGGAATCATGTTTGTCGGAACGAAATTGTAATTAGTTGCTACGTAAATGAATTACTCGCAATTGGACTTCCTTCGAGAACGTATCTCGACGTATCGCGGTTTGACAAGTAACGAAATTCGATATCGACGTATTTACATCTCTGAGGTCTCGTTGTTACTCCCATAAATGACGGTGACGAGATGTACTTCATACATCCAACGATTTCCTGCCCTTGCTCGGCTCCAATCACGCAAACCTGCAACGCGTATATCCATCAACGTGCACATCCTCCTCTGTTGCCATCAAACTCTAATAAAGAGGCCTAAATTACCAGCAAAGATGCTTACCGCCATTAAAATTCTTCAAACGAAATTCCAAATTCTTGCTGGAATCGTACGTCCAAAAATTTCTGAAAAGAAGGACTCGCAGGACTAAATCTACACCCGTTTCCTTTTCTTTACGACAAATTCGGTTCTTGTAAAATCAGAGAATTACCGATACATCGTTCGATCCGTTACAAAATACACAAACCAGCCGAACGTTAACCGATCTACAAATCAAGTAGACGTACAGTGGCTAGAGCAGGTATTGGCACATACCCTTATCTTCTAATGAAGTAGTACGATTCAGTTTCACAGTAGGGAAATTTTAGTAGCCGTTTAAAAGTACCGCTAGACGATACGTGATTTAATATACCTCGGCCGAGGTATATTAGAACGTAAACGCTACAACGACGTTGCGCCGATAGTGTTTATAGCCACCATAAATCGACAAACGTTCGCCTGTCTTTCCTTAACGATCGCGACAAAATTCGGAAGACAAGTTTCGCCGAAGAACGAACCATAGATCAATAATACGTTCGTCTTCCAGGAAGCTGCACGATTTATATCCTTCGATTATATACAGGATCGTAAATCATTCTCGGGAATGTTTGCAAGCAGAGTCCAGCTCGCCAACCTCCATCATCCGTCCGGTCGACAATTTCGCTCGATGTTATCGTCGAAGCATCCGTCAACCGGCAAAATTTCCCGCTTCCTTGTTAAAAAGTGAACGTACCCAGGCTTTTTGGTTTTGTATTTTTAGCAAGCGACGCGCAGGATAATACGAAATTAGACCAGGCGGCCTTTGTACGAACCGCGTTATTAGTTGTTCGCGGGAGCGTGTGTTACGGTTGGTCCACTCGGTCCGCTGTCCCTGGCGGGCATTATTGTTGCCAGAATCCAGAATAGACGTATCTCGCACGCCCTGCCCCTCCCGTAACCCCTATCTGTCATCCAAAGTCTCAACTTTGATCCTCCCGATGTCTCGCTTGTAAATCTTCAGGGACCGTGCGTCTCGCGTCCCACGTGATTTGTTGGCTGACCGAACCGAACGGTTCGGCTCCGTTGTTTCTCCTGCTACCCCTTGCGTCAGATCGTCACCTGTTGTACGAGTATTCTCGATGATTCAGATTATTTTCTTATTTCACGGTTCCTCGAGTGCATTTTTCGCTGCTGACCGCTTTAGGAAGATCGCAAGTGGCAGCTAGTAGCTTCGCTTGCACGTCCGAACTGACGTTATCGGTGAGATTTTAGCAGTTAGAAGCAAGTACGGGAATGATAAATTTGACAACGAACCATACGAAATTTGGTAGGAGCAAGTAAACTTCATCGTTCGCGAGTTATTTGATTATCGTAGACTTGATCGAACGTCCAGTAGACGTTGAAGAATATCATCGGTGAAGAGTAACGAAAAGACGATCGAATGCCTTCCGCGAAATTCAGAAACGAGAAGGTCTGGTCAGTCGACTGTTTAACCAAGCGATTGCCAAGTTATAAACCTGACAGTTCTCGTCGACAGCTCCAACGTCAGTCTCTTCTTGATAACAGTGAAATTTTTTCGATCGATTGGGAATTTGAGAACGGTCCCTCGGTGAGAAAGATCGGGTAGCAAAGACGGTGGCTGGGAGAAAAAATATCGCGGTCGAAATTCGTGATAATCGACAGACCTAAAATTTCAATGAACGAACGGAAGTATCGTTTGTTGTGCCATCCGACAAGGTAGATACGAGAGAATTTAGCACATAGTTTCGTTTAAATTTCTGGTTGCGCGGCACGTTTGTTTTTCTTTGGCCACGCAGATGTCAAATACACTCGAGATTTTATTGCAGGTTACGTCTCAACTTTTCGCTAATAGAAATAACGTGTTTCTCCTTATTGTTAGAAGATTCATTTCGGGGCAGATCCTATGGATCATTCGACGTCTGACATCCGATGTCATCGTAGATGTTTAGCACGTCATTTATAAGAACGTTCATAAATAAAATCGGACTTGTCGAGTTTCAGGCAACTAGCGCGTGTCCCACGCTATTTCCAGGGTCTGCTCGATGAGATTCACGCTAACGTAGACTATCAAAGCTTTTGGAACACGTGTTCCACTTAATAGAATCTCGTTAGGGGCAGAGCCCGATGGAGGCATTAAACCCGAATCGTAAACGCGAATACGTTGAATCCTCTAGAGATCGGAATTAGTAGGCGCTATTAGCTGGCGACTGAGTTAGGTTGTTTAATGTACATTAATAAACAGTGGTAAATCTAATTATAGAAGAGGAAGTTACAGAGAAAAGTAAGTTCGTTTATCTCGTTTCTCTGATCTTTCTATTATTTCGTGGTTAGATAGAAGTAATTTGGAAATTTAGAAATTTAGAAAAAGAACTTGAAAATAGCCAGAGAAGAGAATAACCTGCTAAATTCGAAGATATGAATTTTTTCAAAATACACGATAAATCTACAATGTTAATTAAGACAAATTAATATTAAACTGCGTACTTAATGTTATCGTTATTTGTTAAATTCGAGTGAAAAGATATGCAGTTTTAACGTGGGATTGGCAACGTGTAAAGACGCGTGTAAAACAGAATATGTGGATTTTTTCATTCAGATTCCAAATAAAGAAAACGCTATATCATTGTGAGAAGCGTCATTCCTACAGAAAAATTTAAATACGTCACAATTAGAAAGACACGGATCAATGATATTCGTGGAAAGTTTCGAACGGCGAAAGAGAAAAGGGAAAAGCGAAGATTCGCGCGAAAATGTCCCGAAACGTCTGTACGCTGTTCGACGTTTACGTAACGCTTTATGTTTTACCTAAAAATAAAGCCATGCTTTAAACCGCGGCTTCGTGTAAGCGACGAAATAACGATGTCTATTTTTGTTGGTTATAATGAGAGAATACCGACTGCTCGTGTACCTTTTACGAGACTCGACTGATTGGCGTATAGTTCTATCGATGATACGTACATCCAACGTCAAACTTCCGTTGTTTCGTAAAAGCCACGGATGTACATCGTGCTACGGAAGCGTAAATTGCTGGTGAAATGCAATTGACACGCGATATTCTGCACGCGATTGATTCATTAGTCGATAGTTTTATAATAAATCCTCTTCCACGCGAAATTTCCATTTTTACGCGAGAACGCGATTTCTTACGATTACGTCGCGATATTTCGCGTTTGCCTCGATACACGATACTTATATCTTCGTCAGTCGCTAGTAACTTATTACACATGATTCGTTCGACTTATAAATATTCAAATATATTTCTTAGAAATTATGTTTCGAGTAAGAGATTAAAGGGGATAAGTGGTTAACACAAAAGAAATAACATGTACATGATTCGCTTAAAGAAGACATTGGGATCATCTGGAAATCGTCTGGGAAATTCGTTAGAATATTATCGCATATTTTTATCTATGCAATAATAAAAAGTTCACAAAATAAATGATCGAATAGTACAGGAACTACATATATTCAAGGTCCATAGATTACCTTCTTTAATCCGCCAGAAGAAAGCGTCCGATTGAAAGTGGTTCCTGAAAGAGAAGCATTTTTAGATCATCCTGTATATCCAGAATTAACTATCGCTGATCTGCACGGCAAAGGGACGATCCGATCCGCAGGTTAATCACCTTCTTTGGTATCCTTTACACGGTGCTCGTTAGCCATATAGTATGTTGCAATCAACGAAGTAGATAGAAACACTCGAGGAACTGTGACCTTCCAGAACTCTTTCCGAAATCCCTGACCGTCCTCGCGGTCGACCTCGTCTCTTCGTTCACTCGGAGGACGCGACATTTCCCATCGATCACCGCTATCTCCCCGGAATCGAGTTTGCGTTCCGATCTGTTCTACGTTTAGCCCGGCACCGTGCGCAGTTTATTTCTGATCGGCCGGTAATATATTTATTTCCGATTTTCGGCGCGATGCGCGCGATCGAAGGCCCTCGCCTCGATCAGCTGGCCTGGATGGAACGGATTTAACGCGTACCAAGTTTTCATGGACGACGAACGCTACGCGAGTCGAGCACGACGCGCTCATATATTAAAATGTATTTAGAATCCGCGCAAGAAGCAGAACGTTGACCGTTGCGCGGCTCTTCTCTTCCTTCTTCTTCGCCTTCGGCCCCCATCCGTTGCTTCGCGCACTCTGGCCCTCCTCCTCTTAGGCCTCGTTCACATTAGTCAAGTTACTCGACTTTGGATTCAAGTCACCTGGCTGTCGATCTGTTTCATTTACTCGACGCTTCAGCGTCGTTCGGATTAATTAAACGATATTAGACTAACCTGACGTCGTCTGATACTATAAGCAACCCAATTTCGAGCGTCTAAAGCGGTGTCGAGGAAGGTGGCGTTTCCTAGAAATATGAAACGACAATAAAGGTTGTAGTAGCATAGAGTACGAAGAAGGATAATAGTACAGAGTATGAGCGTGTCAGGACGAAAGAAACTATGAGCGAATGGTTAAAAGTTGGGGAATACGGCTGAGGAATTGGCTGCCGCAGGGTTGGTATTTCCTTTAAATGGAAGATCGAAAAAGATGGAGATGGCGAATTGAAAGAAAACTCGTCTCTCCTTCGTGCGGGTGAAGCAACTTGAAATTTATTTTATTCGATTGGGGTTAAAGAGAAGTAACCTAAGTAATATGAACCAGACTTTATACTCGAAACGCCGTCGCGTGGGCGGCTAATGCTTCTTTTCTGCTCCTATCTATGAATAATGTTCCTGGTACGCGAACCTTACTGCATGGGAATGTAGGATCGAAGAAGCAGAATCTTGAACCGAGGGATTTGCGGGGTTACACGCAACACCGTCTTAGCTTCGTACCTCCTTCGGTCTTTTCGGTAGAAATTCAACTTGCGAAACTCCGCTTTTCCTCTTATAATTTGTCTTCCTATTGCGATATTTTTTAATATCATAGCAGAGTAATATACCGTTGTTGGATTTATATACGTTGGATGTTTGAAACGATAAGAAAGTTTCATTCGCCGATATAATATGGCAACGAGATCGCAACATTATTCTAGTCACGCAATTTAATTAGGAATTCAATGCTTCGACTAAGCACGAAAGACGTATTACCTACGCCGGGTAAATTTGGATCGGTATAGCTTATTTCTTACTAAGCTGACATAATCCTGCACGCGAAGATAAATGTGATGTATGTACAGGAACTCGGCAAACAACAACTATATTCGCAGACATATCGTTTCTACGAAAACTGAAGTCAATTAAAAATGACATGCCTCTAATCTACGTCAGCAAGCAAGTCGCTTCTTCGGGCTACATGTACGTCGTGGTCAAAGGGTGAATAAAGTCCATTTCAATTAAACCTTAAACGAACGGCCTATGATTGACAGCCGGGTCTACGTATTCTCTACTGTCCTTGAGGAGATTCAGAGTATTTATTTGACGATGCTCGTGGGTGAACGAAATGGACGATTCGGTGGATGGAAAATTTGGCGGAATGGCGACAAGGACGTTGAACGTTGGCGAGCGATTTCCGATTGGAAGAGATTCCGGAGCGGTAGAAGTCGGTCGGCTTGTCGAGACAACGAAATTAGTGTGGAACAATTACAGAAACGAAAATGGCACGATCTTATTTTAGGTTCGCCGCGTATTGGACCATAATTACATAACCAGCCGCGGTTCCTACGAGAGGGAACGGAGCAAGGTTCGCCAACCGTTGCTCGCGTCCCTTGCCCGTGGAACACGATCGATCCATCATCGCGTTCGGCGTTTGATTGGCTCGAACGTTGCTAATCACCGGCGAGATAATAAATGGCCCGCGACGTTACCCATCGGTTGGGGGTCGCAGTCGATGGATTGTCTTCGAGGCTCTAGCTGATATCGCATTTGGACATACGCCAACCACCTATTTTCGATCTTGAGAAAAACGCGTACCTTGAACGTTTCCAATAAGAGCATTGTGTATCGGGGAACTGGCTGATCGTTTGTTGAAACCTGGATCTTACGTGGGTCCTCCACTTAGCCGATAAGTGGAATCCGATGGATCCTGATCAGGATCACACGCGCAAATCGTGAATCGGAATTTTTAGAAACAGAAACCCTTGATTCGCGTTAATGTGGATGTTGCGGAGCAGAAATATGCGCAAAGTCGCTCGGAAATTAATTATTCTGCTTCGTACGCGACGAATATAATGAAATGGAAATGATGAAATTTCAGGGTTGTCCGAAAATACTGGCAGAACATGGTGACCTTAAAAAGTTCGAAACTGCCGCCTACGGGACCTTGAGTTGCTTCGACGTAATTCTATTTGAGGTCATTGAATTCTTCTGTCTTACATCATATTTAAAAAAGAGCCACACCGAACCTGACGTCGAAACCATCTCAAAAAAAAGGAAGGGACAGCAATACCATCGGCATTCCACCTTGAAGAAAACCAGTATCTTTATTATCGCTCCATGAAACAATTAACACGTACATACCATTTCAAGCTACGCTTATTCTCATATTTTCTACGCACAGATCGCAAGCAGAAGCACGAACGTAATTTACTCCAACGGGGAAATCTACACGAAGCAATCGCTCCTAAGTGGTAAAGCTCAACGCGAAGGATTTTCGCAATGGCGGCCGTGGTGTTCCGGTACCGGAAGTGGCTGGAGCGAACTACTACCTGGAGTAGTACCCTTTCGCGTAACTCTCGCTACACAAATTTAAGGCCGGTGAGTAGCAGGTACGGCGAGCTGGTTCCCGAATCCAAGCGCGTGCTGGTGAAATTCGAAGGTTAAATGGAAAAAACTGCGACGAGAAGCGAACCGGGAGGCTGTGCGGCGGCCGCCGGGACCACTGGCTTCCGGCCAGAGTTTTCCCTCGTTCGGTGTCTCGCCGCCAGGTAGCGACGCCTACGGACTATTTAAAGGAATTTCGGCGAGGTTCGTCGCTTCGTTTCGTTGAGCAGCGCAGGCGTTGCCCTTTGAATGTTTGTTTGTTTTCGCCCTCGACCACCCTTCATGTAAAGAGGAAAGCAGAGGAACCAGAGGAAAGCGCGCGTTCTCACGGTACGATGTTCAGGGAGGAGTAGCGAGTCTGTAATCGGGATCGTCGCATCAACGGGGAGAGACAGGCCTCGCAAAAGTTCGCCGAAGTGTGACACACTCGCCGCCTTCTCTTTCGCTTACTTTACCTGTCTTCACGGTACTCTTCTGCGCATTGTCCGTCGTACAACGCGAAAGAAACGCGCGGCCGATCGTAGAATCGCAAAGTGCGACCGGGACCCAGCCGCACCGGTGCCGATTTCCTTCGAGAAATCGATTCGGTGAGGAAACAACAGCCCGGAGCCAAGCACAAGAAGACGAAGCATTGGTAAGTCTGCTTGCCGCGCGAGTACAACCAACAGGTGAACACAGGAGGTTTCCCAGATACCCATAGTGTTTTTGTGACGACGATACATGTACACAGTGTGATACGAAAATCGATTGAATCGGTAGAAAAGAAAACGACGATCGGACGAGATCAGTGTTATGTCAGTGTGACCGAAAAAAGCCGAAAGAGACTTAGCCGAGGGAGGCCGTGAATCGTTCTATTGTGGATCTCTTAACGAACAGCGTGAAAGATCGTACGCTGTTTTTCGTCGATGTCCAATGCTTCTCGAAAGAGATATGTGTGTTTGGTCGAATCGACGTACTCGATATGCTCCGTTCGGTGTACAGTGACAAAGATCTCGAAAGGGTCTTCGACTTGAACTTGGAAATTCGAGGGGATTTCGTTCCGGTAAAATCTATTTCGAAATTGTGGAAAATTCGATGGAATACGTTCGAGGATTAGGACCGCGCGAAGAATTTGATAAGTCAGTACTCGTAGATAGGATCGTACGAGAGGGATAAATTTAGGAACAATTTCTGCGCGGGTGAAGATACCGAAAGTTTCGAAAGGCGATCGTTCATCACGTTATACGCTCGATTTCATGTTGTCATAGATATTTAGTGACGTATATCAAATCGGCGTCCAGCGAATGTTGCTTACTCGAAAGTGTATCACTAGCCTAAGTAGCCAGCCAAACTAACATAGCCTATGTTACTTCATCGAAGACGTGTCGATGCGGAGCTCACGTTACATACAAACACGACCTCTACTTGTTTGCCAACAAACGTACTACATTTCCTATCTTTATAGCTCGTCCACCGTGTTGCATCTCATCTTCAAATAGAAACTGTTCTACCACGCCGCCAACCATCCCCAATATTATATCATCGTCAATCTATTACCTAATTGCACAATTATGCTATTAACATATAAGCCTGTTTTAATTCAAATGATTCATCCTGTTTGCTCCGTCTTTACGTACATCTTCGTAACTGCCAGAGAATCAGAACAAATTCAACTAATAACAGTTTCGTTGATCCAAGGGCTAAGAAACTGCAATTAAGCCGGTCTCTTCGCAAAATCAAAATTATTTGAAAGTAGAGCAGTTAGCATATCGTAGAAAATTTGGCAAAAAAATGGTTATTGACAGAGGCGAGAAGAAAACGGAAGGAAACGGGAGAAAGAAAATAAGAACAGGGATAGAATTTGGTAGATAAGAAGAGGCATTCGGTGCGTAGAACAGGGACAGGGGTAGCTGGTGAGATAGAGACGAACGTAGCGGCTAAGGATGGGAGGGGTAGGGAAATCAGTGGCTGCTGGCCATCTCTGCCAAAATAATTAGGAAGTCGTCGTCAGAGACGTGCTAAAATGGTCCGCTGGGGCGCGCGCGATTTGGCCGGTTAGTCGCGTCCCGGGCGTTCGAGCGAGCTGATCGTCCGGACGGTGTTTCGGACCGGTTCCCAAGTGTTCCGCAGTCCTATTCGACCAATCGACCAACCGTCTGTCCTCTTCGTCCGTTCATTTTGGCGCGCGACTTTCTTTCAAGTTTCCAATCGCGACTTTTGATCATGATCGTTGCTTGTTCAGGTTTCTCGTAGCCACAGGACGATCGAACGCATCAGCGTCAAAAGGATCGGTTGACAGGATTCCTTGAATATCTTCGTACGTTCGAATTGTAGATTTTTTAATCGAAACAGTAAGAGAGGGAGAGAGAGAGAGGGAGAGAGAGAGAGGGAGAGAGAGAGAGAGAGAGAGAGAGAGAGAGAGAGAGAGAGAAAGGGAGAAAGGAGTTGAAATCCGACGTCGAGAACTCGTTGGAATTTTTTTTTCTTATCGTGTAAGATCAGGGATTTCGGTTGTGGAACTTGTTCGGGTGAATAGGATTACAGGTCGAGTTCCGGAGACGCGGAGTCTGCCCGGTGACTGATTCCAACGGCCGTAACCCCGATCGAGTCTCCCGGCTAGTCACCGCTCTTCCATTCACACTTAAGTTTAGCGCTAACCTTGGCTTCGGCGTTTGCTACACTGGCTGTGCGACCTTTGCACTCCATCCGAGTTTTAAGTCGTCGCGACGTTGACCTTGAGCGTGCGACGATCCAATGACTTTTGGAAACTCGTCGTCGATACTAGCTTCGCGTGTGTTTCTTCCTATTAACGCGTCGTTTTAATAATCATAAACAAACGGAATTGTTTCTTGAAATTGTTTTGCTTCTTCTTTTTGTTGGTATTCGAATCTACAGATGTATATATTATGTACGAATATATGTATTCAAACGCATATATAGTCGAGAAACGTGAAACAAAATCGTTGACTGGAAGTTTCGGAAGATTCGGATACAAGTTGAGCATATTGGTTGATATAAGTGTTTTCTCTTTTTTTCTTTCAAGTATTTATTTGAATTAGCAATAAAACCATACATTAGTAGTAGTTGCAGCTTCTGCGTCGTGAAAGCTTACTGGTTTATGATGTTTAAAATGATTCGATGTACTCGGTTCAGTTTAACGACTAACGCTGCTACGGTCCGATGAATTATTGTTACTGTAACGGTGAAAAGTTACAGGCCCAATTTTAGGCACGCGCGTGAACGTTGCATATTATACACTTCGATACTGATATATTATATAACATCATCTCATTTGGCAAGACGAACGACAAATTGAACAAAGTTGACACAGCGATCGATGAAATATCGATCTTTTATTCGTGATCGATTAAATGCAAGAAAGATTCGGATGCAAAACAAATCTATATTGTCGAGTTATCTTTCGTCAGGTTATGTAACGGATTTCAAAAATTTTATACAACCTACAGACACCCGGTTGCTTAGTTATATAACGAAACCACCTAACAATCATTTGGTGTCGATTAGATTACCTGGCCGCCGTATTTAATCGGACGAAAATTGTCGAATGGCGCGAAATTCAACGCTCCGTCGCGAATCATCGACCGAAGCGATCGAAATGAAATTATAAAAGCAATAGTTATATAACGAGAATATTAGCCATGTCCTTTGAATGTCTTAAAATACGCGCCAAGGAAATAGACTAGCAGAAGACTGAAAATAGCTGAGTGCGTCATACTTGACGAACGCTGTCCAGCCAATGGCGTCGCTCCACATGCTCGGTTCATTCGACTCGCACGCATTTTCATATTATACGGTGCGCCGCGCTGTGACGTGGATTTCGCGAAATACGAAAGTGAACGAACGACTCGTTTTCATAGAAATTCCATAGTTCGAGAAGTGAAGGGCTATTCATATGGAGTAATCGTAACGCGTTAATGAATCTCGATTAACTGGATATTTATGTTTATAATTACGTTTGCATTGTAGACGGCGCGCGGGCAACTACGCTGCAACTTGTTAATGGCGCATTCCGCGAGGTGGCGCACGTGTGCAATGATTTGCCGTTCGCTGTGTCAGTCTCACGGAAGAGGAGGTTTGCTTAGCATTTAGGGGAAATATATCGTGAAGAAAATGACGAGCGTCTTAAATTTCTGTGCCCGCGTATCGTGATACGTCGTTAATCGGCCGTAGAACTTTTCATTTTAGTGCCCGGCAAGTTTGTTCGTGCCAGTTCGTTTCATTTTTTTTCTCTTCTTCGTCTTTCTCTCTCACTCCTTCCTTCCCTCTCACTCTCTTTCTCTCTCTCGCTGTGTGCTTGAGTGCATCTTAGGGACCTGTAGCTAACCTAAATATTCGACAGCCGTAACGTAATTTCTCTGTGACACGTCGCCAACGAATACTTCGTACTGGTCCCCGGTGAGTTTACTTCTGTTCTGTTATCGAACTTCGTACGTTTCGTGTCGAACGATCAGGGGAAATCACGGTGCGTACACCTTGAAAAGTTTCGTTCCACGACGAAGGTTTAACCTGAAATGGTTTGGCTCGTAATTGCGAGCACGCGGTGATTTTTCCTCATCGCCTTTATCTAAGCTCCGCTTTCTGGGAATCTTTATTTCGATAAGTTTCTGCAAACTATATATTCTTACGGCCTTACGAAGTGTTTAGGATTTATTTGAAGGAGTATAGCTCTCCTTGGTTATATTTCAGCTTTGAAAACAACTGAAATTAAAGTGAATCGAAACGTCTGTTTTTGTAGAACCATTTTGTTGTCTGTCTGATTATTTAATAATTTCTGCTATTTTCAATAATTGATTACACTTGTTATTTGCAGTTTATATTTGTGCGATGAGCAGATCAGTTTATTTGTGCATGTTGCAAAGAAAATGAATATTTATTTGAAAAAGCAAATAATCTATAATTGATTGTCTGTTTGAATTACAGAAAATTGCAGTGTGAATGAACGTGGACAGTCACTGAACGGACAAAATTAGTGACTAATACAGAAGTAACCATGGAGGACGGTCATTGCAAAACAGTGGACGAGGTGGTAAATTTCTTTAATGTCGACTCTGACAAAGGATTATCTCTTGACCAAGTTAAGAGGAACCAGGAGAAATATGGTCTCAATGGTAAGTAACTTCTTGTTCCTTACAATTATTTTTATCTTAAGCTTCAATATTATTGGTTCGTACGTGCAATGGTCTTTGCTTTCATTACCTACAAACTTTACGTATGTTACAAATCGATCTTACGTTTCTAGGATCGTATTAAATACTGATTAAATATCGTTTATTGTCCAAATGTAACAGACACACAAAATGGTAGTAGTAGCATAGTACTTGGTGGTATCATAATATCCTATTTGTAGTGTCCAATATACAAGTTAGATAGAAGAAGATTTAAATCTCATATTTATTACAATATATGTCATATATAAAGAATTTGTAAAACGAAAAAAGTTTGAAGATACAAATTTGGAGGCCATGCTACACTGTAAAAGTTCAGTGCATCGCGAAGTTATTTACTGGACTTTGTCGAGCAGCGCGGTAAAAGCATAGTGACTAACTGGGTGCTAGCTGCTAGAGCATTGGTTCGTGCAGGACGTGCGATGCTTATCCCCACCATGCACGGTTCCACTGCCAGTCCAGTCTTTGGTACACGTGTTCGAAGTTTCCTCAATGGCCCGCATCGGTAAAATGCCCTGAATCATTCTGCCGCTTCTGAACGTCAGTATTATACCTTTATGAGGGTGTCTTTCATCCTATATAACGTAGTTATTCATCTAATCACTTTGAAGCTACCAAAAGCACAGACATTTCTGAATGCTATTTTGCATAAGAACACCAAATATTTCTGTGCTCTATATTATACAGATCCATGGCAAGTATATCTTAGATCATTCTTTTTACGAGGTAACACATTTGTAGAATATTAAAAATAGCACTATCGAAAGTAGGTTTCCCGTGTTCTAGAAAATATTTAAACCTTTTCATTTAGATGGCATTACTTTAAATTTCATTATTTCATGTATTCTCGATATATTGAAATCACGATTGTTGACAATGTATGCTTATATACGAAGAGAAAGAAGAATGGTCGACAATAGCATCGTACGATAACGTCGGAATTAAGTACCCGATAAAAATTCGATAAGCTATTGCTAATGTTCGTTTGCCTCATGAAACGATTCTCTATATGAATTTCCAATTCCAATTCCAATTTCAATTTCATTCTTTGTCGAGTTAGAAGATACGTTCTTTAGTTTACTCCTTTTTTTTTCTTTCTTTTTTTAGCTAACAATCGACGTTAAGATTGAAAGGAAACGAGAAGAACTAAGCAAGGTTGTTCGTAGCTCGACGTCGTATTTGAAAATAATAATAGGTTGTGGATTGTCAATAGTGGCCTTGAATCATTAGTATCGTGGCATTCACGGACGACCAGTCGGAAGATATGCGTTGCACCTTTTCTGAAGCAGCCGGGAATACCTGCGGGTTGACGTAAAATCGATCCGAGATGCGTTTAACGTACGATCACGCGCAATTTAACGCGGTTTTCATATTGAAAACGTCTCGTCTATGAAAATTACAATATTTATCGAAAGAGAGCACGACCTACTTCGCTAATATTTAATTTGTCGTCCATTTCAATCGACTGAATCGGTCGAATGTCTGTGATCTTTTATTAATTTTTCATTAGTGCGATGGTCTGTATTCTCCCCACGTGTTCTTTCATTTTTCTATTTGAAATCTCGTGAATTCGTTGAATTCGGAACGACGTGGAAAAGCGAATAGACTGATGTTACTGTTGGAAAATCGATTGCATGGATTGTTTAGTGCTTGCTTTTTATTACCTTGGACAACGTTCCTGTGCTCCAATTAGAGAAAGAACGTGGAAGTAACGTGAATCGTTCGGGGACAATAAGTATTGATTATGTAATTTCAGTTAAACATTTTTTCTCCGAACAACCGAGTTATCCTACGTTTTTAAAACTATGTTTAGATTTATATAATTACGCGTGCATTCAATTTTCACAGAAAATTCTCCAGCAAATCGAGTGTAAAAAATATATCGGAGAGAACATTTTAATGCTTTCAGTTTGAAATACTTTCTGCTACAAAGACCATTCTCCACGCTTTTTCACTTTCGATAGGCGTTCCATCTGTCGTATATTACTTCGATAATGTATCTAGCTAAACGTTATATTCAATGACACGGCACTGTCACGAACATCGAATGCATACAAGTGTCCTTAATCCATAGCCAGGATTTTCTCTGAATGGTCGTGAAAAGGTTAAGGGGTTCGCAACAACGTGACACGTACACCTGTTGTCTCCGTCACGAACACTTTCCAATTCGATATCGAAACCAGTTAACGCGCCATCGAGCCGATTCTACGATCATGAATGAGTTCACGGCCGGCGAAATACGCTTTGATCACGCTCGCGAGACACGCAAAGAAGAACCGTTACGAGGATGAAACAGCCTTTTCTCTTTTCGTTATCGCGGTGCCAAATTAATCGTGCCGAGCAATCGCACGTGGCATTCATCGTTTATTTTCACAGAACGCTCGTTTAGTTGGCTAAACATCGAGTACCAGATATTCTTCTCGAGCTCCTCGAGCGAGCTACGCTGATAAATATAATCACGGCGATTTACGTGATCTAAAAACGATCTCGATCGTACGAGGACTCGATAAAACGCAGATAACGATTTGCATTTTACACGCATCTTCGGTAGCTTTGAAAGTCCATCGGACGATCTGTCGTCGCCGTGACGAATGCGAGCTTTTGCAGCAAATCGTGGCCTGAAAATCCTATCGGTGTAAGTGAAGATGTAGAAAATTTGAATTCAGTCACGTATAATTCCGTCTATAAATATTACAGCATCTGGTTTTATATAAAACGCGATAAATGGCTCCAGTTGATTTAGGAAAGCGATTAATCAATTAGAACGCTGTGTTTTGTATAAGCAAACGCTACAGAAATTTTTCCAAATTATTTGCACGAGTCAGTACTATTCCACATGGGCAGAGATTAGTAGGTATAATAAAACGCACATGACGAATTAACGATCATACGCTGACCTTCGCGATCTTACTCTTATTAAAAAATCTGTTGAACAAGTCGAACGCAGAACCGAGAGAAGTTCATTTGTAATTTGTACTAAATAAAAGCGAATACGATAGATGAATTAATAATAAGAATGTGAAAATTAAATGCAATAATTGAGGAACGCAGTGGATATAAAAATGAGACTTTATTCTAACATTGAACATGCAAACTTTATTTATGTAGGATGGAGTTAGAACTTCTGTCTTAATTTCACATAGATAATGTTTGAACGTTCTATAAATATCTTGATGTTTATGAACGATGGCGTGTATCAATTCTTACGAATATCGCTCCTTTAGTTTCATAATTCAATTATAGCTTTAGCCTTTCACGTGATAAGTTTTTATGATTCAATACAAGTACAATGAATTTTTCTAATAATAAATGTAGAACGTTATTTATTACAGCGCTACGTACTTACAACGCTGTGGATATTTTTATGAAAATAACAGTGAACTATTTTACGCTACTATCTGATTGTCAATTGGCCATTGACGCGCTTGTACGATCGTATCTAACGCCTTTCGGAAAAGTCAGCGATTATCGCATTATCAGTCGTGTTGATTCGCGACCATGATCGTGCATTCTTAATGACGTACATATTTTCCAATTTGCATTTTACGAGTCAGAACTTTGCTGATTCCGATGGTCGTCGATTCGTGAGGTATAAGCTTGTCGGCTGTGAACGTGCAATATCGTGGAATTTGTTTATTTCGTATTACGGTTGCGCTGGCTTTAGTTCCGATCGGGAGTTCTTCGAAATTATCGTATTATCCGCGGCGATGGAATTTTTCTTAAAGTTTCGAAGAATTCGTGGCGGAGTGGAAGAAGCTTTTAAATATTTGATTCTGGGACGTGGAGCCAGGCGTTGCACAGTTTGTTCGTAAGAGTAAAAATAATCTGTAAAAATTCCATTCTCCGTATTTCTTGATTTAAATTCTACGGGCGAGCTACAATGGTTGCGTATCGTTTCTCGTTTCCCGCGGTTATACTTTAACAAATAAGGAATTCTCTCGCATAAAGAATATCGTAGTCGTTAACGCGCAACTATCTCGAAGATAGCAAGATCGTTACTTACATAATCATCCTTTATCGATCATCAAACAATTGACGAACCTCTGCTGGTTTCTCATTTTAAAGGAACATAATCTTCTTTGCACGTTTAAAACGACGGTAAATTATTCTTTCGTGATTGCGTTTAACGCGTAAACGTTATATCGAATCCTCGAATCCATTTTAAAGGAATATAAATATCCTGTCGTATTTAGAACTACAGCAAATTATTCTTTGATGATTGCACTTACCGCATGTAAAGGGTATATTTAACCCTCGTAAATCCTCGAATTTTTATGCTCCGATTTCGCTCTCGTTTCGACAGACGAAAAGGCCCTTAGTGTTTTACGCGATACTTTAGCACGGAATAATCCATTTCGCGACGTATCATCCGAATGATCGCGATCTGAAAGACGAAATGGAAACACCGAAACCAGCGTCTCGTTGCCGTTAGAATTTATAGTTTCGCGCTTACGAGCCCACGAATCACGGGGTAAATCCACGATTTTCGACCAGACGACCGCCAATTCGAGCGTTACGATCGTCGATTACGAAGCCTACGCAAAATAGACGATTTCACGCCGCCAAGTATCATCTTTCGTTTACGAAAATAAAGCACGTATCTACAGAGAGGGACAGGCTCGGCTGGTCGGAGGTCCATTTCTCTTGGATTTTGGTCGTTTAGAAGGCGGTTTCTATAATTGTTGAACGACGGCATTCTAATTCGTCCATCGTCCAAGAAACGTTAGGTTCCGGCGCATTAATCGAACAGACAAGGCTACACACGGTTTCGTTACGTTGCTTGCACAACGGTCCTTCATAGTTGCGAAGAACCCGCTGCGGCTGGAAAACGTTGAACGCTAAAATTGGATCTCGTGCATTCGAATTCCGGGATTAATTCGATTCGATTAGCCGGAATTCTTTCGTGGCTGATCTCATTTCCCTCGAATGCCACCACGTTGGTTATTTATACCAATTATGAAATGCATCGGAAATGATTGAACGCGAATCGCTTCAGGTACGCAGATTACCCGTTATCTGTTACAGGTTACCGAGATCTTTTCATTTTTCACATTACGATTATTTATTTTCATTTATTTGCTTATTCGCGTGTTTCGATATTCGAATATTGGTTCGTTCGTACGTGAACGAATTCTATTTATTTTATCTATTGGAAGATGAACACTTTGTGCAATAAGATCTCGCTGATTCTTATAATCCATGATGAATTTCTTGTCTGTAACATATTGTAGATAATTAATAGACGAATGAGACCAAACAATTAATTTCTTAGAGTCTATCCATCTTCGACAGTAGAGTTGAAAATAGGAAATTTCTTAGGTACAGGACACTCGACGTTCTCGTACGTTTCGTTTGAAAGGATCTGTTCGAAATCACGAGACTTTGCAGATCCTCTCGTTGCACGTGCGACCCACATCGATCATCGCGGAAACTCGATAAACGATATCGCAACTGGGGTTAATACACCGTGTTACGCTCGAACATTATCGACTATTGTCTCTGGATTCGCCTTTCCGATCGTTTAATTACGCCATTCCGACTTTGCGCGATCGTATAAGCAATCTTCTGTTCTCGCCAATGTTGCGATTGCAACGCGTGAAAACGATTCGTCTTCTCGCTTTTTCTCACTTCGAGCATACCTTACACGATCTGTGAGAATTATCCCTTTTCTCGCGATAATTCCTTGTCCTATCTAGCATCTTCTCATTTATCAAGACACGTTCAGATATATGTGGTCTTCCCTGCTTCTTATCTTCTAAGTGAACTTCTTATTCTTCTTAAGCTGTTACGAGATTTAAATTTAAATTTAAATTGATTTAAATTGAACTTCGTTTTTCTCGGGTGTTTCGCAGTGGAAATAAATTTTCATTACTAAGTTACGTTAAATCGCATCGGAGGGAAATTTTAACTAAGCGTGAACGACAGAGCACGTGGCGTTTCGTCGTCGTTTGGTAAAATCTGTTGCCTCTTTTTCCAACTTCATCGACGAAGTAACGTAAAACTAAGAAAGTCAATAGAAACGGATTTATTATGTAGCCCCGTGTGATCTTCGCTTATAAAGAACATACAACGCGCGTTACGTTTCGCAGTTCGTTTATTCCGTTCCAGAAATATTCGAAGGCGGACGTCGACACGGAGGTGCTCGCAAACGAGTCGTTTCTCGCATCGGTTGCCGCGTTACGAGCGGTTTTTAATTCGCGATTGAAAGCGCGCCAACGTGGCGACAGTAAACTCGCCAAGGTACGATGCAAATAAGTCTCAACCGTCTCTTCACGAAAGGATAAATTGCAGCCTGGATTTCGCGCAGGCCAGCGAAATAACGTGGGGCTAACAGGTCGCGATATTTGCTTCGTTCGATGGTAAATCGACCGTGTTAAGTGTCAGAGGCTCGTTCGTCAAAATCTGAAATCGCTGGGGTCGCTGTGTCGCGAAGCTTTTAATTAAAAGGACTTCGTTTCGCGTGCCTTTAAATCTGGGGCATATTTTTAGTTTAATTCGTGTAATTTTTAACACATACGTGTTAGTGTCGTATATGGTTGTGTCGCAGAACGAAACACGCATTATAGGCGAAGCAATCACCTTTCTATTTGCCCATTCAAATTATATTCTCCATTCAAGATCAATGCCACGAACATATGAATATTAATTTCTTTTATCTTTCGACAGATGTTGAAAAATATTCGATGATTACAACACTTTACTTTACACTTTACTGCCACGTTGGTCATATGATCGGCCATGGTTTCTCCTGTGACGCCACGGTGCTCATTGGTGACCGGAGCGCTTGTAAAAATTGAATGAAAATTAACAATTAGGCCATTTTGAATATAACCGACAAATAGAAGATACTTTGAAGCAAAGAGTGCCCCATCGAACAATTGAACAGTTTTATTAGAATATGAATAAAAAAAAAAAAATTGAGAACAAATGTTGCATCTAACGGTGCAGCGTGTTAAAACACTGTGGCGTCCTGAGCGAAACACGTGATTTCGGCGTGGCAGTCAAAGTGTTACGACATTAGCCGACCTGAATGTAACAGATGACTTTTTTTAAAAAAATTTATGGACGCATTATGATTCGAAGCTTTTAGACGATAAAACACGTTCCACTTGGAAGATATAATTCCTTTTCTATTATACATAGACTCATTTTCCGGATTATATTACAGTCTGCGTAATATACGATAAATATTTGTGATAAGAAGAAAAGAGGAGAAACCCAATAGGATTTTCTCTATTGGAGTGACGTCGATACGGAAATTATTAATTAAGAAATGTGATTAAAAAAGGATACCGAAAATGCAAAATTTATTTTTGATACTGAAACGGCTGAATGAATCTAGGAACGTAATTTAATGCTTCCTTTTATCGTACATCCTTGCGTGGCACGTGCGCATTCGCCAGATAACGAAATTACGCTTCAAATAGAACCAAACGGCCTTTAAATCTACGACCATGCTACGTGCCGCAGCGTAAATATTAATTAACTATGTTTTCTAATGGTGCAAAATCGTTAAACGTATCCGCGGTCGCGTTCTCGTTTAACGAATTCCGTCGTGTCGATCTTGTAACTCTACGTTTGGAATTCTATCCGCCTTTCGTCTAATTCTCGCACTGATACGTTTAAGTATGCTAACGATGCTAACGGTGTTGTTAATGGCAAAATTATTGATTTTATCGTACTTGAAATTGTTAAAATATTTCCACCGTGTATTCTGTAATTTTTTAATCTTTGGAACATAAACGTAATTTATGATGCTGTCATGTATAATCCTGACATAAATTTTACAAATTAATATCGTTATAATATTTCTTTAAGACAAACGTTCGTATAATTCACGAATCTCTCCAAAGCCGTATCTCTGTTCGGCTAATAGCGTGACGATCGATAAATAAAAATATGTTATTTTCGATAAGCGAGCATTTCTTCTAGATTATGATCACGGGTATGATTACGATCATTCGTGTCGTAAGGTTGAACGAGTTGCAAACATTTTAATTGATTAATTGATTTGATCGTGTCCGTTTCGTGACCTTTAAAGCCTGGATATTCTTTGTTCTATCACTGCTTATCTGTTAGCGTTTCAATTGCAATTTAAATATTCTTTGTCGTTCCATAGTCCATGTGGTTTTACGTAGGATGGATACGAAATAACGATAATTCGTATAGAAATAGAACAATAGGAAGATAACAAAGATTAAATCGGACAGTACTTTAGCACCTTCCGTATCTCGTAGGCGACGACTGGCGCGCAGTAATCGACGCAAATAGGGCTTCGTATCGAAGAACTTGGGATTTAAAACATTTCTTTTTCCTCCTTCTTATTGGAAAATAAAGATATTTTAAGCGTATCATTCTGTTTTCAATGAAACGTACGTAAAAATGGGCGGAAACGTTTGGAACACATTAGGATTGTTATTTTTCTTCAATTAAGTATACTCCGGTATATATTTCTCTTATTCTAATTTAAAATTTTACTTTTCCCAAACTGTTTACTGTTTCTGGAATCTATCAAGCGGATCGCAGTTTAGAACCGGGCTTATGGTATTTTTTTCTTACACCACGTGGATCGTAATCTTTCCCTTTGTTTAGAACAAAATGAAATATTTATCTCGCGTATTATTGCCATTCGCAACGATATTTATTCCACCTTTTTCGCTTTTTCTTTTTTCTTCTTACCAAGTGAATACCTTTCTATTTATTCGATTCGGTGTATATTTGCGTTGAATCCATCGGAAACCGCAACACGCTGCGATACTGTCGATTTTTGCGACCGCAGCGATTGCGTACGAAACGAACGCACAGCGTCGTCGGAATGAAAAATAAGTTCAAGGTCTATTAGCTCCGTACAAAGCCAGATGCAGACGTTGTGCAACTTTGCAAAGCAGGAAACAGCAATTATAACGTTTCGTGAAACACGCAGTTTTTCTTTGTTCGGTGAAAACGCTCAGGGAAACGCTCGATTGTTTAGAAAAGCGACGAGAGTTGTTCTCGAAGAACGACTCCGTTCACACTTTCGTAGACAACGGACGATAGAAAGCGAGAAATCATTGGTCGGTCGTCTTAAAATTTTCAAACTTTTCCGTCGAAATACTTACACGAGTTTTAAAAACGTTATGATCTCAAGCTTTTCATCGTTGTCCCATTAAAGACGAAAGTTGCGGAAAAGTAATATTCTACTCGCGATATTCTTCTAGGCAATTCCCTATCGAGTTTACTTTACGAAAGAAATTCCATCAATTTCCTCGATATTATAATTCTATAATATAATTTTATAATTCTATCGAATTTGAAGAATTCGAACCATGTTTTATAACATCGTGACAGAGTGTAATTTTTGAAATTGTGCAACTTCTGTTCGTCTGGAAACAAGACAACGTCGCGCTTGCCTTTTTAATGACGTTGACAGAATTTTTACACGTAATTTCGCTGCTTAGCATTTTTTAGTCGACTGCATAGAAATTGAACAATTTTTCTCCCAGAGAATTTTCTTTGAATATCGCTCGATGTGTCCGTTCGATGAAATCCTTTCTGGGCATCGTTGACGTCATCGAGATAGAGATTTCACTTGAAACTATAACAGATTTCTTTGAAATAAAGCGGGTCTTCTAAAATCCATGCCGAGAGTCGATGAATCATTCTCGTAGAATTTTCTTTCGCTATAACGAGAAGTCTGCCAGTCATTGGGTGCACAGTACATTGACTTGCAATTACGTTTGCCATTAATCGAAACTGATCGTTCGATCAATCACATTTTGGTATCTGTATCGTGCGATTAAGTTATTTTTCACGCGACAGATAAATAATATTTACGCGGAGGCTATTTGCTACTATAAAAGCTGGTCGCGATAAAAACAGATTACCTCGAAGCAATTTGATTAAAAATTGAACTACTTAGCTTGGCGAGAAGCGAGGAAATATGGACAAGAAAAAGAGCGAGAAGCTCGAAAGTTATAAAGAGGTCGTAGCAAAATAAAGGAGAGCGGCAGAAGCTATAAAAAAAAAAGAAAAGGAATTGTAAGACACAAGAAGAAGCAAGGCGCGCTGTAATAAAAGAATTGGGAGATGAGACAAATATAAACAACTATAAACACTGTAATAAACGTAGAGCTTAAAAGTAGCTATAAAAAATATTTTTAAAGAATTGTACATTTTTAAAAAATCGTAAAAAGTTTGTAAGAAATAGCGTTTAAGGCCATTGGGACATTTGACACTAACCTTACAAGGCCCGGTCGAGCGATCGGTTTCAAAGTTTAATTTAAAATTCTACATTATCTTCTTATTTCTTTCGTTCGTCTAACTTTATTGTAAATTCTCACACTATCTAATTAATTAGTTTCTCAATTTTCGTTAATATAAGAATGTACATAAAGTTAGACGAGGAAAAGAAATAACGATGAACGTACAATCTTAAATTAAATTTCGAAACCGGCCCGATCGTATTACCGTTAATATTCCCAAAAAGTATAGCGTTTCAAGGAAATACACGCTGATAAAGATAAAATTGATTATATTTCATCCACCAACTACTATGATTCTTCCTTGAGTTTTCTCGATGACTCGAACCGTCGATTTGTTAATTTCTCTCTTTCTCCACGACGAATGGAATTAATTCTCGTCAAACTCGCTTCACTTTAAAATAATTTACTCGTGTATCTGTATACATATCGTTAAAATGCTATTCCATTTACTGATCTCTATACTCTGATGTTCCGTTGCTAATATCGTTGTGTCCCGATATCGAGCGTTCGAATTGTTTCCATAACTCCTTTCTATTTTTCAAATGAAAAGCCAGATTGCGTTCGTTCGCATTATTTCCTTGTCAGAGGCGAAGGAAATTGCTATTATGGAGGGTTAACGTTCCAGGAATACACGTGGCGACACAGTTAATTACGGAATTGTTTCAATCAGCGGTGGATAGTCACGAGATCGGCGTGTAATTTCATCGTCCGATCGAGTTTATTATGCTTGAAAACACGCTCACAGAGAACGTTCCACGTTTTTCACGAGATTGCTGTTTGATTATACAGCGGTGGATGCAGCAACTTCTTTTTTCGTCGCTATCTTAATGCGTAGTAAAAGGCTTTGGAAACTCGCTAGCGCCATATCTTCAGTCTTATCTCGAACATTTCAATCTGTTTCTTTTTTTTTTTTTTTTAATTATTTAATTTGTACTTTACAATTTGTCTAGATATTTAATTTAAAGCCAGATATTTGGTAAATTTTTCTAACTTAATTGCTGAATAAAATACTCCTAGTGGGATACCATCTTCGAGAAGATTCCAATCTGACCAACGTTTTTTAATCAGTAGATATACGTACCGATACCATCGTAAATTATCTACAGCGAGTCGAACGTCGAACGAATTAGTTTCTTTTGTTTGAGAACGGTGGATTAAAGGTCGTATTTTTCCTTCGCTCTTTTTATTGCTCACTTGTCCTACCTTAGCTTTTCAGATCTACGATTCTCGCTAAATTGGCGTGATTGGGACAGAATATTGATTTTCGTTTAACGAGATTTAAATTGAACGTAATTTTTGCGATTGCCAGTTCTGCGGAATATTGGAAATTGAATATCGGCGGCGGAGAATCATCGCAGCGGAAGAAATTGTAGATTTTCTTCGTCGAAAATCGATAACGAATAATGAGAAGCTTCTACGCTTAAAATTTTATTACAGATTTATCGTATTTTATTTCACATTAGTAAATATGTTTCAAGATCTCGTGATAGTTCTAAAGATACCGATGAAATTGTGGAAAGAATTCTGTTCGCTTCTGAAAACCATACAACCAGGTTTTTCTTCGAAATTTCCACGTAGCGAGATGCTTGCTGGAAATTCATAAATAATTAAACGAGCAACACGAATGATTAAAAAGACGACGGTGGGACGATACGGCACGACGATGTAGTAAAAGTTGTTAACCTACGATTAGATGAGGTGGATAACAGGTGAGAAACACAATGTGAAAACCTGTTATCTACTACGGCGTTATCGCAAATGTTCATCGTTGTTACCATTCCGGATGTAAATTGTCTTGCGCGTGGAGTGTTGCTCGTTGCAAACGTTGTGTGTCCGTTTCGCTTTCATTTCTCTTTTCTTTAGCATTATCCGCTTTCCTTTTCTTCGCCTCTTGTAATTGGAATCAACGTTTTATCTTGAATTTTCAGGAATTTCTTATCAATAGAAAAGTACGACTGAGTATCAAATTAATCACATTGAAATTAAATGAGAAATTTAAGAGATAAAATTCTTTGCAAGTATTACTGTTAATTTCGTAGCTATATTGTTTCTGAAATTTTGTACGAAACAAAATTTTGTGAAAGTAGAAAGGAAGAAAGTTGGAAACGTATCGATCTGCATTCGATATTCAAAATTAAGAAATTTCGAAAGACAGCAGAGAGAACGTAGATTGTCGAAAGCAAACAGAAAATATAATAAACAGCTTTGAATCGCGATAAAATCGGAGGACGCGTATCTTAGCTTTTGTATGGCTGGGAATAAACGATAATATTAGCGCCGGTTGCACGTTGCCTAAATGCCAGGCTTATGTTGCCACGGAACACGACGAACTTCATGCTAAAAACCGCTTTTACGGCCCATCTACAAATTGGAATGGTAACAGCGGCAGAAACGCGAAACGCAACTGGCACAGTCAGCGGAAGAAAAGCGGTTTTCGACGTTACAATTTTGGCGAAAACAAATCGTAGCTCGAGACACAGCTGGTGGAAATATCCAGCAGAAGAAAATAAATCATAAATTTTCTACACTTGCCGTTGCAACGCGTTAAATACTCCTTTAATACGATGCAACGCTTCGGGTTCGTTTAAAACTCGACGGACCGAAAATGTAGCGAGTTACGACGAGGAACAATAGCGAGAAATGTCTCCCCTTGTGCTCGAGGTAAACGTTGCAGAAGAAACGTTCGACGATTCGCTCGTTTCTCATTATTTGAAAATAAACTACGAAGATGAAATATTGTCGATGATCGGCGAAAAATAGATTTACTTCGCAATATTTTTACACTTAAAATAAGAAAAATAATGGAAGAATATATGCGATAGACGTATAAATACGCAAATATTCCGCGATCAAATATTTCCAAATAAACCGTCGAAGCGAAATATTTCTGGCTATTGGCAGCGACACATAGCGGTCCATTTGAAATTCCCGGCTATTTTTCTTCTTCGTTCTTCCCGTAAAAGTAAATAAGAGAAAGGAAAAGCGCATTTTTAAAGTAGCCGAAAGTAGTTCGTTAAAAAAGTACAAATAAAGAAACGAATTATTGCCAGCGGATTCATGCTGGAAGAATGCAAGCCATCTTCCTGTTATTGGTTATTTATAAATGCTTTAGTCGGTGCAGACATACACCTGACGTGGACAACTTCGAGCATAAGCAACCACGTCAGGCCACCTCGCTGTCTGATTCATTATTAATAAGCTCCTCGGAAAGTTACACTCTCTATCACTTTATTCGTCCGCGTTACGCACAGACTTCCAATCAAACCACGCAAAACGATAAAATCATGCACGTATTCTATGAAACCTTCGTCAAACCTGAATTTTTTCAGATTTGCAATGCCTGAATTCGAAATTTCTAAAGTCTTCGTCTTCTTCCTCTGTTCCTTTCCTCTTATTTTAGATAGACTGTGAATGTTCACGGAAATTTATATTTCCATCGATATAAACATAAACAAATGGAGCGTAAATATAAAAGATTCGTTTCATCGATTATTACATCGTTACCATATATATAAAATACCATAATTAATACCGTAACGTGTACTTTCCGATATTCCGTATATTTTTACATATTACGCGAATTCCGCACATTTTTCTCTGTATAAATTTCTTTTGGAAGCGTGAACGTTCGCAATCCGCCAATTGAAATCCATTCACTGTTCGAAAGAATCTGTTTCTCATAATGTATACTGTCTTGGTCGTTTCTGTAGACGCGGAGGACATAAAAATCGGCCCGTGCTCGGTAAATCGCACATGTTACGGTGAAATTGCATTAGAAGTTATCGCGGCAAATGGGGTTAATTCGTTTTAAGGCCGCACTTCAAAGTTATGGCTCGTTGCGGCGTTTAGCCGGAGTCCCTCGCTCTGCTCGTATGTTTCATCGATGTCTGCTGCTCGAGTATACCACCAGCCTCCTCTCTTCTCTTCTCTTCTCTTCTCTTCTCTTCTCGTTTTACCGTCTTCATGTCACTCTTTTTTTAATAGTTGGCTGAACGTTGACTGGCCGTGAAACGTTTCAATTTCGAGCCAGTCGACAGGGTAATGAATGAAACGAAGATGATCGCCAGGGTAACTCGTTACGAGCTCGTCGTACAATGGATTCTTTTTCATAATAATGAGAATAAATGGTTCTTTTGTAATTGCTGTTGCTCTAGGAGAGCATCGTTGTCGTGGATGCTGACCAAGCATTCTTGAAATCGCCGAGTACTCTTTGCCGAATGTTCTTTTCCTATCGCGGTTTTTTTTTCTTTTTTGACGATTGCCATCTGAGCTACTCCTTTGAGACTGCTTTATCGTTAGAAAGTAGGCCAGGCTTCGCTTCTTCGCTTTTCCTTCATCTGTTTGAAGAAATTCTTCGCTACTTTTATCGAAAGCAATTTGTAAGAATAGATGGAGACATGTCTTATTTTTTCCAGTATTTTTCCCTTTTCTTCTTCTCTTTAAGGATTCCTTGTTATTTTGATTTAAAGCAATGTTTATGAACCGATTGGGAAGGACAAGTGACGAAATGAGAGGAATACTTGTTACACGGCGTCTAATGGAATTTCATTAACTCAACGAATACTCGGACTTGTCTTATTTTTCCCAACATTTTTCTCTTTTCTTCTTCTCTTTAAGGATTCCTTGTTATTTTTATTGAAACCAATTTTTAAGTACACATGGAGAAAAACAATCGAGGAAACGAAAGGAACATTCGTTACGTGTATCGGATGGAATTTCATTAGTACGTAATCAAAATTCAGAATACTTCTTATCTGAATATTCAAGTACGTTCATAATGTCGCCTAACGTGATAGGTTACTATAGATTGGCGAACTAGATATATAGATTAGTCGAATTAGTTAATCCATGCGTATGTAATAGATTAAAATAACCAAGTGGTATAGGTACAAGTATACGTACCCACGTGCAGCAACGAAAAGGTCAAAATGTTTGCCCATGCTGGCGCTATGTGGTGACAATTCAACGCTGGTTAAATTAACCTAATTGTTCCTTATTTTTATTCGCATGCTGCTTTATCGAACAAACTGGCAAAGCTTTCAAAGTGTCGCGATTTTTGACGCGACAATAGACGATCGGTGACAAACAGGTTGGGCGTGTATATAACTTTGCGTTTTAGCTTCAACAGGGACGAGTTGACGTAATTGAAACGAGTTAACGTTTTTCTAGCTTTTGCGCCAGGCTAGTCGTTATCGTTATCGTGTCGTCGTATCAACCGCGAGTTTACAGCAATCAGAATTGTCACCGTAATCCATTAAACACGGTTTGAAAAGCGTGTTTGGCTTTGGAATTTTTAAGTAAACGCGAGAATTTAATGCGAATTAACACGACACAGATAGCGCTTTCGAACGAACGTTCGGTGAAATAACAGGCGATTGGATGTCGTTAGCTAAAGAAATTGTTATTTTCCTAAGAAAGAGCCAGCTACGTATTTTCGAATAGTATTTCGATGCACTGTTTTAAAACAGAACGACGTATCGTTCTCGCCGCTTTAATGTGAAGTTGCTATTGCATGTATAAACGCTTTGTGTATGATGGTGTCAGAGAGGAAACGTATGATGATAATTATTCAGCACAATTATATAATTGCGAAACGAAGCAAGGAATATTTTAGAAGATAGAGAATATCGCAAAAATGTGCAACGTTTAAAGTGTTTCTTATATAAATAATATGTTGGAATAGCTGTTACATGAAAGTTCCTTCTCTCTTCTCCTCTAGCCCAAAAATTGTTCACTTTCTGAGAAATATTTTCATATTCTCATTAATATTCGCGCTAACGTTCGCAGATGAATTAATTAGCATATCGAAGATCTCGCTGCAGCAATAGACAGAAACTTGAATATCTGTTTGAAAGTAGAAAGCCTGCGATACGCAAAACATAAACGTGGAATTGCCAAAGAGAAACGCGTAGATGTTGACAAACTTTCACTCGTGGCGATCAAGAAAATTCTGGCATAATGAATTGACGTTAACGAGAATATTTTCAAGAAAACAGCTATTGAGATAGTAGAAAAAAGTAGGTAAATGATTGGTAAGAATTGGCTAGGAAAGATCGTAGAAAATTACTCGAAAATTGTCTACGTGAATCGCGGCTAACTACGGAGTAGGACAATTTTAGCGACAAATTTCATGCTCGCGTTGCTTCGATCGATCGAAACATCTTCGACTACGATTGCACAACGTTAGATATTTCCTCGCGAACGGTATAAACAGGAAACGAACGTCGACGATGCGATCGATCGAAAATGCGACAATGGTTTAATTGATTCTTAATTTAATTAAT
This sequence comes from Bombus pyrosoma, assembly GCF_014825855.1. Lineage (NCBI taxonomy): Eukaryota > Metazoa > Arthropoda > Insecta > Hymenoptera > Apidae > Bombus > Bombus pyrosoma. Next base: position 7,583,702 of record NC_057781.1, on the reverse strand, counting down.
TATACAGTGATTGCAAATAGTATCTGTACATCATTATCAATCGACACTAAAGAAAGATTGTTACTTATACACGTGTCTACTCATACAATTTTGTAATATTGTCACCTCAGTTTTGTAATTGGCAAAAGCGTAACGCAAGAATAATAATAATAATAATTTAAAAGAAACAAAAGATTAAATTTATAAACAACAGCATTTTTTTATATTAGAAGGAAAATTGACAAAATCGTTTATATAATTTCATATATAATGTCATAAAATAAAATGGAAGATACAAGAAACAAAAATGTCCTTCTTTCGAAGCCTGGGAAAAATTAACTTTCCTCTTGAAATAGCGGTTTTGGCTGTGAAAAAAATATAAACTCGGTGTTAACTTTGTAACTTTTCATTCGATATTTAATGGCTTTCTTTTATGTTTTACTTCCATTAATCTATTACGTATACCATCCAACTAACTTATGCGAAGTTTCGTTTTGAATATCCGTTCGCGCGGATTTTATTCCACCTCTAAATTCAACCATATTTTCCGTAGGTGGCTTATCCGGATCGCAAACTTTTCTTGCTAGAATTCTCCACGGGTTCTAGATCGATTTCGCATCGGTACACAATGTCGTCCATGATAATAACTCTATTGCGAAATTCTGAAACCACTTTTTCATACTGGCAGCTGTACGAAAAGGAGCAGCGTCTTGTTGAAAAATCCTCCTCTCGTCTTCTATATTTCAATTATCGGAGGCAATAATTTCGATCTACCGATCTGCTCTTTACGTAAACAATTTCACTTAACATATCCAGGCACGACCAGTGGATTTCTTGGAAATGACGGAGAAATATCGCGGAAGATGCGTTTCAGTTTATAATTACACACATTGCTGGTAGAATCTGATAAGAAAACTGCTCGTTGGAAAATAAGAGTAAGCGTAGGATAGGATACGCGCGCGAGACGTGACACGTGGGAATTGGAATCGAAATAGAAACGTGTTCGTATCTATCCGAAGATGACAGTAATGGATAGTCACCCACGTTGAGCTACTCGAGCTCCATAGGTTTCTAGGTTTAAAGATAGCGATGCACGTCTATATTTTCGAACGTTTCGTTATCGTAATTCATGGCGCGCGTAATTGGCTCGGAAAAATGCACGCTGATGGTTTCCACGGTAGTGCCGTTTCCACGATGCACGGCTAGAGCCGATGTTTTCTCTCTTTTGAAACGCTGATAAATTGTGACACGTGCTGGCGTAATGTAACACACCAGAAATAAGCAACGTTATGCACACAGTGTACCCTGGCGTAAAATAACCTAGGGACTTGAGGAGCCTAGTCGTTTCATAGTCGCGATACTTGCTAAATAACCAGCTTCGGTTATCGTGAATAAAAAAATTGACGCAGACGCTTGGTCGACAGGTTGCTAGGAGGAATTTCGATTTAGGTTTATTTCGAGAATTTTACACGGCGCACAGATTTTTCTTGCTTATGCAATACTTGTTGAGTATATATCAAGTTGTTGGATTAATAGGTTGGGAGGTTAGCGAGATTAAGTTGTTTAGTGGATTAAGTAGATTGGGTAGTTTAGGAGATTAGGTAGCTAGATAGGTTTAGTGGATTGGGATAATTTATGTTTCATGCCTTATGTATTTATGATGTACGTATTACCTTTTTTTGCAAGGTATATGAAATTATGACAGTGACTTTTAACGTATTTTTTGTGATACACCTCTATATGTAATTGATACCTTGAACTTTCTTACTTTCATTAACGCAACAATTTCATTTTTAGTTTTTACGTTCTCGTTGGTTAATCCTTTGGATCTCGCGGCTGTGAAAAGTGATTTATTTTATTCTATAATTCTTATTAATCTCTACTTCTAGAATTATGATCTTCGTAATATTATTTCGTTCGGTATAGAAGTTCCCAGTTTTTATTAATTATAAGGAATTTCGATATCGGAAGGAAAACAGAAAGAGCTTACACGGTCAATTTCAAAATTTCCATTTGCAAACTGATCAAAGCGCTGAATTAGTGTACGGGATGCTAAACAATTTCAATTTCCACGATTCTTCGAAACATGTGCCGAGGCGACTTCGGGACACAAAAACGAGCGGAAGAGAAGTCTTTGGGTGCGTTAAATCCGATCGTTCCTCGCCTTCACACTCTGCAAATGTAATTACATTGAAGCAGATCCAATTAACATTTTGCCTAAGGGGAACGCGAGCACGCGAATCGATGGCCTTCTCTTGTACAACTCGTAACGAGCTAACTTAATGGTTTCGCGTGAAAGTGTGTCGTTATATCGGGCGACCTGCGTTCTCTAATTGTACCATTTCAATATCTTGACATTTTCCCAATTTCGACGTTATGTAGAATAAACGAAATGCAACGCAAAGTTACTCTTTCCCAGAAAATTTCTCGATTTTCACTACCGGTATAAGCGATCAACGTTTAACGTCCACTAATCATAGAATAACATTAAATTTTGAAAATTGAAATAGAAAATTATGTAACGATGCTACGGGCTTATGATCGAACGATTAATTCACGACATCAAAGTATTCTCTAATATCGCTGTAAATTAATTAAAATCGTCGTTATCTTCCTATTTCACCGTAGATAAGTTGGAAATATAAGCGTTACGACGAATCGCTCTAGGCACGTATCTAATTGTATTGCCATAAATTACGATTATTGCAGCGAATACGCGTTAATAAATAACAATACGCGCAAGGCTATGTTTTTACAACGCAAATAGACCACCACCTCGACGCACTTGCCAAAACTTACGTAACCTTTTATCAGATACTTGCATTCGCTGGCATTCCGTAACCTACATTTCAAAAATACACAATCAGATGGCGGAGAGTGGCGGGCGAGAGAAGCACGTGAAATGTTCGGTATTTATATCTGGGCCAAGTTTCGCTGTATTTTCGAAATTTCGAAGCGCGACCTGCGTAGGAAAGTTCTCACGTTTTAATTCGCGGAATTCGACCTCTCCGACGATGTTCTAAATTAATCGCGCTCGTCGAACTTCGTGGCTCGATGGAAAATCGCTTTAACGTGGAATAAAAATACGTAGATACTGGGCTGGTCCGTAACCGATGGTGCAATTGGTTCCGAGGCGATTCTACGACGAAAGATAAGGTGAAAATATAGAATAATATTTTTTCATGCGACGTCGCGTTTCCGAGAAAATCGAGCTTGAAAATTTGACGAGCATACTCAGACCTGGCTCGTTTCGGACTGAGCAATAGTAAGTATAATCGACAGGAGGTTAAACTATGTGTGAAAATATGTAAAAAAAAAACGTTGAATAACATTTTTTCACAAGATGCTTTCTTTTCGAGAAAAATAAATTTCACAATGTATCACGCGCGTGTACCAGATCAGTTCTTAACTGATCACGTTTGAACTTTCTTTTCTTGAAAACGAGAGCTTAAACGGAAACTGTGCTGACATATTTCTTGCTGGTAATTTATTTGATCGCGTGTATGATAATCTTTTGCTGATTGTTTACTTATACTTAGCCTGTGCTTAGCCGAGTTTAAGTAAACTTGATAAATCTTCAAACTCGATTTTCTCAGAAACGAAGCGTCGTATGAAACAATTTTATTCCACATTTTCGACTTATCTTTGTACGTAGAATCACTCTGTGGCCCAACTGAAGCATCCTTTTACATGGAAATAGTGAATTCTACTCGGATCGGTCGAGTACCAAGTTTCAGAGTGCTTCTACAGTAAAGTTTCCTTTCTTTCCGATAATTCGTCGATTAAAACTCTACTTCCCAGCGTTGAGCAATTCGAGGAACCAGAGAGCTTAAACAACATTTTTCTATTCTGTCCGTTTAAAGAGCGACGAGTCTGTTGGTATTTATTTTACAAGATAAAGAGAATAGCGCGCGCACGAACAACAGCACCGGCAATTATCCTTCCAAATTGGCTCTTATTTTGCGTTTGAAAATCTTCTTTGCGATCTCTAGGGCCGTATCGTTCACTATATTATACAACAAATCTACATCTCGTCACGAACAGCCGCTAAACCCTGTCTTCCATCGTAAATTCTGCTCCAACTACTCCAAACCTTGTAACGAGCGAATTAACGCGAAGTTCGTGCAGACTTATCAACTCTGCTTCGTCACAGCTGCTCCTAAACTATTTAAAACTTCCACGACCACGGAACTATCCTCTTTCCATGCAGATTCTTTCAAAATTCTCCGATTCTTCGAAAGATAAAAAAAGAAAAAAAAAAGAAAAAATGCCAATTTATCCTAAAATTTAAATCTGGATTCTGTCCAAAACTATTGCGTGGTTAAATCATTTTTCTAAATATCCAGCGCAAGAGCGAAACCGAGATCCGCCGACAATATCGCGTTTGTCGCATCTGCTAGCGAGATTCATCGATAGTAGTCTCGCCGTGTGCCGCTAGCTCAGCTTTGTGGCCCTGGCGTTGTCATCGTGTGACATCGGCTCAACGTCGCGTGATTAATCCGCAACCGTGACGCTCCAACAACGGGAAAACTGCATTTTTTTTAATTTTCTTTTCTTTTTTTCTTTGCGTCCTCGCGTGTCCCTCGTCCACCAGCTGTTTCTGATCGCGCTGAATACAGCGGAGATGCTGCATTGTTTCCGCGAGAACGTGTTTCGTCGTTGCGGATGTACGTACGTTGCGCGCGTTGGTCGATGTGCATGTAAATGAGTTCGTTGGAACAACGACGCGGGTATTAAAGGCCAATGGGTATAATGAGCGCGAAAAACTTCGTGACGTTCACGAGCAGGATTTGCATACCTATCGTGAGTCTTCTATGGTTGCGCGATGCTTATGACGACAATGAGTTACGCTTACGGACCTATTGTTGGTCATAGTCGTCGTTGTAGCTTGTTATGGTGGCTTAGCATCGTTTAGACAGACTTTTATTGGGCTACGCTTCTGTAACTGCAAATTTGGCGACAATTATTCTAATTTAATTGTTTCAGACACTTCGGTGACGTGGTAATAAAATTTCAATTCCTTTCGCGAATATTTGAGATTATGTTTTTAATTAAATTGTGGAAGAATATTTTCACAAACTTCGCGTTAATTTCATTGCCCAATTAAGAGACAAATAAGTGGGATAAAAGGAACGACATGGAACAGAAATTGTTAACGTGTAATTTTATAAAATATTTTGCGTCTGGTTTAGCAGGAAAAAACCCTGCGTAGCGTGCAATCAGGGAAAGTTTAGCGTAGAGGGTACGTAACCCACGAGGCAGGGAATGTGTTAATATCGTATTAACCTTCTTTTAACCAGACTTTTCCTTGCTCGTCGGGAAAAAAGTTGCAGTCGAATCTGGTTTTTCATTGCGACGTGAGAAGTAATAATTAGTAGTATAAATATATTGTTTAACGAAACATTATGGCTTCCAGGTACACGCTGTTACAATTTATCTTAAGGATAGGTACTCTAAACCGTACAGATGTCTCGAACAGTTGGTTAACGTCGAAATACCCTCGTCTATCGAGTAGCTAAAACTGGTTCGTCACAAATGAAAAGACACCCTTGTTAAATAGGGTCAACTCTCCCCCATATTATCATAAGAAATAAATGGAACAAACATATGGCGCTAGGGGCGGCTTAGGTCCCCGAGAGACTCCTATACTGTAGCACCTAAATAGTAAATTCATAATAACAAGCTTCTGCATCGTCTCGCGAGAAGAGTGCAAGATCTTGCGTTTTGTTTAGTTAGAAATTCCCAAGAAGATAGATTTTACCATTTTGTTAAAAAAAATACCTCTAATCTTATAGGAGCATAAACTGTTTTAAACTTGAGATATTTCTCAAGGTACACTTCACGGCTGAATTATTATTTTATTATTTTTATTGCCGTGGAGATTAGTATCCTATATATGGTGTGAGAGAAGCACGGACTACCGCGTAGAGTAGCATGTAAATAAAATTGAATTTCAGTTCGATCAAAGCTCGATCAAGGATAGTTGGTTGGTTCAGGAGGTAGAATTCAGGTTAATTGGTTTGTTTTTACAGCGAATATCGTACAATATTGCGTTGTGGTTGGTACATAGATACGTTAGTTCACCGCGGCGGAAACCGCGAGGCGTAATTCGCGCGTGTGAAAGCCGCTAAACGCTCGAATAATCCAATATCGAATCGACCGTGTTCGAATGCCAATTGGCGCGACGCGGAAGAGCCTGAAATTACGAAATCCTAGCGTACGATATCTACTCGTCTAATAGAAAATAAACTAGACAGAAAAAAAAAGAAGCGGAGAAGATACGCGGAATAAATTTTTGATGAAAATAAACGGTGGCGTTGTTGAAAAAAGACTATGATCTCTTTCCGATCCTCTTCGTCGTGTTCAATGCAACACTGAATGAGAATGATACTTTTATGTATTCTTCGTTGAAATATGAGACGTCGAAGAAAACAAGTTTCTGCTTTCAGAATTGTAAATTTCCTTCATACGGCATTTCTATACGCGTGTATGAGAGTACACGCACATGCGCTTACATTGAATTCTTACAACGATAATCTGGTTTGTTCCACTTGCGAGAACTGGCTGCGTTTGCACTGTATGTCAGCAGGTAAACGTTGAAAAATATACGAAGTTTATTTCATTGCATCCAACTTGGTGAGCCGAAGGAGATGTTACTATTCGCGTGTATGTTATTAGCCTCTACGATAGTTAAAGAAACAATGGGAAATGTAAGAAGATGTCTGAATTAATCATTGGCCGTGGAAATTGCTATTGGACCGTTGAAAACCACCAAACCGCTTATCTTCCCTGAAAACCCGGGCCAATTGCCACAAATTCAATCCCCTCGAGCCTGTCATCCGCAAAATCCAAACAACCCCGACCTCTCTTGGCTTCGCGCCATTTCCTCGTACGAAAATTCGTAACATGCACGTTCCACTTCTCGTGTTTCGGCTCTCGCTTTCACTCGACGCGAGAAACACCTCTGTTCCCATTCAACCTGCGATTTATTTTCCTTTCGACGAATTTTCAACATTTTACCAATGTAAACACGATAGTCGTGTCTCGTGTCGGTACCAGTGAAATCTCAAATATTTCCTACAAACTGCACCGCGTATTCGTAATAATTTCCTATGATAATTGTTGGAGTATCTTTGAACACAGTGGAACACTTTCGCGAGCCAAGCACACTACGCAAGTTGTAAATACGAGGAACGAGGACATTTTCTCGTTACATTTATTGAAGAACGTTTATTGGTAAATTCTACCCTAACACGTTCGACGAAAAGTCGACGCACGTGTCGAGCAGAAGGCAGTCCTTTCCTGACGACGTTTTCCCTTTTTTGTTGATATTTGTTCAACGACCTAACGCGTGTTTTAGCCACTTCCCGAAGAAGAGTTCTTAGAGGAAGGAAATATTCTTCTTTTAATTATTTTCCTCGCGGAAATATTCCCGCGTTATAAGATACGTGCGTGATGCGAACAAGATAGCACATTTTTAAAGTAAAAAAATTAGAAGATACAAGCGGCGAGGAGCATTCAATTTTTATCGAATATCATGTCGTGTCCTGATACTTGATACTTATGGCGGATAGTGTACGCGGATCTACATAATTCGTCTTGATGGTCGACTGTAGAGGCTCGATGATTCAGGGGCTCGGAAAGAACGTTTGCATAAACAATCCACGAGCGCGTAACTTGCGTAATCGGCTGATGCATCGAAACATTCGATCCATTAGCACCGCGAGCATCGAATTCTACGACAGCGATATTGTGTAGTGCGAATGCTTCGAAGGTTTTCGGGTTATTTTAAGTATCGTGTGTCGATCTCTCGAGAAATCATCGATCCTTATCGATAATGCATTAGCTGATGCGTCGTGATTAATACAAAAGTGCTTTTCTTTGCTTCGACGTATGATACTAGTTCTTTTAGTTCTTATCTGCTTCTTATTTTCATCCTTTGGAATTTTAAGATACGAACGAATTCCTTTCTCGTGACCCGTTTCTAGAACAATATTCTAAAAATTTTCCAGCTATTCAGGCAAACAGATAACGTTAAAAATAATCAGCGCTACCTGGGAAAGATTATAGAACAAGTAGGAACAGTCTTGCAACCTCTTGAAGACACAACAGGCATATTTAGACTAGCCAGGAGATATCAATCGCTCGTAGAGTTTTTAAGTGGCGAAGATTTAAAGAAGGAGGCGAATATAACGGAAGAATATAAGATCTCTTTTCTGTGTAGATTCTATGTAGATTTAAGTTCGCATCAACTGAGATTGCTTTATTATTAGCGAAAGACGCGAATATGCTGAAGGTATCACTTCGATTAGAGAATATACTGTTGTTCCCTGTAAGAAAGTAAGATTACCAAATTTACATAATCTTCCTTCCAGCTTCAGTGGTATCGTTGCGCTTCCAAAGCTCCCCCGTTAAAATGGAAAGCATCGAGTGTACGGTTCCCACATGAAGTATCCCGGAAGAACAGTTTTCTGCCCTTACAATCGATAGGAAACGAGAGGGTGTGCCTCTATCTACTGGCGCGTTTCCCGGGGAATCCAGCCGAAAAGCGATAGAATCTGAAATGCTTGGGGTCTGAAACCGAAATTGCACCGGATAATCGGGTTTTCCTTTGGTTTACTTTTCAAACTGGTTCCCTATCCTACAGTTTCATTTCATTTATCTTAACTTGCCCAAGCAGAAGTTAGTGAAAAGTGGACGCAAATGAAATTTACAAACTTTCTTCTTTCCTATAAAATTCATTACGAAATTAATTATTTAGAAAGCACGGAGCACGAGTTCCTTGTTTAAATAGGTCGTAGGAACGGAAAATTAGGAAGAAACTTATCGGATGGAGAGTAAATATTATCGAAGAGATACGTGATCATAATTTTGAAACTTTTCTGAACAATAAGATTGCTCGTAAATATCTTAGATTAATGCGTATGAGACGTTGCTGCTTAGAATAGTTTAGATTTAAAAGAAATGACATCAATGTTACCGCGTAAATATAAATCTGACGTTTCAGAAGATCAAAAGCATTCCGTATGTCCTGCCTGCACAATTTTCAATACGTAAATTATTTTAACAGAAGCTCCAAATTAAAAGTACCTGTCAGTTAAATTTATTCTTCTCTTTCAAACTATGAAAGAACTAATTCGTTAAAATTATCTTAATAACAAACTGTTGATTCAATTATTTTTACGATACACGAACAAGTTCCGAGAATTCTTCTAGAAACGTAAAATAATGGAACCAGTTAATCGTTGAGATGTTACTCTCGCGAACGTATGATATTTCGAGTGAACTGACGCTGTAAAACATTTATTTGGAGGAAACGATAGTCTCTCGATACGACAAATCAAATCTCACGAATGACGATTGATTCTAACGAGGTAAGGACGCTCAGCATCGCTGTATTTCGTGTGTAAATCTGTCAAACACACGATACGACGGGCACCTTGCCGGCTGCCGAATTATGTCAAATGCAGCGCGTGTCATATTAATGGCGTTGATCCGCAGGATTTCAACCGGTACTCGCCTGGTTCCTTCGTTTGAAAAGTCTCGTTTGGAAGAACGGACGAATGGTTTTGCATATTTCTGCCCTTGCGGCCAGCATTTTATCGGTTGTCACGGAGACACGCGTCGATGAGCCGTCACCGTGTAAGGGCGTTTATTATCGACCAGGAAAACGTTGTTTGCGATGCCGGTAACGCGAACGATGCTTCGGCAATTCGAAGTAGGCCACCTTAAAGGAGATGCTGCGAGCTACTGCGACTTAGGCCATTGAGAATGCACGTACCAATCGTCCATCCGGCTTTTTAACCAATTAACTTGGGGCAAACATGGGGTTAATTTGTCGCCTGCATTGTCTATATCTTCGACATGGTCATTTGTTTACGCACGAATCATTCCTTTCTGCGATTGATTCTTACTGATTGTAGATACGCTTCCAAGAAGTAAACGTGATTTATTTAGTCGTGAAAATTTATAGAAGATATTTACGGAACCTTTGAGGACGTAAAAGTTTATAGAACATGCGTGATGTTTAAAAAATGTCTTAAGTATCTAAAGTATAGTACTTGTAACACTTAATACGTCAAACAGACCTCTTCGCCTAGGTCTTACTGCTTTAGTTGTATTCGTATGAAAAAATGAATTTGCACGAGGGTATTTATAAATCTAAAAAATCTAATAAATGTAAAAATGAAACATATAAAAAGGTTTATAAAACTAGGGATCATCCAGTTTGAATTGGTTATTTATCTCTGTTGCATCTTGTCTGTTTCAGAATTGCCAGCCGAGGAGGGTAAGTTTTCCCCAGCGAAAGGTTTCTTCCCTCTGTGACGATCGATACGGTAAGCTGTTTGGATAACAAATTGGCATTGATGCTATCTGTAGAGTGTCTCGGTATAAACGTCGTATGTCCAGATAATGGTAGGGTACTTTGCGACAAGCTGGTAAAAAATGATATCGTAAAGAAATCAGATATGTATTTTAAATAAGTATTTTTATTCAAGAACTCAAGTACTTGTGCATTTCTTTACTTTATTTCTTTATCGTTTTTATAATCGCTGCCGGATTACTTTCATATTAACTGACGCAGACACATTCATACACACGAGCACATAAAATGTGCATATCGATACGCTGTGTTGTCCATCGAATCAAAGCTTTATTTTTCCTTTTCGCTTTTCCATTCAATTTATCCAATTTAATCGCCGAAATAACGCGTTAACGAAGGTATCGGAAAATAAAAGGAAATAATGCGCGATGAAAAATAGCGATCAAACTAATATTTAATCGATTTCGAGCATAAAATCACACGCTATTTACATAGCACTTTCATCTTATTATTATTTCTTATTTCTTATAGCTTTTGTATTTAATGACTAAGTTCAAACGTATTGATCTAATCTCAGTTTACTGCGTTAAGTTCAAAGCTCGATACCACTAGAACGAAACGTAGAACCAGATAAAAAGACGCTTCGTCGGAAAACAACGTTATGTGACGATATTCTTTTGTAGCGACTGTGTTTTGGCGTTCGTTTCTTGGACATCGCGTAAGACGAGGCTTATCTCAAGACACTCGATGACTCGCGTTCGACGTCATTGCCGATGTTCTTTTCGAGCGAGAAAATATTCCTTGCGTCGTTAGCGGACGCGCTACAGATCGCACGACGTGGAAACACAGTCGCGACTCGTCCAATGCCAAACCCCTGGCAGTCGTAGGTTCTCCCACAGGTTTCAGATCATGCAAAATCGAGGCTTCTTTCTCCGCTTTGTTTACGTATTTACCGCGTAACCCGTAGTACCTTTTGATCCTTTAAAAATAGACGCACTTGTACGTGGTCGCGCCTCAAATGCCATTCAGCGATCGACTTTCTTCTTATCGTTAGCCTTAGAGCCGCTAACTATTTTTAAAATGGCAAATTTCGTGAAATGCGCGGTTCATCCAATTGGTCCGGTTCCGCGGTTTTGTTCTTAAGCTGTCTTATTTTCGAATAATTTCGATGCAGCAAACGAGATATCGGTTTCGTTCCGAACGCGTTTCTCTTTGTCCTCGCTTCTTCTTGTGTAAGAGGCACCAGTTAAGCAGTTTAACTTAGAAAGCGCATCTGACGCGACTTTGAAGCGACGTTCCTTTAGATCGAACAAGAATGTCTCTTCGTGGTTGACTTTTCTATCAGAAATTTAGTAGTTGCCTGCTGGTTGCATAAACCAATCCTTTTGTTTCGCAAGTCGACTGAAATCAATTTTTATTTTATGGAACGAAGATCATAACTCCAGTAGAATAGAACGCGTTCTTGATACTTCTTACATGTTCGATATATATTTGGTTGCAGAGTTCGCTTGAATACAATGGAAATCCATTTACCTGAACCAAGCGAAAGTTCGCAAAGAGTTGTTCCAGGCTAGTTCACCGATTTCTTCATGCTACGAGCTTACTAAATATTTTCGTTATTCCCATAACGAGGAATCACGTTCGAAGTACGCATTTTAGATTTTCATTCGGATAAGCGCAAGTTCGATAAGCTCGCTTCGAATTAGATTCTAAGTTCTCGTTTTAACAACTCAAGTTCCAATAGACTGAGTTCTTACTGTATTTTACATTCGTCTTTATCATATGATCGATCCTGTTCCATATGAAATAATGGAGATTGTAAAATTTCGGTTTAATAACCGGAGTTCAGATAAATCAATTCCAATCATTTCGTATTCAATGTTTCTAGCATGATCGATCGTATTGCTCGTCGAAAGAAGTTCGAAATTCTCGTCGAAAATTCAGCAACCAGTGGAACGCTGCAATTTTCCCGTTATCATCGTACTCGATCCTCGTTATTACGGCGCTTAAATCGATCAAGAAGCTCACAGCTGTAAACGACGTCAAAGGAGTTGGTTGATCGGAGGTGTTCAAAGACGCGAGATGCCTTCGGAAATGCGGAACGCGGCAATATCGAGCACTTAGGCCAGCGAGCTGTGTCTGGATGCGAAGGCAGATGCCGTGGATGATAGTTGGCGTCATTATCAAAGCAGGCCAGGCCTGTCTACATTGCATTATCGTTTCACGCGTGCACGTGGTCGTGTACATAGCATAGAAAGAGGAGAAGCTGAAGGGAATAAACGCGAACGTCGGTTACGTCTGTAGCCATTTAATTGCGAGTCAACGTTACGCTGGATCATAAGGTGGTATCCCATCACCTTCTTTGAAGTCGATCTTTCACATCGTTAGGATCCACTCGTTTTCTTGCTTTCTAGTCGGAAGAATAGGACGATTGCCAACGATGGTTTGAATTACGGTTGGATTTACCAGGTGTGAGCCGGAGGAATCATGGAATGGCAAGTTGGATTGCTTTGAAATTAGCTGTGGAACTTGGCATGAGGATCGAACGCAGGATTTCTTTTTTTTTTTTTTTCATTTTTAGTATTTTTGGAACGTTCTTTTGTGTTATGGAACAGATAGGAAGTTGTTTTGAATGGAACAGTTGTTGGAATAAAGATGGAGAAGCGAGCAGACTTTTTTAATAGTCTTGCAACATCGGTTGAATATTGCTGTGGAATTGATCATGGAACTTACTGCTAGAACGAACATCGAGGGAACGCATCTCTTAGTATTTTCGACATATTTATTTGGCTTGTGGAATACAGCTATTATGTTGTTTCAGCTGGAGCTAGATTGACTGGATTGACTTAAAATTGGCTGTGGACTGTTACTCGAAACGAACGATCGCCGTTGAATCTTTTAGTACTTTGGAAACGTTAGTTTGAATTACGGCGCAGCTACGGAGTTATCTTAAATGGATTATTGGCTAGGATAAAAGTTGAGGAGTATTGAATTCTTTAGCCATTTTCCAGCGTATAGATCGAATCGACCATAAAGATATTCCGGATCGAAGGTGTTCGAGGGAAAAGTATAGTTTGTAATAAAGTTTCACTGTAATTGAATACAATATTCTAATTTCAAAGAAGTTTCCGCTTGAATTTTATACGATATTAAAATTTCGAATTTGGTATTTAAATAAATCCGAGACTCGTTCAACGTTTCTAAGACAAACAACATTTTCAAGCAGCAGGCGCTTTATATTTCCTTTGTGTCCATAGAATCGCGACACCAAGTATAGCTATTGGTAATTGAAGAGAGTAGCACGCGATCCGTGACCACGAGTCTCGTGTTCCTCCATGCAGTTTAACGTTTAGTCAGAGAGAACAACGAGGCATTATAAACTTTTCCCGCGAAACGATATACGTTTCTTCCTACCTCGATTCATTACGTTGCTTTTCTAACCAGATCCACTTCTGAACGTTGTATGGTCCACGTTACACGTTGACACGTCGACTGTCACGCGAATCCGATACATTTTGTTCTGGCAATAGATCAAAATGTACAGTACGCCATAGCGTTTAATTTCTGCCAACTGTTATACCTACATTGTATTTACGAGCTTCTTTTTTGCGGCGATATTATCAAAGCCATTCGCGTTGTTGAACATTTATTAGTCCATGACATTTATCTTACTTTGATCGTTCTAAAAAATTTAGTAGCGTGAGTCACACCGACGACCGTCGTCTCTGTCAAAGTGTTAAACCGATTTTTCCGCAAAGCAACGACATTCGTTCGAAGGATACTTCGTATCACCCGAGAGAGTATAACAGAAACGACGTAGAGAGATACTCGTAAAAGAGACCTCGTAACTCGATTTAACTTTAGAATTATCTGAAACTCGTCCCTTAACGCTTCAGTTTCTCCCGGTCCTTAAATGCGAATCCAGAAGTTGGAAATTGGAATTCTCGATTTCCAATCCCTGCATTTCCGCGCCAGCAAATTACCGGTAAATCGTTGCCTTTTCGGCGAGTCATTGGCTTTCTCGAACGAAGAATCGGCGATTGAAAATCGACGTGTCCGAGTTACGTCGAGCTCGTTACTCTCCGCTTCGCGTAATCACGCGCTTCCGGTGCCGTTAATTTCCCATCATCATAACATTTTTCACTAAAAAGTGTATTGACGTAGATTTGTCAATCGCGGCCGCGTTAATGCGATTTCTTTCACAATTTAACGACACCGGTCGCGATCTCGCTGTGGCCTGTCTCTCTTATCTCTTTCTGGTCTTCGTTCGTTGCTCGTTCTCTGTCCGAACGTCACCGATCGACTAACAATATCCGTATTGCGCGGACAAATACGGTGATGAAACTGATGCTTGCACAAGAGACGTCAAAAAGTACTCGGATGACATTATCGTCGTGGAATCGCGTTCGAAAGAGTCACCTTGATTGCCAACGCCATACGAACTTTTCAACTTTCAATCGCTTTCGTCCTATTTTTCTTCCTCTCGTGCTGAAAAATGAATTACGTATTTCAATCCTTTGAAGCTTTTTCCGTGTTATATCTAAAAATTGGATAGAAAATGTCGGTGCTCTGGTTCGTTTATTTTAAACGTGTCAAGCTGTTTCGCTTTTGGAAGCACGTACTACTTTGCATGCGTTTTCTTTTAAGTAAATTGGTAAAATTTACATATATAATTTGAAGATTGGTTTTATAGAATAATTTCGGCAATATCTTTTGCCTTTGAAACCTTCTCTGTTTAATATCGAAAAATTCGATCTGAAACTATAATTTGTCGTGCAAGATATAACTTTACAAAATATTTTATACTCAAAATTGTAACCGTAGAAGATTACCGAACATGATACAGACGTAAAGTGCATTACTCCAGCACGAAGCTATTTTATAAAAAAATTAAAAAAGAAAAGGGGAAAAATTCAAAAATTTTAACGAAATTAGAGCGCAAAAAGTGAACGTTAAAGTGCTTCTGGCGGAGGAAGAGGATCGAAAAGCGCGGGAGACACGGATGACGAGGTAGAAACGCGTTCCTATAATTGCTCGGCAATCTGATTTTCACTTGTCTTTGCTCGTAGATTACAATTAATGAAATCGTCGATCGTACAGCACGTTGAAGCGACATGACGTCAATCGTATGCTGGCAAAAGGCACTTGCTATCAAGGACACCATAGTCTGCTACCGATTACTCTCGGTTCTGCCATCTTTTTCCTCTCTCTCTCTCTCTCTTTCTCTTCTTTTTTCCCTTTTTTCACGTTTATCCATAGAAGTTAGATCACGAAGCCAGTAGATCGCGATATGTTCTCCCTTGACGATCGCAATTGTACTTATTGATGTTTCAATACATTTTGTAATTGAACTTTTTCTCCTCAATGACACATATACGAAGATTTTGATTTCCTTTTTGGGAATGACAATCGACGTAGAATTTTATTGACGATGGCATCGAAGCACTTAGCTTGAAAAGCTACCGTTTCTTTTCTTCGCGATTGACAATATCTTTTTCCTTTTTTACGTTAAATCGACATATTTAATATTATTGTTACCGCTGATTGTTTGCTATCGTTCGATAAAAACTATGTTACTCTTGGTCGTACGTTATATAGGAAAATTGGATGGATTTTTCTAGGATATCGCGATTCGATGATATCAACTCGGTGGTTGAGTATCTTCTTACGTACATCCATCGGTTCTCCAAAATGATACTGATATCATCTTTCTAACGAATAAACCATTTTTCTTCTAGAAATTAAACTACAACCAGTTTCGTTCAAGAAGAGAAAAAATGTTAAAAAAATATGCCAATTTGTTCCTTCCATCCAGAAGCTCCTTTTTTTTATAATAACCAATAGAATCATAAATATTGGATCTATTTACCGAGACGATCGTCCTGTGGGCGAAGGTGTTTTATCGGTAAGAATATGGAAGAACGATAAGAATTTAATATATTTTTGACAATTTCAGGAAAGTCTATATGGCAACTCGTCTTGGAGCAATTCGACGACCTTCTAGTTAAGATTCTTCTATTAGCCGCTATTATTTCTTTTGTACGTATACATTCTATCCATAAATTATGACATTTTTATTCCATGTCTATCTATCCCATCGATAGTTCATCGACGCGCGATAACAATTTTTCTTTCAAATCTCGCGGAAAAAATAGCTCCTATCGGTTTCAATTTCACAAAAAAAAAAAAAAAAAAGCGAAACGATAACATCGGTTACAGCGATTCTGACGTTCACATGGCCTAAGATTGTTTCAAGTACATCGATGACGATGATAGATAGCATCTGGATTGTGATAAAAGGGGTAAAAAATTTGTGAACAATTATCGTCAATTGCCAATCGAAATACGTTGAACCGTTTTTTGCTGTTTTCGAAGGTAAACTTTCGAATGAAAGCGGCCACCGTTTATTTTTAGACGTGACGCGAAACAACGGTAATTAATAAAATCGAAACGGTGTATTATGCTCGTCCGCGGGCCGCTTAGTAATTATTAGTTAGCAGCGAAGTCGTACTATGTTTACGAGCGGGTTCAAGGCTCACTCATTATAAATACATCTGGTCTCAAAGGTGAAAAAATAGCCTATCGATCTGTCGCCGAGCTACGCAGAGTATAGTTATCCTTACGCACGTGCAGAAGATTCGTAATAGATGTTGCGAACATATCGTCGAGTTTAAGACGTAGAAAGTTATCTGTTAAAACGCGGCAGATGCAAAGAATTTCATTCTCTGGATCTTTCGAGTATTTTAGTTAAGCTATTTTATAGTATAAAATAATAACAGCACTAATTTTTGTTAGTTTTTTTATTATTTCGATCAGTGCTCAAGTGTCATTAACAAAGGAATCGACCGATACACGCTGATCTGGTTAAGATTTTGCACAAGTGTTCGTTAGACTTATTTAAGAATTTAGACGTAATTCGTTCGTACCTATCTTTTTTTCTTTAATGTGTGCGGATATAAATCATAAACGCAACGAGATATCAAAAAATAGTTGAAATAGAAGTTATATCGTGTTTCGAGATCTATGAATGTGTGCGAAAATTGTTTGGAAAAAATCATCTTTCTACGGAAATTATATAAAAACGTGACTTCTTCTCAGAAACATTTTCGAACAGATTTATAGGTCTCAAGACACGGTATAACTTCTTCTTCAACTACTTTTTGATGTCTTTTGTCGCTCACGATTTATTAGCACACTTACATAAAAGAATCAGCTTGGTTAGAAAGCTCGATTTCTATTTTAAAATAAAAAACAGGCACGAACGAATTACGGCCAAATTTTTAAGTAAGTCTAATGGACACTTGTGCAAAATTTCATCAAAATCCGTGTGTACCAGTCACCAGGGTTCCCGTGTAAGTTTTATATTCTTAAAATCATTTTCTTTTCTTTTAACTATTATTCCACATATACGAGATCGGAACTATCGGGGAACATTCGAGCTGCAAAAATAAAACATACGTACACGGTGATTTAAAATTTCTCAGTCAAAAATCTTTCGCTTGTTATTAATAAAAATATTGAACGCGCGATAGGAGATTATACAACGCACCGATCGTTGCTGCCGCTAAAAAGAATTTCAATGATTTCGTATAATAAAAACATCTTATATAAGCAGATTAGAGAAATGTCGCCGACCTGTCGTTCTCCGTTTCGGGACAGTACGACAATAAATACATTCTTGCTTCCTTTGTTATACATTTTCCTTACCGCCTTTTAGTGATAACAATACTGTTCAGAAGCATTTTACATTTACACAATCATATATGTATATCATATATTTCGTCTATATCTATAACTGAGGCAGGTAAAATCGCATAATAGAAACCTGGACGAATGTGCATTTCTAACGAACGAATTCACGATTCTCCAGGTATTAGCTTTATTTGAGGAGCACGAGGATGCGTTCACGGCCTTCGTCGAGCCCTTCGTCATTTTGCTCATTCTTATTGCCAACGCCGTGGTCGGTGTGTGGCAAGAACGTAATGCCGAGTCTGCGATCGAAGCGTTGAAAGAGTACGAGCCTGAGATGGGCAAGGTCCTGCGAATGGACAAAGCCGGCGTCCAGAGGATTCGTGCCAAGGAGATCGTGCCCGGCGACATCGTAGAAGTGTCCGTCGGTGACAAGATCCCGGCCGATATCCGTCTAACCAAGATCTTCTCGACTACCCTCAGGATCGATCAGTCTATCCTGACCGGTGAATCTGTCTCGGTGATCAAGCATACGGATCCTGTGCCTGACCCACGTGCCGTCAATCAGGTTCGTCTAGTTGACATAATATTCCTATGGTTTTGAGAACGATAAGGCTAAAATTTTCTTCGAGGTAGAGTAATATTTAGAATAATCTTTGATAACGAATTTCAATAACGATATTGAGAAATTGACAAGACGCGAAGTCGGTCAGTTTGACATCTGAGGATCTGCTAACTGATCAGACTATAGAAAATTGATAAAACGTTCAGAATCTTATTTCCATCTTACGTCTTCCTTCCGTAATAATCTTATTTTCCTTTCGTCACACAGGACAAAAAGAACATCTTATTCTCTGGTACTAACGTAGCCGCGGGTAAGGCTCGTGGTGTCGTCATTGGAACTGGACTGAACACCGCCATTGGTAAGATCCGTACCGAGATGTCCGAAACCGAGGAGATCAAGACACCTCTGCAACAGAAATTGGACGAGTTTGGCGAACAATTATCGAAGGTTATCTCCGTAATCTGCGTGGCTGTCTGGGCCATCAACATTGGACACTTTAACGATCCCGCTCATGGTGGATCTTGGATCAAGGGAGCCATCTACTACTTCAAGATCGCCGTTGCCCTAGCCGTAGCCGCCATTCCCGAAGGTTTACCGGCTGTAATTACCACTTGCTTAGCTTTGGGTACCCGTCGTATGGCGAAGAAGAACGCCATCGTGCGATCCTTGCCATCCGTCGAGACCTTAGGTTGTACCTCTGTCATCTGTTCGGACAAGACTGGTACCTTGACCACCAATCAGATGTCTGTTAGCCGGTAAGTTATGTCGATGGACTATTAGCACGATGTTCGTAATTTTTATGCTGATTTAGGAATTTTCAAATTTTCATGGTACTAATGTGGCACTAGTCGAACGTTTATAATGATGATTTTGTGGCCAATAATTAATTCTTCTATATCTTTCTCTAAGAATTTATGAATTGTTACAGAATGTTCATCTTCGATAAGATCGAGGGCAACGACAGCAGCTTCCACGAATTCGAGATCACTGGTTCGACCTACGAACCAGTGGGTGAGATTTTCTTGAGAGGCAAGAAGATTCGTGGTCAGGACTACGAAACTCTTCACGAAGTTGGTACGATCTGTATCATGTGCAACGACTCCGCTATCGATTTCAATGAATTCAAACAAGCATTCGAGAAGGTCGGCGAGGCAACAGAGACTGCTCTTATTGTTCTTGCGGAGAAGATCAATCCGTACGGTGTCTCTAAGAGCGGACTGGATAGGCGTAACACGGCCATCGCTGCCAGACAAGACATGGAGACGAAATGGAAGAAAGAATTCACTCTGGAGTTCTCTCGCGATCGTAAATCTATGTCTTCTTACTGTACACCCTTGAAACCAACTAAATTGGGTACTGGACCGAAATTGTTCGTTAAGGGCGCCCCGGAAGGTGTCTTGGACAGGTGCACGCACGCTCGTGTTGGATCTACCAAGGTTCCTCTTACGTCTACTCTGAAAAATCGTATATTGGATCTGACTCGCCAATATGGTACTGGCCGAGATACTCTGCGTTGTCTTGCTCTTGCCACTGCTGATCACCCAATGAAACCTGACGATATGGATCTTGATGACTCCACGAAGTTCTACACGTACGAAAAGGACCTCACCTTCATCGGTGTCGTTGGTATGCTTGACCCACCTCGTAAGGAAGTATTTGACTCGATTGCCAGGTGTCGTGCCGCTGGTATTCGTGTTATTGTCATTACTGGTGACAACAAGGCTACCGCTGAAGCCATCTGTAGACGTATCGGTGTCTTTAGTGAAGATGAAGATACGACCGGAAAGTCATACTCTGGACGTGAATTCGATGATCTTCCTTCGTCGGAACAGAAGGCTGCCTGCGCCAGAGCTCGTCTCTTCTCTCGTGTAGAACCCGCTCACAAATCCAAGATCGTTGAGTTCTTACAAAGCATGAATGAAATTTCGGCTATGGCAAGTTATTTAATCGATGCTGTCTATATATCGTAAGAAATGTAAGCTGTGATATTTATTATTTTTCTTTTTTTTTTTCTCTCTCGATCATAGACTGGTGATGGTGTAAATGATGCGCCTGCTCTGAAAAAAGCCGAGATTGGTATTGCTATGGGATCTGGTACCGCTGTCGCGAAATCTGCCTCTGAGATGGTATTAGCTGACGATAACTTCTCTTCCATTGTCGCCGCTGTTGAGGAAGGTCGTGCCATCTATAACAACATGAAACAGTTCATTCGTTATCTGATTTCTTCCAATATTGGTGAAGTCGTAAGGTTTGTACGGATAAACCAATATGTGTATCAAATATCGATAAAAGAAACGGTAAACAACTTACTGCATACTTCTTGATAATTATAGTATATTCTTGACTGCCGCCCTCGGTCTTCCCGAAGCTCTGATCCCTGTACAACTTTTGTGGGTCAACTTGGTAACTGACGGTCTTCCAGCTACTGCTCTCGGTTTTAATCCACCTGACTTGGATATTATGAGCAAGGTAACGTTGTCAAGTAAATAAGTTGTATTTTATGAAAATGTAAAAGGAAATTATAATTATATTTATAATATTATAGCCTCCTCGTAAAGCCGACGAATCTCTCATCTCTGGTTGGTTGTTCTTCCGCTATATGGCTATTGGTGGATATGTAGGTGCTGCGACTGTTGGATCAGCTGCATGGTGGTTCATGTACAGTCCGCATGGACCACAGATGAGCTACTATCAACTGGTAATTATCATATTAATTGGTGCTCTTGATACATCGTCGTAACGATAATTGCTGTGATTTCCAGACTCATCATTTGGCGTGCTTGGGTGGTGGCGATGAATTCAAAGGCGTTAATTGCAAGATCTTCACAGATCCTCATCCCATGACGATGGCTCTGTCTGTACTCGTAACCATTGAAATGTTGAATGCTATGAACAGGTAATATCATACAAACGAATCTTCTCTTGTAAACGTTTGAACTTATATTAATTTCTACTTTACTTTCTTTTTATTTCCTTTCAGTTTATCTGAGAATCAGTCTCTCGTCACTATGCCGCCTTGGTCTAACATGTGGCTCATTGCCTCTATGGCTCTTTCTTTCACACTCCACTTTGTCATCCTTTACATCGACGTCCTTTCGGTATATAAAGATGCAACAAAAAGAACTGCTGCTCATTTTCTCACTGTTCTTATATGGGTGTAATGTAATAACGTCAATTATTATTTGTTTTAGTCTGTATTCCAAGTTACTCCTCTAACGGGCGAGGAGTGGGTTACCGTTATGAAGTTCTCCATTCCAGTGGTACTTCTCGACGAAACTCTTAAGTTCATTGCCAGAAAGTTCGCAGATGGTGAGAATCCAATTGACTCAGTGCTTTGGATCGTTCTAATGTGGGCTGTGTTCTTTGGACTCTTAAGTATTTGTCCCATATAGAACGTCCGTGAAAACAAACATTTAGTCTAACAGACAGTGTTTTTCCTATGGAAAACATTTTGCAACTGAGTTCTCGGACTTGCAATTGCATTTAAACAAAAACCGAAGTTCTTCCCCGTTGCCCGGGAAGCCTCGAAGATAAGTTATTAATTGAAGTGCGTTTAAGTGAGATTTTAACCAGTTTGACTGTTGTGCATGGTGTTAGTACAACCAATACAGATTTGCCACCAAGGCCCACCATGCCCGCATCACACCGTACCCTGAAGTCGCTCTACAATCATATTACGGGTTTCAGTGGCTTCGAGTGATAAAAAAGAGACCCCGCGCAATCAAAACTATTGTGATTGTTAAATTATTTTCTACGAGTGCCTTTTAAACATTAACTTTCCCTCCCCAACAAAAGAAAAGAAAGAAACAACACCCACCAATGTTTTTTCTAACCTTGATACATTAGTACACCCGTTTCCCTAACCCTGTTGTTAAAACGTATACACATTGCATGATATTTGAGCACAATGCACTTCTAAAACATTAATTTATTCATCAACAGTTTGTGGTATAGTACCTTCGATTCTGAGTAGCCTATATATTACTGTTTTATACGTACTGCACATCTGACGATGTCTTAGCTTAAAAAAAAGAAATTGCAATATTCCTTTATTCTACTTCTCTTTATCCATGAATTTCTTTTTAATAATTGAGACGTAAGCTATTGCAAGTAAAGTCGAATATAGAAATTCTCTTTAAATTAGTTAAAACATCGGCAGAATAGAGTCCTAGAGAGCATGTTGCACGATATTTTGCGGTAGTTCTATTTTTGGGCACTTAACTTTTCTAACGCACAGCAGCACACACATCATATAATTTCGTTCGTTTCATTTTTACTTGGAGAACATCCTTAGATGTTTTATATTTTCCTTGCCGTATTTATTTCTAATTTTAATTTTCTCTCACTGTTTATCTTTCTATCTAACTCTAGCCGCTTTTATTGTTGCTTGTTCTTAAAACACTTGTTGTTATTCGTTAATCCTTAGCACTTGGAGTGTCTCCTTCGATCAAGACGACAAAACTGGAACTGCCTAACCCGTTGCTGAAATATCAACGCAGAGATTGTGCATGAAGTTGAAAAATTAATGGATCTCACCTTTGAACCCGTCTGTTAATTATGTCTTCCTTCCCTCGTAGACGAGTAATTGCATGCACAACCGTGGTAATTTACCGATGGTAAATCCTAACCAAAACAAGAATATTCACCTCGTAGAACAATCACTATCAATGGTTTTCGAATCCTGCTGTGCTTTACCTATTTCCTCGATGATACTCAATTGTTATATCTGTTTAAGGCATTCTTTAATTACTCGATATTTAGCCTGGTACAAGTAAGAGTCAACTTCAACGGTGTACAGGTAAAAAACGAAATTTACGCATATTTTAATCTTTACCGTTGAATTACGTTAGCACGGCAGGATCATCCTAACATCTTTGCACTATCATTGCATCCACGCTGTTACCTTCACGTGTACTTTACTGGATGTGATTTGTGTCTAAACAATCGATGCCACGTAATAGATTTGTAATATCACTAACTCACCGGACACGGGCTGCAAAGGCACATTGCGTATAAGATACAAAAAAGAAATAATTCGACACTGATCTATGGCCTTTGACAGTCCGTGTCTCGTCATATTAATCTCCCTCAGGATGGTGGTCTGAACGCGAGAACGCTCGATCAGGAAGTATATCTTTGTTCCTATTAACAACAATTGCTGATAGTTCGAAGCATTGGAATCTCTTCACTTGACTCTTTCATTGTGGAATTATAGATAAATAGCGAAAGATAGTTTTAGCGTATTTGAATAATAAACCATTTCTACGAAAGTACACGTCATCAGATGAATAAATGAATGACTTTAATCAATAAGTCGACAAAGGTGGATCACCGCGATGAAAGAGTTGACACCATCACGAACGTTCACTGTCCGATAATCTATCTTTTCTCTCTTTCCTTTGTACAGAGACACGATATAGTTTTCACATATAAGAAATTTGTAAAAATGAATGTTACGAATGTTATTTACCCTGGACAGTATAAATGTGTTAGATCAGTTCTTGCCACGTTACAAACGTTGCTCAGTCGAACTGCATACATAGCTTTTCCTGTATAAATACCTTCATATCCTCATCATCATCGTCGTCGTTTTCTTCTTTCTCTTCTTCTAGTTGTTCTTGTTGTTACAACCAACGTAGATAAGAATGCTCGAGCATCGAACGGGATTTCGAGTTCAGATTCGCCATCAGATACCCATGCTATATAATATACACGCGCCACATGCGAAAGCGAAAGATTCGGTGTCGTCACGAGTATATGTGGGCCTTTTTAACGCATCTAACTGCTGTCTCTTAGTCATTTCTCTCATTCGGGGTTTTATAAATCGTACCACGTTAGAAAGATACGAAGAAAAAAATAGTGTCATTCGACCGAGTCGAGTGTCGTGTTTTCATTTTCCTCTTTTTTTTTTTTTCTTTTTTTTTTTTTTTTTTTTTTTTTTTTTTTTTTTTTTTTTACGAGCAAACGAAGGCGAAAAATATAAATCGGATAAGCCATTCCTCGACCATGTGCAAACGCAACAAGACTGACGATGTGGTCACGAGGATCGCTTGCGTACCTTTTGCGTTCAAAAAAAGACGAGACGATGAGAACGTTCTCTCTTTTTCTCTCCGTTCTTTTTTTTCTTTGTGTGTCCACCGTTCGTTCGACGCGACGAGTGCATATAATTAATTTAATTCTGCGTGAGACAGCGTCATTCGCAGTGTAACGACTAGTGTAATATATAAATATACATATATGTATATGTATATATATATTAATTACCGGTTAGGGCGCCATACTACTTTGGTATAGACATAATTAAACTTAATCAGACCCGTGAAGCAAGGATTCGTAAAGAAACATCGAAAAGACTTGTACGATCCGTTTGTCCACGTGCTTAAGGTGCAGCGCTAGAGCGTGCGCGCACTCTAAACCACGCTTTTATTTTATTTCATACTCTTCCCTCCTTTTTCGATTGTATTCAACTCACTAACTTGTATGTTTTATTCGAAATAACGGAATTTACTTTTTGTACAGCGAGATATGATGAAGTATCGGCACGATTTTCTCCGATAATCTCATGCGAGATACAGTCGATGAACAAAAAATGAAAGTGTAACGTTATAAATGTTTAACTTTTCCTCTTTTCTTCTTTCCCTGTCTTCGAATTTAATTATCGTATCAGCACGGAGATGTCAGCGAAGATCATGGTGCCGATACGGTCAGAAAAAGCAAAAAGAAATATTAAAAAGGTTATTGAAAGAAAAAAAAAGAAAGAAAAGTAGGAACGGTCTGACAGCACTTCATCAACGCTCAATAAACATTGACGAGAGAAATTCCGTGCTTTCTTTCGTTCACTCGACGTCTCGAACGTTTGTAAGTACTTGCATATTGTGTGGATTGTGTTCTCTTCATCTTTCACTTTTCCTTTTCTTTTGCTCTTCGTTTACTTCCTCCCTTCTAATTAACTCTCATTGACAAAAGATCCGTGACAAAGAAGCCGAGGAGCAGTAGAGAGTGCCATCGATGAAAGAGAAGGCCAATGCAGCGTTGGGCAATTGATCGCACGTTTGAATGGCGATCGGCGCGCGCCTTCGAGTATATCTCCTTCGATCGACGATCGAAAGAGAAATTATTTTGGAATTTGTCAGACAAAAAAAGAAAAAAAGATATATATATATATATAAGTATATATATTTTGACCTATCTACCTTCGTAGTATAAATCTTCTCATCCAAAGCTGAAGAAGATATAACTCGAAACGTAATGATTAACGATTGATTAATAATTGAAAGAAAGAAAACAAATAAAAAGCAAGAGAGGGAGAAATAAATAAATTATTTAAAACTCCACATTTTTTCTCAAGAAGCTTGCCCAACGCTTCAAGTAACCTAATCTAGTACGATATAGCTACGATGATGAAACCACGGTCGCATCGTTCGTGCAGGAAGTACCTATTTCTAATGATATAATGAGATAATAATAATATTAATATTAATAATAATAATAATGATTAATAACTTATAATAGAGAGTGCGACTATATTGAATGATTTTTTCTGATGCATACTATCATCGCCACGGATGCACGTTATGGCGAGCCACGGTGTGTGATGATCCTAATTAATTAGACCCGGGTATATTCATAGTTTAACGAGTAACCGGGACGAGGTTCGATCTTGTACACGGAAAGAAGAAGTTAATAGTAATATAAAGAATTATAAACGATCGCGAGTTACTCGCAGGATCGCTATGAAATAGAACAGTCTATATATATATACATATATAGATACATATATATGTGTATATATATATATATTATACGTGTATACCAATATTTCGATCGATGATTGTAAATTAACAAAAAGACAACGTCGATCGATTTATAGGCGACAGATATTTTCATCTGTCGTTAGTAAAAATCGAAAGGTTTATTTATCAGTTTATTTTTATTTATTCAAGTACACATACACACAAACACACACATATATACACACAGAAGTTCGAATCGAGACCGGAAGAACAATTATAAGTGAAAGTATAAATATCGCATCGCGGCTATCATTAATTTCAATACGATGATTAACCGCGGTCCGATCTAGTGCGTTACTTGTTGTAATAAAAGATAAGAAAAAAAAAAAAGGAAGAAAGAAAGAAAGAAAAAACAATGATGTGTTACTAATGCGTGTTCGAAGTTTCATTGATCGGCCTACCACGAGTTAGAAATTACTTGATAAGAATACGGTATATACTTGAGAAGTGGCATCTGCCGCGTGTACGAACATCGAACACTTAATACAATGTGAACTGTAATAAGTGTTTGTCTCCATTCACGCCTGCGACTATTTGTACCTTCTTCTCTCTCATTCATTCACTTCTCCTCCCATTCCCGTCATCTGTTTGTATCTTATCCTTCACTGTACTACGACGTCCCGTGCCGTGGTTAATATTGTTAGCGATTTCTGGGTGTACATGGTACTTTTTTCTTTAAAAAACATATTTTCTTTCCTCTTTCTAGTACTTTTCTTTTTTTGTTTATTTATTAGGTTTGGAGATGAAGGAAATAAAGGTTTTTGATCACCCGAAGTGACTTTCTTAAACTTCATTCCTATATTTTTTTTCACTCGGTTTCTTGTCTTTTCTTCTTCTTTTTCAATTTCTAAATCGAAGTACCGGCAAAACGTTTGTTCGCGGAACGTTTAATGGACACTTGGAGACCTCTACCATTCTTAACTACCGTAACCTCGATCAGAAATTGCTCCAGGATTCCGACTCGCTCCGTTTCCGACCGGACGTGCGAGGAATTGGTCGAAAGGATGTGAAACTCGCGAGAATTCGCTCGTGGAACCGGAAGCGGACCAGTTCGAAATCGTCATCCGCGACTCGAAGCTCGAACAGTCACAACCACCTCGCGTTATATTATACATCATCATCACCGGCCATTCTGTGTTCCCCTCGGAATTGTTGTTTGAATTTTTTGCATGCTTCCTCTGAACAGATAAAAACACAATTTGAAAATCAAAGATGAACAGAATACCAATTTATAACTGTCCTGTTGGCCTGAATGACTGAACAAAAAAAAAAAGCAATCTACTCCTAATCGAAGAAGTTGACCCCGACACACTTTTCTTTGCTAACTCCTGCCTGCTGATGTGTGAAAACTATTCAGTCACAGAGTAAAAACGTAATGTCCGAGGAGAGATCGCTGCTCCACGCGTGGATCCATCAGGTAACAGTTTTTATTATTTCCATTGTTTCTTCTACTAGTTTATGTATCTTATTATTCCCCGCACCCCTTGAGAAAACGCCACGATACACGACGCGACGTATACGACAATATCGGTTGAAAATGACAATTGAAGAAAAGGAAATAGCGTGAAACGATTCGAGTGATTATCCTCGCTTGAAAATGAAAGCGAACTTACGATTTGCTGACTGTAGGTTTCACCATTTCCTTTTCCTTGATTGATTCCTGTAGCGAGCCACCTTTTGCGGTAAATGATTTTTCGTTTAACGCACTGCGCGTGGATTGTAAACTCGAAGGAATATCTTCTACTTGGAATTCGAACGATTCGTATATTATTCGAGAAGCTTAGCTGGCAGCTTTTTCTTTCGAGAAGTTTAAATTCGACCGTAGGTTTTCAGTTAGCTACAATCAGTCTTTTGCTTCGGTGAATTATAAGCGTAAGGTTCGTGTTGCTCGACTTCTTCGTTAAACGAGAAAAAGAAGATACTGTCGGTAAGAAAGAAATGAATAAAATAGATGAAACGATGCTTAGAAAATCCTTCGTAGCGCGCCAACAAATTGTTCCACGGTTGTTAGAAAATCCCACGCAATGCGTTGATAGAAAAGCTTCCACGTAAAACTCGATCGTACATATTCCGATTAGACGATCTTAAAATTGTTCGAATCGAACTGAATGACGCACAGACCAAGACCGCGTACACAAGAGAGAAACAGAAGTAAAAAAAAAAAAAGAAAAGGGGACAAAAAGTAACATGGACGTTACGGGCCCGGCTGTTAGGATATCCGGTATCCGGTAACGGGGAACAATGTTCTGACGCGCGTGATTGTTCCCCGTTCACGGTTTCTTGATAATTAATCGGCACTACGTGTGATATGCTTGCAGTGGCACCGCCTGTGACGCCGCCGAAATAAAGCTCGGGAACCGCGATAGGACGAAAATCGCCAGCAGTCCGGACACAGAGAAAAAGATCGTCAGAATGGCACTTAAACAACACCCACCCAAGCAACAACAACCCGCAAGCTGACCGATGGGATCGAGCCGAAAACAGAGATCTTATGAGACACCATCGACACGTTATACACCGACACACGCATATGTACACACATACATACACCAACCACACACACAATGCTATACAGTCGTATACATATAGAACAAGAACAGACAAAACGGAAACTACGAAACGACGGGGCGCGTTCTTCGCTTTCGTTAAACAAAACGATTCTGTATCATTGGTAGAACGAGTATGGCGAGTTTCGAGGAAATTTCATAGCAAGCGTAGACGAGGTCCGAGTGCCTGGGTTTGGGTGTTAATTTCGTTGGCTGTTCTCTCGGTGCGTTGACACGTTTGCCATCGGTGGTTTTCTGTGTTGCTCGCCTTCCCCCGTTTTCAATGAAAAAGACGCTAATTAAATATGTAATAAAGGAAAAGACAAGATGTATATCGTTGAACGTGTCGATATTTCAACAGTCTAGCAGTCCGATAAGAAGTTTACAAATTGTATATTAATAAAATATGTTTGAGATATGTCTTCTATCTATAGACAGAAAAAAAACTGATCGAACACTTCGCTATACTCGTTCCACCGATTATGCTCAATATAGTGACCGCGCCCTAATAGAGGGGTGTTTAGAGACAGACGGACAGAGAGGGAGAAAGAAAGAGAGAGAGAGAGAGAGAGGAGAAGGAAAAATTCACATTCGAAGAGACAAAGGGGGTACTCGTCATCCACGGCGGTGCGAAAAATGATCGAGAAAGTTTGAGGCAAAGAAAGAACGAAAAAAAAAAAAAGAAAAGAAGGGATTCGATCGATCACAGCTTCAGGCTCAGACCTCGAGAATTCAGAAGGATTCGAGTTCTCGAGGCAGTTGCAAGCAAAGAGATACAAATGAACGTCTAATCGGAGCAGCTTACCAAGTTTGTCACGGTTGATCCGCATTACAGATCGAAGGATCGACGAGCAAGTTGAACAGTCTTCTCGACGCGGTGTAGGGAAAGAATCGAACTAATCGATGTGTGCCTGTGTTATTATGTTGCAGCAAACGAAGCGGTTGTCGACAAGTGGGCCTAGGCTTTGTCTCGTCGTGCTCCGTCGGCAACAGAATTCCTCTGCCAAGCACGAACCAAAAAACAATCCATACACGCGTGTACACACACACATATACCCAAAAAAAATCAATATTAATAACGATAATATAACACTGTAACGAAAAGCTAGGTGAAAAGGAGACACGGAAGAGAAGCAAGCACGGCCGAAAGCGAAGACACGAAATAGTGGAACCGGTGGAAGCGGAGAGGAACCAGACTGGAGCCGTGCGAGAAATTCCAAAATTTCAACACTTTCAGGGAAAGTCGAAAGAAATTCCAGAGAAATTCGCGCGATGTGACAATCACGAGTGAGAACGAAAGATAAACGAAAGGAGAAAGATTAAAAATTCGAATGATTTTTGGGTAGAGATACGATCTGCTGTAACGTTAGAGCGGCTGGACTGCGTCGGTAATGCAGGAAGGAGCTGAGATAGATCGCTCTCTATTATCGTTTTATACCTACTCCGATTTTCTGGCTGGCTACCGTGTCACGCACTGCCGCTGCTTTTCCGTTTCATCGTCTACTGGTCCTGGCAGGGATTTTGTTCGCGTGTTTCCTATTCTTTGTACAGGGAATGTATATGTACATAACATACCGTGTCGTATCGTGTCGTCGGTGAAGCCGAAATGCCGCGAAGAGTAAATGAAGAGATTGAAAATCGTGGTTTCTGATGAAGAGTAGATAAAAAAAATGGATGGAAAGGGAAAAAAATCTTTTTATGTTTTATCTAAAACAATACGCTGATTTAAATCTTTCGACCGACGGTATGGTTGTTTCTTTTTTTTAGAGTCGCGTGACGATCGAATGGTGGATGGTATTACCATCGACTTTTCGTTATCATTAATTCTATAACTTCTTTAACGTCGGCAGAATTTATTGTAGTGTTAGCTGGTAGAGTTTTTTTTTTTTTTATCTTTAAAGGAGCCATGTTTTCCTCAATTAATTAGCAAACTAACTGCAGAATTATTGATATCTTTCTTTTTTTAAATTGAGTAAGGAACTTATTACCGGATCCATTTATTTCACATTTCTAGCTCATTCTCCTTACGAACAACTTTCTTCTTTTCCTTTTCTTGTTCTTTCTCTCTTCTCCTGGCTTCTTTTTTTTCTTCTATCCATTCCTTCTTCTTTCTCGATCTTTTTTCCCTCTGTCTCTCTTTCTCTATCTCTCTTTCTCTGTCTCCCTCTCTTTCTCTCTCTCTCTTTCTCTCTCTCTCTCTCTCTCTCTCTCACACACACATAACTTCCACGCGTTTCTTTTCTCTAATCGTGTCTTCTTATCGCTATCCTCAAAGACACCCTATATTTTCTACTGTAAAGAGACACACCTGTGCATCATCCTGGAAAGACTTTTTCCCTTGAAATGTATTCAAGGTTCCTATCTGAAAAATACTCCAATAACCACGAAACGCTCCAACGGACACCGTCGAACGTCTAGCAGGACGCTTGAAACGCGATGAAACACGCGTTTCCGCGATGATGATCGTTACGATGATTCTAGTTCTCAGCCACCGAGGACGTCGTTGTCAACATCACCGAGTTTACAGTTCTTTCCGCTCCAATTGTCGCAGTTCGAGGAACATGCTCGAGACACAGCGATCGAGATGAAGAAAACCGGGACGTCGATCGTCGAACGTTACAGAAGGAACTTCGTCGTTGAAAATTCTGTCGAAGCTCGGCTCCAGGATGGAATTCGCAATGGCGCCGGAGGGTAACAAATAACGACGAAGGCGACAACCGGCAGCGGAAACGCGGTAGAAAAGCAGTGAGAATCGACGATGCGTTACCTCCCTTTTGTCGTTGGATCGTGTGGTACACGTTTTTAGGACGAGTGAAAGTAATAAAAATGGTATATCCTGATCGGTGACGTAACTTTCAACGGAGGCTTCCGGCGTAACGATCGTTGTTTCCATTAAAACGACGATGGATCGGTGCCACCCACTCGGAGGGTGTAACGATCGCGGAAGCCTCCTGACGCTCACGAAACTTACGCCACTAGAGAGATGAATTTATGAAGAATTGTTAATAATAACGATGTTAAAACATACACAAAACACACACAGAAAAAAAAAGAAGGAAAAAAATCGATGAAGCTCGCGAGATATAATTATTGTACATAAAAAGAGTAATGAAAGGATACGTTGTCACGCGCGATATTTAGAGAGAAATTGATTATTATTATATATATATATATTATGATTAAGAGACATTAAATATATATATACATATATTTTTCTTCGTAAAGAAAGCGCACAGACAGTCGCAGACCCGAGCGACCTCTCGGACAATCGGATGGACGCCTCTCGAGCGAGAAGGATTCGAATCGGCAGAAACGAAGAAATCCCGGATCCCCTGTGCTTTTTCTTTCTCAGCTTCGTTTCCTGATTTTCTTTTTCTTCTTTCGAGTTTATTTGGTTTAATATTAAGATGGAATTAACTGCCTGTGAATATTTCTGATTGTTAGGAGAGAAAAAAAAACAAAGAAATTATCTTTCTTTTACCTGGATTCCTTTTTTCTCTCCATCTGCTTCCTGTTTCTTATCATCGATATCGATGGAAGATGTTGCCACCCGACGAGTAGTTACTCTCGCTTCCTTTTGTCCGTTTTCTTTCTGTTCTTGTTTCTTCTTGCTTGAGACCCTTGCTCATAGCTAATATATCAGACGGTTCGATGAAACGATCAGTCGATTGCTACGAATCTTGGCGAGAACGCGAACGTAACGAGGAATTCGATTCGGTTACTTTCGCTGTCTGTGCCAGAAACGCAATGACTCGTGGCTTGTTGGCAAGATTTTTTACTCGACATCCTACAAAGAAGTAACAATCCCGCTGGCAAAGCTACATTCTGATAAAAAAATTCGTTATCTTTAGAATTAGAAATAGCGAACTTCGTTCTTGTAGCCATAAGATGAGTTTAAACGTCTGATTTTCGAATTAACAAGCAACAGGCATCGTGTATCGTTCGTCTAGAAATCGTCCAAATATTACACACTGTTAGCTGCTAATAAATTACGTAATAACGTGGCAATAATTAGATATCTTCGAAGATTGCCTTTTGACGCGTTAAACGCTCAACTAATTTCGCTTTGCCTTCCATTTAGCGCGTAAACGCGCAATACGCGCCAGTATACGAACAAAAGACGAAAGTTTACATACAGAACGTTTAGCGTGTTAAGGCTAAGTAGCTGCGCATTTTTGCCCGATAGCGTAATTTTCAAACGCGTGTTCGAATTGGGCGACGCACCGATCCACAGCCAACCGATGACCCAACCAACCACTGAGTCATCCGCAAACGAAAACGTTGGAACGCGCAACGATATCGTTTTCAGCAAACTGTGACACTTTTGATCTCAAGTTTTTCCATCGTCTAAGCTCGTTTCTAAGATGCTCTGCCGCGTTCTCCGCCTTTTAACGTCTATTTTCCACGTATCGTCACTTCTCCCAATTTTTCGAGCTATCTTCTAAACCACTGGTTGAACCTTTGCGCAAAGTTTTAGGAAATTTCTAATAAGAAACGATAGTTATCTTGCAAATTCAATAAGTTTAGAATATTATCACAGTAATTATCGAAAGACGAATATAACAAGAGGATTGACGATGGACTCTGCTTCAAAGAAGTACGGTCAATCTCAATTTCTTCAAAGAAGAAAGGAAAAGACAACGGTGGTATGCCAGCGAAACGGACGTCGTTTTGGTCCATTGTTACACGAAAGGACGTTGCCTAATCGTTCTCGCTCGAGGTCGCAGTACACGTCGAGAAATTTCGTTGTATTCTTCTGAAAACGGCGGCAAGCCTTGCGTTATTTTTAATGTTGTACGTGAACAGCTCTGTACGAATAAAGGTTTGGAAGTAACGGAGCGAATGGTCTACGCTGATCCCGTTTCTTTTCAGCAAATGGCGAAGAAATTGGATTTGCCGGGACAATCGGCAGTGTCTCGAACGAAGACGCTCTAAACCGACGCTAACCCTTCGGTAATTTTCCGAGATTCTTAGAGTACAATCTCTGTACAATCGTTTGCGTCCAAATATTGTGAAACTTCTTTATCTACAATTCTCAAGATTGGCGAGTTTATTTTCGAGATTTTGGTTTGGTCAGTACAATTGTTTAGTATAATCGTTTGAGATTGTTAAGATTGCACGGAAATAGAAAGAGAGAGGAAATCTTTGCTAGAAAAGAATCTTTATTCCTAATAATTCTATGGAAATATCACATTGCACATATTTGTCCTTTATCGACCTACATCATCGTCTCATTCTTCAACTTCAACCACTCGTTCGTTTCACGTACACTTCGAATAAAAATTACAAACTATACAATGGCCGTTCGCGTTGTTTCAACGGTTGCGTCGTAAATAAATAGAGGATAACGTTGGATAACACAGAGTTGCAGCAGGGATTCTTCACCATGGAATTATTCGCCGAACGACGAAGACGATTGTTAGCTTATGGGCGTCTCCTGTGCAATTTCTTTTAGCCGTTGTTTGAACATTTCTCGGATTTCGTTGATGGGCTTCACCAGGTAGATGGGTACGTCGTCGTCTCGTCTCTGTAATAAGTTGATGGCGATCGATCAAGATGAAAAATCGAGCGCAATATGTTTCGAGTACAAAGTCTTAATCTTGATTTACGAGGCCACTTTATCGGCCAAGCTTCGTCATTAATTTTAGTGCAATTTGTTAATCCGTTCGCAAGTTTCGTCACGCGTGATTCTAAGGTTTCGTGAATCACTTGTTTGCGAAAGATATTCTGATTTCTCAACACGAGGAACGTAGTTGCAAAACCATAAAAAATATTTTTAAAAAATAGAGAAATATACATCAAAAAAAAAAGAAAAGAAAAGAAAAGAAGCGGAGGAGCATTTTTAAAGAATGGAAAAATTTGAAAGACGTCGAGTTGCGTCTACTGGTAATTTAAAACGAATGTAGTTGCACTCTAATTTTCAAGGAGAATATAATTATTAATAACGTGATACCTGAAACAGTACTTCTCCTTCAAAGTCCACGAGCTTCTGTTTCCTGGCTCTCAACAGTAGTCCTACGCATTTGTCGCTGATGTGGGTGTAAATGTTGAATAGGTCGCCAAACGTGATTGCGATGATTTCTGGTCGGTCGCGACACGGCGTGCCCTCTTGATGAATAATCTCGCAAAGTTCGAGCACCTCTTTGAGGATGTGCGCCGTGGCTTTGCGACCACGAATGTCTGTCAAGGAGCCAGCTTCCGGTCTGAAGTTCGATCAACCATTTCGTTAAAAACTATACTTACGAAGATTAACGATCAGTCGCTTAAGCGCAGGAAGAATTTTCTTCTAAAGTGACGCCAACTCACCTGCCGTATTCTTCTTTCGAGAATTTCCTTTTCTCGATATTTGAGCCGGATGTGAACGGATTTTTGCTCTGCTTGTCTTTGTGCTTGTTCGCGTACTGGTCGAACATCGCTACTTTGTCGCTGAACGATTCCTGAAACGAAGGAACAGCCATTGAATTCTTAAGTTCTCACCCGTTTTACGTTATATGGCGCACGAGTGTATTCTTTGATTGTTCTCCAAAATTAATTCCACGTGTTCTCTCTATTTCGAACATTGTACGTCTCGAGCATCTGTACGCAGAACTGTGGCAATTAAAAATATTTCCACCTCAGATTTTCGTCATCTCACGAACAATTATCGTAGCTACGACGTTCGAATTCGTTGCATCAACGAGAAAAAGTTAGATCGCAGCGAATGTGACGGAGAAGAAAAATGAAAGTTGGTTTGACATATCGGTAAGGCATTGAACGAAATATTCGAAGCAAGAAAAGTACCTTTCCGATGAAAAAATTGTAGAACGCGCAACGTTCGAAGCGACAGGAATATTCGCAAGAAGACTACAGCATGGTCGAGCGAGAACTGACGCGGTGCTAGAAGCAACAACGGGGCTTCTAATGCTCGAGTAATCCAGCTGAGAAAGTATTCGCCTCGCGTAATCGTGAAAGCAGCTTGAAAATACATCGATCTAGCGCGTATTTACGACCATTCGCTGTAACAATTGAATTTCCAATATTTTTTTCTTCTTTAACGAAAGAAATCATCGAGATTAAGGCCACGCCGGAGATATTTTGTATCACTTTCACTTGGAAACGCTCTTTCGACAAGCAAACGAAAAATTATTCAGACAAATTTTCCAATCCAAAGATTCTCTCAATCTGAACCTGTCAACCAGATGATTTCTCACGCAGAAGTTGCGAATTATCGCGATTTGAATTATTAGGTTGTCCCGAAAGTTCCTTTCGTTTTATAAGCAAGTAGTGTTATTTTATTGAATTACGTTTGATCCATTTTATTCTATTACTAGAAAATAGATCGTACATGAATCCATAAAATAATATAAAATAAAAAATTAAATAAAATAAAAAATTAAATAAAATAAAATAATTAAAGTAAAATAATATAAAATAAAATATGTGCATCTATTATTTCACTTATGAGACGAAAGAAACTTTTCGGATGACCTAGTACATCGCTTTAGCTTCCTTCCGATGTAAATGTGGCATTCGATAATTAAAGAGAAGCATCGAAACAATTTTATTTCAAAACGCAGAAATAATCGATAAAAATCGGTCGTCTTGTTCTACCAGTTTCGTATCGCCAGTTTCGTTCGCGAACACTGTTAACAGGTGAGCATCACTTACTTCATCGGAGTCACTCATCGTGCAAAATTTGAACGTTCGTAAGAAGTTTGCAGTTTCGAATAAACTTTGAAGTTTCTATCGCTGATGCACGGAGGAGACTGAGAATTCGAGGCAACTTTTAGGAAGATGACAGTGCTACGGTACGTCTAATCAACGACGTTGGATGATGGCCAGTTTCGACCATTTAAAGAACGGTCCTGACCATATAAGACACCTGGCTGGCACCCCGACAAATTGTCGGCGATGTATACAGTCAACGGGCGAATTAATTTTCCGAATCGAAAGAAATGACCACAGTCTTGCGTGGAGCGAGGAGTCAGCATCGAATAAATATTAGGATTAATTGTCTCACGCGTGATTATGATCTCCTGCGGTTCATAATTTAGAAATATTAATTACGTTCGTTCTATATATTGCACATAATAATCGCGTATTTTATAATTTACTATAGGAGCTACTATTAGCAAAGATCCTTCGTTCCTACGAGACTTCGATCACCACTTTACAAGAATTTATTTTGTCGTAATTTGTACTAGGAGCTATTTATAACGTTACTGTGAAGATAGAAAACTTGTAGAATTTTGCTAATAATGTTCTTCCTTTACTGGAAAAAGATAGGGATTAATGGCGACGTTCGTTTTCAAGGAAACTTCCTTTGTGATATGTACGGAATGATAACAAAATTTGACTGCATGAAAATCGCCATCGTACGTCGATCGATCAAAAGACGAAAGAATAGAAGAAAATATATAGATACTTGCTAATCGTGTGCAAAGACAAACGTAAGAGAACTAGAAAGGGAACGTAGATTCGAATGATCGAAAAATCTAAATGCACGGAAGGTAAACACTATGCAGGCGCGATGGCGCGCTCGGTTCAGTAGAATAGGCCCACCCTGACCAGACGCAAGTTCACTGTCAAGGCTGGCCAAAACTACTAGGTCGCTCCACGAGTAATGTAGCTTCTGCGACGCTCGAGTTTCAAATTATGAGATTCATCGCGACAGGCATTTTACTTAATAGAACTTAATAGAAAAATAAAAAGCAATTATGGATAATGAGAAAAGACGTCAGTGTCATTTAATCCATTGCAGAATAGAGAAGAATTATTCGTTACTTATCAGAGCAGAATGGAGTTAATTATTAGAAAGAAACTAAGAAATATTAATGCAATATAATCGGACGAAGATATAATTGGTTAATTAACAACAGATAGCTATTTATTCTCATCTGACATACGGTAAAAAGGAAATATATTATATGCACCAAAGAATCTGCATTATCTATGGAGTGTAAACGAAGGAAACTATAACTGGTTAATTACCAACAGATAATTAGTTACCTTCAGATGCACCTGACACGAGTTACGCTACTGCATCGTGCATAATCAACTAGACCAATTAAAAGTACAATTTCTCCTATAAAAGATCCTATATTACATATACAAGTATCTAAGAAGAGTCACACTCTGTTTCATGCATAGCCAACCGAATCAATTAAAAAATACAATCTCTCGGAAGATACTCACTAGCATTACCGAAGACATCGTTTCGCCGTGAACTGTGAAATTCGATGAAACGAACTAGACGACGAAACGAAATAGAAAACTAGAAGAGGAATAAGGAACTGGACTATCCGTAATACTGTTTGGTGCTGATTCGTACGATTCGCGATGAAGATATTCTCGCGAGGTCTGCTAGTCTCTGGTCACTTGTGTGCGAATGCAGCGTCGCGACGCCTCGCGTCTTTTTATAAGATACCAGCTACGTCAAAAGGCTCCCACCAAGAAATTCCAACTGCCGAAATATTTGCCGCGTTTCCGAGCCAATTCCACGGGAATTCGCGCCGTGTCAGCCGACACCAACACCGGAAATGATAATTCTTCGGCATTGGGACGCGCGCCGCATCCACCCCTTTATCTTGGCTTGGTCCGTTCATCAAAACCACGGCTATTCCGATCAGAAGATCGTACATCTTTGTCGAGATTTACGTTTCTACTTTACCAAACATCCGTAACGCCATGCCACTTGCAGTTCATATTTTCGTCCTAACGCATCTATTCTATTCCAATACATTTCAAAAATGTCTTTTATGCCGCTATCGTGGTATTCGTGGCGCCATTGTATTCCGTCGACTTACGACACGGATTGATGGAATTTGCGGCAATAAGAAAGCAGCTGCGATATTAAAATTGTATTTATCGGAAGAGAAAGGAAGATACAAGTTTCATATCGAAGTTGCGCAAAAGTTTATTACTACGAAAACTAGTTGACGATGAATTTATCGAACGTTTCAAAAAGCCATTTGATTTGAAGTGATTTTCGGCGGACTCTTCGGTTGTGAGTTCGGTTGGAATGGTTTTCGAAGCGGATTTTCGACAAAAGAAAGCGACGTTTTCTCGATTCCACGTGTTTTCTACGTTTGCAAATTCTTCACGGACGAAGAGGACTCCGTGAAAATTTGATAAATCAAAAAGAAGCGAAGATGGACGATCGAAGATAAGGCAGCTTTGAAGAACATCTTGAACCTTAAATTAATTATCGGTATAAATCGCGACGAGATGATCGGGAATAAAATCGAGGACGTTCTAAACGCTTCGCCACGAATTAATTGCAATTTGAATATCGTCGCGCGTTTCGTACATTCGGCTCCGTGTTGTGATATTTCATTTGAAATTCCTGTCATGTATCCGACGTATTTTATTAATAGAAAATAGCGGATTCGCGGGGGATACGCGGTTTGATTCGAAGATACGTTGATTCCTGGAATACCGGCTTTCAAGGAAACGCGGCACACGTATAAAAGTGAAAATACGCGAACGTAGAATCGAACGCTCGTTTGGACCGATGCGTGCGAATGATACGCGTTCCGTGCTAATTTTAAATGCCGGCATTTTCCAATGAAATTCCAGTCCATACACATGGCCATCGTTTTCAGCATACGCCGACTAAATTAAACGTTGAATAGACAATTCGGTTAAGATAGAAATCTATGAATGAATTTATTCGTCACAGACTTTCTTCTTTCGTTTATTTATCGATTCTTTGTTACTACTAGTGAAGATTGCTCGCCTGTTTTTACGAGTAACGATATTAGTATTCATCATCTGGTATTGAAGTAGTAGTATCGTCTGGTATTGGGTTGTCCGAAAAGTTTCTTTCGTTTCATAAATTGACAATAGACGAATAACAATTTCTGTTTTACATTATTTTATTGAATTAGCTATCATCCATTTCGTTCTGTTTCTATTACTATATTCGCGCATAATTCAATAAATTAATATAAAACAAGAAACACTGTGCTTCTATTATTTCCTTATAAAACGAAAGAAACTTTTCCGACTATTGAATAGTACAATTAAATTGGTTTATGGTGTTTCGTTACTCTCTTTACCTTAGTCGTTGCTCGTTGTTTGTTATCTACCTCCTATTGCTATTTGTTGTTTATTGCCTTGTATTTTCACTTCGTTAATTGTTACTTATCGCTTATAATTTAATTCTTCATATTCAATAATACTGAAGTAATTGCTTCAAGAGAAACTCTACATCTTTATTTATGTATATCCGTGACCTGGAGACTGCTATTACGCAGAAATATTCTAAATAAGGAGCGGTGCATATTATTGTACCTTTGACTATACATTATGTTCTGGGTTGCAAGGTCTAGGAACAAAGGAACTAATAATCAGATTTCTATTTATGTTCCCTGCAGCCTCTAGCCAAAGCTATAAGCTTAACTTTTTTGGTAATGTCCTTTTGCTATAAATATATGAACGTGATCCCTATCATTCCATTGTCTAGTAACACTAAGAGAGTAAGAATCTGAATCAGTGTAAACTTATACATTATACTTATACCTTTAATTATTTCAATATAATTTTCTATTACAAATTCATACTACTCGTTCTTCAATCGGTCAACCTCAACCTCGACAAATAATTACTACGTATTATCGATTTATTTATTACTTAATTACCGTTTTCTATAGATTGCCATATATCTACTTATTATTATTAAATAACACCGTCACATTATTTGATCTACCACTCGTTATAATCATTGTTACTCGTTATTTCTATCCAATACCACGTACAGTACCTTTGTGGGCGAAAATTAACATCATCGACATCGTTGTCGAATAATAATTTGCTCGTTTCAACTACATTTTCCAGTCTCTCGTTAATCATCGACGTATCCAACCACGTAGAAATAAAACTCTCGAATCTGCATCAAAATTTCTTGCATGCGAATTTCTTGCATCGAACGAAACGCTTATCTCCTTCGCGTGTCATCGACGGATTCCAAGTTTCCCCTTGGCATGCACACGATGCTTCAGAAACATCGAGCCTCTCCACCAATTTCAAAATCGAGATATCGATAAAATTTCTAGCCGAGTTTCTGATTTATGATCAGCCATAGGGCGTTCGTCTGTCCGCTTAAGCTCGTATATCGCCATCTCGTCAGTGACAAACAGCTTCTGTCGCGTTAAGTTAATTTAAGACGTTCTAGCGACGACGCGAGATTCTGCTCGTTAAAAGAGACGAGTACCCATACTTGTTCCGGTTCTCGTTTTGGCACCGATTTCGTGTCCAACATTCGCTAGATTGTCACGCGAGCGTCACGTGGACAGACTCAATTTCGAGGACTTCCGTTCCGGAGTAATAATAATTGGAACGATGACGGCGTCGACAAGAGCTGTTCCTCTTAAGGGGGTTTTATGAATTAGAACGTTCTGAAACAGCGCTTTTTGCGATTTTATTTAGAAGGGAAAGAAAGAAGTGAAGTTATTGAATTTTGAGCTATGGTTTTATATATATTTAACGAATACAAAAAAATTTTTTTCGAGTAAAAACAAAAATTATAACAGGTTTCGAAGCCTGTTTCATGGGCTGCAGTCTTCAACCGGCGGGAAACATCCAGCTTGTAATTCTTGGCTGAAGCGAAAAACCATAAAAGGATTAAATTATTATATATTTTTCTTCTGGGTGAACTGAAAAAGTTCGTCAAAAAGTTTATTTCAATAATTGTTATAGCAACTTAAAGTTTATTTTTCTTTTAGAAAAGGAAACACATTTCTGTCTAAAGTAAGTGGTTTCGTTGTTGGTTTTACGCAAAAACGTTTTAATCGAATCAGGTTGCATTTTATTAGGCTCGTCGCAATTTTATTTCATATTATCTTACATTTTCTGGGAAATTAAGGTGACTGAATCTTTTCAACGGCATCGTACGTATTTTATAACGTTGGTCGATCCACCTGGGTATTCTCTACGATAGAATACATTTAAGAAAGTATTGTTACAATACTTGGTATTAAAAGTAGAAGAAGGTATTATTCTATTGATAGCGACGAACTATTGGTTCGACAGGTGTTTCAATTTGAACGACAAGGAAAGACGTGAAGCGGTATTTTTGAGTTCACGTTGTCTCTGTCTTTCGTACGTTAAATTTGACAGCTGAGTAATTGCAGTAGACGAACAGCGATAAAATGAAGAAAATAAAACAGTCATTTCGTTACAACTTAATTTTATGTTATAACTTATCTATGTTACACACTTTCCAAAGAGATCGCGACAGCTAACTGATTAACAGTTTGTACTTCGCAATTATCGCAACTCTTCATCAAAAAAAAAAAAAAAAAAAAAAAAACGCGTGGTTAATCTCCGACTATAAAACGAATCAGCGCGATTGTCGTCCCGAGAATAAATGACTCGGCTACAAAATGCTTGGTCGATGAGACGAGCTCTTTCGTCATCGTTTCGCTATACTTTCGTATTTACTTTCGTATTTTAATAGTTTAGCGCGATGTGTCCCCTTCGAACGTCTTCGAAGACTATAAATACACGGACAGGTAGGCGCGGCCAGAGTCAGTCGTTGATACAGAGAAGTATTTTCTCAGAAAATGTTCTGTCCACCGTAACCGAAGCAACCCCAACGCGAGGGTTCTTCACTGACCTACGCAACAGATCACGCCCGTTCATTCAACGTGAATCACAGGTTCGAATTCTAAATACGCGGCCCACGTTCGCAGATGTGATACTATTGAAAAACCGAGAATTCTGACGCATCGCAGGTAAATTTAGTGCAACGTCCTCGATCGAAGGCGGAGGGGGCGGTGCGAGCGTACGCGAGCGATCCGTGTCGTTGCTAGCCGACTCGTAGCTTGTGTTTGTAGCTCGTCGTTATAAACGTTACCGGTGACGTCGTCGTTCATTGATCACATCCAACCACGTACAAACGTATCTAATTCGTCGTCGTTGTTTCTTCGACGCCGGAGCTGATTCCTTTTACGGTTTCGCGGATCGGACGTCGGTCAGTTGGAGCTCGCGAGCGACGTTACGCTAAAAGAAGAATGAGCGGAACGTCGCTCGGAACCGTGCGACCTTCGACATTTGCGTACTGTCGGCGAATCTCACGCTGTGTGTTTGGAATATCGAGTCGTTCGACAGATTCGTAGGGAAGTTGGAATTGGGGGATCGCTAAATTTTCACTGAAAACTGGTCCATGTTTGAACTGCTGCAACTTGACGAGGAGAAAGAAGATGGTCTACTCGGGTTCCTTTCAAAGAGCAAAGAGTGTGCTTTCACAGTTTCGATACCGCGATGGTATAATTTTCGTCTAGAAACGGCGAGAAAATATCGTAACTCGATTGTTTAATGGCTTTGTCTTGTTGTCTTGATTGTTGATTGCCTTTGTAAGGGGAAGACTTTCCTTTACGAAAAAGAAATTCTTGTAGACTGCGTAGAATCGCCTGGATTTGTAAATTTTGAGAAGAAGAGCTACTTTAGTTTCGCACTTCTTTTCGCAACGAGAAGAGATCTTTGAAGAAATTAAGTTCGTGGACGCGACGGTGGAAACTTGGCCGTTTAAAACGAGTCCAAGTAGGCCGATTTTCTTCACGAGATTACGAGTTGAATATGGACGATCGTTCGGCGAATATTCAGCGGTCCTTCAATTTTGCTGTGGCGAAGCGTAGGATTGAAATTTTATCGAATGGTATGCGCAGAGATAATATTTATCGGGTAGCTTCAACGTAAAATTCTTAGAATTGGCATGGAAATAACGCGATTCGCTAGCATGCACACGCGATACCATTGCGTGGTTCTGATTATCAATGGCGATTCATCGAACAAATCACGATGTTTACGACGAAGTTTGCTGTTAAGAACTTGTTCTCGTCGACGCAGTAAAAATATTTGTTAGCCCGTCAGAAAGTATTTGGATCAAAAGTTACGAATAAATTTTGCTTTGCTTACACGCCGACCTCGATGTTGCAGGCAGATTCTCTTACTCGATGAATTAAAATGGCGTTTAATTCCCACATCTCGCATTTCCTCCTAATTCCTCTTCCAGATATTATATTCCGCATTAACATTCTACGATTAACATATCAAATCCAATATTCTCCAACCTGTACGTACCGCTGACACGTCGCTCACATTTCATATATCGCAATGTGCTAATAGGTGAAAGCATCGTGGACGAGGGGCCTAGGGGGTGTCGGGCGGAACATGAGGCTAAGACAAAAGACAAGGGGTTGCTAAGGGACATAAACGAATTAACATTCATG
This sequence comes from Bombus pyrosoma, assembly GCF_014825855.1. NCBI lineage: Eukaryota > Metazoa > Arthropoda > Insecta > Hymenoptera > Apidae > Bombus > Bombus pyrosoma. Next base: position 7,539,594 of record NC_057781.1, on the reverse strand, counting down.
TAGTATCTTCAATGGAATATATTGTTATTATATCCTAGTATTTGTAATTTATTTACAATGAATGGATTGTACAAATATAGACAGAAAAACGATGGTATTTTAATATGAACTAATCGCAATAACACGCTACAGTCTAGACAACTCCCGACACAACGGATCCAACGTTCTCTCTCACGCGGACCACACTCTCTCGACGACGCTAACAGCACTATATCGACGACGCAACTCGCACTCTCTCTGACTTCTCGATTCACCGTTTTCGACTTTTCAACTCAAACTGCCCTGCTCTCGCATGTCTTTTGTCTTCCCGTAGACCCACCACACACGTGTTCTGCGACCGCTCGTGGCCAAAGCCACGTAGACCTTTTCTATGAAACTATTCATTTGAAGGACCGACGACACATTTACGGGCCCATCGGCGCCTCGGCTCTCGGGACATTGTTTATGGTTTAAAAACGCCTCGGCTCTCGCGACATTGTATGTGGTTTACCCGTTAACTCCTAGGCCTTATGTCCGCGATACTACATTCATTGTGAGCTGAGAAGTCGGACAGTGCGAATTGCTTTGTCGAGAGAGCGTTGGATCCGTGGTGACGAGAGTTGTTTAGCCGACCCGTCAACGGGAGTCGTAAATTCCCGTTACGATTAGATAATCGACGCCACGAAATGATCGATTCCCTGATTTCTGTTTCGACAATAGATTCAACACTGAATTAACAGGTATAAATTAATGTTTATTCCGACAACTTTATATAGAAGATAGTTACACTGATGCGTATGTAAAAGTTAAGTAAGTGATTGATCTAAGGGTAGAGACCCGGTAATGACATGTTGACTATTCTAACGGTGAAGAATAACTAAGTTAAAGTGGCGATGCTGTGTCGGAGGAAAGCTAATGGTGGGTGTGTCTAAAGCAAGGGACCATCGGATTTATTCATGACAATTTTGGTTAGGAAAGTGAGGGCAGTAGACTTGCTTCTGATTGGATGAAAGAAGGTTGATGGACTAGGAAGGGTCTTAGCCGCCCTCGATACATAGTTGCTAGTGTAAAGTATCGTACGTGAGAAAAACTAACTTTCCCGTGTCTACCCGCAATAAACAATAGGCTTTGGAAACGAATCAGTAAAAAGATGTTTGTACGGTCTGAAGGACTTTAGCTAGAAACTGTCTGAGATTTATGATAAGTCCTTAAGACTATTGAGGCTATGCCGTAAGGACGTGCGGACATCTGGTTGCCATCTTGCCCGCGGTGTGTGGCCTGGTCTAGGTAGAGTGTCGCTCGACGTAACAAGAGTTGTAAATTAATTATCTAGTTATTTTAATTATAATACGTTATTGCGATTAGTTCACGTTAAACAACCATAGTTTCCTGTTTAATCCATTTATTGTAAATAAACTAATTGTAGTAAAGATCCTACAGTATTTTCGTTATACACATTTTGCCTATAAGTTAATTCGTAATTAGCGGTCTTGTCGGTCTACGAATGTTCGCGCCAAGCACTGGTTCTAATTTTCTTGGTTAATTGTACGGCACAAATGTTCCAGCAGTTTATAAAAGATTAGAAACTATTTAGTGGAACCGGGGCGGTGCAGCGTGTCTGACATATGGTGGACGCTTTCACTTGCACTCAGACGTACATATTCCCCGAATAAATCTCAAGAAAGTTAGTATCGGGGATCTAAGTGTTAAATATTTAGGCTTCTGATATTTGTAATTCTAATTTTTCCATTGAATATAACGCAGATAAGAATGTTTCGTACTTGATATATAGATAGTGAATTTATGCGACGGTCTGAGTCTGATTTATGGCAGATAATTCCACTTTCTGCGCACGGACCTGCACGTACGTTTGGATTAGGTACAATTATGAGACAGGTGCTTTGTTACAACAGGGTGACGAAACTTGCGTCTACGTATGCACACGTTGCGTCTCGTAGATACACTGTGGAGATCTCAGAAAGATATTTATACAGCTTCGAATATATTAGGTTGTCCGGGAAGTGTCTTTATTTCGCAAACGTGTTTTTACAACAATGCACCTTCGTACAAACGTGAAACCAAGTCTGTGAAATGTTGCGGTGTTTATCTCAACAGGACAAAATGGATCGTACGTAATTCGACAAAATAATATAAAACAAAAAACGTCTATTATTTCCTCATAAAACGAAAGAAGCTTTTCGGACAACCTAATAATAACGTTACACGTAATGTGTATCGATAAATTAAATATATTTCGACACTGTCTATTTCCGCTTTCCAACGACGCTTCGCTTTTACGTTTTACGCCTTCTATTTAATTGGAATTGCCTTAAGATGAAAATTAGAAAATTAAAAGCGCGTGCGATCTGTCGTCGACGCGTCTGGAATTATCCGGATAGCGCACCGGAATTATCTACGTGAACACGCTGCACACGATAGTGTCACGTGGAAGACACAAGAAATCACTAAATTACCTGATCACCGGTGATCTCGCGTCGAAATTCGAACGTTTCGTAAGTTAAAAAATTCGCACTTTTAAATGCGACAGTAACATTTAGTGTACGAATCCAACAGAGTAACGGATCAGAGTGTTATAACAGAGTGTGTACGGTTGAGAATCTTGCAAGACAGTGTGTCGAGTGCTGATGTTGGGTAGGTTTTCATGTTTGGTAGGTTTGAGCCCTCTGGAGGGGTCGTCGTTGGGCACCAGTCACAGGTGGCTATCCTGTTGCTGTCTTCCCGGCCTGGGACACCAGCCGATTATCGTCTCGATGGCTGTGGCCTACAGGAGGTTTGTCAGGCGTGGTTGTCCTGTTATTGTTTTATGACCCTGTGACAATAGCCTTGCGATGCTGTTTTAGGAGCAAACCTGCCTTCTAAAGTTTTTCTTCTTATTATTATTTAATTTGTACTTTACAATTTGTTCAGCTGGACAATTGGTAAATGACCTCTAAAGTGTATTCTAAACCATGTGGAAGTAAATCAGGAGAGTTGAATCAAGAAATCTTGCACGAAAAACAATCTCGAAAGATTGAAGCGAGTTAGAAGTATTTCAAGCAAATAATAAGAAAATTCGACAAATCTAGAGAACTTGGAGATCTTAAAAAAGAGATATATAAAAGACCATAAACTTTATATTATTCTTCGATACGAATTAAAGAAGAAACTGGAAAATAAGAGGAAGAAACCTCGAGAGAAGCTTAGAAAGCAGCATAAGCGTGTAACTCGCGTGGTCGTTCGTGTTTCGATAAAACTATACGATACGACAAGCGCCAAGAGGAATCTCGTGACGATGAACCACGCGAAAATCACGCACCACGTCCTTCCGTGCTCATAAAAAAGTTTCTAAAATTAATTCTAAGGAATTTGACACGGCACGGCGCTTTATCGAGCTTCTCGTCGGCGACCTTCACGATGGCGATGCTCCTGCACGATTCTCTCGTCGCTCGTCGTTCATCCTCTGACTCGCGAACAGAGAAAGTGGAAATAATAAGCGAAAACGTTCGGAACGCGAAGTTAATGTAACGTAACCAGACGGGATCAGAGATGGAGCACGTGTAGGATATAAATAATTCAAAAATGTGGTCGTGTCGCTCGTGCAATGTTCCACTGTTCTTGAACGGAGATACGGCGGTGTCTTTGTAAGCGCGGAAACTTCTACCTTCCGATTCGTCGTTCAACCAGACGACAAACTCGTCTAGAAAATTCCTTTTCCGCTTTGTAGATAAGTTCCGGTATCGCAGATTCACGCTATGTCGTTTCTCGTGTTTCGTACGCTAAACTTTTCTCCAATTAAAGCTCGAATGTATAGACTTTCCAATTGGTTGTTTACAGATGTAGATATTTTGCTATTTCTTTTTGTTTTTCCTTTTCTTTTTTTTTTTTAGATCTGTACGTATGCGCGTTTCAGCTTAAAGAAATAGAATTCACCTTGAAATCTTTGAAACGCCTTCGCTTCCGGACCGGACACACGCGCCACGCGACGTACCATTAGAAACCGTTTAATCCTACCTGACGAGATTTTTTCCACCTTCTCGTCGTCTCAGCTCTTCCGATTACAGAGAAACCTAGAAACGTTGCAACGATATCGATATCGGTATCTAATTAAATCTGATCTTCTTTTTCTTTTGTATATCTCTTGAAGAAAGAAGAAGAAAAGCTAGAAGAAAAGAAAAGTTTTTAGATAAGTTTATATTTACGATATAATATTATACTAACACGTACATAACGACGCGTGCAACAACGTACACGATGAGATATTTATCCTGGCGGTAATTTTCGAGCCACCGTGATAATCGTAGAATTAAACGCGACGTCGTAAAAATTGGGCTGTCGCAGCTGTAGTTTACGAGTATCGCGCGAGTTTACAATTTTAGAATTAGAGTGGCGCGTGAAACATTCTGAACAGATAATCGTCGAATTTATTACAGTTCGATGTTTCCAACGCTCGCAGCGAATGTTTCTCGCTGCGTTCGCTATTCTTTGATTTCTTCTTAATTTCACGAACTGCGCAGCAAATTCGACAGTAGCTGGCAGCCACCACCGAATCCCGAAGTAATTAGGCGAATCAGCGTCAACGTGCTTACATAATCGCTGTAGATTCGAGTCGTAAAACGTTGCGAGACGACACCCTCTGCCACCTCAAACGACCAATACACGAACACGCAAACGACAAGCTCAATTGCACCGAATTGCTTCGCAACGAGAAGAGGAGGCAGTCGTTATAAATAAATTTGAGGCAGCTCGGTGCGTCTCGTAGAAAAATCTCGACCGTCTATTCACGAAAGAAGCACAGAGTTTCTAGCGTTTTTCGCGTGGTTTCTCGTGCTCGAGCCTGATTATTTATAGATGGTAGAATTTGCATCGAGAAAGGCAAGTTGTCATATCATCGATCTTACGTCGATAATTTCGTAAGATCGTCAATAATAATATTTTTTAATATTCTAATTTCTAATATTCTAATCTTCTGATATTCTCAATCGTTAGACGACAAGCGAACGTCTGACGAAGTGACAAAATGATAATCAGAAAATTGTTTCCACCGTCCGGGAACAACAAACGACTTGACGCTATAATTGAACGAATATTTTAATAATTTAGAAAAATGCAAATAAATCGGATATAACATTAGGACGTTTTGATATCGAGGTGAATAGTAACGATCGATGAAAATTTATCGAGATAGCGAACGAAGTAAGTTTATTGGGAATTATTCAAAGTATATATGTTTATGCTGGACGTTTTATTTTGAAATTAGAGAAGGAACAGTGAAATTAACGAAATACGAGGAATATGGTTTATTTTTCGTAAGAGAATTCGAGTAACCTCGGACGATAAAAAGGGGAAGTTATGCGAGCCATCTGGAGAAGGTCGAGTGCTGGCGCCTAACCAAGGTCACGGATAGAGGAATTTACGACCTTTCGAGTGTTCGACGAACCCTCTTTTGCGCCTCCGCTTCAAATACCTTTCACAGATTTCACCTGCGTACTATTATATAAAATGTTCCATTGTTGATTGTAAACAGAAGTTAGTACGTGGAACTTAATGAATAGAAAGTGTCATTCATGGCTCGATTTAAAGAAAACATTTTGGCTTTGTGTGGCTCGTTAAGCGTTTCGCTCTGCTATTATTATTTTCTTCACGGCCGATACAAGTTTACACACTTACGCTTATGTAAACAAATAATTCGTCGTTCGAAGGATTTATTTATAAAGCGGCGGATTTTATTTTATTTATCGAAGGAACATCCGCCGGTGAAATAAATTTTTCTTTTTTCCTTTTTTTTTTTTTTTTTTGAGATAGAAATATTGATTTATTTATAGAGTAGCAGATTTTAATCTATTCATCGAAGGAGTAATTTGCCTCGATGAAAGATATCGATCTTTTAACATTTAATACATCTTGATTTAATATATCGATTTCTAAAGTACATAACACATTTTGTCCCATTGAAAATGTATTTTATTCCTATCCAAATGTATAGTTTAACATTTATATAGAATAATGAAATTTCACTTGGTTCAATATATAACGTGTATAAAATACACTAATTTTTATCTTCTTCAAATTTACGAAATAATTTCTTTCGTAAACAATTTCCCCAATCCACGAATCACCCGAAAATGAAATATTCCAAGTTACGTATTTCCTCTTACTATGCCTTTCTCTATCTTTGCCCGGTAAACACCAACAAGATATACATTATACACTTTTGTCTCTCCTTATTTGCATAAAACAATACATTATAAAATAGCCTACCTACTAAAAAAAAAAAAAAAAAAAAAAAGAAAAAAGCAATTGCAACCCACAGGTTTCTTCGAAAATGAAACATTCCAAGTTACATATTTCATCTTATCGCGTGTCACTACTTCTTCATTAGTCACGGTAAACGTTTCAATTTCTCCGAGAAACTGTGAAACGATGAGCCAGTTCATTCTACGATGATGGTTCTATGCATTTGGACGGAAATATTCACACAGATTGGACACGGAATGGTCGCCTTCTATTTTGAATGAGTAAGTGGCAGCGATCCAGGTAAGAGCTAATCGTTAATCGCGAATACCATTCGTGACTAATGCAACCATCACTGCCAAATCTCTCTCTCTCTCTCTCTCTCTCTCTCTCTATACATTTATATATATCAAATAGCCGGTAGCTACGCTTGAAAATGGTCGTATCTCGATGGACGCGTGTCGTTGACACTGTGCTTAGCGTCTCGACGTTATTGTTTCGAATTCCTCGAGTTGCTGCCCGCTGGCATGCACCGTCCTCTTGGTGGGTGTAAATTTCTATGCAGCGTGACGAGTCGTTCAATGTTCAAGTTGCAATTTCACGCACGATGCTCGCACGTGTCGTTCTGTTGCAAGACGAGCGTATCGTAGGTAGAGTTGAAGCTTTGCGCACAGTGTTCGCGAGACGCGTTTAATTGCGCTGAAATAGCAGTTGTGACGGTAATTACAGAAGGAAACGGGAATCTTTGGTCGAGTTTCCAATTTGAGATCCCCCTTCATTTTATCCTGAAGTTTCCGCGTTTTCGAGTGTTGAATTATCGAACCGTGGAACTTGTACGAATGTCCAGATCGACACGAGTCTCGAGTCTCTCGGCTCTGAAACTTGAATCCTCGAGTTCTTGACTTTCAAAATCTCAATCTTTGGATCTTTCAATTCTCTTTTCCATCCTTAGAGTTTAGGAAAGTTCCTTCGAATTTTTGTTATTTACTTCGTTGCGACGATCTTTCGAGTTTCGAGCCGCTGGTCTCCGCAGGAACCTGCGATCCTTCGTTTCTGCGAATTCCTGGATTTTCGAACTATCGATCCTTCGATCCTACGAGTCGTCAAATTCCAAGCTTTCGAGTCTCCGCTTGCTGGACTCTGCGAGCCTAGTGACAAGACGCTCAGTCGATTCGAAAACAACCGGAAATCAAACGAAACAACTTGTCAAATTTGTCGATATTTTCGAACTAGATTTATAGGTTTGTCAAAGTAGATATATCCGTAGAATTTGATACAGCAAGAATAGTAGAGGAGGGTTTACGATAAAAGCGACTGAAAGAAGACACGTTTCGACGTTGATGACAAGACGTCGACGAAAATATCGACGACGCGTCAAACAGGGACCGGACTTGTCGAAATAACAGACGAATCGTGGCGGTAGCTGAAAGACAAGCGGACGTCGGGCAGACGCGGAAACCGCGACGATGGCTGTACGCTATTTAGGGACCGCGAACGATATTTTCGCTCTTCCACGTCACGTCTTTGGCTTCCACGAGATGCTTGATCGACGATCTTTCGTACCGCGTGGCTTTTCATTGACCGACTTTGCATTTGCTGTGGCGGATATCCGTTCCTCGAGATAAATAAATAACGTGTTTCCAAATAGAACAGAGTGTTCTGTGAATGGAAACCTCTGCCGATCGTACGATCGATTCTGGAAACTCGCGTAAAACCTGAGAATCGATGAAACAGACTAAGACTACAGAAGAATATTTTTACGAATATCTCGTAAACGTTCCTGTTTCCGATTCAAGGATAACTTGAACAATTCTGAACAATGTCCGATAAGTCGTACGACATCGAATTCGTAGGATGGAGAACTTTTTCTTAAGTAAATCGATGTTGCCTTTTTATCGATCGATTTTAAAGTCAGAGAATCGTAGAAAAATTACAACTGCGATCGAAGTATGCGAGTCCAATCTGTTTTGTGCCATGACGTCCGACTACGATGTCTTATTCCACTTATGTAAACGCCGAGACTCGTTCCCCATTTGTTTAAAGACGAGAAGAAACACGGCTATTCCACTTTTACGATCCGCGGAACATTCTGCCGAACTCGTCTGATCACGATCCTTATTCTACTTAATAGCTCAAGGTCAGATACGGTTCCTATTCTACTGGCCTGATCTAAATCAACGGAAACTCCGCTTTTTTATTTATTTCTCTTTTAGCGAGATTTAATTTACAGTTACAGGAAAATTATTAGAACGTTGGTGCGGGTATTCTTCTCGACTATTTGATCGCTCGATCAGATTATAATTAATTTAAACGTAGCACGCAAATCGAGACGAATAGTTAATTCTGTTTTACGCAGTGAAAAATGAAAGAAAGGTTTCTGGAGCAATATCTTTATTTTACTGCGAATACAGTTTCGTTACGTGTATGTATATATTTATATATATATATATATATATGTATATTTGGCTTAACAATACGTTCATAAATACGTGAATATAACATTTACATGCGTTTCCCACCTTTTGCTTTTTAGTCTGTTCAAATATACATAAATAGCGCTATTCGATGCTCGACGAGCGACGATAGAAATCGTCTGATTGATCAAATAAAAGATACGTCTGATATTAATAGAAAAGAGAAACGTTAGAACAGAGTATAATGAGACTAGCGAGTCAATCGTTCAATTGCATTTATTCATTGATCACGTTCAAAGTATCCTTTCTTTCCTTTTCTTCTCTTCTTTCTTTTTTTTTTCTTTTTTTTTTTTAATATACCTCGTTCAGATTGCACATTAATTATAATTAGGATTAATTTCACTCGATATCTCGAGTGTTAACAACTATGCTTTCGCCATTTTCAGAGATCACCGAAAAGAAATAAATAAAACAAAAGCGTTCAACAGAGAAACCTTTCGCTATCGTTAAAAATTCGTCGAAGAGGAGATTCTAAAATTAATATCCAGTTTAGCGTAGATTCGACTTTACCAGGTAATTTCCATAAATATAGATACCAATATATTTAAATATTTAAATATTGTAAATTAACTTATCAATTAACTTGTATACCGAATTTCTCGTCAAGTTTCAATAAACGACCGATCTTTGCCGCGTTTGTTTCGTAAAACATCGACGATCGGATGATACGACGCGTAAAATATCACTGGAAAATTACATGTCTCCGTGTAATTCGTCTTTTCCCATCGACAGCATTACAATTACGTATAATTACATATTACGATCTCTAATTCGCTCGGAGACGAACGTCTTTCAGAACGTTCTTTTACCGCAAATAGTACCATCGCTATACGCTAAAAACTATATGTACAAATCCTACTGACAATTACTTACGGCTTACGAGATTATGCTACTTATATTAAAAGAGAAATTCTTTCTTTACGAAATATGTACTTATCGTTATAGACGATCTATTTTATTCCGAAATTTTTGCTTCGCTTGCAACACTATGACACTTCTGCGATCACTTTGTCTACTTTCGTTTTAGTTAGAAAAAAAAAAAGAGTCAACCCTCCTGCGGAGTCATGAAAAATGAACTAAAATTTGTATACGTAGATCCTTCTCTTGCCTTTTTTTTCTTTTTTGTTTCTTTCAGATACCTGTCGGTATAATACATCGAAATATAAAACAATAACAAGTTCCGTTACATTATAGCGATACAATGAACGATAACGAACGTAAAAGCAACAATAAAGCGTTACAAATGATAAATGAAAAATATACAAATGTCGATTGTTCATAGAATCCTTCAAGGAAATAATACATCAAATATCCTCTCTCATTCGTTCCTTATACAAGACCTACTCATCTTTTTTTTCTCTTTTTTTCAGTAGATTTTGTATAAAATGAACATTTACGAACAATTATACACGGAATATCAATATTACTGTTATATCATATGCACACGCATATTTATATTAAATATATATTATATATATATATATTAGGCAATATAATATTAATAGTCGAAACACGATTCATCCTTTCTTATTCTTGACGAGTCTTTTTGCATGTTTGTAATCGTTTTATCGAACCAGAAAAGTATACATAAATAAAAAGAAATCGGAAGATGAAATTGCAGATGAAACAAAGTATCGACAATGAGATAATACTATGGGAACTATCGTCGAATTAATTTGAATCGAACGGTCGAATTTTCTTACATGACTATATCTACTTTACTTTCTAACGAACATTTCTAACGTTTCAGTGTGTGTTATACGTTGCGTGTATATCTGCGTTTATACGTATAATTATCATTATCACGCGTATCATTACGTATAATTACTGTACAACAGCGTCGTCTTCTTTTTACACGATCCACATACATGAAAAACTGATACGCGCTAACCGTAAGCTCGTGCGTGTGAGCTTATATTCTCTGTAAAAATATATATATATATATATATATGTATATATGTATATATTATATACGTGGATATTTGTCAATATTCGCTTAAAACATACAATAAAATGTCTCCGCGTAAGGAAAACGTATGGACGGCAGAAGTGGCGCGTTTCGATCGCATATACACGAGAGATAAATATAAAATTAGAAGAGTGGAGTAACGCGTCAAAGAAATTGGATTTTGTCTCAGAGAGATACAAATGAAATTACGATAAATTATATTAATCGTATTACAACGACGATGTGTTAATTTGTACGTACACGACTGGCCGAAAGCTTGGAATCTTTGCACGATCTCGTTGAACCTATGTGTTCAACGATATACCAACTTGCTTTAGAAAATTCTTTAGTCGAGCTTCTCAAGAGGTTTAATCAATGTTCTTAGTCAATCTATTTAATTCGAATCAATTCGAATTAATAACAGTGTCAACAAGAGGTTTGATGTAATAGGTACAACTGGATTGAAATTTCTGGCCAGTAGTGTATACATGCAGAGTACTAAAAAGTGTAGCAGTCGAGCATACAGCATACATTTGATCAAAAGTTATCGAAAGAAATAAAAATATCTTAATGAAAACGAGCACAAAATTATTCACTTGATCGCCAGAAAATAGTTTTAGCTACGAATGTTACTCTGATGGAGTAACAGACTTAACTAGGTCAATGTTTAAAACATCTGAAACGAGCTGTTACGATTGTTCGCTTATTACAAAATCAAATAAAATAAGCTAGTACAACTAGTACATTACATAATTGTAGACAAACATATGATGTCACTCGGCAATAGTAAATAGAAGGATGTCGTTGTAGTTTTACAAGCGTAGAGTGCCAATAAAACTCTGCTATTATGTTAGAAGATAAAACTTATTCATATAGTAGTTTAAAAAATAGTACAACTTTGAAACTTTGTATTCTTGCAGCTATTTGCTTATTAAGATTTTTTGCTTGTTTCGATGCCTTTAAGATTTGACTGCAACGTCTTTTAACATCCTGCATGCCAATAGATAATTATTTCTTCCTCTTGTTTTAAGATGTTTAAAAGTAAAGTAACTAATTATAGGATAGCACTTGGAATCTCGTGAATGCAAAGATATAACTTGAATTTGATTACAGATACGTAACGATGATAGTAGTCTTATTAGGTATTGTAATTAGCAACAATAATAGTGATATCAATAATAATGATTCGATGTGAATAGCGGCGATCTACTCGCATGCAACGAATAAAGATTGCTTAGAGAGTAGGTGCAAATAAAGTGTATGCAACTAATTCTACCATACGAAATGGACAATTATCATACAAATACCTTTTTTAGGAACTTGAAATTCTATGATAACGCGCCTCGTGAATGTTTATCGTATCCAAATGAAATTTAAGATCGTGCAACATCAAGATCTTAAGAAGAAAGTTAATAAAGAATGACCGATATTGCTTTGTACATTTTTAATAAATAGACATTTTTGATAATCTATTCACGTTTGCTTGAAGGTCTTCCTAGTTTCTGTCCCATTGTAAAGTCCATTTTACTTTTTAGAGAATATATCGTTTGTTGTTTTTCTACGTAATACGTTTTATCTTTAGACAGTGAATATGTAGATCGACAATGAATGAAAATATATAGGCTGTACATAGAATATAATCGATAAATTAAACCAAAGATATGATTTGACTGGAACATTGATCGTTAGATTTTTTTCTCTTAATGTAGTGCGAATATTCCTTCGATAATAATAATAGTAATAATAATAATAATAATAATAATAATATTAGTAATAATATTGATAATATTCTGTACATGAGTATAAATAACGTAAAAATGATTGGAACGATACGTTACGATCCTTGATTGTAGTTGATGGGTGTGATTTTGAAACCATTCTGATTGAAAAAAGAGATAATAGGTATATATGTATTGATACAAGCTGAAAAATTTCATCTTTAACGTTAAATTTAATTCATTTTGTACAATATTTTACACTTAATAACGTTATTTTCGCTACCGCTTTTCATGTTTTCTACAACAAGAAAAATAATAAAATCTTTAAATTACCACCCATCAACTAATGAATTCTTTATACCCTCAATGTCTTTAACGCAAAGGAGCACGTATAATTTCCTAACTGATGAAATGGAAATTCTAAGTCCTACTACATTACATCTAGCTTGAGTTTGTAAGATCTATCCGTTCCTATTGATCATCATAGTCTTCATCCTACATAGTATATCGTAATAACATATAAAATACAGTTACAGATTCATTTGACGATATGTATATTATAGATATATTACCAAACACACTGTATATAATTTCATAGTTGAAGAAAATGGAGACGGAATATGTCACGAAGGCACAAGAAGGTCCTGGCTGCATAGATGTTCAACGGATAGAATCTTCTTCCGTTAAGAAAGTAATCATTCGTCGCAATCTCGATAAAAGTGCAACGTGTACTCCGAGTAATCGACACCGTGTTTATTCTTGCAGATATTCTGTAACAGTAAAATCGAAAGAAGAAAGAAATTATAATATTTATGAACATTTTGAGAGAAAAGATATTTAATTTGAAATGACAGGATTAATTACCTCTTGCGGCTGTACAGTAGGTACACGAAACCTCAACGTTCTCCTGAGATAATGAGCAACATCGAGGGGGAAGGATTGATCTCCCCGTTGATTGTTACTTTCAATGTCGATCTTCAGCTGAGCCTGCTGTTGCATCGTGTATTTCCGGCCACAAATTAGAGACTCATCGACACCAGGACTCGTTGGCGAGGAGCACTGTTGCACTACTTGACCGTACCAAGGCATTCCACTGAAGCATAAGCGAAGAACCAGATTATAATTAAACATGTGGAATATTCCAATGTGAAACATATTCAGAATCATACTTTTATTTATACTATTACTTACTGTACCGCATTTAGATATATTTTATTTCACTTACAATTTTTTTTATTTTATTAGTATCTTAATAGACTAAAAGAATTATGAACTTACATAAAATGTAACGTGAGTTGAACGTCTGGCATATATTTGGACAAAGGAATGACGCAAGATATATTATTCGGTGTATCCTGCGAGGACGCGGAACAATACTTTTGATCGAGCGAAGTATTAAAGCTTTCTGCCACTATCCACAACTGTGGCTTTGGTTCTGGCGGTAACGATCCAGCAGCGTTGCTGGCAACTTCCGCCCAATCTCCACTACCGGTTTCTCTCCTTGTTCTTTTATGCAGATATTTGTAATTGTTCTGTAACAAATAGAATAATTTCTTACGCTATCGAAGATGATCTTTAACATAAAACATTAACTGATGTTTCTCTTACTTCTTTTACAAGTGTCTGCGTGCTTGGATCAGACGGGCTGATACCATTCTGGAAACTTTTGCTTATTTTACGCTTCTCCTCGTACACGTTCAATGGCTGTTCTATGTGATCTGCTAAAAAATAAAATAGGAATTTCTTGTTTACGCACATCAACGGGAAAGTATTTCTTATTGCGTCGTTTTAATATTATCCAGGAAAAAAATTTTAGAGACAAAGTAACATGAGACTTACAGATTGATTTCTTCTCCGGAGGATGATCAGGTTGAGGATCCTCGAATTGATGAATCTTGGCTGTACAACAGAATATCTAAAGCACAATATATATGCATTTAAAATACAAGCATTAAAAGGAATAAGACAAAATAAAAGATTCGATTCGAGAAAATGTTACCTGACAGGGATTTTCAAACTCGCTAAAGTGTCTGGGACAATTCGACGGTCTACCTAGTGGAATTGGACCTTTGTTCAGAGACGAGTCCACTTCCGATCCTTGATCGTTCTCATCCACGTTACTGGGAATAGCACCGGCGCCATGTCTACCCAACCAGTTTCCAGGAAATTCGCTAAAATAATTTAACACATTGAAATATCTCAAGCTTGAAGGGAACAAAGGATATTGTAAATTGCTTACATCGATAATTTTTAATAGTTATCAGTAAATAATAAAGCAAGGAATAATTAAAATTATTAACAATTACAAACCTATTTTTCTCAAGTTTTGGTTGCGGTCCAGAATGACTAATAGGATACCAAGTAATTTCTTGAGAGTAAAGCTGTTGTTTCGTATGAGGCGCCTGCGTGGAGAACGCGTTGGTTTTCACAGACAAACTACTGTCCAAGCCTCTACTATGGGATCCGTGCTTGGTATACGAAGACGACAATGTACTATCTAACAACGAATTGTACCGAGGATCGTAATTAGGCGTACTCGACGCTGTCGACGGATGAACTGGTCTTATAGCCAGCATTCCATTGCTAGCTACCGCGGTCCACTCGAGGCTGCTACGTTTCTGATATTCTAAGAAGTATAACGTCGCCATTGCTACTAAGCTGAAATTCAAATACACTCGATCAAACACTCAAGTCATTTGTTTAGTACAAGAGCATATACAAGTTGTATGTAAGAAATTTTAATTACCAAAACGCCATAATAAGGATAAGTATAACAATGATAATCTGGATAAACTTATTACTGCACAGAAGTTCGTCCTCCCGCTCGCTCTTCTTTCCTTTACCTTGTACGGTAGTTTTACTATTGATAGAGGATGAGTATTTGTTACTTGATATACTAGAGATTGTACTAATCGAACTTTTCAGACTGTCGCCCCTCTTCAGCTTCGCCAGCCGTTTGTTTATTCGCTCCAGTTGATCTATGCGAGTTTCCAAGCTATCCGTTACCTGACGAATTTCACAAAATCTCAGCACACCGTCTGACGACGAGTTCAAATAAAAATCACGAAAAATAAGCATACTAAAGGAATTAAAAGATATAGGAATAATAAGTAGAGGATAAAGATAGAAGAAAAAGAAGTTGAAGGATGAAAAGTTTGGATGAGCATCTTACTTTACACAGTTCTTTTACAGCACCAACATTCTCCATGAATATCCTCTCCTTGTTCACCATTAGGAAGTTTTCGATCCTCTGGCCATTTGGAAGGACAATGTCTCCAGCTGGCAGTACAGCTTCCGGTAATATCTGCTGTACTTCCTGCGCTATGACACCCGTGTCTTCTTGCTGCTTGATACCCAAACCAGAATGCTGTGCAAATTCTGGCGCGTATCTATAACGAACTACTCTCAACTGTTGCACGTTTCGCAATTGTTCACGCGTGTCCACTTCCTGTACGTTTTGTTTCGCTCGTGCATCACTGGGTTGGACAATATGGCCAGTCACCTGTGAACATTATTCATTAGCAATGGCTCCATTGTTAAGTCGTCATATCTGTGCTACAGTATTGTAACTAAATGACAGTACTTTCATATTGCCATGGACAACCAAAGCTTCGTCAGGCCTATCCGTGTTAATTCCAACTCGGCCGGCATGGTAAACGCTATCCGGTGCTGCTCCTCTCTGCCAACCACCTTCGGCGCCAACGCCACTGCCTTCCGACTCGAATTGGCCGGGATTACTTGCCTGCATCGTTTCATTTCGTGACAAACTTTATTTTAAAAAATATTGCTGCCTAATAGCTTTTTATAAAACTTTGTCTATCTATCGGCTATTTTCAGAAAACATCGTCTTTAATCCTGACGAATTCTTTTCCTTTTCTTCGATATATCTTTACAAATAGGAGAAGAATGATACGATCGAGGTGTGGCGAATTTAACACAGTTGTTACTCTTCGCTAAAGAAATAAAAATATTTTACAATTTCTTCGGTAAGATTTATAGCTCGTAAAGGGATAAAAACGCGTCTGCTTGTTTCTACGACAAGTTAAGTGGCAGATTGAATCTGGATGATATCGTAATTAGAGATATAATTACCCTGACGATTATTCTTTCGGACGCATGAGCTACCACCTGATAGCTGGCTTGGTCAGCGGTGTGTGCGTGCAGGCCAACAACTAAATGGAAATATCTTTGATCCGGATTCGGTTTCCCTTTCTTTCGCATATTATTGCTGGTCGTCTCGCTGAAGTGAAGACGGCCAACGGTTACTTTTGTAACACGCTCGCCGCCTAGTTCCACCCTGAAAGCAGCTCTATTTTAGTGTAACGTAACCATTTTAATAGTTTCCGTGAGAAAGCGGCTAGAATTTCGCACCAAAGATTCCGAAACGTTTTTGCTTCATAATTTTCACATCGCGTGTGATATTAAAATGTGAAACAAAAAAAGAATAATGCACACTGTTCGATCGATTCATGTGGAATCGTTGTAAATTTGTCTGTGTACTTACGTCACTGGATGGAACGGTTTCTTGCTCCTGTCGCTTTGACTTTGCTCCACTCTGATAGTCTGCGTCGGAGACTCAACTTTGACGCCGTAGAAGTGTAGCTGAAAACTGCTTATCTTCTTCAAACCTTCACCGGTTCGAACGAATATAGCTTCACCTTGGAGCTGAGCGTGGCAAGTAATCTGAAGATATTTCATGTAATTACATTCGTTGATTTCATTGTCTCGAATAATATACAAGAAAAATATTGTTAACCCAAAGTGTGATTTATGTAACGCGAATGATATAGATTGCGGATTTTTATGCAAATTCACATGTTTGAGAATATAGTTAGAAGAGTAAGACTTGGGTAGATTATTTACCTATCGAATATTATAGAAAGCGCTATACTTTGAATATTTCATGTATCTTTTGATACTATGATATCGTATAAACGACATATTTTTAATCTAAATGGTATTCAACGGTTATTTTGTAAAATTCCTTTGAAACTCTTATACCTGAAAGTGATTTTTCTTCTGGCAAACAAACGCGTCGTCGGAATTGCTGAAATTGAATCCCTTGTCCGCGTCTACTCGGTAATGAGGCACTGGAAGTTCCTTCAGATTATGATCGCATAGAACGTGCCAGGAAGTTTGCTGAAAGGGATGAAATCGGATGCACTGATAGCTGGCATCTATATAGCTATTGTCTGCCACTTCGTCGCCATCGAGAACTGCACTGCTGCTACTGCAACTGTGCTCCACGGTACCCAGTTCAGGTTCCTGGAGAAATAAGAATGTATCAGATCGGTCAATGATACTTTCTCAATCATCTTTCACGATGTGAATTTGACAAAAAATATTTGCCGGCATAAAATACATTTTCGCTTGTATTCTCTGTCTATCTACTTATACTCCAAGATGTAGAATTTTAATACGATCAATCCGGAAATAAAAACCACAGGAAGGAAATATAATTCAGTTCACACGTTTAATTAAATACCAACAATCAAGTACAATTTTAAATACCAACAATACTACAATTTTTCTGTTACGTTGATAAAGATCGAAGAATCCATGAAACGATAAATCCATGAAATTACAAGGTGTTGCGTGTAAAAAATGATGGATGATCTTTGAGCGATTCAGAAGAAGTGAGAAAAATTATTCTTCCAGTCTGGAGATTAAATAAAAATACAATTTTAGTAACATAGTACGCGGATCGATAGAAAGTAATATCGCTTTCCTATAACGAACAAAAGATATACTTTATTATATTCTTTTCCTGTAGTCGTCGAATCACAGTTTCTTAAGTATCTAATTACTTTAGTATAATCATGACAGTAAAAAAATTTTACTCGTTGCACCTGCTTCACATGGACAAGACCATCCTGGCTCAATTTTCTCTTCTTGGGTGCCGATTGTAACGACGAGTACAACGTGTTCATGTTACCAGGGCTGTGCTCGTGTGGCAGAGGTACTAAAGTCTGACCTATCGGCTGTTGCGATTGGATATTCGGCGTTCCTGGGCCGAGGTGAGACGTCAGCACTGTATGAGTTAGCAGCATCGAATCCGTGGAAGATGTTAAAGTCCTCGGGGAGGACGGTAGTAAATTTGGTGCATAATTTGCCTGATTGCCTTGGTGATGAAGAAGCATCTCCTGAAGAGCTACCTTTTGATCTGCAATTGCGCATGGTATTTGACAATTTTTCACAAAATATTCTGAATATCATCATAAATATTAACTAAGTATCTTTACCAAATATACTCCGAGTATCATTGTTACGAAACATTCAACCTTTTAGCATAGGGTATCGTGTGAGAAACGTGTTTGTTACGTCGATGTTATTGATTTATCATTTACTTCAAGAGAGTAAATCTTTCTTGTTCAATGATCAATTGGTAGTAATTATTTATCAAACAGCTTGCAAAATAAAATTAGTCAGCGATCATGTTGTCGCTCATGACATGCGCTATTGGAACTTAAATCGTAAGGCAAGGGGTTAATACATAAAGAGAGAAAGTTCGAATATTTTTATGGACTCGTAGTTAAATGTAGGAATATCTATCGATCGAACATCGGACACAGCGTCGTTGAATATTTAACAGAATATTTTGTGAACTTACGCGGTGAATGTACATGTTGTGTGTCGTTGTGACCTGGCGGAGAATACGGTGGTTCGCTGCCGCTGTCCGGTGGGCTTTCTGGCAAAGCATGTCTACAACAAAGCAGTCAGCTAAAGCGTTTCATACTTCTAAATAATCCTCAGATTCGGAGCAATTTTATCTTACCAATCGTGAGCATGAATCAATGTTAGAACATCAGTACGAATGATTTAGCTATTGCAAAATTTCTAATTTCCTTAATAGCCTCTTCTCTATGTTACCATTACAAAGTGACATAACCGTTTCCGATTTCTATCGCGTTAAATTGCCTGTAGTTTTAAATAAAATTAAAAAGAAAAGAACCAGCATAAATATTCATTAAAAAAAGAAAAAAAAAGAAAGCAACGATTCTACCTGCATAGCGACCGTTAGATTATTTACATGCACAGAAAAATGATTCTCAGAGAGTATCAATTTATAAGGATTTAAACCGTGAATGGTTTCGAATTACTTAATCCACGAGGTTGACATTCTAGCCCTCGCCTTAGGCGAACTCGACTTACGGGTGAACGTACGATTGCGGATCCTTGTAAGCGGCGCCATTTGGTACAGTGGTGGTACCGGATGTGCACGTACTCGAGGCCGGATGACTTTGGGTAATCGGCGATGGTAATCGAGACGGTGGTTGTTGAGTGGTTGCCGCCTCCACACGACCACCGTGTGTCGTCGTTCCACCCCCGTTCTCATTATGCGCCAATGTATCAGCGAAATATCTACCGTGAAACAATTAGTCGTGCAATCGCAGCATAAAAATAAACGTTCAGTCTGACCGAACGAATGGTACATAATTGGATGAGAATTTGATCGTAAGATTGAAAATTGCGAGACATTACGTGCTAATTAAATGAGATATCATAAGCTACGATTTTTATGAGGTATCAGAATACCGGGATAGTCGCCTGTTTCGTACAAAAGTTCACGAATTTAGAAGCGTAGAAGTTTCTTTTTACTTTATATTACTGTAGATTTACAGTGGTCCTATGATGGAAGAATCGCAGGAATTTATCGCACGTTTGCATCTTCCAACGTATCGTTTAAAGAAATGAATTATGCGCTATAGGTCATTATCCAATCATACTCTTGTCTTATTAATTATAGGTTTATTTCAAGTAAATCGTTTTCCTATTTTAACGCTCGATATACGAAGCGGATACTCTGCTCGAAAAGAACGATTCAAACTTAACGAATCAATCGATATCGACGGCTGCAATAATTATCATCGATAAACGGATGATAATAACAAATTGCTCGATGTTTCAATGTATTCTTATCGATATTAGCGATTGTCTGTTGTCAAGAGAAAACCCGATTTTCGGATTTTCCGTTCGAGACTTTTCTACGAATTCCGTTTTCCTGACACGATCTAAACAAGGATTTACATTGTATAATAGATACGATTATATTGCCCCTCGTAATTATGCAATTATCCTGTCGCGATTTCAGATCCACGAATCCTTGAAACTTGTACCAATTACCATTGAATATTTTCTTCTTGGCTCAAGAACAATTACGTTCTTTTTTTATGCATTCCTCACTAACAGTTTATTGGAAAGAATTTTATCTCTCGTTCGTGGCGATCAGTAAACAGTATCGTGACGTTGATATTATAACATCGTTTACCGAAGCTAAATCTAACGTCTTTTCTTAATTCGTTCGATTCTTAATTCCTCGCTCTTCAGATTCTCAATTTAATCCAAATTTTACGTCTGCGATAGAAGCCCACAAAAATTGTACTCGATAGCCTGTTTCCAAGCGTCTTAGAGTCTTACACAAATCCTTCAACTTCTTCAACTTTCTACGAAATCATGCACGCAACGTAGAAGCTTTAATAGACGATTTCTAGCTGTTTTAACTCTATTGACCCTTGACACGACAGGGATCGCTCTCAAACAGTTGACATTCGATTAATTCTCTCAAACAAAATTCCTTTTCGACGAATCACTTGATTCACAATTTGCTGTCCCTCTAAATTTCGAAGGTCCTGTCAAACGTTCCAAATTTCCTTCGGAATCATCTACGTTAGACAATTCCCAGCTGTTTCGATCGATCCTCGACGCAAAAGAGATCACGCTTCAAGTTTAATTTTCCTAAACAACCTTTATTTTCCAAGGCTCGAAAACTTTCGAAATCCTCCCCCCCCCCCCAAATCATATACGAAACACGGAAAACGAAAGCTACGATGGACCATTTTTCCAGCTATCGTAATCCCAACCGACCTTACCTCGATTGCCAAATGAATTTTGGTTTTGCCAAATGAAATTTATTTCGAGACAACCGCACCATCGAAAGTCGCACAGAATCGCATATGAAACACGGAATGGAAGCTATAATAGACAATTTCCAGCGGTTTTAATCCCATTGACCCGCGGCGCAACAGGGATCAAGGGTGAAGAGCTTCCATTCGGTTGATCCGTGAATGAAATCTGTTTCTGAGATCAGCGCGGGGCCTTTAATGGGACGAGTGCGTTAGGTTGGATTACCAGGCCTAACACGGCAAGCACTGATTCCATCAATTCCGTCCAGCCTGTCTCTGTCATTATATCATTACACCTCTGCGGTCGCTACCACGCGATATCTGTCTGCTTTTTCTACACGCGCGCACTCTCCTATACATACACGATTATTGTGTTCGACGACTGTACTCGACGACTGTTCGTACGTTCGTGTCTGTCACACGCGTGCACCATCCTTTTTCTTCTACACGCGTGTTATGCAGACGTGTACACTGTCGGCCATAAGTTTTCCATTATCTGTTTTTATCGAATGTTTTCAGATGCACCGGATGAAAGTGTCATTTTGCGTGTGGCGTTTGTAAGCTGTGAATACGGCGAGCAGGGGAACCTTGATAAATACGTAAATCGTGAACAATTTACGGATGGGTATTCGATGATCGAGTATTTTCGAGTCACGGAGTATATTGTTGTAGGTATACGATGATTTGGAGAAGTAATTAGCTGTAGATCGTTTTACACTTCTCCAGCAATTATTTTATAACTTTCGTGTTATTTTATCATTTTCTCGGTATTCGCGCGCAAAGTGTATACGTATAGTTATGGTATTAGGTGGTCCGAAAAGTTTCTTTCGTTTTATAAGGAAATAATGGATGCACAACATTTCTCGTTTTATATTATTTTATCGAGTTACGTATGATCCATTTTGTTCTATCAAAATAAAGATCACAACGTTCGACAGATTAGGTTTCGCGTTTGTATAAAGATGAATCGTCGTAAAAGACGCGTCTGTAAGAGAAAGACACTTTTCGGACAACCTAATACTTTCTACGAATTATTGGATTTGTTTTACGTAACAATTTGAAAACGCAAATAGTAGGAGATTTCTTATTGCAGTGACTGGCGGAAGCGCTCGTGCACTTTTCGTGGATATATTACGTGCGTGTAATGACAGCCAACTGTCATGATCATGTTGGAAAATTTTTAACGCTTCTGAAAATATATACAGAAGTTACAAGATATTCAGGACGAGTATGTACTTTGCAGAGACAGCAAAGCCACTTAAACGTGTAATCATCCACAATGTTAATAAGTGTCGGCTCTTTCGCAATATTTTTTATATGTTTAAAATAACTATCCATACCGTGTATCTAATTTTTTGCTAAATATAACTTTACAACGAACATCCTGCCGCTATTATATAAATATCCTGCGATATGATAACGTCAGTCGCGTCAGATTACAGCGTTAATAAAATTTCAAAATGTTTAATATAACAGGTGCGATATGAATAATAAAAGCTTGCCGTGAAAAAGGTACGAATACTTTTGCCAGCCACTTTTTTCATAAACAATTTTACTTTGCACGAACACTTACGTATGTTGTCAGTGATTTCAGTATTTTATAAAATGTATATCTAGTCGCAGTATATTGTACGAGTTGGAAATATTTCAAAAATTGACAGACAAATGTACGTAGAATTTTCGTTTTTATCGAAGAATTCATGAGAGTCGATGCAAAGAGATTGATAAGTCGAACACACTGACGAATCGTGGAAATGGAGATTCTGTTTGCACAACGTTGTTACACACGCACACGTGTCTCTGTGATGTAGGCGTTAACGATGGCTTCCAGTTCAAGTCAAACGTCGTCGTGATTAAAACAAAGGAAAAAAAAAAAGAGAGAAAGACAACTTAAAATAATGCGTTGTCCGATCAAAGCGCGACATTTTCATCGTGTAACAAACGTAGAAAGGAATCTTAGCCGAACAGAAAACTCAGCTTCTGTTAATTGCAACATCGAAATAATTAACGCGTCGCGTCGGCGTGAAAAGCTACAAGTTTGTTTATCGATACTTGAAAACGAACTCGATTCATCGCCTTGGCAATCTTTTAACTGTTTATCGTTTCAGTCAGCGTCCGCTTCCAAATTTTTGAAAAATCCACTACAAAACACGAGATATCCTTCGCGAACTAGTATAATCAAATGATTAACTTCTGACCGAAAATTAAGCAATTTCTTAAATAGGAAATTTGTATTGCTCTGGATAAATATGGAATAGAAAATAATTGTAAAATAATTGGAAGATATAAAAAAAATTATATGAGAGATAAATACGTAGAAGGATAAATATCACTTACGTGGCGGGTTGTTCGCTGTCGCTGTTGATGAAATCTTCCAACTGCGAGAAGTCCAGGGCCTCATTGTCTATGCCTCCGACGAAATCGCCCCGACCTGTGTAAAACGAGAAGAATCCATGTTTCATTCTGCTACCTTACGATTGTTATCTGGCAAAGATCTTATGAGATCGTGATAACGCGAATCTCGTCTAAATATACGTCTTCTCGTCGTGTCTTGCGGTATACGATGTGAAAACACAACACAATAATAGAATAATCAAGTATCAAGTCGGTTGGTTTTAGTAGAAAAATTGTCTGCGACATATTAGCCGATCGTTTAATGCAATCGAAAATGATAGTGAAACGTTCGTTTGTTATTATAAGTATTAAAAAACGAATAACCATTCTTGCAAGGTTTAAAGTATTTCGAATGCGCGATAAGTAAGAGAAGATGAAAATTAGAGAAGAATTTTCTACAAAATTGCTGTTCGTCTTCTAATACTTACAGATAAAGATCCCCAAATCCTGAAAATTGTGAAACTTTGCAGACACGTAGAGATATTACGCAATCTCTTTTCGTCGCGCAAATTTATTTTAAAGGCTTGAAATCGACGAGTGAATATCCAATTGCTTCGGATCTTGAGATATAACTCGCTATAACGTTGATAAATCGTCTCCCCAAATGAGAGTCCTAATTAACGTGAGTAAATTTTGTCCGAAACATTTTTTCCAATCTCTTGGAATTCGCGAGTTGCGACGCGATATCGGAGAACAGTCGCATTTTCAGGTGTCGATTTCTTCCTCTTACGATGAATTTGAACAGAAAAAGAAATAAGTAACGCAATATCCTCTGCATATTCCCAAAGTTTCATAATTTTTTGAATCGATGGTTTCAGAGTCTTCCCTTGTTAGGACTCTTTGCTCGTCAAGTCAACGAATAAAGGCG
Organism: Bombus pyrosoma; assembly: GCF_014825855.1. Lineage (NCBI taxonomy): Eukaryota > Metazoa > Arthropoda > Insecta > Hymenoptera > Apidae > Bombus > Bombus pyrosoma. Next base: position 7,515,079 of record NC_057781.1, on the reverse strand, counting down.
AGAAACGACACGTATCCTGGTTTATGTATCCGAGTTATTTCTAGCAGCGAGCTGCGTTTAGGAACGAGGATGCAGGTAATTCAGGTATTCCGTGAGAGAGACATCCGCGTGGGAGTAACGAGGCGTTACAGGTGAGAACAAGCAACGTAGAGGCACGAACATATTTCACCTCGAGGTCTTCTTAAAGGTCTCTCGGCCGAACACGCGTTAAGGGATTGATTTCGAAATCATTAGACAATGTAGTCGCTAATTCTGTGTTTCTGTGGAATTCCGTATTTTACTGCGTTTTACCATCAACCTATGTCTTCCTATGCCTTCGCTTTTCTGGCGGATTTGTTGCGCGAATCCCTAGAGAAGCTAAACCGATCAACTCCACTATTTTGAAACGTCGAATGACGATAAATCGCTGAATGAACTTTGAGACAACTAATGCTCGTAACGTAGTCGCTAATCTCTACTTTTCAACGATTAACTGCTGTAATTTTATTCTGAACGATTCGCATGGCATCGAGTGTTTAACGATAGCTAGATATAGTAGAGTTTAGAAATGCAAAAATACAGCATGTAAATAATACGCAAACATATATATAAAATATCCAACGTGAAGTATCTATTAATTATAGTTTCTAATAAATAAAGCAGATTTCTATCAAACTTCTGTTTCTCTATAAATAAAATCGCCTGTACAAAGACAGTAAGTTTTCGTTTTAAAATTCGCGATTTGGTGACAATAGTAAGTAACGTTAAATTTAGAGATGCAGAAACGCACAGTACGCAATAATAATAATTTGTAATATGCAAAACTGTACGAAATATACGATATAAGTCGCTCGATACGATTTCGAAGTAAAGTAAATTTCTACTGAACTTTTCTTACTCTGTAACAACTCAAATTTCCATTAAAATTCGCAGTCTAACGATAAGTAACGATACGCGATGTTAGGAATCTTAGGAAACAACTTATGGATTCTAATGATCGCGATGCAAGAGAAAGTGCGAGTTCATCGAGTGGGAGAGAATTTCACGGCCAATTAGAGGTGGAAGGCTATGCGGCCGAAGGATCAAAGTGTCAACGTACACGAACACGTGCATCGCGGTACAATCGCACCGGAATTTCTTCGATCGTGTAAATTCCTTCCCTGTAAAATCCTCCATGGTGAACACCGCAACGTTGCTTTCTGATTTACGAGGTTCCACTCGGACGAGAAAAGTCCGATCGACGATCGGTTTCGGAGAGAAATCTCGATCTGTAGTTTCACCGTCGAACTACGAAGCTTGTACAATAGTTTCGTGAATTTCGCTAGTTACCGATTAGCCGCGAGTAAACGATCAGAAGGAGATTGTTCTACGTGCGAAGACGAGTAAAACGCGGGCAATAAAATTGGTTCGTTTAAAGTTTGTCCACGAGTATGATAGATCTTTCAAATTTTCTCTAAAACAGTGCGTTTTATGGAACAATTTTATTCCACGTTTTCTCCTTGTTTTAAAATATTATGCCGAAACTTGCAGAAAAATGTATTTAGGTAAAAATATCTTATCGAACAGCATAATTTATGCTTGCCGTAATAAGAATCCGTAATTAAGTAGCTTAATTTCAATTCGACAAAAATCGTAAAATGTCGAACAATTGTTTTGTAAAATTGTTTCTGGTTCTGAATCTCCCGAGGATTAAAATTAAAAATAAAGTCAGCCTACTGGGAGGCTGGTAATTACAGAGGAGAATCAGGCCATGTTTCTCGACTACGAGCGCCTGTGTACGAAGAATACAATGTGATCACGCAGCTTGGCCACACTTAAGCGCTTAAGACTCCATGTCAAGTGTCATAACTCGTGGCTTCCGGTCGGCCATTCATGCTAGGGAGCAAGTGTAAGGGCGCCTTTAAGACTTCGGTTCGAAAATACGCATCGTACGAGCCAACTCGACCCATCAATGAACGTCATCACGTTCGTAACAACGACCGGCCGACAAACATGTTGCCCGTTCGTCGAACTGCTCGCTGCACGTCGCTGCCAGCGAGAAATATTGTCAGACCCTCGATTAAGATTCAGGTGAAAAGAAAAAGATTCTTGAAAAGTCTGGTGTTTCGAATCGCAGATCTAAAAATCCTCGAACCTTCGAAATCTCAAATCTTCGACTCTTCGAGCTCTCAAATTTCCCAATTTTCAAACTTGCAAGCTTTTCAACGTTCAACCTTTTGAACTTTTTCGATTTCCAAGCTCGCGAAGTAATTAATTTTCAGATCTTCCGGTGTTAGAATCTGCGATTTCGGGTTTCGTTAGCTGTCTTTAACTCGGTCGTACTCGCTGGCGGAGATACGTCGCTTTGAACGTGAAGAAGCTCGCAAGGAAACGCGAAACCAGACGACCAAACTCTAAACTCTGGTGCAGCGAAGTAATCGATGGAATTATTCCTCTTGTTCGTTGAAGCAGAGATTCGAGGAATCGCATCGGCGCGTTAGTGCAGCTGTATGTCTCTCGATGCCTATAAAAATGCAAAGACGGAACAAGGACACGCGTTAAGGCGGACATTAAAACGAGTTTACGTTTTCATGCGAACCTGTTTACGGGCAGCCGCATAACAGTTTCTGGCTACCTCTTCCTCGAAACGTTTCGAAAGCACCGCATCCAGAGACGGTGGTGGAATTCGATTGAAGAGAAACCTGTCGTAATCGATCGAGAATCCGCGACAACGTGTTCTAAACTGCCTTATTTGCATATTTCCTATGCAGCTAATAAATTATCGTCGTACATGACGAAACTATTCCGCGTGTTTGATTATCCTTTTAAATAACTCCGCGGTGTTTCTACGTTACGATATAAATAAAGAGAAAGAAGAAGAAAAGAATACGAGGGAATTGGAGCGAAACGGGAGGAAATTAGAAGCTGCTCAAACAGACTGACGTTTTGTAATATGGAAATTCGCGTACGTTCCAGTTTCTCTTCGTCTTTATCTTCTTTTTCCTTGTTTGGTCGGCTCTTTAGGAAAATCCCAGGTAATCATCGTCGAAGGTGAAAGAACGTAGGGGGACGGAAACGCGTGAGAAAAATCGTAATTGGCTCTTCTACTATAAAAAGAACGCTGTCTAAAAGTACATCGATCGCTTTGCATAATCGCGTTACACATTTTCGGGAATTTAGTCCCGATATAGCGGGGCGAACGAATCGGGAATTTTAAGCGGGCAACTGTTCTTCGACGATCGCCAAGCTTCCGAATTATCGATAATCATTGGATTCTGAATTTTTGCGCGTTGGTGAAAAATTTGGAAGTCGAAGGATGCATGGAATGCACAAAACACGCGAAGATATATGAAATATCGTAAAGTTTAGTATATTTGTTATGATTAAGCTGCGGATGTTCATGGAAATTTATACTTTTAAGAGCACAAGAAGAATGGAACGTGCGTAGTTTATTTCATCTACCGAGTATCATAACAAATATTACGCCTTCCATATTTTACATATGTTTGTATATGCATTCTGTGCACGTTTACGATGTTAAGTTTCCCACAAACGAATCAACGTTAATATCAACGCAATAAAGTTATGATATTTAGTATGCAAAGCAAACGTCTAGATTCCAATTTTTTAAATTATTTATTTATTTATCTATTCGCTTCTGGAAAAATCTCCCATTACAGATCAGAGTTACGATATCTTAGAAATTCTGTTCCTCGGTAGCAAAAGTAACGCTATCGTATAATTACAAAAAAAAAAAAAAAAAAAACAGCGAAATAAGTTTAACAGTTATAGTTCACAACGGGTGGAACGAAAGTTTCGAAGAATTTGACAGATGCAGAAAAAAAGTCCACGGTGTTACGTACTTCGTTTATACACGTTCTATCGAACGAATCGGAGCAAAGCGAGCCAGTTGCGAAGCAATTTCGTTGAAAAAGTGGAGAGGAACGAAAAGATTTAGAAAGAATCATCGAAATCATATCGAGAGAGACTTCTTATGTACATAAAAATCTGCACTCTGATAATTAGTCTGTGTCGTAATAATATAAATTAAACGATACTCTACGTATATCGCACATATTTGCGACTGTACGCGTTTCAAGTAAAAATTCTCTCTTCCATAAAAATTCATGAAATATAATTCTGCTTACTCGGCAATGATAATTCCATTTATCGTCGTTTTAAGAAAGAGATCGAATCGAAAATTTCCACGCAAGAGGCGTTCACCATTTTGAAACGGTCAGCCAAGTAATCGCTGGGGGAGTAATATAGGCTGAAGCCAATATAATATACGCGACAGAAATCCGAGGGTTGAATTATACCGGTGGTTGGGTCGTTGCCAACCAATCCCTCCTCGAAGTATCGACCAAACACCGCCCCTGGGCTGCAGCAAGATGAACTTAAATCTGAATATTATTACGACAACCGGCCGTGTATATGTATAGGTAAACAACTGTGATTTTTGCCGCACAATCGACAACGACGCGCTAGAACAATGGAAATATTACATTTTTTCAATAATCTCTGAAACGCGAGAATCTAAAGCGCGGCGATTCTACATAAGTCGGTTGTCGATCCGCGGATCTGTAAATGCGAATTGACATTTTTCTGGACGTCGAGGATATAGTACTTGACCTAGATTTTATCTATCAAAAAGATTATAACGAGTATTCTACTTTAGATATTTTATACATTCTCGCACTGTGTTATAGCCATTCTTGATAACTTGGCTTTCTTTTTTCCACTTTAACTGTTTGACTCTCGGTCTTTTTCAGTTTCTCGACGTTAAGCGAATCCAACTGAGAAAATATATTCTCGATTTTACAAAGTAAGTCACGCTAAACTACGTAATTACCGTTCTATATTCAATTTTGCGTTTTCGATACGTAAAAACCTCACGGTCTATCGACTGCCTTCTTTTCTTCCTCTTTTCTTCTTTTTTTTCTTCTTTTGCACCAAGGTATACCGAAAAGTAGATTAAACTGTTAATGATCCACTTCTTCGTCTCTTCTTAACGTGCCATTAATTTATTTCGAGAGAGTAGGAGGTAGAAAAAGCGTAGAAACGAACAGGTTATATTTAGAATGGACAGGAAGGCGAATAAAAAGGAAAAAAAGCGTTTGTGAAATTGTGAGCAGAGTATTTTTCCATTCAACTAGAGGCAGAAGCGAAGAAAAGGTAGGAGAAGACGGGATGCGAAAGTGAGAAACGAAGACGGACGTTCGCGTTTGTCCGCGGGACAATTTCATTGTCCGCGCAAAATCGTCGTGGCAGGATGAATAACTTTCTAAGATAAGAAAAAAAGATTGTCTTTTTTCCACGGTGAGCGCCAATGGCGGCGTGTACACCATCGGGCAAGTTCGGAGTTTCACCGAGTTTCTGCCTTTTGCGTAATAATTACATTGTTATTAGGAACAAAGCAAGAGGAAGTCGTTAGGCGACTCGAAACAGCGGTGATTATACATTAAATCGGCCGGCTTAAAAGGTAAAAATCGCTGTATTATTAAAGATCGTTCCTCGGACCTTAGCAACATTTTCCGTTCTTTTCCGACTTTTCCAGAACCGAGTGAAAAATATTATTAGGACGATCGAGAATCGAATTGGATTTTCTACGAATCTTTAATTAACCAAGCTTCGTACGCGATCGATCTGAATCGGAAATTGTGGAAATTTATTCTCAAAAAATTGTTCCATTTTGTCTCCGTTAGCTGCCCGATGTTTTTACAGAACAGAAAGAAAAGTTTGTTTAATCGGCAGTGGAGAATCGATCTGAATTTTTTAATTCATCGAATTCTTTAATTAATAATTCTTTAATCAATGAATCGAAGATTATTCTCGAAGAATTTTCAACGTTGTCTCTTTCGAGCTTTACGTATTTCGGATAACGGAAAGAACAATTCCATGCGAAGTAATGGAAAGCGGAATCGTAGTTTCGGAAGCAAACGAAAGTTCTTATCGCTCTGACCATCGCAACTCCACGAAATCATCCGAATTGAAGCTCGTTCCACGTGCAAACAATGTAATTAATGTGAATGCCATTAACAGTGTTACGTAAGTTCGTGCGCGAACAAGCTCGAATTCACGTTTCGATGGACCAACGGGCAACCTTGACTGAACGATTTCGAATCCCATCTTTTCCAATCGAACATCGATCTTGTCGAAACGTTCACGGCTACGGTTTTCTAGGTCAAGGGTGTATCCTTCCAACACGTGTTTAACTTTTAACGTTAACAATGGACAAAAATTCAGAGCGCTACAAACGAGATGTTCCATCCGATAGATGCGCACCGATAAAGTATCTTTAAGACGCGTCAGAGGATAAAAACTAACTGATTTGTTAAATTTTTTCGTTTAAGGATCATAGAAAGAATTGAAAGATGAATTTTCAAGTAAACTTTGCGAACTCTGAAAAATTGTTTCATTTAGAGAATTTCTAATATTTCGCGAATATTTCGAGAAAACCTGTTCGACGATAAGTTGAGCATTCGAGCGCGATCGTAATTTCGAAAATTGTAAACACTCGGTCAAAGGTATTTAATGACAGTTAAAGAACCGCAATCTTACTTTATATTCTCGATAGGTGTAATGTATCTAAAACGCGACGTCGTTACAGCTCTTATCTGTGCACTTGCGTCAGTGCTGGTAGCAATGATCGCTCGATGATCACGAAACGAGAACTAATCGCGCGCAGAAAATTCTTGCGCCGGATAAAAGCGGTAAAATTTAAGCGTGTTCACGAACGAGATGTAATCGACACGTGGCGGTGTGTATACGTAAGGTTTGATATTACCGAAGGCGACACGTGTTCCATACCGACGACGTAATCATTTGCACGTGTAGCTTTCGTGTCGTGAACAGGATTTGCTACGAAAATTTATTATTCTCGCTTCCAGCAATATCGATTAATTGTATTTTAAACTGTGCTGTTGTACGATAAGAAAAATCAGATGCGCGTCCCTCAGAAACACATTGAAATGTTGCGTAACGATCAAGAGGGAGTATGTGAAAATAATCGTTGTAGGAGGTGTACGTTTTTAAATGAAATCAACGATAGACAACTTATTATATTAATCCGGCTGCAATCATCGAATTTCTATACCTCGTTCATCGTCTCGTTTTAACCAGCAAAGACGGTTTAGAACGTTTCGATATCTTTGACGTGAAATTGAAACGAGAAATCGTGCGTGTCGACAAGAATTTTGTTCGCATTTTGTTCGAACTTTGTGTGAAGATATTTTTCGACGTCAAGAACAGTATAAATTGAATCGAAAATGATTAAAAGAAAGTTGAATAACACTGCGAGGGTCGCTTGTATGTCAAGAATTAACGAAATCCCTTGTCGTATTTTTAGAGAAGTTCGGTAACTACGAATATTCGGAATACACGTAAAACGGTAGGGATAATAAGCAATTAAGGAAATATATAAATAGATAATGGCGTTATTGGCCACCATAATGTTAAGCAACGTTATATAGAAAGATAGTTTCTTCCTTGAAACTACGGCTTCTCTTCTTGCTTGATAGATTTCTCGTAACTTTGCATTCAAGAGACTTTAACAAACACGAAGGTGAGAATAAGAACGAAAGTATGGTTCGTTCGAGCATTTTATTTTCATTCGGTGTGACGCAAAGCAGGAAGTTTCATATGTAAATGCTTCTGTTGGTCAATAACCCGCAGGGTTCAAGAATAGAAAAGACACGATTTTAATTGCAACTCGTCGGGCATAAAAATGGACAGACTCTCGTCCGGTTCGATCGATCGAGCCCGAAACGATGCAAAACGATTCGTGCATAAGCCCCGACACCATCGACTTTCTCCGACAGAGCAAATAGAAATGCGCTGTAAACTGTTCGAGCCGTGTCGCCTCTATGAAAATTAGCTCACTTTCGTTCGGCATCGTAAAAAGTTCGTCCGCTGTCTACGAAACTGATAATCATACTAATTATCTGCAACAAAAATTCACGGCAATGATCCGAATAAAATATAACTTACGGAGTACTAAAATGTTCTCTCAGACGGAACGTTCTTTTTTTTCTTTTCCAATATTCGAGATATCGTCTAATAAAATACTTCCTCTGGTTCTTTTTATTTTACATAAAAAATTTCCTACAAGTATTTAACAAAAGAACAAACTAAGGACTTTCTAATAGTTTTTAGATGTGCAACGAAAGAACCAGATTAAAACATTGTCGTCGTTTCCGTGAAAAAAATATTCAAACTTGTCACAGAGACTCTTCGATTTTCTTCAACGGAATATTTCGTATAATTTTTAATCTCTTGCAACGAAAGAACTGCGAATATTTTGAATTCCTTCGATTAAAATATTCTCGAAATTGCAATGGTAGAATTACGAGATCTACCGCGTTTGTCGAGTTATCGAAATTACAGCGATCACCTGTCGCTGGAACTAATTTTCTACGGAATCGCTTCTCAACCAACTGACCCGTGAGACTCGGCCTGTGATACTCGTAGCCGCTTGCAGAACCGGAAGAACGCTTAAACGGAGGAAGTTAATCGAGCCGAATCGACGATTTCACCCCCTTAATCGTCGGGGCAGCTGCCGAACTCACTGTGTTACCGCTTAAACGATCGGGGAACGCAAGCTTCGACGCAACTTTTTTCACGGCAATTACAGGGTCACGGAGGGATGAACCGGCCACCGACAGGTGTTGAACCCCACGAGGGCACGCAATCCCAGCGATTTTCACCGGATAAACGCGGCACACGTTTAGTTCGATGCTCGATAATAGGTGTCGAAAGAACGTCACGTGGCTATTAACTGGGGTTCACGAGGGCTAATTTACCGAGACATCGATGCATTCTAAGCTTCGTCGCTCGATCAGTGTACCGAATAAACATCGTATAACTGTAATTCGCGAAAATTCTATAATTTCGTGCGACGGAATCTCTGCGTTGAGCACTTTTATCGAGCAGCTGTTTAATTGGAGAAAGAACATGATGCGACGACTAGAGAGGTCCACGTGAGATAATTCAGGATGACGTCGATGGATCCTCGGCTTGGTCACTCGATTAATGTACAGAGACATCGAATAAACGTTGTACAGTTGTGAATTGACGAAAATTGTACAATTTTGTGCAGTAGAATCACTGCGCTGAGGACTCTTATCGAGTAGCTGTTTAATTGAAGAAAGAACATGTTGTGGCGATTAGAGAGGTTTATAAATGGTAATTCAGGATGACGTGGATGGAACCTAAGTGCAATTAGTATATAAAGATATGGAATGAACGTGACGTAGTTGTAAAGCAAAAATTATGCAACTTTGTATAATAGAATGTCTGTTCTGAGACTTTCGTCGAACAATTATTTAATTGGAAAGAGAATGTCGAGTGACATTTTTGGACAAAGTTCGCAAGGAGTAATTCACCGGAGTATGCAGTTGGCTATGAAATAAGCATCGCGTAACTGTGAACTTGCGAAACTTGTTAAAATAATCTTACATAATGGAATCTCTGTGTCGATGTTTTTTGTCAAATAACCGTTGAATTAAACTCGTTAAACCGTATGTCTATTCATAGATGTATAATGATAGAGTTTTATAGTAACGGTACGCGAGATATTACTTTATTTTCCTTCCTCTGAATGATCTCTTCTTTCGCTTCGTTATAAATGGAAAGGTTGTTGAATCTAAATCGAAGTGTTAATTTAGGCTCTTAGAACCGCGAAAGAGATTTAGAAGGAATTACGATGATTCGTTAGCAAGATAACGTTCCTTTCATCCCGCGATGAAACGGCACTTTTATAAGTTAATGTATAGTTTCTCTTTTAGGTAGATTCTTTTATTTCCTTGTTTTATGGGCGCAATGTTATCGAGCGTAATATGAAACGAAAAGCAAATTAATTCCAGTTGTCCGAATTGTACGTGCAATTTCTCTCGTTTTTTTCCTTTTTTTTTTTTTTAAATAACTTGGAAATCACTCGAGTCGAAATAAGAAATGTAAATTAACGACTTCATGGTACAAATCGTTCGATTCGATAGAAAAATATTACTCTTCCGCTATTACCGGTATTATTGGTTAGAAAACGACTATTGCATGTTACAATTCATTTTCAGTGACTTCGAGCGATATTACTTCCCGGAAGTTTCCGGCGAACGAAGATAGCCAAAGCGCACGGATCTATGGATCGCCATTACGATAACAATAAAAAGCGTTTCATTAATAATCGGAGAAAGTCGCAGTCGCACGTTTCACCATTGTTTCGCTACGGTATAGTTGGTCCCTCTAGAACCGACTTTGACTAATGGAAAACACGAACACAATTACAATTACGCCATTTTATATGCATCTAATGATAAACTTACGACATAAATAACTACTTCAATTCCCTAATTACCTTTCTTTTTCACCTGTATGTATCATTGTTACATTCAATTCACGCTTTTATGAATCCTTTTATTTACGATTTCTAATCAGATTCACGAGAGCAAGCCATTGTCTAGCACGAGCTGCATTCGAAGATTTTAATATCAGATTGGGATAAAAGTTCGTTTGCTTCCTTGAACGACTGTTTATTACAAATGAAATCGTATTGTACGCATTTTTAACCCGTTAATTGGAAAAGATGAATTAACTCGATATCCCAGATTTATTCAAACGATTTCAAAGTCGATAGCGATATGTTCCATTTTCTCGATAGTTGCCAGCTTTTAAGGTGTATCGTTCCATAAAATATTCTGCACTTTTATTTTAATCACGTTTCTTACGTTTGTTAATTAATAATAGTTGGTTATTTAACAATAATAAATATCTTAATAGGTCGAGCAAGACTTCTGAAGGGAACGTTACACCGCTTTCGTTTCTATCGGCAAAGAAAGAAAAGAAATATGGTAAATGGCGTAAGAACATGTTTCACCAAAACGCACCGTGACTACCGAAGTTTGCCATTCGATTTGCTACGAAACTCGATGAGACATTCGACGTGGTTACATAACGCGATACGTGCAAACAATACGACGATCTCGTAAAACCGTGATTTAACAGGAAGTTATAACAATGAACATCATAAAACTCACCTGTCTTATAAAAAAAAAATACACGAAAACAAATAGAACATAAGGCAAGAATAAAATACCACGTTACAACATGAAAACTAGAGGGGAAGAACACGCGAAGTAACGTTTCTCATTTCGTGCAAACCAGCGGGTGTTAAATATTATCTTGTTAAAATTCTCCTTTAATTTAATTTTCTTATCGCCTTCGTAAAATGTTGCTCGACGCGATATCAAAATGTCGAAGATATTAAAATATTACTTGCCTTAACGATTGTATCTTCTACTGGATCTAACAGGCTATTCCATTCGAACTATTAGAAATTCGAAATATTCCTTCGTAGCGATAACGCGACTCTAAATTCAACAAACCGCCATTCTAAAATGGAAAAGCATAATACACCCGTTGCCACCTGCTCTGATATTTAATAACCGGTCGAGCGACGTGTTCCCGTTTCCAAGAAATTTTTCCCAAATTTAAACTACCGGTTCTGCCGGCCTCGATTTACTCGCGGATATTTTTTCAAATTTTTCCACCAGTCGAAATTACCTGCAACGGGCAATAATCGACGAGCGCCGGCTTGATTAATTCCAGAATCCTCGTGATGCTCGGGCTGATGATGGTTCCGTGGGTTTTGAACGGGATCGGCTGTCTGGTGCTGCAGGGTCCATGGAAATTCCATGATTGGACCGATTTCGAGGGAACTCGATCACTCTCGGAGGAATGTCTGGCAGAAAATCACGACAACACTCGCACCACTACATAACTGCGCTTCGAAAGTCGCAATTGGTCGTTGGAAATCCGTGGAACCACTCCGATCTTTCCATGTTAACGAAAAATGTGCCTCGTTACGAAAAGAAGGAAGATGGATATTTATCCGAGTACTTGAGTCCTTAAATTCTTAAATTTGTTAATCTTCAGAGTTTTAACTAAATCTTTTTAATTTTTAACCAATTTTTACTCGCCACAGCGACCGGTATATCGCGCGTTCTGAGTCTGAGCACTCTCGATCGCTCACTCGAGTTCTTCGCTTGAAATGCTCGAAAGTCCGGATGAAGTTTAAAATGCACTATCGAGGAATGTTGAAGAAGTCCGTGTGATAAAATTGTCACGAACGCGTGAGAATCGTGCAGGATCGCTGGATCGATGACGTTCTCGATAACGATCGTGATGGACTGACCGGGGATGGATAGTTGGAATCGAAACAAGACGATGGTGGTACGCGGCCCTTGCTTTCTCGTGGGGAAACAAAACGGCATTATCGTGGCCCTCTTGGTATCGACGAGGGTCGTTCGTACCACCACCATGTTACCAGACGTAGTGGGGGTTTCTACGGGCGATCGGAGGGCGGCGCTTACCAGCAGCCTTCGAGACGCAAGGGGTTGTTTCGTGCAAGCCCCTCGTCCGCATGAAAATGCCCCAGAATCTCCTTGTCCTCGTAGATAGTCGTGTTGTTGTAAATTGGTTAAATTACTGGCTGGTCTTCAGGGTCTGTCCGACTATGAAACTCAACTTTTTGATTTATGCATTTGTGTTTATAGTACTTCGCCTCGAATCGTTAATAACAGAGTTAGCATTCAATTCGCTATCTATGTTGTTGTTAATAATTCATTGTTAGAATGGTATTAATTAATATCTAGCAAGAGGAAGTATTTCCGAAGAATCAAAGCGAAAGATATCTTTATCGTTTGTTTAAAGAGCAAGATTTGAAAATAATTGATCTCGGATCGTTTCATACTCTCGTATATCGTATTCAGCGTTCATAAAATTTCTTTGATACTCGCAGCACCGGCCAAACCTCATAAATATTCAAATCATATTTACTTATTTTTCTCAACGACTGTATGAAGTGTCTGAAGCAAAAACTCCTCTTCGAACGGCGCTACAAGATGCGTTCGAAGACACTGCGTTTTCCATCCAAATATCAAATTGTCTCGTGAGAAGAACGTAGTAACAATTCATAAAAATAAACGAACGATCGTGAGCGAACTATAAATAATCGGGCGAGGTGGCTTGATTATCTACAAAATCCTCGTAAATCCTATCAAACGAGACGCGCGTTGGAAAGTGGCTGTACGTTAGAAACCGCCAAATCCTCTAAGCCGGAAGATTCGGAAGGAAGGAACATCTTCATCGAACGATTAACATCGAATCATTTGCCCAAACGTTTACGATCGCTCCGATTCCACTTTGTTTCTTTATTGCGTCGTTCGACCACCATACTTGTAGCGTAATAGGGTTCTACCCCTGAACAAGGAGGGCGGTGCTTCCGCGGATCTTCGAATCAATGAGGGTAACTTTGCACGATCCCTAAAGACACCGGATTTTATGGATTTCCTAATAAAAGTCTGTTCAAGTATTGCTGTTTATTCGTAAAACTAATCATTGTACATTTCTGTATTTCGTCTTCTATTTCTCGATTTCGATATACGTCGCAGAAAATTATAACGTCTACGATTGAATATCTTTTGTAGTTGACGTTGGAACTATCAAGATTTGTGGTACTTACAATTGGTAAAAATGCGTACACGTTTTTCGACAAGTTTTTCGTGCGAATTAACGTAAGAAGATGTATCGAGATTTTCAGTATTTGCGATGATTAAAAGTACGCAGGTGCTTGTAGAGAAACGTCTGCGTATCAGCTTTTCCTTTATTTTTCAATTATCGAAGTTATGCAGCTGCTGTTATGCAAAAGGAAAAAAATAATGCAAAAATCAAATTAGTCGACTGTTATTAAGATAAAAAACGTAATTATACGGAAGCCTGCATTTCATTGATGATATCTTTAATTACATCAAATAATTATGATATTGAGGATCATTGCGACGTTAATGAGTATTAGTCACGAGAGGAAGGACATTCTAAAAATTCGTAGGATATAAATTTTGATCGTCTAAAATACGCGAATCGATAAACAGAAGGAGAAACTACGAGAAGGTATCGCAAGAGGGTAATGGAGCAGCACGAATTGCCATTGTAAATTCTAACTTTGTTTCATTCGAAAATCATTTCGCAGTAATGATAGGTACTTCTAAGTTATCACTATTTCATAAACTATAGATAAGAACAGCGTAGTATCTATGTAAAACGAATGAAGCAAGATAGAAGGTTGGCAGTTTCATTAATAATTACGCGTTTTGATCAGAAATTCTAAGTTATAAGATCAATAAACTTATTAACAGTTTGGAATAATATTAGATTAATATTGATAGATCGGGATTTTTTAATTTGCGAAACAAAATTATGGGATCGTACAAATTTTTACGTCTACCACGTACCAGTGGAATGAAAACTATGAATCATCTGCCGTTAAAGTGTCAAGAAGAATTCACCGAGTTATTAATCGACGTAAGTATGAAACATCAGCTTCTTAAAAAATCGCTTAAATGGACTTACGCTTTGAAGTGAAACAGAATTTTAAGCGATTTCTAAGATGATCTTAAACACGCTTATAACTTTTTATACTGCGTGCGTATCGGAAAACGACGTTATCGTCGTTGACGATGATAAAATCAAACTATCGATTAACTGTGAAAAACGTCTAAAATGAATCGTATTATGTAAATTATTCAGCCAAGGTTTAATTCTTTATGCGAAAATAAACGAGCACGAAGTAAATCGTAAAAATTTAACGTTAAAAAGATTAGCATGTTAATGTTGGAAAAATACTATAAAATAGGATATAAAGAAATTTTATTAATTTCTCGAAGACAAAGAGCCATCCGTTCAAGTCCATTTGGGAATTTCATGTACGCTCGATATATCGTTCTCTGGTTTTGCAGGCGCTTTTTTTATTCGCCTTTGGTTATCGAGGAACAAGCTTCCTTCACAGGACTGAATTTCGAAACGGGACGAGCGGCATCGATTACCAATTATGGTCGCTAATGACCAGCATTTAGAGATATCCGCAGTGCACGAACGAGAATAACTCGACGACACGAAACTCACGAATAAATTCGTAGCATCCTTCTTCGTTCGAAATCTCACGAATCTGGGAATCGCGGAAGTGGCGCATTACACGTTATTTACAGCCAACAAGATCTTAATTACGTTACGTTGAATAAGTTGAAAGAAAGATTGGGAAGGACGAGCGTGAACAATTTGAATTTCTATAAATTTTATAGAAATATTTTTATTAATTTATATTATGTATATTTTCTAATGCTTCTTCTTTTTCATAGAAAGACTTCTATGACAGACAATTTCTCTTTCGGTAAAAATTAAGATCGAAATAATTAAGGGAACGTTGAATATTGCGAGGAGAAACGGAACGAGAACCTTTTTGTAATCGATCGTTAAAAATCCAATTGAATTTCGTCAAGGATTTTTTAGGTAATTTCGAAACACTTAGTATCCTGTTGATGCAATTTGGAGAAAAAGGACAAGAAATCGCGAACAAGATCGTTACTTTCATCTTCCGACGTGGATAAAATGTTGACGGAATTTTACTCGAGACTATTTCGACTCATTAAAATTTCGTTCCAGAGAAACTGACATTGTAACGAACGAATTCACACATTTCGTTGTTCGCGTTACGACGCAATCTGCCTCAACGCTTATTATTGACGCCAATTACAACGTAATGTATAAATAAACGAATCCTTAAAGTTCTCAAGATACGTAAAAAACACGCTTGGTTAAACAAATTCTGTTAATCTCCACCCTGGAATTTTTCATTACGTTTATGTCACTGAAAATGTAACTGAGAAAATATAAATGAGATTTGATATCAATAGGGTGACAAAGAATTGGGCCCCGGACTATATCTGAACTTCAGGATCAAAGCGTATTAAGTGCACTTTTGACAATACTCATATTTTACATTTCATTCTGCTCGATGGAAAACATTCTTTTGGTTCTGAGTTTATATCTTGTAACAAGGTTACTGCAACTTTGATTTGCTCTTCTCTAAGGTTTAGAAAATGTGACTTAACACTAGAACTATCATACCAATCAAATTGACTGGTTTTACAATTTTATCTTAAAATTCATACTTCATATTCATGTTCATATATTTTTTCTCCGCAATGATGTAATGACTTTCGCAACGATAACTAAAAGAATAATATAATGAATTTTATTTTGTTTTTTACATATTCAAACTGAAAATAATTTTGCATCAAGGCTACTTATACCAATACCAGTCAAAATGACTGATACTTGTTAAAGTGTAAAAGGGTTCTGCAATCTGTTTATCGAACCCCGATTAACCAGTTTCCTCGTTTTCTACAACTTGCCACACGTTTTTCAAATTTTTACCGCGTATCATTCGATATGACGATATCAGTTATCAGGAAAATTCCGAATCGATCGCTAGATCGCTAGATGCTAACGCTAGAGGTATCACAGCAGTCAAAATGACTGTTTCTACAATTTTATAAACGTAATTTAAGGATCGTAGTCGCAGATGGATTAATAATACGAAAAATATACTACATGACATGGAATTGCTTCTGTAAGGAAGTAATAAATCAATAAATATAAAAATATTCTATTATTAGGTATTTTTTAAAGACCAGTCATTTTCACTGGTTTTGGTAGAAATAGCTTCGTGTTAACTATCGGTAGTTCTAGCGTTAAATTATAAATAATAATGTTCGAAACAGATGGAAGATGAAAAATCTGTTTCCTTCAAAGTGCACACTTTTCAAGAATATTTGCAGACGTCAACCATACGGAGCAAGTCTCAACAAAACAACATTTCATTATCTCCAAAGACAATCCTGCTCGTTTTTTAAAATAAACTAGCAATATTTTGAAAAAAGACTACACGCAGTCTACATATTTTTAACGAATACAAACGTAAGAACTCTTGACAGTTTTAAAGTCGACTCGTATTGATATTATACCATGCTACTCGTATTAAAAGTAACTTTTTCCAGGACCGCCTACGTATCTTCAATAATTGGATAGAAAAAAAAGAGAAGCTGACTATATCGCTGCTTGGCATCAACTGAACATAGTGGTGCAACTGAAAAAATGTAAATTTTAGAGGAGAGGCTTTTTAACATTTACAGAAAGATGTTCGTGAGTCGTTTCAACGAGGTCGCGAGGCTGACCTGACTCGGCATATGCCACTGTTCGCGAAAACGATACAGCCTTTCGCTTATAGCGTCAAGAACAACCGAAGATGAACAAGTGTCGTAAAACTAAGGCCAGGTCGATAGCGGCGTAAGTAATAATTTTGCCCTCTGACGGAATTTGCACAACTGATGGAATTATAAATACATCGTTTCACTTGCTAAAAATGGAAATCGATGACAGCAAATTCGACGTTGTTCGAGCTGTGCCGTTATCTGTGCGTCGGCGATGTGATCCCAAAATCGAAAGGGTACGAGACTAGTACGTGGCTCGTACGAATGTTAAAAAAGAAAGGAAGAGAAAGAACGGTGGTGACGTGTCTCGGGAAATAAAGGTGTCCAGAGCGTCGAATTGCCTCCCGTGGAATTCTTTTGGTAACCACCTGCTGTTGGCTGAGTCGCGTGCGTGTAGCCACGGGTGCGTGTAATCGCACGCATTAAGTGGCCGCGTGTGTTCCATCAACCCCTGCGCTTCTATTACCGTTACGGACGAGCGAGCAGGCCGGCGATCATTCCCAGGCGCGCTTCGAAATTCTTACCTCGTAGAAACGCAGCCAACCCGATAATATGTAAATGTTTGCTCCCGGTTAAATAGCCCACCCATCCGCGACCCCTGATTACGCGAACCACCGTTTGTTTCCCGTATCGTTCCCATCGAACACGCCAGATTTCCTCGTTCTCCTCACTCGTCACGACTTTGCATAATTCTTGCATGATCGAACTATGTAAAATAAACCACAGCTTAGCGAGTTTTCCCAATTTTGGCTGTCCGAACGTAAAGTTGATACGAACTTAATCCGAACGTAAGAGAACGCTTTCAGTCAATTTTAAACATCGAGCGGATTACGTCGAAAGGACATTACGTTTTCAGGGAACTACGTAATTACGTTGAGCGAATAGGAGGGAAGGTTTACGAGTCAACGATTGCTATTTATTCGCGATCTGATAAAACGCGTATGGATATTTTTGAAGGAAATTTGATAAACAGGTAATTAAAGGAGCGGAGCTCGAGCAGAAAATTATCTCATCCGCTGAATGCTACGAGAAATTTTAATATTTCGTGCGTTTCGTATATTTTTCTATGTTGCTTGCATTCCGCGCGTTTTTGCAACTTTAAACTTCCTATAAACGCGCATAAACACGGTCATAAGCGCGCGAACGCACATAAGCGTGGTTTGCTGATAGCCGTGACGTGTGATTATTTTTCTACGTGGATTTATATTGTGTTCCGTGCGAAGGATACGTTTAGTCCCTGATCTAAAATTGAAATTTTAGGCAATTCATTTTCGAACTTGTTGAGAAGCAAAATTTATACCACGATACGAATAACGACAGCTACGAGTTAAAGCGAATGAAGTTACGTTTTTCCTGTTACCGGCGGAAAGAGGATGCGAACGTTAAAAGATCGAACAGTGACGCGAAGAATCTTACAATGCCAGAAAGTCTGTGACTGTGAATCGAGTAATTCAGATGATGGATCAACGCTCTAATTGCCAGGCGTAAAAAAAGAACGGCGGATGTTTCAATCGTAGATTAACAGGTCCCGTTTCGCTTCAGCAAAAACGTCGCGTATTCTTTCTTCTTTTTTTCTTGTCCCTCCAATGTAGTTCGCTACGAATCGATACGCGGAGTCGAGAACGGCTTATGTCAGTAATCCGTGTTCACGTGCTTCGGTATTATGATAATAAACAGTGAGTAACCGTTGATCAACCTTCCATTACACATGCGACGCTGCAACCGCTACGCAAGAAAGCAAATGGACAAAAAATATTGTGCAACCGAGTAAGAGACACTCGTTTCGTCCAATAACGAACTATCGAATCGTGGGATTTAAAAGGAGGGGAAAAATGATTAGGGAAATGAATAGACGATCCTATTTAGATTAATAGGATTCCACGTTTCCATGATTTCTATTTGAGAATAATAAAATGAGATATGTACGTATATACATTTCATAGCATAGTGATTCCTTCAAGTTATTTATTAATATCGTTAACTCGTCGTAGACATAGCAATTTTTCTATGTGGACATCTCCTATCTTTTGCTTCCTATCGTTTCATTTTTCTTAGTAATGAATTACACGTGCCTTTGCAGGAACTAAAGCAGCTCGATTATCGGAATAGTATAGCGTTTTTTTTTTTTTTTTTTTTTTTTTTTTTTTTTTTTTTTTTTTTTTTTTTTTTTTTTTTTTTTTTTTTTTTTTTTTTTTTGGTTCGCGTACTTTAAATGTCTTTATTATACGGAGTATTATTAGAATTATACTATTTGTGTGTCATATATGAAACGATTGAAATATCCGGATGATAAATTATTTACTTAGAAAAACTAAAACAAGTGTAACGAAAATGGGTTTATATTAATGTTGATATTCACTATGACAGAAGTTTCTGTTTCTACGTAAAAGATAAATCAGGTAAAATTTGTGTAAAGTCTATAAATCTACGGTATTTCGAATAAAATGAAAGACATTAATTAGACGATAGAATATGTAATTGGAATATAATAAAACTTCTCTAAAATTAATAAACCAGCAGAATTTAAAATCATAGAAGATCTATGTTCCGCGTGGCAAACGGAGTGGCGGGCTTTCGTTGAACCGCCGTATTGATGCAATTTGCAGTTGTTTTCGGTTTTCCCAAGTTTCCTCACGCTGATCTCATTGTTCGAGCCTTTATCGCCACTTTATCGGGATTAGCAACAATCCTGATGTTGATTATGCTCGACTCGTTAAGACATGGTCTGAAAATTCGCGCGCACGCGTTCCTTTATCGTCGATTGTAACGCAACGCGCGTTATCGTACGCGAATCGAGCGACCCGCGTCTGTTTTCGTACAGTACAGCAAAGTATGAGCGACGTAAAAGAAAATCAACGAATCTTTTCACGATGCCTTATCGATCATAGGACTAGATTCGGTTTGCTATGCAACGAGTTTCATTCTACGCCATCGTCGAGTCGTCCGAGTTGCACAATAGTTTGGCTCATGACATGTATCGCTGGAATTAGCAGCTCAATTAAAATAACTGGTGCGAGAATTTTTCTTTTGGTAATTACAAAGTACCAGGTCGTCCGAGAAGTTTCTTTCGTTTTATAAGGAAATTACAGATGCACAGCATTCTCTGTTTTATATTATTTTATTGAATGATCATAATAATAGAGATAGAACAAAATCGATCATACGTAATTCAATAAAATTATAATATGAGACTCGACCATCTTGATCATGATCGTAATATGCGTGCGTATACATATATACATATACATAGATGAATTGTTATTCTCTATGTTACGCGATAAAGATTATTACGTAGCGATTTTCGTTTATTTGTTTACTTTTATTTTTTGTGAAAGTTTAATGTCGTGTTAAATGCGCATGGTTATTAGCGAAGTCTTTGGGATTTTTATTTTTGATGGTAAATATTTCAGGGAGTTTTCAAAAATACACGATATGTATGGTACATTGGTTGGAACAACGGTTTGGACGATCCGTCGGCAAAGAAAAATCGCACTCTGTCCTCGCTTCGTGACGCTTCGAGAGCATCCAAGCCGTGACCTTAACTAACTGGAATTAGTGTGGCAACGAGAAAATTATCACGGTCGTTTAGCAATCATCCTACACGATCGTTCGAGTTAATGCGAAAGCCGCGTACGCGAAAATTAAATTCTCAAATGAAATGCAGTTATTGTAATTGATACGCCGCTGGCGCGTCTCGCCTCTTCGTCGCTTTTCTTCTTTCTTGCAATAAATAAAGTTACGCAATGTAAAAATAAAAGAATTTCCTCGGAAAAAACACCGATAAATCATCGTTTATTTACTTCGAGATATCGTGCAAACAATTTAATTCAAATGCTAGTAACTCGAAGATAATAACAAATATCTTCTTTCCCTGAATTAACGTGGAATTAACAAAGTTTTCCATCTCGAGCGATCACTCGTGACGCGACGTTCGATGTTTCATGATGCCAACAATGAGAGATCATTAACCGCCTATTTATTTTAAGACATTGCATTATCTTTAGAAAAAAGCGTAATACCAAGCAACGAAATTGCTCAACTATGTTTTGGTGTATTTATATTTTCGTTGAACCGAGTGCGATCTCTCACAATCATGAAAATAAAAAATTCGACAACTTATGAACTTGTCGCGATCTCTGAAACTATAGTACAAACTATATCCTCCACCCTTTCACTGAATAGTTTCTCCACTAGCGATACGTACGACACATCGATCGGGTACCAAACAATCTCGCTGTTGCACTTGAAAGTGTTGAGAAGATATTTAGCAACACGACACCGGCGTTAAATGCACACAATCACGTTCATAAGACACCGGACAGTTGGTAATGTTGAACACGATATTTATTAACGTAGGTTTGTAATAACGGTTTAAAAACATCGACTAATCAACCAGTATTTAAATACCTACACGCGTTAAATCAAACGTTCCAAGTATCCTTCAACAAAAATAGAAACCGAGCGGAAGGAAATTCAAGGACGAAATTTCGTTCCAGAAGGATTCTGGAAGATTAATTCCCGGTAATTGCCTGTAGATAGAATATTTCTTATAGAAGGAAAATTTGATCTATGACGTTACACGCGTCGTACCGATGGCAACGAGCTATTGTCTATGGTCGACGACAAGCGTTAACTCGTAGTAGCAAATTCTCCTTCTTCGTTCATTAGTTTTCATTAGAATTATTCTTTTTTCTTTCGTTTACCAAGATATCGTAGTTATATTCTTCGACTACCTTGTTCGACTAAATTAACTTTCATTCGTTTCGATATCAAAACAGTATACAAGTTGTAGCGATAGTTCATTTAAAATAAGTTCATTTGCTCAAGATCAAACATCTTTTTTCTCTGTTATTGCTGTTGCTTCATTTTCGATTAGTTTTCTATCGATAGCGAATTCTTTTACGAACGTTTTAAAATAAACAGCGTTATTTTTCAGTGTCAGACAACGCTGGCGTGTGGACATGGCGTGGTCGAACATGCGATCAGAGATTTTTCCTCTTTTTTATTACGAGACAAGCATGAATTCCCTATGGTACAACGATAACCGTATTATCGTGTTCGAACGTTTGACGTCCACGTGCACGTGTCTATCATCGCTTCGTGTCTAAAACGAACTCTGCGATCGGCAGTTGTAATCGTGGCAAAAGGACTGCAAGAAACAGTGCCTTTATTTCTCTTGGAAAAATAGAAAAGAAAAGAAATTCTATTAATCGCAGCTGCGATCTTCGTTTATGCAATTGTTTTGTCGGAGGACGAAAATAAATAAATGTTATGAAAACTTGAAAGAGTTGATTCGACATTACAATTTTTTGAGAAAATAACTCTCGATTTCTTCTATGATGAAAACAGTATTATTGGATTGGCAATTAAGTGATTACCATTTAATGACAAAATCCGTGATCACTTAGTTGCCAACCCAATGATTTAAGAAAATGTAGCCTATGATTATCTAATAAGATACGTAATGAACGTGGAAATAAAGATATTCTGTGTCTTGTAATAAATAATAATAAATCTTATAATAATAAGAATAATACAGATTCTTCGATCTCGATGAAATCGGTGATAATTTGTTGAAAAAGAAAATCGAGAAATATTTGATACGCGACTGGCATAGCGTACAGTCAGTTTTTTCTCCGTTGAAGAGATGTGAAGTTTCCGAAAGGATAGAACATGGAAGACAAACACAGCGTGGCGCATAGATAATGGAATTGCAAATGATAAAAATACACTGATCTACAGAACGCGTTGTCGTCAAAGCGTGAACGGTATATAGAAATGGCTGTATCGATAGGGAAGCACGTAACAAATTACAAAAATAATTAAATTATTAAAACCGATAACGAACTGTTTGCCTTAACGATACATACGATCTTTTACGTTCGCGTTGATTAAAAAATCTCTATATATCGTGCAGGATATTTTGACGAAATTATTGAAACCTCGTTGCACGATTAAAACGAGATACTAAATAAACCATTGATATCGGTGTAATTCGAACGAAGAATAACGTATGCGTAAAAATTCAGCTGATTCCGGTTAAACACGTTATTTGCAAGAGTTATTTAAAACGATGTGTTACTTTATTCCAGCATTATATATTGACTTTTAAATACAATCGTGTTACCTCGTTCGATATAATAGAAACATCATTGAAAGCAACGAGTCTCCGCGATAATGGAATAACGAGCGAGTCAATTAAAAACCCGTGGCGGTTATTTCGTATGAGCACACAATGATGCCATTCTCACATTTCAATTCGATAATTAGATTCATCGCATTTACCTTTCATACATGCGTCGTGTATCAGAGATTCTCCTAGGCTATGCTTGCGCTGCTCGCTCGAGGTGAATTTAAAATACAACCACGAGTTTTAAACATTGTACGCTCGTTAAGTATGCTCGTTAGTGTTCGAAAGGAAGGAACAATGAGCTTGTTTCAAGCTCATTGCGCGAAATCGCCGTTATAATAGTACGGGCCACGATATACGTACACCGAGGTCGTAAAATCTGTCGGTAGCCAAAGTTTATGTTTCGACCGTCTGGATAAAAGAAATGAATAGCGACGCTGGCGTACGGAAATTGTCTTAATTGTCTAAACGGAAATTCTTAGCTACAGAGATATTCGCAATATAGGCAACTTATGGTTTAATCGGTTGTTTGATATAATATAAGATAAAAGTTTGCATAGAACAGATCGAAATAAAAATTAATATTCCTACCTCGTCTTCGATATTTTCTACATTTTCATAATTACAAGGATTGTATAAGTTTTTGCATAAATTTCCCATAAACGCATAATCATCCACGATCTAATAATAAAACATCATTTATGCGGAACGCCAGAGGAAGATAGAATCCCCACGGAACTTGAGATGAACATTTTAATGTACAACAAAACAAATCAATATATGTTGATCTTCAAATTTACTCGTTACTCTGTTAAGCTGAAATATTTTCTTTTATCCTAGAACCTTAAGACGTTTGTCCGTGTTGTTACTCGATGATTTCATTCATGACCTCGCTATATCTTCTTCCATATCGTATATATTTATCCGCGCTTTATTTAACTCTCCTTATTACCAATGGAATATCAAAACGTTATCGTGATTCAAGCGTGAAATTTATTAAATTTTAACAACGAATCGCGTAACGTTTATTTCCATATTCTCAGCCGTATCCATGCCATCGCATCCGCAGTTTGAAACAGTAAATCACGGAACGATTAGAAACGTCGTTTAATATCAACAGGAACGTGAAAAGTGGAAACGAAACAACGTCGTTCGACGCGTTTCGTCGTCGACAAAATTCTGGTGAAAACACGTAGTCGACTTGAGCACGATGAATTATCGTCGTCATTATCATTGTCGTCAATGCCATTGCGATTGTCGAGCGTATCTGCATTGACTCGATGGTCAATAATTTTATTCTCGAGGAGCAGCTCCACTCGCATTCTTCCTCGTTTCGTCGATGTGATTCTCGAAGAAGCTTCGAAAAGTTGTAAAGATACGCCGCACATACAGACACAGGTACGTGGAAAACGCATCGTCGTTGTTCGTTGCGAGGAAAGTTTCCTGATATTTTAAATCAACGTACTTTAGTAATCTTCTTCTTTGCGTCAATGTTGCGACAATTTAGATAAGTATCGGAATTATGGAATTACAAAGTGATCTTTCCCTGAGAATTCTGTGTTTGGTCGAGATTAACTGGATTTAAATGGAACGAATTTTTAAATAGAAAATTTACTTTACTTTATTTTTAACAATGTTTCGCCGTTTCCCCCCGACGACCTCTGTCTTCGTTGGCGACTCTTATACTTTTCGAGCAATTGAATTAAATATTTAATTTTGACGGACCTTTGATAGTTTTACCAAGTTTACGAACTTTAAGAATTTGTTAACGATGTTCCAATTTCCTATCAATTTTTTAGAAGCTCTATAAAACTATTGCAAGAATCTAGCAAAGAATCTCTTGAGTTTCAAAAATTGCTTATAAATTTTTATAATTTTCTACGGATTTCACAAGAGCTTGGAACAATTTTCGGACGATAAATCTTAGACAATACAACTTTACAGATATAATAGAAATATAAAACACCGTGTATACGTAGTAACGTAAATTAATAGGAAAAAGGTGAGACACGGGAACCCCGTGGGTCACCTGCAAAACGGGTTACGAAAACCGCCAAGAGTGCGTCGTAAAAACTAATCCAAGCCGTTCCATTTCTATACTATTCATTTATTCGTTGGTTATCGGTGAGAACATCGGTTCGATCTGGCTGGAAAAATCGGTGAGCTAACTCTCGTAGGTTAGCTCGAACAAGCACGGTAAATAAACGTCGGAGCCCAGAACAACTGTGAAGAAAAAACGATGGAATTTGCGCTGACAGAAAATTTGTACGATCGCTACGTAACTTCCTCTTACGCGTATACTATCGATCCATGCGTGTATCGCGAATCGAATGTCCGTGATTGGACATTCGAGACGGCGGATTATTTAATTTGTATCGACGACTGTTCAATGAAACGCACCTATGCACCTTTCACCGGGCGAGACACGTGTCTTAACGCTTGCAACTATTTCAACAGTTTGTTCATCTTCGAATTAGAAAGATACTGGTAATTTGACTATGAAATTATGGATAAATTAGAAATCTATTAGAAATTTATTTGAAATTTCTAATTCAATGTTTCCCTTTAAAGTTTCTTACGATCGATTCTAAACAAGTTCAACGACCTTGTTTAACGATGTGAAAGCAATTTTATTAGTTGCAATGTACCTTGATACGATAATTATTGTTTTAGATAAATAAATTACAAGTTTTTATAGAAAATCAGTTAAAGATACAATAACGTGTCTTGCTTGCTAGAAAGAGATTAGAAGAAAACCGTGCAGATGTACCAGCGAGCAACTTGTATTTCACATTTATCCCGACTGAGCAAGGAATATCGCAATGATCTGATTAACTAAAACCGACTCAGTCTTGGTTAATTCGATTATCGATTAAGAATGGAAGATCAACGATACGATTAACTAAAAGACTCGATAATCTACAAACAAATGAATTTAAATGTGAGGCAAGGGCTGCTGGGAATATGGCTGGAAATTATTATTCCAACACGTTATATCGCTTAATTTCCCGAATGTTCTCGTGAAAAGACTGTAAATTATCTTCAGGAAAATAAAGAAAAAAGGAGAAGGAAACAAATGTTATGTTTTAGAGGTTGTAGTGATTTCGTACAGGTTTAAAAGTTCCTGTTGTATGTTGTTACAACGCGACGATAATTTCTGGGAGAAGATTCGTTTCATTTTATATTTAGAATTTAATTCTTCCCCGAATTCTAAACAAACGATAATCCCGAAGTTTAAACAGTAATAGTGCTGCAGTTATATAGTAGAACATTTAATATGCGATAACAAAATCGGCAATCGCAATTGTTGAGTTTAAATTTGGAAACTATTTCGTTTCACTTCGTACACTTCAAATTCTACGCTAAAAATATAAATATAAATAGGTTGCTCTTTAAACGCAGATTGCCAAGGAAAAGATCGACGTTTTTCAGATCAGTTCGTACGCTCCAACTGACGATCGTAGCGAATTATCGTCAGCTAATAACGGTATATTTCACTGGCATATGCGACGAACGCGGGAAGCGGAACGCGTGCCATTTTTTAAATATCCTCTAATCGAGCCGATTTGCATGTGCAAGCTGAATCGAATCGCGGCCTGACTTTTGCTCGCGTTATTATCGCCTATTCGAGTCGAAATGGTGACGACGATGACTAATGAAAAGCAGCTTATGATTCGTGGCGGTCGCGATTTAAGTATAGCCATGACGACATTTC
The DNA here is from genome assembly GCF_014825855.1 of Bombus pyrosoma. Taxonomy (NCBI): domain Eukaryota; kingdom Metazoa; phylum Arthropoda; class Insecta; order Hymenoptera; family Apidae; genus Bombus; species Bombus pyrosoma. Next base: position 7,488,174 of record NC_057781.1, on the reverse strand, counting down.
GAGTTCGAGAAATTAATGGAGCAATTCTAGTTCTCGATGTGACGAACTGCCTGCGCTTAATTAAACGCCGATAGTGTCGTTAATCCATTAAGATATAGCATGATCCTTCTCTTTTTACCAACTTCATTTTTCCTAATAAATATTAGGAAAAATAGCCATATAATAACGTTTGAATATCATTTTGAATTCTATGATATTGAAAGATCGTTCGCAAAAAGTAGCAATTAATTAACTATTCGCCTTTCAACCTTCTTTCAGTGTTCATTTACGATTCGTTCGACCCCATTCCTAATCGTTCACGATACTCACGATCACCGAGCAGAGTATTGTGCCGCGAATACCTCCATAAGATACTGAAACACAATCGACGTGGAAAGAATTTTTTCTTTGATACCACTATGAAGAAGAAATCGCTTGGATCGTGTAGTCGAGCGTGTTCGCGTGCGCCTATGCACTTAGCCTAAACGCCTGACCTGATCCACGCATCATTCATCCGTGACGTACACTGTCTGCGGACATAAACGTTACTGGCGAAGCAATAAATATGGTAATACGTTTAACGTGGGCGTGTACACGTAATATAATATGTGTATACTCGCGTAGAAAAGCTGTCTCTCGCACGCATCTACGAACGTTTATCCGTATGCGTTTGTAAGCGTTTGCGATGGTGCGCGCGTGTGTAGGAGAGTGCAACCTAGTTTATAACGCGACACAGTTATCCGGCTTTTAAAGAATCCGATGTTATGTAAAAATCCTGATCACGTAACGAAAATCGCTCGTGAAAATCGTCGACGATGGACGTAACTATAGTTGCTGGTCATTTTCATCATCAGCGGGATAAGAATCACTCGTTAAAAAATACAATTAAACGGATAATAATAAAATGCTATTGAATTAAGTATCGTCCATGTCCAATTTACGGCAGGAAAATCCGAATTATACAGTGTGAAACGATCAAATTCATAGGTTTAGCTGGACAATGATCGACGTACGAAAAGGATTCTATGCAAACTCGAAAGAAAACGAATCATGTAAACGAGCAGATTTGTATTCTGATCGATTTTCCTGTTCTTATCTCGTTCGTGGGAAAAAAAACGTAATTTGTCCATTTAATCTTTCGGTTAACTCTCATACGATTAGTTTTATTTATTCGGGAAACAAAGACTCGAGAAAAATTCACTGGCGTCGAAACAAAAAATTCCTTCTCTTCGCAAACGTACGAATTAAGAAAATTGTGATTTACGATGAATATTCTGTAACAGGCGATCCATAAACATAAGTATGTACAAATCAACGTGTCACGAAGAAGAAGCGAAATAAGAAGGAGGGACCAATAAACGAGGGAGAGGCAAGGTAGGCGATTTAGCGTGACCCAAGCAGAAGACACGGCAACGAGACATCAAGAGAAACAACCGAGGCCATGTTTCTTCCGTAATGGATACGTTCCACGGTTTTCTACCTCGGCATTCAATACGCGTTAAATCGTGGCCGGGCAAACAATCGTTCGGGACCGTTTATCTTGCGATTCACGGACAATAATCGTCCTCGGGGCACGATCCAACTTCTTTCGATCGAGTTCCTCGATGTTTAGCCTCCTTCGAGATACGTTTTCGCAATTCCTTTCATTTTCAATCGAATTTATTTACGAACGAATTGCTTTATCCACGTTAATTTCTTTCTTTTTTCCTTCTTCCAATTAAGTTCGAACTTTTGCGAAAAGAACGACTGAAAATGGTTGATCCCGTGAATTTCTACGCGTGTTAGGTTGCATTTAAATAATTGGATAACCCAAGTATTCGGATATTTGACGATCGTATTTCACCAGCTATCGTGAAGCTTATTCGTTGAACCTACATTTATAACGTCTTTGATTCTCGATTGAATTTATCGAACAGATCTCATTGCCACACAACGCGTCAAACACGTGGAATTTTTTCAATAGCATAGAATTTTGTACGCGTTAATTGCATTTAGATTGTCGAAGAACGAATTCCAGTGTATTAACTCCGTCTTATCTCTTCAATATGCTCTCGCAGTTTCTTTAACCTTTCCGGATAAATTCCTCGTTAGAATCCTTTTCTTTCTCTCCACTCGTTAACAGCCGATCACGCGAAATTCTACGCACGTCCACCACATTTGAATGGCCGAAGAAGCGAAGTATTTTAAACTTTACCTTCCCTCGTGTTTTCCTTAAATCGTGTACTTTCGTACACTCTTTTCTTCTTCTTCTTCTTCTTCTTCTCCTTCTTTCCATAGAATTTATCACCAAGATCCGTTTCCTTCTGTCCACTCGTTAATTTTATATCTTTGTGAAGACAGAGACGGAAGATGGCCGATCACGTGCAATTCTATGCACGTTCGTTGCACTCGGATCCTTGGAGAATCGCAGTATTTAAGTGTTAACCTTCCATCGGTCTTTTTTTTCCTAAATCGTATTCCGTTGAACGATCACGATATTCGACGATCGTTCTCCCTCTTGGTTGCACAGGATGATTTAGTGGCGGGTAAAAATAGAAGTTACGAATCGGGTAGCTGTCGAGGAAGGAAATTTGATGGACGTGTTTACCAGCAACGTAGCTTCGATTCGTCACGATATTTATTAACGAATTAGATTGATACAACTGTACGATGTTTACGAGATACTCGTACGCGTTTTATTAAACTGCTATTTTTATTTATCATAGTACTATTTATCCTTATCGATCGTCTTTACGATATCAATTTATTCGTAGTTTTATTAGAAAGGGAATTTCAAGACAAAATATAAAAGAGAAATATAGTACGCTATAATGTAAGATAAAATATATTTGGCAAAAGTCCAGTACCTCTTTTGATGGGAAAGAGCAAGTTGTTCTTGCCAGATTTAGGATTCGACGCGCTAAACTGACACGCTCTCATCTTATAATTAAAAACCAGCCGAACAAGTGCAATCGCTGTAACTGTATTCTGTCTGCCAAACATTCTGTTAATCGTAGTAACGTTTCTTGCGAAAATCTTCATATTTCTCAAAGATGTTAGTTCGTATCACCAAGTACGATGTAGGCTATCGCCTTGGTTCACACATACGCTGTATCATATTAATTTCAGTTTAGATTAATTGTACGGTAATTGTACCTTATATGATATAGGATAGAAATTATTGAAATTACTATTACTCAAGTTTGCATAACATAATTTATTCTACTTCGTACTTCAATTTTTTCTATCTTTTTGTTACGTAATTTCTCAATCGCGCACGCTAATGATCATAAAAGATGTTTGACGCGACCACTAATAAAATAGCTAGCAACAATAATAGCACAGCACAAGCGATATAACGCAATTGCTCGTATTTCATTTACCCTTGTTATTCCTACGGTATTTAATACAATAATTCGTTTCTCGGTGAGTAAATTAACAGGATGTGATAAAAGAAAAAATATTACAGACGTCTCATACGAGTTTTAATTTTCTTGGCGTATTGATCGAGTCTTTTTACAAAATAAATATCAGTCGCTTTTAAGTACGTAAATTGCCTCCTTTCATAAACGAACCTTGACATATCCAGTTCATTAAGGTTTCCAGAACACCATAATTACAGAGTCAACTTTCTAACAAATGGCAGACAATCCTCGTCAAAAGTAAAATCCACAAAGTAACGTCTCGTGCATCCGATTCCCATGCATCTGTTTTCCATCGAACACCTTCGAACAACAACGACATCGTCGCAACTACAATTTGTTCCAACTACGATGTAGAGAACTCTGCGCGATCGTAGTCACCTTGCAACAGCGCGAAGGAACGAATGATCGATGCGTTCCTCTCATAGTTGAAGCGTAGAAAAGTCGCCTGATTCCCACACTGATACGCTCGAGCTGAACTTTACCTCGTGGAATCCTGGTGTCCCGGCTTTCACCGGTTGCGTCACTTTTACGATGATACAAATCCAAGCCGGTGTACTCTGTAGACCGACGCTAATGCCAATACCAGCGTAAGGAAACTGCATCGAATTTATCCACTTAAGAAGAGGCTGGCGGCTATAGAGAACTCGGTTCGAGAAACCCACGCCTCCGCGTGCATGCAAATCTCTTTTTCTCGTTGGCCGAGTGCTCTCTCAAGGCTCTGCCCGTTGTACCATAGCGTATAAAGCCTGATTCATACCGACGCGCCATCCTTGCCGATCTTTTTACGTAATTATTTATTTCCAGTTATATGTTCCACGATGTATGGTATAATATAAACAGCTACTTGGCACACGTGCTCCGGCTACAACGTTCCGGAAACGATTCCTGATCCTCTTGCGTTTGATCGATAACCCGGATATCGTTGAGAGCCGATTGTCTTCTTGATTCTGTGGCACGGTGACTTTGACGACTTTGTGTCGTGGAACTGGCGAGAATACGCGAGGTGACCTATGGTGCTCTTCCGTCACAATTATTATTTACTTACCATAAACGTCACGATCTACGTAAACGTAATAGTAAGTAGCGAGACGAGATTCGGGATCTTGTGCGTTGGCTGCGAAATTCTGGAAAGAGTTCCGTTTGTCGATTCTCTTGTATTCGATCGATGACCCGGATCTCGTCCAGGGCGAATAATTGTCTTCTTCGCATTCCACGCATGTCAAATAATATTATTTCCGTGGATACGGAAGGCTTTCCAAGTTTGTTTGGAATTTTTACAGACATCGAAATCGCTGCGCGCAAAGGATCCTCAAAGTTTTAGAAAGAGTCGAGACGATCCGTTACGATAGATCGATTCAAATTAAAATTCTGAGCGTAGACTATGTACGTAAACCTTCCTGCTTATTAGGAATATTGAGATTGAAAGAAAAGTTGGTACCATGACGCGTGTGTGAGTTGAGTCGCCACGATAAATCGCAAGGGCCGCTAAACGGTTGCGTAAAATTGTTTACACTCGTTCCGAGATATCTTTGCGCGAATATCATAGTTGCCTGCTTATTGTCGATCAATTGCGTAGAACGACGTCCGTGTGAATAAGAAGATTGACATCGCAAGTGTAGGTCGGGCTTAACGCAGTGAAACTATCTCGAGGATAACGCGTCGTCACAACGGCAGAACATTGCGCCCACGTGAAATACCAACGCGTCACGTGAGCTAACGCGACAAACTAACAATTGTGAGATCGATCCTTGGAATCGATGGTCGAGAAATATTTGATCGCCATCGAAATCAGATGATAATTGCGCGTACGCGAAGCACGGAACTGTTGCTCGGTTTGACGAACACGACGATCCAAATTATAACGCTTAAATAAATCTTTTCAGAGAGATTGTTAAAATATTTCTACGATTTTTCTCGTACTTTTAAGACTTTTAAGACGCTTGATATATGTTTATTTGTCATTAGACACAAAAATATATTTTATACAAATTTACAGTATACTCGCATATACATACGCATTGTTACATTATATTATCACGTATGCACTATATCGCGATGTTTATTGAATATTTAATTTCAAGATTATCTAGCAACCGGACAAAACATTTGCTCGTAATTATTCTGCCCATTACGTAACTAGGAAGCGACTCGTACAAATATTTTGATATTTAGAAGCGCGCAAGGGTTGTTTACGTATCGGCTGAAAGTTGTCCGCGGTTCTACGATCAGATTCTTAGGAAAGTAACATTCTATTTCATAATCCTAAATACGTGGCCATACGACCACCGTGAGAACACGTATAACGAGATGTTCGAAGCTTACTATAATTTAACTGCGTTTACAATGAACACGGTTAATAAGCATCGATCGAAAGATGATAATAATAATAAAGATAATAAGTTAATGTCATTATTTAGCTGATTCATCGTCGTACGATTGTTTTATTGGTCCAGTCCAACATCCGTTTTCACTCGACAATTTCTTGATCATGTAATAATTCAATTCGAGATAAGTAAATTCGTTTCGTGAACAGACAATGCTTTGTGTGCGCAGCGTCGAAGAATTTAATCGCGATGAAGATAATGAGGGGACAGGAGGCGCCGAGGTGTTGGTGCATCCTCGTCGAGGACGATAGCAATCAATGAAGGTGTTGCCTAAGACCGCAGGTAGAGAGGATGATTAACGCGACTCGCGGATTTCCACCGACGTAAACCATCAACGTGCTACCATTCTACCGTTATTCAGTATTTTTCCTCGCCTGCAATCGAACATTATCCATAAAATAATCCGAAAAAATGAAAATACACGAACGGTGGGCGGCGAAGAAAAGGGGAGGACGTGGAGCTTTGGCATTTATTTTTCCATAGGTGTGGCAACTTCGTATTTTCTCATCAATCTTCAAAATACAACATCGTTTTACTCTTTGTTTTATTCCGCATGGTTTTCAACCTTTGCTGATAATTTGAAGCGATATTATGACACATTGGAGTGCAAAGAATGAAAAACATTTTTTCGTTGTACACGTCAATTTCTTTTATCTATGCAACTATCGTGAAACTCGACAGATTTTCATTCGCAATGCGACACAGCCAGCGATAAAGAGCAGATACAGGAGCGTACGAAAAAATGTTACGTTCGAAATTCGTTGAAACTGCCCGTTTTTTCGATAGACTCTTCAGACGGCAAAATATAAAATTACTCGAGCCAAACCACGTTTCTTAACGACTTAAAATTCGCTTTTGAACTTTGTACAGATCTTGCCGTACCGTGAGACATCTTTAACGTGTGATATATCAATGAAAGTGAAAAAGAAAAAGAAGAAAATCGTTCGAATAATCCTACGATAGATTTATTTAAACCACCGAGCAGCTGATATAAATAATATAGGAATAATATGATATAAAATCTGCGAGTTTCGAGTGAAAATTGAAAATCTTTTCGGCAATCGCTTTTGGAAGCGTGATCCTTTCAGAAGAATAGAACTCTATTGGGAGTTAATCTTCATTCTCAACTCTTCTAGTCTGTTTTATTTACTTTCGATAGAAAATAATGGAAGATTTTGGGAAGAACGAAACAGTTGGAGCAAGTTTTCTATGGTGAAAATATGTTTTCCTGGCTCGCGAGAAGACAACTTAGGGTATATTTGTACGTGAACTCTACGAGAACCGACGGAAACTCGAGTTCCCAAGCCACACCGTTTCCGATTTTAGCCGAGATATCCAAGTAATTACGATATTAATGTTTGTTTTCGTATTACTGCGTGTCGTTGTGCCGAGCAAGAGATATTCAAGTCGCGCATCTTTATGCTAATTTATGTATATTTCGTTGCACGTAACTAAAGAAATGCAACTTTGGTGGAGACTCTCTTCATTTCGAGATTCTTTTCTATTAAAATGTATAACGAGTTTTTTTACTTTGGATATTTTACGTGCGAGATATTTGTATATCGTATGCGTTCTATGGATCTTTAAATTTCACGTAATAAAATCCAATAAAAATCAGGAATCTAGTCGTATCGAAAAGTTTCACTCGATAATCAATATAACACTCCACAATTAGGAAGAAATATCAGACGCTGTCATCATCAATGTCCAAAGGTGCGCGAACAAAATCAGCATAAACGAAAATGTCGCAGACAACCGTCGAGAATAAATTATTAAAAAACTGCGGGTTTTGAATTGCAAAATTTATATCTTTATGAACGTAACCAATGAGATAGAATTTAAATGATGATTTGTTCTGCCTGTTATTCAAAATAATAGCGAGTACACCACTTTCGATATTTTTCATATTTTTATTTAGACGCATTTGCTTAAAAATTCGCCATCTAATGATTAACATTCAGCAACGTTTCATTTTCCCCGCTTTCCTGAGGGATCACGATACAGCGATTAGAATTTTTTAAGATTCGAAATATTAAAAACTACGATGCACCGCGAATCCGAGCAACACAAAGTCGTTGCACCAAACCTGGACCTTTTATGGTTGTCTTAACCTACTTAATGTTGCACAAATAATTTGTCCAAGGTAAATGATGTCGTATTTACGATGTTTATACGACGAAAGACTAACTAGGAGAAACTGGCTCGTATATCGAGCACGTACATTTAAAAGTATCCATGTAAATGCTTATTTGACGCGTGATGCAATTTACCTATAAAATTGCAAATAGAATTAATAATAATTTTTGTAACGGACGCAGGTTTCTTGTTGGAAAGTAACTTTCCTTTCCTCTGATTAAATTATACGCATAATATTTCCATTTAATCGAACGTGCAGTCCCATTTAACAGCGAATTCATTGACCCCTGGCGTATTAGTGTCCCAAGGTTATTCAAGGTCGATAGTTTACAACCATTTAAAACCCTTCAATCATAACACGATAAAATTGACTTTTTAACAATTAATTGGTTTGACATTGGTGGTCAGTTGTCAAACATTACGAAGCTGCTTCGTTATTCGAAATAACGTTGTTTCTGATTTACGAGTCAAATAAAAATGAAGCGATAGAATCACCTTTCGCAAAATTAACAAAGACATCAACGAGTTGAACTAAAAAAAAAGGCAGAAAATAGTGTGAAATTAAAAATTTTGGTTTAAAGAAAAAGTGTGTTTTATAAAAAGAAAAAATAAACTTTAGGGTGCTATAACAATTATTTAAATAAACTTTTTGACGATCTTTCTCTGGTTCATCGAGAAGAAAAATATATAATAACTTAATCCTTTTTTGGTTTTCTGTTTCAGTCAAGAATTACGAGCTGGATCTTTCCCACCGATTGAAAACTGCAGCCCATGAAATAACCTTAGAAATCTGTTATAATTTCTTTTTTACTTTAAACAAAATTTCTTTGTATTCGTTAAATATATATATAAAACCATAGCTCAAAATTCAATAACTCCATTTCTTTCTTTCCCTTCTAAAAAAAATCACAAGAATACGCTGTTTTAGAACATTCTAATTCAGGACACCCCCTTTAATACATCGCTACTAAATCTTTCAATAGGGTCTTTAATTAGAAGTAGAAGCTGTGAAACAAAAGCCTGCATTTTCATAAACATCTGCAGTCTAGTAATTAACGTTTAATCGACACGTTTCTAACGCTATTGAATTTTGTCAGCTACGCTGCGCTATAATATAACACTGTTACCGTTAAACCTATCTATATAGATTTTAATACTATGATATAGTGTGAGATGTAGATAGATGTATTAGGTTGTCCGAAAAGTTTCTTTCGTTTCACAAGGTGATAACAGACGAACAAGAATTTCTGTTTTATATTATTTTATTGAATCACGTGTGATCCATTTCGTTCTATTTCTATTATTATGTTCGTGCATGATTCGATAAACTAATAAAGAACAAAGAACATTGTGCGTTTATTATTCCGTTTATAAAACGAAAGGAACATTCCGGACAACCTAATATATAATTTGATAAAAAGACACCAAGTATGGAATATAAAAGATAACAAGTGGCTGAAGCACCAATTTATTGCTTCGTACATTTCTTTTTGCCATTTATACGTCGTTGTTATACAAATACCGATCGCACAGAACATGTGGATAGTCGGGAGCATTGTGTGTTACCTCGATTTTTACGAGGCTTCCCGTTCTCTCCTCTGCATGTGGAACGTCGAAGCGTTCCGCGATCGCGGCACGACTCGCGACTCGCAAAGTAGTCCACACATCCTCTCTCTTGCATTATAAACAATCTCCCATGAAAATCTAGAACGGTCGGCCGTAGTAAACTCGCCGTGGCGTGTTTCGCGCGCCGCCATGTCGCGGCAATTTGCTTTATAATTTTCGTCCGTTAAATCTTCATCTTCCTTTTTATATTTAAAAACAGAGATTTCTCGGTGGAAACGTTGTAAATGTGTAGAGGATTTCGAGACTCGGATGATGATATTATTTCAATGCTCGAACGCTCCGTTTAGGATAGGGAAATTGGTAAATTTTGTATCTTCTTGTTTTTATCTATTAAGAGGTGGATATTCCCATGGAATCGTACAATCCGTCGGATTTTGAAACTTTGCAATTTTACTAGAATTTTAATTCGTTGGACGGCTCGAGCTTCGGATAATAATGTCGTGAAATTTTCTCCAAATTCGTTGTAGTTTAAATAGCTATGGGTGTGCAAGATTTTTTACATTCCGTTTCACGGGAAAAAGTTTTTCTTTGAATTACTGCTACCGGTGAACGGAGTCTTAAAGAAACGGTAGGAATTAGCGATAATTGCAGAGACAGACATTGTGAAAACGTCTGTTAATTGTGAAAATTTTTAGATTTACGCCAAGTCTCGCACAAAAGAAAGGCATACATTTGTAAAGAAATACCGAAATACTCCAAATTGTGTCCTCGCTGCACGATATAACGCTCTTGGAAACCAAGAAAAAAGAAAAAAACGAAGAAACGGAAATTATTCGTTCATCGCGAGTTAACGAAATTGCATGTGCGTTTTCATGAAACTTTAAACATTTAGATAAGATGATAGATTTTTTTTCAAGTGTGTTGCATAAGAGGAATAAAACAGAAATGTAAGCAGAAAACGCAAAAGCAGAAATATAAAAGAAGGAACATGTCGTGGATAGATATTTATCAGCGTGCGAGTACGTGATACGAGCCTTGCGAGTAGATATGTACACGTGGGATTATCGTGAGCGATGCAAATCGTCATTAAGCCAATAACAGGCTACGACACTTGCGAAATCAACCGAGATCTTCTCAAAATGTATTGCTCTCTCGTTTAACGTTCTAACTTGATGAAAAGTTCCTCGCGTATTCCTCTCACGCGTTGCTAACAATCCGACTACTTTTGTTCCAATCGTTAGAATTGATATTTGATACCTTAGCAGTGTGGTACATTGAAATACATTTGAAATGAAAAATATGTGCATCAGGATTTGTATAACTTTTCATACAGACGTAAAAGATCGTCAAAATTTGTTAGAAGCGCGTTGAAAGACGTCACTGGATGATCGAAGATTTAAAAGTATCCAAATTTCGTCGAAATGTATTAAAATTAGTTAACGATATTTGTAATAGAAACGGAAGTTCATAAACGATAAACAGAGATCTGAAAAAAAAATCGTAAAAGATAAGATAATGCTAGAAATTTCAAATCAGTAAGAACTTGCCAGAAATTCGTAAAAATTCCTAGACGATCTATTAGAAATCAGGCAAAGGGTATTCGAAGGAGTCGTTGAAGATCGTCGGAATTAAATTGAAAATCGGCCAAAACTTCGATAGAATTACGTGGAAGCTGTTTAAAGCTCCATACCAGAAAAGTCGATAAAAATGAAAAAAAGAAAAAAAGAATGATAAAGTCACGGATTCGTCCGTACGTTTGCCAGAAGACAGCGTTTGCTTCGCGACGGATGACTTTGATTTCTTACCCGGAAGTGGCGCGAACCGCCCTGCTTGATGTAATAGGAAATTAGAGGTTCGTGCGTGGGCGTGATCGAGTGGCGAGGAGACAGAAGGTCTCGGAAAACGCGATGAAAACGGCCAGGAAACTCGTGCTCCGATCAGACGTTCGAAGCTGCCCGTTTTATTAGAATAAAAGTCGCGAATGCGATAAAAGATCCCACTAGAACCGAAGCCTATCATTTATCCCTCCTCAGTGGATAAATGGAACTGGAAAGTTTGCTCGCGAGCAACCGATTAATCCGAGAGGGTTCATCGGTGGAACTAGCTGTCTGACGTTTTGTACGCGGAATTTATTACTGCAGCGTTTTTATCACCTCTTCGTTCAATTTCATGGTCGATAAAACACTTTCAGTGATTGAGATCGAGCAACTTTCGCCTAGAGATGAAACGAATCTTCTGCCTCCCACACTCGCTACTAGGATCGACCGCCAAGGCGATAATTATTTCGACGTAGCTGAACAGCTTCCGCGCCTGAAGAATACGTAGTATGTGGATGGTCTGTGTCTGATTGTGTTGATCTACTTTAGAGGCGGATTAATTTCACCAGCTGCGTCTCGCGCAAATAAGTATAGATAAGTTTGTTGATGATATTCGTCTATAAAAGTAGAAATTCTTATCGAAACGTGTAACGAGATGATGATAAATTGAATTGATAAATATAATTAATAATAAATTCGTAGTTGCGGCATGTTCGAATTGAATTTGATACCGGGTGAGTCAGTAGAAACTACCGTCTCGAGTAATTCGTTGTCTGTTGGCTTTATGAGAAAATGAGAAATTTATCGTATTTAAGGAAATTACTCGGATGAGTATATTTTTCGAGACGTTAAAGGGACCTTACTTTTTTTAAATGACATCTTTTTATAGACATCCTCTACGAAAAAAAAAAAAACTATTAGCTTACTTATACCGGAAAATCGTTAGCTTGGTTGATATCTCAACTCCAACTTGTCAAAGTTGACGTACGAAAGACAAAGCAACGTAAACGCAATAGTGTCGCTTCGCGTCTTCCCTTATCTTTCGCACATTAAATTTCACAAATTTATCATCGTTGTATTTATATATTTATATCTTTGCTATATTCTTTCTTATATTCTTTATCGTATATTTCGTTAAACGTTTGTTGGACCTTTAGTTAAATGCGATATACATAGCGAAGATTAGTTTCTGGCTTAATACTATATACATATTGCGTATCTCTCCTAATTATATAGTCTTTGTATCTTTCTAACGCGTTTCTTTTTCCTCGCAGTGGCAGACGTTTCTCTTAACGTCCGTGTCCATTAACGAAAATTCTAGTTTCTGGCGTATGTAAGGCGCATGTAATTACTCGGCATTAGCCTTACTAGCTTTGTAGCGATGTAACAAAGCCGTTCCTTCGCATAAGCAAGTTTCCGTGTCGTAACGCGCGATTCCCATAAATTAAAGTTCCACGAAGACATCTTAATTTCGTCGAAACGATCGGCAGAGTTGCATACGATATGTACGTTGCTCCAGATCTTCAGCGTAGAAACGCGAAAATCTTTCGTAAATCGATTCGTCGGATGGCATTTCTAGCGCTATTACACCAATTGACGTATGAAGCAACGAGAACATTATCCGTTATAATGGTTGGTGACTTTCGTGTCTCGTTATACTCGCTCGTACCGCCTCAAAGTTGTGCAACCACAATTTTGTTTGATACGAGCGCGATAGAATCATTTCGCGAATCGTTCGTACGAACGAAACAATACTGTCGTCCTCGATTAAACTCCGCAGATCCTTCAATCTTTTAATTATACAAGTGGTTAAGAAGAATCTTTTAATTTAACAGAAGCACTTCCGCTGTTAGTAATAAATGTAAAGTATTATACGGATATATAGGCCCCACGGTATATTTTCATATTTCTTCGTTCTAAGTCGTTCAATTTTTAATATGATAGCGTGAAAATCATATTAAGTGCGCATGTTGTTACAAGACTTTTTCAACTTTGATTTGCCCTCCTTTGAAGTTTGAAATTGAATTGAAATTTTGTACTCGATAGCAAATACTATGATTATTATTATTTTTACATATATTAAACAGAGAGAAAAAGTCGTTCAATTTTTAATATAACAGCGTGAAAATCATATTAAATGCACTTGTTGTTACAAGGCTTTTTCAACTTTGATTTACCCTCCTTTGAAATTTTGTACTCAATAGCAAATACTATGATTATTATTATTTCTGGACATATTAGATAGAGAGAGATATTTAGAGAAATCAGAGAATTTTATTTGCTTTCTAACAGGCAATTCAGTGATTCCATAAAAAGTTAATAAACAGTGTTTCTGGTTAATGGCACATTGTTCATTCGTAAAATTTATATGCTGTCGTTACGAAGTATTCAAAGTGTCCGGATATCTATAAACGTCCGTGTACGTGACTTCAAGAACACACGTATAATCTTAAGTAGAAAATCTTAATGATCGTGAATAGCATATACGTGGATGGAATAATAATAAAAAAAAAAGGAAACGGAGAAAAAAGAAGTAATTGGCAATGCAAACTTTGAAAATTGAAAAATTTCACGTTACGTCAACATTTTATATGACACGCACGTCCAAACAAACAGCTATATTAACCAGCTAAGTGTATAATCGTATCGAAGTATACATACATTTGAGATACCATTGAGATCGAAGCGAGACTCGAAAGCCGGCGAGAGCGTATCCTTGAAATCTCTCGGTTCTCCATTTCAGGATCCCCGTCAATCTACGATCAAGACGGTCTTTCTAATTCATGCATCGTGACGCCGTGTATGGACGTAGGCAGACGATGATCTTGAGATTAGAACGAGCTCCTCTCATTCTGGAATTCGCTGGGGACCGTGAAAGGTAAATACAAGAAGTCGAAGGAGAAAAGGAAAATATCTTTACAAATTTATGCGTGAAGCCTAAAAATCGCTAATGGTTAATTAAACAAAAGAATTACAAACGGAATAGATAATAAATAAATAAACTGATAGTTTTTTTTTCTATAAATGCGGATACACGGATTACATATTTGTAAAATTTACTCGTAGCGTTGCATTCCACTTTATTAACCAACTCTTATCGTTCTTGTATAACGCGTGTGACATTTCTACCAATTTTACCAATAACGTTACTTTCATTTTATTTCAATTTATCATGATTTGGATTAAATTATTTAATCTTACTTCGTTTCCATCGGTATTCGATATTTCCGATAGATTTCGATAATATTTAAAGAATTAAGTGATAATAAAATAGGTTTCAAGGAACTAAAGTTGCAATAGAATAACTCGACGCATACCTAGCTTGAACAGTTGTGTTCAGTGTATGACCAAAGGATACCAATGGAGGATTAAATAATCACGGAAGTGAATTTTTCGATGACCCAATGCAAGAATAGAACGCTGTTTACTTTCACGAATCAGTGGCATGCAAAGGAAACAAAGACCGCGTTGTGGCCGATTCGCATGATTGTGAAAGCGTACGGAACACAGAGTTGTGGACACAACGGGATCAAAGAGTCGTGGCATCGATTAAACAAACCACCCCTTTAGTTCGTCCCCTTTCTTCCGTCTAGAAAACGAGTCTCACCGACAGTTTTTCGTAGACGTACGTACACTTCGACACACAGTTTGTAATACACACGTATACATGGGTACTTTAAGGGAGCAGTTTGGGGAACTTTATAGCTGTAAACAAGTTTGCTTTGTGGAGCTGAGGTAAACAGGTTCACCCACAGGTGCGTACACAGAAACGTATCCAGGCGGTGAGAATTAGCTATTGCGTATTCGAACGAAACAGCTTTTTCTCACACGTAATTCACGCTTGCTTTTAATAACGAATACCGCACATTCAAACAGTTTGTAGAATTTTATTTATGATTTACAGTAAGAAATCGTATACCGCAGTTTAAGATAACAATCTCGTAAATACGTTTGGTCGCTTTCTTCCGAATACTTGGTTAAATCAAAAGATTAGTTTGTTTCTGTTGAATTGTAAAATTGGATTGCTTGTTTTATAACGACGAACTATAAAGAACGAGAAACTTTACGTAAATCTCCTGGACAGAATAATCGACGTGTCCGATTGTTTTATTTAAACATTGATTTTCTAATTTAAGTATCAAGCGCTGTGCGTTTTTGCAGTTTCTGATTTTCCATAGATGCATATCTACGGTCTAATTATCATTTTCTAAGTAATATATTACGACGTTATCGCGAGTTACTTTCAATGAATTTTATTTGCAACGAATCTGCCTATTTAACTTTTACCTGCGCGCATCCGCACGATTGACGACCTTACGTATGTACGTAAGCTACGATCAGGTGTCAAAATCTCCATAATTGCACGCCTGTCATCGAGGTATATGTCACGCTACCTGTTCCCCTGTTTGCATACACGCGCGAATAAAACGCATGCATTGCGGTTATTGCAAAAAAAAAAAAGGGACAAGAACACGAGGATGTCATCAACAACGGCGTTCCACATTAACTTCCGCCCGGACAAATAACAGAGATTTTCACAGAGAATCCGGGTCACAGGCACGAAATGGGTTTCACAAATCAATTTTCTACTCCTCGTCCTCCTCGTCTTAAAAGAAGAAAAAAAAAAAAAGAAAATAAATAATTCATTTAATCTCGTTACAATGCTTCAACTATTTTAGTATTCGATCGCATTTAGCATTGCTAAACTTATCTTAACCCGAATCTCTCGCATCTTCCGCTCATAAATTAACCGTTCCACTACAAAAGCTTAAACTCGACGCGATCGCAAATAATAAAGCAATTACTATCGTAACACGCTCTAAAGAACAAAACCCTAAAACAAAGAAAAACTGTATAATCTAAGGGGAAGATCGAGATGGCTCCCATGTTTCTTTCCAAACATCTTCCTTCTCGTAGTTACCAAAGTCCATTGTCAAAATGGGTCTGGCGAACAATGGGAACGTTCTTCGTAGATTAAACCTAATGTCGGTAGCCCGAGTATGTACACTTCCACGTAATATCTATCTTAACGATCTTCTTAACGAAAATATGACAAAACTGTTTCCTTAGAGCTATAAACATTTTGGTCGGCTACGTAACGATTAATTTAGAGAAAAAGCTCAGTCTCAGAGCCAATCTTTGCAAACAGTTTTCGCTTCTACTACGCGCGACTCTGATGCGGTGCCATTTAAATAGGCAACAGACTGACACTCGGTTACCGAACTTAAAATACTCGACTGTTAACCGACTACTCTATTGATTAATTCTTTACTCGCTACTTTACTACTCATCAATGATCGAATTATTCGTACGACGCCAACTGGCGATTAAAATCGACGATTGTATCAGGCCGCTCTGCCAACAAAACAAAGATACCAACGATCTTCCGTAACAACGAGGACGCTAACAAAATACTCGTTCGTGTCTCATCGTTATTTATATCGTTCGCGGTTGTTCATGGCTGGTCGCATGGCAGTAGGGAAAGTAGTTCGAAACGAATGGAAAAAGAGAAGAGGAAAGGGACAGCGACGATGACGATAATAACAATAAAGAGACGATAGGCACCGTGTGGCCTGGTGCAGCGAATGGCACGGAAACTCAGCGCATGCCCGAGCTTTTAGACGAAAGGCGGAACCACACAGCTTTTCGTCGACCAATGTGATGTTGTGGGTGGTTCAGGACGACCTCCAGCTTGCGCGGTGCTTTCCTCAACGGCCATGTCGCGCCAGCCGGTCCTATAACTCATCCTTCAGGTCCGCCGATCGCCGATAAGCGGCCACGATCGAACGGTTTTATTGTCGCTGGCGTGCGTCCGTTGTCGAAAATAAACGTTCACCCGGTGAATCGATACGATTTCAACACGGTTGTTAGAGGAGGCAAGCAAAATAAAATGAACGGTGTAACGGTGGATCGGCATGAAATCGCGAGCCGAATCAGCATGTGTATGGTAAAACGGTGATAGATATGGCGAGGGAACGTAGGGGGAACAACATGTCGGAGATAAAAGAAATAGTAGGTGATTAATGTTATTTCGGAGAGCTGGTTTCCATCGATTTGCACGCTACGGAAATTTCAAGTATAAACACCAGATTCGGAACAGTTGCAACTGGTCGATGAGTTGGAGAAGGATGCTGGTAATAGATGGAATCTTCTGGTGATACGTTTGTGGTGATTGCTACGATATACAGATGAGAAATTTTGAAAGGTTAATGCGATTCGTTGTTGTTGATCGGTCGGAGAGCAATGGTATCAAAGGAAATATTTGATCCCGGATTATGCGTAGATTCGCTTCCATCATCGACCGAAACATTAACATTTTCCAAATATTCTTTGTTTGATGATAATGCGTGGCTACTGCGTGTCAAAGTGATGTACAACAGATTCTATCGAAACACGAATTGTCGAATAAGTACTAGTGGCAATTAGATAGGCAGCGATGAAAAATATTATCCAATGGTAAATTGCATAACGCTTCTTTAATTTATGATGGTAAAATCTCGTATTCTACATATTAGAATCATATCGGTAAATACGCAATAAACTTGAAACGAAATCCATTCCAGGATATTTAAAAACCGGCATTTCTTAAATTTCTCGAGTACGTGTTTTTCGTTGAGTTTTGCGAATCATACAGTTTCGTTGAAAGGACTCGAAAAGATCCCTTTTGCACTGGTCCGATATTGATTTCAGGAAGAGCATCGAGGAAAGTTGCGTTCGTAGAGGCGCAAGGGCGCGAGTGGCAAGTAGTAAATTGCCTCTCGTGACGACACCGTTTGTTGCAATTTATGGCCGCCATTACTATATGGAGTATAATAAACTAGTGCTACCGGTACAGCTTACCTACCATTCGTCCCTATTTATAGACAAATTCGACGAAGGTGAAACTAGAGCGACAGATGCGATCATCCGCGGAAGAACGGAAGTAGAGGAGGATATTCCTCTAATCGATAAGTAGCTTTGATTATTATCGCTACTGCTGCATTTTGTACCTCTACGTCGCAGAAAAAATTGTAGAAAAATTAGATCAAAAAGATACAGAGGCTTCGTATCTGTCGCTTCTGTGATTTTTATTTTACTTTGGCGAGGGAAAGATTTCTGCGTTCATTTCCTACTCTTCTTCTTCTTCTTCTTTCGATATATTCAAGAATTTTCGTGTGGAGACAGTTTAGAGTTTAGAACGAAGCAAACAGCTTTGACGCGTTATACAAAATCGGAAGAGACCGGTATTTATTCTCGCGTTTAGCGACCAGTTTACAGTTATGACTCTCGGTAAAACCTTCTCTATACACCGTACGCCTCGGGTCTCTAGATAACCTTGTTTCCTTTCTTTCCTTTTTTTCATAGCAAGAAAGAAATAGAAAAAGAAAGATCCGACGAGTTGGAAGTTGGTCAAACTTCTTGCCAAATCGACCGTGATTAATCAATCATTTTATGCACTACAGAAAAAGAAGCAAAGAGCGAAGGAAAAGCTGATCAACTTCCATCAATTTATCTAGTAAAACAGATGCCACGAACAAACATAATTACCGAGATAAATTTCAAAAAATATATCTACTATCAGCCTTTATATCCTTGTATTTTATTTTATACAATTATTACGATATTTAGCCATCTATATACAGTGATGAATACAAACTCAGAATCAAGCTACATAACTTAACTGACGCGAAACAGACTTTACCCACTGCCCAAACAACTCACTTACATCCGAGAAGAAACGTTTCCTATTATCTATTCAGCGCAGCAAAAAAAGGAAAGAGAGAGAGAGAGAGAGAGAGAGAGAGAACGTTTCATAAGTCTAGGTGGAACTCGAAAAATCGATTGTTTTGAAACTTTGCAGCAAGAATAGGATCGCGTCACGCTAATCGTATCTTTCTATTCAATGACGCTTGATATACGTACGTATATGGAACTGTGCACAGTAACTGCTGCATAGTCGCATCCATCCACGTACGCAGTTACATAGCGTAGACAGGCATGCACACGTGCACAAGCACGTTGCCATTAACGCTCATTTTGCGTCGTTGCGCCGTTCTGCACGGACCAGCGATAAGCAGCGTACAAATCAGGAAAACCGCTTTTGATTTTATACACAGACGAGTAACCCTTTCCTATATATATTGCACATACGAGATATCACGCAACGCATCGCTCAAACGACGTGTCTTTAATTTCCGATATACAGGGTGTTGGGAAAAATAGTGTAATTATAGGAATGTCAATGAGAGGATGAGTGAAAGATATATAATCAACGTGGATCGTAATATCTCTCTTTTCGATGGGAAACGCGGATGCTTGTTTTCAGCATTTTAATGAAATATATATTCAAGAAAGAGTATTGTAAAAAATAAAAAAATGTTTCCGATGTGTTTTCTTCTCATTTTCATCTTTCTCTCGCTCGTAGATGGCAGATGGATTAAATCGTCCCGGCTCGAAGATTAATCGAAATTACTACTGTTGGCTGTAGTGAAACTTCACTCGGGTCTGAAGTCCATTTATTTGATCGAGATTTAAATCGGTATTCGATCAAAGTTCTATCCAGATTAAATAAGATGCATTTATCCGATCGTGAATTGCTACTATTTAAAAGAGAAATCACAGGTAGCAGAAATAATCAATGAACTGATAGAAACTTACGTACGAGTATACGAATTGTTTATTCGCCAGGTTCGGACAAATGGAGCTGCACTGTATTCGAACTGACGATCGAATGCAGAGATCGAGCTTACATAATAATATACCGCGGAGAGAATTAATTAGCAACGAGGAAAGTTCGCGCGGCTATATTTAACACAGCTATACTAACTTCGTTAGATGTTCTGCACGTCTTTCTCGCCGATCTTCGACGGCTTTCACGGCTATCGTTACGACGTGAGAAAGATCGATGGTTCGCTATGAAATCGGCGTGTTTTTTTAATTACTACGGCACGCTAACTTTTAACGTTAATTATCGTTTTCTAGAGGATACGTAAACATCTTTAGGTACGCGAATGAGGATAATATCAGAGATATTAAAATCAGAAAGAATCTAGAAAGAGCCGGCAACGAACCTTCCAGGCAACGAACGTAGCAACGAACAATTACTTTGACGACAATCGTGCGACTGTGAATAATAGCTGATAACGAAAACAAAAATGAAGTGAAATGTTGTCGATGGTGTACACGGTACGCGTTGTTTATTGACACGGGTTACGGCCAAGTATCGAGCTGTTAATTTCAAATAAACGGAAAAGCACGTTCACCGCTGCAACTTTCACTGTCTGCCAGCCACTGCGAGCACAGAGAATACTGGAATTGTTGGTAAAGACCGACGAATTGCGGTAATATCCGAGAGAGTTCGATCCATCCAGCGAATCTCGGCGGTCGCGCATCGATGTGCTTCTCTTTCTCTTTCCGTTGTACTTTGTGTTTTCCAAAATATATTCAAACCTTTTGATAGATTGTACGGTGGCTATGAAAAGCACGTATCAACACGCCGTTGTATCTATTTTATCGTTAACTAAATTCAAGTACACCGGCTCACGAACCTATTTAAACGGTTACCATAGAAAATTTCTATGCCCGTACTGTATGTATTATAAAAATATTTTGAAATTTCATTAGCACTGTAATGAGACACGACCACTATATCGTGATACTTTCACGAGCATGCGTATATATTATAATAAATTTCGTATCATTTAAGTAATACTTTCATAAGATATTATGAAAATGAAATGTAGAATCTGATAAAAAGCCACTTCAACTGAAACCGAGTGTTAAGGCCAATACATTTTGCAGTCATTGTATAGAGCGTTATTAGATGTATGTAGTTAACTAAACGTGAAATCGTTAGAATACAAAACGATCTGGTCGGAAAATCTCGGCAAGGACCTTGAATCCACAGCAATTATTTGGCTTCGTGGAGATCGTATTTCATTTCCGTTCATCATTTTCGTTGCTTTTTGTTCGTCATTTCTAGGAACTGATAAAGATATTTCGTTAGCTATTCGTAGTGATAGCAGACAGATTTGTGCCAATTACCTTCTTTACATAATCCAAGTTATTTGTCTACCTATTACTTCACTGCCTGGTCCTTAACGAGTTAAAGTGACACGAATTAAAATTTAGTAGCCGTTGCGTAAATTCAAATTGCTTCAATGACAGGTATTCTAAACGAGATCGACCGAGCTCTCTAATTCAGTAAAAATATACGTTGCCATTCTATGCGACAATACTATGCGTGCTATTCGAAATTAACGCTAAATATATGTCAATAGTAATTGTCTTTCGAAGAATTTGCATTGAAAGAGTTTCTTATAGACTCTCTTCGAAAATTCTGCTTAACTTTCGAACTCGAAGGAACGCGTAGCGATTGCAGGCTTCTGATTGATGGCGTATCCAAGAATTTTTAAAAATATCACGTTTTGACTGAAAAGCTACGTTGTGAGAAACGATAAAACAAAGTATACTTATATTTAAGTGTTTGATACTTTGATGCCAAAGAATCTTGACACGTTACGTTAATGGAAAACGTGAATCTACTGTCTATAATTTTTTAAATGTCAAGGTCAAGAAATGCAAATAGATGTTTTTCATCTTACAAGCATTGACATATTTTCTAGAAACGTACGTATGGGAACTGGCGTGAAAATTTATTTCATAACATACTCTGTCAACGATACGTCAATATTCGACTTAATCTAATTGTCTATTTTCTCATCTTAATCGCGTTCGACGCATTTAATCATATTAATCCAGGAACGAATGATTCAATGTAGTCGAAAGACAAGTTCTCTGTTTGTACACTGCTCGCGAGAGCATGCTCGTGGAAAGATCAAGTTGAACGGAGAGAAGCATTACATTGCAACCTCCGACCCAAATAAAGAGTGCTACGGTGCACTCGTTGCAGGTGAATGCACCCGGGAGTCCAACATTCAGTGCGATTATTAGAAAAAAGTAGTAAACACGCGGAAAAACGACGAATAAGACAAAAGAATTTGTATGTAGATGCTGTTCCGCTGATGCTATATAACAGATAATTATTACGTATTTCGCCGATGACTCAATGCTTACTTAAATTTCTCATATCCGCGAAATATTTTTTATTCCGATTGCGCCATTTTATCATTGTAAAAGAAACGTTTTATAATGATGGATATCTTACAGAAAAAAAAAAACATAATTTTAAAAGATACAACTTACAACGTGGTAGAGATTTTTATGCATTTATAAAGACGTAAATAATGTAAAGGGCGTACAGGTATATAATTAGTTTCATTTTCTCAACTATCGTCCTAAAAACCTGAATTCTGCTTAAACACGCACAACTTAGTGACGATTATTAGAAGAAGAAATAGTAATTTCGTAATCACAATGTCAGAAAACTAAATTAAGTAATATAGATTGGCTAGAAACGGAAATTACGAATGAAATGTTGCATTAACGCGTCATTGATCCTTAATGAATTAATTTCGACCGATGCTTGGTACGGATGACTTAACGTGTCTTCTTACGAAATTAAGAGACACGATGACTCATACGAGTTTTGGTTCCGAGGGGAAGAGTATAATAGCGGTTGTTGCATAGTTACAGTGGAATAATAGCAAGAAATGATGCAGCACGATGCATTGAACTAAACGTGTAACAGGTATGTGAAGGCGGTTTTTCCACGAGCATGGAGGGGAGGTGCACAGTCAAGGCAAAAGTAGGGTAAATGTATCCACGTAGGCACACGACTCTCCTTTGAAGATCAATCAGAGCGAGCTAAGCATTTTGCAAACAGAATTCTTCGGATTCAAGCGATTCAGGAAGAATCTATGAATGATACCACGCGACAACAATATTTGAATTATTCAACAACTCCAGTGTACCGACACACCTACCACGCTAGCGTACATCTAAATTGGATCTATATCGACGCTATATTTAGAAATATCTGTGTTCTTACATAGTTTTATTCAGTTACACTACATGTATAAGATATATCTGGTTTGGGTAGTTCTAGTACATAGTAGTTATAGTAATTATGATAAGTTAGTAAAGTATACTTATATTTTTATATAACTTAATGAAAAAAATAAAGATACTATAATGTTCCGCTATATTCGTTTACCTAAATGTCACGAAAGGTTAGCCCTACAACTGTTTAAAGCATCTCCGTTAAAAACAAACTCCTCCATATTTACTACTTGATTCGTTGATCGGCCATACTTTGATCAAAAGTATCTACATGAAATCCAACAAATAATAATTCACAAAGAGGAGAAACTTCTCTGATCATTTTCATACCCTGCGTCACTAAGGAACAGGCTTATTAGACTCTAGAATATTCGAGCGGAAAAGGAAGAGAAAAAACGCAGACCGGGTAAGGTCAAACTGGAGCAGGATAACGCTGTTTATCTGGTCATCTGTTTGAGAGCAAGGAGGCTGGAAGACGAAAACGCACGATGAACCGTGTCCGGTGCGTTTAAGGTCAATGCACGGGGAACTCGAAGCAACCGAAGAACGCATTTGTATGGCGCACACGGTAAATGCAAGGTATATGGCGAACGCTAGGGATCCGCGACATTCCCGTGGCTGTCATGCTTGTCAATCGTCGCGAACCGTTCCACCGAGCTGACTGGTGAACGCTTGCAATTTATATATATATATATCATACACTCGAAACACAAGCGGTAACAAAACGAAACTCTGATGGTACTCACCGAGAATCGCCTGGAGGGTTTGCTCGTCCCCGTCCCCGATGACATCCATACCTCCGTTGATAATCGGACCCCTGAGATCTTCCGGGCCCGATCAGCGGGCCCCATTTTGTCTCCAGGCTAGAATGTCACTCGACGCGACGTCCCACATAGTACGCAACGTTTAATGTAACTCTCTTCCGTTTTTCTCTCTATCTCTCTTTCTCTTTCTGCCTCCTCCTCTGTCGCCTTTCTATCTGTTATTCTCAGTCTCGCGGTTGCACTGTCTGTCTCTTTTTAATCGTATGTTTCCCTCGAAATTTCACCAAATAAGATAAGTTCACTCCTTCCGTGTGGTCACTCCGTGTTTCCTCGCACCTTCGAACGCAGCGACACGATCTACGAGCGATCGACGTCGAGAATCGACACGGTGAACGACAATGAAAGCATCGCAAAGGGAAAAAAGATTACTCCAATACAGTATCCGAAACAAGTCACTACTTGAACCAACTTTTGTATATCGTCTTTTTGTTCTTCCTTTTATTTTTTTTCTTTTGATTCTTTTGAATTCAACGAAACGATTTCTCCGTGCGTTATTCTACTGCTGACTCGTACACCCAGGAGCCGTGTCGAATCCCGAGGCGCGGACTAAACTTCAGTTCCGTGGCCGATACCACACGCACACAATACGTAATACATGCAAACGCGCCCCGTGCATGTCGCGCCGAGAACGAGCTGGTCACGTGATACGCGTCAGTCTTCGAACTGCAAGGTTTGAAAGAACCGCGCATCGTCGCTCGCTCGTGAGAATGTCCTTTGATTTTGTAGTTAATGGTTGTTGATTCGAGTTTTCGTTGTGGAGTGGTCGATGTTATTTAAGATATCATTGCGTGGTGTATTCGTTGAAACGCTGTAACAATTTATATGGTGATTTTAAGGCGTAAACAGACGTAAATGAAGCTGAATATCGATGAAGCGATTTGTACGACTCAAGATGGCGGCACCGAACTTGACGGCGTTTCGCGCGGTAAGACGAAATCAGTGGATTTGACGTCGGAGTGATTGTTTTGAAAATTGCGAGTACATTTCCTGCAGACTGAAAGGATTCCTTGTCATTAGTTGTACGTGTTTGGAGATATGTAAGTTATTAATATATTTTTCATTTGTATGTTTGAAAAGAATGTAACGTAGTTCTCGTGATTATTTATTTTCTTCACTTGTTAACGATAGTATATGTGAGTACGAATAATGAGATTTCTAGAATACAGAATAAATTCTGATTGATTATAAAAATAGAATTTTATTCTTAATAAATAATGATCAATGTCATTTCTCAAAGTAACAGTTATATATAACGATCGTAGCACATATGTTGTATATATAATATATACATACATTACATTTCTTATAATCTAGAGAATATTAAACAGATGATATGTGAGGAACGTTGATATCATTTTTTGTAATATATACACTACAGATTGAATTAATTTCATGGTACATATAATGCAAACGTTTGATAACATTTTCTACGGAAATTTATATTTTAATATATTAATCAAAATGGCGGAGTTGAATCCACGAATTGAATTTAACGGATTTTATTTTTGGAAATAAATATACAAATAATTTGTTGGTAAAGTACAGGAATTTTAATAAACATAGAAAATAACTTAATAAAATTCTATTATAAAATCATGATAATTACAAATAATAATTCTTCGCAAACAAAATTCAACATACGTGGCCGCGATAGTACTCCACTTTGCCAAAAAATTACACGTAAACATTGCATGGGTACTATAAACATTTATTACGTCACATAAGTACAGTTGAACACCAAAGGGTTTCTAAATTATTATTATTGTTATTGTTACGTTATTAATACGTTTACATTAAAGTTTGCCCAAGGCTTTATATGTATACTCATAAATAATTTACTCTCAATTTGCTTACACAAATACATAGTCTCTTAAATATATTTTGCTCTCTGTACAACATATGTACAAGTATATATATGTATATATATTAGTATATATGTATACATATCACAATCTTTCGCTCAAAAATACACGGTCACACTTGTTCACTTACAAAACAGAAGAATTCTGAGGCATTATATCGACAATTCGAATAGTTGATGTTACAACACATTCGATCAACAGACTGAATATCTTAAAACAACATTTGAACTCGCTACGGCATATCCATACAGACAATTGTCAAAATTGCATACAATTGTAACAGTCTGAAATCGAAACGCACAACTTAGTGGAATTACGGTGAGAATTAATTATAAAAAAGAACGAATCAAAGATTTCATTACAACGATCGATAATGATGGATCTTACAGAGTCTGCAATATATCTCGTAGCGGTATGCGATAGTAATGAATATTAATAACTTTGATACAATGTCGAAATCGAGTTATATGCAATATTTCTATGCAGAGAGACATTTCTGTTCAAACTATTGCCATTCTTGTTAATAAGTTCTTTTCAAATTTTCCCTAGAAGCTCGTAACCACACTTATTGTCACCTATAGACTAATACAATATTTAACCGAGCAAACCGATTATTATCAAGAAAAAAAAGCAATAGTTTCCTTTAGTTACTAATTCATAACATTGTATTGGAATTTCATTAAATATTAATTTATACTTCAAGCAGTAAACAGAATAAATAATTATAGTTTTGTACATAATACTTAGAGAGAATGTTATACAACAACTATTACCTTGCTTTACTATATAAGGAATCGATAGTTTGCTTTTCGAAGTTCAGATCAACAAATTCATCCTACAATTTGCTATCTCTTTTTCTCCTTTCTTTTTTCAAGTAAAACTACGTTTCTTACGATCTTATAACATCATGGATTTTGTTTTGGATCAGAGAAACATATTATCTCTAGTTAGATTTATAACTTATATAATAAACATATTGTACTACCTGCATTCAGTCTTTATTGATAAATTAATTAAAAGTCATGGAAATCAGCGTGTAAGTTTTACCATTAAATTAACTAGGAACTACAAATAGGATAAAAATATTTTAATCGACGTGGGTCCCAATTTTATAATAATTTGCTTTTCTGTATATATGTTTTCATTTTGAAATAATCATTAACAGCTTTTAGCATTCATTTCTTTAACTGTAGTATTAGACAGCAACATCAATTTTGTAACAGTTTGCTGCATTGGAAAGCTAACAAAGAACTGCTTGTAGAAAGTATAGGATTCTGAGAATATTATAGATGCAAGTATTTATAACTAACAAATCTAATTTGTAACACATAGAGAATGCATAAAAATCTGAATCGATACTCAGATAAACCCTGATATCTCGTGAGTCAAATTGCAATATTTTTTTTTTCATTAGTCAAACAGTTTTAATTCCGTTTAAGAACATCGTACTCTTTAGAACATGAGTCAATAAACCGTTTATCTTTGTCTTGAGCTTTGTGACTGATATTAATTGTCAACGATTTGTCATGGCAGTATAGAAATGGCAGCTTATTTAGTGAGACAAAACTCATCTTGAATAGCTGAAAGTCAGATAAGACATCCGCTGGTCTAAAGTTGAGATTCTTTCCATAGAATTTCCTCCATGGTATAGATATTCACACCTGGACGAAGTAATATGTTGCAGACAATATCTCATAGTCGTTTCGTAAATCTTTTCATAGTAATTCTCAAACGAATTTTTTCTTCTAGTGAACTGTTATCAATTCCCACAATCGCCTTGTTTATGGTTTCAATCCCCTGAACTCGACGCTTTACCACCATC
Organism: Bombus pyrosoma; assembly: GCF_014825855.1. NCBI lineage: Eukaryota > Metazoa > Arthropoda > Insecta > Hymenoptera > Apidae > Bombus > Bombus pyrosoma. The sequence continues at coordinate 7,460,440 of NC_057781.1, read as the reverse complement.
AAGCGTTTGTTCGTACAAACAAAGTGCACGATGAACGAATTCGTACTGTTCTGCCGTCTGAACCATACCGCCCCTGTCATATCTAAAAAAAAAAAGATGTAATTTTTAAATATTCAAATCTAGCAACATACAATTTAACTCGCAATTAAATTGCCGGATTTCAGTTCAATTAAAAGAAAATATCTTGTACCTCATTTGACATAAAATACCCAACACGTCAACATTTCCATCTCTTAATAGCTGTATCATTCCCGTGGCTAAAGCTATGAAACAACCAGTTCGTCCAATTCCTGCACTGCAGTGAACAATAACCGGACCTGGCAAAGAATTTATTTCTGCAGCTAAACTAACAAGAGTATCCGCAGCTTGAGGTACGGCATGGTCCGGCCATGAATCATACCTATAATTGTTTGTTAGTATTACATTAAGAGCTTTAATGGCACCACTCGAAATAACCAAAACATAGCAAATTTAATCTAATTACCAATAATGCTGCACGTGTCTTCTGTCTCCTTCGTATCGAAGTTCTAAATCTCTGATTATGTAGCCTTCTCTCGTATCGATAGAGTTAACGATGATGGTAAACGGTCCACTTTGTATGCGATTATTTTTGTCCAGCGGAAAGTATGCTTCGCATTTTGTTTTCGCGGCCTCGTATAGCTTCGTCATCATGACTATCGCGGGTACTTTTTCTGCCCAGACCATTCTCCAGAAATCAACCACAGTGTGAGGTAATGGTCCCTGCGTTGCAATATAGCGAACATCTTCTCCATCATAACCCTGTTAAATTGAAATCGATAAACTTAAATTGAAATTTTGTATATTTAAATAACTTTAATTTTTGTGTATTCCATTTTGTCTTGAACGTACGTACCCGAATATAATTGGCGTTAATATAACTAGAAAGAGGATCATCAGCAGAACCCGGTAAAACCACCCTCGACTGTGGGTTTGGTAATACGGAACAATATCTATTCTTCACCCCGGATCCGCAAATATCTAATTTCTCAGGCAAGTTGAGAGGAACCTCCCAAAACTCTTTGTGCAATGATGCTGGATCACTGATTGCTTTTTTAAGTTGAGCTCTTGATAGAACGTTTCCGGCACTTAATAAAAATTCCTCCGCAGTACATTCGCGGGTAGGCGTGACAATGTGTGGTGGACTTTCTGGAGGAGGTGCCAACTCTATAGTCAAACTTGCGCTTGATCCACGTCGTTCCAATAATCCTTTAGCTTTTATACATATTGGTTCTGGTCTGCGTTCTGGTATCGCCACCGACATTACCTAAGGATAGAGAAATTCGTCAATATTGTAGTTGTTACTTGACGACTATCTACGTTATTCTAAATAATGGAACATGCCTCTGGTAAACCGGTAGCTTGTGTGACTGATTGGACAGTCTGAACAGATTGAATGGATGGTTTTGCTGCAGGTTGATGAACCCATTCAATCGATCCTTTTGCAGGCTTGATAAGCTTTTCTGGGTGACCTACAGCACCTTCCTCTACCAAACCTCTCCTGTCACCATCCTCTGTATCTTTTTCACGCGACATTTGTTTCCGCAGCCATAACAAAACCTGAAAGAGAAATGAAATTAGACATAAATATCTTGCCGAACCATATGCAATGGATGATGTAGAATTGAAATCTTACCAGGAATGCAAAGAGAATAGCGCCACCGATGGCGCAAAGTGCTACGAACAGAGGCAATTGCCAATCTGGCCATGATAAATTTGCAGTGGAGCGTACCTCCTGACCTGTACGGGTACTAAGTTGAGCTGCTTGCAAATCCATTCCAGCATCATCCAGTCCCGTTATGGACTGTGGGATCCTGTATATCAAAAATTGATATCTTAAATTGATATCAAATTTATTGCTATGTGAGTTAATAATATTTATTAATATATAGTTAATAATAGGCAGAAAGATTTTTGATTATGTACCTATGATGAGACCTAGCAGACATTCCCTCTGTAGATGGCAATAAAGGAATAGGTAGCACAGTATCTGCGTGCCACCTTTGTCCAGTAATTAAGTAAAATTTCTCCAAAGGATCTGATCTGTCATCGTTGCTAGAGATATCGTAATAATTTGCATCATTTACATAATGGTTAGTCAGAGGAGTACTCGTACTTCCTGCAACAAAAGTTTTAATTCATTGGATTCAAATTGTTTTCAAAAATCCAGTATCATAATATATTATATTGCTATATTACGTAGTATCATACTATGAAGATACTTGAGATCAATGATTAATATCGATATATTAAAAATAGTTCAATTAATTTCTACAAAAAATCTTATCTATATCTCTATCACTATCTATACAAAGAATGTTATTAGATATGAAATATCCTTTAATGTCATAATATAATGTCACTCTTAACACACTCACAGTAATTGACATTCGTTTATCTCGGGAATAACAACCAATATCATTAAGATATACAGAATGTAAATAAAAAGTATTTGCGCTACGTGACACGTGGGGGAATACACGCGTTATGTCAGAACCTCGACAAAAAAAAAAGAAAAAAAACAGCAACACGTTTTTCGTTCTCTCTTTTATTAACGCAAAATCAAACACCTCTCCATAATTTCGTACGATCTGTCATTTAACAACGACATGTTCCACTCGACAATAATTTGAATTCCTTCGAGTCTCATAAAGAGATCCTCGGAAACGATTCCTTCCGACTTCCGTGCGGTTACGCAGGAAGTAAACATCGCGTCAATTTTATGAACGGAACACCAAGGAAACTCTGAAGTGGGGAAGGGTAACAAACGCGAGCAGATGGAGTATACACCAATGAGAGAACTGCATGTGACAAGTGGATGAATAGACGTCGTTCCAGTCACTGACACAACTGTACACCGTGTGTATACATCCACTTCCCATTTACACACAAATACAAAAGCGAAGAACACGAATAAACTACATCCTGTTTTCTCGACCGTGTGTATAGAGAGAACTAACGTATACGTATCAATGTATGTATATGATGTTCACACAAATGAAAAAAAAAAAGTAAATATTGAAAAATATAAAAAAAAATTCGATCGGTACCTCTCGTCAGGAACAAACACACGTAGAATACGAAAACTGTACGATTAAGAATAACGCGCGAGCCCCGATTTGAAAGTAGCGGCTGCGTGAACATGTAAACAGCCATGTTGATATCGTTAACAGAAACCAGTCTGTCTCGTCTGCGCAAGCTTCTCGTTCGAACTGTCGAAGACATCGTTCGTGTACCCTGACCTGGGCTTCGGTTTACTTCGGCCTTGCACTCGGTTATGTACGGGAGTATATACCAGCCAATCAGCGGCAAGATACACGCAAATGACAGCCAATCGCGTGCTCGATTTACTACCAACGCCAGGAATTTGGCGGGAGGGACTCAAGGTGAATGAAAGCGAAGCACGTGCAACTAATGATAGTAAAGTGCATTCGGAATCAAGTTTTACGTTTGCCCATTGAGACCGGAGCGAGAAGCGTTTCTGTGTTCCGTCTCAGCCATTGCACGACTACACGATGTTTCGATTCGTTCGATTTCGACGTCGCGCTCTCACGCGGTCGGTGTCGTATTCTCTTCCGGTAATACCGTTCTTTTTCTTCGCGTTAATAAGGAGACCTCTTTCGACGATTACGCGAGTACACCGTGATTCATAAGTAACGGCACGGAGTACATGCAAGTTTTAAGCTTTTGAAGTTTCTACCATCTCTTATATTATGTAATATATAAGATTTTGATCTATTATGTTGAAAATACTTGACTTCTTTCAATATCTTATATAAGCTTCCAGGGTTTTTACGATTTCCAAGATGTTTCAAGATTTGTCGAAACTTTGCATATTCAGGATTTATTGGAACTTTAAAGATTGAAGATTTATCGATACTTTTGAGAATTCTAAATCACTCTGGAAGTGACTCGAACTTGCACAGTGTCAAAAAACTTTGAATCGTTTCGAAGTTGAAATTCAAATATTTTTGGCTATTCATAAATTTCCAGATACTTTGACCGATGACTCAGAAATTAAATAACCTAAAGACAAACAGTTTTTCAACCAAACAAGATTGTTCTACAAACATGACAACTTTATCGTTGCATATTGGTTTCTAAAAATGAACTTTATTTCGTTGTAATATACCATTACGTATAGCTCGGCAAGAAGAAAATTATTGCAGACCTTTTCACTTTTAATTTCGTAATTCGGTTACACAATTACAAAGATAAACAAGTGTCTGATTACTTTTGAGCGCCAGTATACATATATCCACAGAGAGTTTGTCGCGATGAACAAAGGGGATTATACTATTTATATTACTTCTATCGTTAAGGGAATTCAGTTTATGAATAAATCAAAGCAAGAAGAACACGCGTATCTCCCTAAGAGCGTTTATGGGTCATGGATACCCGTCACGGTGGTTAACATTAAAAGAAATATTTTTCTGATGCGCTGACGCATGTTGGGGATGAATCATTCTACACACGTATACTCTATGAAATTAAAGTTTGTCACGAAGAAACGAAAGAATAAAAAAAGAAAGAAAGAGATGAAAATTCGATCATCTTGTTACGTATTACCGTGTATAAAAACTCTGTCGAAACACTGCCTCATGTCTGCGTCGATATTATACTTTTCCATCCGTTTGAAATCGTTAAACGACCGTGATTTTTCTATGATTCTTTCTTCACACAAGCAATATCGATCGATTGACGTATAACAAGCGATGAAGCAATCTTCCTTTATCTCGTGACAGACACATGATGCAAAGCAGCGTCGATCTTGCTCCGAATTAAAAAGCAATAGTCTGTTAATATTGGCTCGATTTTATCAATTGTTCATCGGTTAAGACAACATTAACTCGAGCGAACGTCTACGCGCGTGTCTTACGCGTTTCTCAAGAATATCTCAGTGAATCAGAAAACCGGATGTCGCCCATTCATCCCTGCCATACGGCCGACATCCAATATTCGTTCTGTCGAATTGGTTCTTCTGCTTCTATTTATTCTTCTATCTTCCAAATTTCCACAAACAAAATTCTACTATCGTAATTTATAATTCCGACATCTAAAATTGTCTTATTTCTCTAAAATTGTATCCTCTGAAATATTTATCTTCTTTCCTTCAATCTTTCCTCGTCGATATGTATTTCTCTTTCTAACGAGTGTTTCAACGTTCAAGTTTTTAACGTTCTTCCCTTTAAGTTGAATCAATGTTGAGTAGCAGCATGCTGCAATAATTACTCATATAACATAGTACCGGTACTGTATTCCGCGAAGCTGATGTTCAACGAACTGTGGTTTCTCTGAAGCTGCCTACCGATCCCTGTCACTCAACAATACACTCAACAACTGTCATTGTTGTAACACCGGTACAGGCTGAAAAAAATCAATAAACCACCGTAGCAGAACCGAATCTTCGAAACTACCCCGCCTTTATCCGACGGATTTGTAAATTAATTGATTCGAGATCGATGTCATGGACGAGCGGAGCCAATTCTACTATCGGTAAATAGCCGTACGTCCTTTGGCATGATTGATCGTACAAAGTAATCCTTAACAGAAAACATCCGCGTTTTCCGTATTTTTCACCTTCAAGAAAATATGTCTGAAATGCGTGTCGGTTGACTATGTTTACACGATAATTACACGAACGATTTTACGACTAATCGACTGACCGATCGTACGACGGTAGTTGTTAAAAGAAACACTCAGGTATTCTGTACTTTTCAATTTTCAAAAAATAATATTTCGGATACACGTTGCTTGCTCACGTTTACCCGACAGCACTGAATACTTCGATTACAAAACGATCTGCCTTTCAATAAACACTTTTTCCGTTAACATTCGATAATATCCTTACAACTGACTCAACGATAAGATAAATGGTCGAATTGTTAAAAAGCTTCGCTGTTTGCTTATGAATCACTCGTCGAATTTAATGTGTATCTCGACATGTATTTCAATTAGGTTGAGAAATCGCGATGTGGAGTCGAGGTCATAAGTATAAAGAGAGACTGATGTAAATCCGCAATGAATGAAAAGAAAATTGATGGAACACAGATCGAAGCACTGGGAGGGAAAATTATTGGCAGAGACGAAGTTTTGCGAGTGTACGAGAGCGTGGAACCGTACGGATCGTAGGGCGGTCGTGGCACCGACTAAATTAGAGGCTCCATTCACCCTTCGGAGAGAGCTTGCGAGCTTTCGCAGGGCGCACGCAGCCAGACACGCACTTGCGTAAAATTGCGTGTCGTCGATTCGAACGAGAAACGCGTGGGCAGTATCGAGACGTCTCTCAAGGGTTTTTTTTTGTTCAGTACTTCGCCGAGGGAAATGCAAATATACGAGGGAGAAAAATTTAGAGATTCGCCGGAATAAAATCCTCGTTGCCTAAATGTCTCTCGACTATTTATGACTGTTTATCATTTCGAAAATTCTTGCAATTTTATAAAAACATAAATTCTGGCTATATATATAAAAGATTATTTACACGACACGCGCCACATGTGTAAATTTAACGAAAGAAAATGAGGCTTGATTTCCAAATCGATTTTTCGACAAGATAATTGAGGAACATTCGATATAGAACATAAGAACTTAGGCGAAAAGTGAATTACAATTATATTCATATGGAGAATTATTCGTAGTATAACGCGGTTAAAAAGTGTTATCGCGAATGTTGGAATTAATTTTTCAAGAACAATATGGAAGAATATTCTGGGGAATAACATCATGTATATAAATTACAATTGTAAATTACGTAACAGGATGCATTGACGTTTCCCTTTGCTAAAAAAGAAACTTGGAAACTATTAATTACCGTAGGGCGGCGGGGCACGATAAATTGTCAGTCAAAGGATTTTATCATGCTTGCCAACCTCGAACTCGATGAAAAGTCGTTTAACATTTACTACAAAACCTCAGTTATTCATCGTGAGTCATTGGCCGCGGTGCTGGTGACGACCGTTGATAAAGCGCATTTGCAAATCGTCGAACGCTCTATCGATTACCTCTATAGCGTTAAAAATATGTAACATTCTTCGATTTATTTTACTTTATTTGGCAATTTTACAAAGGGAATTTTAAATTTCTAGTTATACAACTTCTATAATTTTATTTTTATCTTTATATTTATCGCTGGAAAATATTGAATTAATCGCGTGTTGCCAACCAATTAAGGGCAAATTCCTAACTTCTAATTTTATAAATTCTACAGCTTTACTTTTATACTTTAATGCTCATTAGGCGGGAATACCTAATCTGGTCGCGATTAAGCTGTTTGAAAATTCGAAATTTTATCCAGCTAGAGAAGAACGACAGAAACGAGTGGAGATATAACGAGCGTGGAAAGAAAATCTGCGAAAATTGCGAAAGTTTTACGCAGGTTATTTTCGGAAGCGAGGATAGGAAAGAAAATCACGGGGACAGTTTCTAAGGGCAATAAACATAACCACTCTAAGCAGTACCTTGACATTTCCTTTTTGAGGCGTTTTGCTTGGTCAGTCGAGGCTTCCTTCGTCCAGAAAAGCGGCTGTCACACCGTGTTAGAAAGCAAAAGAAGAGAGGATAATCCTACGGCAATTTTCTCGATGCTTATTCGCCAAGCACGTGCGACGTGCAACTCCGCGACTTCCGTTCGTTATCTCTGACTTCCTTCTTTTTTTCTTCCTTGCACGCCTGCAATCGTACGAAAATCACGCGCACATTGAATATCTAATGTTAGAACGAATATTTGAAAACATAATCGAATATTTAATATTAATTAACATGAATATCTAACGCAGATCCTCTGCGGAGCCAAACCGGCGAAATCCACGTTTCATTCGTTTCTAAATTTCATCGCATAAGTACGTAATTAATATACTATAATGATTTACTTCGATCGGTTCACACGTCGTAAGAAGGCCAAACGAATAACGATAAATTCTACGGTAAAAAATAAGAATGTTTGTATCGTCATATTCTGTAACTGAATGGAATTCGATACAAATAAGACATGGATTAGAAAAATGTATGGGGTAATAGTGACAGAATGTTCGGCTGGAGAATTCCTCTTGAAATATTAATAGTTAATGGTGATCGCGTGATTGCATTTTTAACAAAAGATGATACGAGCCGCCACCGCGCCGTTAAAGTAAATTAGACTATACCGAATCGATTTCCCGGCGGTAGGTTGTCTCATGGTAGAATGACTCATAGGAAATCTACGTGACCGTACTTCTGAATCGTCTGATTAAAACGTTGCTTAGCCTCGCACGCGAATGTAAATTTCAATAATTTCATTTTAATTTCCTAATTATCCTCAAGCAAATTACGATCCTATGCAAATAGGAAAAAATTTACGATCAAACCTTCGTTTATATTTTCTTGGATCGTTTTATCGTTCATCTGTAACGATCGATCTTTAAGGAATAAATGGATCGCTGAAAAGCCACGCCGAGCAACCCCATAAATGATAACGCACAGAACAATCACAATTACAGGGATTATTTTTAGCAAAATTGATCTTAGAACTCGTAATTACGTATACTGTCTGCTACGAACGAGTAATTAATATTCATCGAAGAAAACAATGAATTTATTTCCAAAGAATTGATTTATGTGTCTATAAATCCTATCGCGTAAAAATGAAGTTAGTCAATTTGCACGATTTAATGGAAATCAACGTACTCACCACCTCGGATCGAATCAAAATCCGTGGGTAACGCCCGCTCACCTTTAAGTACACATAAAACACTGGTCGGTTAGTTTCTCGGTCAACATCGCGTTCCCCATTCGGTGTCCCCTATCACCGAGCGCGATCCTTGAAAAATTCATTGTCCCACGTCTGTCACGTTTCAAGCGGAACAAACGGCAAACACCACCGCGACGGTCCATTCAGAGATCACCAGCGGAGGATCGTCGGCGTCGATTCACCCCTCGGCGTGTTGCGGCTGTTACAAGTAGTTGACCATCAATCGCGCGCGTGTAGTCCGCGTGAGATCGACTACGTATATCTTTGATAAAACGGTGCTTTCGCGGCTTTTCTCTCCTGTTTTTCCTCGATTCCTCGTCTCGTGTCGTCTTATCGGTCTTTGTCCCCTTTCGAACGTTTCAACGAGAGATAGATATCGGTCAAGATTTAATCAACGCGTAAAGGTCTACTATGTAGCAGTCTACCAACGTTCGTCGTCCGAGTTTGGATCGAGCAACAACGTATCAATCAGATCTTGTGACGGGGTGGAAGTCGCGCGACGCCGACCACTTGCATCGGACGCATCTGAATGGCGTCTGAACGGGTTGCAAAATGACGGCCAACTGCATTCACCTCTTTCGGTGGCCGTGGAGGGTGGCGAGGTGGAGTGCAGACGCGCGCATTCGTGACACGGATACGAGGCGACCCACCTTCCCCTCTTTTACAGTGCACAACCACCAACCAACCCCGCTTCATCCCCCGAACGAACCAGCCACCACGATCGACAGGGTGCTGCGGCTACCGATGGTGTCGCTCTTTCTTCTTCCTCTCTCACGAACCACCCCTCCTGGTTACTACCTGCATACTTTTCCATTGCCTCCACCCCGTTTTCGAGGTTGCCACGCATCGTTCGTCTTTATGAGAGAGAACGGGACCATGGCTCGCCTGTGTGCGCCGCTCCGTGTCTTCGTGTGTCTTTTCTTTCAGCTTCGACGGTAAGCAGTTTCACGCTATATTATTTTCGGATAGTTCAGGGACGGTTTAATCTCGCGTGGAGATTCATCGGTCCGGCCGGCGTTTTGCTCGACCTATTTTACGGCCGTTAGGGTAATTCGGTTTTCGAAGGCGTTCGACGAATCGCTGGATGGAAAGGCAAGGGCGGATCGATCGAACTTTTAAAATAAATCCTTGTTAAACCCTTGTAATAGAAAGTCACGCCTCCGGTTCGTAGTATTTTACGGTCAAAACGCAAAGGAAGTTGCTTCTATTTGAAGAACTGGCGGGAAAGTCCATTTTTCTTGATTCTCATTTTTTTTTTTTTTTTTCATTTTTACTTCACTGGACGGGCGAGAAGAAGTATTTCGATTTGATAGATTGAAAAATATAAATCTTTCGGAAATAGTCGACGTATCGATACTGTGTTTCGTAAGAGACAAGTAACACTAGTTTAATCGTAGTGTCAGCCGCTTGTTAGCGTTTCATAAAATGTTAGACGTACACACTCAGCCGCGTATTCAACCGATTTTAGAATCAAATACGAAGATAGCATTGGTGTGGAATTGGTCGATAACATGCTGGATTTTAATATTACTCCTCTATAAACGATAGGAAATGTGCATGTTCATGTATAATGAATTTCCGGCCTGGCTGTAAACTTGGGGTGTTGATGTAATATTAAGTGAATAACTAACAACAAGTATGTTGATTAGAAACATGATACTAGCTATTCGAAAGATAAGGGATGAAATTTACAATGATACTATGGGGTTGGTCATCGGCGACAAGAATTCACGGAGCCAGTAACGAAAAAATTACCCTTCTTCGTGGCTAGTCAATTTTTCACCGGTGCATCTTACCCCTAAAAGACAGGATGCGCAACGTTGTCTCTTCGCTACAATTTACGTTCCCATCGTACATTTTTGCACGCGAGAAAACACGAGGTGTCTCTTTCGACTCTCATTTTCGCCTTCCTGTCTTACTTCGAACGAGAACGAGTCCTTTTAACGATGCATTATACTAATGCGAAGGGAAGAGCAAAAGATGAAAGAAGAAAAAGAAGAAAAGACAGAGAAGAAGAGAAGATACTCAACGAGTACACATAAAAAGGAAAGAGAACAAAAAGCAACTTGATGTCTTATGTATCAAACTTTTTGCAGCTTAAATATCGATTATCATCAGCTACTATCGGTCGTTCTCCAACTTCTTTTATTCACGTAGAAGAGAAAGTATAAAAAGTAACTTCGATCTAAATATTCTACACGAAATTTCTCGTATCACACGATCGATTACAAGCCTCTACCGTCCATCCACTGTGTCATTCGTGTATGTACAAAACTAACATCGATGCAAGTATTTCGTGTCAAATTTCTTGTATCATAAAATCGATTACAATCTCCTATTGTCGACCTACTTTGTCCTAATTCGTTTTTCAATCTCTTTCATTCACGTAAAAAAGCAAGTTCGTTGCAAGTGCATTACGTCGAGTTTCTCGTACCATAAAATCGATCACAATTTTCTATCGTCGACCTACTTTGTCCTAATTCATTTTTCAATCCCGTTCATTCACGCGAGAAGGTAACTTCGATCCAAGTGCGTTACATCGAGTTTCCAATATCACAAAATCCATTGCAATCTTCCACTGTCCTAACCTATCTTGTCCTAATTCGTTTTTCAACCCCGTTCGTTCGCGTAGGGAAGCAAATCCGTTGCAAGTACGTGGCGCCAAAACTTTCGTATCATAGAAACGATTATAATCCCGTATAAGCCATCTACATTGTCCTCGTTCGTTTCTCAATGCCCCACCCGAAAAAAGTAACTACGATTCAAGTGGGTTGCGTCAAGTTTGTCGTGCCATAAAATCGATTACAATTTTCTATCGTCAACCTACTTTGTCCTAATTCATTTTTCAAGCCCCTACGTTCGCGCGAGCAGGTAATCGAACCGCGTTATATCGAACTCCTCGTCCTATAAAATCGATCATAATCCTCTGTTATCGACCTACTTTGTTCTAATTCGCGTTTCAACCCCCTTCATTCAGCCGGACCCATGAAAGGAGCATATACTTCTTTCGGTTATTCTATCCGAATCCCAGGGCTCGGCTGATTCTTTGATTTCAACCCTCCCTCTCCCTCCCTCTTCCTCCTGTTCCGTTGAACCCCTCCCGGAAAGTCTGCGTTACCCCTCTTTTCGTTCATCCGTGTCCGAGTAGCAATTGAAAGGTAGGAAGAAAGGGGACGTTGGGGAAGTAGAATGTGGAGAGGAGGGAATGTTGAATGAGGACTCGAGGTTGGGGCGAGAGCTAGCTGGTTTAGAGGGAAAACGGGGTTGGAAAAGGGGAAAGTGGGGAGGGAGGGGGAAAGTGGGGTTGGTCGCAGAGGGGTCAGACAGAGGAAAACAAGCTGGCCAAGAGAAGGGCGAAGCAAGCAGCAGCTCGAATGTAGGCTAGTCTCGTGGGCGAACCGCGTCCCCAATCGATACACACGCAGCGAACAACCACTTCTCCACCCCCTACCACGTTACCTTTGATTTCGTTACGATCTCGAATCGAATTGGCCCGGCTTTTATCGATCCCGCGCGATGAACCCAGTCGCGCGTCAAATTTCTAATCCGTTACTGAGAAAAAAAGATGGATAGAACCGGGCCGTGAGTCTTTCTTTTCTCTCGTCGTCGTCGTTTCTATTTTATTTTTTGCCTCCTTCGCGAATGTACGTTGATTTTCACGATATGGATAAACGTACCGGTATAAATAGACGAGACAAGGAAGTTCTCACGTATGGCGAAAAAAAAGAACGCGTCGTGACACTGCTCCGTTTATTCTTCGTACTCGATGTACGTAAAGCGTTTTGTTGCTTGGTTCTCGTCTTTTTTTTTCTTTTCGAGAATACGTATCGATTTTCGCGATAAATGTAAACGTATAGATGAAAGAAGCTAGTTGTTACATATACCGAATAAAGAGATAAATTCTGAAACGTTGCATTTACCATTCGTGCTCGTTATAAACCGTGAAAGAGGAAGCGTTAAATTCACATTGATAACGAGTCAACCGCTGAGAAAATGTAGCGGTAAATAGCACGCTACAGTGTAGTATCTATCGGCGGACGTTTTTCGATATACGGAACAATGCGACTTGAGTTTTATTTTTTAGTGGATACAGCAGTCTGCTTCGAATATGAGAAACGAGACGCCAGTTTATAAGCTTCTGAACGAACATTATAAATAGCGTGGTATTTATTTTTTCCAACAATGTTTCCATACGATTCTAATATCGTTTATTTCACGATCAGAGGCTGAATATGAAAAAGAAACGAGGTATTTTGAAGAAGCTTCGGTATTTATTTCTCCATTTCGAGTACGTAATCACTTGGTTGCTTCTCGGTTGGGTATCATTTTAGTCGAAGAAACGATCGCCTTATTTCCAACAATGGAACGTAAGTACACGGTTCTATTAACGTTTCCTATATGTACTCGTGTGTATGTGTTGCATTACGTATGAAATATACACACTCACATACATATAAGGAACACCTACAACTTGCGACACGTAGGAAGGCAAGTTAATTTTATTTCCCCGTGGTAGACGAGTAGGAAAGCTTGTATTACATCGAAAGCTTGTGCCGAAGGAAAGAGTTTCCGGTATCATTAGGCTCGATCTATTATCGTGGAGGAAACGAGATCTTCGAACGATCGAATTATCGCGAACCTATCCTTTCTCTATGGTTTCGTTCGTGAATTATTATCAAAGCGATATCGAAGCGAAGAGCAATCAGGAACGGTATCTAATCGTTTCATTTGTAACTAACGTAATTAATTTGGGGAAAGTGTAATATTGACCCAATAAGGAACAGCGTTGCGTCGACGCAACGTTTTGTTTTCAGAATTCTAAGCTTTTTAACTTTCCAACTTTCAAATCAGGTCTTCGAATATCTAAATTTTCCAATTCATTTTTTTTACGCGTTATTTCACTGTTTCATCTGCACTCTGTTCGGCGCAATTTTACCGTGAGCAATGATTTTGTTCAAATTGCGTCTTGCAAAGGATAAATTAAGGTATTAGTATGGAAGGGTTAATCAAGAAGAATTAATATTACTTGAATATTATAGAGCAGAAAACTGAATATTAGGGAATTTCTCGTTTCAAGATAACGCGTAGCGTGCATATTCGCTGTTCGATCTTAAAACTTAACTTGTATGGAGGATATAAGAGGTCGGCTTATGAACAGCAATTAGGCTGAGCCTAGTCTGACTCATCCATATCGTTTACTTTTATTTTCCACCTTTATATCCTTTCTCTCCTTATTATTGCTACTACTATTATTATTATTATTATCCATATTATCATTTTTTACCTCTTTTTAGCCGTTTTATACGACGAATACGATTTTATACGATATAACAAAAGTGTATCGTTAATTTAATTAAATTTTACTATCCACCTTAAATTCGAATCGAATTTATTTATTATTATATAAAATGTACTCATTTCACTCGAGTATTTTTCCTTCGATCGCCTCAGGTGTAAATTTAATAAGACCTTGTGATCGTGAGATTGGAGATTAGGTGACGCCAACTATGCTCGCGTCTGCAGTGGACAGGTGATTGACAAAGTACTTTGACACGGAAGGACAGAACATGATGGTGAAAGAAAGAGGTTGCTGCGAAATTGCAAGTGTGCTGCTACCAAGTGCGACCTGTTAAAAAGGATAGACGTACGGTTCTTTCAAGAAAAATGGTATCGAATGTGACAAGTATCGATAACGTAGACTGTTCCATGTTTTTCCGAGCACTGTAGTTTCCATCGGCTAAAATAACTCCAAGAGAAATGAAACTAAAAAATATATGTCGGAGATGAAAGGATATCAGGATATCACCTTTCTATTGGAATTTTTGGGAAGATCCCCAATACTTTAGTCTATTTATTATAGCTGTACTTAAATAATAAAATTTAGAAGTAGTTGTTATGATTCAATCCGATTATGTTTGCCCGAGATTTGTGACAATGGGCTTGCGCTCGAGGTGACGCAACTGGTCGCTGAACATAGCCACGGTCACGGAATGGACGTTTTTACCTAACAGAGAAATGACAATATTATGGGACACGCGTTGTATTAACAATCAAACCCCGGGCAGAAACAATGTCGCCGCTACGCGGGACTGCCTAAAAACGGCGGTTGGAATTTTGTTGATATCCCCGGCCAATATGCAACGAACGAACGCGATCGTAAGGAGGGGAAAGTTTCCATCGGTCTTTTATTCTTGCGATCCCCTTGGAGATCACATCGTCTTTAGGTGCAGTATATACCAAGCGTCACAGCAAACGTTACTTTGTGCTTCAAAATATATTCTACGTTTAACAAAGAGTTACTCCGTTAACCGTGGATTCGTTATTGAACCTAAGAACATTTGTCATTAACATCTCGAGTGTCTAATCACCACGGTTATTTGTCAAACTCTGTAAAAATCATATGTATACCAGTAAATATAATCTCTATTGTACAACAACGATGACTAGTCCGCATGAAGATTCGTTACACGCCCCTAAACCTAACGATAACCCGACATATATATATATATATATATATATATATATATATATATATATATATGCTTGGACTGTTTACGATGAAGTCATAAAACAACAGATAGCAACAAATTGCAGAAAAGATAGAATTTTGTTGAATATCGAAAGTCATATTTACATGATCGAAAATCATATTTACTGAATATGCTACACCTACTTGACGAAAGCAACGAACTTATCTTTTCTGAACAGTATCTCTTCCTTTTCCAATGCTTCGTTTAGCTACAATTTTGTATCACATTATTAAAATGACTTTTCAAGATGATCAAATATTAAAATTATCATTTGTTAAAAATCTATCGAAACTTCAAGATTATCAATAGGAATCGAAATTAACAATACAAAACCGAGGAATCCCCAAATAAAGAAATTATCGTATCCAACAGAATTGTCGATCCAAGTGACCAACCAACTTACCCATTCGCGACTAACAATTTAAATAATAGCCTATCGGTAATTAAATGAACGGCGATATTAAATTCTCCTAAGATTCCATACAAATTAAATACCATAGTGAAATGGCAAACAGTCGTTCAAACGATACACGTACAATTACGTTGCATTCCACGCGAGCGTCACGGTAATTCGCGCGCGCGCATCACGTTCGATACTACAATTGGAGGCTGTCATTCATCTGTCGGTTATTTCGCAGTTCGATAGTTAAAAAAAACATCCGGGATCCGGACGATTCCGGCTCGGTCGCGATACCGTGGTTTTTATTCAGCCGTTAGTCGATCTGACCGCGTCATTTCCTGTTCCGGCTGCCAGTTTTGCGCTTCTACGTATACAGTGATTCGCCAAAGTATTTCAATACGTAATAGCAACGATTTATGAATATATCGGGCGTTTCGTATAAAACATTTTCAAATTTCATTTGCACTCTGGCGAATCACGATTATCGTGATCATATTGACAAAGCTTGAAGCAAACCCGAAATTATTACAAAAGCTGCAGGGTATTTCGTGTAACTATACGATTGATCATGAGTGTGGCGATTATATTGGTAAAACTTGAAACAAATCTGAGAATATGCAACAAAAACTACGGGATATTTCGTGCAAGCTTACGAGTCTGTCGGAAACGAAACTGATCAACTCGGTTTTTTTTTAGTAATCCGTTGATTTCGTTACGTAACTGCGCGATTATTATTCAGTTCTTAAGGAACAAGTGATTTATTTCTATAAGTTTGTTCATTGGAAGAAAATCTCACAGATGATGGTATATTCTAAAGTAAATTGTTAAAGTATATTTGTAACGTTGTCACTTTTCTGTACCTTTCAATTTACGAAGCTGGTCAATATTTTCGAGACGGTTCGTATATTTCGAAGAGATTACAAAACTACTTAAACAATTAATTATCCATCGCATTGATAGATCTCACTTTTCATTTCGATTATTTTTAACATTTAGCACGTGCCTAAGATAACTATTCGCACTGTATTCTACGTATTTTCTAAATATACGTTGCGAGCAAGTATGTATGTTGTAACTGGCGCGTACGCTTTCAGATCAGCCGCAAATTTTATCAATGTAATCACGAAACTCGTGTCTCGTTAGAGTGTCAATGAAATTTGAAAATGTCTCGTATAACGCTAGACTGCGTATTTTTACGCATTTACGGAAATTCTTAAGATGCAAAAGTATACATGGAATGCACGTAATACACAAAAATATGTCCAAGAAATATCCAAAATGAAGTATGACGTTTAATAGGTAAAACAAATTTCCGGTTGCGTACCTTCCCTTAAATTCTAGATATTCGTAGAAATATGAATTTCTACAAATATCAGAGCTCTGCTGCGTATGACGAAATATACACAATACGTGGTATTCACAAAAGTTACGCATAAGTGTTCGAATATCTTGATTAGCTTAGTATTATGGTGTTTTTCTCGCACATATTTCTACTAATATCCCACTGGGATATTATTAGACTCTACTGTATGTTATACCCGAAAGACATCGAAACGTAAATGGAGCGATAAAATACTCGTACTTTTGTGAGCCACTGTATAGAGATACGATATACAGAGAGGACGAATCGATTCGTTCGCAGCCACGGAGAGGAAAAAATTCGGATAAAAAATCGCGGCTGGCTGGTGAATCGAAACGTCTAAAGGCCCCGGTATGTTTCTATTTTCACGCTCGACGCGCCGTAGGTGGTGATAAACGCTCCATTATGCTCGGTTCGCCAACGAAATCCACGATGTTTTCCTTTCGTTCGTTACTTTAAACGATCCACGATCGCGTCACATCCGCTTCCGGCCGTGTGCCGGTAACAGACACGACCTTCACGGTTCCACGAAAGATCCGTTCCAACCGAGCGAAGGTCAAGGTTCATAGAATCAGAAATTTTTCAAACGAGTTTCACAACTCGACGCTAACGCTTTCCTCCAGGAACAGGTTCCAGACGCTCGTTGAATGATTGATTAATCGGACGCGTAACGTATTAACGGCCATCGTCCTCGTCAATAAGTTCTCCGTGTTCGAATTGTTTACACACCAATCTCAGCTCGACGTTTGTAGTCGTCCGTTCGACATCGGTTTACGCGGCAACAACAGCCTTCGAGCCAGGTATTTCGTTATTTTATTTCGCCATGAATATACGACGTTTTCGTATAAAGTTCCATGAATTAGCAGATATAAATGAAAGTTCTAGCGAATACGCGTTTCCTACGATTTATTCGAATCAAATAAAATTGCTCTTTCGTTCCATTTTCACGATTCGATCTTGAAAAATATAATTGTACGTCGAGAATATAAATTCTCTATTTTCTAAACGATCTTTGTGTTACCGGTATAATACGTAACATAATTCGTATGGTATTCGATAAAATGATATTCGTTCGATCGTCGTGTTCCCTGATTTTTCTGAAACTTTATTAATAACAAAAGAAAAAAACGTAGATGTCGATAGATATTTGTAAAAAAATTGTTCGAATAGAACGTAGAGAGAAATTTTGTGAAAAATAAAATTACGTAACTGTACAATGGAAAAGTGAAGGAGATCGATAGTGCGTGTATTATTTAATAAAACGATAACACGTAGAATCTTTTTCTTTTATTACGAACTTTCAGAAGATACTAACAAATACGTACGCTGCTCAATTTTTCTCGGAACGATTCAATGAACCGTAATTGTAAGCACCGAAAGCGGAGGCGCGTGAAAACCGAGCGGATGAATGGAGAATAGTACCGTTGATATGTTCGCTTAATAACATTCCTTCCTCGAAAATAGCCTTTACGTAACGAGCACATAGAAGCATCGCGATTTCACTCGGTCGAGCGACCGTACGATACCAGGTAATGTTTAATTAATCCCTGTGCAACATCTATTGCCTGGTTATTCAGAAAGCGTCGGTTTTATGCATTTTTTATGTAAAACCCACGCTAAACTTTTACGATCAACGTCTCGTCAATTCACCAAACGACTTTCAACAGCCGCATTATATTCTCTTTGTTCAAATTATCCCTCGTATTTTTAATTTAATTTGTAAACGGTCAGGAAAATATGTTCGATATACCGAGTTTTAGAATTGATCGTATGTTACACGAACGATTGGAAATTTACGATAACCGATAGAAATGAAATTTTCATTGGGTGAACGAACGATAGTCCAGTCATCTTTTTAACGTTGGAACTATCATCGCAGATAGAAGGATTTTAATTTGTATTTTATTCGTATTTCATAGAAATTGTATAGAATTTATTCTTGATCGTTCTTTGAGAATTTGAGTGATCTTTTGTAAAACGTACGGAAAAAAGCTTGTTTTTCTCTACATTGTATTCCTTTTTTTTTCGTTCGTAGCCGATTATTCCATTCGATGAAAAATAACAAGACCGAAAACGGAAAGTCTGCAACCTATAATTTGTAACTCGTCTATTATTTGCTGCTGTTATTGCTTGGTTATCGAATTGTTGTGCAAGAGAAGCCTGGCAAAATTGAAATATAAAGGGCGATGGAAAAAATTGAAATAAACGATACGATGAACAAACATCTACCGATCGATATAAAATTGCATCTGCATTTTTTTACTGGATCAACGAAAAGGCTGCCCTAACAAAAATAATGCGCGCTTATTCTACGAACCCGTTAAAATTAAAATGGATCTCCGTTTGAAAGTAACGAGGCGGCTTCCTCAGCATCACCGTGAATGACCGGCAACGTCACATCCGGTTTCCGGTCGCGGAATGGAAAAAGCGTCCTTCGTCACGTGTACGGCACGAATCCGCTCGCGTAACCGAACAATCGACGATTAATCGGGAACGCAAGCTGCACGGAATGCGTAATTGCGAAAGCGATGGAAAGGAGATCGCCTACGTTTCACTTTGAGAAACCAGAGTAATCGTATCGCGTCAGGCCATTCCACAATAGAAATCCATCGCGTTTTACTACGTTCACGATAACCAACGATCGCTCGTACGATACTTTTTGTCTTTATACCGATAGTAGAGTAGCGTACGTGCTCGCGTAATCTCCAATCCACGTTTATGTTTGCTCGTGTCGTTCTCTTTTGTTGTTTCCAGATTAGTCATTCTTGTGAATTATTTGCCCGTTTTTCGAACACCTACTTGTATTTACAGAGGCTCGCGAATGTATCCCAACACTTGTAGAATCGGTTTGTAGATATATTACGAGTGTTATGCAAACTGTTTGGGAATTTTACTGTAACTGTAACGAGACTCGAATATCGTGATTACATCGATCAAATTTGATAGGAATTTGAGAATGTACGTAGAGGTTACAAGGTATTTATCGTTAGCATATACTCGATAGAGATTACCGCAGTATTTGTACGATCAATTATTCGCTCATAGGTCACAGTATTTAGTGGAAGCGTGTTCGACGCTATGCGTACGTTCAAGATTATCGCTTCAACTGTATATCAATTTTTGATTAAATGTACGTTTGCGATAGATCTACTTTTACTTGTCTACATTTTCAGACAGCTTTCAAAATTTACCAATGTAACCACGATTCGTAACTCGCGTTTCGTTACGGTGTTAACAAAATTTCGAAGCGTTTTATATAACACGCACGATCTACGCATAGAAGTTTCCTGCAACGAGAAACGTCGAAATACTTTCGCCAGCCATCCAAAGCGCAATTACCCGACTACGGATGTTCGTGCATTTTCGGGAAATTTAAGATTCCAGAAATATTCCAAGCAGACCGCTTACTGCGATATCATCGATGTTCGCGAGAACGTGAAATTGCCTGTACATCCGCGGACTAATACTTACAAATTCCAAATTTTTGGCCGCTAGTGTACGTGTATTTGTAGGTGTCGATGATTTATGCGCGAGAGGAAACGGCGCGGCGGGTCGTTACGAGGGATTCCGGCAGAAGAAACACGTGTCCCGTCTTTTTCTTTTACCGCGGCTCGCCGACGCGTGATTCCTGTCTCACACGTAGACTTCCTTAAAAAAAAAGAAGAGAAAAAGAAGAACAAAGATAGAGTTCCGCGCTTTTCGACGGTTCTCACGAGGGGCAAATCTCACGAATGACGACTCGCCGATCGGAACGCTGCTTCTCACGCGCGTTAATTGCATTTTCACCGAGATCCCATCAGGCGTTGTACACGCTTATTCCTGACTTACACCGTGACCGTTTCGTTTTGCTTGAGAAACGGGTGACGCAAACGCGAAGAAGAGCTCCGTCTCGTTCACCAGCTCGGCGATTTATAGTCGCTGTTAGGGACCCGATCCAGAGAGATCGACGTTATAATTAGATCGACTAGCAGAGGAGTTTCGCTTTCAATCGATGCGATATTACATTTCGTTCGGCCGTGACGAAGTGTTTCATCGACATGTCCGAAACACTTAAAGTGTCTTTTTTTTTATTATCGTTATTTAATTTGTACTTTAAAATTTGTCCAGCTGGACATTTGGTAAATTTTTCTAACTTCATTGCTAAATAACATGTGAATGTTACTCTCAGAGAGATACCATCTTCGAGTTTGACTATTTTATTCCTTTAGTGAGGTCAGCGTAGTGTTTTCTTTTTAATCTTCTTTCTAGGAGTGTTGGTCGCTTCAGCAGCCAACTGGTTTCGATGTGTCGCCGTTATTTCCTTGTATTTTAAATATTTTTTAATTAGGAAATTAGGATCAATTCAAATATTCGAATATCCAAAAATAAAACGAGACATCATCGATTGCGCGCACGATTATCGGCAACGGATCTTTATTCTGGAAATCTCGGTCAGGTGGAAGGAAACTCTGTTAAGATTCATTTCCGGTAGGGAACAGGGATCGTGAAAGACTGTTTCCTTCCCTCCTGTTGATCGTTCCAAAACTGCTCTAAGGAGACAATACGAGGTAGGTAGCGTCGAAACGGAAGCAACGACGTAGGGGTTCTAAGAGGCAAGCCGGATGAACCTTTAAACGATGATTCGAAGGAAACAGGCCCTTCGACCGTTTTTATCCTGCTAATGCTTCACAGAATTCGTCCATCTTTTGTCGTTACTTCTATCCTCTGTGCGTCTTTCAATAGAAGATCAAGCTTCGACCGTTAAAATAGTTTTTCTTGGTCGGTACTAAGAACCTGGCTAAAGAGTTGTATGATTTTAATCCTTATGAGACGGATGGTACGATACGTTGCAGGAGTATTTTTAAACATTTTATCGAATCGCTATAATCTTTTCCATACATACTGAGACGTAGGATCTCATCATAGGCAGAACTATGTATCTGTTTTTTTAAATTCTGATTAACCTATTTTTTCTTTTTTTTCAAATCAAAGAGAAACGTTCAGCTTCTTTAGAACTTTCTCTTTGATTTGAAAAAATATGCGTTAATCAAGATTTTAGTAATAATACGCGCAGTTCTATTTATAACGAGATCGTTCGGCTTCTCTAGAACTTGACTTTAAATACATGTGTTTTATATTTTAAGTTTCCTTATTACTATTTTATTAGGTTGAACGTTTTTTTATTTGCTTTTTTAATTTATTTTTTATTACATAAAATTCCGTTTTATTTAATATTTTAGCAACGTTGATTTACAGCGTGTAAACCATTGAAACGTTTATATAAATATAAAAACTTATCGTATACTTTCCCCGTGGCTCTCGATTGGAATCCACAAAAGCCATTGCTGAAACTTATTAACGCGAATAATTAAAACATCGTCTTGTCGTTAACGAAGGTATCCGGAAATTTTATTTTAGAGAGCGGATGTCTGTTGGAATAATATGTTTAGGCGAGCACGGAAAGCGTAAATTTTGTAGTAAACGAGCGAAAGATTTACTCGCTGCCGATTTACGACGATAATCAAGAACGAGTATCTTTATCCTCGTTTAATCTCATTGGTAATCGCCATTAACGAAGGAATTAGATATCGTACATCCGGTACGAGCAACGGCGAAAAACCGATATCCCAGAGTGTTCATAATAAAAGTAAATTCAACACCACTGTAACGAACATCCTCCTTGACGTTTATCTTAATCGCTATTATCGCGGAATGAAAATTAGTCGACGTCGAAAATATCACGAGAACAGCTCAATTTTAATCGAAAAACTCAACCCTCTTTTTACAATAAAAATACTACGCTGGCTGACGAAAGTATTTAAACAGTTTCCGTACAAATGGAACGGATATATCGCATTTGAAATTTTTATTGGCATTGTAACTGTGAGACTATCGTGACAATATTGATGTTATTTGAAACCAATTCGAAAATTTATATAAAAATTAGGAGACTTTTTCCGGAAGTATGTATTTAATAAGAAAATTATTACATAGCATGAATGTCTATATTAAGCATGTAACAGGTGTTAAATATTGTCCCACTGTACGTGGGTTTATTAATATATTGGATGATCGATTGTTTAAATATCTTCGTGACTTTTGCAAGATACATAGTTGTACCGAATACTATGTATCCTATAATTTCTATATTACGTATATTTTCTGACATGACTGAAACTTCACCAATACGATCATGATAGTCGGATCTCGTTATAGCAATAGGGTTAGAAATAGAATCCTCTATCGTTTCTAAGGTGATGCATTTTTTAAATTTGCGCTAATTCCTCTAATTCTTTCAGATTGCAAACTTTTGCAAACCTAACGTGCATGCAGTGACGTTTACATATTGGTAATTTATTATAACCGGGTCCAACTAAAAATAAAACGTTTCAATCGCCTGAAATTTGAAGTTGAGTTAACAAAGGTGACTTAATTTTGGTTAAATCGATTAGCGGTTAAGCGTGAGCTGGATACGATACATTTTTAATACGAAAACTAGAAGACATAAAAATAAAAATAGAGTTTGAGTCAGGATTTGAAAGGTCGACCGAAGCTCTCGCATTTTCGACTTGGTGACTTTCCTCCATCCGGGAAGATGAGGATGACTCATCCTTAGTAATTTTATTCCGAGCAATTATGCGTTTTTCCCCCGGATATCGTGTTATATCCACAAAGTGAAGCGGAAGTACGCCCACGTCCAACAGAAGGCTTCGTTCATTAAGCTATTCCTTCCGTACGATGTAATACCATCGACACACCGATTACTCGCGGAGCATTCGTAATTAGTGACTAATTAGCAAAAGCGGGCGTAACGATTACCTCGTAAACGAACCGTGTCAAACGGACTTTTCGTCCAGAACCGGATACGCTTCATCGATCCGCACGGTAATCTTTTTACGCAGACGTCTATGGTTTTTGTTGCAATTCTACTCGTTTGATCTAACGCAATACCATGTAGCGGCTATCAAAAGTATTTGCACATAGCCTTTCCTTTTATTTCCCAATCAAGAGATTTTTTTATTCGATTCTACGTTTCACTTCCAGGGTATCAATCTTTTACTATTATATTTTTCACTATTTTTCCTTTACTACTCAGAGATATTCCAACTAATCGCAAGCGAAATGTAGATACGCGATATCGCATATAGATATTAAGAGAAATAAAGATATACATAGATTTAAGATTCATAGTTCAGGTTTAGTATGAACATCGGAAATAGAAGAGTAAATATGTAGGCATTTGAATGTTTGGGTGTGATACGTGCATTAAAGAAGAGCGATGAAAATACGGGAATGAGTGGGTGTTGGAAAATACGTAAATCAAATTCTTTTCCAAGCTATGAAGTCGACGATAAATAAATAAATGAATATATATATATATGCATATATATATATAGAAAATTTGTAGATGACGTTACAAACTTTAAAAATAGTTGGATTTAATTGATTAATATATAAATGCAATAATAGAAGGTAATGGTATCCAAATAGTTTCTCCAGTCATCGTGAATTATTCCAACCTCGAATTTGTACTACCGTAAAACTAATTATACGAATAACTGTTGTTCCGTGTTTCTAGATTCATGCTCTTTAAATTACTATCACGGCTCCTACAATCTATGTACAGCGTGAATTTTTAAATTGCCAGAAAATAGAGCTGCCTGTTCGTTGCAGCTCCCTTTTCGAATCATCCTACATCCTCCAATTTCTATTTTACGAAATAAAACCTTGCGAAAGGCAGGAGAAACGAACGTACGATACCATCGAAGGTACCGTACGCTGCGGGAATACGCTCCATATACCTCCGCAGAATCCTCCAAAAATATGTTTCGGGTGCTGTGAAACGTTGCGAAACGCAACGGCCGTCGTGTTCCATTCACCTGCACCTTGCGAAGGGTCGACGTGACGGAACGTCGGTAAAATCGCCGGCGAATTTCAGCGTTTCGCCAACGATGAGCAATTTGCAGCGAAAAAATTCGGCCGGAAATAGGAGCAGGAAAGAGTAGCACGAGATGGAAATAAACAATAATCGGGTGCCGTTGTTTGACGGGGTGAGGGAGTGAAAAAGGATGAAAGAGACGGCGGGGAGGGAGACGCGCCTGTCGGTGGAGTAAAGGGAGGATGGAAGCAGGGAACGAAGGGGAGGAAAACAAGAGAGAAAGAGAGAGTGAGAGGGAGACAGAGAAAGAGTGAGAGGCAGGAAAACGGGAGGAAGAGAGGGAAAGGGAGAGACTCTCTGCTCGATAAAGAGAAACGTCAACCCTGCGCATACGCATTGCGAATATCCGAGGTATCTTCAATGGGTCGGTTGCCCATTCGCATCCGCTGCAGGGGTAGAGCTCTTTCATTGAGCGGCTCCGTCGCTTCCGCTTTTCGTTCATGCGTCACCCTCTCTCTCTCTCTCTCTTTCTCTCTCCTTCTCTGTCTCTCTTTCTCTCTTTATCTTTCTCCATTCCTCTTCTATTCCTCTGCTCTCGTCGTCGATCTTCTCTCTTCGTTTCTCGATTCAACGAAGAAGTCGGATCTTCGAAGAAGAGCAACAGAGACGTGAGATTTCGTCGTCGACGACGGACGTGTCACGTTAACTTTGCTAATCTGCATGCAACATCGGTTGCCTGTTAATTGAGAGACTCGGGCAGATTGAGAGATTCGCAGCCTCTGGCAGGAACAGGAAGGGACTTTGTTGCTCGCGAGCTTGACGAAGGTTGGAGTTTGGATGAGCGAAGGTCTGGAGATTTGGCTCGAAGTATACAGGGTGCGGTCGGATAACATGTACAAGCTTGCACGAGCTGATTCCTTGTGGAAGAACAAGAGGAAAATGTGGAGTGAAACTTTCTTATTTTAGGTTTAGTTTTCGAGAAAATCGAGTTTGAAAATTTATCAAGTACACTCGATCTTCGGTTCGACTCATGCAAATTCTTCCCGCCTCATCTGGAATTCTTCGACTCTCGTCTGGAATTTTTCTGTCTCTTGTACATTCTGATCAGAATTCAGATGAATTCCACGGTCTTTAGAAGGTTCTGTCTTAATTCCCACATTGATTTCTAATTTTCAAAGTATTTCGTGATCAGACTCGCATATTGTACCTACAGTAGCCGAGAAAAGAAATTTAAGATTTCATAGCCTGCATATGTATAAACATTAGCAATTTTTATATTAGAAATTTTTTATCTCCTTGGTAATAATCATTTTTTCTAGGGTGACGTTATATCTATTCATCAACTCTTGTCAATTACAATTTCATTTTTTACAATTATACGCTTCATCGTATTCTTTCGTCTCCTTCCTTGGTCCTTTGATCTCGGGGTATCTTTGGCCATATTCTTTAGTCTCGCGAGAACTTTGTTTCTCGACCTTCCTTATCGTATTCACAACATTTTTACACGAAACTTGATAGTTTCTTGCAATTTTCTTTCACCACGATAACACGTATACTCGAGCGAATATACTCTTCTTTGTAGCATAGATTATCTCCATTATAATTGGTCAACTATACGCGATATTGCTGGCTAGTTTACATTTTCTTTTATCTTAATGATCTTTGTTTCCTGTCCTTAAATACCCGCTTAGCTTCAATTCATACAGCTAATTAAATTTATATTTATCTATGCGCTTAATCTCGCACTTGCTTAATTAAATTTCCATCTATCTAACTACCACGTACCTAATAGCGACCACTTACGTCATCGAACATTTATTTACAGAACGCTTGTTTACCAGATTACTACACTTGCCACTTGCTTTTATCAAAAACGTTGTGAAACAGTAGCCATTTGTACTACCTCGTATAGTCTATGACATCCACGATAATAAAAAGAACGTTAAAACGACAAGCTCCCTCGGATTTCATTTTATATGTCGCGAAAACCGGTTCCGGTCTCGTCATTTTCTTTCCTTGCCGATGCTACGACGCCCGATAGAATACAGGACAGAAAATTGATCGTTGAAAGAGAAACGCTGGATAGGCAAGAAGAGAGGCGAAGGGAGAAAGGCAGAGACAGAGGCTTGCTCGCGACCTCGACGTTTATTTCTCACCGTTGGGAATTTATCGTCGCCCTTTTATTTCTCTGCGAGTCTGCTGCGCTCTCGTGCCCCTAGCAACAACCCTGCCTGGTAATTACAAACTCGAGAAAGAACGATTCACGAGAGAAAGCTTTCCAACCACCACTACCACCACCGCCACCAGTCGTCGTCGTCGCCGCCGCCGCCGCCCCTAAAACCGCCCCCCTTTTACTTCGTCCTTCTCGTCTACACGATCGTGTGCGAGTCCTCGTCGATATCGACTTAGCAACGTGAATTCCATTCACTGACCCTTCCGCCCTTGTCAACCCTTTTCCAACCATCCTTCTTCCAACCGTTGAAACACACGGACACAGAGCGAGATAGGATTATTCCAGTTAAATAATTTATAGAGCGTGGATTTTTACGTCTTTGTGGAAAATTTTGGGAAAATAGAACGCCCATAACGTGCAAGCGTGCGCAAGATATCCCAAGTATTAGCTGGGCTTGTAATATCATCGCTCTGTCTCTCAACCGCTCTATCTCCACAATAGCTTTTACACTGAGAAAACTGAATTTGAAGTTTTTATACAGTTTGCTTATCGTGCGAAGTTAAGACTCGGAAGAATCGAATATTTGTCGCCTTCCGAGTAGAATTCTCGTTATATTATCGCGAATTCGTACTCTTTATACCATCGAGACGTATGTGGATTGGCGGAAGCATCGTGATCGATCCGGAGTTTTTCCTGATAATTGACGCCGTCGTATCAAACGATACGCGGCGGAAATTCTAAAAGCGCGTGGGAAGTTGTACTAAACAAGGAAATTAGTTAATTCGGGTAAACAGATTACGGAACCCTTTTACGCTTTGACAAGTATTTGTTATTTTGACTGATATTGATGTAAGTAGCCATGGTACAAAATTATTTCGGATGAAAACAAAAATAAGCGAAATAAATAAATTAAATTACATCATTGCGGATAAAAATGTAACACGAAGTAGGAATTTTTAAATAAAATCAGTCATTTTGACCGGTGTGGTAGTTAATTATGTTTCCGGAAAAATTGAGTTAGGACAATCAGTTAAGACGGTAGATCGATGATATTTAATAGATAAAACAACTTTTTCTTTCTATTCTATTTTCCCCTTGTATTCGGAAATATTAATGTGGCCGATGGTTTAACCTTCCGAAGAATTCTAAGGAAAAATTATAAGAGAAAACCAGCCGCTTTGTAAGATACGTTCGATTCACGAAGACGTAAATCGTTCGTCCTTCGAGGCGCGACTTTATCCGCGACTCGGCTGATTATCGACGGTCTCGTTTACGGCTGTTCACCCTCTTTACGAGCCCGGCTTGACCGTAACCGAACGGTTATAAATAATTTCACCGCTATATTCAGGCTTTTACGAGCTGCGCCGGATATACAGCCTTAAGCGATCTCTTGTATTCGAGTTCTACGGATATCGTTCAAGGATCCAGAATTTTCTTGTCCCTGCATTTAATACAATTCCGCCGTGCTACGTCTACTGTCAATATTATTAGGTCATCCGGAAAGTGTCTTTCTTTTACAGATACGTCTTTTACAACGATGCATCTTTATACAAACATGAAACTTAATCTGTCAAACCTTGTGATCTTTATCTTGATAGAACAAAATGGATCGTACGTAATTCGATAAAATAATATAAAACGAAAAATATTGTGCATCCATTATTTTCTTATAAAATGAAGGAAGCTTTTCGCACGCACCCTAGGTCTCTTTAGCTAAGTCTGCACCGACAGAGAAATTTTACGAGTCACGAGTTATACCTGTTTGGACCTATGGGATTCAACTACGGGCAACATCAAGTAATTCCAACATAGAAATTCTTCAACGATTTCAACCAAAACCTCTAAGATCCTTAATAGATGCAGCTTGGTATGTTACCAACGAAACAATACATCGCGACCTTAAGATACCCACAGTTAAAGAAGAAATATCCAAATTCAGTAATAGATATAACATAAGAATTAATAACCACCAAAACTCACTAGTTACTCAATTACTTGACACGTCGGATCAGATCCGCAGGCTAAAAAGACATTAGCCTGTAGATTTAAACATTAGATTCAGCTAGGTTATAGTACCTCGCCAGAATAATTTACTTATAATTCTCAGTGAGAATTGATTGTATAATTCTTCCGAGAGTTACAAATTACTGGCGCTAATGAATTCTTTTACGTGACGGTAGTAGGTTCACGAACGAAACGAACGAAATTTTTCAAAATTTTACGGCCGATTATATCATCGGTGAAATTGTATAATTATAAAGAAGGAGCGTCTAATTCAACGTATTACGTCGATTCGCTAGTGTTACTAGTTTGCAAATTATCGTGCGAGTTCGCCTATATATTCTATCGTTTATCTACTCTTCTAATGGTATTGTTTGAGAAACGAAATCGATGACATGAACCTCTGCGTGTGGTACACGTGTGATTTCACAGAAATACAACGTGAAATAGAAGATTTTCTTGGAACGGCGAGCAACGTTGCGAAATTTTATTTCCATGACTACGGTTCACGGAAGTGAAAATCTTGCTCTGGAACGATTAAACACCGTTTGAAACGCAGATATGACACGTACATACGTGAATGAAGCTATAAATCTTCTTCGATGACAATGCGTTCCTTACGTTTATGAAAGAGATACACGCGTTCGCATGCGAATCGCGCATTCGTTGGCAAAATCGTGAACTCAGTTGCGCGATTCGAGGAACGACCATTTCCGAGAAGAAAATAACCAGATACGAGAAATAAAGTAAAGTAAAGATAGCGAAAAGTTAGTAATTTCTCGCGAAACTAATTTTTTTAAAATAGAAAATAATTTCTCAAAAAATGTAATCCTCGCCCGGAATATAAATTCTCATAAAATTGGCAATTAAATAATAAAGTTTAAATAATAGAGAAAAAGGCTACAACGTGGGAAAATGAAAAGCTGGGAAAGTTACCAAGCAGTGTTTCGTCCCTTGGTTTTGCGAAATTGTCGAATTCGTGATATTTCGTTGCGATAATACGATAGGAAGATTTAGGTGAGCGGAAACGAAAGGTCAGCGAGGGATGAAAATTGAATTTTCTAAACACAAGACATTAAATTCGTCTATATTTAAATTTTGATAGCTGCGCTCGTTTCGACAAAGCTATCGACTCGATAAATATAAACTCTATGAATTTGAAAACTTTTGTTCGTTCGTAAGAAACCATCGAACCTAACAATTAACAAATTAAGCGCACGTACGATGCTTTTCGCTTTAAAACAAATATTTCATTTCAATTACTTGTCAGATTGTTTCCCTATTTAAATTCAACATTCGCGTTGGAAAAATCCTTGCTTCTGTTAATTCGATAAGTTCACGAAGGCGGCGAATCAAGGACTGGAAATGTAGTAGCACTTGACCTATGACAATCAATCTCCAGAATTAACATTTTTCGACTTTTCAATGAACCACCGCTGTGCCAGGGGTGGCGCAAGGCTAACACGAACTAAAATTTCCGGGGCTGACCTAGTTCGGAAGCGGTGACGTCGACTGGTCCATTCACCTCGCGTTTCTTTCAGAAACGACGCCGCCGTCGCTTGTTCCTCGCGAGAACTCGATAACGAGCTCTTTCTGGTCCGGTTTTCCCACGGAATAATAGAAAATGACTTATAAGGATAAAAAAATTCGATAATCCGCTCGGATCGCTGTTATCTACGTACTATTTATAGTACGTATGTTATAAAATATGTCCAACAAAAGAAAAAGAAATTAATCGCGTTTCAAAATTCAGAATAAAGACGTTGTTTCCAGATTTTTATCGTTAAACGCCCTCGTCCTGATCGAATGAAATAAAAGGAAAATTCGTTATTCGTTGAAACGAGTTATAGAAAAGTTGGTACAAACAATTCTAATCGTATTTTTACGAATCTTATCTAGTTCACTATTAGATTCAACAAACATCGGCGACTAATGCAAACAATTTTTTAAACGAGAAGAACCAAATATTTGTCGGGTCTTTTTTTAAACTCTATAAAACTCGTCTTTTAAACATCGATACTGTTACCGGGAACGCTCTCGTGTAAAGGAGAATCGATGGATTAGCGAAAATTCTGGGAACGCTCGTTTCCGTTGGACCATGAAAAAGCGATTCTCGCGTGTTTTATTCCTTCGGATAGGTAGCTTTGTTTATGGTAACGAAATACATACAGCGAAACGAGGAACGGAAGCGCGGATACTACAGTGACCTATTTCGAGAGCGAGCAATGTCGATGGGTTCATTCATGCCGGGGCTTCTTTTATAAGCGTCGAGCTTTGAAACGTTTCGCGTGACAGCGGATCTCCTGAAAGGACCTCGTACACGGATCGGAAAATCGAAGCTCCGACGTGCATAAATCGCGTCCCTCTTTGTCCTCGTATCCTTCGTACGGGTCTCCGATAATATTGAAAGAAAGCCAGACAACGCAATGAAAAATAATAAAAATACGATGCATGTAGACGACGATATCAGTTGCGATAGCTGGATACGTTTTCGAAAGTTATTCTCATCGATTTTTATTATCGATCGTCTCTAAAAATTACATTGACATTTTATCGATGCTTGTGATTAACACCGGGGATTTTTATTTTATTTGCACGGAACGCACGTAATAGGAAAAAGTATGTTAAATATCGAAAAGTACAGTGTTTTGTACGATACTTGGCAAATAAAGGAATTTTCTAGCTTTACGTACTACCTTTTTAATTCTATTCTCGAAAGTATGAATTTGCATAAATACCCGCGGTCTGGTTATAATTTATTGATTTTGTTCCATATTGTATCATTCAAATTAATCGAGATATGAATATGGAAATTTCAATTAAATTTAATCTGCTACGTTATTTATGTAACGTTATTCAGATTACTTGAAACGTTTATATCTCGCGTCGAGGAATAAGAATGTACAGATCATAGTAGCGCTCCTAATGAGAAATCGTTTATATCCCATAAAGTTCAAGTTACTTTAACCGTCCTGAGAAATGTGGATATGAATCCGGAAAACTGATCGTCACCGTGACAATCGATATGTTCGAACGTCATTCTAAAAAGACATAAACTTTTAGCCGTTAAATAAATAAAAGAAAAAAGGCATCGCTTTTTTAAAATCGTTCCTTGTTTCCTAACAGAACAGACTGCAGTCGAGTAGACCGATCGAAAATTAGTAATTGAAAATCACTAAACTCGCATAACTGCTAAAACCTGGCCCATGAATGAACCGTAGCAGATACATATACAAATTTATAGCAACTTGTACAGTAAACTACGATACAGATATACCTTAGACAGATAAAGAATCAAGGTTTAGCTTCGAGGAATCAACTACGATAAAAGCAGAACGTATCGAGCGAGCACATAGACGAAAAGATTGTAATTGACATTAGTCTCGATACGATAAACGAATACAATACAATGCGATACGTACAACGAATACTTGAATCATCGATAATTGAACGAGAACCGAGCATCCCTCGTAAGTCGTGTTAATCGACGATTCTCTCTCGGTTCGCGAAACAATCGCCATTTCGGTTAATTCGATTTCGCGGGAATCGCTTTGTTAGACAAACGGTTTCCGCAACAAGCGACCCGCTTTTTTGTCTGACTGGGAACCGCTACAATACAGGGGATACGGAAATTCTATGGCGACCTAGTTCGCGAATAGTGACGTCGGCGAGACCATTCAACCAGCCAGTTCATCCGGGAACACCGTGCCGCCACTGCCACCGCCGCTGCCGTCGCCGCCGCCGCCGCTGCTGACGCCACAGAACTGGGTCATCCTCGTATAATGCATCCCTTTCAGCATCCTTGGATGCCGTAAAAATAGAGTCTCGCCTCTAAGAGCGATCGCTCCGATAAAAAGCGCGGGTCTTCCTTCTCAGACTCGTCGCTGAAGCACGCGTCCAGACCAGCCTCGCTATCGTCGAACGATAGTACGAATCTTACTTCGACTTTTGATTTCATTTCGCTTGATTTTCCATGTCTCACCTACTCGTGTCCATGGAATTATTCGAACGCTCGTGGAAACTTTCTGGACGAATATATTACGTGTATTATTCGGGACAGTTTGAAATCTCGTTAGGATTGTTGCGATAGTTGAGTATATTGCGATTATGTTGGTAAAGTTTGGAATTGGCGTGAAAGCGTGTAATAGTAATTATTTAGAAATTATGTTTGGTAAAAAAAATAGTTATATAAGATATTTTAAAGAAACGGTTACGTGATATTTCGTTGTATCATATTGGAATATTACGCTACGTTACGACGATTAGTAGCAATGCGAGGTAGAAAACATCGCAACGATGCAATGGTAACGTGGATCCAAACGCAATGAAAATTATATGGAACGTGTGGAACGATTGTAACGAAGATTGTTACTAATCTTTAAGCCTCGCCGTGATAAACGATCGTTAAAAAATAGAATAGAGAAATAGAGATTAGGCAGACATTTGTTTGGCTTGTTAAATATTAGGTGGATCGTTTTAGTTTGGATATTTTATATGAAGAGAAGCAAGGGCTCGGATAGATTAGCAATTTATTAATATATATCCTTTAAATGATTTTGTAAAATGAAAGCAACAAGATTAAGATACGAATGTACGAAGAATTTGGAAAGAACAAAACGATTTATTTGTAAATTTAAAAATTCACATTCTGACCCGTGAACGCGATAATAGCGCGCCAGCGTCAGTTATTTTTCCAAGAATCGGTGGCTAAGCAACATCCAGTCATTACGAAAGTAGACTTTCGAGTTTCGTCATCAGCAAGCCTCGATAATTATATCGAATGGAAAGAAAATTAACTAATCGACAACTCGTAAAGTCGTATCTGCTTGTTTATAAAACTGTATTACGAAATTTTATACATCCAGCGCGACGAAATATTTTTTCCATAATATACGTAAAATCGTACTAATAACAATCGCTGCGCACCTTTTTCACATCACCGGTGGAAATGTTTGAATAAATGAAAATATCCGTTTTTTTTTAATATCGCCGAGATCTTTCAAAATTAATAACTTTTAAAAATATTTCAAAATGAAGTAGACCTCCGGCTATACTTTTTTATTTTTTTACAGCCACGTAATTGATGGAAATTATAAAATAGCGAAAACATCCGTTTTTATTTCACGGAAACCTTTTAAAGTTAATAACGTTTTAAAATGAAGTAAAAATCTCGTCGGTACACGCGTGTTAGAACTATACAAATATATACGTACGTACAGATACGAAGAATATACGAGAAAAATATGATAAATTTTTTAATTAAACATCGACGAGATTTAAAGAAAATTGAAAAGCAACGCGTTTCATAGAATTGATATTTTAGTGAATTTCCTTTACTTCGTGTATCGGGTAGCTTTGACTTTTCAAAGAAATCTATACGAGTTTCTTCAAGCGCTTGTCGAAGGTTCTCGATTTTTGAAATTGCGAAACAAACGATAAAGGAAATATTAAATTTTAAATTGTACTATTCGATAAATTGACAATACAATTATCAAAGTATTCGACTTATCAGCCACCTTTTTCTCTCGATTAAAATAGCAACGCTCGAAATAACGAGGCACTTTTCTTGAACATCGTTTAAAAAATTACTATCTGATACGTTCAACGAGTCGAGCATGCCTTTCACACGGTGTCACCGAGGCGAGACAACGACTCGCGAAGAATTCGAGCGGCTCGTACGTGCGCGAGTTTTATTCAAGGCAGTTGTTGTACGACGATGCTGAGGCGACGCGACGCGTAAAAGGAGCGGTTCGTCCTTAGAGAATCTTCCCAAGAAAGCCGGAAGCGCGTGGCCTCTTTTCTTTCCTGCGGAAAAGGGGAAAAGGACCAGGATTACGAGAATAGAAACACAAACATTCGTTAATGATCGAATCGACCTTTCCCTTTCCAGGAAACACCTCTACAATTTTCAAATTCTGCAAGCTCCACATTGTTCGACTAATTCTGAACATTTTTAACAATAGATATGTAGCGGCACATGAGCTAGAGGACAACTTGAATTATGTTATTCTTTTGCCTCGGAGTATCAACATCGTTAGGACATACTTAATGTAATAATAAATAAACTCCGGGCAAAATAATGTCGCCGCTACGTACAACCGTCAAACAAAGACGGATTTAAATTTTCCGGTACCCCTCTGTGTAAACCAGTGTAAATAAACGAACACGATCGTAAGGTTCTTCAGTTTTCTCAGTCTCAGTCTCGAGCGATCTTTAGCGAATCAGTTAGTATCGAGCGTCTTAGCGACCATTATTTTAACGACCCGTAGCGAGCAATCTACGGTTGACTCTGTGTTTATTATTAATTATTTTAAAAATATATTTGACGATTTCAACATCGAGTTATCTCGTCATTTAAACCTCGTGAGGTTTATCCACCAATCATCCTCTACAGATATATTCAACGTTACACTTGTTACGATCGAAAGAAGATTTTTGCCAAGAATTGAGATGCTAAGCTTAAGACAAATATCATTTCTGGTTCGCGAAGGAAATCAATCGATTAAGGAGTCTTCGTTTCTCCGCAAGACGTTAGACGATAGCTGGAACGTTCAATTGCATTCGTTCTATTCATAGAATATAGTACGGCATCACAATCATCTATTCCTGCTTTCGACTAATTTCTTCGTCGATGAAAAATCGAGTGAGAATAAATTTCGTTACTCTCAATCTCCAAGCCATGATTTAGGTTACTTCTTAATTAGAAGCTTTCTATAAGTATGCTACTTAAATATTAATAAACGCCAATCGATTCGTGTAATTCGAATAAAACACCGATCAAACGGTAACGAATAAATGAAAAGAAAAATAAACTGGGGCGAATTTAATAAAAGATTGGGTATGCTTGTAAACATAGACAATTCCCTAAATATTAACTTATCACGTTGAAAACCGACGCATTCCAGCTGTGAGCCAAAAATGCTTCGAAAAATAGGTTTCATCAAAACGGAGAGACAAATCCAATTATGACGTATCGATATATGGAAAGAACGTAATAGACAATTGTTGAAATCCCATGTACGGTTTGCTCGTGGGAGAACACGTGGGTGGTGGACGAAGGAAGCTGTTTCGAATTCTTCCACGAAAGAACAGTCGAACGTCGCGCTATCCGGAAATGCGGCCGACACCTGTTCCCTTTCTCGGAGGATTAATTCGCAGCTAAACCGCCTACGCCTTCCTGCCTCGTCCTCTGCTTCTTTCACGCTCCTTCCGTTTGGCCAACATCTGTTGCCTGTCGATTCTTCTACTATTCGCCATAAAAACCGTAGTGTTGTTCCGTGTCGGACAACGGTGACGAAGATTGCAAGCGTCTAATCGAGTCGTTGACGTTTGCATTAACCCCGATGAAACTGCTGATCCCTGGCGATCATGACAACACACGACTAAGAAAATGGTTACATAAGTCACTTACCGCGAACTTGAAACACACTTACGCCACACGAGTACTTAGTATTTTTCCATTTCAGGTTACAAATCACGTGCATCTCGCACGATATGAGTGTTTTCTTCTTACTTTCTTCCGATTTTTCTCGCTCGAGACAGGATAGAAGGTGAAGTGTTTAAATGATTTAACAAGTTCATGAGTAATTTTCTTCGTTTGTATTTTTTAATAACACGATAAGATAATTAAGTTGTAATTGCGAAATACGGAAGTCTTTGATCGGTAATATTTTCATCCTATCTTTTTTGCTCGAAGCGAAGTAAAGTTCTATTTAGTATCTGATATGGAAGTCTTCGTTGATAATATCTCCTTCTTGTTTCAAACAAAGACCTTTCCTCGTCAAAACAAAGTGAAGAATAAAGTGCCTAAATAATTAATTTAATTTTGTTCGATTTTCTTTTTTAGCTCCTTAAAGAGATGATAAAACAAATAAGTTGGAAAACATTTTAGTTACAAACGTGGTCTCTGCTTGCTACCATGTTCTTTTTATTTTCCTTGGTCCAGAAGGAATGGAAGCTAAAATCTATTAGACTGATCAGTATATTCTATTGTTTCCTGTTTTGAGGAGATGATAGAGTAACATTAAAAAACAGAGGGTAGGGTATTTAGAGAATTCATTATGTTGATTGCAATATCTTAAGGTTCTTTTCCTTGTAAGAAAATGATACAACAATAATAAAAGAAGCGCTTTAACGATTAATACATAATTCATCATTGACCTTAAAATTAAAATACGTGCGCTATACGTGCGAGGATACCAATTTGGAAGACACATCATATAATCGATCAATTAAAATTGTTGATCACGGATGTAGTTCTAACGAAACGACAAAGCCATTTGAGTAGATTTTTTCAATTACTTATGAGTAATACGCAGTTATTAAATGGTAATATCGCAATTTGAATTCAATGATGCACAAAATGTAAAATTCATCTGGCGTTTATTATGCAGAAACATTACCTTCCTTTCTTTGTTCCATGATCGAAGCTTGTTTCTTGCTGAATGATTAATCTCAAACTGATAGAATAGGAACTAGCTACTCTCTGCATCGTACGAATAGCTATAACGGTCGTCTACCTAACACGTCATAAATGTATGATAAACTTGCTCCATATTTTTATATTAGCCATGTAATCTATGATTCGATAATAAATTGACGCAAGTGAATACTTGACGCAGTTTATTGAAATGTTTAATATGTCAGCATCGACTAACGACAGCTCGCGTTAAGTTACTTAATTTTCAAACACTCTCTTTTAATTTTCATTTGAAGTAAAATTGAATAGAAAAACATCGGAGCGAGAAAATACGAATTAACATTAGACGCTTTAAAACTAAGCAACCTAATTCAATTATAATCGTTAAGTAGCATCCATCTAACGTAATATCGTTATTTTTAACCAAAGAAAAGATAATAAATCGTTGCCTATTATTTATCTAACGTTATAGTTATCTATGATTCCGTAATACCAATCGAGGGTTAGTAGGCTCGTTAAAAGCTTAACGCTAACTGAGCTAAAACTTTCCCCGTAATTAAATAATATTAACTGACCCCTGGAAATCAAAGAAACTGGCGTAGAAAGAGCGCAGCGTGTTTCGTACGGCGTTCAGAATTTTTTTTCAGTGTCGCGCAACGCGTATGCAGAAAATTCATTCATAGTCGGTAGAATGGCTCGGGATGAACGAGCGTCCTTCGATTCACGAGAAATTTCGGGTCAACGGGACGGAGCTGGGATAGCTGGCTGCACCGGGAACCGGAAATGAGGTCGGGAATGACGTCATCGCGTTCAGTGCCGTTCATTCAACCCCCGGGAATAAACTGGGTCACCGGGTCAACTTACCCCCTTCCCCCTCGATCGAGATCTCGTAGAAATGATACTCTAGCCGAGGAAACTCACGCGCATGGAACTCTTCACCAGGCATCGATTCACCGGATCCTTCACGAGCATCCGTTCACCAAGGGGATATACTCTCCGTTCATGGTGAATTTAACTGGTCAAAAATCGTCGACAGAAATCGTACAGATATCTCGTTGATTTCCTTTGTCATCTTGTTGTTGGTTTGGATGTGTTTCGGTAGCGAAATTTATTTTTTTGTTAATAGGACGAGGCGAAGGTGAATCTTCGGGTTTATTTCTGGCGAATCGAACCCTTTGCGGTTGGCATATCTTTCTGGTGACACTTTCAGTCGAAGCAATAAATATTTACGGCGCGTATGCCGTAACTTGAACGCTTTTAGCGAGTTTTCTATGTACCGTGCGGAAATATT
Source organism: Bombus pyrosoma (assembly GCF_014825855.1). Lineage (NCBI taxonomy): Eukaryota > Metazoa > Arthropoda > Insecta > Hymenoptera > Apidae > Bombus > Bombus pyrosoma. Next base: position 7,421,665 of record NC_057781.1, on the reverse strand, counting down.
CTGGAAAATATGGACTTTCCAAAACGTTTAGTAAAATTAACGTATTCTTCTTAATACCGAAGGTAAGTGCACTCAGCAAAACACGTGTACGTATACCTGTTGGGTAGAAATATTTTCTATTACGAAAACTTACCTCTAGTTGAGATGTTGGCTCAAATTACTTCTCGAGAAAACCGCGGAGTCGATATATCGATTTCGGGGTGTCGAGAAGGCTGGCGACAAATTTTAAAATGTCGTTGGTGTGGCGAAATTCGGTCTTAAATTACTTCAAAGACAAATCTTAAATGTTACATTCGACGACAGAGGGTTAATCGTTAATTGATAGGAGAGGAAGAGTCGTCTCGTTTACTTTTTACCATGTGTTTTATTTTACTTATTTCGGAGTGTTCTGATAGAAATTTTTGTCAAGAGAGTAAGAGGACGTCTGGAGAGATTTATCTCCATCGAGTTTAATTGCGTGACGATGATTTTTCAGCTTTTTTTTCGTTAAGTTTAATCGTGCCTAGTTATACAGAAAGCTAGCAACCCTCGACAAGCTGGAATTAAGTAGATTTAGTTTGAAGATTTTTATTTAAAAGGGAAAGGAGCTTTATTTCCGTTGAGTATATTTCTTTTTATCGTTTACCATGTTTCTCGATGGCTTACTTAATAGCGAGTACTATAATTATTAATTATAATAATTACTTACGGCTTTTGCAAGATAACTGTAAGCCTAAAATAGAACTAGGGCTTGGTAGTTTTAATAATTGTACAATATAAGAGTCGTTCTAGGGTTGGTGATTCTTTGCAAAATAAAGATCACAAATTTATTGGATAATACAGACGTACTGTGTTTGGATATGTACGTAATTTCGGTCGTTTTACAAAGATGTTTGCGAAAGATAGAATTTTTTAATAGGATTGAAATAATGAACCAGGTTTTGAAATTTATTCTTGGCGAATTATTGGGTTGTAACGTAAATTCGCCCTGTTTTATATTTGTTACGACACATTTTTCGCTTTAATATTACGTCGAAGGTTTTCCTTTTTTATTTTCGGATTTTATGCCATATCGGCTGACACGGTTACTAATAACGAGTGAACGAGTGACGTCATATTATTTTGTCAATTATTTCTTCGTATTTAATAAATTTTAATAGATCGGAAATTTTTTAAGAGCAGATACTCGTTTCTCCCGAAGTTACGAAACTTTTTTAACGGAACGTGAACGCGGCTGGAGTAAAAAGATCTTCTAAAAGGTACCGGGTGTTAAATAGGTTCCAGTTCGTTAAGAGTTGGCAATTTTTCATCGAGTTTCGGAATACACAGACGCGAATAACGTGAACGTGTAACCTTAATAAATTTCCGTCTATTTATTATATTCGTCTTGCAAACTTCCTTATTAACTTACTATAATTAACTTATTCCCACCGACTGAAACATATTCCTGTTTAATTAAGCATTAACGGAGCACCGTACGCGTTTAATTACACCGCTTTTAATTATAATCTCGAAAGAGTTCTCCAACCTCTCTATCAACGAACGAAATCATCTGAAAACTCGTGTATTTATTTCAGTTTGTTTTCTCCAAAAAGCCGACTTACTTTTATTAATCTCCTCTGATAAGCAAAGCCACAGTAATAAACCTACTTATCAACTTATTTTAATGTTCACTGTGGCACTGGCGATTCTTTCCCTGTTTTAAACGTAGATAGGAAAAATATCTGGAATTTATTATTCCATCGTAGATTTTAAAGTATGCCTCTGTGATAAGACGAAGTAGCATACGACGGATTAAAAATCATAGTAACGTAAAATCTGATTTTGTGGATTTCAATTTAGTCACGTATTTCAAATCTTGAAAACATCGTTATCTTAGTTTCATGATCAATGAAATTGTAACTTTATTCTCTATCTCGTTTTTATGATTTAGCGAAATATAATGAATTTTTCACAACGATGAAAGATGGAACGTAGGACGAAAGCAGAACGCTATTTTATGAAACGTAACAATGAACTGATTTACAGTTATTTGTTACTAATTACACTGTAACTTACTAATTGCACTATAATTTTCAATCGATCTGAAACGCAGTTTATAACGTTTCTTTTTATTCGAGTGTCCAAAACTGTAGACTATTAGGGTAAAAATAATATTTTTGCCATCTTGTTGAGAAAGTCGTTGAAAATGTAATTTAGAAACGCAGAAAAAGTATGTAGCGCAGTCGGAGCTATCGTATAATCGTCTGGAAGGATCTCACTTTCAAAATTTGAACCTTTCTCAACAGATTTACATTGTAATGTGATGCCTTTTGTCCACGGGGATCGCTTCACAACCAAAGATTTACAGCCGTCCTGCTGTAAAATAAACGAAATCTTCCTTTCACTGTCGTAGCCAGAACATGTGACAAAAATTTGTAAATAGTTTGACACTCTTTTGCGACGCTTCTTTCTTCCATTTAAATATCTTGAATTTAGACACTAAAGGAATAAAAAATTTAAATTTTTTAACTCGTAATAATTCAAACGATTCGATCTAACGGTTTTAACACGTTGATCAACATTTTACAATTTATCGCGTCTTATGAAAGGAATTCTCTAGAAGGACATAACGAATGATAAATGGAATTAGCAATAGATCTCGAACGCCGATACGCGTAATCGAGATTAATGAGATGTGTTGTTCAGATTTATTGTGTAATTGCAATCGAACAGGTATAAATATCCGGTTGTAATAATAACCGTGATAAAACAGCAATAAGTAAAATTCACATACAGTGAAATCACAGAATACGAGCAATCTAAAGCGAAGCTTAGGAAAGCATACATGTTAGAAGTTCCACAAAATTAAAAATGAAACAGCGAGTATAATAATAAATCTTGGAAGCTCTACAAAAATTCTCAACTTTCACACTAAATTTTCACGATAAATACTGGTCGCTGTAACATCGCAGTATTGAAAATCTTTAAATATTGCTTATCTTAATAATAATATCTTTGGCTTCCACAAAACTTGGTCAACTTATCAGCTACTTTTAAAACTCTTTCATCTTCAAACAAAACAGACTATCTTCGTTCTTAATTATATGTTATAATTCTCTCGTTTAATCATAAAACTACATTAAAATCAGAAAATCAACAAAGATGTACTTATCGTATCTTTCTCTTGTGTCTCCCATGTCTCTCGGTGTATCAGGTACACAAGTTGGAAGAGAAAAATTTTACTACATCGTCGTATCACAGTTTTGCAACTTGTTAGCCAGAAACCTACGTTCGAGTCAGACTGAGTCGTTTCGAGGCTTTGTTCGTTAATGAAGCCGATTGTTCGATGAAATTTACACCATGAATCGCGAGAGTACCTGCTGAACCATTCATTCTACCAAATGGTTCAGGTGTCGACCGCAGGTACACGAGCAGAGTCCACAAATCACCAGCATACAAAATCGAACACAAGGATTCCTCTCCTGGGACAGGCGCTCTACAGGGCATTGTCGATCTTGAGAATGGAAACTTTTCGAGGACACGTGGAGTTGTCCTCGAAAAATTTACGAACCCCAGCCATGAGATTCACAAATTTCGCCGAGCTATTGATACGCGTGACGAATATCCCGTAGCTTTTCGGATGTTCGTAATTTTATTCGCAGCCCTGCCTCGACTCGAAGCTTCGTTGAACTTTTTGCTTCGCATGAATAATCCTGAACGAAAAACGACACGAGCGGCACAAAGGAACTGTCGAGAGAATACTGCAGACTACCTGGACATTTTTAAGAAAATACCAATGTTAAAACGATTAGGAATACGTTAGAATCCATAGCGTAGTTTCGATACTTTTATACAAATGAACGAAAAGTTGGTACGTTGAAAATTATTAGCGTTACAATTGATTTTTCTAGTATTTGGTCAGTTTCTTTCGATCCAATTCAAAAAGGTGTATTTCTATTGAAGTTGGAGTTTGAAGTAAATCGTTCTTTGATCCAAGTCGAAATGCGATAAGAATTTATGGAAAGAATAATTAAATCTATATAAAATACGGCGTTCCAATTTTTTGATCGTTATTTTACTAATCGATAAAATTACGATGAGAGAAATAGATCAGTGAAATAGTTAATATCCTTGGAAATGTGAACGATACTGATTTTAAATATTCCGTAGCATTCTGTTGTGGAAATAAGATGAAGAATGTGTTTCGCCATGCGAGGAAATTGGAGCACTAGTGAAACACGTCATGGTTTAGATGTAAACACCGTTTTACCAGATGCTGGAAATAGTGTCTGTATACTTATCAAGATTTATCGTTTCTTTCATGAATATTACCTCGATCCTTTAATAGGAAAACTTTCCGTGTTACGCGAAACATTCCGAAGATTCACTGCTATTGTAACGAGACGCGACTGTCACGATTATATCGATAAAATTTGAAATCTACATAATCTGACAATCTATATAAAAATGACAAGATATTTCTGGCAAACATATATTTAGTAAAAAGCAACTGTGTTAAAAATAACTACAGCCATCTTAAACGTGTAACGAGTGTTAAAAATGTTTCCAAATAATAAATAATCATAAACAACAATATGTAGATAATTCACCATTTCAATACTTTTGTGATCACTACGAAATATATACTCGCACCAAATATCTTGTACAAATTACGTACAAATTTGTTACAGTACCAATGAAATTTCAAAATGTTTTCTGTAACACGCGTAATATATTCATGAAAGATTTGTACAGATGTTGGAATACTTTTTGTGAGCTATCGTACTATTTCTATATTCATTTTCAAATTCGTTTCGATTTTTGCCGACATAACAATGATCCCGATCTCGTTACAGCGGCGAAGAAATTCCAAAGTGTCTCGTACAATGCACGTAATATATTCATAAAGGATTTCTACAAGCGTCCAAACACTTTCAACGGCTACTGTATATCGAAGAAAGTCATAATACCAGTTGATAAACACGTTACACGAATCAATCTCTCATGAATATCTGCTCATAAATAAAACAACCGAACCGGAGCACAAAACGATATCTGTTTCACCTTGGGCACGTCCTTTTAATTCCATTTCCAATCGACTTATGCATCCGTCGCCGAATATTTTAAATCTGATTCCTTAATTTTCCATTCGGCGTGATCGTCTCGACGACTGACGCGTTACATACTTACACATGCGACAGCATTTGGCGATTAAATATCGGCGCACGGCACCAATATATAAACATAATCATGTCGCAACACGTATATATAAATGTTGGATAGAGATATCGTGACGCTTTATAGTACGATACGCGACAGCACGAGTGAGATCATGGAATTCCTTAGTTTCGACGTGAAGAACCGAACCCTTGCGTTGCGAAGGGCGGAAATACCGACGCCAGGGCCGAACGAAGTTCGAATCAGGGTCGCTTATTCCGGGATTTGCGGCACCGACCTTCATATATTGGAAGTACGTCGTCATCGTTATGCTTTCTCTATCTCTTCATTGTCACAAGTCTGAAAACGCTTATGCAAATTTTATATTATTCGTTCATTTATTATTTTTTACTACATAGCCTTTCCTTTACAAGTTTCGACAAACTTTTCGTTTCTACGATATATTACAGCCGAACTATCGTTCACCTGAACGAAGCTTTATCATTATTCTTATTTATTTCATTTAAAGTCGCATCGACTACAACTACGATCATTGGCGACTATTTTTATGAACGCTGGCCTATCAAATTCTGTTCAATATCTTAATTTCTTTACAGAGGTTGATAATCTTCCTGTTGGAACGAGATCGCCGCGAGGATATCCTTAAGATTATCGTCGAAATTATTTTTTTCTCCTTGAATTGTTCTATATAGAACGCTCTATGATTACGTGGGTGATCGATAGCCTCACACTGCGGATGTCACATTTAACAGGACTGTTTTCTAGTATGTACACACGTGTCAGTTGAGTATGCCCCGATCCTATCTTGGTTATCGCGGTTCGTTCTTTACGGTTCAACTCTTGACTTGTCTACAAATCGTTAAAGTTAGAGATTAATTTATGCAGTGAGTTTACGTTATCGTAATTTTATATGATACGTCGCGATTCTTTTTGTAAATGCTTCGATACGTTTTACGATGTCCGATGGTTCCTCTGTGCAAACAAAGTTTCACTTACCACTGCTTCGTTATTACGATTAACTTTTTCTGGTTCGATTTGTTCATCTGAACGCGAGCTTCTGTTATGCGAGCAAAACGTAATTGCAGGGATGATTGGCGAGCTTCTGTTATATGAACTGTAATTACATAAACTGTTTGTCTCCCGACGAGCACAGATAAATCAAGTTCTATTGTACTTACTTTAAACTCTTTGATTCTCGCTTAAAATCTACGTCTCTCGCAAACGACAACATGTAAAGTGTAAATGTTTAACAATCTCTTTATACAAGTTTATATCGTTATATACGAAGTCTTATTTAAGTCTCAGTTAAGGTCTTATTTACTCTAACGTGTGCTTCATTTCGTGCGTTCTGTACGTTCCTGCATCTTCAAATTTCCTATAAATGCATAAAAATCAGCAGTCTAATTATGTATCACGTTTCATTGTACGACGTCACGTGTACACGGGCTTATTGGAAAAGTCATCTATTATATAAGGACCTATTAGATACAGTATACGGAAAAATGATTTATTATGTAAGGACATATTTCGTCGGTGCACGTGAAATGTCATTTTTTGTTGAGCAGAGTGTTGACTGTATTATTTTATTAGGATTCTGATTAATTCAGCTTTCAATCGAGTTGCATTTAATGCATTAAAATTTCTTATATCGAAGTACCTTCGTTTTATTTAACGCTAGAACCACCAGTCCAGTTAAAACGATCGCTATCAGATGTTTTATGTTTGCAATTACCACGAAATGCAAGCGTTCTTGTCGATATTAACAATTTACTTTTATCGAAGCAGAAACGTGATTGCAAATACTTGTTTCTTTTTGTCGTATTGCTTTAATTCTACTTGACCGGGTATAACGTATTTAAACAAACAGACGATCCACTTTTAAGAAAAATAAGAAATCGCTTTCGCTGACGCTAATCGGATATGGATGCGAGATATACTGTCGTTACATGACGATAGTAATCTGTTTCTTCGCATATTTGACAAAAGAACGTTCTTTTTTTTCTTCTTCTTCTTTTTCTTTACTTCATAGAGCAGACTTCGCTACGAGTCTCGTGCGCGGTTGCATTCCATGGTCGTGCCACGAGAATGTCGCATAATTTCTTAACACGTACAAGTATTTCAAGAGATAGAGGCTATGGCCGCGTGATATAACGCTCGCTTTTGACAAATATTCGCCAAACACGATAGCAACTGTGCACTGTGCACTTTATCGATCACACGCGTTGCCGTGCATTTAATCTCATTATACTGATTGGAATATTACCACGAGCATGGCAATAATTCTCGTTCTTTTTCAGGCGATCTCTCGTGATATGTCAATTTACGGTACAAAACGGTTAATAGAGGAAATAGCCTAAAGAAAGGCCAGCAATTTCCTGCGTTTGTTTCTTTAAATTCTAATAAAATGCAAATAAAGAATTTGTACTTTTATAATTTATCGTCGTTGATATTTCCTTTTTGCGGAAAGCTTTATAAAAAGCTTCCTTAATAACTTTAATATCGTTACATGCTGTCATATATTACCATAATTTAAACAATTTTATCTTTGAGGAATAAAGAGAAGAAAAGGGGAAAATATGTTTAAACTGTTTCCATTATCAAATGGCTGTATTTAAGCAACCGATGAACATATTTTGATATTTGATTCATCAACCATATATCCACGTTCTCTTACTCTAAACAGTCAACTGTTATAACTTTATAATCTTCTAATATTTTTGCATTGATTCTAAGGTATAATAATAAAATAAAATTTCTATCGTTCAGGGATCATTTCCGTGCAAGAAGGAAGGTTTCCTGACTCTTGGCCATGAATTCTCGGGGACTGTGGACGCGGTTGGTTCCTTGGTAAAAAGCTTTAAAGTCGGCCAGAAGGTAGCTGTCGACCCTAACACCGGTTGTAATACTTGCAGCCATTGTCACGATGGCTCTTATCAGCACTGTAAAACCGGTGGCATAAACAGCACGATAGGAATCTACAAAGACGGTGGATTCTCCACGCACGCTATCGTACCAGAAACCCAGGTCCGTTTACGTTTTCATTAAGGCTACGGGTTTAATCAAATCCTTTGGAAAATCGTTAGACCATATTGCATATAAAAAATAATGAAACTTTGTCCTCTATTTTTCTCGCATGACTTCCACCTATGAGAGAAACGAAGGCTACTAATAAAATTGGGATTTTCCTAGCTTTTTTTAATTTTGCTATTCTTGGTCTTTTTTTTAACGTACGACGTTTTACAATTTCACACGGCGAAAGAAACGAAAAATCGTAGAAGAAGAAGCTCGTGAAATTCTGTAGTTAGAATAGTTAGAATAGTTAAATCTTTTTTAACTTTCGTTATGAATTTTCTGAACAACCCAATAGATATATAAATGTATAGAAAAAAAAGCGTAAAAGGATTATTATTATTCCTTATCGTTGTTGTTCATTTTTGAACTTTTTTCAGGTTCACGTAATACCCGATAGCGTCGACTTGCAGCAAGCTGTCCTTCTCGAGCCTCTCTCGTGTTTGGCCCATGGATGGAAGCGACTTAACGGCGTTAACGTTGGTAGTAACGTGCTCGTAATTGGCGCCGGTATCATTGGCCTTTTGTGGGCCTGCATGTTGCACTTACACGGTCTTAGGAAATCCGTGACGATCAGCGAGCCTCAAGAGAAACGGCGGAAACTGCTAAACAAGCTCGGTAACAACAACATAATTTCTTAGTTTCTACTTACAAAATTATCTTCAATCTTAATCAATAGATAAATAGCACCATTGATTGATCATTGATTTCAAATTTCACTGATTAATTTATACTGACATTAACTAATGTATTACTAACGTTATGATAATTTAATGATTTTACCAATATAACAGTCAAATTTATATTATAATGTTATAATGAAATTTCAAAATGTTTTTATGACATACACACAATTTTACATATGTATATAAATACTTTCGTGAGATTTTGAATAACTAACTGCGTAACACAAATTAAGAGACAGTTTGATTTTATTATTTATATTTATATTTGTCAGATCTTGATTTCGAAGCAAAGAGCCCGGAACAATTAAAGGAAACATTCGACGTGGTGGTGGACTGTAGCGGTTCGGCTGCAGCTGTGCAAGCAGCGATTCCATTATTAGGATCAGGTGGCCGCTTATGCATATTCGGAGTCGCTAATCCCAACGCGAAATTCAGTATCGAGCCATTCCAGGTAAGTTAATCACAACCGTGTATCATCGTGCTTACATGTTCCTGACTCATTTTTCCACTAATTGTTTATTCATACAATGTCACGAACAGGTAAGCATAAGTAATTAATTTTAATTTACTTCTCGACAGATCTACCTAAAGGAGCTGACAGTTTTAGGAGTAAACATAAACCCTTTCTCGTTCCCTAAAGGGCTGGGCTTGTTGCGTGCAATGGCCGATAGATATCTTAATTACGATAATTTAGGTATTAAAGTATTCTCGTTGTCGCAGTATCGCGAAGCTTTAGACAGTTTGAAGAAAGGCGAGATCAGTAAAGCAGTGTTTAAATTGTAAGCTTGAAAAATAATTGAAAGGTTCGGATGATTATGAAATCAATAAAATGGAGTCCTATTTTTTGACAATGTTTAAATGCGTTTCGTTATTACTTGCCCTGGAATATAAATATGAAAGGATAAGTATTGATATAAAGGAACATGATTTCCACGCAATTCTCGTTTATTAAAATTCATATTAGTCTAGAAGTAAATATAAAATTGCAAACTCGTAAAAAGGTCATAAAAAATCTTATTTATTTTGAGATTCTAAATAGCTCTGCACTTGTGATATGTGGAGAGTAAAAGGTAAAATAAAGAATATCTGTTTATAGAGATTTTCTTAGATGCCTATTTAGATAAATTCGTTAAATTTTTTTTCTTTAGTGATAGACCGAAATAATCAAAATTGATTTTCTCTGAATGAAGCTGTTTTGCGACATTCTTTATTATTTCCCCTTACTCTTCGTGTCATGCCCCCGGATGTGTGAATTGCCAATAATTCGCCCCGACATCGATAAAAATCCTCGTTTCTTGCAAACGCAAATGCTTCTGCCAATCTTTGTTTCTTCGTATATAAATTTCGTCAAATATTCTCTCGTCCCATACACTTATACAGAGCAAAAATTCACTATGTACTATAACTTTAATAACGAGGATCTGACTGCGGTTCCAAGTAGAGAAACCTCGTAAATTTTTCGAGCCTTAACGGTTGGCGGAAACGGAAGCGAGGACGACCAACACCAACGTTTTCGGGGCGACCGCAGTTCCGAGGGACGTTATAAATACTTTAAGTTAGTCCAAAAAAGACGAGAAACGATCCCTGTTATGAGTATGCAGTCTTTATGAGTTTGTTAACACAATAAGAAATATCTTAGTAGCGATCATTATAAATAACTTCATCTACAATATACAATCGTTGAACTAGATCTAGAACAAATTTTTACATGCTTTGTATCACGATTAAGGTATTAACATTATAATAATTTTCTTTCTATTGCCAAACATTGTGTAACAAGGCAGCTATAGAGTATTGTTATTATTCGAGTTCATCTAAATAGCGCATTAACAAGTGTTCAACACACTCGAGACTAAGAACCTATGAGACCAGTCAGTTAGCGTCGTGTTAGAAGAGCACACTTTAAAGAGTATGTTTAATTTTAAGATCGAGTGAAGGATGAATAATCCACAACCACAGCTGTTAACATGTCAGAGTGAAAGAAAGTGAATCAAAGAAGTGAAGATTTTTATGGTGTGAACAAAATTGATTGCATATATATCTGGCAGGCAAAAGAGTATAGGTCAAATTTTTGTCAACATAATGCTAATATTTTCTACATTGCTATCTTTTGCTTAGAGTTCTAACAGTACAAGCCAATTTGACTCCCTTTCCGCTCTTTTATCTGAAATTTTAATATACAAAATTTAACACCTGATTTTATATGACACATTAAATATTATAGGTGAAACTGAGAAGCTGCAAAACTAATAATTCTAACTTATGCTCCTTTGCTCGCCCACCATGGATACTATAGACATAAAAGAGTATCTGAAGTGTTACTGGGAAGCATAGAGAATAAGATAGAGTAAAAAAGTGCAGACGATGTCATGTTAATGAATCATGCAATATACTAGTATACAGACTATGAGGATGAACCAGATTTATGTTTAGACGGTTCTCTTAAGGAATACTGAAAAAATTTATTATACGTAGTACTTACAGACAATTTTCTTATATTATATATGCACTTTAGCAAAGTTATTCTGTTGTAGATTCTTCATACTTTCACAAACATAAAACAGGAATAACAATATTTATGTTCATGATTTCATAACTATCTCTACATTAATTGTGCTCATTTTTTTGGAGTATTAACCATTTATACTGGAAGTACTTCTCCCAGGCACAAATAATATTTGGCGTCGTTATTTAATCGACAAAAAACTCGGGTGCAGAGGGTTAACAACTATTATTCTACCCTTACAACTTACGTGATGATTCATCACCTGTTTAGTATGAAAAAGATTTCAATAACTATTGACCCACTATATCGGCCGTAACGCTTTTTTAGACGAAAATAATCTTAAAATCTGTTTATCTTGTTCTTACGCTATTTAATTTCTTATTATAACTGCAAAAATGTTAGCTGCCACTACGGACGGTCTTGTCAAAATATATCAGTCTCGAATGTGTCAAATTGTATGAATTGTATGAATTGAACTCCTACAAACTATGTTAAAGGCTGATGTATGTTCGTAATATTATCATCAATCACTTTTTTACGTATTTTTACGACTTTGTCACGTATATATCAGTTGTGCTGATATATGAAAAAAGGATATATATATATATATATATTTATATATATAAATCTCAAACTATTAGTAATATCGTTAATTTTTTCGCTATGTATCACTATGTATTTTTCTGGAATGTTAGTTTGTACCTTGCCAACATCTACTATATTGTTGGCCCCTAAAACTTTTATGCTCTAATAATTATTCAATTTCATTATTCATAACTACAAAAATAATCATCTAATAGGAGTTAAAAACAAATTAGGCCCCTAAAGTTGTTGTATAAGTAATGTTTCTAATATCTATTCACAATGGTGAACCATAGTGCTATTAGCAACCATTTCGATAAGTTGCATTGACTTCCTGCCGCCCACTGAAGTCCGGGATAATTAATATTTGGCGTAGAAATTTCTGCAAATTTATAAAATTTGTTCATACATGAAATAGGGTGGATTTATATTACATTGGAACTGTGAATGCTAATGTGCAAAAGCGAGAACAAGTTGTCTCCAAAAATTAACATACCTCATAACAACTGTAATAAATAAAACTAAGACTACCAAAGGCCCTGAAGAAACTGGTACTACTCCAGCCCCATAATAAAGGGCTTGACCACAAGCTGGCGGACACACAGGGACAGTAGTTTCTGCGCAAAAAACAAGGAAACATCTAGAGCATGCTAACTACTAAACTTAACAAATGAATACACTGTAAATTAAATAAAAAAAAAACATAAGAAGATGAAATAAACTATACACAGAATTATATAAGAATAACAAATAAAAGTTATCAGATTAGAATATCATGCACAATCTATAAATGCATACATATTTATCAATTCTACAATTTGATGTAACTATAATTACAGCCAGAAAAATGGAAGCAACATTTCATGAATGATTTATATTATTAAAATCGTACATATGTATATACGTATATTTCAGAATACATACCAAATAATTCAACGCTTGTTTCTGCAGTTCCTAATTTATTAGCAGCTCTGCACACATACTCTCCATATTGTCTTTTTTCAATTGTGATCACTCTAATTGTTGTATCAGTATATTGATCAGCGGTTGCAAAATGTGATATACTATAATGCTGATTATTAGACAACTGAACATCATCTTTCAACCAAACGATAGCTGGTGGAGGATAAGCTTCTACATGGCATTCTAGATCCATGTCATATTGTAAGGCTTGACCAAGTCGTGGTCTTGGTGCTGTGATGACAGGAGCAAATTCAACTTCAACATTAATATTACGTCTAGCCCCACGACCTACTCCATTTTCAGCTACACAATAATATGTTCCACGATCTTCCTTACGAATTGTAGAAATTTTCAATGTGTTGCCACTATAATATTTCAACTTGTCAGAACAGAATTCATATAAATGTCTAAAGAACAAGAGGTATCAAACCTACCGATAAATTGATCCACCAGTTGGTAAGATGGCATTATTTTCTCTACGCCATGAGATTCTAGGTGTAGGAAAACCACCAGCATAACAGTCAAGCTGCACAGGCTGCCCTTCAGTGACAACCAGAGCTCTGGTCGAATTATCACTAATAATAGGTGGTCTACGAACTTGCAATTCAACATTTGCAGATACATAATTATTCAAAGATATCAAAATTTTACATTGATAAAATCCAGCATCAGTCTCTTGAATATCTTTTATCTGAAGTATGGATTATATTAATATTTAAATTACGCTATTAAACAATAAAAGCACAATATGTATTAAACATAATACCTGTAATCTAAAGGTAGACAGGGCATCATCATATTTGAGGGTAAATCTAGTATCTCTTATAATTAAAGTACTACCATGCGAAAGTGGTAATTGGTCATTAGCAACGTTTTTATTAATTTTTGTCCATACAACTGGAAAGTCAGGTGCATATAAAACTGAACAACGGAACTCTACAGTTTCACCTATATCTTTAATTTGCTCTTGGGAAATATAGGATATTGTCGGTGTACGTTGACTTTTAACTGAAAAATATGATAGTAATGTTTCCAGTTAAAGATGTTAATTTAATTAAATATAATAACATTATAATATTCTGTATCCTAACATCAAAATACCAAACACACATAGAGATGTAACATGCTATACATTCTGTAATTTTGTATAAGTATCAAATTAAACTAATTGCGTGTAAGGGTGTTCTGTAAACACTGAATATTGCATAAGGGTCAACGTAAATTCGCTTCATTAAGTAAATAAGAACAAATTTGTAGAAGCAAAACATTTATATTTAAAAACAGTACGTACAAAATAGCACTGCAAATAAATCTCTTTGTTCTTTACCTGCATATAAAAAGGCGAACGCCAAAAATGTATAAAAAGTCTTCATTATGACACACCCCAGTTGTAATGTTCCAGTAACGCTGGAATAATAATAATCTTCACCTTTCTTCACCAATATTATTTCCACCCACTAACCTATGTTAGTAGCATTTATAACATTAGATATCGTTGTCGATGCTGTCACACAACAGAAGTGTATAATAATGGAACGGAATAATACTCACAGTACAGGTGTCTGTTGATCGAAAATAAATATGGCGAATGACGCTATATCTCTAATCAAACGAAAGACTGTAACCGAAATATTTAGAACGTATAATATAAATTAAAGATATCAATCTTTACATATTTACAACAGTTGTTTAAATATTTTATTTTATTCTTACCTTATTTTTTATATAAAATCTTCTATAGCAAATAGTAACAATTTTAATTAAGTTAATAGTTGTACACATGATTTATTACGTTGATTCAAAAATTTCTAATGCAGTCATATTACAGTACGTATAAAACGATAAATCCCAGTAAATTTCTTCTTTTATATTTTTTACAAAAAGAAAGTGTTTTATTAAAATATTTTATCAAAAATTTGTTGTTAAAAAGATCAAAAAGAAAATTTCAGAAGAAGGTTTCCGTTTTTCTTCTTATTAAACGTAGTAATGGAAAATTTCCTCAAGAAAGTGCATAAGAATAATTATATATACATAGGTTCAACGTCAGTAAGTTTTGAATAAGGATTAACATAATTGTTCTCATATTTTTTAAATACGTTTAAGAGTCACGTTTGAAAGAATAATATTATTAGTTTGCTACTAATGCATTTCTCTTCCTTATTTTTCTTTATAACGAACTTTCCTTTCCTACTTTTCCTTATTATAAGGGTGAATCGAAATACCAGACAAAATTACGTAAGTAGATATTAACAATTATACTAAAATGTCAAAGTATTATACAGTTAACAGACCTTTTTCTATTGATTATCTTTTACTAAGGTTTTGCTTAGGTACGAAGGTTACGTTATTTAAGTTATGGACAATGTCAAGAATCTAGTTCTGTACTATTTCAGGAAAAGCGAACACTATTAAACCATGTAACTGGTCCAAGACAAATTTTTGCCATAACCATATCTTACTAATATTTGAAATAGAAATCAGATTACACCGAGAATAAAAGTATGTATATCTTTTAATTATATCATTATACTTTTCTAGTGTAAATTATTTTTGCATAAAACATTTCTAATACAAAAATAGATATGGTACGTTAAAAAGTCGAGACAGTAAAACCTTTTATTACGTATAACGGTTAAAGAGGAGCGTAATACGTTCATTATTCTTAAGTGACGATGTTGCGTGCAAACTTATATCCATCCCTCTGTTGGTATTTCAACTTCATGAAAGAACCTCTCTATAATATGCATGCTATACAGACATGATACGTAACATATGTTGTGTTCATTCGGTAACCATAGCGATTCGAAAACCTCATTGTCTCGTGTACCTACATGAGGGTTAAAATCCTTGATAGATTTTTACGTGTATGAAACATATACCATTCCATATAGTAAATACAAGTAATGCACATGTCGTGCAATATACAGGATATATACCGAGTATAATGTGTTTGTACGTATGTGAATATTTACAAAAGTACTTATAAGTATTAATACAAAAACAAAACAAAAAATAGTCCCGAACAAAGAAATATTTAAAGGAGAGACATGATTTAAAAAAAAGCGTAACTGTTGTAACTGTTCTAGGTGCTAAGAACCGTGATACTTCGACATGATGACAAATCTTTGAGAGAAACATTCGTAGTCATCCGTTACGCTTGCGAGTAAAATGATATATACGCTAAGTAGATTGTAGTAGTATACGTAGATATATGCATGTAGTTCAAATGTAAAAGAATATCAAAACACGAACCAAGCTCGCAAATACATGTGTGTTCTATTCGTGCAAAGGCATGTGTATAGCTATCATTCGTAAATAACACACGCATGGTCATGTGTGCAATATATAAGCACTATCATCCTACCACGAGGAAGTCAGTATGTGTCACAGTATTGCGGTGGAAGTTACCGGCGCGGTCACCTGACAAGCATGAGCGCAGTGTCTGACAGTTGAGGGTATCTTACCAAAATTTGAAGGGAGTGTACACTATACAGTTAGATACATCAAGAATTAACAATTCAAAGAAATAGCATTGACTGCAGTTACTGTCTGGTGATTGTGGCCAACATGTTTTGATGTTCTTTAATGTTATCAGTTACGAAAAAATAATTTATTCACATGAAAGTGCTTCTTCTTTTTTAAACAATTATTCAAAGTGAAGGAAGATCGAAGAATTGAGGAAGAAAAATTTCTAAACTATTTCGGAGGTTCAAGCACCGTTGTTTGTCTTCCGAAAGAAATACGATCGTACTAATTATGTATTCAGATATATGATCCATGTCTTGTCAATATACACTCCATTTTCTGACAACTTTCTGAATATATTTCCACGATACTTGTTAAGAATTGCCATTGTGAAATTAGGTCGTCTTGTTCAATAATGCACTGCTGTACAGTTTGCAAGTGTACAGAATATCAATAATGACATTTGAAATTACAAGTCAAAAGAAAAGGAATCATAGGCCACGATGAAATCACGTAAATAATAATTGGCAATTAAATATAAGAACAAAATGGAAGTTTAAAAGAAAACAGAAAGAAGAGGTCACGAGTACGAAGTAAAATGTTCTGACTAAAAGCATACAGCAAAGTATCCACATGCATTTTGAAGCATCAATTACAAAGGTCGCGATTGATTGTCCAAAGACATCCCGTTTCGTGCCGTAAATTTATAGATCCGTCTTAGATCTAATAGGAAAGATTGTTAGCATATTCGTTGATGGGCCAAGGGCATTCGAACCTGTTCAGATTGGGAAAGATGATAACTATAGACTATCCAGCTGTTATTCCATTCATAATTGAGAAAGAAAATCAAAGCAAGGCTAAATCACCGCCTCAGTTGTCTTGGCAATAAATGATCTTCCGTGATTGCTGCGAATTTTACATACATATAAATGTCAATTGGAATCGGAATTTTTGTTGATCCGTTTTCATTTCATGTAATACATTATCGATCGATTAACGACTGAAATAAAGTTACGAAGACACTTATCGACCGATTTGCCTGCTTTGAATTACATGAAGGAAGTGATCTTCTTGACAGAATTGTCAAGAGTTTATTGTCACTAATATTTACGATACATATAATGATTCAGCGGATCTCTTCTCTTTTTACCAATCTGTAATTGCCACGGTGACCAATAGAAGAATTTATAAACTCAACGATATTCGACGCCGATGATATGATACCTTTGTAGGAAATTGCGTCGCTTTGGGATTTTCGTGCGAGTAATGATAATAATTTGACGAAGATTAGCGTGTTGTACGGTGCATCCATTTAATGCGAATCGTTATCATGAAAATAGACAGATCGAACTTGCTTCTCGCTAAAAAAGGCAGCATTCTATTATCGTTCCGATTTACAGAATGTCAGGATTGATCAAGATTGCCGCGGAACTTGTATTTTTCTTAGCTGTCACCGGCGACAGGGAATTCTTCTCGACACTGTTTATCAAGCATTTTTGAGCGCAATGGATAACAGCGAACCTCGAGTCGAGGATAAAACACAGGTATCATATACATATATCCTTTTCTTTGTTTTTCTAGTCAATAAATTTTGTGATTTTGTTTTACGATCTGTACGTAAGAACCGGTCAGCAATAGAATAAATGTGTACAAATGAATGTGTACATTACATATTCTTTTTAATGGCGCATTATAGACAAAACTGGTGAATATTTTAAAAGATTGCATCGTACTTGTTTTAGCTGTATCTAATCGACGAATCTCATCAATATAATGTATCTAAATAATCCATCTAAACTAGTCACAGGTGATCTAGATTATTCACTTAATTGCATGCCAGGTATATAAACGAAAGTCTCGTTGCTAAATTATCCAGAAAATTATGGAACATTTACACGGTAAACTTCTGCTACTAACAATAAGTGTTCCGTACTTCAATGATCTCTCTGAACATTGAAATTGCAAAAAATAAAGTCCGATGAAATATGCGCGACGCGTTAAAGTATGCAACCAATCGAAATATTTAAATTAACAATAAGCCTCAGTATTGTTACGTTTTACGTTACTGCGAAAATTATTATCGACATGTAGTAAAATGTTCGTAATAATAAATAATTTCGCTAGCTCTGAAACGAACTTTTTACACTGACGAAGAAACAAATTTGATCCTTCCAGAATATCCATAGCAGACGACCGAGTATATCCATAAGCAACACAAGTGTTACCATATCAAATACAAATGAATCTCAAACGAACGTGAATGCAGAGGGAACGGAGAATTCGCCATCGAAAGCGTCATCAACAAGTTCCTCGCCCCGAAGAACCGCTACGAATTCCACAAAATCGAATTCCCCTAGTGTGAACGAAAACACGAGAGTTGAAAATAGCAAGGAAATCATTTACAAAATGGATAAAAATGGTATTCAATCGAATGGATCGCCGATGGCGAATAAAAAATTATCCAGAAGCAGCGTTTATCCCTCGGGAACAAATCTGACTGCTCGGGACGCTTTTGGTAGGATTCCAATAAATCATTCTTCTTCCTTTTTTTATGTTTTTTGCGATTTTTTCTTTTCACTTCCTGACATTAAGGAAGAAAAAGGGAAGGAACTCTCGATCTAATTTAAATAATCGGGATATGTATATCATTCGTATATAGCGTGAGTATTCGTAATGGCACGTTAGCCTTGCAATGGTTGAAATAGGCCTAAGTCAATAAACTACGATCAATATGCATATGAATGTCAGCGTGACACGAATAATGGATATTAATAATGAGACTATAACTTCAGCGGAACCGTAAAAACTCTATAACTATCGAACCATTGTCGAGCCGATACGTGTCTCCATTATTATTCTCCTTCTTTCACAGAATGTGAAACTTTTGATAACGATAATGATACCTCCTATTTTGTAATGGTACTTTAATGTTCGTATAAGATACATGACTTTATATGTTTCTTTTTCTATATGGACCTTCAAGGTCAATGGGTTTTGCATAGTTCGTCGTATGTACAATCAATTCACTAAAGACATAGTAACAGAATACAATTTCACGCAACAGGTGCTGAGTAGCCTATTTACATGTATAAGTACGGTCAATAGGAAGCTACCAGGGTAGTCCGTAAATTTCTATGTTTTTAATATGAATATTGAATACAGAAGAATCTTTACATTATACTTTTAGAATGAATATACTCATTTGATTCATATGTGTAATGTGTCATTACGTAGCTCCTGAATGATGCTTTAAAACCTTTGATGACATATATTTAATTCGATTAATTTCTTGTACTCTATCTGATTATTTGTTTAGAAAGGGATATCAAAAAATTAGAAATGCGTGCACCTTTACACGTCACTACTGAAAGCAGAACTTCAAAGTGATAGAAGCAACGAAGAAAATATAATATTTTGAGAAAAAATATAGTACTTTGAAGTTCTGCTCCCAGTATTGACACTAAAATACACGAATTTCTAATTTTTTCATATTCCTTTCCAAACAAATAATGAGATACAATACAATTAAATGTTCATTAAAGATTCAAGGCATTATTCCTGGCCTACATAATGACATATTATACATATAAATCAAATGAGTATATTCACTCCAAAAGAATAATACGAAGAAATACATTAAAGAAGCGCAACTAATTGACCACCCTAGTATTATCGCAGAGTGTTTGTTTTATACATCCGTAGTCAATTATTTACCGATCTATTCAAAGACTTTGAGTAACTATATTAGTTAAAAATGATATTAGTATGATGATTTTAACTTTGGAGTTTGAAGCCTCAAATTAATTCGAACATATTTTTATTCTTCATAGGTCCTAAGCTTACAATACCAGTGACACCGGAAGACACTCCACCGTTACCGGAAACACCAATATTTGCTGAAGATATACCGAGAAATTCTTTATTGCAAAAGGATTCGTCCTCAGAGGGGGAAGTGGATCCCGAAACACTTTACTTCCGGTGTGTTAACTTCTTTTCCAAAATATATTAAATGTATTAATCACATTTTTAAACAGAAAGTACCTATATTATAAAAATTTTAGTACGTGCAGAGTAGAATTTATTGTACATTGTTCTATCTTTTATTCCGGTACTTTACTGTTTTGATTAATCTAAGAAAAATGAACAACAAATTGTAAAGAATTCCTTGTTCGTGTAGATATTAATCACGCATAGTAGGCAAAAATAATCCATAGAGAGTCAGTTCATCAAGAACGTTCGTATAATTAGCCACTGTGCAATGTTACAAAACCCAGAGCACATAAAAAAAGAACGTTTACATAATTAATTTTCTCATCGCGTGGCCCCTGCCAGCATATTACATATTGCGATTTTATCCCATAATAACTTTACGTCAGTCGTGACTTCTTCCGTTCATGTTTGGTTTAATTTTAGACTAGGTTTCGTTATGGTCGTGCTGTTTGCTTTCCTATTAGGTCATCCCGAAAGACACCCTGTAAATTATTTAGTATGTATATTTCCTAAATAAGCCCTATTATTTTTCAATTACATTGTCAAATAAATCAGATTTTCAAATAATTTTGAACGACTTTGAAATAACCTTGAAATAATGTCTTGTAACCCTGAGTTTTGTAATACTGAATGGTAATTGATCGGAAAAGAATTTGAAAAACGGATTTGAATTTGAATCTTGGAATGACACTGGCTGACTTTTAAATGTTCTTGAATTGACTTTGAAATAGCCTTGCAATAATCTTGAAATGATCCCGAAAAATTACCCTAAAATTTTAATACATTATGCTTTCCCTCTTTTTTTTTTTACATCTGCTTTATGAATTCTCCCAATTGTTTAGTACAATTAATTACTTTTTTTTAATTGGTTGCATTCAACGTATCTCGGCAGATTTACCGACAATCGCTAGAGTGGATCAGTGTTCTGTATGTTTATATTATTGACGGAGCGTGAGTAAATCAGTCGTCATATAAAATCATTATTGATCTGAAGAAGTGGTCAATCAGCCAATTATTATTTGCATTATAACTTATTAAATAATATACAATATCGTATACTATATATTTGCAGAGATGGTCGTAGACGCATTGATATGGTGTTAGTGTACCAGGAGGAGTACACTGGAGTGATGACGGAATTAGAGGCACGTCGAAAAGAACAAAGACGCGTTTTCCAGCAGAATCTATTAAAAGAGGGTTTGCAGTTGGAACTGGAACCAAAAGAAAACTCCTTCGATGGGAAAACTTACTTCTTGAAATTGCACATTCCATGGAAGATTAAAGTTCAATACGCTGAAGTGATGAACTTGAAATTACCCACCAAAAGGTTCATTACTATTTCTGTTAAGGCTTGGGTAGGTTCATGAAATTTCTCAAAATGAAAAGTATACGTGTTCGGTGTTCCTGCTTCTAATTAACATTGCAGTATTTAGTAAGTAAATTTAACATAGAATAATCCTTCATTTTATTATTAATTTATGTTATTTTATTATTAGCAAGGTAACGAAGACGTGAAAGAAAGCCCAAAATTTTGGGAGAAATGGATACAATGGGTAAGAAAGATACATACTTGGGATACGAAGAAGTATCCGGAAGAGCCTAGCTTTTATAACAGCATTGATTCTGGCGATCGAGAAGAGAGGTACAAATTTAACTGTATAAGACAAAATAAATTAAAAATGTATAAGCTGATTATATTATATATTATCATATGTTATAAGTTAATTATTCGATATTTTTGTTTCTCTTTTTATAGATTCGTGGTAAAGGATAGAGATACAGCTTATACACCTGCACAAAGGTCTTTAATAGTAATGCAAATATTATCGAGGGCACGGTACGACGAAAATCACGAGAAAGCAGGTATCCGTAGACTTTTGGCGGATGGCACCTATTTAGACTGCTTTTCTCTGCACGAGGGCCCGTATAATAGACCTGGATTCAATGGCGAAATTCTCGACAGATATTTACTGTACTTGATATGGGCTAGACCTTCGCAATGGTAATTTCATTAGCACTTTCACTTTTTGTTAAATAAACATTTAATTCTGTATTTTTAGGTACAAGAGGCAGCCGCTCTGGTTGATTAGACGATATTTCGGTGAAAAAGTGGCTCTTTACTTTGCATGGCTAGGATTTTACACAAAATGTTTATACGCTCCAGCGATTGTTGGCCTTTTGTGCTTTATGTATGGTGTAGGAAGCATGGATGGACCTGATAATATACCCAGTAAAGAAATATGTGACTATAGTATAGCAGGTATTTTTATTTCATACAATTTTTATTTTATTTTTTTCCGTTCTTCCTCTTTACTAAATAACTTTTCTAGGAAATATTACATTATGCCCTCTCTGCGATAAAGCATGTTCTTATCAAAAGCTCGGCGAGTCTTGCATATTCTCAAAACTAAGTTACTTGTTCGACAACCCTGCCACTGTCTTCTTTGCCATCTTCATGTCCTTTTGGGGTATGCTATAGACATAATTTAATGTTTTAACGCATATATCTTATCTTCTTATTCGATCTTTTAGCCACGACATTTCTTGAGTTATGGAAACGAAGGCAAGCTGTAATAATTTGGGAATGGGATCTCCAGAACGTTGAAAGTGACGAAGAACCTCGACCTGAGTTTGAAACTACAGTGAAAACATTTCGAATAAATCCTGTGACCAGGGAAAGAGAGCCTTACCTACCAGTATGGTCTAAGGCTGTACGTTCTTGTGCCACCAGTTCCATGGTATTTTTTATGGTAATTAAAAGAATTCTCGTCACATTCAATCAAATAAATTTGTTTCGTTGATGCTAAATTTTATTGGTAAATTTGTATTCAGATATGTGTAGTTTTGGGCGCTGTTCTGGGAACCATTATTTCTCGAATATCGCTGGTAGCCGTATTTTATGGCGGCGGAGGTCCATTTTTAAAGAAGCACGCGAAAATTTTTACCTCCATGACTGCCGCTTTAATTAATTTAATTATAATCATGATTCTTACACGAGTGTATCATCGTTTAGCGCGATGGATGGTGAACATGGAGAATCCCAGAACGCAGACTGAGTACGAATCCAGTTTCACATTCAAGATATTTCTCTTCGAGTTTGTCAATTTTTATTCATCTCTCATCTATATAGCCTTCTTTAAAGTTGGTAACATTCTATTTGCTGCACGTATGAAGTGAAACAAATTTATTGAAGAGTGGCGATTTACAGGGTAGGTTTTTTGTTCATCCCGGAGACGCAGACGCACGATCTTCTGAATTCTTTCGTATAAAAACGGACGTGTGCGATCCAGCTGGATGCCTGTCAGAAGTTTGTATACAGCTCGCCATTATAATGGTGGGCAAGCAGTGCTTCAATAATTTTGTCGAGATACTGTCACCAAAACTGTGGAATTGGTGGCGTAAAAGAAACCACGTTGCGGCTACGAAAGATCACGGTAGACCGTATACTTATTGGGAAAAGGATTATCAGTTGCAGGATCCCGGAAGACTAGCGCTCTTTGACGAATATTTGGAAATGAGTAAGTATATTTAAATTACTCATCAGTAAAAATTTAATTAATTTAAAATATAATTGTCAATTATTTTCTTCATGTACTTGTTTTATAGTTTTACAGTACGGATTCGTGACCTTGTTCGTCGCTGCATTCCCATTAGCACCATTGTTCGCGTTATTAAACAATATAGCTGAGATACGGCTTGACGCATACAAAATGGTAAGAGAGGCGAGAAGGCCATTAGCAGAGAGAGTGGAAGATATAGGAGCATGGTATGGTATACTACGTGGAGTAACTTACGTTGCTGTAGTGTCGAACGTACGTATACGTAATAATAAAAGTTCACGATTCAAACTTGCAAATTATATTACAAAGTCTAACAACAATTTGCTTGTATCATACATAGGCGTTCGTCATCGCATACACGTCAGATTTTATCCCCCGCAGCGTTTATGCTATCGTTTACTCTCCCACGGAGGATCTAGTGGGTTATATCGACAGTTCTCTATCGGAATTCAACACATCAGATTATACAGATGACATGAAAAGCGATATGGCTAAAAATCATCCGGTAACTTGTCAGTATAGAGGTTACAGAAATGGACCGGATCATTCAAACGATCCATATGGACTCAGCCCGCAATATTGGCATGTTTTCGCAGCCCGTTTGGCCTTTGTCGTTGTTTTTGAACATATCGTAAGTTTCACTTTACTTCATCTTCTATATGACTGGTTATAACACCACTATGGCCCTCCATACATCTTACCTATAAAATTCACACTTTAAAAAGCTATCAGTAAAATATAAAAATTGAAATTTTAATTAGGTTTTCGCCCTAACTGGCATTATGAGTTACGTGATACCAGCTGTACCTCGTTCTCTGGCGACTCAATTACAACGAGAACGTTTATTAGCTCAAGAAGCCAAATATGAGAAAGGTATAAAGAGCAGAGAAGACGAAGATGATATTTTATCGGTGCTTAGAGAAGCAGGTAGTATTGGAGGAAGAGCTGCAGGCGGTGGTAGAGGTAGCTGGGCAAGGCGTTTCAGCAAATTGAGCGACGGCTTAGATGCCCACGTCGACGTAACTTCCAGGCATAATAGAAACAGTGATGGTTCAACCGTATGGGAAGTGACATGATTTTGAAAAGTGTCGATCATATTTTCTCCTCAAGGAGTACATCTGTACTTAAGAACATTTTAAAAATACCACTCTCATTTGTATCAAAATTATCTAATTCTATCGTTGTGTAAATTATACTTGAGTGAAGTTCTACATAAGTATATATCGAGATATCAAGTACAAACAAATGAAATGGTAATTGTGATATTTTAAAAAATCGTGTAAAATACACAAACACGAGTAAATGAAAAACAATCGAACCAACATGTAATGAGATAATATACAAATGCCAAAAGTATATCGACACTTTTTAAAGATTCATCGAAAATCTATTTAATAAATTTTTAACGTTTGATCGCGAGATCAATAACATATGTGTGATTTTTAACATAAATACTATCAGTATTAACTTACACAGAATTACCTCTTTTAGAATATTTAAACCAGATACTCTATTTTCTAAAATTATATTTCATCAAAATAGTTTTAGATCATAATAACCGGTTACCGGTGATAAGCATTTTTAAAAAATTTATAAAACATACTTGTATACTTGTACCATATGAAAAAGCGACATGATGATCGAATTGAATAGTGTCACGTTTGTGTTTCTATAGTAAGGACGTTACTATCGTTTAGTTGCTAAAATTTCTGAAAACACGGGAAAGTAAAAAAATTCTCTCAAGATCTACACAATATACTCTTTATTGTATATAATTTCAATATTTCATTCTCCGTCTTACGCTTAACATTATTACAATAATTACTATAGAATATATTTATAATAATATACATGTACATATTTACTTCTTTCTTTTTGCTATTGATTCTCGACTTATATGTATAATTCTATGCTTATTGGCCTATGATTCAATCCATACTGCACTTTCTTGCGTCTTCTGCGTCCTTTTTAAAATCTAAAAGTGTATCACAGCTGTGTTGAGGGGATAGATAGGGATCTTTTTTGCTTTTTTTTCTTGTTTTAAAGAAAAGGAGACCGTTCGGACAACCGAAATCGATACATAGTCCATTCAGTCAGATCTCCTCGGATCTGATGGACGCATTAACTCAAAATTCATTAGCCATAGTTCCGATAAACGGCTGCGATGAAATGTACCCTACATTCCTAATAGTCTGTAAAAGCAGTATTTATTTTATTTATAAAATGATCTACACACATCGTCTCGAAACATATGCCGTGTGTTATATGTGTCCTAAATGACAAATCATAAAAATATAATTCATGTCAAATTTTTGAAA
Source organism: Bombus pyrosoma (assembly GCF_014825855.1). Classification (NCBI taxonomy): domain Eukaryota; kingdom Metazoa; phylum Arthropoda; class Insecta; order Hymenoptera; family Apidae; genus Bombus; species Bombus pyrosoma. The sequence continues at coordinate 7,395,387 of NC_057781.1, read as the reverse complement.
TAGAGAAAGAATCTCCATGGTTCCTTAATTGTTTTTCTTTTATCCTAAATCGTTTGCAGGTAAAATCATTTGTAGCAATCCGTCCTACAGTAACATATACTCTTGTAATATTATTGCTTTTGTGCTAAAGTTACGTTGATAATTTTTTTTTCTTTTTTAAGGGAATCTCGTAGCAAAAATCTTGTACATTTTTATGCTCTTTGCAGCATAGTACTTTTTCTAATACAATGTGTGTGTGTGTGTGTGTGTGTGTGCGTGCGTGCGTGCGCGCGCGCGCGCGTACACGTGATTCACAAACTTGAGTGTTAGACAAAATGTGTTTATTTAATAAAATTCCTGCTGCTACATTATTACAGAAATAATTTTGGCTTTCCTTCGCTTATTTTTATCTATATGTGTATTAGAACTAACATGCGTTATGGTACTATACGAGACCCAGATATGCAAAGTTATCAAAGAAACTCCATTTCGTTTATTTATAAAAATATTCTGTGGATTCGAATAACAGAGGTTGATACACTTCTTTTAATTAGGCGAGCTGTACAAATTTTATTTCTTTGGGTATCTCTCAAGGATAAATAGCTTCAACTGAGTTCGTTCAATAGGATATTCATGATATAAAGCCTTACATTTACTGATTATATATATTCACTTGGTAAAAAAACCTCTAAAAATATACTATATGCGATAAAACATTCTATATTCTCTCGAAAAATAAACTTTCAATAAAAATAGTGTCACACGTATTAAAAAGACAAATCGTAAAAAGGAATGTAACAGCATCTCATCACGTATGGGCCGTGTCGCAAGAAAATTTTCGTCGAATTTCTTTGTCTTGCATTAATGCATTTACCGATTATGTTTCAAGTATTTGGCTAAGAAGTCCCGGTAGATACATTAATACAGATAAATTGAATAAATCTTGTGCTCCTACGAAGTTTCCTGTGAAAATGTTACGTAAACAGCATGAAGTTTACATTGTTAAACATACCGAACAAGCAAAACATCCGACTCGACTAATCCTTCTGAGTGGACTAAATCTCGATTTCCAAATGATGCGTTTTAATTTAGGTAAGAGGTAGGAAGATGTAACACTTAACTAGATCCAGGAGGAGCATTGAAATTAAACATGGTGGTTGGTGGACGTCCAGGCATCGGTTTTGGTGGTAGCCTTGGAGTTACCGATCCTAAAGTAGATTGCAACAAATGGATTGATAAACAATTAGACAAAAGCATTGTAGATGTGACACGAGAATACACAATTATGATAAACTTTCTGATATTAATATTTTTACCATTAGGTTGCGTAGGTGGAAGTTTCGTAGGACTGGGCCCATTGAAAGACATGTGTCTTCTTGTATGAACAACACTCGAACATGTGTTCTCCAACGTGGAATTCCGCCTTGCAAGTAGCGCTGAACAGCTCGGATTCAACGTTGTAGGAAGGCGAGGCGGTAACGTCACCGGAGGTAAATCTCTTCGTGGTGGCAATGGTGGTGGAGACGTACCATCCCGTGGAGGAAGTATGGGCGCATTTGGAGCTTGTCTCGCCTGTGATAAATAATATAAAACACACGATATTATAAACTACGAAATTTAAAGGGAAAATAAACCTTTTTTGACAATTTACCTGTTGCGGCGACTCGCTTATGGAACTCTCTCGTTTCCTATGAGATCTTGGTGGCAAAGGGGGCGGAGGTTGACAGGGAGGTACATGGCTAGGAGACGGAGGAGGTGGTATCGCAGCACCAGGACTTCCACCCGACGATGGCATACCGGTCAAGGCTCCCATTACACCAATCGTACCAGAATTAAAGCCAAAGTGACTATTTTGTGGTTGATGATGTGGGATAGGCAAATGACCAGGTGATCCTAGTTGCGGGCTGCTACCCGGGGAGCTGATCGAAAGTCCTGACATGCTAAGAGGACCTGGTGAACCTGGAGGTTGAGCTGTACCTGTATTAACAGTAAAGTACATCTACTACCTATCCAAGCATACTATGCAACAAAATAAGAACGATTCTTGTTTCTGTAGAATGAATAAGAATTGTAAAAGGCGGCTGATAAGCACATGCTAACATTCAATATTCTGGACTACAAACCTCCTAGTAAAACAGGTGCAAAGACAGTGTGGTCCCCTATGTGAGAAACTGTAATATGTGAAGCATGCGGAGGGGTTTCTGGTAATTCTGGCGGCGGGGCCTCCGGTGGAGGATCGTGTAATCTTACACTGGAGGCTACAGCTTGCAATGGAGCTGGTAATTTGCCGCTCAAACTTCTAGCTTTAATGCCCGGCGATTTTAAATTTAAGTCCGGCCATTTACGAGACTACAAGAACAATAATAACTAGTATAAACAGTGTTATTATACGTGTGTTTTATAATTTCCATTTACTTACGACTCTAGGTGGTTGTCTACATCCTCTGGGTTCTACTTCTAGGCTTTTATTGTACAAATAATTGCTTATATCGGCCTCTTTCATATTAGGATCGAATGGTGATAAATTTTCAATGAAATGTCTTATTCTAGGTTCCACTGAAAGACAATAAGGTTGATTTTGGTACTGCTGAATTTCTCCGGTTATCTCCGCCACTTTCCGTCGTTTGCTAAAGTTTATAAGTTCTGGACTTCCTCGCAGATAATCCGGATTCCCTTCTTCAATGTGTAGAATGTTGGTCAGGTACATGCCTACGAAAAGAATATATATTAATGAAAATTAATTTAATAATTTAAATCAATAATATTTTATTCTTTATTATTTACCAAAAAATGGTACACAAGGTGGATTAATGGATCGCAATTTTTCTTGATACTTCCGGAAATGACCGTTGTTTAGTTCTCTTGCTTCTTCTAGAGCCTTTTCCAGTCGTGCTGGTATTTGCTGTAAATACAATAAAATATATAACTCTGCTTGGTTCGAGTTAATCGATAACACTAAATAACAAAAGAACATACTTGAAATGTAAATTTTAACCTAAAAACGGACGCAGATCCCATTGCGCTAACAATTGCTAATACGCCATTAAAGTTATTAAGATCTTGAAGCACCATCATAATTTCAATTGTTCGTGATACAATTGCAACTCTCTCCTCTAAATTTTCAGCTTCTACTATGGTTTTTTCAAGCCACCGTGTAAACTACAGAGTAAAGAAGTGATTTAATTTGTTAAATTCAAAATATACAAAATAAAAACTAATATAGAGCATAATGTAGGTAGCTTACGTTTGTTGTGTGCTTTATCATTTTCAGTAAATTTGGTGATGTCTTTTCCTTATCTTTCTTAGTCCATACTGACCCAACTAATTCCGAAGGCTTTACAGTTCTGTACAATTCGAACTCTAGTAGAGTTAATTGCCTCGCTAATTCAATTGGATGTAACTGTAATTATTGGAAAATAATTTACTTGTCTACATAATACAAATAACATATTAGTTACGATTATAATGTTACCATATTATCAGTTTTACATTGTTAATGTATTACCGTTAATATTCCCCATTCTTCTTCAGGAACTTTTAGGTGCCACTCAATAGGTGGTGGAGATCGTTCGAAGCTAAATGTAATAGGTCGTTGTTCTGAAGGTTCGCATTTCCTTTGCACAATTTTTATTACTGAATCCACCCATTTTCTCATTGATTTTCCACTTACTGTGTCTAAAAACAACTGCAATCTTTCTAAAAGATTTCTATCGCGTTCAAAATCATAAAAATGATGATCAACCTAGTATGGGAAACATTCAAGATATTATGATCACTTAAAAAATGTAATACAATAATTTAGAGCAAATATATTTAAATATTACTAACCCAATGTCTTAAAACATTTAAAACTCTAAATTGAACAGGTTGACAAAATTCTTTTCTATATCTTTTCCAATCTTCCCTAGCAGTTGTTTTACAACCAGAAGATTTTTCTTCCTCACCGTAAACTAAAGAAGGATCTGGTATGTCGAATCTTTCGATTAACAATATCAACAGTTCTTGAGGTGAGCAAAAACTCCTACAAAAAAGGAACACAATTTATTCGTTAAAGAATTCACATACCAAAGTAAAGGTATGAATCCACATACCTATAAGTAGTAAGGAATGTCCGTACAAAAGCTGGATCAGCATATATATGATAAGTTAATCTTTCTACCAATTTAACCAAAGTTGCGCCCTTAATTAATGGAACACCTCCATTTTCTCTCGCTTCCAAAACAATATTTTCTGGACTATCTTGTTCGGCAAATTTATATAAATGTGGTGGAGGTAACCTTAAGGGATGTTTCCTTTCTTCATCCAAAAGGATACTGTCCAAAGTTCTTTCTAACATACTCTTTGTATTCAACATTACAAGATCCGCCATCCAACTATTTTTATCTTCGACGGATTTGGCAACAAGAATAACATTAGGGTGGTCCCTTGGTGCAATTTCAAAGGCATTTTTTAATTCTATAAAAATAATTACATGTAATCTAGTTATACAATACAAATTTAATATTAAGATTATTACTTTTTAAAACTTACCTTCAGTATCCTCTTTGTCGATAATATCAACTTTTCTAATAAAAAATCTTTCTTTTAAACGCAGTTCGCCTTGATGAGGTGGATGACCCACCACACCAACCGCTGCAACCGTAACGCTAACTCTTTTGCCACCACTTGGTTTACAAAGAACTAATAAACCATCGAAAAGAAGAGCCCTTCGTTCCGTTAGCCTTCTTCCATTACTTACTTTCCACAACATATCCTCTATACATAAAAAATAGCGAAAATATACTTTCATATAACTTATGTAAAAAGTAATAAAATAATAACGTATATTTTTTTCATACCACGTATAAATTCATTACAACATTGTCCGACGTCTCTCTGATCCCAACCATCAACAGTTTTTTGTAATTCACTAGTTTTCTCTAGTGCAGCTTGTCTCCTTGCTCTACTCTGCATTCGCAGACCTGTATCTTTTTTTGGAAGACTCGCCATAGATTGCAATAATTCCATCTGCAGTGGATTTAAAAGACCTTGTACTTGTTCCAATGTTTCACCATCTTCTATATTTGGTGTACGTTTTTGTAATACCTAGATGAAATATTATCAAAATATTATTGAATTAGAATAATGTGTACAATAATATGTAAATGTAAAATGATTTAAAATGTACCTTTATGTAATGGAAGTACAAAAAACAATGCCATATTGGTTGTAATAAAAGTTTTGGCAAATAATATTTGACAGCTTCTTTAAAACCATGACCTGCTGCTCTTAACGCAGCATTAGCTTCAGGCCTTGATAATAAATTTGTTAAAACTTCTCGACTAGCTAGACTATTAATGTCTTTTGCATACCTAATATGAACATTTTCATTTATGATTCAAAAGAAATATATATAATTATACTTATTAAAACCAGTAATTTCTTTTTGCATACTTTATATAAACATCAAATTCTGCTGCTTCTGCCAGTTCTTCAAAACATGACCCAACAGTAGGTGTTTGTTTCTCTTCAGTAATTTCCATTATATCTTCTAAACTACCAAGTAACGTTACAGTAACTTCGTAAATGTCCATAATATTACTGAAAAGGGTTTCAATCTCAGTTCTATCTTGTGCTAATTTTGCGATTTCTTCCCGAAAAACCTATTTAAAAAGTGGGATAATTCAATTTTTCATGGATTAACAACTACATTTCACCGACTAATAAGATATTTCACCTTAATGATCATATGGAGATCACGTAAATAATGACGTTCGTCGTGTATGAGATCTCGAACAGATTCTTCATAAGTCTGAGAAACCACTGCACCTAAACCACTTTGTGGACCCTCTGCATAATCATCTTGATAAAATAAGTCCATTAATACCTATTAATAGATCACTAAATTACTCAACATTCATCACGCGATTATTGATACATTTAGTATACAAACGTAGCATAAATATCATGCTTTTTAAAAATGTTACCATATCTGCACACATTGCAACCCTTATATCTTCGCAAGATATCTCTACATGGCGTATATTCTTGACATAGTTTCCAGCTAGCTGAAAAGAAAATAGTCTTAAACATTTTCAGGAATTAGTGTTAACGAATAACATATAAAAGAGTTATACAAAACAGAATATTGATAAAAATAAATGATAATAGCTTTTACCAACCTTCAAAATATCTGCTGAAATATATTCCAAGACTCCTACTACAAAAAGACTAACTTGTAAATCAATTTTTTGTTGTAATACTTCCTGTCAATGTAAAAATACAAGATTATAATATCTGTGGATAAATATATAAAAATAAAACATAAAATAAATTTAATTTCCTAATTACTTTTTGTAATAGTTGATGAATTTTGTCAACTGGAAGAACTAGTGGTGATTTCTTTTTTCCTTTTTCCAAGGCATCTCTTGCATCTCTAAGTGCCCATCTGTCAATGGGAGTAGGAAAAGTACGTCTTACTCTTTCTTCCACATCTTGAGGTGTGTGTGGTGGAGGATGACCACAAAGCATTCCCAACAGCCTTAAGATTAAGCTCTCAACGTAGTCTAAGGCATCTTGTCGTGCTTCAAGACTAGGATGTACTTGCTCTAGTACCTATTTTATATAAAACCTCCATTAAACAGAGAAGACTATTATTTAGGGGAAAAAAATGTTTTAGGGAAAAAATGAATGAATGAAATATATGGGATACAAAATGATGTATGATACATTGGCACGGACAGAGAATATTGTTTACAAAACATCTATTTGATAGTCAATATGAGCTACATTTCTATTTAAGTAAAAGATATAATATTCTTACAAGTATATTGTTTAAGAAGCATAATTGATAATTAGTGATCTAAGAAAACAATTTTCTATAAAAAAAAATATTTCACTAGCAGTGGCATTTTAGAACAGCTTTTTTTATGTTTGCAACTTATATTTTTGTTATACAATATGTAAATATTTATCCTATTTTATCCATTGTGAAAGAAGCTCCTGCTAAAATTCCGCAAACTTTAATATATTTATTGTATGGAACAAGAATAGTAAGAGAATTAAATTTCTCATTCACATAGGTTTATACTTATAAACAGCGAGGACAAGCAACATAACATTCTGTCATCATTCTATGAATTGTTCAATATATGAAGAAGGTATCTTTTATTCAGATGCAATCACAGTTTTCAAGAAAGCTACCGATCATTGTATGATAATACATGATTGTTAATTTCCATGATATTTATTTCACGTATATATTATGAGATATTATTGTTATTTTTGTTATGTTGTTAGAGGGCAACAAACCCAGTTGGAGTTGGAAAGGGCATAAAACAGTGGCATATTAGTGACAATGACAATAGAATCGACGAATGTCGATCGGGTTGACATCAATGACATCTGATGGCATCAAAATCTCGCGAAAAGCGGGACCATTTCACAAGGGATTATTATAAATTCTATAATAAGTAATTCGGAAAGTATACCTTGCGTAGGGAGTTGACAAACACCCCCTTCCACTTAGCGGCGTTCTCTTCTTTCTGAAAGTCGTAGCCTGACGGCTCGCCCACCACTGACGCCGGCGACGAAAACATCTCTACGTACTGGTACAGCCTATCACGCACCCGACAGAATAACACGCACTAAAGTCAGTACGGCCAGAATTGATATGTGATTTTTACCACCTCTCAAATTCGGTGATATTTCCTAGCGGTGGAAATTAGTTCACGTCTTTTTTCAAAACAAACACATTTACAGACTACCTTCATAGTTCTATCATACGATTTTTCTCATATTTCCATCCACACAATCGTGTAAAATGATATAAGGTAGAGAGAAATTTTCGTTATTGGTTGGGAGTGTCACATCTACAAAATCGTATGTACGGTGGCTCATGAAAGTATTCAAACACTCGTAGAAGCATTTTACGAATATATTACGCGTATTGTGCTTTCACATTTTGCCAATTTCATTAGCACTGTCACGTAGAAACGATTATCGTGACTGGTCGAGTTTGAAATTTCTTATATGTATGTCTAAATTACAAGATATAGTAGTACATGAAAGTATCCGAACATTTATACAAATCTTTTATGAATATAATATATGTGTTATATTCCCATATTTTGAAATTTCATCAGCACTGTGTCGTGACACGACTATCGTGAATATCGATCAAATTTGAAACGTAACTGAAAACGTACATAAAAACTACATGATACATACTTGTAGGTATATATTCCGTTGGGATATACTTCGCAAAAGTATTGAATCAGTCCATTACATTAATAAATCACAATATTCAATAGGACCATCTTTAATATTTATTAGATGTTTAAAATGGCTGTTCGCACTGTATACTAATTTGTTACTAAATATACGTTTGCAGTCAATGTTTTGTAACTTGTATACACATTTTCAAATTGGCTTGAAATTTCACTAATATAATCACTAATATAATCATGACAGTTATGTCTCATAACAATACTAATAAAATTTCAAAAAAATATGTTTTACATAAAACACATAGTATGGAGACAAAAGTTTTCTACGGCAAGTGTTGAAATGCTTTGGCGAGCCACTGTGTGTATCATGTAAGTATCGCGAGAACGGGACGAAGAAAGCGAAAACGGGACACACATCGGGAGCAAAGTGATCGAGAACAAATCCCCACCACTCACATATATCAACTCTGGCCGTGTTGACTATATACCTAGAGAATACGCTCCGGAGAGTTGCCGAATTTTCCAAACAACATTTCGTATCGGAAATCAGAACACAGAAAAAGTTGACAGAGACGTCTGTCTGTCCGCCAGTCCGTTTCTCAGGGCGCAGACATCTCTGTTGGATAAATGCGACAGCTAAGCCACTCGGTGATATCCCCCCGGGATCTGGATGCTTCTTTCACTTATCATAGGAAGCATCTTCCAAGCTAACCCAAGAGTTCCCGAGTTAGACCGTTTCTGCATTTTATACACCGTTTTTAACACAAATTTTTGTCAGAACTTAGCGCGAGCACCACTACTATCAAAGGATACCATTGCGCGACTCGCATCGATCGATAACTGCGATTGTTACGTCCACTTCGAGAGTCCCGAGTTCGATATATCAAGCTTTGTTAGAGTATCGACCCTCTTTTCGAGATATTTTTGAAATTCGTAATGGCGATTCATGTGTGAAAGCTCGGCTGTTATGTCGTGTAATAGATAATAAATTTGTTTCTCGGTGTTATACTTTGAGAAATATTATAAGAATATTGCTTGTGTTACTTACAACGATACGATGGATGACATACGAGTCATTACGAGTCATTCGAGACGTTACGAGTGTTCGATAAAAGAATTGTTTGATTTAAATATCTCCTTTAGAATGTGAATTTTTAAGTGAATATGAAAAATAGAATATATAAACGAACGATGTAATGTGACCTTGTATAATGTAACCTTGCAATCGTTTTTTTTCATAACCATATAGAAATCCATTCCTGTCCCATGTTCTGTAATACCGACCGTCAAAAAAATTAGAGACAGCGATGGTAAGTAAAATCAGAATACATATGTACTAACGTTGACTAGGATGAGATATAGAATAAGACTGGTATTCAACGATGATATCTCGTGTTTCTTGTGTCTCCAGTGTTTCACGTTTTATGTTTTAGGAGTCACTTGACCTTCTTACCATTTTATTATCGTTTCGGACATTACCGATTCAATGTTAGTCCCTCCGTTGATACTATGCTGCAGATACTTAAAGTAATGACCGCTAGATGGCAGAAAGGTAATGATTAATGTACATTCTTTTGAAATTCGAAATTTATAATGTTGTTGTTATATTTTTATATCTAATGTTATATTTCTACCATAAATAAAAAACATGTATATATAACGTCGATTAAATGTCAATTATAAAATTAAACTACGTATTTGAAATTGTAAATTGAAGATTTAATTGTGCACGAATTACCAGCATACAAATTTCAAGTAAACATAGGTAAACAAATATATAATGATATATGTATATTATATTATATAAATTTATTGTCAGAGTATAAGAAAGAATACATTAAGAAATATCTCACAAGAGGATTCATATCAGTTTCCCATTAGGTATAATAAATAAATAGTTGTGCAGTAATTGGAATTTGTATTATTCCTGCGAAATTCATAGGAGATGATAATAATTTTTTATGAAACGCCTGATTCGTGATTCGTCAATGGTTTCGCAGACGAATCGATACACGAAATTTCTTTTGTGCCAGGGTCATCCTTTTTTGGTTCGATGCACTTTCATGGATAAATAAATTCACGCCAATACATTCTGCATGATTCTGTGGCTTCAACTGTAAATAAATAAGAAACGATATGTTAACAGGCGCTTAATTATTTCGGACGAATGATTAATATTTTTCAGAACTATAGCATCATGTAAGTACTTAATAAACGTCTCGCAAATTGTACATATTTTTAAGATTTAACGTATATTTTATAGGATATATTTTATAACAGGGAAAGAGAAGAGAATCCGAGAAGAGAGAATGAAAAAGATAAGAGTAAGAGATCAAAGCTATACAAATTATATGATGCTGAAAGAAGGCAAGTAACATTGTTAGTTAATTTAACCGATTTCTCTTGTCTAATTTTCGCGATCAGTATGAAAAACAACGTACTATTCTGTTATTTCAATTCCACAATGTTATCGAGAATGATATATCAATGAAAAGGCAACTCAGTCACCGCGAGAAGAGTAGTAAGTATGTACTATTTGGCCGTATTTAAAATACTACAAAGATATCCGGGTCATCGAGTTTATCTCACGAGGCTAGCTACGAATTCTACCGTATACGCAATTTTCTGAATGAAGTCCAGAATACTACGAAATATTCGACATTGAAAATATTTTCACGAATCCTACTCGATTTGGCCTGTATATCGTTTAACTGCTTTATCGAGCAATTCACTATGAACATTATAAAAAAATGAAATTGATCGTCTCTACAGATCTGGTAATCCTGGTCATGTACGAGATTTCTTGAGTTCCTGGTTTTCACATGTATAGATAAACAACAGACGTACGTGTTTCCACTTTTGCATACAAAACAGAAATTAATAATTGCTTTACCTACGATAATATTCGACTCTCGTGTGTCCTATTCGGATAATTTTTCACACTAAATTGTACTTTTCTATCGTTGGAAAATTTTACAAGTTTAAGGAAAGTACAAGAGTATCGTAGGAAAAGCGTTACTGATATATCTGATTACTTTCTTGATTCAATTTTATGCAGAAAATATTTTGGAAACGTCAAAGGTACCTTCTCGCCATTGAGATGAAAATGAGACCGAAACATAGAACATTCAAGAGTCCCGGCAGCCTGTGAAGCTGTGAAAATAACGCGATATAGAGTTTCCCTCGGGCTACGCTGTTAAATAGTTCAAAGAAAGGGAGGGTTAAGTAAGATCGAAACGATTTCGCGTGCCAAGAGTATCTCGTCTCGTTAAACGCGCTATCGTTGAATTATTTTTGATGCGAATCGGACCGATTGCGACATATCAACGACAGATAAGATGCCGCGAGTTCGTCTCGGTTCGACAAGGATTTATCTGGACTAACACCACGCTCCTCTTACATCACGTTTCCGATTCTCGTTACATATGCACGCGTTTCGCATTGCGAATTTCGAATACGCGAACGTGATCTTATCGAGGAAGAAAAAAATGAAGCGAAGCAGAGAAAAAGAAGTAGATGGAAAAGCCATGGCGCAGTTCGTTCTACGCGATATCTTTTTTCGAAGATCAAGCCTCGAAGAGTTTCGATCCGTCGTTTACATCGATCGTTTACGCGCAGAATACGTACCGAGTGCGGTATCAAAGACGATAAAATGTGTGAGCGCCGAGCACGAATTAGTTTTACTTGAATTTCATTGTTAGAAATTTCGAACGATTCTGAGGAGATTTGTGCACTTCATTCCAGGGATAATTCACTGACGTTCCTCGAAGACGCCGATCGTAAGCTCTACGACTTACTTTTTAAACGTTGTACGAGTATCTGTACGTTTCATTTATTATTAAACAAAGGTCGTCAAGATTAGCGAACTCTGTGGAAGTGACTAGTTGAGTTGATTAGTAAACTTTTCATGTGCTTTATCGATACCGTTAATTACGTTAATCCTGCTGTGATTCCTGAATTTTTATATCACAATCTTTTAATAAACAAACAATCTCTTCGCGATCCAAGAACACGTATATTCAATATAGAATCGAGACAAGAAATTATGCATATCGATTACGATTATTTCGTACATTCCTCGAATTCGACAAATTTAAAAAAAGAAATTTTTTTTTTTACAAAGGTAAACAAGTGGGTCGAAGATGACTAAAACAACGCAGCGGGTTATTGCGTAAATAAATAGAAATCTTATATAATAAATAGAATAAATAAAATCTCGCGTAAATAAAAAGAATTCGATTGGTCGAACCAGCCGCAGTAATATCTTCTATTACACGAACGTGTCGATATTTAACGGCTGTAGTCTCTCTCATATTCGTCAGTGGTAATGGTAACTCTAGATTTTACTCAGAAAATTGATCATACGTCTTCAAGCTGAACGAATATGCGATATCAGTCGCTTACCTAACAACCGGATATGCCGCGTTTCCTTTGTATCCCAATTTCTGCGACAGTCGGAACAGTCTTTGTAGATTCTTCACGTTTATGTCGAAGACCGAACGTTTTTTCCTGTCACTGACGATAAAGCGGAAGATTAGAAAATTTGATAGAAGAGGAGGACAAAAGTTGTAAGTTAGAAAATTTGTCATTTACACTACTCACGTCTTGGTTGGTTGCAGTTGACGTCCTCCCCTGATCACGTTTACCAATTTCCCCGTCATTTTCGAGAGTGCCATCAGGGTCTCTAGTTCTGCTCGCCTTTGATCCGATAATCGTTTGTGTCGTCTGTGTGTGTGATACAAAATTTGTTGAAAAAAGAGAAAGTCTGCCATTCGGATAGGGGCAATCTTTTTTCGAAGCCTCTTTATCGTTGAAACTGAGATTTTTTGGTCGCTCTACTATGATCTTAGTAGTTTCATTAACGAAATTTTTAACTCGAAAAACCTTCGTTTTGACAATTTCTATCGATTCAGAGAGGAAAAGAATTTGCGGTGAGTTGGAAATTTCTATTGAAAATTAGACTCTAGTGTTCTTCGGTTCAGATGTCTTGTTCAATAAATATCTTTAAAGTGGAATCTATGTTGGAAAGTTGTTGAGAGGCGTGATGAAAGGTTACTCACTCTTTAGTCATTCCTGATATTCCAGCGCTCATTTCTTCCGCCATATCTTTCTCTCCTATTTTCGCAAAATTTAACAGAGTGTCGTAGATGTCGACCGTGTTCTCGCGCGCAACTCTGTTGGAAAATAAATAACGATAGGGAAATTATTGCTTCTTCGAAATTAGTACATCACTTTATTCACGAATACTCTCAAACGACAATTATGAAGCACAAATATCGCGCAAACGCCGTTCAAATAGGATAGAAATCACTTCGAGAAAGTCTACTTAATCGCACTACAGCTTGGACTTTGTTTCTTAGAAGCTTGAGCTTAGACTTTGTTTTAAAAAATGTTCGAAATTGTTAATAAAAGATTTGTTATCTTAATCATCGTCAACCCCTTGCTCTGCGTAACATCTTATCACATACGCGTTATAAATTATAATTACGATACGCTACAGATCAAATTTTTGTAAAAAAAAAAAGAAAAAGTTTCAATTATAATTTCAAGTTGCGAAATGCGAATTATTGAGTATGTGGCTAACGATCGAGTGAGTAAACATTAGAAAAATCGTAAGACAAGCAGTCATAGAGGAAAATGAAAAGACAATAGATTATCGAAAAAATCCTCATGAAAGATAGTAAAGTATAATACAACATTTACCTGTTATATCCAGGTTGTGCGGATACGATTTCACTGAGACAAAGCGAAGCAAAAAGTGCAACAGCGATTGTGATCCAATAGTTGCCGGAAATATTTCTGCTCGCGCTACTATTCATTGTTCGCGTCAAGGTAAAACTAATAAAATGAAAGAAAACGTAGAAAGAAGAAAAACTCGAGAAGAAATTGGAAATTTTCGCGAAATTTTCAATATGTTTCCGCGAAACTTTCTCGTCCAAATTTTACAAGTAGAATCGACAACAGGTCGCCCGAATCGTCCGGTTTTTGCTTGAAACTGTAACGTTACGAGACTCTGGTGCGCCTATATATCCTCTTGCTCGAGGAACATCTTCCCCCTCTACTTGAAAAGCCATTGACGTGGTTACACCCTCTTTCGTGGTTATCGTTCCTTTCGTACGATAAATCGGTATCGGTAATTGATTTTCAGAAATGTCCCCCCCTTTGGTCGGTTTTCGGTGTCTCCTATCGCCGGTGTCAAGCGTCTCAAAAAATAGCCAGCCTTAATACGGTGTCAGTGTACCAGAACACGCTGATCATTTCTTAATTGCCTGCACGATAACGAGTGAAAGCCTGAAACTATCTGTTTGCAATTGAAAAACTGCAGCGGTGCTTTCTTTTACCGATAGTCGTATAATTAATATTTTTAATTAATTGTGCAACAACTGTCAGCTTGTATCGTGTAATCGTGGAATTAACTACGCTAGGAAATAAATGGAAGAGAATCTCATGATACGTAAGAGCACCACGGAATATTTAAAATAGTCCAACAAATCGTCCCTAAATTATTGAAAAATTCAAAATTAATGTCCCAGCGAGAAACCTACGACCGATAAGAACTTGTAAATGTGTCGTTGAGTGATATCGATGAATTTCAAGTGATCGGTAATTTCGTATGACCTGTTAGTATTGAAAAATCTAGTTTTTCCTCTCGAGGGTCCTTTAAAATAATAAAACTCCCGATAAATACGTTCTGCGCTTTCTACCGTTCGTCGATTTCAAACTTCGATCGCCACGCTTTCCATACTCTTCGATACTCAGAAGCGCTTCCTGAAAAGATAAGTAGCCGAAAACTTTTTTTTTCGTGGAGGGAACCTTCATAGGCGCCCTCCGGGGAGAGGGCGTCGGGTAGTGCCGGATTCGTACCGGCTAAAACCTCCAAGGTGATCGTCTTGACGATTGGTAGGAGAGCCCCGGGACCATCTAAAGTAGCCGAAAACTGTTGCACGATACTGTACGTTTTGTCTTGTGACTCCTTTTCGACACAAAAAATAAGAGCGTTGCTGCATTAATTGGGATTGATTACAGTTTCTTTTTATTCATGACGTGTTTGAATCTCGCGCATATCGATGAAACGATAACGAAGAGTGGTAGAATTTTCGATGATAGAAAGTTGCTATTTCGGATGCTTTATGTAAGGATAAGCCGATGCGAGTTCATCGATCATAAAATCTCTCTCTTACAGAAGGTCACGTTCATCTTACGTTTCAGTGATTTCTTCTCTTTATCATCTTGCTATATTTGCCTTGACTTATATTTGGAATTTGGTCGATCTCCGTTCGATCAAGAAAATAGGGCCGGTTAACTAAAATTTTACACGAAAATACGTCGATTTTCTCATCGCTTTATTTAAACGAATATTATTACTTCGCTCGAACATGGAGGATTTCTCGTGTTCAATGAAATGGAAAGGGACGAATGTTTACGTACAGTTACGAAAGTGGAAATGGAAGGAGTTAACGTCGTTGCTTTCATCATAAAATACAATAATATAGCTATCAGGAGGCACGCGACAGAAAGAAAATGCTTACTTGTCTCGATAGTAGCTTTTTTTCACGACTTTTCTCCTTTTTTTTTTTGCAACATTTTATGCGACGTAATGTTTCTTACTTGAAACGCAAGACGTACGGAGAATTTCTGACATGAATAAACGTTTAGCGTAATTAGATTGCTAGTTTCGTCATTCGCGTTTTACTTCCTATCTCCTCCCACGTGCATGTCAGGAGAATTTTGCATGCTTCGTGCATAAGAGAAAGTTCACAAGGAAAATTGATCATTCTTGGGAAATCGGGGAAGCTATTTTTATTTGTTTCTTTTATGTTCGATCTTGTTGCCATACATGAGGAGGAAATAAGAGACGGTAATAGCGCAAGCATATACAGAGAAACAGCGAATGCAGAGACTGAAAAGTTGCGAGTAAATTTAAGAATTGTGTTACAACGAATTTTTGACAGCGCAGAGAGCAATGGCATAAGAAATATAGTTTTTCAATAAGAAAGGAAAATTGATTCGTTTGCTAGATGTCATTTTACAAATTTCTACGTATGTGTATTAAATATTACACATACATCGAAGACAGTGGGGATTCGAGGCTGGAGCGAAATTTACAAAAATGAAATTGTGGAAAATTAAAAAAATGAAATTCGTTGAAATTATAATCTCTCTGCTGGAACAATTTAGATAAATCTAAATAAAAACGAAAATACGATAAAGCATGATCTAATTACCACGTTGTATTTCATCATTCGAATCTAATCGATTCGAGCAATCTATCCGGGAGACTTATCCGATTTACTCAACGGATTTTCCTACATCTTTGGAAAATACATATGTTCAATATGTATTTTCTATTCAATATGTTCCACCGATCATCTCAAATCAATACAGCAAAGATCCGGAGTTAGCCGAATTACAATTACATTCCAAATTTTAGAATTTTTGATTTTACAATTTTGTCAATCCAAAATTTGATATAAAATTTGCAGTTATCCACACTGTAGATGTTTATGTTTTTATGGGAAATTTCGAGATGCAGAAACACACATATTGGCAGTCTGACTGACGATCGTACATAGCAGGACTATAAATATTTAAAGAAGAGATAAAATCGAATTATAATTCGTAAAAAAGAAAAGAAAAAAGCTAGTAAATATGAAGTTATGATTTATGAAGTTACGATTAGCAAAAGCCGGCAGAAATTTAATGGAATTTCTTACGTGGCTTAGAATATGTCGATTTGAGATTTGTAACCGTACGATACGAAAGAAACGGAAGAGAGATAGCGAGTATGCTAATTAAACGAACATCGGATCAGATGATCACGACGCGATGTCCTCGACCATTCATCGCACGCGCCAGTCTTACCAAATGTAACATTGTAAAATGTAATCAAAGTATACGCGCACCGAGCCCAGATAACAAATTATTTCGTACATGTTTCTTCTACGAATGGTCCAGCTGGGCGATAAAAAGTTACGAAATATGAACAAATAAAAATTATTCAGTTATTACGTCAACGTAAATATTATTGCTCATCGTTGTGCTTCTTCTAGATTATTTGCTGACTTTTTGGAGGTAGCCACGATCGTGTTTTCTAAACCGTGATTATAGTTCTTTCAATATGAGACTACTTCTTCTCTTTCATTTTTCGGTATAAGAACCGAATTAAAAACTTTGATAATTTTTCTCGTTAAGACTCTTTTATCCTCGTTGTCTTTTTTTCTTATGTTTGTAAAAATACTCGACTGTTGAACTTTTCCTGTTCAATGCACGCGCAAATAATACCAACAAAACAGGAATGAGATTAAAACGAAAATTTCGATTACCTCTCCTTGGACTCTTCCATGATTTCCTTCCGATCTCTATTCGTCATTCATATCTCGTCATTTCTTCGTACCTCAAATATTTCTTGATATTTCATAAACGATTTCTCTTATTATTTATTCGTATTATTTACGATCTACTATTTTGTTATCTGATTGTTAGACTGCAGCCATTTGCACGAATAGATATTTGCACGAATATTTCTACGAAGCTAACCAAGGAAGTGGCCTGCAACCAGATATTTGTTTCACTTACATTGTTCATTGTAATCGGTACTATAGTTTCAATACTTAATACGTAAATTATTTCTTTGAAGTTCTCGTTAGTGCAGGACCTATTTATTCTTATCTCTCCATTCTCTAACCACTAAACCCATCACCACCCTCTCGAACCTGCCCAATACACGAAAGCTCTCTTTTCTCGAACTCTTTACTCCCCGCATTCAGCATATAAGCTCTCATTACTGAAACCTCGAAACTTGGGAAGAATCTCGAAGAAAAAAGAAGAAGAGCATCGCGCCTCGTTCAACTTCCGAACGCACGTTCGTAGCATTTTATCCACTGGCAACTGCCAAACAGCAAGAGACACAAATAACAGGGACGAGATCAACGAACGCTGATCTACCCCATTGCTCAGGCTGCATCATCCGTCCGGTCAAAAATAGAAGAGAACGCTCGGTGAAAACAAAGTTTCGGACCAAACATTTGAAAGTGTCGGAGCGATAGCGACGTGGACGTTTTTCGCAATTCAGTCTCCTCCCCTTTGAAGATAGGGCGGAGGAGTCGTGCGTCGAACGAAATCGGTCGTCGGTTTTACGTTGCGAGATAACGAAAAGCAACACATAGCCAGGCTAATCAGAAATTCTCTTTGATTGTGCAACTTTGGAGGCCCGTTCCTCGCCAATGTGTAATACATCAATGACATATACGTATATATAATGTACGTCTTCAAATCTGCCTCATACTTCACTAACACAGCGACGATAGTCAAGTCTCGTTACAGCGCCAATGAAAGTTCAAAATGTTTTACGTAATACATGCAATGCGTGCATGAAGATTTTCAGTTATGTAAGAGAGGATTAATACGGCTACCTTCGATGCCTCGCGAGAGAGACTGTTGGAGCATTTTTTGTGAATATATCACGTTTTATAGGGAACATCTTGAATTTTCATTAGCGCTGCAATGAAACTCGAATATGGTGATAATATCGGTAAAGTTTAAAAGAAATCTGAAGATGTACGTAAAAGCTATTGTGTGATATCTAGTGCGAGAGATCGTCAAAGTATTTGAACAGTCAATTAGTCGTCGTATTAACGAATCACGTTATTCATATTCAGTATTATATTCGATATTATATGGCTATACACAGTAGGATCATTCTTAACATTTATTATATGTTTACTCTTTGCTAATTTCTTATGAAAGTTTTGTAATAAATATCTTGTAACTTCTATATACATTTCCAGATTGGTTTCAAATTTTTCCGATATGATCATGCCACTCGCTATCTCGTTATAAGATTCGTATGAAATACGCATAACATATTTATAAAAATTTTCTATGGCATGCGTTCAAATACTTTTATGAGCTAAAGAGTTTGCTGTACTGCGCAGTAAGACGAAGTTGCGAAATCAGCCACCCACGCGATCTGTATGTGCGTATTTATGAAATAATTTCATATCTATCGGACCAATCACGCTCGCCACGGATGAACTACTGCACGAAGAGCGACCATACGAAGCCAATCAGAACGATGGTCGACAACTGCAATCCAGTGACTTGTCCTACGTTCCGCTTTCCTTTCGCGAAATTTCCGTTTCCGCGAACGTTTGATACGAACGTTTCAGGTCGAGTGCTTCATGAAGACGTGATAGAGCAATCACGCGTTGACTCGTGATGGGGAGAGTTTTCCTTGTTCCATTTCAACCGAGTTTCGTGAGTCACGCGCAAAGAGAGTTTCTTTCTCCGATCGGTTTTTTTAGTTAAATAAAATGATTGGCATTGTGGAAGTAGTTGGGACTTTTAATTGGAAAGCTTGCAAGATTTTGTCAGATTGCAATTGAGATCGTAACTTTCGACAAGTTATAAAGCTATATCTTTAAGTTGGTAGGTATTTAAATTCTGAATTTTTTCTGAATTCTGAAGTTAAGGATATTACGTATTCGAAGGCAAATGACTTGAATAGTAAGGACGAATATCGAAGTTTAAAAAAATATTTCAAGCCAAGAAAATAACAGATTCACCGATGCATTCACTTCAGGTAATTTGAACAAAGTTTAATGGAAAATGGAAGGAAAATGGTAAGATATCTAGTAACGATTTTTCTTTCTAGTAAAGTACACTGAAATTAAACAGAATTATAAATCTTCCCTCTTCTATGCCAATTTAATAAAAGTAAAATATAAAAAGTATATATATGTAATTCCTTCCATTCTTCTATGTTTAGAGAAAACTACGATCCCAAAACTTACTTCCCAACATTTGAATTTCCAGAGTTTAGTTTCTACTATTTGAAGCAGCAATATTTCATCTACCGGTTTATTCTAGAAGGTTGACAAAAGTGGTCTTTTGAGAGAAACGAGGGTCCCGATCGGATCTGCTTAGAACAGATAGACTTATTCCACTAACTCCACTGTCAGTAGTACGAGTCGTCTTTAGTCAGACCATCGAACAGGAAATATTCCCAAAATAAAGCAGGTACATCTAAATAATTTTCTGCGCGGTAATAAAGTTTAGGACGTTAAGAATAATCGTACGAAGTCCTCCGTGCAAATATATAATAATTTCAAAAATATTTAACGTTATTAGTTTCTAATAAGCATCGTGTTGAAATCGTCGCAAAGTAGCGTAGCCGGTGAAATGTACAATTTCTGTGGAATTACTGTTTTGTACACGGCTCCTAATTACGTTAGACGGTTTTCTATACTATTTTCCTGTAATTAAATTGTAAAGTTTAATTAAACCATGGCATTTTAATATTACGAGGTATTTATCTTACGAAGTATTTAATTTTTATTAGTATTTACGGAAGTTCGTTTTAATACACCGTTCCTAAAAGCTTTCCTCGTAGAAATTCCACAAATCTTTCTTCCTACAAATTTTTCATTTTCCTCTAGAATTATATAACTAATGAATCTGCATTTGTTTACAGTCATTCGACGTACAGTTCGAATAAATATCGAAATAACCTCGTTTACCGACAGCATGGAATAATTCACCTAAAGTTTCTCCAGAGGGAGCTCAGATGCGTATTTTTAATTAATTTACCAAGGTAAAATAGAAATAATAATTTTTGATATTTTGCGATATACATAAAGGAGAGATACTTTCGAGGAAGGATAAAGATTCCGGAATAAATTGAAGGAGACGATTTTTCATGTATAGCTGATTACTATTCTTTTTATTCTATTTAAATAAACAAAATAATACGCACAGTCAATAAAAGAGTGAACGATCGGTGAAATTGTCTCGAACGTGTCGATCTTGATTTTGATCGATCGAAATCGCGATACTATCACGACATTGTCTTTAATACTTTGTTGGCTCCTACGTACGACGTAAACTAAATAAATAAATAAATAAATAAATAACATATAGGAAATATATAGTGTCGAACATATATACGACAATTACATAGAGCTTGGATAAAGATAGAGCGAAAAAATTCGATTGTTTCGTGAGAAGACTATTAACCTTAACGAACGATATCGTTAACATTAATTACATTTCTTCCTTTCTCTTACTTCTATTCCTTCTTAGTTGCGCTAATAAATTAATACAATAATATTCGTATTAACTAACTTTACAAAACAATAAATAAAATGAATCACATCTTAATACGAAATGGTTGAAAATAATCGATCTTTCTAATTAATACATTTTCCACGGTGGCCCGCATCATTCATAATTCTATTCGATTATTATAAAATCATATTTCAATGCTAAGGCAGAAGTTGGATATCCGGGGTTTTCTACAGACCACGATCGTTAATCCACCGTATACATTCGAAAGATCTAACAAAACCTAAGATTAAGGCGCGTTTAAAAATCGCGAGATCGTGAAAGCAAGCCAGTAATTATCCATTCTCCATCCATATAAAAATCACTCACCAGTATCTTGTCATCCACGCAAAATTATTCTTAAAAAGAGATTATTCTTAAAATATAAAACAAAAATGAGAAAAAGAGAGACCATAGACGCGTTTTCCTTACACGCAACACAGAATACTCTTTGCAGACGTTTAGAAACAAATAAAAGAAAAATTCAAATAAACCAGTCTACAAATAATACGGTCAACAAAGAATAAATAAGGCTACTTAAATAAATATCATAAATTACTATGTTGCTAAATTATAAAAAATAAATGAAAGAAACATAGAGGACGCACGCGTTAAGGAACAAATTAAAAATCGAAGGAAATCACGAAATTCTTCGAAATTTTCTCTTCGATTTCTTCATCGAGACAAGAATGATCGTTGCTGTCTTTTTCCTCTGCTCCTTGGTTATAATTACTTAGTGATCTAATAGTGTAAGTTCGTTTAAGAGTTTAAGCTCGGACGGAGGACGGTCCGTAATACTGTTCAGGCGGATTTTAGGGTCGAGAGATCGTATATAATATTTTCTTTTTGTAATTTTCCTTCGCCTCTTATTCCTTCGACGATTTTTCTTGATGTTCGTCTTCGATTCTTGTTTTTCTCTTTTTTTTGTATTTTTCATTTTTTACGCTTAAATGCTTTTCGTTCTCTCGACTCTGTCTTCTTGTTCGCCCTGTGTTTTAGCGCGACTTTGTGCCATGGAATTATATATACGAATATTCGCCGTCGACGCCTAGTCGGCTCTCTTTCAACTTCTGAAATTAAAAAAAAAATGTTCTTG
Organism: Bombus pyrosoma; assembly: GCF_014825855.1. Lineage (NCBI taxonomy): Eukaryota > Metazoa > Arthropoda > Insecta > Hymenoptera > Apidae > Bombus > Bombus pyrosoma. The sequence continues at coordinate 7,373,004 of NC_057781.1, read as the reverse complement.
ATTAATTCAGTCCTTAGACAATAATTTTGGCGATTTTATAAATATCTCTCTATACCTCGAGGGACGTTAGTTTGAAGTATCATTTTTGATAATTAAAAAAATAGAGACTCGTTAAATTCTCTTTTCCTAATTACACTTTGCAAATAAAGATTCGTTACTCTTAAAATGGAACGACTCTTGTTACTATTATTTGATACTATGGTTCTGAATATTAACCCATCAACGACCATGTTTCATCTCTAGTTTTATTTCATTCAGATTATTGGGTTTTATTTAATTCTATGCAAATCCTACGACTTTACGAAATTTGAAGAAATCGAAGTATTTTATACCGATAGAATAGACTATTTCTTTTTTTTCGATTATAGGACTTCTTTTCGCGCTTTCTATTTGTAATGGATTTCTGTAGAGGTATCTATCATTGTAATACATTATTTTGTACCTTCATCAATAATATTTAATAATGTTATGCTACACAACTTTCGCACACTTCATCGTATGGTTCTTGATGGATTAAAATCAGTTCTAGATAATCAATAACGCGTATAGTACTAATAGCGTAACTCTTATGCCATCGATTCAATAATTCAATTATTACAAGTGCAAGATTAAAAAACATAAGTATTCTCTTGCATGTATATTTCCATAATTAGCTTCGGGCGACAATAAAACAGTGATGTTCATAATGTATTGCGATACTTTGATGTTATCTATGTGACAGTTAATAAACCGGTTAACTACGTTCTAATCTGAGGCACGATCAATTTAACGACTACGAATATTTGTCTTTGACCACGAACGATTACCATTTCATGAAATGCAAATCGACGATAAAACAAACATTAATAGAAAACGATTATACATGCTGAAGAAACGAAGAAGGAATATGAATCTATCACGAGAACACAGCACGTTTTACAATAAATTTCATGACTGATACTTAGGCGCGTGCCAGTGAAGTTTTCTTTCGCGGCAAATTATCACTAATTTTATGCCATCTAGAAAAAATAGGAATTACGTTGCTAACGCGATAGATTACCTCATGACACGAACTATGCAACTTACATAACCATGTGGAAATAGTGTTGCATGATGTTTCAATAATCTAATGAAACTCTTAGTCATTTCGAGGCGTAAATGTAACGAAAAGATTTTAGAATGAAGTGAAATTTATTGGAATTTCTATTCGAAAATAGGATATTTCTTATTTCAATTCTGAACAGGTGTCGCATAGTTAAATGACAAGAATCGCACTCTGTATTACCTTTACTTTGGGAAACATGAAATGGCATAAAATTCGTTAAAATATTTAATATATATATATCGGAATTGATCGATTAATGTTCAGAATACTCGATGTTAAAATACCTAACGTACTAAAAATACGTAATCTATGTAATTTGTAGGATTTATAGAAAATCATTTCTTTCCCTTCGTTTTAAATCATAGATTCGATTATTTCGAACTTACCACTGGCAAAGAGAGCATCCTTTCTCCGAGCATGTTTTCATTAAGCGTGTCAGGACTGTTAGCGATAATCTTCATTATACGTTGCAGAGTTTCGAGTCTGTTATTCGTGGCGGATCTTCGTCTACGGCCTCTGCAATGAGAAATAGAGCGGGAAATTAGAAAAAATGTTATAATCAAAATGAAAATTTGTACTAAAGAAAACGCGATATAAGATGGAAATTTCGCTTTGATCATTTCAATTTTTATGGATCTGTCGTGTCTATAAATAGAAATTATAATGATCAGCGGAGGATCGTAATAACCAGATGACCCACTAAAATGACCGTTTGATAAAAAATTTTCGAGATTCAATGGAAGATTACGCGCGGTTCAACGTTCCCGCCATGTGTTCGAACGGAATATTCACGCCTTTCTTCCACACGACTCCTTCTTGCTTCGTATTTCGTTTTTCGCCGTCGTTTTTTCGTCCTTTTCTTTTTTCCTGTTCGAAGAATAAGCGCTTGAAATTTCACGCGATCACGCGTTTCACACGTGGTTGAAAGTAAAAAAGAGGGTGACACGTGCTGATGAAATAAACTGTCGAGCATGCATTCGTGGAGAATCATTCATCATCATACGAATTACGAATTATTCTTATCGCCGGGACTCTCGATAAGTCGTGGGAATGATGCAAGCCTCGATAATAAAATGCAACAACACAGTGCCACATAATTAACGCTCGATCATCAAACTGGTCTGCGAAAGTTAAGATTTCAACGATGATTATTACATTCACGATGTTTATGTAAATTCTTATTTTTATTAAGGTAATTAACAAAACGAAACCTACATTCCAGATTCGTATCATCTATTCTGTTTTATTTTGCTCGTGTATTTTCTCTCTTTTGCACATTTTCGCTCCTTTGAATTTTCCATAAATACATAGGACACTAAAAAACAAAACAAAAGGATAGAAAAAGAAAAGAAGCCGTCAGGCTACAACTACCGAAATTCTAATGATAATGGCGAGATGAAATTCTCCTGTAGCATGATAATATAAAAGATCATAGATATACGTATATCCGTGGATCTGCGTCTAATCAGATATTCCACGTAACATTTCTAATCCGAAATGTATTATGTATAACGTACGTGGAATCTAGAATCTAAAATCCACCTGCAAAATATTGATCTCGATACTACAATTCGGTGCTAAATGTTTAAGCGCTCTCGAAAGAGCATTTAAAGCAACAGGATCCTGAATTCTCTCTAAATTCGTCTAAATTCGCACTGAGCACGTAATTTCCGAATACTGATAGCCGTCTCATCCGCGTTCTTCCAACCACCCGAGCTTCTCCGTGGCTCTTGTCACGAATTTCGACGATGAATAATTCTACACGCAGCGAGCTAGATTAGAAGAAGCCCATTGGCTAGTCACGAAACCGAGGAACACGCGAGTCCAATCGAATTTGCATCGCGAATTTCTCTCGATTTGCGCGGCACGAACTCTCTCGATCTAAGAATATAAACGCGGTTAGAAGCTCTGGTTCACGTTGCAACGAGCTTGCAGTCGAAGAACGAACGCCAACGCAATAGGACTTCCTCCTTCGTTCCATCATCCTTTCTCTTTTCCTACCACTTCGCGAGGAAGATCTTTCGACGTAGAGAAATCTTTTCGAATTTCAATGGTTCGTTAAAGGAGGAAAGAGATTTGACATGGTCGGCCCATTGTTTGGAAATCTCTATCTTTTCGTGTATTTCTTCACGTTTACACGCGAATGTTAAATGAAATGACAAGTAGAAGAGAACGAGGGAAATTTCTATGGACACATTAGTTCAGAGTGCAGATGTTGACGTTACGAAATTAGTAAAAAGGGAAGAGCTGTTCGTTTTAACTTTAAAGCGAATTTCCCTGAAGCCGGTCGTGTTAACGTCTGAATAAGAATTTATTCGGAAGGCATTCGGAGTAAGGTAGCAGGGTTATACATTCTATTATCGTTTCCTTTTCCGTCGTCGCTTTTCTTCGTTCTTCCTCTACGAGGATCCCTTTGATCGTACTACTCCGCCTACGTATGGGAGCAAATATACAGACCCGTGAAAGTATTTGACCACTTTTAGACACCTTGTATTAATATGTGTATTAGATGATACATTTTGAAATTTCATTAGCATTTTCGTCGGGCCAATTATCACGATTCTTCTGTAATAAACTAGAATTTGAAACAGATTTGAAGAAATATGTACAAATTTATAAAATACTTAGTGCAAATATTTAAACAGACAATTATTCATTATATTAATAAATCTTAAATCTTTACATGCTTAAGATTACTATTCATGCTAAATATACTGATCTTTTATTAAATATATATTCGCAATGAATATCTTGTAATTTCTATATACATTTTCAGATTGCTTTCAAAGTTGACCAATACAATCATTGCATTCGTGTCTCATTACAGTGCTAATGAAGTTTCAAAATATTTTATCCAACACATACAACACGGATATAAAACTTTTCAATGGTAACTGTTTATACTACTTTTACTTAAGAATTATTTCTTTTGACTGGAATAATATTACTGTTTTCATTTCAACTTTTTCCAACAAGCTCAAGTAGACGTTCCAATTTACACTCTTGCGATACTACTTTGTATAATAAAATTATAGTAATCTATTATCCCAACTTTTCTTTGGTCATATTCTATTCTGTCTCATTCTGAAACAGAGCTGTTCTACCTGAGCTTGGTTAGGTTATAGTATGGTGCAATATAATACCCCATAGCTACATAATTTTACATAAATTTGATACGATATCCGTTTACATAGGACTGTGGATATTGCTTGGAAAGTAATGTCTGATATACAAGAGGAGATGCTGATTAATCCGAAAGAGAATACACGAGAAGAATAAACCGTTAAGCGAATTCTTTCTCTGTTATTCCATCTTGCATTTCAGTCTCAATATTACTTTCGATATTTGCGTTGCTGTTTTTAACGCACAGTGGTCTTTTTTTAACAATTGTTTATTTTCGAACTTTATTCTTGCAAAATACCAACGGGGAGCCCATTCTTAGAACGATAACAAACGCTTTCTTTGTATTCGATTTTCAGCACCTGTCCGAAGCGAATGGTGCAAATAGAAACATTTTCGCACAACGTCCATTAGATCCCTGTGTACCTTTATATTATACTACATTTCTAGAGAAAAATTTAACATCAAATATCAAGACTATCAAAATTAAATTCACACCCCATGAAAAAGAAAATAAAAATATCACTTCGTGTAGTGATAACGTCAATAACATTGGTAATAGCAACATTACTAGTAACAAAAAGTAACATCGAATAAAATAATCAATTCATCCGTATGTTTCTATTATTCCGTGCGACGCAATACTCCACACCACCACCCGGCGAAACGAAAATCATTTTTCTTAAGAACGGTGGTGCGAAGATAATAACGTCTCGAGAAACAACTAGTGTCCTCCGAAGACTTACTGACGACATGTCTTTCGACGTTAATAGGCCGTTCTTTCTTATCTTACGTGACTCGCCCAACCCTCTATCAGCCTGCACGTTCGAAGGTCTCGTTTGAGGGTGGTTTCCGCCCTCGTCACGCGAACACGAAGCAACAAGTTGAATTTCAATGCCGAACGTGCCATACATTTCCCGCGTATTTTTCCTCTTTCTTTCATTCGTATTTACTCCCACGAATCAATTGATTATTTGACATGGAAATTCGCATCGGGAAAAATTTTAAAGCGCACCCCTAGTCGTTTAAATACTTTAGTTAGTTTCCAGCTAATACTTTAAGTTTGTAGTCCAACTATTTATTTTTGAACGAATATTATAGAATAAATATTCCTTCTAGATACGAATTATAAACTTTGTTCCAACAGTTTGTAATAATACAATTATACCGAATACGCATTCTGTTTAATCTTCTACGTCTAAGACTTATCCGACAATTCGGTTGTCGCATCGAATAGACGACGAAATGAAAATTTCGTGAAATATGCGGGAATTGCTTATTGACAATCCCATTTGTGTTTCCGAAGATATTAAAAGAAACAAATATTCATGTCAAAATATCGTCACGTGGGGAATAATTTTGTTCTCTAAAATTAATATAATTTACTTATTCACGGTAATTTACGTTACTTTATATTGTATTATATACAATGGAAACACGCGAAACCGTGTTTCACGAAAATCGTGATAGAAACAGAAGAGATCAGCTTTGTTCGATAATCGTTAGTTCGACGAATGGAAGAAGTCTGTATTCTTGCAGAAGGAGAAAACCTTCGAACATTTATCTTTTATAACTAGCAAAACAATTTTATGCGTACGATTTTAAGTTTATACGAACTTCCTTTTACTCACTAGACCCTATTGATATGCAGTATAAGTTTTATCCCGACCTTTTCGGACGCCCTGTATTTATACCATTTTTTTTGCATTTGAATGGAACGTAAAAATTTGTGAAAATATACCCGTGTACTTAAGGGATTGAAAATAAAGAATGCTTGGCGAGCGTCGTGTTTTCCACTCGGAGATTCCTGAACCTAAAGCCAGACACGTTGCACCACCAGAATAGTTATTTCTTCTTTACTTTTTTCGTATTCTTCTCCTTTTTTTTTTTTTAAATAGATTGATATTTTTGGCACGTCTGTGTAGACGATGATACAACAGGGGCGGTTCTGTCTTCCTCCTGCTCGAAGAATTAGCAAAATTCATTCGTTTCGCGCCGTACGATTCATTCGTAATCATAGTCACTCTTTCTTTTTTCTCTTTGTTTTTTTGGGGGAAGAGGAGGAAAGGGAAGCGGAGGAGAGATGGAAAAGAGTTCGTGATTCATGGTATTGTCACTCGATGATAAAAAGAAAGATTCTTTTCGTATCTCGTGGTTAACGATCACGTTGAACTCGAATGGCGATCGTTATGTAAAATCGAGTCGTGGTTCTTTCCCTTCGAGGTTATCGTTCACATAAACCAAATTTTAGAGTGACTCGTTTATATATATATATATATATATATATATATATATATATATATATATATATGGCATGATCTAAATCTCACGGTGAGCGAAGGATTCTTGAACGAACTAGACAAAATTCGATGTTTGATAATGGACTTGTATATCGATTAACTGCGACCAATCGCACGATAAATCGTTAATTTTGATTTCTCATACTCAAATTTTAATTCTGAAGATGAAATTGTAGCTCCTTATATGTAAATTGCGACACAAAGTATAGTATTTAAAATTACTTCTTACATTTAAATTGTAATCTTGAGAATGGAATTCAGAAGTTACTTCTGATATTGAAATTATGATATGCAAGGTGAAATTGAAGAATTGAAAATGGCAGGGATATTCTTTAAAATAACGGCGAATGCATTGCTGATCGAAACACCGAACCTCAACTTCGTTTCTTCTTGCTTGTTTTGTTGAACTTATAAAATGACCTGATACATTATCTCGGAGTTTGACGATTATTATCGAGCAGTTCGGAGAAAATTTGATACGAGTGACTTGTGAATAAATCTTTAATTTTAGAATAGAATCGTTGATCGTTCTAAACTTTAATAGAAAACTCAGTACGTTCATAAATATTAAAATACATTACTAAACGTACTCGTAAAGAGTTGGAAAATTAACGACGAGATTCTCTAAAAGAATAGTAGCATCTTATAAATCGTTCCCTAGAAAAAAGCTATATTTTTATTATTTTTTCGTTGAACTTTTCAGTCGTACTGACCTATAGATACGATTTCCTTGATCTTTTTACTTCCAATATACAAATTTACTTTCTTTCTATCAAAACGGTAAAGGCGAAATTAAAATTTACAATACAAGAGAAAAAGAAGAAACGAAAAACGATCGAAATTTAAGAGTGAAGCTGGAAAGAGTTCGAATTTTGGAACGGAGATGAGCAACTCTTTGCTTATCTAGTCGTTTTGCAAACGTAATAGGAAAGAATGTTTTTATTAGTAACTTTGGCTTGATAAGAATAAATCAGCAGAGATAAAAGGCGAGTTTAAATAATTACAGGCTATTAAAGTAATTACTCACATCTTATCTGGATCCAACACGCCGAATGCAACTGGAACCGTCACTACTTTTCCCCTCACATTTTCCAACCCCAGAAGTGTCTCTATTTCAGCGAGTCTTTGATCCGATACACGCCTCTGACGACTACAAAACAAACGAGGAATGACTATTACTAATTATATTAACAATTACTTATAATTCGTCGACGTGACAAAGGGAAATTTCAAATAAGTTTGAATATAGACAAATTAAAAAATTTTATTAAACGATTTAGATCACCGATAATGATGATACAAGGAGAAAAATGGTCGATAATCGAAGTGAAGTGTGTATTTTTGACTTTCTATAATCTTTCTGTAAAGATCGAATTTATCGGTAGTCTGTCGCAAAAATAGGAACATTATTTTATTCTTATCTAGTGAACGTTGGGCATATTTTTAACTACGAATTCTATAAATTTAATAATCGATAAGAACACTCGTTTGTAATTAAATGGTTATTATTAAACCGCACGATACAATGTAGAATTATACAGAGTATAGGTAGAAAGTGAAAGTAGGATAAAGGTTGTAGGAAGAAGTTAGAATAGATAGAGAAATTATCATATAAAAACTATATGATAATTTAATATAACAGATGGTTAGGTATTATTTCGGGTAGCCTTCAGAACCGGGAAATCTTAAGAATACTTCCGTATATCCTTAAATATGCGCGTATTCCTGGAACAGGTGTCTATAATTAACTCAACTCACGGTTCGAATAGATACGAGTAATTTTCCGTATCATAGAAACAGGAAAAAAGAGAAGAAGGGGGAAAAGTCGATATAAGATTCCTTCAATCCCCAAAGAACGAGCTGCTATAATTAAACTCGTTGAATAATTTTCACGTATCGTAGCGTAACCTACATACTGACTCATCACGCGAAACCTCGTGTTTCCGTTCAATTTCAGGTATTATACGATTAATTGTGTGAAGTGTAAAACCAACTCAGTGGCACAGTACGATAAGAATCTTTACAACTTGTTTCAAATTATTTACTTCCTCTCTATTTCTTTCTCTCTCTCTCTCTCTCTCTTTTCTCTTCTCTTTACGGAAGCTATTATCTAAAAAAAAGAAGATGAGGGAAAATGAAATAAAGCTTTGAAATGATTGCTGTAACTTGTTGCATTGAATTACACTCACTGGGCGCTGTATGATAAAAATGTCAGTAGTATATAATATTTCAAATTATTTATTTTCTTTCCTTTTCTCTCTTTCATTCCTTTTCTTTTCTTTTTTACAACGACAGATATTTAAATTAAAAACAAAGAAGTTGAAACAGCAGTTGAAACGACTGTTGCGCCTTGTTTAGCGAATCAGCCAGTTGAAACACGCAACCGTGACTTGCAGCAAGCGAAGACCGTAATTACATCAGTAAGCAAACTTTCACGCGAAGAGCTGTGAAATCAGTGTCGCAAATCACTCTCGCAAGATCAGCTGTAGCTGTACTGCAGCTCCGTGGAAACTATCTTAATTGATTAGCAGGTCGTTGTCCCTCGGCCATCGCTTTTCTTTGCAATCTGTTGCGAATTCAGTATTCACGGGGCGATCATGCAGTTTCCTTGAAAATTTTACGTTCACCCTCGTTTCTGTATCCTTGTTTTTCTCATCTGCCATCAATATTTAATCACTTGTCTGCGGTATTCACGCGCGTGACTTGATTCAAGAATTAATGAGATTAATGAGACCCAAAATTAACAAAGACAAATGGAATCTGTGATTCGAATGATCGGAAAATTTCCAAATTTGAGAGTCCGTTCAAAATAATTTTTCTTTTGTAGAAGTTTGTAGAAGTTGGATTGGACGAGAATAGTTTATTAATAGTTTTTATATTAACTTCATTATATGGTAAAGATACGATAAGTATAGACGGAAAGTAGAGAAATTATTTAATATTTGTTTAAAGGTATATCGAGAATTTTTGAAAGTTCAATTATTATTAAAGTTCCTTTAATAATTACGAAAATTTCAATGTTATTAAATTTTATTATAAAGAGTATCGCAAACAGTGAAATTCTTATTGAACACTGACAAAGATAATTTCCCTTAGCTTTAGCTGTGAAATTTAACATTTTATATGAATAAAAAGTAACGAGAATAATAGACATACATAGTGTGCTAACAATTTCCAAATATTTTACCATCTTTGCTTCTGATTCTAAAGACCATTCGAAATAACTAAATTTTTAACAGATTCTCCAAACGAAAATAATTTTTCTCAAACTGTACTATCTTTAGTCCTGAAACAAAATATTTTTTGCACCCAGTTCTCAATAATAAAATCAATGGAGATGCATCGAAAGTACTAAGCAACTCAGCGAAGAGTAGCTTCTAACAAAAAATTCACGAGGTTTACGTCCCATTCCCACGCGTTTTCCCAGCAAGATAACAGAGGTAACTTTCCCACTAAATCGTTCAACTTAAAACCTTTCGTTTCCTGTTATTTCCCGATACCCGAGGTTGTCAACGCGATAACACGGAATTCATATTGGCAGCGAACGCGTAAAAAGAAGAAAAAATGGCGCGTGGTTGGTGATATTGCAAGCTGCGAGGGAATGTAATATCGCGTTTGTCGATCGTCGTCAATTTTGCCTCCTTAATCGATATGCTAATCTCCGTACACACGTGAAACAAAGCTCTCGTTATCTTCTGACGGCGTTATCGTTGTGCATGGGAGCTGCATAGAGGAAGGCAGGCATTAGACGGAAAAGAGGAAACAAAAAAGGAAGAGCACGGCCATAATGAAAATCCGTCGATTTATCCTTCGACCATCGAAGATTCCCCTTTTGCCAAGCTTTGAGGAATTGGTCGATATGTAACGCGATTTCAGGTGGATGTTAGATACGACAAATGTAACCAGTCGAAAATAGATCGATAAAATTAATCGGGCAGATAAAAATCGCGATCGAGGATCGGTCGAGCTCGTTTGACGTCGTACTGGGATTTTTCCTCGAACAAAGAGGGCAAGCTTTTTGGTAAACGCATATTTACGATCGGATGAGTTTCGAGATTACATTTTGCTTTATGCGTTTGGTTAAATTTGAGTGAATGATCATTGATTTCGTTCAGGATATTGGAAGAACAGAGTGATGAATAGGCTTGATAAGCTTATAGAGGGTTTTTGTAGTTTCACGTGGGCGTGCAACAAGTTGAAGAAGGTTTCCATTCTTATGGATAAAGTGGTGAAACTGACAATGAGGAGATTTCTGCTACTAGCTTTGTGTGTATACGACGAAGTTTTCATCGCTTGTAATATTTCATCTTCGTGACATTGCTTATTAAAATACCTGTATGTCGAGAAACCTGTAATAGAGAAATATCGTTCTAACAGTCCCTTTTGGATATCCAAAGAAAACAAACGTCTAAAAGTTCGTTTCCAACATATGGAGATACTTTTGCACGAAGAGATTTAAAGACTAATCCGTTTTTCAAAAAATGTAAAGGAAGTTCGCCTAAAGTTAAGAAAATCCCGATATCTAAGTTGTCCGATACATCTGTGATTCCACGTTCTAGGACCGTTCCAGAAGAGAAACACACGAAATCAGCAGAGAAATCCGCACGCGAATCTTTTCTCACAAAGTTCTGTCTCTTACCTGAGCAGAGAGGGTGGCCTGGCGTGCGTCGTTCCTGGCATCAGAATCACGTTTAGGACACACAACACCATCAACGTGACAAGCAGACTCGTATTCGCTGCCATTATTCGTATCTTTCAACGAGGACGAAAATGAAAAATGATTAAACAAGAAACGAAACGTATCCGAAGAATCGGAAATATTCCTCAATGACTCGATGGTTTGACACGATTCTTCTTGCACAGTGTCTCCTCGCACTTCTGTTTCTTCAACCGGTCCACAGAGTCGAACTTGCCTCGAACAACTGTTAACAACTGTTTAATCGCCACGTATCTCTCAGCAATTTATCGTAATCGCGATTTTTTCCTTTCTACCGATATCTGACCCTATTCTTGTCGCTTTTGTCTCTTGGTGAACTGTAGCGTAGCTTCGTCCGCTTCCAGCATATATACTCGAAGGAGAGTGCCGGCTGCGCCCCCTCCACTCAGCTCGTAGCCTATACCCCACTCGATCCGAATCCTCCCTCGCGTTTCTTTCCGCGAGGGACTGCGACCCTTTTCCCTGGATCCACCTTTTTATCCTTCTGTCTCGGTCTTATCGTCGTTCACCGAGCGAGAAAGAAAAAGATACGAGATGATAATCAAGAGAGGCTTGACTTCTACCTTTCGTCGGATTCGCGTATCCACGAATCACGCGGGATGCTCGCTCGGTCACGGTGCAACCACGTGACGTGACCAAATCTTCTCGAAATTTTTCGGGAACGTGATTGCTCACGACGATGCGTTTCTTAAATCTTTAGAGTGTCATACGTGCGTGGAGGATGCTGGATTGCTCGATTTTGGTTTCATTCGGCTTTCATTCTGGTTGCATCATACCATGATCGGTTTTGGTCGATCTATTCCCGCTTGAGATTTTTTAGAACTCCGCTGAGAATTTTGAGAAGTTCCGTGGAATTTTCAGGGATGATTGTCCACGATGAGTTTATGATAGTCTGGTCTCCAGTCTACTTGAGGTTTCTAGGAATTTTACGAAGAAATTTAGGTATCATAGAAACAGAATATCAATCTATCGAAACTATAAAGTTTCTTCAGCTCTATTTTATTAATGAATGCAACAGGATCGTTCACAGTAGCGATCCCCTGACAGTTTCGTACAACAAACTTTCTACGATTTCTACGTAAACCAAAAAGTCGACGATATTAAATATAAATTCAAGTGAAGCTTCTCGTTACAGCAAAATGGGACTGGTTTAAGGTTTCGTTGGATGAACTAGTCGTGATGAATCATCAAAGAGACTTATTTTAGACCAAACTTATTGTTAGTTGGAGTCTTGGAGAATTGTTGAAACTAACGAGATAATCTACTCGGGATGTAAAAGGTGAGAGTTTGAAACTCGCTGATGACGTCCAAGAGTTACGTCTTGGAAATTCGAAGAAAGAGAAACGTAGGTGTTCTAAATGACTCCTTGCAAATGTAGATTGATTGTCTCTGAATCTAGGATAGTCTATGAAAAAGTAAGGTGAAAGGCATTTCATAATATCAGACGTCAACGTGCCAGGTGGCTCGATGATTCGGTGTCCACTTATCTTACGGAAAGATACGCCTCTTAACATGTTCTTGGCCGTGTATTAATCGCGTTCAGAAAATGATATAATAGTTACAGACTTGATTATGTTCGAATTGAAAGAATCCATATTTGATGCACGAATTGAAACCAATATTTAATGCTTCAGGAGTTTGAATAGCATAAAATAGTATGCACAAAATCTTATTTCTTGGTAATTTGTAACTTGTTAATTTATTAGTATTATTGGTTGGTAAACTATTGTGCAACAGAACCCTGATAAAATTTCTTTAGGAAAAAAGTATAATTACGTGTCATACGTAATACAATTGCTGTATTTTTCAGTGTAAATGCATTGTGTCTCATATGAAGAATCTCGTGAATGATTTATAAATTCGTCTGAAACAACCACATTTCGTCATTATATTATTTATGCGAGATAGAATTGGAATGCGGAGTTGAGATAGATTGTCGTTGCTCGTCTGTTAACTAACTCATTTTTCATATTTTTCCATTGAACGTAAGAATGACGCAATCATAGTTGTTATTATGTTTTCCAATAGATTCTGATGTCTAGTTCCGACTCATTTGCTTAAAACAGCATTTTCTAATTGTCAACATTCAGCTGTCTCAGTATTTCCTTACGTTCAAGACAATGACCTAACATAACGTGACAAAGTAATTCTTCGATATTGAAATATTAAGTTTTTAAAGACTCAGGTCCAAAATTTCACAGGTAATAACTAAGAGCATCTGTCTAAATCATTATTTTCATAAATTTCTAGACTAAACATTATTTTCTAAACTTCTAGATATTTTATTCATCATATTTTCATAAATTTCTCATAAATCCATAAATTTCTATTTATAAATATGATCACACGTAATATACAGCAACCTTCAATGCTACCGAGATATTTTTCTACTTCAGTCGCGAGCTAAACTGTTTCACATTAGGAGCACCACTCTATCAGACTTAAAGCAGCGAGTCACGGAGATTCCGTGGTGACGTTCCATGCTCCATAAATCGCAACCATGTTGCACCAGATCCGTTCGTTTCTCGGAATTGTTTTCCGTACGTAAATGCTGCGAGAATAATTCTTACGAACTAAGGAAATCACTGCTCATTAATCAGATGTTCGATGTACATATTTATTGATCCACTCACCATCCTTCCAGCTTTTGTTCGTTGATTTCGTTATTCTTATATACATACTTTCCCTGTACTCATATTTCTTTACTTTTTACTCTTTTATTGGTCTATTACTCCTTATCATATGATTCCATTACATTTTTATTTCGCTGCTCTTTTATTTTTGTATTCCACTGTCTTCTTCACTTCTTCATATCTTCATTTCGTTTGATTACATTTCTCATGATAACGTTTCATATTGCGTGCCGAATGAAAAGCGAGTAGAATGGGCAACCATGACGCACAGATGCGAATGCAGAATCGTCCAGCCTTGTGGTCGACGAAATATTCTTAAGATTATTTTGGGGGGAAAGAAGGCATTGTTCCTTGCCAGATGACCTTTCTGCCATGAACTTGGAGGCGTCGTGCATTTTCAGCGGTTCATAGAGGCATCTGCGTTTCTGACGTATTTTCTTTCCTCCATTTTCGAGAAATCCATAGTAAATATGGCGTTTCCCCATGAATCCTTCCAAGAGATTTCTGTGTATCCGATACACACAGTGTAACTTTTTACCCAATTATTTCTGGGAACGATATCTGGTTCTGGAACGCACTGCAATAATTGTAGGAATACTTTAGTGCTGGATTTCAGCTAAGAGAGAGAACGATAATAATTTTGGCAATTTGGAGAATCGTTTGAGATCTCGAAATCTCTTAAATCGTCTGCATTGTTTCGAACCTGGCATGAACAATGCTTTTGTATTGTATAAATGCATCGTATAATTAAAAATGATATTTATTTAATTATTTTAATCAATTATAAACTAAATTCGCTCTTCCAAACGATATTCGGACGAGTCTAAATCATCAAAAAACATTGCGAAAAATCGTCATTTTCTCAAAGATATTAATTTGTATCGTCTATTGCAATACTCTAAGCTTAATTTGTAATTAGATACTTAACTCTAACATACACTTTATGTCTTTAATATCTTATATTATTAGTTACTTATCACTGCAGTCTTGTATTTAATTATTATATCGGTATCCAGTAATCTACGAGTATTTACATAAAGCAATTTCAACAGTATAATCTTAAGCAAAGAAATAAAATTGTTAACATATCGATATGGCTTCAAACTCGCACACATATTTAATTTTGAAGTTCCACCGTATTATGGAGGGTTGAAATAGTTTTAAAAAATTTGTGTTTCATTCTTTGTATTCGGCTATATTTTTTTTTCTTTTTGTTCTTTTAGTAAAACTATCAATTATGTATGATTAAAAGCAATTCAATGAACTTAGAACGATGGAATAGACCCAGGTTTTTTTTTAGTAAGAAAAAGGATCTTTATATAATTGAATTCAGAATCGAAAGATTCGCGTAATTTTACGTCATTGAGAAAAGCTTGAGAAAATTCTCCAAATTATTGGAAGCAAGTTATCGTCATTGTTATTACATAGACGTGATTCATTCTTGATTGCGTACATAGTGAAGTGCTAAAATCTGAATGTTTTCCTCGATATGTACAACGTGTAAACGTTTGATTGAGTACATTACTCTTCAAACTAGGTAGCTAAAATCACATACGTTTTTCACGTAACTTGATAAAATATTGAGTAATCCTCTGAAATGTATATAACGGATAAAGTTTTTTCATAATCGTAGTTCAGTTTTATCTTTCACAAGGTCTTCGAGATTAACTAATTGCCCATAATGGTTTCTTCCATGCTCTTCGAATACTATATTTTGATAAATGCAAATATTCTTGGAAGATAGAAAAAATGTACTTAGACTACAGTACATCAGATCCATTTTCTTAAAATATACGTTTCTCTTCCAGTTTACTGAAAGCTAACTGTATCTGTAATCATCGTTTTCATTATTACTTAATTACCCCGAAGGAATATTTAAAAGTGATGAACTTGCGTATTTAATTAAACTACAGATAGAACTGAAAGTTAAATTGTAACAGAAACATTTGTGAGCCTGCGGACATTTATAAATACAAAATTTTAACTATATGCATAGGGTTTTCTCATTAATTTATTTTTTGAAGAAAGATGCATTTGTGTCATTCTTACGTTTTACGTTTATATTTTGTTCACCGAGCCCTTCATTGAATTATTTTGAACAGATCGTATCTCATATTTATTAAACCATTAAATTAAAACTATAGAAAATCACAAAAGCGTGGTAATTCAAATTACCATAAAATTCTTCAAAAATCAAATTACTACAAATAAAGTTTACATGCTCGAATGATAGTATATTTCAAAGATATATCTTAGTATATTTTGTTTTCTAAAAACGAGATTATAATGGGTCGAAAATGGCCATATTATACTTAATGCAACTGTACGACGGCACGAACTAATGATACTAACGCGTTTCTTTTGCAAAATGGTTTTATACCATTACGAACGAAATTCACTTGAACGAGAGGAGTTGCTCGAAGTTCGACGTTCGATGGTTAAGCTTATAACGTTCCAACCGGCTCCGTAAGAATTAGAAATCGGATAAAAGTCTTGTGCAATGGCTTTCCTAGCCGGCGATGTACTTGAAATTCCTCGCACGCGTTATCTGCTTCATTTTTAGCATCGAAAATCGTCAATTTGATCTATGAACTATGATCTATGTTAACACTGTTGCGCTTCGATACTTTAAACGACGGTTCACGCTTAATGATTTCCTGTATGAAATAAAAATAATCACGATGCAAAACAGATACAAATATCTCGAATAATATTTCATTTTTAGTAACGTTACACAAATTGCGTAGAAATAGTTAACGAAATTCTTTGCAATTTAATTGTCTTGTTAATATCTTCGTCAGTCGAAAAATCGGGAAAAAAGGAAAACATTCTTTAAATTATTTATTCTTTCTTAGAGAAATATTGATTCTCTTCCTGCTATACATATCCCTTTACTATTTTATCGATCTTTTACAAAAATTAGTCAGCACAAAAATAATACAAATAATAACTACATAGATAATTATGATAAAACTTCTCAACGGATTGCCAAACATTAGACCCGTAGAGATGGATGAACTGATTGTATATTCAATGTTGGAATCTTAGAGCGCTTTAAATATGCGTTTCCAGCTATGTTCTACAGTTCATAAATTTTCTGGAATGTCAGTCATTCATCATAGACACGCATGGAACCGAGTTATAGAAATGCACATGAGTGATCTAGGCATATTCCTCGTTTCAATTTAAATTCAGTGAAGCATTTGATCCCAGTTATAAAAAAAAAGGCAAGGAATAAAAGACTTAAATCGCAGAGAAACATTCTTCTACCATAATTTTGAAAATATAACGGAGAATATCACGTTTGATTGAATTACTTGGGATGTTTAAATATACTTATGTACAGTAGTATATCTGTTCAAAGAGATTGGTAATTCGTGAGAAACGAAAGCGCCTGCGAAGTTCCTGTTTCATATTCAACCTTCCCTAAGGCGTCTAAGACGATCTACCCGGATTTCCCGATGAGTAACAACGTCAGCAAAGCTTATAACGCGAAACTCCCGGACTATCCCGCTGGCTGTTTCTCCTCTATGATCAGTGACGTGAAAGACCTCGTGACAAGAGTGGAAATCACCGGCTTGCCTTCGATGGAATCATGACTTATGTGATTAATGAGATATAGGATAGTCTACGATAAATTGACACCGTTATTTACCTGTTGCTGCACTCGTATTCTAGATACATACGACGTGCAAGATAAGCGACCATCCGTTTCTCGTTCAATGGTTTTCCGACGATTCTAAGCAGGCATCACGATTATGGTGTCGATAATCGTTCGAAATTTCAAGTGGGATTAGTCACCAATAATGATAATACATTTTATCGGTGATAATCAAGTAAGTAATTGTTACACATACTTCATTTTTCTTATTTTTCAAGATTCTACGTTATTATCTGATTAATTCCCGTCACAGATGTTTAATACGTTGGCTATCATTATACGTTGCCTATAACAGTATATATCAGGAATATCTGATAGATTCGAGATAAGTTTGGCTGCGTTTGGAAATTTTATTTGTCCATTGTATTCAATGAATCATGCACATCGTAATTCTTGCCAGAAGAAATCTATTGCCGATGATTATTAAGCGAACATTTATAAAGTAAGTTAATCGCCATTAGGAAATTCCTTAATTTTATTATCTGCTCATATACGTGATTAGCGTTGAATTTTCCAAAAGACAATATTTTTGTGCACATGTCATTTTAATACAAAAGTATAAATAATTGTAGGTACTCTGTGATAAACGCTGAGAAACAATGTTTGTAACGTCATCACTAGAATAAATTTAGGCAAATTTATACTTTCATATCTAATTAGACTCAATTAATTTTCTTTGGTATTCCATACAAGATAGTACTTATTCAAAAATTTAATCATTTGGTAGAAGTCTTAACTTTATCTTTTAATTCAATCATCTTAAGACAATCTTTAAACTTGATAGATAATAAAATTTCATATCAATATCATTTATGCTACTATGATGACATACAGGAGTTTCACTGAGGCAATTTATGTTATCCACATTTTTCTTATGCGGTATATCTTCATTTTTCGAGTACTTCCGGAAATTGTTGAAATAAAATCGTCATATTATGACTATTGTTCAAGTTTCGTATTAGACAGATAGTAGAGGCTAGTGTCTCGTACATTGGAATTTTATTTATTTGAAGAAGGAATGCCTCGGAAAAGTTGTGCTCATCGACCGACACTCATCCGGAATGCGAAGTTATTCCATCTAAAAGCTTCCGATCGACTTTACAACGTTGAAATAGTCAACGTAGTTTCCCCTTCAGTGCAACATTTCAACCTGATATGATCTTTTTCTCCTGTCTTGTCATCGACTCTAGAAGATCTTATTGAATTTTTCTCATCACAAGGGAACAATTTTCCAATCTTCAAATTTTGTGGTATCTTCGGATTACTTTCCAAAAATCGAAAGAAATGATTCTTATCCATTTGGAACTTGAATTTCTTTCGGATCAATGGGGAAGTAATTTGGAAAATTCCATCGAATCTTTCCATCAATAAGAGAACATAATTTTTCAATCTTCGAATTTTACTCAATCTCCAAATGATTCCTTAGACTAGTGAATCCTAATTGATCGCTATTTTTCGGGAAATCACGACCATGGAAATTTCTTAGGTTAAAAATTCTTGTTTCTTACACAATATCCAGACTTGTCACGTCTTACTCATTCAATTCGGTCAGTTATCCGTGGGAACGTCGATTGATAAGCTACTGGAAAAAATATAGAAGATAGTAATTACGTAAAATATACACATATTTATATAGATATCTGCTTTATTTATTTCAAATTATTCACTGTCCAAAATAGTTCAGTTCCAACTATATCTGGACTAGTCTCTTTGATATTTGGTACACCACCAATCTTCATCAAATTATAATACTTATTATCTAACGATCGATTTATAATTATAAATATTTCATTAGACGTATACTAGACGTAACTAGGGAATACGCAATCGTTATTCATTCGACTTAGATAAAAGTCGGACGGCACTTCAGTTCGAAATTCGTAGCGTTATTTTTTCCTATCATGCCTCTGTCAAGTGATTTCAGATTGTTTCAACGATATTCAATACACGCTGTTCATTGAAATGGAAATTTCAAACGACATTAATCCATTTCTTAATTCAAATATGTACGATTTGAATGCAATTGTTTCAGTACAAGCTGTTAAAATATCTGTTCTGTATTTGGATATTGATTAAAATTCTACAAGAGAATTCCTCCTCGATTGACGTCCTCCTAGACGAAAATAAAAAATATGAAACAATAAGATTCGATACGTTGAATGAAAAGTACATTTGGAGGGATATATTTGACGATCCATATTCGGCTGAATTCCTAGAAAACTTTAATAAAAGATGTGAAACATCGTATTGGAACTCGCCACTGTTCGATATGAAAATGTTCGTAGGCGTGCTCTGTGAAGGAATTCGAAAATGTTGATGGCCTGTTATTGGCGCACGTGGTATCCTCGTTGGAAAATTGACTGCTAAACGGAACACAAACTTAAACGTTAAAATCGACGGTTCAATCAAAGCCATCGAAAAATTATAGTGGAAAATATCGATTGATAGCTCGCGACGAAACGATCAATTACTTCCTACAATGTGTGTAAGAAACGACTTAATTAAAAAAACAGAAATACAAGAGGAAGAATTATAATGTTTGAACTAAAACTCGACTTTACGAATTTATATCTTTGGATAATATTTACATATTCGCTTCACAGTGATCTCTAATAGAAAATAAAATCTGGACCTTTTACCCTTATTTTGTATCAAAATAACCAGCCTATTTTTACTTTCGTGTTTTCCCGTTTTCTGGAAATTCATGAATATACCATGCTCGTGAAACAGCGAGAACCGCCATAGTGACACGCTGCACGCGCGAAGGCGTCACAGTTTTAGCAGTATCGACGTGTAAGAATACGTAGGCTCGTTAACACGTCGTATCAACAAACAGCAGCGTGTTATTTCTCAGCATACGTGACTTTGGCGTCACACGACGTGGGAGCTACCGATCTTACTCAGAAACTGACGTTGTAATGTGGAAAACATTATTATATGGATATAATAATGTACGTTCAGACAAGTATCCATCATGATGTATTTTTAATCATTTCGTTGTATTGACGAACATTTTTTAATACTAAAATTGCAATCTTAATAACCCCAGATTCTTCCTCTTGCCATCCTGTGCGCGATATATATAAAGCACGAATAGCCATTTTCAGTATCTAACAGGTATTGCTAATAGGCGTGATAGACCAAATTGGCAATTTTCAAACTGATAAAATGTTTGAAAATGTTGCATTGTTTCTGAGCAGTATAAAAATACTTAAAGATATTCTGACGTAACAAGATGGGTATCTTGCAATGATGTACAAAATTGAGTAAAATAACTAAATAAATTGCATCAGATTGCACTTAATGATAACAACTATGTTGAGTGATATGCGAGAGCGATATTAAATTGCGTAACGAGATTGGAAGAGATTGTTGTCAAAAGCTATAATTCATTGAGATTAAGAAGCGATGGATTAAAGGTATTAAACGATTAAAGTGTGTAAAGTGTTTGAAGTGAAGTATCTGAGAATTGCGGCTTACGCGACGATATGAATATGTTTTAGTGATAATATATACGAATTTTTTTTTTATTGAGTGTTTAAATACACATGCGATTTCTAAGATTATTAGTGAACAAGATAAGAATGTTCGAAGAATGGGAGATATATATTTCTGATTGGTGCTAGAGCAGCGATTGACATACAAATATTGTTATACATAATAATTAATATTCTGCTAGAATATAGGGCGTCACCTTTCTTCCACCTGAAGATCACTTCAACCGAAGTAGCTAAAATATTTTGTATATAAAGATAGAGAGCATTTTGTCACATGTCGAGCTTCAATGTATTTTTCTATGTTGTACTTAGCAACCTGATTTACTCACGTTAATAATACACATACATCGATCCATTCTAGTGGTTGTCAGTAAATGTTTTCGACGACACGTTGAATAAAATTCAAATAAAATAAAAAGAAATTAATTATACTAAAAAATTAGGAATATTTTATAAAGAAGATACGAAGAAAATGTATTTTGTCAAAATCTTTTTTGAAATTCTTAATATTGCAATATGTAGCTGATTGAAAGCTGATCAACTTTTGTTCGAAACATTTCGTTGTCCGATTATCACAGGAAGTGCGTGAGAACTTGCAGGACTGATTTTTAGACCATTCTATATACCAGATACTCAGCTTTTTATTATCAACGAATCCTGCTTCAAAACTATTCGGCGATCTCAGACTTGTAAATCATTTACAGAGATCACGAAAATGAAAGTCGTAGAGACATTCGATTCTAACGAACAGTAGTGATAAAAAGATGAATAAGAAGGAGCAATAAAGTTTCTCATAAAAAAAGAAAATTTTACATACTCGTTTATTTAACTTGGTAAACCCATAAATGTATAAATTTTCGCGAAATCGCACATAATAGCACGATTTCCGTTACACCGCAACTTTTATTATAATAATTCCTTTTGCAACACATAACGCTCAAATAGGCGAAAAACAACATACCGAAAACATAATCGCAATATCTTCAAATTTCCTGTTAATGCATAAAAATCTAAGTGACAGAACAGCTACGATGTCGTTGAAGAAGAAATTGAAAGTAACCATTTATGGCATCGCGCGAGAAGAAAATGACAAAATAAAAGGAAAAGCGTGCAAATTTGCAAATAGAGCGAGATTTATCATCTAGACTCTATTGTTTATTTATTTACACCGACGTTATCATAGCTGAATTATCACACAAATGATACAAAGAAGTCGGAGTGCATGTTTATTTGATTAAATAGAATAACCCCCAGCGTTGCAGATAAAATGGTAAATAGGTCCATGTATATCGCTATGTTTAATATTTACAATAATAGCTGCAACGCTTGTTGTTTTTTCGATTTATCGAAGGAATATACTAAAATGGAACATCTTGGCAGCATAGATTTTATATAATGCTTGTAACCAACAAATAATTCTAAATAAGACTCATTTGTATAATTCTCCAAGGATAATCGGTTAACCTTGTAAGAGTAACTGACATGGTACATTAAAAATCTGTGATTACATTTCTTATCTATTCTTTATCTTCTACGTAGGTAATTGTAAAATAATAAAAAATGATAGAACGTCATTCGTATGTAAAATGCAAATATTTCCAATGACAAAAATGAATGATTAAAGAATCGGTTGCCTACTTGATAGTAACTCGTAATGTAAAATGTATGCGAATGTACTTTTGCTTAAAATTACACATAATTAACGAACTGTTATCGTTTTACATATTGCGTGATCGATTACGTTTAGTTACACCACGATGTCGTAACAAGAATTTATGTACTTAAGTGTCTATTAACTATCCAAATATTCGAAATTAAATATGTCGCTTACGTGATTTTGATAATCGTGTAATCTCGGCTGAATCAAACTACCAAGAAATTTATTACATAAACAACATAATTCTCGTCTGATTGTTCATTTTTCTTTATTACCCTTATATCTAAAAATTATTTTCCTCGAGAAATTTTGCACCTGATGTTTAAATAGATAAATTGCGAAAGAAGAATTAACAATTATTTACACTATTAATCCTCTAAGAATAAAACGTATTTATGTAGAAGAGATACGACAGGCAAGACCGTTACATGGTAAATTTCAGGAAAATTTTTATTCAAATTGATGCAACATAGCCAGTGATGAAGAACACGAATAAGAGCATGCGAAAGTATGATTCAAGATCAAAATTCGTTAAAACTGACATTTTATCTCGTGTACACTTCACATACGTATCTAATATATTCATAAAAGATTTCTACAAGTTTTGAATACGTTCGCGAGCAACTGTGTAATACCAGCTGTTACATCTTCATTATAACTAGTTTTTGTCATTTTTAATTATATAATTACTAGCCTTTATGATGCAAAATGAGGCAGAAAATGGGATCGAAGAACACCATAATTTCGAAGCAGACGTAAGGTCAGCATGGTGGCACTCGAGCAACGAAGCTCGATCGCAAAATCACTCGGTTCCCAATGTTACCAGATTTCATGTAAAATGGCTATTTTAAGCGCGGTCGCTAATGTTTTTTTCCGCGGCCGATGCGCTCGAAAAAACAAACATTGAAGTAGGACAAGGAGCGATTAGGTAACGCAGAAAGCAGATCGACGTCGACGCGCGAGAGTAACCTACGTCACGACGCCTCTCGACTGCCGTCTCTGATAATCGTCGTCTTCAGATTAGAACGCAATGACTTTACACTTTTCCCAAGACACGTTACATGCGAATCTTGAAAAAAACGATTCCGTGTTACGTCATCCATTACGTTTGCGATCGTTCGACGACATATACACATAATACGAGGCGTACCCATAGAGCAAATTCCGTTAACAAATATATTACTGTCGCGACGCTGCAATCGCGAATAATCTTCAGACTGTAAAGGTGGATATTTTACGTGCGAACAATTTCGGCCGACTTGAAGATTTCTCGAATTCCCGAAGTTAACCGTTGTTTGATTGGTCAATCGAGTAATAGTACGGAAGTCGAATATAGTGGAGCCGCAGATGTTAACTTCGATCAATTGTCTGTATAAGGTCGAAGACCTGTCCTAGATCCATGTGAAACTTCGAAGCCAGACGATCCTATCGGATTCATAAGAAGCATCTTCTGAATCCATGCGCGAATCAAAAGCATCGAGCCGTGTTAGGAATTTCGAATTATCGATGGGCTCTGATCTCCGAGTCTACTCGATGACGAGAATGACATAACGTGTTAGATATCCACGTTATTCTCCCTTCCCTGCAAAAGAAAAAAGAAAGAAAGAAAAGAAGAAGAAATGACAGAGCACGAATTTTGGCGCAATATTTCTTCTGGTATTTTCTTGTAATTGACGTTATCGAATTTCGTTGAGTTTAATGTTACGATTACGAAAAGGAAATTCTAAATGAATTTTATTTGTTTAATATACTTTTCGTCGCTATTTCTTGTCTGGTTCTCTAAAGGTTCCAAAATTATCCAAAGTTCGAAGAAATTGAAATAAAGAGCGTGAAGCAATTACTAGATAAACATCTAAGTAGCAGAATTTAAACGAGAGGTTCGTGTTGAAAAGGCTAACGAAATTAAATTCCCAACTATCCAATATAAGTTTAATCGAATTTAAGTCGCGTTAATTACCAATAATTAAACCACAGGTGTGGTCTAGTGTTGAATATAATGGAGGTTTAATCAACTCGACTGCTACGTGGAATAATTACTTTCAAGGATACGTGTCCTCGAAACGAGACTCGTGTTCCAATAATGTGTCGTCGTGCCAAATTCGAGATTCTCACGCGTTTTAATGAAATCGACGCGTTGATGTTACATCGACTATTCGTTCTATGGATATAAATTGGGGAGTTCATTTAAAGTATCTGCTTTCGTTTATTTTTATAACACTTTTTGCCGTGTAAGTGCTCGATGTTTAACAATGTCAAAAAAACGAACAGTAGATAGCAAGGTAGAAATATTCATAGAAAAACAGCGTGATAATTATTTGAAGCAATTAATTATTATAATGCATATCTATATGCATCGATAATGTATGATTCATATAAATATTTATAGGAATTCGTAATTTTATAAACTGACTAGACTTATTCTTTAATTAGAAATTTATACGGGGTGAAACAGTAATAATATGTTTCTGGGCAACGGAATCGAGAAATCCACAAAAGCGAAGGGACGAATTGAAGAAACGAAACTTGTGCAGATCTTCGTTTCACTTCGAACTTTCACTTTGTTTCATCTTCGAAATATCTTTTACATTTTTGCGCGTACAACGTGCATTTTTCCAACTTTAGCTCTCCATTAAATGCCCGAAAATTCTAATTTTCACTTTGCTAGACGTTCTAATTTGAAAAACTTCAGTTCTTCGTCGATACTTTTTCCCTATGCTTTTCTGAAGAATAAAATTTAGATCGAGATCAGTCATTCGCGCGTATTTCTCTCGAAGCTTTTACTACTTATTAAAGAAAAGTAAAAAAGCTTTTTTTAATGGCTTTTTAAATACAAACACGGAATATTTGTAGTCACCGGTATCGCGCGTTCTTCGATAAGAAAATATTTAATAAGTAAATAATAAAGTAAATATTTCATTTTCCATGCGATGCTCTGATTTATTTATCGATGGCTTAGTAGGAGATAAAATTTTCGTCAAAGAAAAAAACATCGATGCATCGATAAAACGTGCATTCAATGGAAACCGATATCGGTTGTATGAATAATCACGACCAGATGCAAGGCAATAACTGATCGCTTCGCGGTTTCATCATGACAAATAAGAGCTTTCGTTCAACGATATTTACAATTTACTCTTATATTAGAGAATATTGCACGCGTCGAATGACACATATCAAACAGATATCGGAATCTATACAATATGTGACATTCGTAAATTATCACTTCTGCGAACACTTTATTCAGATATTCCGTTATCCATTTTCTTGGGCGTAACGGTGAAACGAAAAATGCCAAAGATACGAAAGCAACTGTAACAAATTTATTATGCTATAAGATGAGGTTATCATGCCGCAAAACAAGAATAGGTTTATCATCAATCATCAACGTAATCATTGCTTGTTAATATCCCATTTCAATAAAGAAATTGATAAAAGATTGAATTTATTACTCAAGGAAGCTGATTTTAATTTTGCTCCTTATCATACGCGTTAATACTCATCCATCATACTTTCACGTATCTTGGCACTTTTTCAAAGTTAACCACGTATAACATTTCAACGGCGTAAAATTAAAGACGACGCTAGAAGTCAAGGTACTGTTCTCTCTTTATACTTCCTACTTTTATTACAACTTATAAAAATCATGATTGTTAAACCGTGGAAAACCCTATGCCGACGTTAGATATAATTCAGTTTTACTCTTTATCGAGTATGGCAAACTGTATATGCATCGAATGAATAAATATTCATATCTTTGCTAATTACGACAGGTGTACCGACACATTTAAAAAAGAAACGATTAGCTGAATAACGCTATTACGAACAACTCTGTAAAACGATGATCCTTCGAACGCCGTAAAGACACAAAAGAAGATGAACAATTCGATCGTTTTCAGGGTGAAGGAACGAAGGAAGAGAGAGAGGAAAATTTCGAGAAACTGGCAAGTTACGTACGGGAGGCTTACCAATCGTAAGGAAGCTTACAATCAGCGGATTTGCGCGGAATGTGGAAAAACAATATTTATATCGGGCGAAACGTGGGCAAGAGACTGTTCGACGAAGATACTCGTACGAAATATTATTCGAACGAGGGCCTACGTGATTTCGAGTACGTGCTCATCGATTCGTAGCGAAGGTGTAAGGTCAGTTTCCAGCGATCTTCACCTCCCACTTTTTCTTTTCAAATCGCGCTCTCAGAATGAAAGTAACGACTAAAAGACGTAAAAATAACCCACGTTGTTTTATTTATAGACTGTGAAACTTGTAGACTGGCAGAGACGCCGATCGACGGCCTACGTTGCCTCTCTTCTGCCGAAGAATCGAGCGAATGAGGAGAATCGAAAAGAAGGACGGTTTTATTCGACTAACGTGTTACCCGATATCGAAACTACTAATTTCTAATTAATTACGTGTAAGTATTAAATTAGACTGCGGATTTTTATGCAGATACATAGATTTTGCATATCGAGTTATCACGTTTTGCATATTTCCTTCTAAATCGAGTTTTATCTGCGGCAATGTATGATTCATAAATGTGATTTACGATACCCTGGTATAATAATCGTCGTGCAATCGGTTTATCAGTTTATATCAAATATAACCGTTTATAATCTGAATCTATATTCATAGTTCCTTGAGCATGTGTACACAACAGTAAGAATCAGATAAGAATGAATTCTACACCGATTTATGTCACTGAAACAAGAAATAGGAGAAGAGTTTAGCCGTATTCGGAAGAAAAATCTTGGTCACGATGCAATATTGAAGATTTCAAAGATTCTGAGGCCTAGATACATCCGTGAAAGGACCGGCAAAGATCAGATTTAAATATGTACATTTCAATTACGTTTTGTGACCATCTCTTTCAGTCTATGCGTTCATTTGGTCAGATAAACCGTAGCAATTTACGACAGAGAACCTTGAAAAACTATCGTTGATTCTTGCAACGAAAATTGTGAGAACTAAATGCCGATACGTAAGAACATAATAATTCGTATTTCGTAAATATAAGTATAATATGCATGTATTATGTGCGTATATGCATCCTGCATTATGTGGCGTATACCCTTACATAATATGGTATATTTTCTACACATAAGTTGAATATTCGAACACGCTTTAGCCGCATAAAAATCCGCAGTCTATTAATAACGCTTACATAGTTCTTACAACATGAATGATTTTAATTAAAGTGCTGTATATATCTTTTATTTTTTCCCTCTCCTTTAAAAAAGCAATACTTATCTCTTGTTTAAGTATGCAAAATGATATTTTATTTATCGTTCTATTAACGTTCATCTTGTGATTGCATTTTCTCTGTTGAACATCTACGCCTCGTGGAGGAAGAATCTGATTTAAGGAAAATCATTATTTACCGCGTCTAAAGCTGCCCAGTGGACTTCGAACTTTTTTGGATAACCCAAGTTACGGTTACAATCTGTTGAAGACTTTTGCAATTACTAATTATATGAATTACCTTACCACGATACGCACAAGTATTGGGATATTTATCGTAGGAAAGCTTTTATACGATCAACCTTATCTTACCGCATTGTAGTACATTAGTACATTATTATACTTTTGCTGACGTATTCTTCCCATTTATTACTTCGATCGATCGATAGTTTAGTCAAGCGTCTAAAAGCCTAGGTAAAGTTTTAAATCGTCATCGACGTGGACATTATTAAAACTAGTTATCTGAGTATTTTCGTTACTAAATTAAATGCGTATCTAGATGAAAGAAATGTTAATCGTAAGGTGTGAACTAACAAATTATTAAAAAGAGATCCTTTAAATTGTATAAAACGAAAAAGAGGATATCAAAAGGCAGAAGAAGGTAAACATCGATTACGTCGCCTCGTTAGCCGACGTATATTTCCAGAATATCATTAAAACACGAGACGAAAGAATTAAGCGCTGTGATAATGAATGAGATTGTTTTCGGATGAAGAAACTTGCTTATAATTAAGAAAAGGAAATTCAGCCAAAATTAATCTCTAACGGAGAGATAGCGCGTAGAAGATTAATTAAATTTATGGAACAGGTGATTCAGTCGCGTTTCTCGGAGCTTGAAAAATAGCGTTTCTTCAAATTATTCATGTCACTTCCTATTCGCTGCGAAGGATCTTGCTGAAAGATCCTAAAAGATTAAGAAGACGACGCAAACGGCGCTGTAATGCATGTACAGGACCATATAATTTCTTGCAATTATTATTTAAGTATTGGGTTGTTCCAAAGATTTCTTTCGTTTTATAACGGAACAACAGATGCACAACATTTTTTGTTTTATATTATTTTATTGAATTATGTATAATCAAAATAAGAGAACAAAATGAATCACACATAATTCAATAAAATAATATAAAACAAACAATGTTGTTCATTCGTTATTTCCTTATAAAACGAAAGAAACTTTTGGGACATTCTAATACTTGTGCAAGTTGGGAACAAGACCGAAAATCTATACAGGATGTGATTCGTTTCGGTAGTGGACAGTGGATATGACATAAGGACAATGAAAAGTCTTCGTACGAACGTATGTCCTATCTGACCTTGTTTTAGAATTATAGTCACTTTTGTATTACAATAATCCACGACAGTTTATCATCGTAGAGGGTGATCGAAATGATCACCCACGGTTCACACGCAAGATTGCAGTTATCGTGTCAGAGAATTTCGCAGTCTTTCAAAAATTCCAGGTGCATGTCGAATAATACAGACCGACGATAGCCACTTCGAACACTTTCTACAAAAATAAGCAGTTGCGAATTAATGATACAGAAAAATGGCTATAAATTTCGTAACAAGG
Organism: Bombus pyrosoma; assembly: GCF_014825855.1. Taxonomy (NCBI): domain Eukaryota; kingdom Metazoa; phylum Arthropoda; class Insecta; order Hymenoptera; family Apidae; genus Bombus; species Bombus pyrosoma. Next base: position 7,343,527 of record NC_057781.1, on the reverse strand, counting down.
TCAGACGAAGATACCATACATGTCCGTATAAACTCTCTTCGTTGTTTCCATGCCTCCTGTCTACGCCTGAAATCGGTTGTCCATGCCATGAAACACCCTGTACAAATATACAGCGCAATACAAATGAAACGCAATACGTACGTAGTAGTTTTCTATCGCAAATGTTAAAATACTTTCGTGACCCAGAATACATAGCACCAGCAGCAGCATGCATAAAACAATATCTCACTTTGTCTCGACATTTTCCTTTGTCCCGCTTTTTCCTGATCGTTAAAATTACGTACCAACGATGCAACGTGCTTGTATGCCGCAGTGGAATGAGTGTGTAGAGTCAGCATGGAAAAGTACATATAATAACGCCTCCCGTTATTTCCACGAATTCTATTTCCATTTAGGAATAAAATTATGATACTTTCTATTTAAACCATCGTGGAATATTGTTGTCTCGAGAGTTGCTTTGAGAATTCGGGATGAAATGATAGTGAAGAAGAAGATATATGGAGGGTGCGGCGGAATAACACGTACAAACGGGCACGAGGTGATTCTTTGTGCAAAAATAAGAACAAAGTATGGAATAAAATTTGTTCATTTAAGGTTTAGTTTCTGAGAAAATCGAGTTTGAAAGTTTAGCAAGCATGAGATCGACATAATCGTGCTGCTGGACTTTGTCGGCAAAAATTCGATACGTACATTTGAACGTTTTAGATGAGTTTTTTAAAAAATTTATAATTTTTCTCTTGTTCTTTTCTTTTTTTGTTTTTCATGCTTTGGTGTGTGTCCTCTACCACTGGCTATGTCACGTTAATTTGAATTCGAATTTTTTCGAGTTTTACGGCAGTTATGGGAAATTAAAATGCACAACGTACTTTCCACGTTTTACAGTTTAATGTGTGTTTAATGTATTATTTAAGACTGTAAGTAAAAATGGAAAAAATAATGCGAAATAAAATAATGGATAAAACGTTTTATTTTGATATAATACGTACGAAAAAGTATGAAGTTGTGACATTCTATGTAAAAAAATAAATACTCGATTCCCTACAAAACGCTAAAGCTCGATATTTTCCCTTCTTCTCCTAGATCCTTCGTATGATACGACAGAAAACATTCCAAATTTCATTAAACGTCGCTTGTCTCATCTTGAGTCTCCTTCGCCCTAAAATCCTCTTAATTCGTTTAGAAACGAATAAGTCTCACGATTAATCCCTGGAAGATTGCGATTCAGTATAAATATTTTGGGAAAGCAACCCCGGCGAGTGTCGTCATCTGCTGGTTATCAACCGGTGTAGCCAGCCAGGATCGTTCGACAAGCGTCGACAAAGCCAGTCTCGACTCTTCCTTCGTTGCGGAACGTTGTCGATCGTCAAACACGCGTGCACGCGAAAATCCGCCTCGAATATCGCGAAACAGATCGCAAATGAGTTTGCAAATATACATGCTCTAATACGTTATCAGCAGTTTCATGTTCATTCTAATTAGATTTTTTATTTTTTTTTTTTTTTTTTTTTTGGTGTCAGCAAAAGCATATTGGAACGAAGATGAAAGTTTAATGAATGTTCTTCAGGTTCTTCCATTCCTTCAGATGGATACGTTCATTCGCAGTTGCCTTTAGGAATATATAATCGACAGAATGAGTAGTTCTAAAGATATGAGTACCTGGTTTGTCAATCCTTTCGTTTGATGTTTGTTGTTACTTTTAAGTGAATCCTTTCGAAAGTAATTAATCGCGTTAACTCTTTCATTCTCAAATGATTTAATAGCTACGAACACTTTTATCTGTCATTTCTGTTTCTTATTCTATTTTTTCTTTTTTTTTTTTATCTATCACCGTTGTCATTTCAATTTTAATCGTTCAAATACGAATAAAAGAACAAATCCATCTCTCCTAATTTAACAAACAAAGAAGCACGACCGTTTAAAAAAGAAATTAATACAAATTTGCATACGTGTTTTAACGACATAAATTTCGATTATCACGCACGAAGAAAGTAAAACATTTATAGGCTCGATACGAAGCTTCTTTCTAGAACATGGCCACTCGGCTGTACTATTTCCCCCGAGGACCTTCGTTCTGCCGATATAAATCGATCGGTCACTTAAGCATTCATGCAGTGCCTCCACATAACGGTCGTATCTTGTGCATTATAGATCGCACGTGCAAACGAAATGCACAATTTCGATATTCGCTCGTGAGATCTATACGCGAGATACGCGAACATTATATCCAGATATTTATTTACAATATAATGTAGAAGTTATATTGTAATCTTCGTTCAAACGTTTCTCCATCCATTTGACTGCTAATGAACAATGGAATGTTTCGCGCAGAAGACAGAGGGTCCTATAATATGGGTACAATGAATACAGAAATCAATGAAAATGAGATTAACAAAAGATTGAACAAGGTGAATTCCATCGAGGAATTCTACGCTGGTACCGGCGTCCTTGTCACCGGAGCGACAGGTTTCGTGGGGAAAGGTCTCCTGGAAAAATTGATGCGCGTTTGTCCGCGTGTCACCGTCATCTTCTTACTGATCCGCCCGAAAAGTAACCAAACGATAGAGCAACGATTTAAGAAGCTCATAAACGATCCCGTGCGTAGATGAGGTTCTCGTTGTCTACGAACGCCTTTGCCAAGCTGAACTCATCAACTCCGCGTCTTTCTTTTCTTCTTCAGATCTACGATGACGTGAGAGCGAAATATCCCTCGGTTCTCGGTAGAGTACAGCCCGTAAGGGGTGACGTGAGCCTGCCGAATCTAGGTCTCTCGCCGGAAGACAGGAATCTGTTGCTGAAGAAAGTGAACATAGTGTTCCATATCGCTGCCACGGTAAGATTCAACGAGCCGCTGAGCGCGGCTGTTAATATGAATACGAAAGGCACTGCCCGTATCATCGAACTGTGTAAGGAACTGAAACACGTAATCAGCATCGTCCACGTTAGCACAGCTTACAGCAATGCGAATCTACCGCAAATCGAGGAGAAAGTATACAGGTAAGTACGAATGACGCGCGAATGTTGTTCCGTGGTTCGATTTGCGACCGTGGCGTGTGACGAGTATGTTCGCTTATTGATAATTTTGCAGCACGAGTTTGGAACCTTCTACGGTGATCAACATGTGCGACAAACTGGACATCGAATTGATCAACATGTTAGAGAAAAAGATCTTGGAAACTCATCCGAACACGTACACGTTTACGAAGAATCTAGCAGAGCAGATTGTAGCTAGCGACAGCAAAGGTTTGCCAGTTGCGATAGTACGGCCAAGTATAATCGGTGCCTCGCTGGAAGAACCGTGTCCTGGCTGGCTAGAGAATATCTTTGGAGTTACAAGTATTTCTATAGATTTTAACGACGATAATTTGTTTGATGCTCTTTGCATCTCGCATAAGTAGAGTTGGTCAATTTGCCCTCTGCACGAGAGAAATTAGCTTTAACATTCCACACGCCATTATTAAAAATTTGAACGTATTCAAGGTCATCGTTGTTATCATGTACATATATGTATTTTTTTCTTTTTTTTTTTTGCTGACAATTGTAATTATCCTTTCTAGATATCTATTTATCGCTATATCTACGATAGTCGAGAATCGCGAGTAATTTCTACAGAAATTTAATGTTACAGACATCTTTCTGCAAATCAGCAAAGGTTCTGCGAAAGCTATATGGGGCAGGAAGGACGCGAGATTGGATTTAGTGCCTGTGGATTTCGTAGTCGACACGATAATGTGCGCCGCGTGGCACGTCACGCTACATCATCGCGATAATGAAGTTAAGGTTTACAACTGCACGAGTAACGCGTACCCTTTCAAGTAATGTTTATTGCGAATTCTTATCGGTTAACGTGATTCAATTATCATCAGAGTATCTAAAAAATTTTAGTTCATTCGATTGACACGAGCAAAGGTAAAATACAAAAGTTCATTTTTACTCGCAATACCTCGATTTAGAGGATTAGATAGGTAATTAAGATTATGTAATATTTCTTATTCCCAAGTTACTCTGATGGTAATAAACTGTATTTCAAATATAATTCGATCGATTCTATATGCATAAACGTTGCAATTTTCAAGATGGGGTCAGATGAAAGATGCCATCGTGAAATGTAGCATAGAAACGCCGCTAAATGGTACGCTATGGTACCCGGGTTGTCCGATGGTAGCTAACAGATATATTTACAACGCTCTACACCTAATCCTGCACGTTCTGCCTGCGTTCGTCATAGACATCTTTTTAAGATTTCGCGGTAATAAACCAATGTGAGTATTTTATTGTTTCTGCAACAACGAGAACAGTTTTTCTTTTTGTAGTAGTAATCTTTGTCCCTATCTATAATAATATTTAAAAATGGCATTTCAGAATGATGAAAATTGTCAAATATTGCTATCAACTCGTAACAGTGACAGCGTATTTTACCATGCACGAATGGACCTTCCAAAGGGATAACATTACCGACATGGTAAAGAAAGTGAAAATGTTAAAAGACGGCAATGTCGTGAAACTAGACTTGCAGGATATGAATTGGGAGAAATATATCGCAACATACATGATGGGAATTAAGAAATTCATTCTGAAAGAAGATCTTGAATCTATGGATGCTGCCAGACAACGATTATCAAAGTGCGTATAAAATGTATCTACGTATTAAAAAATGGGAACTGATATAAATATTTGTATATCTTCATTTATTTCAGGTTGTACTGGATACATCAGACAACTCAAATATCCGCTATAAGCTTTTTACTATGGATAATATTACGCGTTACGTACTGATCGTTCGAACGTTATTTCTTCTACTTTCTTTTTTTTATTTAATTCTTTACATTCACAATTTGTCCAATTTGGACATTTGGTAGAATTTTTTAGCTGTTTGATTATCATGTGAGTGGCTACCACCAGCGGGATACCATCTTCATGTTTGTTAGGTTATATCCTTTGTAACCTTCTACTTAAATGAAAAAAAAGTAAATAAGATTTTATGAAAAAAGGAATCATCATCCGTTTCATTTATAGTCAGGTCACTTCTTTTATAGTACTGCTTGTTTTGTCTATAAAATTTTAATAAGGATATATGTATTTATATGCATACGCTTTGAAATTTGTAAACAATTCATACATGACAATTTCTATACTTCATGCCGTTTGTTGTACAATATTTGCGAATTCTTCAAAATACCTTTGAATACACGTATCTTCGAAGATCCTTCCATTAAATTAAAACACAAAATAAAATGTGCTGAAATATTTAATTATTAATTTGTTCGCAAAGATTCTACGTCATGCCTTTGTGTAACGCTAAGCAACAAAACATAATTATATAGGGAAAAATAATAATATGTGCAACTAATATTTTGTATATTATATCTATTCGCGAAATATAAACATTTTTCCGCATGATAATACAAATTTCTTTCATTCATTTCAAAAATTTCCTGATGAAGAGTTTATTGAATAATAAACAATGATGATAAAAAATAAATATCTTTTAAAAATGAGATCGTTCTAAATTAAAATCTTTCTAACAAATCATCATTTATCCCAAAAACTTACTTTAGTCTCTAAATTATTTGTTTGTAAACCTTGTAAGTCTTTGACCAGTTTACATTAAAATATTTACATTATTAATTAAGAACCAACGCACTCGTGCGCACAACTTCACACCGCTGTGGGATAGTGCGACATTGCATCGTTGTGTGCCTATGTGTATTTATATGTTCTATATCTTATCCATAGTTGTATTGGTTTAACACCGGTAGCACAGGCCACGGCCACGAATACCACAGACCACAGTCTGGAATATAAAGGTTGGAAGCTCCCGTGGTGGGAATAAAGCTCATGATATCGAGAGTTGTGCTTTACAGGTCGGCCGCTACCACGATGCGTCGATCTATTTCTTAGAATTTTACATATAGCGCCATCCTATGGTGTGAATAATAACTACATACACTGAAGGTAAAGAATGTAAACTGAATTAAATGGCTTCGTAATCTTTATAATTTATTTAAAATACTTATACAGTATTTCGTCCGATACAGAAAAATGTTATTTAATTAAATATTAATTATGTGAACCATCAATAAGTATCATTATTTCGATTAAAAAAATATAACTTTTGAATCAAATATATTTTTAATACATTTATTGTATGTACATATTATATTTATATTATACGCATCTATTGGAAAATAAATTTGTTTTTAAATTTTGTTTAATTCATTAAAAATATTGTAACTATTAATATTGTACTATGTAATGCTTTCCGTTTTGCACGAAGATGCTCGTTCTTCACTACGACAACAGATAGTTCTTTACTATATTCGCTCTAATTTGGCCAACAATACATGGCCATGGCGTATTGGATTGAAATTTATTATCATCAAATAATTATGATTATAATATATGTATTACAATTGTACGACGGGGAACCGCAACCACACTTCAACCTTCTTACCAACTGAGGATGTATACATGAATTTACCGACATAACACATTGATATTGCAAGTTGTAAACACGAGATCGCGTTATACAACGAATCCTAACAAATAGATCAAAGCTCCATACCGCGGACAAGTGGGCTAACATTATCCGGTCACTAAGAGTCTGGCTCCGCTTACCCCTTACCACGGTAGTTACTAGACCTTTGTATATGATAACAACAAACATATACCGGTATCGGTACATTTTTTTCGATGATTGAAATCAGCCGGAGGTGTAAACAGTGTTATATGAATTCGTATTGTAACGTTAGCAATGTTAATCGCATGCAGAATCTTTATCAATATAATGAGTACATGGAAATTATTACAGCGTCGGTGTTACGATTTACTTTCATATAAATATTCGCTGTTAGTGATATTGACAGCATTTACTTGCATATTTATCGGCATTGTTCATTTTGGAGAGGTTAGAAATTTCATTTTCCTCATTGTTTTTCTATCTATCTATTTTGTTGATTATTAAAAATTTGTGTTTTATTGTTATCCATAGAATATATTTTATTAATTAATTAAGTGTGAGATAATATTTTGATGTAAATGTCAAATTTGCATGTAAATTTCGAGTTACTGAATTTCTTAAATTCAAAATAAAAATTTTTATTCAAATTAAATACTAACGTTTCAGATGTGGATAACATGGAGTAAAGAGAAATACGAAGCAGTGTTCCATTCTTTCAATGATAATATATTAGGTATCTCTTTCCAAAAAAAATTATGCCAACATGTTCCAATAGATGTTGTATATACGTGGGTCAATGGGTCAGATCCAGTCTTCTTAAAAAATCTTAAAGAACATGTTCCTATCATGGACGTTAACACAGCTGCTTCCAGATTTAGTGATAAAGATGAATTAAGATATTCATTACGTTCATTGGAAATGTATGCACCCTGGGTGAGACACGTGTATATTGTTACAAATGGTCAAATACCGAATTGGTTAGATATGGATAATCCTAAAGTTACACTTATTACTCATGAAGATATATTTTTAAATAAAAGTGATCTTCCAACATTTTCTAGTCCAGCTATTGAAAGTCATATTCATAGGTAGTATCAAATTCATTATACAACAGCAGTCATAACAGTTTATATTATCCAGTTAATATCTATTTGTAATCTTCTTAACAATGTAATTTTTTACTTTTGCAGAATTCCTGGAATTTCAGATAAATTTTTATATTTTAATGATGATGTAATGCTAGGAGCAGAAGTGTGGCCAGAAGATTTTATTACACAAGAAAGTGGCCAAAAAGTGTATCTTGCGTGGTGGGTTCCTGATTGTTCGGATGTTTGTCCTTGGGCCTGGGTGGGTGATGGATCATGTGATTCTGCTTGTAATACAACATTATGTGAATTTGATGGTAGCACTCATTGTTTATATTTATTTTGAAATAACAACTATTAAAAAATTTAATGACCAAACAATATGTGTAAACTTAAACTAGTATCATTAATCTTTCTTACAGGAGGAGATTGCGATAACACACCAGTTCCTACTGACAGTGAAGCTCTTGAGGAAGAGGAAGACTATCCACACAAACTTTTACAAGATCCTCTAGAAGATACTAACTATGGATTAAAATTTTTAAATATCTTTAGAAACAGGAGTATAAGTACAATGTGGAATGATACACAATTGTCTATTCAACAAACATTCCCAAACACAGTCACAAATCTAAAGATGCATGTAAATAAATCAAATTTCAAAAATAATAATTACGTGAGTTCCATTGAAAGATATTTTAATGAACAATTGTATGAAAATGATCAAACCGTGCCAACCCAAAAATCGATGATATCAAAAATGATAAATAAGATAAGACATCAAACATTGAACGTTACTGAGAGACGTCTGCAATTGAAACGTTATTTAAATGATGATATCATGAACTTACCACAAGTTAGTAGTACCACAAAAGCTAATCATAAACCGACTCATTCTGATCAATGGAAACTTCGAACAAGACAACTTGATACGTATGCCGAATCTTTGCTATATGTGAATAGAATATATAATATGGCCTATGGTTTCGAACATAGAAGAGTACCCGCTCATATGCCTCATCTAATAGATAAATGGATCGTTGCTGATATGCAACAAAAATTCGAGCACGAATTTAGAAAAACATCTAGCCATAAAGTTAGAAACTCCGAGGATATGCAATTTGCTTTCTCTTACTTTTACTTTCTAGCTAGTGAGAAACGGAAAGTACCAATTGAAGAAATATTTGATACATTTGACACGGATAAATCAGGGTAGTTATACTATTTTAAAATAGTAGTAATAGAAAAAGAAAGAAAATAACAGAAGTATTATTCAAAATAGTAATTCTGTTTCAGCACTTGGTCAGATAGAGAAATTAGGACTCTTTTATCTAGACTTTATCCACTTCCTCTTGATTATAGACTAGTCGTTGAATTTGAAAATGCAATAACGAATTGTTCAAATCATATAAAAGTTACTAAAGTATTAAATCCACCGCCTGGAGAAAGATATTTGGATTCATCTCTTGTGAGCAAACACTTTGTAAACTTTACATAATACTTAAATCTAAAAAGAAAATCTTCTATTTATAATAATAATTTATGTTTTTATAGCCGATTGTAACTAAGGAATTGATAGCAAAATGTGAAACGGTTTCACGAAAAATTAAAGACAAATTCAGTCAAGAAGAACTTTACCCACACGAAATAATTAAAGCTGGAAAAAATGAAATATTCGAAATGTTAACAAGCAACGTGTCTTTAACAGTACAACTTTTAGACGAGATACGTAGAAATCCAAAGTAAGTAGTTGTAATCATTTTTATATTGTTAGGATTTAACGATAAATAGAATAGAATAATTTTACTTTTATTTTAGAAAATTTATTTGCTTAAATGATGATATGGATCCCCTTCGACATTCTGAGAACGAAATAGTTCGGGCATTACTGAACGATTTTTATCGCTCACTCTATCCATTACGCAGTACTTTTGAATTGCCTTTGCAATATCGAAATCTTTTCACTCATCGACATAAGCTCCTTGAGTGGAGAACTAATCAAACAAGGGCCAGAAATTTGTTGTTATGCCTTATCCTTTTATTACTTCTTACGACTTTCTATCACTTATTTTATCATCAAGTGCGTCGATTATTCAGAATACGAGCACTACCCATATTACTCATTTAAGTCTAAAGTACAAATGCAAGAATAGGATAAATATATTGATATCTTTTAAACAGGGCAACATTTTCTAAACATTTTATGTGATATAGGATTGTGTTTTATACAGATAATTCCCATGCAAATTTGTACTATTTTAGCAGATAATTCATCTATTTTATTGTGTGTTTTACATCTACAAGTCCATCCACAATTTAGAAGTGATATTTGAAGAAAAAAAATACAAATCTCTTTGTTTGTTTTAAAAAATTCATTTAGAAGGTAACATTCATTGCTAAGAATCGATACTTTATAAGGTATATTGTATAATAAGGTATGAACAAATAGATATTTAGTGTCGCGTTAAAATTAAGTAAAACGTTCCTGTGATATTGATAAAGTACTGATTGTCTTTGTTTGTTTCTCTCTTAATAAAATGGAAGATTAGATCTCATAAATTTTTCTCCAAGATGAGTGTATCATGATATGTATATTAACTTTACACTGAGATTTGAGAAGTTATATAAGATTTAAAAAATGTATAGCAATTTTAAAGTGTTATTAGTTTATAGTATTTTAATATTTCTCTATTCTAATGTGTAGTACAATTTTTTACTAGAAAATTACCCGGTTAATAATTGTTGAAGATATGAAATGTACCAAATTTGTACTTACTGTTAAAATAATAAGGATATTATCATTGAAGTAGAATGCCATTAAACTGAATATCTTTTTAATTTCGCAGTTTGTATTTATTTTATTTTTAATTTGATTCGAATAAAGTTATACGTTATTTCTTACTAGTTGTATATTATTTATACACATCTCAAAAAAAAAAAGATAAAAGATATTTTACAGACTATAAAACGTTAATGTTTGTTTGAATCATATATTGCGTATATAATAATGTACTCAACAAGATGAAGTGAATGGCGTTAATTATTTTCTCGTAGTTCTAATGAGTTCTTCTATATCCGATAGCGCATAAATGCATCGAACTCAAAGCGTAACAGATATAATTGCCTTGGCATAAAATTTCTATGGGTTAATTCGTCTGTTAGATAAATTTCAGTTAGACTTAGAGTTTCTCCCTTTCAATTGTCTGTCGCTAAAATCAGGGTGCATTGAAAAAACCGCAGGGCAACCAACGAACGCGCATTTCCCAATACTATACTAATATCGCAATTATCATGTACCCTCTTCAACTCACCAGTGAGGTCTTGACACTATGGAAAAGTGGTTCCACAAATGGCGCTTCAAAATAAATAAAAATAAATCCAGTCATATAACCTTCACGCTGTGAAAACAATCCTGCCCACAGGTAACCATAAATAATATTCCAATTCCAAAGAAAGATTCAGTCAGATATCTAGGCATGATTCTGGACAGAAGAATGACATGGAAAGGACACATCATAGATAAATCCAAGCAACTTAAATTAAAATTAAAAAACTTCTATTGGCTCATTGGCAGGCAGGTTCTAACTTAAGCATGCAGAATAAAATAATGCTATATAAAGCCATATTAAAACCTGTTTGGACCTACGGGATGCAACTATGGGGAAACTCCAACTATGGGCTTCATAAAGGAACTTTATTTGTTTCTTTTTTATTTTTGCGCAACGCCAATTATATTTTTCTTTTATGTTACGTTCATTTCAGTAGATCTTCAACGATGATTTTAGGACGCGTTGTCCTAATTTTGTTTGGAATATTGTTCGATCGTTAGATAGCGGTGTTTATGCGTAAATTTCAGTACCAAATGGAGAAATATGCAGGTCGTGGATGCGCTCCCTTTGATACACAGAGACGTAACAAATCTTGTTACTCAGCACGCTCCCACGAGATTCTAATATAATCTAACTACCTTGGTTGTATCGCATGCTGTAAAGGCTAAATTGTGGCTGGCTTTACGAGGAGTTCATCATAAATGCGATTCGTTTCGGTTCTACAAGTATCAAAACTATGTTCCTACTGTCTCTTTCATCGAGACTCTGGCTCATGTATTATTAATATTTACAAGGAGTAGTTGCAAATACTAATCAGTCACTAGTCCTGGATTTAATATAAAAATAAAAAAAAGTAATAATTTAATTAACAACGGCCACAAGTAACGCTACGATGTAGTGTGATTAAAATTTCATTGCTGCGATCACGTGTCGTCGACGTGTGTATTGCTCGTGTCTCTTGATGCCAGGTGTTCTATAACGCGACAAGTGTCAGTGAAACACCCTATAACATCTTAGATATTGAACATGCTTTACCTCGGATTCAGGTCAGCTTTTACATTATTCTATTACGTTACAACGAATACATTTTCTTATTACTGGAAAAATACATTTCCTTCGACTGACCGTTTTGTATCAGCTGTGATGACATCTATTTTGCTTTTTCTTGTAATAATAATTTTTTAAGAAACCATAGATTTCTCAAGTCCCTGTGAAATCGTGTAGAACGTTCGAAATTGGTTTCATTTACAGTAAAGTGATAAAACGTGTTTAAAAAGAGCAAAGCGAAAGTTAATTAAAAATATGAAGAAAATAAAAAATTATTGAAGAATTTTTATAGTCGGATATCTCTCAGTATATAGAGGGTTAAAGGTATTATAAATTATAGTATTATATATTACTCTATAATAGCATTTTATATGTATATATTTTTTTAGTTTCTTTTTGTTTTAATAAGGAGAAGTAAGATTTCATAATTCCATTTCATTTGTTTCATTTTGTTACTTCACTCGTATCGTTTCTAAATGTCTAACATTTCTCGTTTTCTCGATAAAATTTTAGTCGAGTAGATATAGCATGTTATTTATACACATACGCTTTCGAAGTCGTAACAAATTCATACAACAGGATTTCTCTATTCCTTGCTTTTTATTGTACAATAGCATGTATGGATGTTTTGTGTACTTTCGTGTAAACACAAGCGTCCTAAAATCGAAGCATAAAAGATATAAATCTAAAATTTGCTTTAAATAACGCTACTTTTGAATATTTCTAAGTGTTTCCACTCGCTAGTGCCATATATTTAGTATTTAGAAAACTTTCGCAGATTCATGTCACAATCATATTGCGTCTTGTCATGACTCCGATATCTCTTGTTTGTCTAAAGGAGGACAATTCATATGCCGGAGATTTCGCGGGCCAACCATGCCTTCTTGTACTCTTGCGCATTCGCTCAACCATATTGCGACACTAGCTACTTCTTCAGCTGATAGACGAGATCCAATACCTAGTATCGAATTATAATAGAAATTTTATGAAAATTAATGTAATAATAATCACAGCAAAAAATTGGTTTTGTAAAGAAACCGCAACATAAAACTCTCAGATAATTTTGCAAGAAACTTGAAATTTACAAAGAATCATAAACGTAACACAAATAAACTTGCATAATTTTACAACTTGGCTTGTATATATGTATGTATATCGGTTTGTAATATAATTAAAGATCCTTTGTTATCTCACCAGGAACATTCGGATAGTACTTGAGCAATTTTGCGTCTATAACCTTCTTCTTCTTTTTCCTTTCAACCCTATCCTCCGTATTTCGTATGTTCTGTTTCTCGCTATAACTTTCTGCCGAAGTACTACTAGTCACACTTTTTGCAGATGCGTTTTCACCTTTCAACTTTTGTCCATTAGATCCCGGTCTCTTGCTTGACTCGACATTGCTAGTGGATATCTCGTTAGGTTCTATTTGTGAAGTTTCTTTGCTAGAGAAATCTTGTTTCGCTTCATCTTCAACCATCTTCTTCTGGCTAGCGTAACTTTCGCTTAATTGCGGCGTTATATCAGCTGTAAAAGAATATTTTTGTAAATTATGTAACAAATATGCGAATGAAATAATTTCTGGTAAGAGTGTACTTCTCGAAGAGTCTATGTCCTTTCTTGATACCAATTCTAAGTCTAAATTCGCGTCAGCTTCCGTGTCTTGGCTCGTAGCTGAACAAACCCGATCTATAGAAAATTTTCTCTTGCTCGATTCTTGATTTTCTGAATATTCAGAATCGTATATAATGAATTCTGTCGGATCCTCGTCGCCAGGATCTCTTTCGCTCCCATCACAACAAAGTCCAGCTAAATATCTGGAAAAGTGTTATCATTAATAAATTAATTTTCTCACATTTAATAAAATATACATTGAATAACGCTAAACCCTATAGATTTCAAGATCTATATGTATATACATACATATAAGTACAGTATATGTACTTCTTCCATAAATTTCTATATGTATAATCCTATAAATATCCTATAAATATCATTCATATCTTTTTCAACGCCCTATATAGGTACATTCTTCTTCCCTTCAGTTGTGTGTTTTATAGCTGCACGGTTTATTACCTATATCAATATGTATTATACATTTTGTAAGTTTTGTATATACCCATATATCTCCAGAAAGAATGTAACTGGAACCATAGCAGATCCTCCATCAGGTTCGTGAGTGAATAACTCGCAAATCATAGTCATTGTTTCAAAGAGGCTGGAACCTAAAAGTCCAACAGCGATTGCCAAGAATTTTTTCACTTGGCATTTTCGTCGAAATTTCCCGATCATCAAGATCAAATTTAAATCCCGACGATCCAAACACAAGCAGTCCCATAGCCTTAGTATCGTTTCCACAGGCAACGTTTTATTGTAATCTATTCAAGAAATATTATTTTTCAATGTCGGCAAAAGATGCTTATCTAGATACACAGTTTAAAAACTTCTCCACCCAGATCACAAAATTCTACTTTAAAAAAATAATAACTAAGAGTTATTTTATATTATATATTTTATTTAACATATCTAAGAAATATGTAAATGTTTGATATTTATAATTGATAATTGTACGTCCAGTTAATAAGTAATTATATTTAATATGATTATTTCATTCATTAGCATCAATAATTAGTAATTAGAATAAATGTATGTATTAGTATGAATATAAAACACAGACCAAGAAGAACCGGTGGTATTAAATATTAAATATGGATAATCGATCAAAAATAATATATTCAAACAGTTAATAAAAAATTCTATGTTGCTCTAACAATTCATATACTTATACATATGTATTCGAATAATTATTATCGATACCTCCAAACTGTCGAAGTAAAATCCTCAGAAAACCGAGAGTCAAACCGGAAGCGGTATTCGGTGGTGGATACTCCAATCTTAATTTCGTCGGTGGTTCCTCACCATTGGCCAACGCTCGAAAATACGAGCTAGACCATCGAAGTAAATCGTACGGTTGCGTTCGAATAGCGGCCTTGCAGAATTCCTTCAGAATTAATGGCAAACTCGGTGGCACGATAACTTCATGTTCTGAAACCGATTGTTCTGCAACAGACATATTTTTCAATTTTTCAAACTTCAACAAATTATTCGTATATTAAGTACTATAACTTTTGAAAAAGGAACGAGAGTAAAATCTTAAGGGGGAATGCTACTTGATACGAAGTGAAACTATGATTAACTTGAATATCGTAGTACATTACGTTAAGTATACTGTTTGTTGCCATTTCGCGGGGTTTCGTCGTCTAGGAAACAACATCGATGAAAAGTGATCAATTCGTGGTAGGAATAGTGTCGCTCAGCTTCACTTGTATTCTATTTAACCCGCTTGTATTCTTACGGTCATCTTCAATCCAATTGTAGTTTTCTAATATTAAGAAATATTTATCATTTCTTCGTTTAATTTTATATTAAATATTTTCTTAAAATATTGATATGTTTTTGCTTGCTAAAGTACGAATAAGATTAAAATATAAACATTTGACGATCACAATTAGATTAAATATATACAACTCGTTAAGAACACCGACGAGGTACGTTAAGAAGAATCGATTGATAAAGAAGTTCTCTTTTTATTATTGTTATCATTCGTCAAGTTGAAAAGCTTTATCCTCCGGTTTTACATATAATATTATTAATAATAAAATTAAATTGTATATATATATATATCTTTTCAATATAAATAAATACCAAAATATTTATTAAAGTATTTCATTTCATACAAAATAATCAAAAATAAAAATAAAAATATTTCTAGATATATGTAATAGAATAATTATATTTAGCACATTAACAGCCGTTGTTGCAATATATATTATTCTTTTTATTCAAATTAATTATAATAACTAGTAGAAATATTTTTCGATTACTAATGTATAATAATATAACTAATATATGTTTATGTATTTATATTTAAAATCAAACTTATTTAATCTTATTGCCTTAATTAGAGAAAAAACATTACAATTTTTTACTTCAGAATTTCTATGAAATTACTGACTGCAAATGTGTTTTATTCAGATTTATGTACATGTGAATTATCAGTCATCATAAACGTAAAAGAGTTATTTCGAATACTTTGAGACGACATTTGTTATTCAGTGACAAAATTATTTACAGATATACTTATGCTTGCATACAATATAACTCGTTTAAAATAAGTTCAAATATTCTCTCTGTTAATGTGACGTAAAGAACAGATGCTTATAGATGGCGTCATTTTCGTAATTTTGGAGGGATAACGCTATTCAATATGGCAGCGATTGGTGTTATGCGTTTGTGAACGTCATAGTGAAAAGACCGAGTCTAATGCACCAATAATCGTAATTAAGTCAAACGCGTATTTACATATACATTAAATTAACCGGATTCAATTTATATATATAAGAAAATACATCTTTTCTAACAAAAAAGAGTAAAATGTCGAAACCAGATGAAAATGTAGACACAGGGGACACAGGAGACAATTCGAATGGATCTTCGGCCGAAACCACGTCATCCCGAGGTGGTGATTTTGAAACAAAGCTTGAAACCGATCGTAGTAAACGATTCGATTATTTACTAAAGCAAACTGAAATATTCTCACACTTTATGACAAACAATCAAAAGGACAAGGCTGGGAGCCCCTTAAAGATCAAAGCTGGGAGACCCAGAAAACAGCCAGAGACCCAAGTAAAATTCGATTCTGGTGATCATAGGCACCGTAAGACGGAACAAGAAGAAGATGAAGAGTTGTTGGCTGAAAGTAACGCCAGTGTCGCGCCAACCACTCGTTTTGAATCATCTCCACACTACATTAAGTCTGGTGAGTTACGAGATTATCAAATACGAGGCTTAAATTGGATGATATCTCTGTATGAGCATGGTATCAATGGTATCTTGGCTGACGAAATGGGTCTGGGTAAGACTCTACAGACTATCTCATTACTGGGATATATGAAACACTTCAGAAACATTCCTGGCCCACATATAGTCATTGTTCCCAAGTCTACGTTAGCTAACTGGATGAATGAATTTAAAAAATGGTGTCCGTCGTTGAGAGCAGTTTGTCTCATAGGAGATGCAGAAACTCGAAACACTTTCATCAGAGAGGTTATGATGCCTGGAGAATGGGATGTTTGTGTAACATCCTACGAAATGGTTATAAAGGAGAAGTCGGTGTTTAAAAAGTTCAATTGGCGTTACATGGTAATCGATGAAGCTCATAGAATAAAAAACGAAAAGTCAAAGCTATCTGAAATTCTGAGGGAGTTTAAAACTGCTAATCGCCTTCTGTTAACAGGAACACCTTTACAGAATAACCTTCATGAACTGTGGTCTTTGCTCAACTTTTTATTACCAGATGTGTTTAATAGTTCAGATGATTTTGATTCTTGGTTCAACACTAATAGTTTCTTAGGTGATAATTCATTAGTCGAGAGATTACACGCTGTCCTTAGACCATTCCTTTTGAGACGTTTAAAATCTGAGGTAGAAAAAGGACTGAAACCTAAAAAAGAAATCAAGGTCTACATTGGTCTCAGTAAAATGCAGAGAGAATGGTATACCAAGGTACTTATGAAGGACATAGATATAGTTAACGGTGCTGGCAAAATTGAGAAGATGAGATTGCAGAACATCTTGATGCAGCTACGTAAATGTTGTAATCATCCATATTTATTTGATGGTGCAGAGCCTGGACCACCTTACACGACCGATGAACATCTTGTCTATAATTGTGGTAAAATGGTTATTTTGGACAAATTGTTGCCAAAGTTGCAACAACAAGAATCCCGCGTTCTTGTATTTAGTCAAATGACCAGAATGCTAGATATTTTAGAAGATTATTGTCATTGGAGAGGTTTTCAATATTGTCGTTTAGACGGTAACACAGCGCACGAGGACAGACAACGCCAAATCAACGAATATAACGCACCGGGAAGCGAGAAGTTCATTTTCATGCTGTCGACTCGTGCGGGTGGTTTAGGTATTAATTTAGCAACGGCGGACGTAGTAATTATTTATGATTCCGATTGGAATCCGCAAATGGACTTGCAGGCGATGGATCGGGCTCATCGTATAGGTCAACAGAAGCAAGTCCGTGTATTCAGATTCATTACAGAAAATACAGTAGAAGAAAAAATCGTAGAACGTGCGGAAGTTAAATTGCGTTTAGATAAGCTAGTTATTCAGCAGGGGCGATTAGTGGACGCGAAGCAGACAGCGTTGAACAAGGACGAAATGTTGAACATGATCAGGCACGGTGCAAACGAGGTATTCGCATCGAAAGATAGCGCCATCACGGACGAAGATATAGACACTATACTTCAAAAAGGTGAAGCCAAAACCGAGGAAATGAAACAAAAATTGGAAAGTCTAGGAGAATCTTCTCTGCGTAACTTCACTGTGGACGCACCCACGGATTCCGTCTACCAATTCGAAGGTGAAGATTACCGCGAAAAACAAAAGATTCTTGGAATAGGTAACTGGATAGAGCCACCGAAACGCGAACGTAAAGCCAATTACGCGGTCGACGCTTACTTCAGAGAAGCTCTCCGAGTATCAGAGCCAAAAGCCCCGAAAGCACCTAGACCACCAAAGCAACCGATAGTCCAAGACTTCCAATTCTTCCCGCCACGATTATTCGAACTGCTCGACCAAGAGATATACTACTTCCGGCAAACGGTAGGTTATAAAGTTCCAAAAAATCCAGAGCTTGGATCGGACGCTGCCAGAATTCAAAAAGAAGAACAACGTAAGATAGACGAAGCTCAACCATTAACCGATGAAGAAGTTGCAGAGAAAGAGAAACTGCTTACTCAAGGTTTCACGAACTGGACAAAGAGAGATTTTAATCAATTTATAAAAGCTAATGAAAAATATGGTCGTGATGATATTGAGAACATAGCCAAGGAAGTAGAAGGGAAAACTCCCGAAGAGGTGATGGAATACTCGGCTGTTTTTTGGGAAAGATGTCATGAGTTACAAGATATAGATAGGGTAATGGCTCAAATTGAACGAGGAGAAGCAAAAATACAGAGACGAGCCGGGATTAAGAAAGCCTTAGACGCCAAAATGGCAAGGTACCGTGCTCCTTTTCATCAGTTGAGGATAGCGTACGGAACGAACAAAGGTAAGAATTACACCGAGGAGGAAGATCGATTCCTCGTGTGTATGTTGCACAAGCTTGGCTTTGACAAGGAAAATGTATATGAGGAACTTCGTGCCACGGTCAGATCGGCGCCACAATTTCGTTTTGACTGGTTCGTAAAGTCTCGTACAGCTTTAGAACTTCAGCGGCGATGTAACACGCTAATTACGCTCATCGAGCGCGAGAATCAAGAACTGGAGGAGCGAGAAAGACAAGAAAGGAGAAAGAAAGGCGGCAGTATTGGTGCAAAACCTGCGTCCAAGCGAAAACAAGAGAACCTACCAGCTCCGCAAGACAAACCGCGGAAAAAGAAGAAATAAAAAACTTAAAGGGAGATACGTGTCATTTGAAAAAACGAATTTAACCACGATATAATAATCTTTTCATCGTTCATTCTCCATTAAAACGATCTGTCATCGTTTAAATTTAAGGAGAACCTGTAAACTTTTTTGCAGTTTCGCCATTTCTTCATTCCCTGCGAGATTTACATTTCAGTATGATTACGTTTGACTCGCTTTTTCTTAATAACCATCGATAAATATTTGGAGTTAACGGAAGCAAGCAACTAACAGAATAAAACAGAAAAACGGCTTAAATTTCGTTTTGTGGCACATCAAATTTTTCATTTCTTTTTTCTTTTTTATAATGTACGATAGTTTCTGGCGAGAGTATCCAAAATATTAATTTTATATATCCATAACTTTTAAAGTAACGCTTCCCACAACTTAAAACTAATACTAGTTATTTTTAAATTCTACTCGTCAAAACCTATCATACATCATGAAAAAAAAGTCAGAAATTCAGTGTATCCCAAAATGAAGTTCAGCCGGAGAACGTAATTATTGATATCGTTAATAAACGTATTATTGTAATAAATGGATTTTCACATGTGACATTAAGAATGATAGCTTTTATATTTATATGTACCGGATGATCTATTTCGATTTATCTTATGAATGTCAAAGTGGTGTTTGTTTCTGACATTGATGAAGTTAAAGGAAAGCGAGGCTTTTTTATACATATATATATATATATTATAATTATCATAGAAACGTTACACTTGTCAATATATAAACCACATACGTACCTTGATTTAATTTTACATAATTGTAATGCAATATTACGTGAACAATTCTATTTATTTGCTATGATTTTAAAAGGTATTGTAATTCGTTTTACGAATAAAATATCATGTGCCGTTTCATATGAAAATCTAAAGTGTTTAGTTGTTGATTATTGATCACCTTATGTAAAATTGAAATGACGATAATTAAGATACGATTATGGTGGATTAGAATATGAAGATTATGAACGATAGAAAACACAATCGATTCTATTTTCATGTTTCTGAATATATAATTATATGTATAGAATTTCAGAATTCTTAGTACTGAGTGAAGAAAAGATATTTAGGTTTATATATAATATTAGGTTTATTTGTGTTTAAATCAAATGTAATTATGAATAATATAATGTCGTAATCACACATACATACGTATATTATTTTAAACGATGAATGTATTATTGTTCGTATAGTTTAGGAAATCGATTATCGAAATGAGATAAATCACAAATTCTTTGTTGAACAATCATCGGTTTTTAAAGTATATAGATGAAACATTTAAAAATGATTATAAATACGATTACATTTCAAAAACTTACATTCTCTTCGTGCAACAACTTGAAGAAGTTATTATAACATATATATCAGCGTTTATACCGAAATGCTTAATCATTTTAAAATTATTATTTTATTCGTTTTCTAGAAGAATTTTTTATATTCTAATTTTCATTAATCCAGTTATTGGATACAATTTACAAGAGAGCAAAGCGTTATTACTTTTAAATGCATCGGAAAGTTGAATTAACCGATAATCGGTAAAATATGCATACAAGAGTTTCGTGGTAAATTTAACAACAAAAAATTGATCATTCATTGTGTACATACAATCATTATACTACTAACTATACTATTATTTTATAACTATATTCGATGATATATTACTAGAAATTATTGATTTTACAAGATCACGAAAAGAAGATATTTTACCGAGTATGATAATGATATCGTAATTTAATGAATAATTTAGTATATATATATCAATAAGATAGTTATATATTTTTATAAATGCATATTAATTATTAAAAAACATTGATTAACTATATCATGAATTTATGAAAGTACTATAAGAAACGTAGAAAACAGAAATATGACTTTATTTTTCTTAAAATAAAACAGAGTTCTTATTGCTGCATTATATCAATGTTAAGAGAGATAAATTTCAAATAAACTTAACAAAATAAAATAGGACTGTTAATATAATCTTTTTTTATTTGATTTTTGGATCACTTTTTAAGGCCCCGGACTTCGTCATTATCACCACAGAATATATGTAATATTATAATCATATATGTATCTTGAATTTGGTGTTATATTTAAAATCTACTTAGACTGAGAGAACTATTTTTCTTTCCAATCATAATAAAATTTATGTTCAATTAAACGACTTTCCTTAAAAAGCAAATAAAATAATCAAAAACCATAATTGTCTCTTCTTATTATTCTATACCTATGTTTGAATTCATAAAACAAAAGGGATCCTTAAACAATTTTTTTTTCATTGTCTTTAATTTTGTAACAATGTAGAATATCATTTGAGTAATAATGCAGCTGATAATTCTTGTTATCCCGTTTTTTTCTAGATGTAAACTTTCCACTATTTTTTTATCAATAAAATGCTTCAAAGACAACAAAATAAGCTACAGAATTATTGTTTTAAACAATAGTGATCATTTATAAGCAAACAATTTCATATAAACGTATGAATAAATCCTAATTTTTATATACGATCTTAATTGCACATTCATAATAACAGATTACATGTAATCAATATTGCTAATTAAAAATACTCATATGTTACATCAAAGGGAATACAGCAAAATTCGCAAGAAACTGAAGTGTCCCAGTTTATAGTAATTGCTCATCTTATCCTATTCTTTTTATTTTTGTCACTTTTCTTTATATTTTTTATTTTTTTCTGTTTTTAATAATTTTTTTAATATACTGCTATCTTATTCTATTACACATACTTTCGGAAATCTTACAGCAACATTGTTCTGTCTGAAATTAATCGGCAGTTGAGTATATTTAGTTTACAGTGAATATATGTTCATCATTCGGTAATTACAATTATTAGAAATAATATGACTCCTCTGTAGCATTATTATAAATCACCTATGGCAAGGAGCGGCTCAAGTTTTCTCAATATACTTATATATATATATAAAATATATATATATATATATATATATATAAGTTAAAACTACATATATATGTATA
This sequence comes from Bombus pyrosoma, assembly GCF_014825855.1. Taxonomy (NCBI): domain Eukaryota; kingdom Metazoa; phylum Arthropoda; class Insecta; order Hymenoptera; family Apidae; genus Bombus; species Bombus pyrosoma. The sequence goes on along the minus strand of NC_057781.1, from coordinate 7,321,128 downwards.
TATATAGTTTTCTTCCTTTTCTTTTTATTAAAATTATCAAATAATTAAAACAAAAGTTTTATAAACAAATACATTAATAAGAAAGACACGCACTTAATAGAATGAATTAATAAATGTAATAAATAAAATTCAACGACACCAGTGACTCCTTAAACAGTATATCAATGGGCCCAATTAAAAAATATGAAAATGTAAATTTATATTTCTGATCAATTACACTTCTTGCTGTGTCAAATCACGATATACGATCGTCAAAAGTTGGTGTCTCTATGAATTCATTATTAAACTTCGCTTCCTAGTATACATATATTATTGCAAGTAATCACTCGACTTTATTAATATCCTAAAATTTAAAGGATTATATCCATCTACACTTTGAAATTTGCAATAATAGCAATAACAATAGTAATACTGGTAAATTATATGGCGCGGTAAGCAATTTTTTCATCCCGCTTACGTATCTATTACATGTATGTATATATAATATCTGTTTATATATATAGATATATATGTATGTATAATACATACATATATATGTACATATATTTGTGTGTATGTATATATATACTATATATATTTCTTCCTACCTAAACATATACTGCAATTTATTATCCGAAATCTACAACTTGATTATAATTTTTTTTCTGCGATACCAAGAGATTCAGTATGCACGCAGTATTCACTTGCACGATATTTTTTCTTTTTACAATTAATATTGTATTAAACTTTTGGTGAATTTCGATTATATTTGTAGATAATAATTATAACTATGCATGCTTAGAATAATTATTTATTTGAAATTTTTTCGGTTTTTTCCAAGTAAGTGTGCACATAAAAATTCCTAAACTTTTTTTTGTTATATACCATTTTATTTTTAGTGTTTTTGCAAGAAACCGAACTCCTTGCAAAGATATACCACTTATCATTTTATCGTTCTTACGTACTTTTCATTACATACATAGTACGAGTCTAAGAGAGAGAGAGAGAGAGAGAGAGACAGAGACAGAGACAGAGATTTTACTCAAATGCAGTAACGTTTAGAAACAATCAACTGAACTAATCTTATTAGTTAACATTATAAAATATGTAATTGTAATATATTCCAAGATATATCAGCACATATCATAGTCTTAATAATAATAGTTAATATAACAACGGTTCGATATTCACTGAAGAGCATGGGACACACAACATGTTTAATAAATAAAATGTTTATATTATTTTAATAGTAAAGGTGTGTATGCGTTTGAAAATAATAAGTAAAATTATCGACATTGTATCGCAGAAATTGAATTATAAGTTTAGTAAACGAACTTATAATGTAATCATATATTCATAAATGAAATTCTTTAATTACAGCCGATTTAAAATCTAAAAAACTGTTGAAAAACAACAAAACATTACGAAATTACGTCTTGTATTTTAACATTTACCTATAAGTTCGCTGTCATAAAAGTTTCTCTAAGCTAAAAATCATAAATTTATTTTGTGACCCTTATATAAAGTTATTTCGGTACAAAATAAAAAGTTTCAAACGTAAGTTAATTATACGTTAACAGGTACTTAAACTGCGACGTAATAATAATAATTAATAACATTAGCGATGTACCGTTAAGGAGAAATTTTCATTAGTCCACACTATGAACGGCAAGTTATTTGCCGTTTTTAAAAATGCTCCAAGACTTTTGCGACAGATCACAATGATTATAATATCACGCATAAAAATAATTCTAAAATCAATAAAAGTCATTGTGGATAAAACAAATTCAACTGAAAAAGAGAGGTACAAAATAGATAGTGCTGCAAGTATATAGAAATTCAAGACCCTGTCCGTATTCCTTTATAAGCAAGACAAGCGAATCTAAGCGAAAGCTTTAATTCGAAATCAGATGCCTCCAAGGGGGTGGATCGGGGGGTGGAGGCAAAGGGACTGGTTACGGTCGGCAATGACCTCTTTTTCTACCACCTTCGTTGCCATCCTCCTCTTCGCCACCCCTTCTTACTTCAGTGTATCGTTCACCCTTCACACTTACGATCTTATTATCTAAGTAACGTACTAATTTTTTTGGTTCTGTTTTCGGTGCGACTGGACGATGCTCGCGTGAGTCGTCGTCTCTATCAACATAACTATACCGTGCAATGATACGTGATTTCAATTCCTCGTCGTTCACTCTGGCCTTGTTACGACCGTTTGGCTGTAGAAGATAATTACGCTATTTTATATCGTTTAACTCATAATTGATTCATTACTATGAAAATGCACGTACATGTGTATATACATGTATAAATTTAATAACATTTTAAATTAATAGTATAAGTTTCAAATATCATAGAAAAAATAAATTATATAATATATTTTATAAAAAGTGCATATATGTAAAAATAGATACTTACTGTTAGAAAAGTAAGATTACTAACAATACTTTGCCCTGCTTCTTGCCTATGAAGTGCAAGTTGTGCTGCCTTTGCTATATCACCACCAGCAACTGCTAAGCAATGTCTGGCTTCTGCTGGACTTGCAGCTGGGAACATTTCTTGTAAAAGTGCTACTTGATGCCAAGACGATTCCTGATAAATAAGACATTCATGGTTTAAAATAACTAATAGTTACTTCAAAAACAAAGTAGAAGGAACTTACTTCTGAAAAATATTCTCCACTAGAATCACTTCCAGCATCACTAGTTTCTGAGAGATGATGAACTCTCATTCTCTGTGTACCAGGAGGTAACAGAGCTGTTAAGCTAATATGACTCAAGGGATCTTGAGGTTGGCAATTTTCATTTCCTTTGCTTTCTTGCCGTAGTTTACTTTCAACATCTAATAACCACTTGGATACTGCTTCTTTTTCAATAGTAGAAAACTCAGGAAGACAAGCAGAAACCATTTCACATAATCCATCAACGTCCAAGTCTTCCTCAAGTGCACTTTCTTCTACCATGCTCACCACATAACTCAGGACAATGTCATCTATTAAGCTGGAAGGGATATCTTTATAAAGTACAAAAACACATTAAATACAGTTATTATATAAGTTCCATATATACATTTGCTGAATTATAAATAAGTTCCATCACTTTTTCTTTCTTGTTTTTACCTTAATTGGGCAGTTGGAACTTCTTTCCTCACAAAACTAAATAAAGACTTTTTGACCAACTCTTCCTTTTCATCCATTGTACGATTCATCCTAAAAAATTAATAACTAATTCAAGTAAAAGTCATCCATCACTGAAAGATTTCTATATATTTAATTTGATATTTATAAATTCTAAACTATGTTTCAGTAAAATTTATATTCTTTAAAGTAATCAGTTTATTAATAAAAATTAATATTATACAACCTTATTAGAATAATATTTATATTCAACAATATTTCTAAAACAATTTAACAAGTGTCCTTACAAAAAGTCAATGATGACATATAATGTTATTATTGTTAGAAAAAATTATATTAAGGTTATATTTATTACAAAACATTTACACTGTAAAGGAAAAGCATTTTAAAAATACATAAGTCTAACTCTTTTACCAGTTTACATAGGAAATAATTACAACAAACTATTAAATATTAATTCACGAATTCTACATTTGCAACATGAACTTTATAAACCAAATTGACTTTATTACACAGTACATTAACCGCGTTGAATTTATGCTTAACGTTAAATTTAATTCGCATAGAAATTTCATTTGAGAAATTTCGTTTTCGAAAGCTACTGGTTGTCCAGCTACTGTTAACTTTCCAGTTAGGTTAAGAGAAATAAGGCAAAACCAATTACAGGTAGTCCAAAACAGGATTGTATTCAAGAACTGACTTTTCTCGAATGTCTTTATCTCGTGAAAGACATGAGAATAAAGTCATTTTTCGTGGTGCATGAGAAAACAGAAAATGAATAAGTATCATGAAGAAAAATGAGAAAGGGAGGAGAAGAAATTGACAGAAAGGTAGTAGCAGCGCCGGTCACATCCAGCTTTTAGCATTACCGTTCATCTGCGATGAACGAACAATTTCGTAAGATAACATTGATATATTTCATCATGAAAATAGGCGCGAATACGAACCTGATCTTATTCACTTGCTCCAAGTCCTCGGATCGTACTTAAGGTTGAAAACTGATAAAAATTTCGTATACAAACAATGTTGCTCGATTTGACAGTCCGGTGGGACGGGTAGAGATAACGTGGCGCCATCACAATCCGCGACCCACTTCGGGATCAAATCAGCAATCTCAGTGTTGTAATTTTAATATTAAAACAACTCAAAATAGAAACAGTTATTCTATAAAATGAAATAATTTTCTACTCGAAATATCGTTTACGATGAATGAAAAAAATAAATATCACAAATTATATAGGATTAGCATAAACACAGAAATTCAATTTACATCGGAGCACTAATATCGATAATGTAACCCCCAAAACTTATTTGTTGCATGAATATTAATCTGTACCTGTTGTATGTATAATAGAACTGTCTTTAGAAATAGATAAGATGAGATGGATTATTTAGTAGATTCAATTATTCAAATGAAATTTATTTTATGAATCATTGATAACTTATAGTTCGAATACTGTTTGAATAAAACAAAAACTTGGGAATTGTGCTTTTTATTAATTGGGAGTATTGAACTTGAATGCTTGAAATTATATAATAACGTCTGTACGATTAATTATATTTATATTTTGAAACTTGACAATATTTTTAGCAATAAAATAAGAACAAGGAATTTTTCTATCTATTCAAAGAATGTAACATATTAATATATGTATAAAGATGCTAAACATAGAAGGAACTTGTATAGAATTACAGTTCCATTAATATTTAGTTAGAATACATAATAATCTTTTGAATTTTCCCAAATAATTGATAAAATGTTTTTCTTTTTTCAATTTTATTTATAATTCTTTATTTTAAAGAAAAGTAATTTGTCATAGAAAAATAGTAAAACTAGTAAATCTTTTAGAATAAAACATACTTAACGCATATTATTTCGCTATGTACTATTATAGCAGTTTATTTATAACACATAATTTCACATGTTATACAATGTACATATACTTTTCAATCATACATGGATCTTCACAACAAACGTAATTTTGCAGCTAGCTTCGATTTAATATATACTATATACGTAGAATGTTATTTTTACATAACGCTTACATACACGTATAATGCTAAAAAGATAATTCTTTTTTCGAAGTAAAATTTACGCAATGATCTTTAGGAACCTACGAGAAAAGGTTGAAATGTAATAAAAAGTATGATATATCGAGTTATCACTTTATTAATTTTGCAATTTTATTTAATAATAATGAATTTTTACGATTAACGCATGAATGTATTTGATTTTCATTGATGTATTAGTAAATTCAGACATCTTATTCCATATAATGCCTACGTACATATTTAAAAGGATATTATTAAAATAAACAAATTTCATACAATACAAATAACAAAAAATATTAACCCGTTGTACTGTTTATCATTATATTATACTGCGAACGACCATGAAAGTTAACAGGTACAACTTTTTTTTTAAGAAGCTATATCTCTTTTATGCTGTTAGCACATTTGTGATTAAAATAGGAATAGGTAATCTCCGAATGTTCATTAATGATTCAAAGTGATTTTCATCAGATTCAAATATCATTCGAATTTAAAATAATCGACCAATTTCTACTTGATTAATGAAATCGATCTACGATTTAAAAAAGTATAATATAAAAGTTTTTGTTCAACAAATAAATTAAAATTGTTTAACAACGTAGAAGTCATATATCGTATTCAAATTTCTAAAAACTATGCAAGAAAAGTAGTTATAGGTACTCTTGTAAATATGTGTAATTAATTAATAATGTTCACTTAAATATCTCTCTCATACTTTCTGGCATAGTTGTTTGTATAGAAATATCAGTTTCGAACAGTGAACTTGAAGAAAATACTCGAAAGGTATACGTAGCCGCTACGATTCATACAGTAAGTGATAAAAATAGTTTTACTTTTTATCGTTTACGTTCTATTTACAATGTCGATGAAATATATGTCATATTACTCTGAGAACAAACGGTAAAATCTCGATATATGTATAACTTCATGTTGCGTTCCGTCTGATTAAACAAATAAAGTTAAAATTGCATATATTGCATAATGATTTAATGCGACGATAGATCTCATAAAACACTATCACAAAAATAATATGTAGATATATGTATATATACATTATTCTCTCTTGCATTAATTTCGAAGAAAAGAGGAAACCATTGAAAACAATACTTGATTAACAAAACAAAAGTCTCGTGGCAATACTGGATAATTCCAAGAATTTGTTAAAAATCCGAAACGACAATCTTACTCCATTTCCATCAAACAAACCAAATACTGAATACAGAACATCTCACTAAACCGGCTTCTTTTCTTTTGAACATTCGACTCCGTCTCCTTCACCGATCTCGAGTTCAACAGAGCTATAGTCCTCCCTAGATTCTTCTTCTTTGCAATCTTTGTTCGAGGCTGTATCCGTTTCTTCGACTATGTCTTGTTCTTGTTCTAAAAAGTCCGTAGGTACAAATTCCATTTGATCCTCGCTATCGTTTATATCGGGTGGGTCGGATATCTCGCAGAAATGAATTTCTCTTTCGCCATCGGTAGCCTCGTTGCCACCTGGATCATCTTCCTCGTGTAAACTCATGAGTTTGTCAAAATTCGACGGAGTTGAACTGTCCTCGTTATTTTCGGAGAACATCTCCGTAGGACTGAGAGGAATATCTAGGGGTTCCAACTTAACCGTAGTAATCTGAGACGGTGTAGCAGGTCGTTGTAAGCGTATCTTTGTAAAGGGTTTTGGCTCGATCGGTTCCGAGTGTTGCCGTTTTTGCGCGCGTTTAGGACTAGAAGGCGTAGAAACTCCAGAAGTGGAAGGTTTCTCTTTGGTCTCTGAAGCGCCTCGAGGAACTTGTTGAGATACTACCGGTGGTTTCGATTGAGGAATAAGTAAAGGTGGCTTTGGATTCTGTAAAAAAATATGTGCTTTGTAAAAACTTGTATCAACGGAATTTTAGATCCATTAAACAATAAAAAAACATCGTTCACCCGTGAAGAAGGATTTGGACCGGCTAATCCTTTTACTTGTAAAGCCTCAGCTGCGTTCAACAATTGTGGCAGTTTATCGTGGGCGACGTTTACTTCTCCGCGGTACATGAATTTGACTAGTGCTTCTACCTCCCAAAATTTAAGATCCTTCATTAAAATGATCGGATGCTGACATGGGTTTTCGCGTAATAGATCCGCGAGATAATCGCTGCATGCTGACAGTATCATTTTATGACATTTCAACGAGCGGCCTTCGCAGGCCAGGGTGACATCGACGAACTGTTCAGAATCCAATAAAGATGGGAAACTATTCTGCATGTTGCTGTGATAACTGTTCCATCTTAAACAAACCTGAAGAACAAAGACATTAAATATTTAAGTTATTGCTATAGAAACTGATACATAATAATGTCACTACCTCTGTAGGCTGTTGGTGTACGATATTATGAGGCACTCCCTGATTTATCTGTCGGGGTGGCATTTTAATGGTTGTAGGTGCAACCTGCTTTACTTTTAAGGGTATTGTTTTTAACACAAGAGTCTTTGGTTGTCGTTGCTGCTGTTGCTGTTGTTGCTGTGATATAGGTGCTGGTGCAATATTTCTAATATGAGATCTTACCAAGGACTGCGCTGCTATTCTTATAGTCTTGCCAGTTGAATTGGTCTGAGGTGATTGTAGTACTGTGAAAAACAACTATTATTACTTTCAGTTCATGAATATAACTACTACAGCTTATGAAGATACAAATAATCCATGTCCATTCATGTTCATTAAAATGATTCTCCAGAAAATATCAACAAGATACATTAAAAATGCATATATTCCCCAGATTGTTCACTACCCAAGTAATAAAAAGTCCCCTGATTACAGAGATCCCAATATTATTCATATAATAAATATGAAACATATTTTGAATCTTATTTTATATAAACTCATACACACTATATCAATAACCATTAACAGCTTCGATACAATTATCAAATTACATGCTATCACTCTCTTAGTATGGAAGTACTAGCAAATGATCGAATCATTCAGAAACCACTGTGATCAATTTCATATATGGAAAAGTAGAGAAAAGTGAGTATTACAAGCATTATTTCTCTGAATTCATCTTCAAATTTAGGATTGTTTACATCATCTTACTGCAATATAACTGGCTCAGTCAACAATGCACTACTGATTCTGAATACTTGTACTGTTAGATGCTTATAACTTGTTCCTTATTGTAAGTGAATTACTGGTCATACTGATGAATTACCGAGATGAATAGAGCTGGAATTAATAGTCGGACCAAATTATGATATTAAGTATATAAGTATTATGTGCATTCTCATAAATGTATAAACATCCACAATATAATCATCAGTTCGGCTTCTGAAAGGTTCGACCAACAACTATTACCGTGATAGCGAGTGCCAATGAGTCTGCCACCGTGATGTACCCTGAGATGTCGATGAAGGTTCGTTGTACCACACTGTCGTGGATTTGCCCCGCCTCTAACCACCACTGCCCCACAGATTCGACACAATGCACGTAGAGGATCGTTAGCACACAGATCAAAATGTGCCCAAACCGCGCTTGGGTTCGTCATAGAACGTAGACTACGTGCATGAGACCGAACACGATGTGCTGCACCTGCGTGCCTATTGCTGGACGACGAGGGCGATAGAGACGGCATCTCGACTGCCTCCAGGTAGGAATCCTCCTCGTCCTCGGGTTCCTGCTTCATGGCGACGTCCTCGAGCCGGGTGCCCTCCACGATATCCGCGTTGGAAGACGTGATGACCTTCGCGTGGCAATTTCGGTCACGTTGACGCTCCTGCAGGAGACGGCGGGTAGTCAGCTTCACGGTGTCCTTGCAGGCCACCAGTACAAGCCGACCCACCGTCGTAGCCGTCGTGCTCGTATTTGACTCGCTGTTTTGTCGATCGCCAATTCCACGCTGATCGTATTTTCGTTCCAATGGTGTGTTTTCTCTGTGGGACGAAAACGCGATACAGTACTGCCGCGTTAACCCACTAAGAGCCAACGTTGCGTTAATGCATCATTTATGCAATTTTTATTTCAATCAATTTATATTTTGGTTTTATTATATATTGGGGTTGGGGGTATTAAATTTTGGTTTTTAACATTGTGAATATGAAGAAAGAATTTCAAGGGTTTGCTTAGTATTTTTTTCAGTGCTGTTTTGTCCACATGTATTCTACGAGTTTATGAAATTTAAAGAAACTGAAATATTTGTATCGTTATGAGTTATGATAAATCATGGTTCGATACTTAAACAGGTATTGTGGCTATGAAAAAAGAATTCTGTGAAATCCATGGTACTACAATATCAGAAAGGAAACTTGTTTTATTAACAAATTTTGAATCTCCCTTCTTAGTTTGGATAATGAAAAAAAAAGATGCTAGGTAAAACATTTTTTGACTAAAGAGGACAGGGTAATGCTCCACTAACTGACCACGGATCGGAACCTTATTTCTAGGAGATACGTTTCTTCTCCATTAAATGTGAATAAAATAGAATACCTGACACATTCGTTTATTTTACATAAGTACGTAACGCTAGAAGCTCAATGAAATTATAATAGTTTCGCGAAATGATGAAGATAGCGACGGTCAGTTCATGTAGCAAAATGGTGATTAATTAATGCAGAACTACTAACATGGATATATATGTAAAATGAATAAATGTGTCAGATACTCATCTTTCATTCTCACTTAACCCATTAAGGACCAAACTATGAAATATAGCGTAAAAAAATAAATAATATACAACACTAAAAAATGCACAAATTTGAAAATCTGGAGATCTGAACATTTGAAGATCTAAAAATCTGAAAAGTTGAAAAGTTGTTGAAAATAAGAACTTTAAAATATGTATGTCGTATTAACGCAATATTAACTCTTAATAGGTTAATGGAGAAGATATTTGGGATTTCCTAGATCTCTACCTCTTTGAATAATTGGCCAAATAAGGTTCCCATCTCTGGCTGGTTAAAGAAGTATAGCTGTACTCTATACTCTACACAAGACCTAAGACAACATAAAGAAACGACATTTTCCCGCGTTAATTCACAAATCGATTACTCGCAACAACATCTTGGCATTGGCGTCCTAATCATACTTTTTCTTTTACTTCATAGACGAACGAGAAGTTGAAAAATAAAAAAGGAAACATGTATGGCATTATATTGTAGATTAATTTAAATTATATCAATACCATGAATATGCAATTCGGTAGATCCGAAATGATGAATCAAGCCTTAGAGTTAATCACTACTATGCTCCTGTTACTACACATATGTTATATTACACTCGTAAATACAATTCATATGAGAATAAAAAGAAAGATATTCAGTCCACTTCTTTACTGAAAAAGTAAAAATTTGCACATTCATGATTTTGACAGAAAGAAAATGATGTGATGGTGAGTAGTGAGTATATCTCGGTTGTAAGTGAATCTATGATGATGTTCGTTGATTTACCACGTTTGGTTAGTCGAGAATTATCATATCATGTAACCTATTTCAAACATCGAGTAGGATGAGAAATTAGATCGTAGGATCGTTATCCAATAAACAGATGATGTTGAATTCTGATTTCTGACTGTGTAGAACAATTTTATAAGAGAATAAGAATAAATAGATGAAAAAAATATTTTCCTTTATTAAACTCTATCCAAAATAATGTATTTTTTATATCATGTTAAAAGACCCTATAAATAATAAAATACTCCTGATCTACCAATATAAATACCATAATTAAATTTGAAAGTATTAACAAATATAAGTAAATACATTTCACAATCCTAAATACTAATACAATAACAATAACACACAAGATGCTAAATTCATAAAGAGAATAAATATTGAAATACTATAATATATGATATAAATTTTTCGGTATGGTGAGATACTGCAAAAAAGCGCTAACGATAATCATACTAAGTAGATAAAGTATACATGTATATAGCGCGTTCACGCACTATCCTTCTCGTCTCTGAATGCCTCTCTATTACTCCCACTCCTTTTAGCACACCGTATCATCACTCAGTAGACGACACACGGATAATACGTATTAACGATTTATCCGATGAGAACGTGCGATAGTATACCACACGTATATTACGCAGGCCAGATCGATATTGCATTGCAACGTGTTAGTTGACACAAACTACCAAAAAAAAAGTAAGAAAAAAGAAAGAAGAGAGAAAAAGCTTAATTCCCATAAATTTACACGTACGTATGATCGAAAACGATCTAAAAACATCTACGGAAGTTCTACTCCATCTGCGAAGTTCCTTTCTTTCTTCTCTTCTTCTCTCTCTTTCCTACTTCAATATCTTCCCCTCCCTCTCCCCACTATCAAACCACGTTTCCCGTCTCACACGCTATGTTCCCTCGATCCTTCTCTCTTCTTTATTTTCTCTCTCTCTCTCTCTCTCTCTTTCTCTCCCTCTCTCGCTCCTTCTACCTTTTTCGCATTATCTTACTCGCTCTTTTGTTCTTACTCAGTTCTCCCTCTCCTTCTTGCCTCCCCGAAGAACTCTCTTGAGCGACTGGCTATAAAATGGCAACCGTTGCGGCCAAGCACGATATCGAGTAGCACACGCCGCTGCTACGTCGTTACGTTTACTCTACCTCTCTGTGCTTTTTTTCCTCTCTCTCTCTTTCTTTCTCTGTTTTCGTCCCTCTTTTTTTCTCTGTTGTTCGTTACGGTGTCACTTAGACTGAATCCAGTTCGTTGGTCGATTCGCGGCTACGAACCGGTTCGATTTTCGGTATTGTGCGCCGCGTCAGAGAACCGTTGTACCGACAACGACCACGCGACAATTTATCGACCCTCGTACGATATTCCCAGGAGTGATATTCTAAACTACACAAATGAATTGCTCGATTTCTCGTCCAAAATTCTCCCCTCTCTCTCCCTCCCTCCCTCTCTCTCTCTCTCTCTCTCTCTCTCTCGATACTTCTCTGCTCGATCAGATTCTTACCAAAGATCAACACTGGTTTCCTATCGCGTTATTCTCGGCGTGTCTAATCTCGCTGGCCCGTGTAAACGTCTGACGATTAAACCGGTATTGGGATACGATCGTCCGTGAACGACGACACAAGGAAATAATCGCCCAAAAATCTGCTTCTCTCTTTCTCGTTCCTTCTCTTTCGTGGTATACGTCGAAGACGTACAAGTATATATGTGTATATATATATATATATATCTACTTGTCGCGAATAAGAAAAATTGTCGAATGTTAGAGAGTTGTGGCTCGTGTAGGGACGCGTTTGTATTTCTACTCGATCGACCAAGAATCGCTACTAAAATCCGTGCGAGTTTTTTTCACGACGCGTCTGGACGAGTAAGGCTCGCTACGAGAGCGGAACGATTTTCCCCGAAGCCGAACCCGGGAGTGACTAAAATCGAAATCGGTGGACGAACAGGGGCGCGTCAGGGCGCGCATGTGCGACGGCGCCGCCGGTCGTCGACGCATATTATCCGTACCGTGTTTCGTGTTGCTATCGTGTGCGCGTTCCCGGGTCTCTCTTCGCTAAGGAATTACTAACCGACCTGATCACGTTCGACTCACTCGAGCCTCGTCCGAGCGAATTCTCATCGATCGGGAGCCGCTTACCACAGCTCCCTTTTTCTCGCGCGCATCTTCAAGATGCCCGCCATCTTGGACACACTGTACACGCAAATTGAAATGCGTCTTTTGTCCATTGGGTCGCGTTCTTTACGCGGTAATTAACCCTCCGAGTACGGACTTTGAAATAGAGCTAGAAAGATATTGATAGTCACAATCTTCGATAATTATCGATTACTTTCGATAGTTTAAATTCCACGAATTTTTCTAACCAATGAAATCTATGGTAGAATTGGTAGTTAAGAATTGCAATGTCATCTGATAGTTAGATTTTGATTGACTTCTATTTTGAATATTTATGAATGAATATATGCTAATAAATATAAAACAAAAATATCGAAATTATCGATAATGACAAAACAACATCGATTGTTTTAGATAGCGAGGGTTATCGATAATAATCGATACGTCGCCGGTATTTCGCCATCTTCACCATGAGATCTACCACTCGAGCGAAAAATGGGAAATTATAAATAAATAAATAATATATAAATAAATAAGTAAAAAAAGCAGATAAATATTCCTTCGTGTTTTGTTCATATTTAGTTTTACTGCATCTGTTGTATAAAACTATTACATTATGTATAAAGCGAATATTGCAAATATAAATGAAAATAAAGTTAAATGCAAACAGAAATTTTTCTCCTCTTATTTGTTAACTCGTCATTTTATGACTAACATAAATAGTTTCTGAAACTTCATGCGTTATTACTTTAGATTCGGCAGATCTCCAATGATCTGGCTATAGAAATGCAAGGATTGAGAGCATATTCACACTGATGGTTTTCAAGCGATTACTTTACCGCTACTGTGTTTCATTTTAAATTGCGAGCGGTTTTATTTGTCTGATTTCATTTATTGTATTAAAAAATGGTGAGAAGATCTTATTACCATTATTATTTGCATAATGATAAAATGTTTATTAAAAAGAAAACAAATTACTCTATAAATTAGTGTAATATGACATTTATCACACAATATATTCTCCTATAGTATTTATTAGTAACTAATTTTCATGAACATTTTGAATTTTATGTTATACAAAAGACCGCCTGTATGTGTGAGTAAGTGTACGTAAGTATATATAAAATAACTGTTGGCTATCAATCGCGCGATAATACTCCCGCCTGATTTTAGACGAACGATCGCTAACAATAATCTGTTTTTGAATATGTGGGATACTGCGGATTTATATACAGCGATTACGCTGGGCATTAACATTAACTCCACAGAATGAATTCATGTATTTTCCACGTAATTATTAGTCCTGACTGATTGAAAGATTCAATTCATCATAGTTGTAATGCTAGTATAAAATTATAGATCTAAAATTATATATTGTATAAATTCCCAAACACGGAAATTTATGTATTGTTAGTCGTTTTAATTAAAATTAATATTTATACGATGATTTATATGCTAGATAATTGCTAGATAATTGAACATGAAGACTACATATATTCAGTCTTCTTCTTATAGTAGAATCATTTGTACATCTCATTGTAAATGTAATAAGAGTTACAGTGTTTAATTCGTTATAATTTTCCAATTCATTCGTAGTAATCTTAAATCGGTAGCTAGAAATATGAATCTCTGTTTTTAATTGTATTTAATCACTCTACTGATTTTTCTATTCCCTATTAATCTTCTGGAGAATCATTTAATGACTTTCATTAGTGTCTTAATTTAACACACAATAATTTATTAAATCACATATCAAAAAGAATTATCCATTCTACACAATAATATATAACATATAACAAACCATTTCCAATATTGGATTTCCAAGATTGGATTCTGATTATTAATAAAATATTAACAATTATAAAAGTTTTCAAAACACTTACTTTTCCTGGCTGTAGCTCGCGTCTTCGGTCTCCTACCTTTCTGTTCTGGTACATTATTCTCCTTGTGAAGCACTCGTGGTACGTTCATAGACTTGACAGTATTTCCTTCTACGTCTACGAAACACACGAAGTTTAAACGTGATATTATGCATTATGGAAATATCCCCTCAGATGTATTTTTGAAAATTCAGGCAACAATCGATAAACGAGCTAAATCATAATCAATGGAAAAGTTGGTGAACCTACTTGTTAACACGCTAGGTTTGCCAAGAGCCAAGTACCGTTTCCTGGCAACCTGAACGGCCGCGAAATCTGGCTTATGATTGTGCTCCATACGCACCCTTGGCTTCGTCCAACTCGTGGTAGTGATAAGACTACCTCTACAATGCATAGTTCTGCGAACACATCTCCATCGGATATTGTACGGTTGCTTCTTGTGCAATGTATACATGTAACCGTGGTGAATTAATTTTGGCCCGCCTTTATTCGATAGTACAACCTGCAGAGTTCGGAATCTTTAATTAGACGTTTCATGTTCTATAGTCATATGAAAGTACTATTAAATATAAAATTAAATATACTTAGATCTACTTAATTAATATGTGATTGCTACGATAAATACAGTCGTGTTCAAATATCTTTTGCAGTCATTGTATATATTATTATATGTATATTACTACGAAACAGTTATGTAAATATCCAGTTACATTTAATTTTTTGATTTTCACAATAGTGAAATAATAATTGTACCTTATACAAACAATTCTAATTATTTAAAAAACTTGATAATTAAATATTAAGTGATTCCTAAATTCTTTTATTTTATACTTCGGCTACGTTTGGATCATCATCGCTAGAATTTCCGGCAAGAACGGACGATGTGGAAGCTTCTTCCTTGATCTGCGTTTTGTTTACGTTGGACGCACTTTTCAGGCGTTGTGGCATCCTGCTCATTCTTTTTTTATTTTCCCCGGTGCTAAGTACTGTAAACTCTCAACGGCCTATTTTTCGTGACACTGACCTGAAAAGATAATTAGCATTACTAAAAAGAAATATTATTAGAAACATTTCTATATATGTATAAGTAATCTAATTTCAATTAAGTGCTGTATTTTAAACTGTATTTTGAGTACATATACTATTTTTCTTTTTAATATCAAACTTACATCTCATTAGTAATATTTATATATTATAAAAAGACAATTATTAATATATTAAAAAGTTCTATTGAATGATAAACAAAACTTATTAAGTTATCAAATTAATTTACTACTAATTCACATTTTATTTGAATGAAAGGTTTACTAAAAATCCTATTTATGACATATATACGCATATTAAACAAATTGCAATGAGCGATGAAACTAACTTTCATTTCATTTTATTCGCATAAAACATTAAATTTATCAAAAATTATGTTCTATCATGTACAGAATAAAGATAGCGACGCGTGCCAAGCTTCACTCCCAAATTCAGACGCGATTCTTCGATCTGAGGCTTGTACAGCCGTCGATCTCGAGCGATATACCGGCAAAACGATTTGCGCAATTGCATCTGTTAGCTCGGCTTCTATTACTGTGAAATCGCCTAAACGTCTCCATACCTATGCACGCGCCAAAAATAGTACGGAACAGAGAAATGAACAGAGAGTCTATAGAACATCGGAAATCGTGCGTGCTAGAAATTTCAGTCTGCCTCGTGTTCGTCCGCGGGCTGGCCATTCTTTTTTCAACCTCTGCCTTCCTTACTTCGTCTTTTTTACACTTCGCTTTCGATTACATTGTTTCGTTTGTCCAGATCTAAAATCGCATTCACGGCGAAGTGTGCGGAGAAATCGTCCGTCTCGAAATTAATTGGAACAAAAATCAAAATGTTCGTATTGTTTATTATTGAAGAAGTAAGATTATATCGAGTTCCTAGAGATGTAAATTTTTTGTTGTAGACTGCAATAATTGTAATAAATAAAAAGTTTGGAAATTGATTGTAAAAAATCAGAATTTTCGTATTGTTCATTTTATTATTGATTATTGAAAAATTAAAATTATTTGGAATATCTAAATCCGTAATAAATTAAATAAATTATTGAAAGAGCTTATCTTTGTAATAAATGATGAGTTCCATTCGAAAGAAGATAAATGTACACATTGCTTAGATTGTGTTTCTATCTCATATCACTGCGAATATTTAATTTGTCCATCTTGTCTCTTTTTTATCGAATATGTTTGCACATTTATTGCTTTTTTGCGATTTTCTAATATTAGTTTTGTCAACCTTTTTATGTAACTTTTTTTACTACACATTATTCCGTATTACTTCATGGAAAGCGTGGAAAAATACAAGATAAAAGTTGATACTCGTCACTTCATTGTACCAATATCAATATTGATGTCTGTACATATCACTGTTCAAAGATTTTATTTAGTTTGTTATGCAAAGTGTGAAAATTTGAGAGACATGTAAATTTATAATAAAAATCACATTAGTAATCAATGTAAAAAAATCCGTGCGTTATTGAACGTATCTCTGTTGCAATTTTTACTTTTCGTTTCTACCATCTTCGAACTATCACTTCCGGTAAACACGAAAGTAGGAAAATTCCGTAGAAGTGAAGGTCTAAGCTCCTTTTTCTCATTTTCCAGAAATATAATTCCAAAAGAGTATAATATATAATAATATAATAAGTTATAATAAAGGAAATATATTGACAACAGAAACTTAAACAAAATTACAAATTAAAAACAGCCGTGGCACAGTCTTTCTCAACATCAACGAACGCACGGTTGAATAATTAAGATGAAATTTTTATTTACCCAGTCATCGAAAAGAGCATCATTTTCTACATGAGTGAGAAGTATCAAAGTAGCAATAATACTCACGTGTTGTCGATGCGTAATTCTATCACAAAATTCGTAGGAACGTTCAAAGTACAGTTATGTATATGTACATTATACATACATAAATTGAGAAAGCAACGAGTATAGAGGAAAAGAAAAGGAACGGTAAGAACTTTATCGTTTATTCTATGAACCTAATCGCGATTCTAGATCTGAATCGAGATGAATCGATATTTAGGTAACGAACGTGATCACTTTTGCCGGACAGTCTGCCTTATAGCCGTTTTCGCGGAAACTACCGAATGGTCAACAAAAATGGCGAAACGCTAGTGATCGGATTTTGCGCAATAAACGCCACACTCTGGAGCAAGGAATATGGCACCGGACAAGCGCAATCAATGAACGGCACTATGGCACCCGTCTGTGGTTTATTCACGCGCCATCGTTTCACACTTTTACCATTTACGCACGGATGGCGTTTTCCACGAGATCGTTACTAAATTATCTCAGGTTTTGTCTGGCCACGATTAGCGATTAGGATTGAAGAGCAATAAGCGGTAAGCGGTAAGCGACAATCTTTTATCGCTCGTCGCTCAGCTGCTATATATGGCCTATTCCATATATGTAGATCTATAGGTTTAATTTAATTTCTGTGGCTCAATCGTCACTTGTTTTGTCGCCCTGTCGCTTATCGCTCACCGCTTGCCGCTTACCACACTTTTGTATAACAGTCTTTGATTTATTAACTCGTGTCGATGGGCGTCAATCTATGAAAAGATTGACAATAGCCATACGTTCATGCTTTGTTAAGATGACTATTCATTCATGTAGATTGTAGATATATATATATATATTTATACAGTATAACGCGTTTCAAGGCGACACAGTATAACTTTTAATTTTTCGTCTGTTTTCTGGCATTATATAGACTTATTAAGCGGCATCGATGGACTGAACATCGATCTATGGAAAAAACTGACAGTAGCGACGCTCTCGTATCTCTGCTAAAACAACTGTAGATACATATATATATACCAGTATATACATATATATATATATAGTATCTCAAGATATGTGGAGAATATTTGTAGGGTCAATTCTAGATATTGAGATAATGAAAAAAATTTCATTGCAAAAATTTAGTTTGAGGATTCTCGCAAACAATTTTATTTCACTCTAGAAATATACTCGTATGGTAACTTTTCTTGTTATCTTATGCTTCGTGTTTCTTACTCTGATAATAAGATTCACAAACTGAAATAAATGGCATAGGATCTGGATAGGATTCTGATTGTTAAATTAGAGTAGGAAACATGAACGGTGAGTAAAATAAGAAAGTTAAAAGTATAATTGTTAAGTCACAAGGAATATTTTTTAAATTACGAGAAGGATGGAAAACATATTTAATTTAAAAATCAAATAATTTGGAAACATAAGATCAATTGACGGTAAATGTGCTGATTTTTGTAAATTTGCTGGAAACGTGACTTATTGTATTTAAAAATATACAATAAAACTTCAAAACTAAAAACGAGGATTGTTTCAGCGTTTGAATAATAAAAGACACAACATAGGTTAAAATGCATAATAACTTAATTAAAAAAAAAGGCAGCTATACACACTGAGCAATTGACAGCATTTTAAACAATTATTTGTCTGTATTATTAAAGTGAACTTTCAAAATTACTTATTTTACATAAGGATTTCAAAGTCAATTTTCTGGAAAAGAAAATCTCATATAAAATAATTCTATTCTATTTTTTCGACTTATTTTTTCATGTAGAATCATTCACTTCCTATAATTGTATCATAATTATTAATGTACACAGAACAACCTATATATATACATATATGTGTATATCGTGAATTCATCGTGATTATCGATTCTGTAGTAGCATAAAAATATTTGTTTTTCATGGTAGAGTTGTAATGTATTGGTCATGGAAATCAATACGCATGATAAAACATTCTGGATTGATAATATTGGGAACATCCGTATCATCGTAGATAAAAGCCTGTAACTGTCCGCAATGATCACTTGTATAGCACAGGAATATACATATGATGTCAAGATTCATTGTGTTCTGAATCCATAATAATCTTTAAAAAAGCCCAAAAAGGAGATAGATTTTTATTTATCCTATACATAATAAAATCTCCCAAATATTTAGTTGTATGTGCTCTTAATATGTTGTATTGCATGTTTAAAAAATACAATGTATAGTGCTATAAAATATTGAACAAAATTTATGTTGGAAGCTGAAGTATGAAATATTATAAAACAAAGCTCTTTTTTTGGTATAATTTCATTTACTACATTTCAACACTCCAAACGTACCATACCATCTTTCTTTCTTTTTCAAATATACTCATTTTTTGCTTTTTCTTCTCAACACTATTTTGCTAAGCGAAATTTGATCCGTCACGTTTTACTACATCCTTTATAGCATTTAAGTACTATACGATCGTATTGTGTTGTTCTTACACCATCTACCCGTAACAATTCGTCCTTTTCTACTTCGACTTGATCGATTCCATCGCGTATATTTCTATCTGATTCTACTTTTATGTTTATCTCTTCTGTTGTTTTATTTAGAATCTTCGTTCGCATATTTTTATCGTATATTTATATTTTCTTTTAATGTAAAGATTCGTTAATTTAAAAAGCCAATACAAAAGAAATATCATGTGCTAGATTATATAACAATCAATTTTTGTAATAAAAATAAGAGACGAAGAGTGTTTCGTTTTTTTTTTTTCATTAATGTTTTCGTGCTTCAATATTTTATATTAATAACGTAAATTTGAAAAATGAAAAATAATAAAAGGCTTCGAAATATAATTCGTAATTCTATAAATGTTATAACTTTATGAATTATTCAATACACCAGCGAGACTGTTTCTTCAAATTATTTTTATTAACCGTTCCAAAGGGCATGTTAAAAGATTCGTTTGTAATGGTTCATTGTTTTTAATGTAATTTATAGAAGTACAATGTTAATTAAATCGATTATATTAAATATTGTTTCCTTATATGCACTATGTAACCGAATAACAATATAGACAATACTAGCAGGCGGTGACCTTCGATAGCATTACTCCTTCACGTAGTTTTTCTTTCTTCCTCGTCTTTTAGTCATTTTTTCAACGCTGTATTCGATCGACTTTCTTTTCACAAAGGTTTATTCATTCCTCTTCTCTTCTCTTCCTCGTCGTGATACTTTCCTCATTTTCTCTCTCTTCCTAGCATATGTAGTATGTAATCTTTCATTGTTTCTTGGCAGCATTTTTGAACGATGGATAATAAATATCGCAATGAAATAAATATCAAAAGGAAGCCCGTTCGAACTTAAGGACACGAGATGATCAATTTAAAAATGTCATATGCTCTTTTCAGAAGAGAATTGAAGGAGAAGTTCGTCCTTCTGGTCGAAAAAATAATATACGCGTTTTCAAAACTGGCGGTTTTAACATAACCCTCATCCGGCCCTCATTTTTACAATTTAATGTGTCTCTCGTGTGTCAAACTGACACAATCGTAAAACATCAATGAAATGAAATAATTATTTTTTCTCCTTGTCGTTTACATACATTCACACTAATTCTCCTTCACAAGCATCGGATTTCATTCGCACGTGTTCTACTTCGCATTGCTTCGATATTACCGTTCTTAGCTTTGTCTCGCGACAAAGAGAACAAAAAGAAGACATAACGCCTCTTCTCTTCTTTATACCCATACGAAATTTTAATATTCAAAGCTATGCATGTCTAGTTGCATTCTGGAGGGGATGTACAGTGAATGCATAATTGTTGTGCAACAATAACAAGGCAATGAACTAGTCGTCAATGGACTTGATCAGAACTATGTGTGTCAGATTGACAGATAGGGCCCTTTTTATAACAAATGTTGTCACACCCTTTTATCGCATGTTTTGCCCTTAACAATACTAAATATATACATATACATATATATATCTCACGTTAAAAAAATAAAAATCACAAGATCAGATCAATTTTCTACAAATAGCGGAATAACATCATCTTTCACGTGAAAAATGTGTCAAATTGACACGAGGTACGGATGAGGATTAATATAATTAATTGTTTTAAAGACACAGGCAACAAATGTAGTATTAAAAAACTTTGTCATGTGTAGATTTGTGTCACATGGGATTTAATGTTGCAGAGAGATATTTATTCATAATTAACCCTCCACGGACCATTTCATATAATTTATTAACTTACAAATTTCAATTTTACCAAGAAACATTTGTATTTTCTAACAGTTTTATTTTATATCGTTTAAATATTAATTAATAATCAGATAAAAGATGTCACAGAATGGGTTATAGAGGGTTAACGAACATAATTAAAATTTGTGAAATTACATACGCTTTATGCAAATTCACCGAGGGCATTATTGAAATAAACGTATCAAACATTAATTACCAAGCACACATTTTCAAATTTCTCTATTATGTTGATATAAAAACGTAGAGATGCGTATGTATATAAGCATATCTTATCGAAAGAAGAGCGTTGGAATGTGTATTGTATATACACAGGTTAATGCAATAAAATATAAATACAATAACACAATAATATACATAATTATATAGTATATATAACATATATAGTTAAGGGCATAGCGAAAAACACGCGAATATTTTTTTGGAGCATATGAATGAATAACAAAAATGGATGCATCAAATCATCGTGCATACATATAAAATTCTTTTCACGCTAATCATCGGTAACTTCGTATATATACAAATTTGTTGTCACTTTCCGCCTATATTTGATTCTAATGTAATCACATTGACCAATCGGCCGCTACTGGAAGTGTTATCATATATGTATGCACGTGGAAAAGTTGATCGAAACAGAAAAACGAGTTGCCAATGCCTTCAAAATTTTAGCTTCGATAACGTATTGTGGATGTTATAATACACCTTAATATACCTACCGATATTTCTGTATCTTGGCTCACGTTTGGATGATAAACGTTTTAAACGTAATCATTTCTCCAATCGGGTCGTTACAATCTTTTGCCTACTGATTTTCCTTGTTTTTCTTGGAGAAACGCTTGTGTACTTTGTAACTAATTTATGGTTTTATTTTTTGTTACTATTTTGCTTTTCGAACAATTTTATTTATTTTATATTAATATTAATATTTCGCTGTGGTTGGAGTTTGAGCAGTTCAGAGAATAATTGGTTATTTTAATTCCAATAGTATCAATAGTGAATATTTATTGAAATGATATATTTCTTGTTCAAAATCGTTTAAATTTTTAATTAGATGATGTTAAGGTCCTAATAAAAACTTTTGAGCTCCTGTCTTCTCTTGTCTTTAAGTTTCTGTCTTCCTTTTTAGGTTAGACCTCTAATAACAAACGCTTGGTATTCTTGACGGTTAGGGTTTGCGTTAACATCTTGAAGACTTAGATAAATGCGTTGTGTCTGTCTACCGATGGCAGATTTGAGAAACGCTGTATGACATGTGATCTTAGTGTGTTGAGTTCTACATTGGTATTCTTGATTTACAGGAAAACGTTCCAACGCACTTGATCATGAATAAAAACAATGGGGTAATCTGTAACGTGTTTTGACAATCTTCTCCATTACAATGATTTAGCAGTGATCGTATTACATTTGTGTTAATTATAACAAGCTGGATGTTTTGGCACTCGTCAATGTCCTTTTACATCTTCAATTTCACCAAAAACGAAGCAAATTACAACGTACAAATGCTCGTTTTACACATTTAGATTTATTATTAACTTAAAATTTTAAGATTCATATATATGGCTATATATCTTATAGATATATGTTATAGCCTTATAGATATATAATCATAAGGAATATACCTTATGTAATAACTTATAAATAATTTTGATAAAACATCTTGAGATAAGGAAACAAGGAACATTAAAATAAGAAAGGACATATCCCAAATTTCATCTATTTGTTTAATTACAAGAAAACAAGTAAATATACTCAATAAATTCGAGCTAACTTAAATATATCAAACAAAGCTATAACAAGCGCATTTTTCCATTAAATGTCTCCCTTTTTTGTTTTTACAAATAAACAAATTAAAATAATAACAATAACTAAACACATACGAATAGTTCTTTTTTATACAGAAATAGTAATTATACATGACCACCCAAATATCTGGTGTGGTCGGTTTGGAAACAGTAACTTGGTTCGTTAATGGTGAAACCGAATGATGGAACCGAGCGTGTGCTTCGACGTAAAATCATAACCAAATATCCATCTATGAATCTTACGTCGCAGTACAAATGAACGAACAAAATGCCAGATCGCGACGACACAAAGGCACGACGAATTTGTAACTCCTCCAACTGGCATTAAAAATGTTCCTTTTCGATCATTTCGACCATTTCGAGTCTATGCTTTGTTTTTCGTTAACAAAATAGTAGAACTTATTTTGTAATTCCAAGAAAAAAGAAAAATTATGTACCACGCAGACTCGAAAGGATTCGATGCTAAATTTTGAACGTTCAATCCTCCCAGCTTTCGTACTATACATATAGTTTTACTGTATTACAGCTTATTACATTAAGTCGTGAAAAAGTTCACTCTAAGGAAATGGTTGGGCGTCTAAAAAAATCCCTGCTTCTGAAAGGATTAAACGATCTTTTACAGGAAGGAATTTTTCACTACATCTACACATTGTAAAAATTATGAAAAAGGAAGAAATTTAGCGGGCGTTAAAATCGTTTGGCAATGTTGTAAAATACATACTCGCATAATAATAATCTAATCGCTTCGATTTATTTTCTACGATTAATGTTAAATCTGTTTCTCTTTCCCCCTTTCTTTTCTCTCAAATCTTTTTCTCCGTTTTGGCAAAAAAGAAATGTAGCAGGACGTGTCCTCTATAACGCAATACACGATAGAACCTTATTGCTTAAAAGATCACAAAAATTCACCGGAAGATTGAATCGATTACTTAAATTAAATAGTCAATCAATAAAAGACATTATACACGACACTGATTACTTTTAAAAATGTAAAAATACAAATAATTTGTCCTTTCTTACGCATCTTTTATTTTTAATCACCAAGATATAGTGATGTAAAGAGAGATCCCGTAAAAAGAAACATATTTAACGAAATACCAATGAAATCACAAGGTTTTATGGCAAATGTCGAATAATTTCGATCAGTATTCGAGCTGCCGGCTCACGGAGTCCACACGTCGTATAATTTCAAAATCGCACTTTACGATATAACTATCGTATAGTATGATTTAAATGTAACAGACCGATAAAAAGTATCAAGAATCAAATCTTTTAGCAACAAACTTGTTCGAATATTTCAAGTGTCTCGTCATCACGGATCAACGATATGCGAAATATCGATATTCAAGAACGGAACTCCTTTTTGAGACGGCGTCATGAAAAATACACGACACAGATAAAAACGTATGGTCGTAAATATTTGAACTTTCTTTTCCCTTTTCTACCGTTGAACAAAAAGACGACGTATTTACTCAAAGGTGATTACACTCTTCCTGTTCAGTTTTAGGAGTTATAACAAAGTGACTTTTACATATGATAACTTCGAAAGCTTCGAATGTACGTCTTATTATCCGTGTGTGTGTGTGTGTGTTTTTTTTTTTTTTTGGACCAGTTTCGTAACTGCACCTCTCTGTGGAATTGAATATCTCTAGCGAACGCTAATTTAATTATGAACAAATAGAAACATCGAAAAGGCCAACCGATGGGATGTTTGAACATAGCGATTGCTCGTTGGAAACGGCGAGCAATGAAGTCGGAGAACAACTCGCACCATTAGATTATGCTTCTGTACGAATAGTGGTTGTTGCTTGTTATAACGCTTTTCGCGATCCTCAACCAGCGTTCTGAGCCGTCAAACAATTATACGGCACACACGTAACACCAGGGACACCAATGAATAACATGCGTTTTGGGTCACGGTACTTCGAAACAACAGAAAACGCAGCAGTACTAATAGCACCCCGAATTGCACAGCTTTGTGAATCCAATATAATCTGAAACAGATTACATCAGATAGATTAGTATCATAATATATATATAATATATAAAAGGATAAGTTCAAGATATTTTCTAAGTTAAATATGAAGATTACAAGGGAAAATATGATAAGTACAATTCATTTTCTAGTTCTGATATCATTTAGTGTTTAGAAAAAGGCGTATTTCGATGTAATATAATTAAAAAGAGGAACAGCCTATTCGATCTAAAGACATAAGTCTTTTAGTAGTAGATAACATAATATTTAAATATGATATTCAATGCTTTTGAGAAATTAGTATTCTTTATACCAAATAATCAAATATTCTTTAATTTCAAAACCAAATTTAAGAAATGGACAGTTTTAATAATATGTGATTGATTGACAAGGTATTGGATTTCAAAATGCTTTCATATGTAAAGCATTTTTCATCTATTGTCTTCGTATGCTTATATTACGTTGATTCTTCTAGTTAACGATATTAATTGTATCAAGACATTGGAAGGATTAAAGTGTATTAAATATGATCAAATATACGTATATATGAAAATAAGTTTGCAAGTAAAAATCACATTGTACTTCATAGTCTGTATTTTTTAAATTTCTATTTTTGTTATCAGGAAGATTACTTACTTCCTAAGGTGTACACGAGCAGCTGGCAGTGTGTCCGGGTTCTCCTTGAGGAGGAAGTGCCGAATTCCCAAAATATAGTGTTCCAAGTATGAAGCCCAGTCAATTTGTCTAACGTCGAATGTAAATGTCTGGCGATCCTCGAGACTAAGCTCTTCGTTTAATTCTCGAACATTATCATCTTTGAATCTCCATTGTTGCGTAGTAAAGTACTCCAAGTATTTGGTAGCTTTTTCGAGTTTCGATTGCAATGTGACCATATTGGCCGTCTTGCCCTTCAGTCGAAGAGTAAAGTCTAAAATGTGCGCCGGTACAATGTGCTGGATGATCATGCATATTTTGTTCACTATAGCGATATTGTGGCACCTGCCACCTGGGTACCAAATCACATCGTTGTATGGGTGCATTCGGCTGTACTTGAATGACAGCTCAACGAACTTCCTCCAGGTGATCGGGTTTTGTTGGCCTGTGCAGCAATTGTATATGGGAATCGTTTTCGTGCGATTCGTCGCGGTCTTCCATGCCGCGACGATCATCAAATTGATCACTATGTCGACCGGCACTATATCAGCTACCATTTCTCCCCGACAAAGCATAGATCTGCGATATATATAACGAATGTTTATTTATTAATAACCGAGTCAATCATTTCAGTTATAAAGTTCATAAAGAAACAAAGAATTCACTGAATCTTATATTGTTTATTGGTTTAGCTTTACGTATCTATTTAACTAACATAGAAATTACTAGTTCTGAGCTTACCTGAAGAAACCTTTGCCAGCTGCGGCGATAAGTCCAGTCGGACCGTTCCAATTATCTAACCATCCGGCAACCGGTTCTCTAAACGATGATAGAACTATAGTGGGTCTCACAATTGAAATCGGTAAATAATCAGATTCTGCTTCCAACATTCTTTCCGCTAGGGCTTTGGTAAATGTATAGGTATTCGGTCGTTTGCCGATCAAAATTGGTGTTATATCGTCAACCATCTTGTCATCCATCACCTTCGTCAAAGCGAATATTTGTTCTGGTTCCGCTATAAGAGGATAGATTTCTTCAGCGATGTCCTTACGGTCACAGTTGCAATATGCCGTTGAAACATGGATCAGCGCCTATACATAAAGACATAAAGATTAATTTATCTTTTCTATCCTTTCTCTTCAGTTTTACTTTAGAAGAAGAAAATAACACAGATCTCTAATCGTTACATTTTATAGATTAATAAATTAAATATGTCAGACTAACATAATAATTAATAATAATTGTTCAGGCATTGAAAAGTAAAAAGAACTACTTCGTTACACATAAGAATGAAATGTAAGGGCGTTTATATTACAATACACTACAGTATACTACTCTCTTTACCTCTAAATTTTGCATACGATGACACAGATTCAATAGTTGTTTAGTGCCGACCATGTTAATAGTAACCGAAATCTTGAGTGCCTCATCAAACTTCACAGTAGCAGCAGAATGAAAGACGACTGACACGTTTCTTATTAGAACGTTCTGATCAGATTCTGAAATACCCAGTTCGTGTTCCGTGATGTCTCCAGGCACGGCGATTACCTTCAGAAGCTCATTCGGTGCGTCTCGACGTAGTTTATCGAACAGCTGCAAACATTTCAATACATTAATTTTTTTATTTAATGGAAAATAAAATAACTGCAAAGAGACATTAGGTTGTTCAACAAGTTCACGGTTATCTTCATCACAAATTCCTATTAAATAACGAAACGTTTGAACAAATACCGCTCTTGAATGGATATTAAAGGGAGACCTTCACGGGCTAAATCTATCAACTCCACTTTTTATTAATTCCTTACTTGAAAATTCCAATTTTCAAGAAAAAGAAACGACTTATTTCCATACGTTCATTTACTGTAAGATGGAAAGAAGTTTCCTGTATTTTGCACTACTTAAGTCGTATCCAATGGATTAATGTTAATTCTATGGAAACATATCCCTTTTAAATTGCTCTTCGTTACAAATTTTCGGAACAATCTAATACACGTCCGGTATATTGGAATATTTTTACAATACACGAAAGCCTAATACAAGAATAATAATAAAATATAAAATAAAATATTTCAAACACATTGTATTTTTTTAACATTCAAGAGTAATTATATTACGACTTTGTTGACTGTTACGACAAAATAACGAGTAAATATTTTTAACTGAACAAAGAGAAACAAATACGGTGCAAAATAAAAAAAAGAAAACGATAAAATCTGAATTTTCTATAGTTTCGAAAATAGGAAATACTTTAATTAAGGAGAAAACAATGCAATTGAACACACCGGTCCATTCAACAGTGCCCGCAATCTCTGGTGTGCATCCAGCCCCTTTTTATTTCTTATCAAGACATAAATGTTTTTTATTGGGCAAGATCTGAGCAGTTTCTCGACAAGGACTTTGCCCATAAATCCAGTAACGCCAGTCACGAAGATGCTTCTATCCCTGTAGAATTCCTTCACGGATGTAGTCTGACTGCCACTTATTGTACTCATTTTGACGCGTCTACTTTCTTCTTTTTTATTTCTTCTTCGTTCAAAATACAATAATTCTTAATTAAATTCTTATTTTCAATAATATCCAGAACGTTTTATATATACCACGTTCTATGCTGTCTTTTCTTTTGGAAGCTTCTTAAGAACACCTCTTCTTCGATTATTTCCCTTTTCCTTTTTCTTTCTTCTTCTTCTCTCTCTCTCTCTCTCTCTCTCTCTCTCAATCTTTCTCTCTTCGGCTTTATCTTTGGTCTTGATACGATCTTTGATACTTATTTTTTTTTCCTAAATGAGATATAGATCTATATGTACACATATATCCTTCTGCTTTTTCTTCTTCTTTTTTTTTTAATCTTCTGTTACTTTTTGACTCATTCGTTTGCGACTGTACAAGTTAGCAGAAGAAAAAACGCAGCTCCCCTATAGATGGGCCAGAGTTTGAGAAAGTTGCAACGATAGCTAGCACAGGTTCACACCGTTCTACGGTTTTCCAAGTGGGTTACGAATGGATTTTATTTCTGGTGGAATCATTTCGTGCCTCCTTACGACCACGGCATACACTTGGCTGTAACAAAAGCGAACAGCGGAATGTTAGGAACGTTTGAGACGCGTCTGTTTCATTTAATTTAGCAATTTAACTGGAAACGAAAGAAGTTCAAGTGGCAGCCAAAAATGCCGAACTATAAAAACGCGTTGAAAATAAAGAGTAACTTTGGCTAATTAGTTCGACGAATATATCTTGCAAATAAGATTATGTTTCTATGCATCTTTGCATTACTATTTCCTCTGTCATAAAAGAAACGACAGATGTTTCCTGGTTAGCTAATATGAATTTCCTAGTCAGTCCATTCAGAACCAAAATAAATGAATGAAAAAGTATTTCGAGAATTTGCTCAGTATCTTTCCGTTACTTTTACGTTACTTACTTCTTTCGTCCAAATCCCACGATATGAGGAAATTCAAGAAAATTGAAATATTCTGTCCTTGTGATAAAAATTACTTTTCTCAAATTATAGCTACCCTGTGTCAGCAGTTTTAACGTTATTGCTATTTGTCACGCAAAATCTAATTAAGAAATGCGCTCCATTAGCTTGAGGCGTACACTGTAAAATTTCTAAATTTCTTCTATAAACTAATAGATATCAATCATTTTCAGATAACTGTTACGAGTGAAACTTGATAACGTATTTGCAACCATCTAGGCAGTTGTACGATAAAGTGAAACTCAAGAAACTTATCTTTCCGCGAATTCTTCCGCTCGAAGAATTCTTCCTTTAATCACGATGTTAAAATTGAACAAAATAATACGATCGAAAAGATATTTTCCAAAGAAGAAACACGAGGGAGTTGGACTATTCGTTGCTCGAAACTATTCGTTCCAAACTTTCGAGTCTCGCGTAAGTGCATCAAAATCTGCCGTCTATTTGTTGATATACCGTGTGTCTCGCGCGGTAACGATAGAAAACCAAAATTTTATAAAAAGAAGTTTATAATATAATATAAGTTTACATTTGTTAAAAAATAGTAATTGCTTAAATCTAGTATAATCTGAATTATCCATCAGAAGAGAATGATCAGAATTATGAATGATCACAATTTTCTAGAAAAAAAAAAAAAAAGAAAAAAAAGAAAACTTAAACGGATCGTACAAACTATTAGCGCAATAAGAATGATTAGATGCGTTTCTTCAATTATGTTTAGAAAAATACGAATTCGCATAAATATCAGTCGTTTATTAATGGCACAGCGTGTAATGGAATAGTGTTGAATAACTAGAACATTAAAAAAAAGAAAAAAAAAACATAGACGTGCAGACAGTAGCTTGTAAGAGAATGATATTACAGAAGATTTAAACGTCCAGTGGCACGTGTCGTACGATCTAATATGATCCACGCTGAACCTTCCTTTCAAGCTTCTATTCTAGTGCATATAAATGAAGTGACAGTGTGTAGCGTCGATGCACGTAGCTTGAATCGAAGACTGAACGGCACAGAGCGACATTGAATGGACACGTGTTTAACTTTTGCTTTTTATTAGCTTACATTGCCCGAATAATGCACATTCAAACGTCTTTTTTCTAACTAACGATAAAAACATGAGAATTTAAACGACCTGACAAATCGATTTGTGAACATATCTATGCCACAATGTTAAAAATGACTTGTATCACGCGAACTTTCTTTACCAGTTTATTAGGAAACATCACTCACGAGTGATATTGAATCATAAATGAATCGTAAGTAAAATTCATTGTCAAAGTCGCAGATATCCTATTGTTAATCATAGCAAGACGAGAAACATTGATCAGATCGCATTCGAAAAATTAAGAAACTTTCCTTGGCCCTTTGCACTCCGAATTTTATTTCAATTTCGTTAGCAGCAGATCCCTGCTGTCCCAGCTCCCGGCTTTCGTTAGCAAAAGCAACGATTTTAAGTGTTTTATTTGAAGTTTACTTTAACTAAAAAATAAGACAATTTAAATAAATAAAGGAAGAGAGAAATTCACTTAAATACCAGTTTTATTCACACTATTGTTGTATTTTGTAATTTTTAAGTGTATGATATATCTTGAAACAATTTCCAGGATGCAATCCGGATTTTCTCTCGCACGTTTCACAAAAGAAGGTGGACATGAAAGAATGTCGAGTGGGACTCGACAAAGGAGCTCCTGAGATAAAAACCGATGTCGAGTCACGCTCGACGTAGGAGTGCAAAGGGTTAAGAAGAATTGTAATCAGCGGTAACGACGGCTAAGTTACAGAGTTCATAGAAATCTTGTCCATTTTCCAGTTGAAACTAGCAAACGTTCTTTGGTCTGGTACTGACGACTTATCGTCCAAATAACAAACATGTAATTATGACAAGATTGTATAATATCGATCAAACCACGTTAAACGACGTCGTCGACGCCAAACGTCGACAATGACAAGTAGGTTCGACGATTCGTAGAAATATTAAAACCAACGAACTTCTTCGAATCTGAAATTCGTGATCTGTCGCGTGACGATTTTCTCGATCTTAGGTCTGTTTCGCGTCTCGTCGAATTGTACGATTTCTAGATGAATAGCAGAAGAAGAGGAATATGAGAAGAGAAGGAACTTTTAGATGCGCGCTGCTAAGCACAAAAGCTAGAAAATGCTAGAAACGTAGATAAAAGCGGTTTCGATACGATTCTAGGTCAGCGTCCTGGCCTCGAAACGGTCACGAGAAGCCGCCCATTCCTCGGCCTCCACGGACGAAGAAACAAGGAAGAAAAGAGAGGAACGTCGCTCGACCCCGTTACACGAAAACCCGTTATGCGACGAACAACGACCGGCCGACTGACTGACAAAATCCTCGTTTCCTTTCTGTTTCTCTCTGTCTTCCGCTAATCGAGTCTTCCTCCCTCACAGGGTCGATCTTCCTCCGTCTATTCTTCCCGCCTTTCTCTCTGTCTTTCGTCATTTTATAACACGATATGCACGCCTAAGAGTTTGTGTTCTATTCATCAAGTTTTAGATTCAGCAATAAAATTCGATCATTAGTTGTAGTAGCCTTCTTTTTTTCTTCTTCTTTGTCAATCAAATTTTCGGTAATTTAAGATGTACAAAAGAAACGTGGTTTCTTCGAAACATTTTCGTTTAAATGTTTTAAATATTATACGAAACAGAAATTCGTATGTAAGAACTTTGATATTCTTCGTCGATTGCAGAACATACAACGGCAAACGTATAAATAGGAAAATGTTTATTTCTAATTCCTAGTATTAATGGTATTGTCGACATTCTATGTTATAAATTCCTGAAAATATATGAAAGTGTCTTGAACATGTTAATTTACATGATATAGATCACTTGTTATTTAACAAACGGTTAATCAGGGGTTTCGCTATTAAAAATGATCATCTGAAAATTTGATATTCAAATGTAAAGTTGGCGGTCTATCGAACGTCACAATTACGAGAATAAATACCAATAACAAGGACGTAACAACGCAGAAATAGGTACGATGGAAATTCTTAGCGATAATGGTTGTACGTTCATGTACATTATGCATTGCAATTTAACACATCGTGTATTACGAGGTCGAGAAGAATACGCAATATAATGACGCCGAACGTAGCATTAGATTATTATCCGTTGTGCAATCGGAACACGAAATTATCGAAAAACATGGCCAGGAAAAGTGAAAGTTCACCTAAAACGTTGCCGCTAAACGAGGGCGTAATATTATGCCATTGCGAAAACGTTCAAACGAAGAATCAAAATCGGCCTTCCAGTATATATAGATAAAGTCAGATTTCTTTTTTGAATTTTTCTTTTCGATCGAATTATTAGTTATCTTGTGGACCTGAAGTTATCGCGGAAAGGAATATAAACAATTCCATCTCCAAACTGAATAAAAAGACTCGTGATACGGCTGATACAAGAATGTGCAATCAAAAGCTCGTTATCAAATATCAGGGCTTTAGAACTGTAATAAAAAATATTTTCTCAATTAAACGTTCATATGCCATTAGAGTCGATTTCGGTACGATGGCTAAGAGATTGTTAGAGGTACGAGGCAGAGTTTACTCGTGGAAATTCCACTGATTTTCTTTATCCATTTCTTCCAAACGATCCTAACAAATTCCTCTCTCTGTTTCTCTCTCTCTCACTCTCACTCTTCTATAATTCAAAAAGCGTGACATCGGTTTTCAAGCATCGCGTTTGGCGGACCGCCAAAAGACATATGTTGCTAGTAACTTTGGGACCATTAAACGAGTGTGCTTCTGTAAGTAGCTTAACTTTCGTTCAGAATGACACAAAATGCGGAAAGGCTTTCGGGTAGATCTCGAGATAATAACAAATTGTATAATAACTCGAACATCATCAGAAACATTGAGCTTATGTCGGTGAAAGAATTTTGGAAAAGTGAAATTTTTGGTCAAGGCTGCCTACGAACGGATATTAACTCAACAGTCGATAGAAGATTATGATTTATTTAATCTACAGATTGCTTAGGGCTATCGTTCCTAATGAATTTACGTAACTCGTAAAATGCAAAATGAGCGACTGAATTCTTATAATCAGATAATTCTTATAATCTGTGGTAGTACAGGAACCCTGTTAGGACGTAGGATCTCGTTAAAACTAATCGACTTATACAAGGTATTCAGCGAAATGGTGTGCACTACTTTTAAAATACACTTGCGATAACGTAGGGAAAAGAATGTTTCAAACGGAGGTTGATCTATTTTGAATCAGCTACAAATTCAAATAAATAAAGTGGATAACAGAGAAAGATTTTTTATAAAAATATTCTTCTATAAGAGATCAAGGTCAGCTTGGTTTACTAAATGGCAAGATATAAATATTCCCGACCTTATAGTGTCGTAACTGATAGCGGAACGAGTTAAGCAACTTAAATCGCTAAGAACTTCGGGTGACCTTGATTCCAGAAATCTCGAATTCATTGACTGGCTGGTTCATTAATCCAGGAAGTTTGATTTAACACGTTCGTCGCCACGTCGCATATATCTATGTGACAGGTATACTTCCGTGGGGGCCCCGTCATCAAAGTATGATGACGCTTTTCTTGTTCGAGTTAATTAAATATACGATATTATATATAGCATATACAAGATAAAAATATTAAAAACACATTATACCATACTTTTTATTCGTTTATATTCTGGATAATATATTACATTATTCTATATCGCATGGTATTTGTATAAACGTTCCAAACACTATTGGGGGTGATTTTGGGCACTTCGAACAATAGTTGCAGACTCCGTCATCACTACTCTCCTCGCTTTCAAATATATTTTCACACTGTGTACTGAACATTTTGTGAATGAAAAAATCACCGACGTACGTCTCACAAATATGCTTCTCGACTAAATGAAAGATCTGAGATATCTGCCATGAGATCCACCGAAATGCTCTAGCTGGCAAGCTTATCGCTTTCTCCATTTCAGAACTAAATAATCTTTTCTTTACAATGAATCGAAGGCGATAAACAATGGATAGAAGACGATAAACAATGGATCCCCGCTGAATTTACGTTCTGCATACCGGCGGTCGGATTTGGGCCCCGCAGGAAACTTAGCCGAATCACGCTGATATTACGGATAACGTTAGAACGGATATTACGAATAACGTTTGCGCTGTCAATAAATTGCAGTAGTCCAAATTACCAGATTACCTTTTATGCAGCAAAAGATAAGAGTCACTCGAATTTTTCTACACGACGTTGTAAAAATTTTTCAAAAAAATCTACTTGTCAAAGGGAAGCTCCGTTAAGAGAAAAATGTACCGTAGAATTGATCTTGAACATGATTTTCTAGTTCAATCTTTTTTTTTTTTTTTTTTTGTTTAATTTATTGCAACGTGTAGTACCGATCACATCGTGTAGTACTCAAATGCACTAATTGTTCTCTCGAAAAGAAAATGTTATAGTCTTATCAGGCTTTACATTGATATATTTGCAATTAATTTGCATTTCAAAGCGTCCGTAACGCATACGCGTTGGTATCTGTTACCGATCGCTCGTTGTTTATTTGTAATGCACATAGGTAAAAGAGAGTTGAGTGAGCTTAAAGATCCGTGCACAACTGCACACGCGAGATTGTAAGAAATGTCTGTTACAACTCAATTGAAAATGAATACCATAAATGGTCTAAACTCAATACCACGAAAATTTCAGGATGATACACTTTGGAGTTTCTCAGTGATGAAATTTTTGAGTAAACTACATACTTACGGCATCTCGTGATAGAAAAAAACGATCTCGCACAGCACAAAATTTCTAATGGTGTGTCAACGGCGTTAAGGCAGCAATGACCTATCAACTGGCGTGTTCAACAACTGTTTGTTTTATTCTCACAATCGCATGTTTTTTCTTTTCTGAAGATTCAAAATATTTTTTGACATATATATATATATCAGTTATCGAGAAGTATGTGCTAAGAGAAGATGATCATCCATCCAGCCGATTGGCAGCCGTTTATCTAGAGAACTATTCGCTGAACAAAAAAGAAAGCCAATCAGGAATAAAGATGTAAAAAGAGGCAAAATATCTCATTTCAAATTCTCAGACGTTCATTGGAAGAATCAGGCAAGTGGAAATATCGAAAAAGGTGTATTTTACAAAAAATGTGAGAAATGCCATTTCTTATATCCGGTCACACCCATGATTTTCTAAATTTAGAATATTAACATGACTGCTTAAATAAGTCATATTTAGTGCGGTTTTGTCCGATTTCCCCGAACTTCTGGACTCGCCCGGTTTCTTCCATCAAGGCCTTCAATTCGAGGAACAACTCAAAAAACGCTAGCGTGACAACTACAGAGTACTTCGTTTAAAAAATAAAGCAGAAAATATTGAAATTTTCGTTCGTTCGATGTATTTCGTAAAAGGAAAAATGTGTATCATACATATCGTTCATACATCGCATCAGACAATAAAACACAGTGCTACTTATCTTTTCATTGATAAAGAATAATAACTGAGTGATTATTGAAATCGGCATGTAAATAAAGCGATTTATATAATAATTACTTGTAACAACAATAAATGTCTACGATATTATCATAAAGAATTCTCGCTGTCTTCTGATATTCATCGTTGTCGAGTAGCCTTCTAATTATTTTAAAGAATATTTGGAATCACCAATGTTTCTCTAGCGCGATAATTCTAAAATTAATAGATTTAAATATAATAGATTCATGATCATCGGTAAGGACAGTTACATGATGCAAAAGGTCTCTGCAATCACCTTGGACGACAAAGACTTGTACCCAATCTTCATTACATAATGATCGATACTTAAAATCTAATTACCGCGATTCTCACACCTGTCCACATTGGTCGTGCGTTTTAAAATCGTTTGTGTTTTATTATAAATTTTATATTAAATAATTTAATTCTACAATTACTTGGTTACCTATTAAACACTTACGTGGTTTAAAAAGACACTTGTAAATAGAAGATGTATTATCTGAGCAATCTTCAAACATCTAAGATAAGGATTGTAGCGAAACGCCAATGATAACGTAATGTATACACTGTAAAACGCAACTAGCTGATGAGGATGTTAAATTGTTAAAATACATAAAACATGAAACAGCTAGAAGATGTTTCCACTACCATCACCACCACCGCCATTAAAATCCAGATTCATGATTCTGTTTGTTCCAATCATTTTTCAGAATCGCTTGTGGCGGACTCTGGTGCCATTTCTCTGGCTGATGCTAAATATTCTGACCAAATAACATTCGTTTCGTTATTCGAATGTAGAAAGTAATTTTTATTTCTTGATAATTCGAAATCTAACCGAATAGTAAAAACAACATTAATTTGATATCTAGGAAAATTCTCTTGTGAACGAGGAAATATAACAGATAAGGGAATATATATAGAATGGAGACTCAACCCGTAGCATAATTATCTCTTCTGTTTTCAACCAATTTACCTGTGTTTGATAAAAGAAAATTTGGACAGGGTACCATGAAGCCAGAGAAGAACAGTTACAAGCACGATCGAAGCTTATTCAACGTAACATTATAATACGAAGATCATTAAAATTCTGGTAGGTGTTTCGTTTGAATCATATCAAAGACGCGCTTTTCCTGTAGATCGTTCTGGCATCACAAATCGAAAGTCGATGACCTTGTGACACACTTCTCGCGATTAATCCCCGTTAAACAAATATTGCTTAC
Organism: Bombus pyrosoma; assembly: GCF_014825855.1. Classification (NCBI taxonomy): domain Eukaryota; kingdom Metazoa; phylum Arthropoda; class Insecta; order Hymenoptera; family Apidae; genus Bombus; species Bombus pyrosoma. The sequence goes on along the minus strand of NC_057781.1, from coordinate 7,283,855 downwards.
TAGTTACATGAGACGTTTCATTTTGGTGGTACGCAAACAAGATTTATCGAGGGAGCATATTTTCGTCAATGTCGGGCATATCACTCGTTGGCCATTATAAACGAGAGTACTCGGTATTTGCTTGCACGATGCGTTTGAAGCTTCGAATTTCGAACATCGACATATTCGAAACTAAAAATTTCGCGATGCAAATAAATTCTCAGAAAATTTCAGGTCTATTTAAATTCTTACAAAATCGTAAATTTCCGATTCGTAGCTGTTTTAAGTCGAACATCTGGAATTTAAGCTCTTATAAAGCTCGAGGTTTCGAATTCGGGGTCTTTTGAAACGGAAAATTTGTAATTCGAAACAGTCTTGTACGTCGGACTTCGCATTCGAATTCTAGCAAGCTTTCACTTTTCATCGCAAATTCTGACATGTCGAATTTTAATATCCAACTCCTTCGAACTTCCTTCTTCGTTACAATTTTTCTTCTTTTTTTCTTTTTCTCTTCCTTTTTTTTTTTTTTTTTTTAACAATCTTTAGTAGATTCCTGCAATTTGTCCTGTAGGACATTCGACAGGTTCTATCAGCTTGTTAAGGGTAGGGTGTGGGTGCTAATTCCATTGCATCAGTGCTATCGCAAGAATCGGATTTTGCGTCATTAGATCCTGCGGTTGTTTTATTCTCAGTGTTGTAACGGTACTGGCAGTGTACGGTGTATTGGCTAGCGCGTTTGCTTGGTTTTATCGTTCTTGTGCTCTATCTGTCGGATATTTGCTGGATTTTCTCCTTTACAGCGGCGATTTATGGATCTCTGATTAGTCCTTCACTTCGTACATACCAAGATACGTCCATTATCGTAGGAAACACGATCGATTGCACCATTCTGACTTCCATTTTGGCAATGTGGCTTTTAGTTATTTTAACGCGTAATTAGATACCGTACGTCAGTACTGTTTTTTTTATTACGACTTTATAGATCAGTAACTTGTTTTCTACACTTAGTTTCGAAAGATGGTTGGATAACCGGTACATGTCACGTTATTCCTTTTAATTCTTACTTGTTGCATCTTTTTGCGTATGCGCTGTTTTCAAGTTGCTTTTGAAGCCAGGTGTTTCGCTATTTTTATTCGCGGTGTTTCATTGTTCTGAAGCGTGACTTTTGGAGCGTCTTCTTCACGGATGGTGAAAGTAATGCAACTACGTTCGTTGCAGTTGAAACCCTAAATCTTGAGGATGATTTGTCATTATTTCGTTTTTTTTTTTCGTTTGTTTCAATTTCCAACGGGTATCGATAAAGCAGAATAAGAAACGGACTTGTTTTCTTTCACACGTTAATTAACTCGTACGCATGCACAGAGCGACAGACGAGAGAAACTTCACGACACATACACGGCTAATGGATTGTACCCGCAAAATTTGCAAAATGCATCGCTAAAACCGTATAAATTTCTTACGTCACTGTATGATCTTCCAATTTGTAATGTAGATTCAATAAGAAGAATACGACCATTGTATGCGTTAGCGATGAACTTCGCCTGAGATAATTAGGAGAAAAGTTAGTTAATTCTGATCAATCGCCGTTCTCTTTATACATATTTCATCGCTCTTTCTTCGTTTGAGCGAAAATGGTACTATTTTTATTCGCCGTTCTAACCGCACGAGCATGCAAATGTCGTAAACATTCAATTTAAATCCATAAAATTAGACATTTTCAGGATCGGAGTATTAATTCGTATGAGACTACAGTTACGAATGACCTTGCTTCCGTCCATTATAATCAAACTTTATCACTTTTAATTATCAGAGATTTTTATCGCCTGATAGTTTCTCCAGCCTGAAAATGCGTGACAAATATCTCCAATGCGCACAATGTTTTATCGTGAAAAAATATTTATCCACCTGACGTTGATCGTAGCAACGAAAACGCAGTAAAAGACAAAAAAAGGAAGGGAGAAAAGGATAAGAAATTTTTCCACGAAGAGTCATAAAAATCGAATTTTACGCGAAGAAGTCCTATGCAAAGATCGACGTTCATTCCCCAGACTTTACATAGGAGATCTTTCCAGATGCGTATTTTTCTTCTCTTTTTTTTTTATTCAGAGGTGTTTATTACGATCGACTCGCCTGTAGAAATTTTTGACAAATTACATGACGTTGTGACACGACACGAACAGCAACTTCGATTGTTACATATTGTGTGTGATATAAGGATCAGAATAAAAGAATTATAAATAACAATAGTTACGTGTAACAAGCGTATATAGCAAGAACTGGACCGATTAGAGCGAGTCTTTCTACCAGGTTGAGGCTTATAGATATTTTAATTTTTCTTTGCAGGATTATTTAATTGAATTAATTTGGATCGTCATGAATTTTTAGAAGCATACAGATATTCGACAAGCATTATAAGCATAATAAGCATTTATCAGAATGATTGCAACGATCTAATCGCACTCACGATTGTGATCGTGATTTTGCTCGATGCGATCTTAGTCTCTTGATTTTAATCGAATTATCTCTTATAATACGCTTCGATATAGCTCGCATACGAATATCTATATTCACTTAATTTTAATTCAAAATTACATTACATGTCCTGCATACAGCGTACATTTATTTCGTTTAACATCAAAGATGAAAAATAACTCACTTCTTTTTTATCTCGTATCCGAATAAAATATTCATTTCTTTTTTCTCCCGATTTCAAAATTATAAATATTCATTTGACGTCGTTAACATAAAATATACAGGTGTCGCGACGCGTGCAAAGAACAGCCATGCTCTCCTCTAATCAGAAACTATCACGGCATATCACTGTGAAAAGTCACCGTGATCGAACGAACGCGATCGAATAACTCGTGATTCTCACAGGTGCCAGTTCACGCCATATCTCTAAACGCGATTACACGTACCACTGCTGAATGTCCTCATTTGTATCAATGTTTCATTGGTCGCGACGGCTTCGTATGAAAAGTATCGTTGCCAAGATACGGAAAACGAGTATCGCGATATTGTGACTCACGAGAATCGTCGTGTGAACTTCACGTTGCCTTCGCGTACGTACGTTCGTTATATTCAGATACGCGTACCTCCGTGTGAAACCGATCCTAAGAAAAAGTCGAGTCAATTAGAATAAAAATCGATAAAAATTCGCATCTTTCGTCGAGTTAATATTTGTTTGCGAAATTTTTTGATTTCGCGTGTTTACTCGTTTCTCCGAGATTCGTTAACACCTCTGTTCGAATGCCTAGCTTCATCGCGTTGTATTCGCGTTTTATCTCCGAATTTCTTCTTCGTTTCGTTATATCCGCTGATTTACAACCGCGTTTCTGTCTTGCCGGGAACTTGCTTCATATTCTATCATTAACCCTTTGCGCTCGAGGACTTTTTCGGTGGGGCGTAGCAGCTACCCCCGGATGATTTAGCGTATACGTGGCGCGTGTCTTACAGCGTAAAATGATTTTATATAGGAATTAACTTACACAAAAAAATTATATTCTAATAATTTATCTATATTTACATGTTTGGAAATGTGATTTTGTAATATTAATTTCTGTATCTTTTTATGATAATTTATAAAGCATTCACCAAGATGCGTTCTTCAATATAATTGATCTAATTTTTCAAAATCAAGTTCACCTTCGTTTCAGCTAATCTCACTTCCGAGAACCATTTTTTAAGGGTTCCTAAACTATAATACTTTTGCCATGATCGTCGAATCCAAACTAACTTTGCAGACGTTGTCAGAACCATAGTTTCGGAGGCATATGGGATTAAATATTTTATCTCCATTTTGAAGTCTAACACTTTACACTTCCTAACAAAGAACATAAAGAACCAAGGAACCAATTTACCAACCAATATCGCACTCTCATCAATCGCAGATGTCGAAATCTAACATAAGCAGGGACTGTCGCTTGTCGCTCGCCACTAGAATTGCAGCATGGAACGCCGTGGTGAGTGAGAGTCACCTTTCGAGTGCAAAGGGTTAATTTGCACTCTCTGCTAATAGGTTTGCTTGGCTAGATCAGGTATATTGCATAGTTGTTTGATCTTAAGAGTAAAATTTGTGTATATATGCTTAGAAGGGACATTAGCAAGCGTAAATGATCGTCTTAAACGAAACTTCGGTACTTATGATGTGGTTTTTGAAAAAAGAAATATTTGATGTGTATCTTCCTCTTTTTCTGCTTCTTTTGCTTTTTCTCCCGCTCCTCTTTTTTCTACGTGCTCATATCTACGTCGAAGGAGGAGGAAAACTGTGGACAACGTTCAGAGGGAAACGTATTCCACGAAACACCTCGGAAACTATTTTTATATTCGTCGTTAGAGTTTCATGCTTTACGTTTTGTGTTCGAATTTGTACGTTTTTGAAGTTTACACGCAGCGAGAATATGGAATATAAGAGGTGCACTCCAAGATGAAGCTTAAGTTGCAGATTTTAAATCTAAAGGTAAGTACGAACGATGTTGAGGAGCTTGGTGGTTGGAAGACCATAACAACGAACCAAAGAGAAATGCAACTGAAAGCCCGTGCTAACTCGCAGCAAAAGGACTATGAACAAATAAACAATAAATAAGTAATAATATCTGAGAAACTATTAGTTTTAGAAAGATAGCTGAAACGTACACGCTGCTTGTTTCTAGCCAGGTAAAACGTCTTAAAAAATTATTTCCTTTAAAAAGTATAATGAAGACCAGCGTATATTGCTGCAAAAGGTATAACAAAGATTAGCATGTTGCTGCAAAATATTCATCCACTTTTGGTCTCTACCATGGTCACATTGATTAGTGCTCGGAAGAAATCTGAAAATGTACATATGAAGACTACAAAATATTGATCGCAAGTATGTAAACATTACGCAGAGATTGCGATAGATCTTGCAATAAATCAGAATAACATTTAAACAGCCATATTTAATGCTCGTTATATACTTAAAATAGATTGAGTCATACAATATGCTAATCTCTTATTTCAATATTTCTTTCAAATAAATACCTGTACGTAACTTCTTCGTATATATTTTCAGATTAGTTTCCAATATTAGATGTCGACATAATCGTGACAATCCTGTCATTACGGTGGCAACGAAACTTCAAAATGTTCGCGCGAGTGAGCAAATACTCTTCGCGAGACAGTGTATCAAGATCGTTAAGCATCGTTTAAAATTGTATTCCTGGTGACTCGTCGATCTGCAGATTTTCAAAATTCTTATCTTCTTATTTGAAATAACTGAACAATGTAGGCCACACACTTGTACGTACAAATCGAACGTATACCGAAATCTGTCAGATTGAGTCATTTTTATCATGTTACGCAATTCATCAATTAACGCCGACGAGTCTCTCGCATACATTAGATAAGGGTGATACAAACAATTTGACCGTGATTTATTTTCCCGCGGCGGCTACACATACAATAGATCCGATTCGGGTTTAGAACGAGAACGATATCAATGTCGTGGCCAATGACCCTCGTCAGTGAGAAAGAGGGAGTAAAAGAGAGAGGCCGACTCGGCGCGGCGTGGCGGCCAGACGTAGCTTCCTCGTTGTACAATGAAATTTCCTCTTTAACTAGCGATTAAACGATTCGAACCTCCGGTTGCGGGTTTAATTCGTGCGGATTCTTCTTATTCGACTAAGTGCACCGAGCCTGTTCTATTTTAGGCTACGATCACACGAGCATTGAAACAAAGAATGTTAGCAGATTGTTAACGAGACACTTTCCTAGCAACAAATTAAACTAACTAACTAGCTAACTAGCAATACTTTTACAAAAGAATAAATTCGTTCGTATTTGATATATTGTGATATTTTTAGAAAGGCGATTAGAGGAATAATCAGAAATTTGTTTTACCTGCTAAATGTTACAATCGTTACTATGAGTTTTCTAATGCTTAAAAAACCACGGTTTATTAATAACTACTGACTTACAACTTATGACATGAATAATATCTGCTCGATATATATTTCTCTTTTTTTATCAAGACAAATTTATTTATGCTGACAGCTATAAAAAATTAAATCGTGAAGTCGTGTGCCTCATGATAAATGTCTTTTTTTACAATTTTTATTTTTTTTCGATTTTTATTCGACAAGAGGTCAACATATAATTTAGCTTCTGATTAGTGAAGTGAATTATTATTTAAGAAGTTAAGTAATTCGAACATGAATCATTTTTGTTATGAGTCCCTTAATCATCGTGTATGCGTGTGTGTGCATACGAGCATAGAACGTTACATCTGTGGATTATCTTTTTACAAAGGATTAAATACGTTGCAATGTGATTGTATGTATCGCGTGGGATACCAATTGGAATCATCCGCGGATAACGTAAGTTTTAATTAGGATGCTGACTGATACGTTCCGTCATTAAAGTGTTAGCTAGTTACTTGAATTCAAGTCGCTGATTATTAAACAGCTTGACCTCAAGTATGTGTTCACAGAAGTCAAGTAACTTGACTCGACATAATCTAACTACAAGTGGGTATCCGATGGAAAATGAATTTCTAACATGGCGTATGGCTAAAATTGACTTAATTTGAGGAATCAATGCCAAGAAACACGAAGCTATAAATAGCACCTTACGTTGTCTAATAACTATAACTATTGTTTCTGTTCGAGTCAGAGAATAGAACTTGAAAGAACTTCAACTTTACTTGCTAGAATTTCGAGAGAACTTGTGTGCCATTTAGGACATAGATCTTATCGGGTTTTATACTGGTAGTTTAATGATCGAGACGTTGAGACGGTCAGAGGACAGTTCAAAATGTGTTTCATTGCCCTCGAAACCTTCGAGTTAAGGTCATTGTCAGTCTAGCTTTGATCTTTATTAATTGGCGTTGAACGATGTGTCTTTCTCTCTCTCATGTGGGTAGTGTCCATGGACTTAACAACAAAGTTGACAAAGAGGGTAATCACTCTGAAGAAGAGCAATGTGACAGAGTATAAAGGCAAAGAAATATTAAGACATTTTGTCGTGCTAATTCTTAACTACTCGTACTGAAATTTTCAGAGAAAATTGATACAAAGGACACGAATTATAATAATACGATGATAATCCTACTTAGAAAACAACAGAGGTTGTCTAAGTCCTAACAGTAATATTGAATTTCATAAACCTTAAACTCAATTTTCTCAGTTTATAAACAAGAGGAGGCAGAACAGTTAAGAGCTAGAGCGATGATTTGTCTATTATCGAAGTTGGATATTATTCGAATTGTTTCGTATAAACATTTATCCAAGATAATTATCCGAATAAGTGTTTACATTAATCGAACATTTTATTCGCATAATAGTTATCTGCGCCTCGTAACAGATTATTTTCACTCGAATAATGATCGTAGAATCATTCGGATAACAATACGAATAATTATTCATTTATTTCCACTTGATTCTGTGCAAGTTTATTAATACGATTTTGAACTATTATATTACTTTACCGAGGAATAATAAACTTTGTATATAATAATAAACTGTAATCCGAAGTTTGGAAAAAATGATTTATAAAAGTCAATATTGCAACAACACGACAGTGAAGCTTGAAAATATAATATTTCGTGATATAATATACTTTGCCTATTTTTGATGTTACGTAAAGCTATTCATACACATGTAAATATTATATATTAAAACATATAATTTTATCAGAAGAAATTTTTAAGCGAATAATTTTCGGTTTGAAAACATACTTGTTGAGATAAATATTTGTCCGATAGGATATCTATGCGTTATTTGTTCGCTATTTACTAATTAGTTATTCATATTTAATCATTAAAGGAGAATACAATTTTTCTGAGTACCCATCACTAAACTACTAAAATCCATTTATGCAAATTTATACAAATATTCCTAAGAATTACGAAGATAAATAAAGATATGTTATTTTAGGCGAAAAGGTTTTCACCTATTAAATTTTATAACGACTTTACAATATGATATACTATACTTTGGATGTTTTATATAATTTTTCGTATCATATTAGGTGAATTGTAATAAATTTTACTTTGTTCGCCGTAATACATTCTAACATGACAGTTTCACTCACGTAATCATGATATTGGATATAAAATTTAAAAATGTAAATTAATTGAGACAAGATTCGTTGTTTATGGCTACTTAAGCTTCTTTCGTTCACAACAATTTCTTCCCACGAAGAAATTATGTTCTCGACTGTGGGAATAGATGGGAGTTAAAAGACGACTAAATCTGATGCGAAAGAGATGAATGTGGCAGTAAATTATAATTCAGTTCAATGATCCTCACTAGAAACGGCGCTTTTATGCAGATGACTTTCTCTGCTAAACTTCCGATTCTTTTACACGCGGCACAGTAATTTCTTCTGTTGCAATCCATACACTTCTTACTTTATACCTTACTTTTTACACGAATCTTCGCTAATATTAAATATTAAAAGAAAACACTGTTATATAACTGCATAATACGAATAAAATTATTTAAAAGATTACATCTGATATATCAAGCAAAGAATCTTTCTGAAAATTTCTGCGCGCCTCTAGTCGTCCATGCATGACTAGATCGCGAATGTTTACCCACTTGTGGAAAATTTAAAAACCTGCAAATTGTTCGTTTTCGTTGCTCGGCGGTAAAATAAAACGCGTATTATTTGCCGTTATACACATTAGGAAAGAAACTTTTTGCTCGATTCTAATCTATTTATTTGTTGTAGTACATCATCCACCTCATAGAAAGTCGTACGAAATTTATCAAACGATCTTATCTTCGCGGTAACATGAAAGCGAACAAGCTAATCATACACAAAAATGGAACACTATTTTTATCTATCGCAAAGAAAAAAAAAAAAAAGAAAGTGGAAAAGAGAAAGAAGCAACAAGAAATGTACCTACGATATAAGATGCAATACTGAAATCAAGATACCGCTAAGTAGAATTACAAAACCATATACAATCACAGGATACATCACGATTCCACAGCCTTACTTCATGCACGAATGTACATACGAATGTAGTCCATAGGTTAAAATGATAAAAACTCACCGAACTGATTTCAAAGATCGACAAATTGGAAAAGAACTATATACAGATACGTTGACTTGAATGATGGAACACGAATCTCTATAATCCCGTACAGCGACCACAATGGTCGACGTGAGCTGCAATGCGTGTCGAGGATTACTAAGGGACCGAAATGTGGGCCAGCTACTTTAAAGACGAGTCAAGTAACGAAAGGTGAACTGAGCCTACCTGGGACCAATCAGAGTAGCGTGTACCTGACTCTGTTTGAGTCAGTGAAAGACAACTTCTCCCCACTTATCTACCTATTAATGCATCTATACAATACATCACACGTGGTACATGTGCGCATGCATGCATGCATACATTTGCATACATGCACATACACTTACATGCGCAAACGCAGAGACACGAATATTGGAATTAGGAATCACTTTTCACGGTCCTCGCTCAATGTCAAGAATTCACTCGCATATAATATTATCGTTAGTATATAATATTATACTATTATAAATACTATTATGGCGCAGAATGTAAATGGGACTGTGGTAATTAATATGTCTGATCATTTCTGGAACGATTATCTTGTTTGCGTGATTAGAGAAATATCTTTCAAGTTAAGAAGGTCACAAAGGACATAACCTAACAAACACGAAGATGGTACTCTGCTGGGGGTAGCCACTCACATGATAATCAAATAGTTAAAAAATTCTACCAAATATCCAAATTGGGCAAATTGTGAATGCAAAGTATTAAATAAACAAAAAGAAAAAAAGTTAAGAAGATAGTGGTTCGATCAGAAATTTTGATCATTGATAAAAACGAGGAATCAACAGCAAATATAAATGAATTTCAGTTGTTTAGTCCTTGTAATGCTAAATGCGATATAATTCGTTTGTAACAGAAATTTAATTGTACATGAAAAAAGATATGAAACCTCTTGATAAGCAGATTATTAGCGGAATTACGAGTTAACGGGTCTTCTATGGTTAAGTGCGCAATTATTTTTCTACTTTCTATCGCTGCTGTATGCGAAGACTACAGATGAAGAATACGATAAGTTACATTTTTCTAGGTTTTTCCTTTTTTTATAGAGAAACGATCAAAAATAAAATTCAATAGAATGTCGATCAATTTCATGTTATCAAAATTTATTTGTTCTCGAAATATTTGTTTCTCCTTCCCCGAAATTTTCGAACTATCGTTCGTTGTTATATCAACGTTATTAATTTGTATCATCGACTCCGATAAAACATCATTTACTTATCAACTGTCTTACGTACTATATCTTCGAACCTAACAAGTTCTTTTCGTTTAATCACAGATTGGTAATAAAATCAGAAAATCAACAAAACGATACATATTCATCTTGTTTTCCTCCTGTGATCTTCATACGGATCGTTGGTAATTCTTTCAACGAAGGAAAGTAAATTTCAGTGGAACGTAGATTAAGCTCGCGTACCGGAATAAATGGCTGTGTACACAGGTCAGTAAAAACTACCATCTGAAATCTACCGTATTTAAGGAGCCTGGTCAGACGACTACACTTTCATTTTTTTTATACCTTATTTTTTGGAGATATTAAGGTGACTTTGAGTTTTTTTTACACAAAAATGTTACCCGTTCAGCTTTCGATAACAACAACAACAACAACAACAATAATAATAATAATCGCCTTGATAATTCGATAATCCTATCAAGCTAATGTACATATGCAATATAGAAATCAGACCAGATCATATTGAGAAATAAGGAATAGAACAGTAATAACAACGATGAATTCGGTAGAGTTCGTGACGTGTATGCTAATGTTAACCTAAGTATTATTGAAGCATCACCGAAGCACAGACTAGAATTTGACTACATGTTTATTAATTCGATGGTTAATTCATCATGCCTGTGCTAATTAATTACATGAAGCATTATCAAGACATAGGCTACGACTTGACTAAATGTTCGCTAATTTGATGGTAGTCGTTTAATTATACGCTACCGTACATAAGATCGATACGTACATTTAAAATCAGCAAACGCAGGTGGCTTTCCGTACAAGCAATTTTCATCTACGCCTATCCCTTGATCTCACGTGGTAGATAATCCCTGAGTCTACGGGGACTTGTTATGCGTGACCTCATTCTTACGTGCTCAGAAGATATACAGCATAAATATTCATAATGAAACTGAAGTTGAACTTCCGAATATTTCGAGCGACAAGGATAGAGAATTAAATGCGAATTAAAAAGAAAAAGTTGATCCTTTGGATCGCAGGCAACAAATCAAGTTTATTTTCGTTTTCCTGAATTTTCACTATTATCATTATTCTTTTTCTTCTCTTCTTTCCTTTTTTTTTACGAAAATTCACAAAATAAATATTTTTAGAACAGAGCTATGAAACGCTGAAAAGGAGACATACACACACTGTTGGTCGACCTTAAGAGAGGCATGCGATTCTCTGGAGGAAATTACACGTAACAGTAAGAACACAAATCGCTTATACTAAAACGCAAATATTCGAACAAAATTCGATAATAACGAACGCACACGAAAAGATAAAAATAAGGAAGATTATTAACGACAGACAGTCTAAGTCCAACTCTCTTTTCGTCAATGATCTACGATATCATAGAATTTTTGAAACATAAGCAAACATAAGAAGATAGAGGAAAAAATGAAGCTACTCTTATTCGCAGATGTTATGGTCATAAGGAACCAAGAATCTAATAGGAATACAAGAAAAGGTAAACACATTACACGACTACTGTGCAGAAATATTTGTACAACTTATAGCGGCTATTTTCTCTACTATTTTTTCCTCGTACTGGCAGATCCTATTTTTACAGATTCTCTCTTCTGACAGAGAATTGATATTAATTATCAATTTCCATCAATGTCTATTAACCGTATACGATAGCCCGAGATAAGAAGAGAGGGAAAAATTGTATCAAAGGGTTTCGTTCGTAGTATATTTAATATACATTTGTAATAATCTGGAAGTACTCAAATATTATTATGCGCGGTAGTGTGTGATCGACACGAGTCAAAAGAAATTGCGGACACTTCGTATTCAGACAAAGTTTACGTTCTTACAAAATTGTGCAATCGATACATATAGGGTGGGTTGCATGTTGAAATCGTTTTGTAATGTCTGCCATTGTGCTCGATACCTTGATCCCTTTTCACCCCGGCCATAATACGCAGAAAGTTAGTCATGAGTGAAAATATGATCGATCGAAGCAATTTCTATATTTATTGTAAATGATCGATTGCCATCGATATACATAATAAGTAAGCTTTCTGCCATAGAATGAATCGTGTACTTGATCTCGAATTAAAAAGCAAATGTCATCGCTTCGACGAAGTAAAATGATTTTCTTCGTTTCCTGATTACTAATCTATTTTTCTCTTTTTTTTTTGCAATAAGATTGCATAAATTCTGCTCAAAATGGCGTCTATATTATGATATGAACCTAATCGCAATCTAACCACGCATGAAATAAGTGATATACGGACTGTTTTTTCCTACGACGTTTCTTTTTTGTTACGATACAATTATTTGGCAGTCTGTTAATTAATTCTAAGATAAAAATATGTACTAATAAATTAACACTAAATTACGCACAGTGATTTTGCAAGAAAATTTCTTATATCGTAAAGTTATACATAGTTCAGTTACTTAGGTAAAACATAGTTTATTAACTATTTGTACGATCAAAGTTTTCTGATTGGATCAAGTGGTATTTCATTTCATTTTGTGTTTTACATTCACCGCCATAGAGATTAGTAATAGTATTAAATTAGATAAAAATTTCTGTCAATGAAGTAATCTAACTTTAAATAGTAATGGCCCTGAATTACTTATATTTAGAGTTGATTTCACGGAGAAATAGTCAGAGGTCCTAATTCGATGATCTCAGCAACTATTAGAAAAACAAAACATTGATTTTTACTTTGCATAAGAGTGCTTACAAAACACTTATAGTACACGTCGTCGTTGGTTTTTCGTTCGCCATGATCAATTGCATGGTTCTACTGTTAATTTTGTTATTTACCTATTAGAAGCTCGTGTGACTATATAATAGGATATTCATAGCGAAGTGATATAGTTGTATTATAGTTATACGTTTATAGCACAGTTAATAATATTCGGAAACATACAATATTAAAAGTTAGCAAAAGTTCAGTGATTTATGAGCGACACTGCACGCCGTTTACCATATTTTTGCATTGACAACTTCGCAATTTTGATTCTATAATGATTACAACTGGCATTCTTGCACATTGATTGCACAATTTTCACCACTTCCAGATTGTATATATGTATGAACGTACTGATCATATGCATTTTACGTCAACGCTTGCGAGAATATTATTTTTCCATGCAACTAGATTTCTTTTTTAGCACCACTTTTTGTATATTATTTTTTTATTTTTTTTGTTAGAACTCGATATCGCTTGGCGATTTGCAATTTAAGATTTAAAAATACAAAATATCAGCCTGTCTATGAAGAAACGTCCCTGGCACGCGCAAATATTCTACACGTTTAATTGCATACAAAACTTCGGATTCCAGGACTTTCGGCTCAGGATTTATATTTTTATCTCTTTGCTCGATCACTTTATTTCACTAGCAAGTACTTGTCAACTTATCGGTAAATAATCATCTTTGCTGTTACGTCTTTTGATGCCTGGTGTCTCGAACAATCTCAACTACATTTCTTTTCCTTCCTTTTCTTTTTCTTTCTTTTTTATTCGAGCTATTGGAATCAAAGTGGTCTGACTAACCTGAATAGGACTCTAAGTATGCAACGTTATTTTCTGAACTCGTTTTCTATCGTTTCTTTAAATTCCATTGAAATATATTTATCCGTGTAATTATGCATCTAACTAAACAGAAGGCGATATTCATTTTGGCAAAGATATCTGTACGTGTTTCAATAATTGTGAAAAGAGAAAATCTGAAATCCGTCATTTTGCCGGCTTTTCCCTTTCACTTATTATCTTTCCACGTACTTTTCATTTTATACGTTACACGAAATTCATCCAACAGTCGATGCATTAAAATTGGAAGAGTTACGTATCCCGATTTTAAAATAAGAGCCGGAAGTCTCATTCCGAGATTATAAAAGGAAATTTTCGCAGCCTCTATCGAAGACCGTAGTAAAGTGCCGTGCATAATTATGATAGTGTCATCGTTTCAATCGACACAGCTGTTCGATCATTTGGAATTTAAACGATTATATTAAGAAATAAGCATGAACGAGCCAAGAGGTATACGAGATCCAAGGGAAAAAATTAATTAGACGTAAATTATAGGTTTCGTTCTAGAACACGATAGTTCATCGATCATTTGGAACCTGTTTCCTTAAGAATAAGGTAAACCTCGGAATGGAAACCTGCCCTAGACACAAGTGCAATGACCTCGCATTTAATCTTTGCTTTTTAACTTCGTCACTTTATATATTATTATTATTGTTGTTGTTGTTGTTGTTACTTTACAGGTTACTTTCATGTTTACATCTCTTATATCTATTTCGCTTCTTATATATCTACCTCCTCCCTTATCCACTCTATTGTATTGTACTCCCTTAAATTATTCTATCTCTAATAACTAAAAACTAATGACTAAAAACTATTGAAACTTTTGGGCTTTCGCCTCCTTGCTGTGCTTCCTTCTTGTCGTTCCTCCCCGTCTTGTATTGCCCTTCTCTTTCGTCGCTTTATATATTTTTTCGGAAAGTTCGTTGACCTACTTGAAAATACAAAGTCGTGAACACTATATCACTTCTCAAACAGATCGATTCCTTTTACTTTCACTACATATATGCGTAATATCGTTGGGAACGATCAGAAGATACAGGAACCGTTTAAATCACGCTCGTGTGCCGATTAAATTAAAGAAACAACCGACTTTACATATGGGTAACGGTAGCCGACCTTTTTCTTCTTTTTTTTTTATTTGGATGAATTTCACAATCAATTCTCATTGAGAATTATAAGTAAATTTTTCTGGCGTGGTACTATGTCGTGTTTAATAAGTGTTTATCGTGTGTTTGATTCTAGTTGAACTCTAGTGCTTAAATCTAAAGGGTAATGTCTTTTTATCCTGCGGATCTGATCCGATGTGTCAAGAAATTGAGTAACTAGTGCATTAACGTTTACGTAAACGTCGAAAGGTCGAGTTTGGAAATTGTAAAATGAAGGAATCGTTATGCATAGATTAGGCGACATAATGCACAGAATACATGTACGTAAAACCATCCAGAGTAAAATACTCGTTATAATAATTAATACAACAAACGAATTTCTATTCCTCTAATTGTCCCCATAACGATATAAATTTTATACATAGACAAAGATTTTCTATAGGTCCTATAATAGAAGCCTTTTCGTTAGCTGAAACACAAGCGTAGTCGACAAGCGCAACAAAGTTAAAAAATGTATAAATTCGTGATTTCGTTTCCAGACATTCACCGATCTGATGATATATAGTATATACGTAGTTCTCGTTTAAAAACAAGCGAGATTACATTTGAAACGGACCAAATTCCGCAGGATGTTATGAAAGACCAATTAACGTTCCTATTACATACATATGTATTCCCATGTCCCACAAAAACTTTTCTAGTAAAAGTTTACGCACACGAATATGCGTGTCCGCGTACAAGTCGTAATTTTTCCTTTCTATTTCGACCTGTGCGGTGTTCTATGGTATTCAGCTCAAGGTACAATATGCAACACAAGAACATAGATAGTTCGGATGAGATTAATTGGCTATTATGGCAATTATGTCTCAATTTTCAGACTCGTTTAATCTTTTTCGGCGTCCGTAATACTGTAATCTTTTCTCGTTGATAGACCATGAACTACTGAGAAATTTCTAAACATATTAACAGAGTGTGCTATCATTTCGACCTTAGTTCGGAATAGTTCTGCTTGGTTGTTTAAAAACATCTACGATATCGTGACCTATTCCCAACAAGCCGTATATCCTCAGCTTATAATGTTTTGATATTATATGTTGCAGACAAAAAGCTTTGTACGCGTCATTGAGAAATTAAAGATAGCTCGCATGGGCTATCTCTTTGACAAGGAGTCTATCTCGGCGATTTTTTTCGTGATTTTAGAACTCACGAAAAATATAGACAAAACACATACATGATGAGATTACCTTTTGCTTTTAATAACGCGTATATGACGATTCGCATACCATTTGCGTGCAAAATTGTTCGCATAATTAGCGAACTGTATACACGTAAATGTATATTTATGGGATTTTATGTCTCTATGATTAATCATAGGAATGCAATCTAAATAGAGATATTTACTTTGAAAACTGAAAATTGAACGTTTCACTTTTGGTACTTTATATATTTTCCTATACTGTCTATTTATATTCTGTACAATAATTTCACGCTTTTAGATTCCCCATAAGCATATTTTTCACGCTAATGCATAGGTATACTCCGTGGAATGTAAAATCTCGTTTCTTGTAAAAACTTGGTCTCCGTTAGAATCGAATTTGTAGTAGAAAAGTATGGATAGACGAGGCATTAATATAACGTGATATTAAATGTAAAAGTAACGCGCTAACTTAGACATCAATAACTTACCAGTGATAAGTAACGCGAAAAGGAAGAGCACAATCTAAGTACAATTGTTCTATCAATAAGTTCTATTCAATTTAGAAGTACAGTTATTTCATAAATGTACGTGTATCATTGGGAGACTAAAAAGCGAAATTATCAATAAGAAGAAGTGTACTCGATTGTAATCATTATAGTTTCGATCAAGTGATATTCTAAAAATGATCACGTTGTTTACTCTAATCATCTGCATGTTTCAATAAATTTCGTAGACAAACATTTCAACTCGAGGGTAAGTGGACCCGGATATTATTTTCGTGGAACGTATTTCGCATCTAAAATCTCTGCAATAAATTATCTTAGTTTCTCTTTACGATATAACATATAGTAACAAAAACATATTAACGTAAAGTTCTTCAGGATGAAATCGATTATTGGGTTCTTCGACTTAATCTTCTTAAAAAGTACGATCTGCCGATTTTTATTTATAAAGGTTGTAGAAATGAATAGTCATTTGCAACCTCGCTGTAATCAAAACAAGAAATACACGTGGCAAAGAGACTGTGTTTGCAGACTTATTCGTTCATTTAAGTAAACATTTAGTCAACATACAAATAAATTAAATTTATTGTTTCCCTTATGACTTTAATTATAATGTAATTAACCTTTCTTTCTGTTTTAAATTAAAGAGATAGATCGTTAATTACTTTATTATAGAGGAATAACTAAAAATCGTGTTTTCGTTTTCAATATTTTCATTCAACTAATATTTATTTTTAACAGTGTAAATCCATTTACCGGACCAGTCCGCCAGTGAATACCGAGGGAATTTATCCTTCGGGTTTTTAATTATTTCATTTGAATCTCTTTCCCCATTTGCGCGTTACAGTTTAATCTAGTTCTTTTTTTACTTCATTTTCTTGTTTACTTTCTCTCGTTTGTTTCTTTTCAGGGCATTAGTGCTAAGGTATAGTGTTAAGATACGGTTCTTAGAACATAGTGATAATATTTTTGTTATAGCTTTTCCCCACAGTTCTTGATACTTATCACAATAGTTAATCAGACTAATATGTAACAAACTTGTGCAGTGGCGTTTGAAACGCAAGAAAATTGCAAATCTCAATAGAACGGTACATTTACAGTTCCTTCGAGACTTTTGATGAGACTACATCGTTGCAACAAGAACAAAATTCGGACTTGAAAATCATATCCAAGGTGAATTATGTGTTCGCCAAGTAACTAAATAAATTTTATTATCAACTTAATAAATAATTTCTGAACTAATCATTAAATAAATAATCTTCGAATAGCCGAACAGAAAAATACGATAAAAATATTTCCCTTCTAAAAGGTTCAAACCGGGCGGCTTTTCTTCTTCATTTTCGCTAAAAAGCGAAAGATCTTCACAAAACTTGCGCTCGAATGCCCGAGTTTAGGATTAAATAGATCATAATTTCATTTTGAGGTGTTGTCAGACGAAAATTTTCGTTGCACTTAAGTGGGCATACCGTGGACGAACAAATACTCTGTGTGCTTCGCATAAAATCTGCACTTTGAAGTGCCAAAATCCAATACAACAATCGAATCTTCAAAATTAAAGAACGTAACGCGAATGATATAAAAATAGACGCGAATATGACTATAGGGCTAGCTAAAGTTTTTAAAAATATGTACATATACATACATACGTAAATATACGAGAAAATATCTCAATATGTCTAAAGGTAGCATCGTAGCGTCATTTCACCCTTACTTCGACCTTCCAAATAGACGAACAGAAATATCAAGAATGTTTCCTTTTCGTCCAAACGATTTCGTATTAATCAACGACGATGTTCGTTATGCAATGCCGCAGTTTACCGAAAACGTCAATCAGAAGAGATCGTCAAAAGAAGTGAAAAATTGAATCTGGAAACTCGTCAAGTATACGTATGTTTGACTAATTTCTGATCAGAGGAAAAACGATTGACAGGTGATTATTGTACGCGTGAAAAATCTGTAATGGAAAATGTAAAGTAACACGATTTTTGCATGAAGTCGTCTCCTGTTGGATAAGATCGGATTTGAAAAGTCAATTACACACCCACTAACGTTTGTTTAACCTAAAGCTATGTGTTAAACTCTGTTTTCTTCGAAACGTAGAAACATTATACTTCTTCTTTCTGGAAAGAAAAGAAAAATAAAGGAAACGTATGGTGAGTAACGCACGTCCTCTACAGAGGTAACACATGTCAAGGTCTCTGAAGAGCCATTAGACTATCGATATCCACAAGCTCGAGCTTGTTGACGAATTCTAAAACCTACCATACATACAAATACCACTAAACTGTTTTGCTCGAACTGCCGCTTGTCTTAACGTATAACCGGGTAATCGAGACGAGTGAAGAAGCGTGTATAAACAAAACGGTTGCGTGATATTCATGAGATCCAATGCTACAGCGGCAGCAGTTATTTGACGTTACGTGTGGACGTTCAGGGACAAATTTGCAGCGGATCTTTAGTCCAGCTGAATGAATATTTCGTTAACTTTGTCTTACGATTTAAGTTCCAACAGCGCGTGCCGTAACCAACCGCAGGGTCGGTCAGACGTCGAGGCATTTTACGGTCTAGCTGAGCTTTCGAAGTTGTGCAAATCGCACCGTTCTTTTAATGCGTAAGGTACAACTAATTTTTAATTGTAATTTAATTGTAATTACTGCCAATTGAATAAGAAAAATTTATTATCTCGAAGTGAATAATAAATAATATTTCATAATTATTATACATAATGCAAAATATATTTTATTTTTATTGTTCATTATTTGATTTGCGTATCGATTCATCAGCGTGACAATATTTTCCCAAAATATATTATCAAATAATGTCCAATTCTTTTTTGTTTTCACCTAACTAACGATTTAAGTTGTCACTTTACTTTGCTCAACAGCGCTTAACATTCTTTTCGAAGAATTTTCTAATATTTTTCAAAGAAAAATATCTGCACGCTCGAATGCGGTCAAAAAAAGTTTTTGTCGCATGTAGCCCGAAAAACGTACAAAGTTTCATGTACGTGTTGTTTATGTTTGGCCCGATCGACGTACCATATCCCTAACATGACATTGCAGATTAAGGGGTTAAGAACAAAGTGTCAGCCCTGTGCTGTCCATGCTTCAAGCTCGTGCACTTATTTACATCTACCACCTCGTTTCTTCGAATAGACTTTAAACTGTAAACTAACGTAGAGTACAAGAGGCAACTACGATTACAATAAACAGCGAAAAGCTGCGAGACAGCTTTGATCTCGCAAAGAATCAACAGTCGTTAATTAGACACGTGACAGCCACGTTTCGCGAAGCAACCTCGTATTGTCTGTACGCATTGTAAGTATCTAAAATAGCTCAAGAGTCGCGGATGTTATAATTTCGCGCGACGAATTCGGCAGAGTCACGGGTGTTCGCAGGATGACGATAAACAACTACATGTCGCCCTAATTAATTCAAAGGAAATTTACCAATGATCCGACGTGATGATCCGCCACGGCGCGTATAAGGCGCTAAGAATATCCTGGAAGGTCCTGGCTACGGGGTGGGGAGGATGACGAACCTTTTGGCGGGAGGACTGAGATCGTAAGTCGAACAGATCAGCGCTTGTCCCAGAAAGAGATAAGTCGCTTAGAGAAATTTATTTATAACGTATACATATGTATAGAGAGTATATAGCGCGGGTGACATTTTCATAGTCGGTTCATTGATCACTGAAAATTGCTCCGAAGCAGCTCGTGCACATATTGGTTTATTAGAGCGTGATTGAATACAGGGGCAGATTGTAGGGAGACGGCGGGCAATCAGCCAACTTGCACCCCATTTTATACTTTCGTCATAACAATTCATTCGAAAAACATCTTTGAGCACGATAATATTTGTTATACACTGGCCCACTAAAGTATTTGCACGCTTAACACAGAGAACGTTTCATACGATAAGTAATAAGCGTATGTATAAGAATATATGCAACGTGCAATAGCATGAAATTAATTGTTTAGAAGCTGTTATTAAAGAGACTCAACACGGTCATGATATCGCGGCTGAAGATTCACCGCAATGTATCTCTTTTCATTTGGCACATGAATGAAGTCAGGCAATTGAATAATTATTGTTCAACATGAAATAAAAGATGGAAGAATTATTGTTTGGAACGGTTACGAATAACATTGCGATAGTATTATTACGAGATGATAAAATAAAGCTTCATCTATGAGACTATGGCAATTAAGGGTTGAGATAATGCATATTATCAATGTGAAGGAAAAGTCAGTCGAAATCCATACCACGGCGAATATGTTAATAATAAAGTAGAATTACCTTTAATTTTTCTTTAGGTATTTAGATACTTAATTATTATTTTATTTGATATTCGTGACAAATTTAGATCTCTCACGACATAAATACCTTTCATTGACGAACAACTTTGACATATTAACATATCCTTTATTATGAAATAAAGAATATTCCATAAATAGATATGGTAAGACATGGTAAGACATGGTAAGACAAGCGGCTTTAAAAGATTAACTTAACAAATTTATTCCAAGTACTCAACACGATATTTGACGCAAGATTTCATTTTTTCTAACGTCTATGAAATTTCAAATTAACCGCGTCATGTTAGGACACAATAAGAAGGTCATTTCGTGTATTAAGAATATATTATGATGACGATTCTTTCGTTTTCCATTTTCACCCAAAGCAAAACTTAGGCGTTTCGATACCATAGAAATTTAAATGAACGAAACCTGATTGTGAGTGGCATGAGCAGGACACACACTTAGTACGCTAATGTAATTCCATATGGATTTACGATCAAAGATGTGTTTACATAACATTTAAAAGAAATATTAACGTAATAATTTCTGTTTTGTCGTTACGATGAAAGCGAATATTAATCGATAATTTTACGCTACGATATCACGATCATTTAAATTAATTAAACGATCATAACATTCGCAACGCGATTCAAACGAAAGCGTGAAGTATGTACTAGAAGTATTACAATAAATTTGAACAATTTATCGTAGGTATTTATTAAACAAAGTTATGTATAAAATATTGATCAATATTGAATCTATGCAAATGCATGCTAATGAACTAACAAACATGGGCAATCGTGCGTTTTAACGTATGAAACAATTAATTTTTTTATCTTAGTATTTATCTTCGTTTTATATTCATTTTTACATATCATTATGCAACTAAGAATTTTCAGTTTCATGTATGATGTGTTTAGTTCCAATCCTTTGATACAACTTTTTAGGATTCAGAAGAAAATCATAATACCGTAATGATCAAACATCCTACAACGAACTATGTATACTTGTAATTGGAACCTAAATTATTAGATAGGTAATCGTCGTCCCTTTTCATTCGTAGAGATCATTATTACTTTGGTTTAAATGATTACAAATGAGAAAAAAAAAAGGAAGATAGCGATTGACAATCCAAAAGTGTGTACAAGACAGTGGAAGGCAGACTCGCGAGGCTGCCTCGCGATGTACATGGTACCTGCCTCAGGGCGAGCCAACTATTGTTGGTTTTTGACAAAATCGAAATCACAGTCTTTCACTAGCTTCGTTTAAAGGCATATCGAAGGATTTTATCGAAATCGTAATTGTGGTTCATCCTGCTTCGCGTACTACGTGACTGTGACGGCAGAAGGAAACTCGAGAGAAGCAATTGTCGGATGAGGCTGCCTCACGGGTCTGTCTCACGCTCTCTGCACATGGCGTAATAGTAAGGTTCCGATTACAGGTACATAGTTCGTTATAGCATCTTCGTTCACTGAAACTATTAGGCCATCAACTGGAACTATTAGATTGTTAATTCTCGGTCGAGTTGCCGAATAGTTGCCATCACATCGACTCGATACCCTTGAATTAGGTTGTCAAGGACGTTGGTTGTCAACTTTCTCTGAATATACGTAGGCCAAATAGGATATATATAACAAAACATACCAGAATGGTGTGTAAAGAACGACAACTATTTTAGTCACTGAATTGCAAATGAAAAGAAGTGGGTTGGGCTAATCTATAAAAATGGTAACGACTTGCGTGGAGGCGATATATGTAAATGAGCGTTTTAAAAATAGCCACATTTAAGGATACCCACAGATAGAATTATTGAAACACATTCATTGTAAGTATATCTGGTTACCATAAAATGTACTTACCGACTGTGTGGCAGAACAGTAGCACACGTATGATGCCAAACATACTTTTCTGTACAACTCGAACATCGAAAGTGACCATCCTATTCAGTTATTCAGGATTGTCAATTTGACAGCATACTTCAAGAGCATCGAAATGAGGTGATAACTATTCGATGACTTCACTCTTTCCATTAATATCTTAGTAATATCCTACTTACCAATAGCGAAATTCCTGGACCTCTTTCATAAATCAAAAAACAATCCTATGTCACTAATAGTAAGTCATTAGTCCAGACACCTTTGGCAAAATTACAATTCATTCTGCAATCGTGATTAATGATGATCGTCACATAAAACGAGAAGGACAAGTTAATTTGATTTGATAAAACAACGAACGAGCAAACAAACTTTCCAATAACGTTGTCCCGCAATCTTAGAATCTTTCAAGGAGAAGTAGAGAATGTGAACATCTCTTCAATAACATGCTGTTTTATCAATATAGTTAACACCTCTATATCGGTTAACAGTAACATTGCACCGTTTAGAAATACGAAATATAGCGTAAGGATTATTTAGATCGGGGAGGTGGCTTTTTCATCGAGATATTTACTAAAAATTTAGCAAATTTAGTGAAAAGTCAATATACAATACGAAGGATGGTTTTAAACATTCAGAGGCTCGGAAAAGTATGGATTAAATGTGTACCATAGAAAAGTATATCTATATTATGTATGTTATACAGATAAAATATTTTGGGATTTCATTGACATTGCAATGAGATAAGACAGTCAGTCAGGATTATATTTCTGGAATTTGAAACCGATCTGGACATTTTTTTTTTACAAGATATTTTAGAATTACAAGATATTTATTGCAAACATAGATCTTCAAAATGTAAGTATCAAAAATGGTGCCATCGAATACCGAAGTTTATTAAATACAATGGATAATTGGCTTTTTGAATTAAACGCTTGCGTGATCTCTGTGAAATCTATACTACATACGTATTTTGTTATCTTTATGAATAATTTCGCACTTGTTTCTAACTTTACCGGTGCTAACGAAATTTCAAAATGCTTCATTTAACACACCTGATATATTCATAAAAGGATAAACGGAACACCCCGTATAAAATGTTGTACGTTTAACGAGAAACGGTATCTTATCGCTCTGATTCCCTTTAGAAGTTGAAATTTCTTAAATTATACGGAGGGCAATAAGGTGGTTGTTTCGAAAGCGAGCACAATTCAATTCTCGAGAATCTCGCATAATCGGCGACACCGAGAGTTAGAAAAGAAAAACTAATGTTCTTGTGCGCTATTCGATCAATGTTCACATATGCAAATACATAAGAGTTACGGTGCAAAAATCAAGGACCAGCTGGCAATATTTGCTCGTGCTCATTTTCTTCGAAAATCATGACGATCTAAATTTTTAATTAACGCGACGATTTTGTTCACTTCGGTATGTGCATAATGATACACGTATATACAGGCAATTTATGTACAGCCGTATATTTACACAATAGTAGACGTATGTTTGAACAATTAGAACTATTAGAAAATCTAAAAAACCCATCTGAATAAGTAAACTGGAAAAGCACTATAGGAAGTAATGTTTTATGTATGCATATAAAATATATATACATAGATATATCAATATTGCCCTTCTTAGTTAACACATTGACTGCTACGCAATTTTATATATTTATTCCTAGCAGTCGCAATAGATTGAAATGTGTTGCATTATAACGTTTCATTTTTGCAAAATCATCTTACTTTAATCATTTTAATCATTCTGAAAAATGTAGTAAAACCTGAGTCACCGATGCCAACCGTGACGGTTAGCCCATTAAAATATCCTATCTTATATTCTTTTTTATTTTTCAAGATATCTTGGAATATTTTAAGCTTGCTTGATTAATCTCGTAATTTTCTTAATTTATTTAGCCTGTGTTTATTATCTTTTAAGAGCAGTTATACTATACACTACGAAGAATAACAATGGCGAAGAAAATGATAAAACTTTAGCTTCGTTCAATTCTGAAATGATAAATAATAACATTTTGATTAATACGAGCAAAATAGATCTTTGGTATATCTAGTCTAGCGTAGTATATAGTAATATAATTGCCAACAAACAGGAGGATAAAATTTGTTTAGGAGATGAAGGAAAGTCAAGAAATGTGGAATTTCTAGAACAATAGGGACGTAATCGGTGCTTTATCAATGCCTCGTCTAAATAAAACGCAAATCAAACAATCCAAAGAGGGAAAGTTTTGATACAACTTCGTCTCACGCATTGGATGCTCAGACAGCCCATAAAACATTTGCATATTGTCCAGTTCCTTCTTCGATATCGATTCCTCGGTATCGATGCGCTATACACGAAAAAAATACGAAAAAAGTCGCGAGGGATTTAAGAAAATCGAAAATTGTAAAGTTCCCGCAATTGCAAAATTATAAATATTATTCTTGCAAATAGAATTCTGATTTAGTATTTTCAAAGAAGCTTAGTACAAGAAGAGAACGAGAAGAGAGAGAGAGAGAGAGAGAGAATATCAGCAGATCATTAATTATGAAATCTAGAATTTAACATTCTATTAGCGTGCATAACGTATGTCATGCGAGCGAAACAGCGACATGTGTTTGTATAATATTGTCAAGAGCAATGGAAGCAAAATTCAGAACAAAGTTTGATAGAATGTAACGGAGGCCCACTTTAATATTACTATCAGCTATATGTATATTAGGACATCTATCTGTTACATTTATGGATTGAGAAACTCTAATAAATTTTACTTTATTTAGTCTTTACATCACAGCTATGAATGACGTGATATATTTATTATATAATAAAGTGACTAGAAAATGCTAGCTATAATAAATGAGCATTCAATTTGTACTAAATATCAGTAGATATCTTAATACTAATGATTGCCAGTGTATATTCCCATTTCTTTGTAGGAAATAATATTACGTGGTAGAATAGTGGACATACATGGAGGAAAATAATTAAATAAGAAAGAGGAAGTAGAGAAATAATTAGAAATTGAAAGAAATAGAATTAAACACATGTCAATAAGTGGTGATAAAGAAAACAAAAGATAACAGGAACTTGATACGCGAGATTACTATATCATCCAGAATCTAATTGATTTGTAAATATATTGTTTATTGTAATTTCTCACTTATAATTTTAAGCAATCTTTCGTAGAAAAGTTAAATCGAAATCAACAATTGCTAATAGGAAAAAGATATATAACAGAAAGATATATAAAAGAATTCTTGCAAAATATAAAACGAGTGTATATCTTTGAGAAATGCAATTGATTTTGGTTCGTAAACATATGTTCATTGTAATCTTTTATTTCTACTCTTAGCAAGCTTCTCATATTTTTTCAACTTCAATGGCTACAAAAAATATTGGCACACCATTGTGCTTATTATAGCATTTACATACTAATTTCTTAAATTTACTGCCTTATTGTTAGGCTACAAAAATTTGGTATTATGAAAATGAAATGTATAGAATCTGATAAAAAAAACGTGTTTCATTAGAAAATAAGGGGTTGTGTGTCAATACTTTTTATAGCCACTGCACGTAATATTGGTTGCAGCGGAACGTCGAACGAAAAAAGGATCGAAAGGTTTCCCTTTGAGTAAACGTGTATGAACGTGTATGAACATGTATGAACGTGTACAAACACGATAAATAGTCGCCGCGAACGACACCCATTTACGCGGAACGGCTGAACGCGGAAGCAACGCACCGTTTATTGATCACGTTTCACGGATTTACCGACACTGGATAATACATCCAGGGCGAAAAATCAAAATCACTCGCTTTTTGCGTACCTATTTATACAAAGCAATGCGACCCAGTCACATATCTGCAAGTCCAGTTTTTCTCGTATTTATGTCACGCATATGATTAAAATTAGATTATACAGCGTATATGATTAAAATTAAACTAGATAATGCATATAATTAAAATTAAATTAGGTAATACGTATGATTAAAATTAAATTAGGTAATACGTATGATTAAGATTAAATTAGGTAATAGGTATGATTAAGATTAAATTAGTACTTATAAAGTAAATTTTGAAGATATTTAAATATCTTTTAATATACCAGGCTAGTATTTGGCTAGTTTTTGTTACACATACATAAATTAATCGGCTTATGTAATTTATGGTAATTAAAATATTAGTAATCTATACGGGTAGTTTTACTTATGTTTAGAAATAATATATTACTGTTTATTTAAATAACAATCATTAAATTTTTATGGGACATTATGTAAAACTTTCGAATTTATAAAAAGAACTAACAGGAATAAGCTTATTTATTTAGCAATGACGTGTAGCTGAAGGTATTACAATGCCACAGAAAAATGCATTACACTGTGGTTCTATCGAACATCATTCTATTCATGTATCATTAAAAATTCCACTCGGACACTATCTGATGTTAATTAAAATAGCACGATACAGAATTATGTACGCCATCGAAAGAATTAACTTTGAAACCTATGTTAAACTTTTAGACATTTCCTGCTCTTGTTAAATACTAGTTTACACAGTGTTATACATTTTTATTGCAACACCCTATATATGAATTGTAACATTATCGGTACTATCCATATTAAGATGACAATTCACAATATAGTTAGGGCATCATCTATAGTATGTCATTCAATTTAACACATTACGGACCAGTCGTCTTATTGCTAGGTGTACGCACGGGCCAGATTAAATTGTTTTTCTCTATTTGACAACAATGAAAACCCGAAAATTCTCGTGAACGTTCGCAAGCGTTAGGATCGAAAACACAGGAATTCTCGTGATCCGTCCATAATTAATAACGGTAATGCGCTTAAAAAAAAGAAAAAAAAAGAATGTAATTAAATGACTGTCAATAAATTATTTCGGAATCTACGTTTTTGGTTTTTCCTCTCGAGAGTTTAGTATCATGTAATGACTACTTGTCTTGTATCAATCGTCAAGTCAATAATATTCGCTGCACGTGATCATTGTACATAATTACATTTTTCCACTAGGTGATGTGCATCTTTTTTTCACTATTTTCACTGATAGAGAAACGTATAGTCTACGGTCAAAATCTCGAGACGGTCTATTCTACACAAGGATAACAAATCATACATATTGAGCTGTATAACATAGACTCGTGCTGTTTTTATTCCCATATTGCATATATTGCACTAAATATAAAAACAGAATGAATTTATGTTACAATGTAGTAAAATAACACCATATACACACAACAATGAAAAATGGTCGCAATTTCAATTGGTAGCACTGATATTGGTAGGTTATGTCATTTATGTATATTGTTCATTTCCTGGAAAGGTGATATAACCAAGAATAGTTAGGATATTTAAGAGGTTACTTTGAAATACAAGGTTTAAAATATTGGGTTATAACATATATTTAAGAACAATGTCATAATTCAAGATACGATTGTTTTAACCCTTCTTCTACTGTAACTATAAACAATACGTAT
Organism: Bombus pyrosoma; assembly: GCF_014825855.1. NCBI lineage: Eukaryota > Metazoa > Arthropoda > Insecta > Hymenoptera > Apidae > Bombus > Bombus pyrosoma. Next base: position 7,255,588 of record NC_057781.1, on the reverse strand, counting down.
AAACAATATTTTATGAGAAACTGTCAAAACTCAAAAACTATCAGCAAAATTATAAAAGAAAATAATGTTTTCGTTATTAAATAAATAACTTGTTGAATAAAAAGTTCTATTGATCTGTGGTATAACACTGTTTCCTTCAACAATTTAACTGTTTTAACAGTCTCTAACAGTCTTTGGATCTTAATGATCTTCCATATTTTGTTTACATATATTGGTTACACTAAAAGGAAGGATTAAATAACCAATTAAAACAAACTATTGAATTATAAAATTGTTCTTAAATAAACAATTCTATTTTATAAATATGATACTTTACTATATCTTGATAAATATTACATTACTCTATAATTATACTTCCATCATAATAAATACTTCAAAATTTGTAATTTTTCAGTAACTCTCCCAAGAAACCAGCGATATGTATTTCTAACCAAGCAAGCAGTATAAGTACACTCGTATGAGACCCGGCTATCAAAATACATATGTATAAAGCTGCCAAATCGCACACTATCGCCGGTATGAAACCTCAATAATACGTTCACATATCTACACCGAATCTAAACGTCGAGATTCAAAATAAATCCATGGTAATAATTCTTATATTGATAGTTATAAGTATGACAGCTAAGTACTGAAGAGATTATAAGGAATATAAATTACAACTATTTTACACGATGAAGCAGCATGCGGGTACGCGTTGCGCACGCCAAGAAACGCGCGCACACAATTACATCAAGTTACGCATCCACACGTATACACACTGATGTTCACACCGATCGAGACAATGCGTCAAAGCAGAGGCGGTAATAATCATTCACCTTTCATGTAATATCAAAAACTAATAGATCCAATCTCTTCAAGGCAACAAACGAGAATATGTACCGAATATAATCTGCTGAAGAAATGAAACATCGGATAGTTGAAACGACTCAAGAATGGATCCACCGAGAAGAACACGATACAATTGTGTTCATACGCGACGAGTTTCTCGCGATATCTTTCACGGACACGCGGGAAAATCGTTCAGCCGATATCTGGTAAAATCGTAAAATTACACCAACGAAAGTTCGATTATGGTTTCTGTTATCAAACAGAACACTATTAAGAATCTATGAGAGAGAAACTGAACAAAAGTATCCGGCCGTGGCACTCGACTGTTCGATTTCTGCACACCAAATTCGATATCCCTATCACAAACTTTTCCAGCTGAATAACGAACGTCGTAATCACGAAAAATATTGTCAATGATTCTAACATCGACATGAATATGTAGTAGAGTATTTATGAATTTATGAAACAGAGTTGTTAGACGTATATTCACCACAATATCGAGATGCACGATAGTAGGCGCGGCTTTTCACCCCGTATAGAGAGAAACGATTTCGTGTCAGTAATTTGTCACCTACCTACGTTATTCGAGCGTGTCCTCTTCGTCAACGATCCTCGTGCTATTCACGAATGAAACTCACGATACCGATTTAACACAGAATCACGAACGAATCGTGCTCTCGGCACTTTTCAGCTCGTGCTTGTCGCACGCCAACCGAGTCCGCCATCTTGGGGCAACCGCCAAATCCCCCCAGGCAGGACAATACTTTCCCATGAAAAGTCACTAGGAACCTCTACAGATTTTCCATCTTTATCTCGCTACTTCTCTCACCCTTAACCCTTGACAAACCGACTATAGCATAAGTCGTTTTACTCCTTCTCGATACACTAGACTTTGCAGATATATCTGTGTTTATTGCGATTATTAGTGTGGTATTTGTGCAAATTCATATTTTAATGAGTGAAATGAAATAAAATAGGACCTAGATAGAAAACTGTTTGACAGTCCTATACTTTGCATATATTACATTTTACATTTTACATATTGTGTGCACTCCGTGCATTTTTCCATCTACAAATTTCCTATAAATACATAAAAATCCTGTATAAACCTATAATATATGAAGTTTACTTTTGGTATCGAGGGTAATATAAAATTTGTTTTTTATTTAAGATGTGATTTTAAGATTAACATAATCAAATTTGATGTTTTTTAGTACATTCATATTTAATGTTGTCAGGTATGTTATTCATTTTCCAATTATTAGTTTTGTTAATGGTGTAGTAAAGTCTAATTCTAATTTATTCTTGATAATGTCTACCTTTTGATAAATTCACTAGATATATATTGCTGTATTATCGCCACATTGAGATTATTTCGTAACTACATTCTAATTAGTTCTATAATTCAAGTGATACTTGGCATTTAGCGTAAACAGTAATCTTTTAATGAATTGATTAGCCGACTATTTACTAATTATATTTATATAATTGTGTTTAATTCTGTAACTGAAAGTTGATATTTTTCGACTAGAGCTTTGTATGAAAGGTGTAACTGCTTAAATATAATATCTAATCTCTAAAGAATATTTATATGTACTTGCACGTACTAACACATGTGTACTTTTAATTTAACGCAATAAATTTTATAATTAATTTATAATTTGCGCTACTTATATATATAAACAAACGTTTTATCAGTTTTTGTATAGTTTATTAAATATGCACTAAACATATATTATAAATATAAATAATAACATTAATACTGATTTATATCATTAACGAAAAGACAATCAATTTTTGCGATACTACATTTGGATTCACTCCTAAGGTTACATGTGGTGATGACAGTTATATATTACAATTTTTATTGTTTGAATATTTCTCTGCGCTGATTATTAATAATTTCTTCTTTTCTCCAACATATACACATATAGTTAGAATAAAAACTAAAGCAGACATAATAAATTTTTATCTAACTATTTTTAGATGGGGATTTTTACGTAAAGACTAACGTTACTAAAATTTCACGAAAACAAGACTTAATTCACTCTAGTTAATCGTAATGATTCAATATGTAATTAAGATAAAAAGGAAGATATATCAGTTTAAAATCAAACATCGTGGAACCAATCAACTTGCTAGCAGTGTGGGATATCAATTATAAGGGGCCTTAAAGAAGGATAAAACTGAATAAAATATTAGGTAAATCACATTTTTGTGATAACTCTTCTAATACCAACTTAGAAAGATATTAAATTCTTAATCTAGATGAAACTTTTTATTTTAATGAAGTAATGTAGAATCACACTCTTCTCTTTATTACATACGTACGTACACAGTTATCGCAGCTAGATAAAATGAGCTCTAGCCTGACATCTATCGGTTTAAACACGAACGATGAATCTACTATTATATGATTATAAGTAGATTGCAGAAATAGTTTAAAATACATACATACGCACATCCATAAAATATAAAAATATTCATATTCGTATGAATGGGAAAATACATGAGAAATGTATGAATATGAGCAGAAATCTACCAACATATGTTAAATTCGGGAAATATCTTATAATAATCAAATTTCTATGATGTTCATTCTAATAATATCAAAACCTTGCGATACAAATTACCTGATGATTACAACAAACTATAAACATCCTTTTCTGCTAATCGTAATTAATTGATAACCTTAAACATTGCAATGAAATAATATTAAAGTCTTATGATTTCAATGAATTATAAACACTTTTTTTCTATATTAATAATAATTGATCGATAACCTTTAAGATTCAAATTTAATATTTCATTCGACATATCTTTACTGTTCGATATTACATGATATCAGGATCGTGTTTACTACTAGGCAAAATAGGCACGTGTTTAGGGTCCGTTGAAAAGAGGCGACAGTACAGAAGTATTTCTCATTATTGCATGAAATAAATAAATCCATTGGCTCCGACTTCAAAATTTAATTAAAAAATATATACCAATAATAATACTTTTTGCAAAAAATTTTTATTACATACAAGATAGTCTGCACGAGCTGATGCAAGCAAGTGCTTTAAAGGAGAATTATGTTAATATTGAAACAGCATTAAACAAACTATCCATAAATGAAACTGAAAAGCCAGTTGTTCGAACAAAAGCGGATAAATTCGAACTTGTTTCACTAATGATTATGTAGAAAAATTTTTAAAATAGAATAAATGCTGTTAGCAAATCGTCGCAATCATTAACAGGTTCAATATCATTCTCATACCTACAATATCATTATATTATATAATGATAATGATACTACTAAGCATAACCAACTTTATTAAAGATACGTGTAACAATGTCAAAGAGTTTAAGAATAAAGCTGTAAATATTATTCCAATTAAATGTAGAAAAAGATTCCAAGTTACAAAAAAATATTTTTCGACAATAACAATGAGATCAACGTGCAGTTAAAAGTCTTGGAGTTTTGGAGAGAACATGTTTTAAATCGTTTGTGATAGAATAGTTATTGATTTGTATAGAAAGGATGATATATAAAAAATGTAAAGAATAAATTAAAATTTACGTACCTATATATGACTATAGTAAGGAAGTTGTAAAACTTATATTGAGAGCATTTATAATAAAAATTTAAATGTTGATGAAATGAAAGTGGAAATGAAGCAGCTTAATATATTAAGTAAGATTGAGAATGTAATCATTCTTTCTGAAAAATTTAATTTTATAATCGAAAACAAAATTATATCTACATTTCCCAATGTCGAAATAATAACATTACTGATTAACAATGCCAGAGGAGCGCGTTCGTACCTAGAGCGATAAAAAATTATTTATGCAATACTTTTCTGAAGTAAAAACTTGCCGCATTAGTACTGATGTCTGACGTCTGTAACGTTTATGTAGAATAAACATACGCGAAACGCGCTCTATACCGCTACGTACATTGTAAAAGGAAGCAAGCATGCAACAATGAAAAATGGAAAGCAAATTAATCAAAAATTTCTAAAGACAAATTTCTATTCAAGTCTCAAGGCATCTGCATTTTAAGAGAAAACGTAAAGATGGCAACCCAACCTAAAAACTAACGCTAAGCGACAGGTTATTTTTGTATATAACTCGAAAACTAAGCCCGACCGTCGATTGTATGTATAGGAAAAAGTTGTTCAAAATATTTCACTTCATAACACATTTCAGAATCATCGAAATCGGAGATGATGGTTCTTTGACGATTTCATCCAACTTCTTGTCACCTTTTACGTAGTTCGATGTTTACGTACATACTCGCAAAATAACCTATTATGACATCTTCTAACCACCATTAGATATTCCTAGGTAAATATTCTTATTAATACTATCAAGGAGAAAATTTTCTTTTCGATACTATATATCATGGTAACGCACGTTCGTTATTTCGTCGTTCATTTCGTACAGTCGGTTTCAAAAATATTCGGTCACTACAACCCAGATAAATTAACCTGTTATGCGATATTAAATAGTATCTGACATTTTCTTGCGCGAGTTCATAGAAATCACGTTCGGGAACAAATCCTGTGTATTTGCCATTCGAAGTTTCTTGCATGAACTTTGTAAACTATCTGCAGATTTGTGGAAAACAACATTTTTTGCATGTAACAATAAACCCAATAATTGCATCACAAAAAGTTCAGAATAAAAGTTATAGATATGAAAAATATCTGTCAAATGAGACGTCACACGTTACATTTATAAATACACAAGTATAATTTAAAATTTAATTGATTTCAGAATAGAAATTTTTGTTCGTTTACATTTAATTTTTTATTTTTGTCACTAATTTATTGTTAATCATAATCATCGATATTACTTCTATATATGTTTTTATAACGAACATCAAGAAAAAAGGAATTTTTACTTTATTATTAAATAATTAAAGACTTTTAATAATTTTTATCAAAAATAAAAAATTTTGAATTTTTCATATTTTTATTGCTTTTTATCTGTATTTACTTCGAATAAAGAACATAGAAGTCCAAGTTAAGTTATAGTCCGAATATTTTCGAAACCAACATATATCGTTTCTTTGTTATAAATTTTTAACGAAAATATATTTACAAATGAAATATGTTTATATCTAGTTGTTTTGACTCATAAAATATACTAATAACGTTTGGCCGGAAAAGAACTGGAACACACTGCATAATTCTTATATTAAATATTTCTCAAAATTTAGTAGTGTGACAGAAATGAAATAGAAGTAACGAATGAAGAGGAACGAATACGCAATAAAGCATAATAAACTTTAGTAAATTACTCTGTTATTAAAGAGAAAGTGACTCAATCTGGTGCTAGAAAATTAAAGTGTTTCTTAATTTTCATATAATAAGGATATCACAGACATGAATAGAACATTTTTCGTGCAACTTAAATTGTTATGTTCTGCAAGATAGTAATTGATTCGTACACTAAAAATTATATGTGTAATTTACATTTATGTAAGAAATTTTTATTTAACAAATAGCGCGTCTAAAGAGTGCAAAAAAATAAATAGAGCTTTGAGAATTCTACTTCAAAATTTAAAATTGACTTTCGCCGAAGTTCAACTCAATTGGGTTCAATTCTTAAGCCGATATTCCATTCTTTTTTAGATATCTACCTGAGCACATTAACGAAAAATATTCCGTATATTTTTTTAAATTTATCAATTACACAAAATTTGACAAAACTCACTCTTTTCAAAATAATTTGTCTGATAAAAAATTGCTTAAGAATAAAAGTAAAATTCTTTACTACTAATTTAATAATAGAACCGTACAAAATAATTGCACAACGAAAATAACTGTTAAATACTTCTGAATTCGCTTTATCATCAAAAAGTATGATTTATTAGCAATTTGTTGTGTTATCATAATTATACTCTCCGTCTTGTTTTTTTTTTTTTATTAATGGAAGACATTTATAGAATATAAGCATTCGAAACACTTAAAGTAATTTTATCTCAATGAATGTTATGTGAATGACAACCACGAGAGACACTTTATCTTTATCAACGTATATACTAGTAACATTGTGAATTGTGATATTACAATTTCTGTATTCACGTAGGATAATTAATTAGTCGTCACGTGATTAACTTATATACAACACAACATAATATATTAAGCACATACATATGTAAAGTTTCACGATATAAAGACCAGGTATTGTGTAAAAATTATTTGTTATTACAAATCTATGACACGAAACTCGGATCCGCAACGAATCTGTTGAACATAATCGAACTTACTTTTAATAATACCGTTGGTCATTCAACACGTCGAGTATAACAAATCAATTACGTAAATAGTAATAGAATGTAACAGTAGTATGTATGTAGTATGTAATTACTTAGATCGAGTTTATTGTACCACACCCGTTTGACAAGTTTGCGTCACACAATATACAGCCGAGGACTGTAAAAAATCCGAAATATAGTAAATTATCGTACAAACTGAATAATACGAGTAAACTATAACCGCCCATACAAAATTGCAATGTAACAAATGTTCAATTTATAATGATATGTTGAAGAGTATATACCGATAGGGCGTCCGACAATCGAGTCATTTCAAGAGGATTGGTCAGGATAAATAAATACTCACCTTTGTACTCTTTCATCATTATTACTTTGTGTAGCATAAATCTATAACAACCAAGGACACAAAGTCTTGACTTATCCAAACATATCACTCTCGTTCTAACTAAATGTCATGCAGACATATATCATAGAATTTTTGACACTAACGATTCATTTTACCGAAGAACACTTTCTTTATGTAATTTAAACATTAAATCCCAGCGCATATACGTACCTTAATTACTAAATTTTATCTTTCCATATGTAAAGTAGTTTTAAGAAAGTAAAGCGTTATTAGAAAAACTTTGTATACTCGATTAAAATTGTATTATAACGCGATTCTATGATTTATCTTTTACTAGCAATAAGTGGGAAGCTAAAGTCCATTTTAAAAATAAATTTTCTATTAATATTTCATTCGTCGTTTAATTAATATTTCAATGCTCTATAAAGCGTGAAGAGTAAATGAAAATAAATTTCAATAATTAAAAATAGTAAAGAAATCTGAAAGAACTGAAACAAGAAATTTATTGATTTTGAAAATGTACTGTCAGGATAAAATCTTGTTAACGGAACATCGAATGTATGTGTCAGTAAATGTTTAATTACACTCTTTAACATCAGTCGATGATGGTCATGTGACATGTGACGAAATTAATAGTTTTCACGCGTAAAAATTCATTTATTTATATATTTTAATATACACGATTGCAGTACATACAGAATATTGTAATAATTCGCACGATAAATAATTCAGAGAATCAGAAAATCCGTATTTTCTGAACTTCGTAACGTGTACATCTTATTATCCCTCCCATTGACATAGCAAACGGAGTTCTACGAACATTCTAGTTCAGTTTACGACGAACCACTGGTGAAGGTACGACGTATCGTACACTTGCATTGTCCAGTAGCGTTTCGCTGTATATTTTACATTAACGTGATTTATTTTTCTCAATCCTTTCCTCCATCGATTTTCGAAGCAATTATCGAGTAAAACATTGTATAACTTTAGATTATAATGGCATCGAACGTAATAGAACTTTATAACGGTAAAACTGTGTTTCTCACCGGTGGAACTGGATTCGTTGGTGTCTGCCTGATCGAAAAACTATTGAGGTGTATGCCCGACTTGAAAAACATTTATGTGCTTCTCCGACCGAAAAAAGGGAAAAAGATAGAGGAGAGATTGGAAGACATTAAAAAGAATTCGGTATACCAATACATGTATACTCGAAATATAGATTTTTTTCGTCATTATCTTATCGAATGAAAGAGACAACCTTTGATATGATAACCTTTAATTTCATTTCTGATCAATATTTATTTTTTTAAACTAAAAGATATCAAGGCATTTAAATATCTTTAACTTATTAATTCCTTAATGAACGTACAATGAACTTTATTTATTGTACTGTTTTTTTTCAACATATGTTATTACCTTAAATCATAGTTGTCATATAAACTCTCACTTTTTTCTCACTTTTTAGTTCTTGATATACATATATTTCTTTTTGGTGTGTGACCACATATTTATGATTTGAATATTAAGTATGTAATTTCTTTCTCCTAGAAAAATCGAGTGTTATGTAATTTTTCGTTTTATAATACTTTCTCTACTTAGAATATTTAGATACAATCGTAATTTCATTTTCATTTTGTATTATGAAATATCCTGCATTTTTCTAACTTTTTCCATTTAAAAATTGTTTACTTATAATTTGAAAATTGGTGCATTATTTTACAGTAGTATACATTATTCGCAATTGCATAAATTCAAAAACACAAAAAGTGATAATAATACAAAAAAATTGTTTTTTACATGTATCTTAGAATTAATTTATTTTAAATTTATTCACAATGAATTATCTACTTGGGATATTAAAATATAGAATTGATTAGTTTGGCTTTTGAGAAGTTCATCTAACAACATATTTATGTTTGTTCTAATATTTTAGGTATTCAACAGATTGAAGGAAGAGAACAAGACAAATCTTTTTAAGAAATTGATTCCTGTAGCTGGTGATGTGGGAGAAGAAAATTTAGGCTTATCATCTGCAGATAGACTGACTCTTGTTGAGGATGTTAACATTGTTTTTCATTCTGCAGCAACATTGGATTTTGAAGCAGATTTGAAATCTAATACAAATATTAACTTATTAGGTACACGCAGAGTCGTACAGCTTTGCCAAGAAATAAGAGATTTGAAGGTAAATTACTGCTATATGTTATCTAGTAATGTACTTTCAGACAATTATGTATCATAACTTAATTCATAGTGTTCTGTTTATTAAATACAATTTCCATTAACTCCTTTCTTCAGGCTTTAGTGCATGTCTCTAGTGCATATGTAAACTCAGTGTTGACTGAAGTGGACGAACAAGTCTATCCTGCACCATATGATGTAAATGAATTAATCGCGTTAGTAGAAAAATTGGATATTGAAACATTAAAACAAGAAACCCCAAGTATATTAAAGGATCATCCAAATTCTTACACATTCACAAAACATTTAGCTGAGCATGAAGTTAAAAATGGAGGTATTCCTGCTGCTATTGTACGTCCTTCAATGAGTATGTATATTACATGTAAAAATATTTCTATTTTCCAAAAAAATTATATATTATAAATATCTTATATTTGCAGTAACAGCAGCATGGAAGGAACCAATTCCTGGATGGACAGTATCAAAGAATGGTATACAAGGATTTTTAATGGGTGCTAGCAAAGGTGTTGTAAGAAGATTACCAGTTGTAAAGGACATAATTTACGACTACATTCCAGTGGATCTGGTTATAAACAATCTCATTGTTGCAGCTTACGCTGTGAATCAAGATAGGTATGGCAAAATTTATCACTTAAGTCACTTAACTATTATATACAATAATATCTTTTTATTGCAGTAAAGGAAAGTTAAAAGTGTACCATTGTACATCAGGTACACGCAATCCATTCAAATGGGTTAACATCGAACCAAAAATCAATTATTATTTACATAAATATCCATTACAAAGTGCAGTTTGGTATCCGTATCTTAAATTGCTACCTACGATCTTCATGTTTAGGCTCTCTGCAATTTTTGTACATTTAATTCCAGCATATATTTTGGACATAGTTGCAAGATTAACAGGTGGTCGACCAATGTAAGTTATAAATTATGATTACTTTAATACATAATTTTTAACGTATGTAAACTTCATTCACGATATCAAATCAATAAAAAATATATTTTTTCAGTTTGGTACGATTACACACGAATGTTAATAACTCATTGGATCGTCTAAAGACGTTTATTTTTACTGAATGGAAGTTCTATAATCCTCGTACAATAGATTTACATGATTCGCTATCAGAGATTGACAAAAACCTCTTTAATTTAGATATTAAGCCACTGATATGGGAAAACTACTTTATTGATTTGATACAGGGAGTCAGGCAATATTTGAATAACGAATCCCCAAAATCATTGGAAAAAGCGCGTTCCAAAGATAAGATGTAAGTACTTATATAATTTTTTCTTTCCTTAAAAACAAAATATATGTCAATAAAGAAGTCATTAACTATTTTTTATATTTTTAGTCTACTGGTTGCTCATATTGGCTTGCAAGCTGTATTGTTAGGACTTGTTTGGTGGCTGGTCAAAACTATTTTTGCCACTTCTTGGACTGCTGCTGGTTTAGTTGTTCCTCTAACTTATCTTCTTTTTGATGAATTATAGACTACATATATAATTTAATTAAAGTTAATAAATATCTCCATTTTATATATATACGAACATGCATATATCGGGTAAGGATACGTTCTCCGCGCTTTTTCAGTGTAATTCATCAAGAATACACTCAGATTTTTATACACTGAAAGTGATCAGTGCGGTGTTGGGAAGGACAATTGTTTATACATTATTATAAAATGTTTAACTTTTTCTATAATTCCATACGATAGTAAACGATGCTGGAGATATTATAATATATATATAACCTACAATGACTACCGAAATATTTTATTTCTTTTAAATTATATTATAAATTTATTCATTGCTCTGTAACAACAAGATAAAATTTGTTTTGTACTGCTTCATTTAATCGTTAGGAGTTACAGAATTGTGACTCATAATTTATTAGTTTTCAAACACATATTTCTATGTGCAAACTTTTATAACGCGTGATTTAAATAAAATTAATCTTTATGTATGTGCATTATATTTTATTTTCCTTCGTTTTCATACCCTTATCCTAACATCAAATAAAGTTGCGTGAGAAAGACTTTACGTGAAACGCAATACGTAAGTAGTCTCTCTTCGAAATACGTTCATTTTATAACCATGATCGTTATCATGAAATGCAACATAATATATGGTACTTCAATAACATGAACAGTGAATTTATATACATTACTCGATAAAACAAAGAGATTGAATCACTTTACAGTAAATCATAATAAAGATGAGTGAGACAAAGCTAGTAAATATTGGAAGAAAATGCAGGCAACGAAAAATTATCAACATGTTTTGCCTACGAAACTAACACATGTATAAATATAGACAGAGTCAATAATAACTTGCGCGTAATTCAAATTCCGCGTGATTTCATTCAAATGAATTCAGATATGGAATCCTCTGGTATCATCCTTCCAGAAGAATGATTGCAAGACAATTTTTTTGCGCAATCTTTAATAGTATATTTAATTTTACTTTTATTTATATAAAACATTTAACATTATTCTTCTGGATGCTTAGAGCAATAAGTAAATAACAAACAATACTTAATTTGATTAACAAGTTCAATTTATATTGGAAGTTTTACGAAAAAGAGGGACTCTTGGGCCTACCTGGATTAATTCGAAATTGATATGATAATATTATAATCTTGAACTTTATAAAATCATGGTATGTAAGTGGAAAAAGAAATTGACAAAAAAATATTCAGCACATCTTTGTGATTTCCATCCAAGTCACAACATTAGAAAACAGAATTTAATAATATAAATGATTCAACAAAAATTCTAAAGAAATGTTATCTTAATACAACGTTGGTCCTTAATGAGGTAATGTAAGGTCTCTTCTTTAGTCACAGTCAATTAAGATGATGAGAAGAAATACAGGACAAAGGAGTGAAAGTAAAAACAAGATAGGAAACGCAGTTTGTTTGTTTTATACTTATAAAATATTTTAAACATTAGACTTTGAAATAAATTAAACTAAATAATAATATAATTTCAACGTAATATAATAATAAAGAATAAAATAAATAATGATAGAAATGATAACGCAAGTTTAACACATTAACATTATAGAAATAATTTATTATTCACAATATAATTTTGCAACAAATGATTTTGAATCAAAAAATGATAATCACTGTATTTTGACCAAGTATTTGGATGACAAAATCTTTTTTCACCCACATATCAAAATATAGGTCTTCCAAATAACGTACAAGCTCAGAGGCTAAAGCGAAATAAGTTCATACATTGTTATTGCAACTTTAAGGTTTTCCATTACATAAATTGACAAATTGATACCAAACGCATCGATTCAAAATTTGGTACCATATTTTAGTATGACCAGTACATACTTATCACAGAGCCTCGATATTGTACGATAATTTTAACTAAAATTATAAATGATTTGGTAAAAATGGACTTCTTCGCGTCTTCTACTAATTTGCAACCTAAAATCTATACATATTGTATTGTATAATATTTTTTAACATATAAAGCGAAATATGAAAAGAACTCGTGTTTTGTTTCGTTTAATAGATACTTTGTTTATGAAGCCCCGGAGAAAACTTGTTCGAAATTCGTTTATTTCGTCCTAAATATCGTTCCGAATCTTGTCATGCGAAAACATTTCTACCACAATACTCAACTCGACTGGATTGATGCGTTCACTTTTGTTTGATCAGTCTACCTTGAGTATAACCTCTAAAATTCGACTACAAAAACAATGACTTCTTCAGGGGCGAATGTTGAATCATGTAACAAGTAATAACAGATACGGAGCGGGGTGAACTGTAACTAAATGAGCAGATACGATCAGTCGGTAATCGCGTATCTTTGCTATAACTCGAAAAGTTACCGGTTTCCTAATCGTACTTGGAATTCTATAAAATTCCCGTCAGACGAGTGCACACTAAGTGAACGCGCACGCAACTCTGTCAGAACGTTTCGTTCCTCTTCTGCGATCGAAAGTCTTATTCTTTGGTTTTGCCACCGCGATTGTTATGCTCGAATTTATTTCATTTAAGTTAGTCTATAGTATATAGTAATTTCTTTGTTCTAGATACTCTCTATCTTTTCTTGTCGCTTTTAAATATTTTTAATAAATTCAAATTGTGAAAGACAGTTCTTAAGCGGTACGTGTCGAAGACTTTTTGTGTCAATCAGCTCCTGTGATATACTAGGTACGTATTAAAAAGCACAATATGATAACGAATTAAGATAAAAGATATGCATTGAGATTTATGTTTGGTAAATTATGGAGAATAATTGATAATATATAATAAATAAAAATCAATCGGGAAATTTGGAACATTATGAAGTAATTGGTTGGATCATATAAATTGCATTGATTTAATACGAGAATAAATATTAGCCTTTTAAAATCGAAAGATTTGAGAGCAAGAAAGATATAGGGTTTAAATTCAAAATTACAAAAGTTTATTACTGGCATTAGTTGACTATGAATTTATAGTTCAAATTTAAGGCATGAATTTATAAAGTTTCAAAAAGTGATTCGATTTTGATCGATCCTGAGCTTGTTTTTATTGTTTTATTCAAATTATTCATATAATTCAAATACAAGTGAAGCGGGCCCCTTAACACAGCAACCTTCACTTACCAAGAAAATATAGGTGTCTTTGACAAAATCGATACTGTTTTTCATTGAGATTGAAATACGACTGTGCATTTATTATTTTATTCTCCTCGTATAATTTTATTTATAATGTTAAGGAAATAAGTTTAAATAGTATGGAAATTTTTATTTCTTAAAAGATACAATTCTTTTAATTTTATCGATGGTATGATTATTCGTTTCCATTGGTTCTGTCCTATACAATGCCAATGGAATAATTTTAGCAGCTTTTTAAGTGAGCGATACACTGATCGACAATTATACAACGCTTGTTTTATTAATTGTTTAAGAAAAATCGATGACTTATTCGATCTTATCAGGTGAAACTAATCCAATGAATTGCATCGTGTAACAATATATTGGCTGGAGGAAATTTTGCAAAATGTCTAAGTCGAAAGAAAAGCACCTGAGGTAATCCTCCAATGGCCTCAATACCATTGCGTAGGTTAAATTTAAAAGCGTTTGCGACCAGTAGAAACCAAAGTAGTAAAGTGTTTACGATAATTGAGAATCGATGCTGCGGTCTTACCCACAAGGAATTGCTTTTTGTTTTTGCATTACGACAAGCACGATTACAAAAGGATGATTAGGCAAACATTAGAGATGAAAGTAATGGAATTATTTACTCGTCAAAGTGGATGACACTAGATGTAAGCCTGTGTTCTTTCCAATAAGATATTCTGATATTTCGCAAGTATTAGCGGAGTATTAGCGCAAGTATATAGTGCAAGTATTATTAAAAAAAAGAAAACATTATCAATTCAAACTCCTTATTACCAAACCTCAATTAACTATAAATAAAATCTACGTAAGAATTGTAATTAAAGATCTATGCCTGACATAATTTTAATAATTAAACCGATACCGGACTGTGAAGGACATCAATCGATAAAATTACCGCATATAAACGATAGGATTATATGGTTCATACATAAATTCAAGAAAATTCACGCGAGATATTCCAAGATTTTCTCCCGCAGTAATAAAAAAAATTCAAATAGATAATAATAAGTGATAAGATATCTGAGAAACGTAAGAAAGAAAACGTAGTTTTTCATTAGTTTTCAAAAGTTGTTCATTGGATAAAACATAGAAAGAGGTAATTTTCACTGTTACTTTTATTTCAACGCATCCTTTTGACCGTAGTAACTCGAGCCTATTTATCTAAATGATAATGATATATTCTATAAACGATATAAATATCAAATAAATTCCATCAAATACATATACAAACCACTATCTTTTTATTCGTATAGGAAGTTATGTCAGGGAGTGAAATACATGAAGGATCTGACTTTATCTCGGTGTACCAATCCAAGGTTAACAATGTAATGTCTTTTCCAAATATTTTACTTGATATAACATATTTAAAGATGCCAGCATACGTCAGTTAAACGTATTAACACATCAACCAGTAGCGCGTTAGATAATACCACAGGTTTTCACTAATAAAAACCAGTTCATGGATACGTGCATGACGTTACTTGTCAGACAAATTAAAAAATATGCTACTATCTTAGAAAGCAAAGCGTTTACAGTAAGACGCAAATTAAATCGGTTTGATGCAACGTAAGATCATTAAGTAAGAAACGATTGCTCGCTACAAAAAAGGAGACAGTAATGAAAAAAGAAAAGATAATTGGCGATTATAAATGACAATTGCACGAGAGAAAACATGTTTCGATATGTACAGTAAAAAATTGAAAGAACTAAAACGAGAAATTTATTAATTTTGAAAATGTACCGCCGAGATAAAATTCTGTTTATGGAACACGGGTGTGTGCGTCGATAATTGCTCAATTACAATCTTTAACGCGATCATCGTCAATAATGGTTAAATAAGAAACTATCGTAAGAAACTAATTATATATGTTAAATAAGAAATTGCTTGCTATAAAAAAGATGACAGTAATGAAAAAAAGATTGACAATAAATGATTATAAATTAAAATTGCACGCGAGAAAGCATCTAGTTAACGGAAGTTGCTCAATTTTACTTGCTATTCGACGATTCGTTTAAATTGTACAATGCAGAGAGTAAAATGTTTTCTCTGTTTTCGCCGTAAATCGACAATTAATAGGAATCAATTCCTCAATTCATATCTCCTAATTTAATACTCGAAAGTTTAGTAAAATATGGCAAATATAATAAATTCGAAAAGGAAAAAGGATCTAATGGAGGAAGACCTCCAATTAACGTGCTATATACAGTGCATATGATTCAATAACCGGTTTCGAAGCTGAAGGTTTGCTTTGTAAATTATCTCGCGTATTTAAAACGTACCACAGTCATAACGTAAACTATCTGACGGTTAGAACGAAAATTTCGTTACGAATATTTTCCAAGAATTGCACATTTTGATCATCGAAGAGTCAATCATAGTTGTGATATACTATAAAAAGTTATTAATCTAACGGAGGAGCCTGTGTGTTTCTAACTTCGATAACGAAAGTAGCGAAAATAGTCGCGTGTTAAATAAGTAATAATGAAAAGTT
Source organism: Bombus pyrosoma (assembly GCF_014825855.1). Taxonomy (NCBI): domain Eukaryota; kingdom Metazoa; phylum Arthropoda; class Insecta; order Hymenoptera; family Apidae; genus Bombus; species Bombus pyrosoma. The sequence goes on along the minus strand of NC_057781.1, from coordinate 7,238,817 downwards.
CGACGATTCTTCGATTACGTTACGGCATAAAATAATAGAATAATACACGGTACACGAAATCAAAAACCAGATCGAGACGTCTTTGTTGTTCTCATCGATATTCTACGCACGAACAGTAGCAAGCAAGATTCCAGAGAAATGCTCGCAACACGTTGCGAATATATAACAATGTTCGTGAATTGCTAATAATAATGTGAAGAGCTGTCTGGTCTATAGCGTGTCTATGCCGTTTCATGAATAATAATAGCACGTGCTTTACATAGCCTTGTTTCGAAAGTGATACATCTCGAAAGCATTAGTTTTTCGAAAAAAAAAAAAAAAAGAAAATAAAGAACCATTTCTGAACGTAATAAACAACAGTACGTTAGTTAGTTAATTAATTTATCAACTGGAAGGCTGATGTTCGTCAAATATCTTACTTGCATATCATGTGCAAGGTTTTTATAATATTTAGCCCATAACTCGAAAAGACAGTAATTTCCATGAATGTTTGACTTGAATGGAACTTTCACGGTCAGCGAGTTCGCTAAGAAATTATAGCGGCAGTTTAAGAATTAAAGAATAAAAGAAAACACACGTTTCTCATTTTGCAAACTGAATACGATGCCGTTTAAAATATCCTCGATTTAATCCGTGTGCTAATTTTACCGATATTAACAGGTGTAACTTCTTATTCCCGCATGAATAAACGAGATCGAGCGCTCATTTTGTCGAATGAATTATGGATTGGCGATGATTCCACGATTTTTAAATGTTACATATCGATGTATGAAAATCCGATTGAAATAGTCAGCATCATGAAGATCATGGGAAGAATTTTTTCTTTAAGCGAATGCACGGGAAAATTTACATTTCCATTAATTCCAATTATTTAATAAGATTAAATAAAATTTATAAATATTATCGAAACATAGGTAAATATATTATTATGTGCAAATTATTAATAGAGAAAATTGTATGGTTTCCTTGTAAAATAACACGAATGAGACGCGGAAAACACGTCGAAAAGTATATCAATTTGTGGCAATCAGTGTTGTAAATATATATGGAAATGCAATTTCACAGTCGTCGATTTATAGAAAATGCAAACATATACAAATTTAGTTGCGCCAATCGAACGATATCAGGCTCGAAGCGATTAAATGAATAATAACATCGAGATTATTGATTGGATTTGATCGTTGATATGCGTAATGAAATGCAAAGGAAATCGTAATGATTGAACAAAAGCAACGAGACAGATTAACATACAACTCGTGCGTTTTTAATTGAACTATTCTAATTTTATTCGAACCTAGTTGAATTGTACTAAATACTATTACAAATTGCTTTCTATATAATATAATTTAAATAATTAGAAATATTATTACCTAAATAAATTTCTATAAACGATCGCTTTATTTTACATTTGAATAATGGTTTATGAAGAACACGGGGAGAATTTTCTTCACGGTGAGATTTTCCTCCTAAATGCTATTTCCATAATCCTCGGACTCATTTACTTTCAAAGCTTTCAACGCGCTAAGGGGCTATTAACGTATAAAAAGCAATCTTTAGCGTAATATCGAAGCGTAAGAACGACTATTTTACATTTTCCTTAAATTTAAGAAACAAATTTTAACGGTAGAAAAATACGATTTGCTCGAAGATAACTCAAAGAACGCGGCGGTGTTATATAACGAATCTTACGTATGTTCAAATGAATATCGAATGAAAATGAGAAGAGCATCTAGAATACGTCTGGATAAAAAGAAAATCTCGTCCATAAATTTACTTGAAAATAGACTCTCTCTCTTTCTCGCTCTATCTCAAAAGATATTTTCGACAATAACATGACGAAGAAAATATAAAATAAAAATATTTATACGAGAGCAGCTATCTTTTATAAACACGTCCAACTACTTTTTCTGTTTCGTTTTATCCTCGTCTTTTTACCCAGCATTCCCCGAAATATGGCATCAGACGTCGCATCGGTGTCTGCCTGGTTCCAAGGTCGAAACGTGTTCGTCACAGGTGGTTCTGGATTTATGGGAAAAGTCCTAATTTACAAACTGTTGTTGAGCTGCCATGACCTTGGAAACATTTACGTCTTGATCAGGAAGAAGAAAGATGTCGATCCACAATCACGGTTGAAGCTCATGATGCAGGTATGATGTAGTTTGAATTATTCCAAAGAAATTATCGTAACTCATGGCGGATTCAAATAACTTGTACGAGCATCATCTAAATCAGAAACGAAACGACATTTCTTCTCTGAAAGATGTGTAGATTTCCCAGTTGAAAGTTTCACGGGGTAACATTAAAATGTTTTGTGCATATGCTGTTTGAGAAATTGATGAGACGTTAGAGATTTTGAGCTTATATCTGCCCTTTTCTTTTTCATCAGACTTTCAGTTACCAATGCAACAACATCGAACTGTTTTACCGTTTAAGGAGGAAGTAGGATTTTAGAGACTTCGTCGTTGATTCCACACATGTATTCAACCGGAATCTAGTATTTGGAATCTTAGATAAATCGATTTCAATTTAATACGTGTGCTTGTTTACTGGGAATATTTTATTGCTTCGCGTCATCGTTTTTTTTTCAACCTTCTTTTGACGACATTAATCTGCACCTGCAAATAATAGATTCTGCGAAGAAATAAAAGATTAAAAAATTCTTATTTAATTCTAATGACTTATAAAATCTATTTGCTTCTGTTGTTCTTTATGACACCCTTTGTTGTGATATGTGCAACGTATATCACACGTAGATGGTTGCCGCGCAGCATGACTAATGTTACCAGTAACACGAGGTAGGAAGAAAACGTATATACCTATCATTCACGTTGTAGGCCATTGGATTGTAATCATTCATCGATTATAAGGCACCGCAATCGATTCAAAGGTTATTTTGCAGATTATTACGGAAATCACGCAACTATCTGTTTTACGATATTCTTATGGTATATAAATTTATTTGAAATCCTCTCTTTTCTAATGTAATTAATAGTTTGCGTTATTTCTCGTGTCATAAAATTGACTATTTGATTAACAGTACTATTCACCGATGATTCCTTTAGAGGTAGGTAAAAAGTGTCATAAATCTAGTGGAGAAATAACAGAATAGCAAATTTCTATTTCTACATTAAACTTATCGTTTTGTGGCTCTAGTTAATATTATGCAACAATGGTACAAAAATTGTCAATATATATTTATATTGAAAAATGTAAATGCATCTATAGGTAAATTATTAAACAGCAGTTTTACACAGTAAATAATTTTTTTCTCGTTCACGATCTAATCTTTAGTTATATCTCCTATTAATGTATTATGAAATATTTCCATTTTTTTTATATATTATCAATTTATTATATTCATGTTACAATTTATAATTATAGATCAATTTTCGATTGATTTTTTAGGAAATTCCATTTAAAATGATTGAAGAAAAACATCCTGAGAAATTGAAAAAGATTATATTGATACCAGGTGATACAACTTGTAAGGATCTTGCCTTATCGACTGCCGATAAGCAGAGATTAATGGATGAAGTCTCTGTTGTCTTCCACATGGCAGCAAACGTCAAGTTTGACTTAACGCTTAAAGAAGCGGTAACGATAAATACTTTAGGTACCAAAAATGTTACAAATCTTGTGAAACAGGTAAATACTTATTCATTTTAATATATTATCATGAATATTTAAAATTTCTTACTTTTATGATATGTATTATAATAGAATTATTACATGTTATAATTATAATAAAATTTGTTTCACTATCTTTTTGATTCGTGATAAGGGAACTTTAAAGATACATTATTCATAGCTGCCTCATTTAAAATCCTTCATTCACGTTTCTACTTCGTACTGTCACTGCAATGAGCCTGTACTTGAAGAAAAATATTACCCGTGCAATATGGACCCCGATGAGATCATAGAAATGGTAAATACTAGACCAGATGACTTTCTGGAACTAATGACACCGACAGTGCTACAAGGATTACCGAACACCTACTCCTTTAGCAAGGCACTCGCTGAAGATTTGGTGCAGAAATCTGGCGTGCCTGCAGGGATTGCAAGACCTTCGATAGGTAAATGCGCAATTTTGATAACGTGTACTATTATATGTTAAATATACTGAATTTTGAACTTGTTCTCCCATAAAAAAGATGGAGAACACGATTTACTGTATTCTTCCCCTATGATCGTCATATGATTCCGAAATAAATATGTATATAATATAATGCATATGCCTAGTACGTTATAGATTTAATTGTTATGTAAATTTTAATTCAACGTCAATTTTAATTTTAGTGGTTGCATCATGGAAAGAACCAAAACCCGGTTGGGTAGAAAACTTGAATGGACCAACAGGTTTAATGGTAGCTGCTGGAAAAGGTGTAGTTCGAACGGTGCTTTGTAACTACGATTACAAAATGAACATAATTCCCTGTGACATGGCAATTAATGCAATTATCGTACTAGCATGGAAAGTAGGGCGAGAAAACGTTAAGAAACCACTATTTATGAACGTTACCGATGATACTGAAAACTCAATTTCTTGGGGTTGGGCTGTAGATACTGGCAAGAAATATACCGTAATGTATCCCTTTTCAGGTTAGCGAGGGAAGAATAATATACTGTTTGAATTAATCTATCCACTTCTAACTAAAATGTACTCCCGTTTATTTTATTCAGTAGTATCTGTTTTATATTTATACGGTATGGAATAAAAGAATACAATGAATAACTTAGAAATTTTGTTTCAGGTGTGCTTTGGTATCCAGGTGGAAGTCTCACTACATTAAAGTGGTTTCACTGGTTACGTGTGATCTTATTTCATTATATACCTGCACTTTTCATAGATATTTTAGTTCTTCTAACTGGAAACAAACCGTTTTTAATAAAAGTGCATAACAGAATTAATCTTGGTATTAAACTGATACAATATTATACTACCAAACAATGGAACTTTCCGTAATTACGTTTATTATAAAATAACATAATAATAATACGATAATAAGGTGAAAATGACTAAAAATTTCGTTTTCTCCTTTCAGGAACGACCGTATGAAAGAATTACAGTCTGAAATGAATTCCTCCGACAAAGAAGAGTTCTTTATGGATACAACAGAAATAGATTGGGATGAATACATGTCAATCTATATATTAGGCACCAGACAGTATTGTTTGAAAGACGATCTTTCTACTATGCCTCGTGCACGAAAAGTTCTTAATTATTTGTATTTCGCCGATTGGTTCGTTAAAATTGGCTTCGCGATTTTCTTCGCGTGGTTTATATATTTGTGGATATACTCGTTTGAAGAACGAACTGCGGCCGTCTTTGAGGTTAACGAGATCTAAATTTCCCGAGATTTAAATATTCTAAAATAAATTCAAACCGACCACTCAATAAGGCAATATTTGTTTATTTTTATTTCTTTTTGTTGATGAAATAAAAAACATTTACAAATATTTCTAGGCTGAAATATTTAATTAAGGTGTAGGCGAAAATTTAGGCGAAAATAAATGTATATAGGGTAAAAATATGTTGGCTTTTTATAACTTTTAAAATTGTTTGAAAATATAATATTAAGACGAAGCTTCTATTTCGTAATTTCTGTATTTAAGAATATATTATCCACTTCTATCAACATTTCGGGCATTACCAAGTCCATAATCGGCTCGATAAAGTCTGCTACATTGTTACGCCCGTTACATAAGAACCGAAATTACCTGACCAGTCTATAAAGTTACATAAGAATGACCATTTAAATTATCGATACGAACAAAGATTTTGCACGAATGTCAGAAAAAATATGAATCTTCTATTGATAGATTCATAAGAATATTCATAGAATTCATAAAATACTCAAATGTAAAATAAATTGTAGATCTATTTACTATTCTTATTTGGCATTAAGAATGGCATAAATATTAAAAAAAATGTTAACCTGTAAACTGAGGAAAACGAGTTAACACATCATTCAAATTGCTAATATTTTTGAGGAAAAATATTCTTATTTAAGAGTCTCCCATCCGTTTTACATAATTTACCTGTATTAATGAAATCAAAATTCTGATTATATAAATTCTTAATTTAAAAAAAACACAGTCAATAGGTTAGAAATGAATTAAACAAGTAATCGTAGAAAGAATAACGCTGAAATAAAATTGATAACCCTAATATCATTTTTATCTAGACCTAACCTTGAATGTTATAACGACTAATACAAATACCAGTCAATGAGTGTGAATAATTCGACGCTATTTTTGCGATGCATCTTGAATCAACTGATGACGATGACTACCTTCAGGCGAGAACGAAGACTAAACGAAAAATGACGAAGCACATTGCGAACACGGTAATACCCCAAAGATGTCGAAACATGACACTGTAGCACTCGTCCTCTTTCATGCTCACTCGTGCACGTGCGTTCCTTCTTCTCCCTACTCTCCCATCATTACCATTTTCACTTTTACTTTTGCGGTACAGCCCTCACTCTTCAGCCATCGCTACAGGTGTGCTGGCGCGTTTCTTTTTGAATAAAGATTGCTGGTGCACGCACGCTTTCGCTCCGCGTCATTCCTCATGATCGCACTTTTACTTTTTGTTACTACGTCTTTCGTACCTCCTTTTCGTACCTAAAAATTTCTCTTTTCTTAAATTTTGTCACTTTTAACATTAAGAGAAAGACAGTAAACTTTTTATTATTTATATATGGTAGTATTCTTTAAGTTTTTCTATTCGTTTTTATATTAAACAAGTCATCTTGAGTATTAACGAGTAAACAAATGCTAGGTAGGTTATACTTAAACAAGTAATCTGTTAAGTCACCTTTCTTAAAAATGTTGCTTCCCTTAAATTCTGTCAGTCTTAACACTGAGAAAAACAACGGTAATTATTTGATCATTTATATAGTGTTAGGTTAATTGTAATTGAAGCAATACGATGATAATAGATAAATATACGTTGTCATGTTACCGTCAATAGAAGTAAACGTTAATATTTATAAAATCACCTGAATATTTTTAATAATTGTAAGGACAAACTAGTTTAAGATAATTCTAATGTAGGGCTATGTCTGCATTAGTTATAATCAAGCGCTCGCATCAAACAAATATTAAGTTCTTCTTCTACTAGCAATAACAAAGAAGTCGTTCTGCAGTCACGTCGCCAAATGCGCAAATGTCCATAGAAACGAATGCCCTTTCGTAAGCGGTAAAATTTACGCGCAACAAATTGTCACTAGAACGCGTCTAACCTTAAAAAATTAGCATAACCCCAAAAATTTCAGAGATTTCGCAATAATTGTGATACCGCTATAAATAATGTAAAAATTATATATAATTAACTGTCCCTCATTTCTCGCTTGAGGTCAACCTGTCTCGAACAATTATGTAAGAAATTCTTCATTTCTTGCTATTTCTAAATGGTTCATTATAATATTGAATAGACATTTTAGCTTTTGCATGAAAAAGCTAATAAAGCATTGGCTTATTGTAATACTTTAATTAATGTGTTTTGCATTTATAAATCAAGTTTAGTTAAAAATTCAAAGCATTTGCTTTGTACAATAAATGTAAGAAGAACTGTGTACCTCTATTAGGAAATCATTCCGTATACTTTTTTCTACTCTATTCTACGTTACGGGCAACAATCTTAATTAAATTTAACATGTTCTCAACAGGTTGGTTAAGAAAGTAAAATTGGATCAATTAACAAAGGACGACATTATTTGGTCGACAATCTAACTGTTGGTCAAAATGTGTGAATGGTAATCACAATATTCATGAGAAAACTAAAATGTGAATATTCCTTATTAATAAGAATATTTTCTCGTATTAATAAAGAATAGGATATTTATTAATAAAAACATGGCTTTCTCAGAATTTAAATTTCCAAATATTTCCCCCCGCAAATTTAACCATTTAACGAATATTTTTTATTACTATAATTCTAATGTTCGTCCTATAACATAGCAAATTTTTGCTAATGGCATGATTTTCTTAGATATAAATGTTAATCAATTTTGTCAGATACTACAAACAAGCACTTGAAACAGAAAAAACTTTAAAAGATGAAAAATGAGGTGTAACAAATTGTCTTCCCTTCTTTTAATTCAATGTGAGAGATTAATAACTTATTTATGGATTTGTGTCAAGTGGACGATTAAATATATTTGTGAAGCGAGCAAATATACGAAAAGAATTGTAATTAAAAATTAGGGGATGCAGAATCTTTAATCGACATAATTAAGGAAAACAGGTAGCGAAAATTTTCCTCTTGTTATTTATAGATAGGTCTCATTTGCCATGAATGAAGTTCCGGTTGCCACTCGTTATTCTGGTTCTCAAAGAATTTCGAAATATCCTCGACATACACGGGAATTAGATCCCCTCTGCTTCAATAAAATCATGACTGTTTCCACTTCTAACGAGACATATTGGATTTTAACAACGGATCGAATATAGAGGATAAATTCATATTACAAAACATCATATAAACGAAATATCAAAATTAAAGTTAATACGAAAGACACGAAGAAAACTAATCACTGTTTAAATTATTCTACTGTAATAATACAAAATTTTCGAAATAATCTGTGATAAAAATGTAGTAGAATAATAACAACGAGAAACAACGTGACAACTGTATTCTGAAAACTAAAAATGATCTATAATTAAACTACCATCTTAAATCTATATTCCAAGAACTTTTCTGTGAATCTAATTTACTTTGCTTATTCAAATTCTTTAAAGGATACGGTCATAATAAATTGAAATATAAATTAAAATATGTTTAGTTAAAAACTCAATCAGTAAATATCCTAAATAAAACGTCCAGCACGAGTCATATACTTTCTTATAGTAGCTTTTTTTTAATATATATACATTAACAAAAGCGTGCATCCAATATATCCCTGTGTTGAAATTACATATGACTAATATCAAGTTAAACAACTGAAGAAGCAGAAGTTCCAACGTAAGCTCATTTCACGAGTTACGTAAGGGCTTGTAAAGACAATTTGACAAGACTCGGCGCACGTACACAGATATACAAAATTAACGTACAATCCGTATAATATAACATAATTGAGATACTTCTTGAAAAAAAAAGGACCTATAAGTAATCACACGTGTATATATAGACTAAAGTATACAGGTTGTCCCACAGGAATTTTGAAATTTTGTAGAAATTTTGTCAATATGTTCTGTACGTATAAGAATAAAGCGTCATGTAACAGGAAGTTTACAGGTGCTTCACTAGAAAGTTACCACAAAAATATGAGATATGGCATGTATAGATAGATGTCAATACACATCTCTCGGTTTAACACAGGACAAAACAAGATACATAGTGTTCATTGTACACACTGATATGTGCAAAATGCTTACATACTTTTACCTATCCATAAAAAGCACTGGCAAAACTTGTATACTGAACTACAAGACACTCCGTATAATATACATAATTTAGAATATAGTTTACTTAGTCACGAACATTATAAATATTTATATCAGTAAGTACATAGATAATCAGTGTATTTTCTAACCTAATAGTTGAATTAACAAAACCGATTACACATTAAACGAACTCCTGCAACTCATTCAATTCTTCATTTCATCTTATCTCAAAAAGTTCCTCCATTTAGTTTTTTCAATCTGTATCTCACATTCATAAAATGCTTCTACAGATCTGACTGTATGGTAAAACATAGAACAGCGTATTCAATCCATATTTCACATTCATAGAATAATTTTGAACGATTAAACTGTATGATAAAATGTAAAAAAAAAAAAAAAAAAAAAAAACGAACAATTACGTGATTCGAAGTTAGATAATATTGAGCTATTCTTGTAAATAAAGGTGGGGAGAGGCAAAGAAAACTGAATGTGGGGCTGCATCGATGATCGTCCAAGGAAATATTGGGCCAACGTTATGCCTTCTCAGTTTATACCGAGCTCGCCGTTCAGGTAACACCTATCGACTGTAGCCGGTCACTTTTCAAGTCTCGTTTCGTTCCGTTCTCAAATTGTTCACTCGTGGCCACTCGTATTCGACAAAGGATTCGGATAAAGGCGAATTTTCTTGCATTTCTGTAAGTAAGTGCTTGACATTGTAACCAATGGCTTTCTTCTTTCTTCCTTTTTGCTTTGCTTTCCTTGTTCCTTTCGAATGATACACTCACATAATATGTTTTGACAGTGAGTCGTCGCTACAGAATAACTCTTAAGAGTTACATTTATCATTACACGCAAAGCTTTTGTCTTATTATCTTGATATTCCTTCGAACGATAGAACGAAGTAAAGAAGCTTCGGTTTCGCTTATCGTACATCCTATATATATTATGGTGCTCTATATAATTTACACAAAGAATTAGTCGAGTATGATACCGGCGTTCAAATTGGCAAGTTACATTTATATTTTCAAAATTATTAATTCTTTTTGCGTAACGCTGTATTTCGTAATAAGACGAGTTCGTGTTAGAAATAAATCTCTGTTTTCTGAAAATGGACGTTGAGTAAGTAGAAATAGATACACACGGTGATATATAATTGATATGATATCTAATTGATCAATGTCTGACATATAATGTAAATTCAAAAAAAAAAATGTAATCGTAACTGCTAAAAACTAACGAATGCCAAACTTTCTAAGTGAGGCAATACTCGAACGTAATAGTGACCGAGATTTTATAACGTGGAACAGAGTGATTCAACGTATATGTGTATCGTAGAACTTTAAAGTTTAACAAACAAATTTATGATCTGTACACTGACTGTAAAAAGTTATGTATTTAAAATACAGAATATTCGGTTGTAATCTAGCGTTAAATGTTATATACTTGAATAGTCTTGTCAGTATTAAGCGCCTAACAGACCAAGATACCAAATGTGGAATACTAGAAATGCGTGGATATCAAGTAGTAGTTGAAACGTTAAAGTTAATTTTCATATGAAATGTTACTTTTAGACTAATGCATATTTCTTTGCATTGCCTAATATTGTGTATTAAGTTACTTATCTTAGTATGATTAATTAATTATCAATACTATCAACAGTACTCGATATCAATGTTAAGTACATACATCGACTTGGCTGTTGAATTTCATAAATACCGAATATTGAATGTCGAATATTAAGTACACAATGTGAAGTGTTTCGTACCTGTAAGTATCACAGAGTAAATATCCAATATGATGTGTGATATGATGAAGCAAAGATTACTGAGAATCTCTAACGTGTATTGAATATCAAATATTACCTAAGTCCTGGTAATGGGTGTCAAACATCGAGTACCTGAGCATATTGAGTATTAAGTACTTATTAAGCGCCAAACACTGAGCGTTAACTAGCGAGTACGAAACGACGAATGCTAAAAGTGCTGGAAAAATGGCTAAATATGAAACTAGTATCTTTTCAATTATCAATGAACTGCGGATTTTTTCTTAGATTTCTACTTTTATAAACCTGATTAGATGAAATCTAAGTAGAAATTTATTTCACCCAACGATTACTATATACTTGGGACATTTTGTATATTTTTGCAATTTTAAATTTCTCATAGATACATAAAAATCCGCAGTCTCCTTAATAAATAATAAATATTAATTTCCTATGATTAACATGGAATGTCTAGTATCTACGAAAGGTATGAGAATTTGAAAGGTGCGCGAAACTATGAATAGGAATGATACATCAGTGAAATGATTTAGGAATTTATATTTATATTTATATTATATGACGACACACGGTAGCAGAAAATTCAAATGACGCGAGCTTTTACGTACTTTCTGATCAATGCTATTTTGTCGATTACGTAACGATCAATGTCGTTTTGAAAATTGAGAAATAGAAATTTTTTTTGTATAATGTAAATAGAAGTTTTGTGAAGAGCAACGAAACAGAAGCTGATATTCTCAACAGAGAAAGAAAGAAGAAAAGAATTCTCAACAGAGAAAGCGACACGTTTACCATTCCTCTTATTGCCAAGGTTCTTTTTTTCTAAAGTAATCAAACTTCATACGTTTCAGTTTCTTTGTCAACACGTTGTTGCGTCTTTGCATCGTCGTAAAAGTGATTGCAACATCGCCCTCTAAAGATTCTGCAATCAGAATTTTCTTTCTTTTATACAATGTTTATTTTGTGAAGATCTGTTACACTCATTGCTTTAAACATTAACCCGAGTGTCATAATTAATAGTCGCTAAGCAAATGTAGATAACATTGAAAGGATAGAAGCAAAACTTTCAACGTAATTTATTCGATTTTGTCTTGTGGATACTTTCTTTTGCGGAAAATCGCCTGATTATATTTTATATTTTTAAACTACAGAAGCGTATAATAATACAAAGATGCAGCGTGAACCGAACGTTCGAATAAATGCAACCGTGTGCCCTTTTATATAAAAATCGGATTACATGTAGATCAACCTAGAAAAACGTATCATTTGCCTACTCTCATCACGAACACTCTCCGCTGTGATTGTTTCGTAAGTCAACCTGTGTTTCTATAATATACTCTAATTATTCGATACTCATTGCCTTGACATCCCCATTCGATGATCATATGCAAACTGCGTGACTCTTTTTGGCATTTGTTTCATAGAAACAGTCACACAACTGAATTGTTATGTGCGAAGTTAAGATATATTACTGTAATTTTCAATGACGAATCTCGGTGCGCTACAAACACGCAGATTTGTTTGCGATGTTTTTCCAAATACTGCAATTGATACTTTAACAAATGGCGTAATTCTTCCTTTTATTTCGACTCTATCTCGATTACTATTTTCTAACTAAAGAAAAAACAAAAAAATAACTCCAAAAGAATGGAACGTGAAATTACAAAACAAAATTAGGGCTATTACTTCCCTTTCTCTGTATCCTTCGAAATACTGCTTTATTGAAAAATTAAATACCATGATTGTATTACACGTTCCTAATAATTAACGACACTGCTTTTGGCATGCTTTAGAAAGTAGAATTTCGAGCGAATACGAATATACTACAGTTTGGGAACGAATAGGAAAATAAAAGGAAAATACACGTTATTGTGACAACTTGGTACACACATTACACATTTTGACAGCCGTAGAACGCCTTCTCCGCTTCCTTCGTGTGATTTATAATTTACGCGACAATTTTCCTTCCAGTGGTACAACTCTTTTTTCCGGTGCACTATTTGTGTCACCGTTTTTTGCATATATACATGCGATATCTCTGCAACTTCTTGACATAAATCTGACATGGAAATTGTCTTCTACTCATAACTTGTTATTTTTCCCTTTTTGTGTAAACGAGCTTTTAGCAAACGAAAAATCGCCATAATTTTGCAAGACTGAACGATACCAGATCTCTCGTCATAAAGTAGGGATTTCCTTGCAAACGAAATTTAATAATTTTGTCTCTCCCTTTCTTTGTGCATATAGCGAACAAAAGTTTGCCAAAATTGAAAACTTCAGCTAAATATAAGACGATGGCAGAATCAAAAACGGAGGACATCCCCGATAGAATAGCGGAAACATTCGAAGGACAGAACATCCTAATCACCGGTGGGACTGGTTTCCTTGGGAAGGTCGTTATCGAAAAATTACTCAGATGTGTACAGAATATGAAACAAATTTACATGTTGATCAGAACGAAGAAGGAAAAAGATCCGAAACATCGTTTGGAGGAAATCTTCAATTCACCGGTAAGATATCTCTTTCGCCGCGTAAAATATAATTAACTTGTGCTCGTGGATCGTGAATTCTTCATTTGAGTTGGTTAATTAAATTCTTTAATGGAACAAATACCAACAAAGATATAGTGTTTAAAATTGACATTGTCGTACGAACATTCTATATCGAAATCTATATTTTTAAACAGAGTCAATACCAGCGAACATATAGAATTCTATATTGACATTAAACAAATATTTTACATCGAAATATATTTAAACGATGCAGACGATATTGCATAAGTACGAAGAACAAGCAATTAAGCCACATGTGTATACGTAAACAGGTTTCTCGTAACCCGTTTTCGACGTAAGAGAATTCTTCCTAATCTAATTTTCTGGCTAGTTATATTTAGTCCACTGTCGCCATACTCTTCAAAAGATATTTAAAAAATCTACAAATGCAAGTCTTGCTAAAATTGCATGGAAACTCATTTTCATCCCAGTTTCCTCGGAAACTGTTACAATTGTTGCGTTAGGAATATACATTTTACTGTTTTTAATTTATATTTCAAACACAAACGCGTAGAGAAAATTTAATTAGTTAAGTGTTACGTATCTGCCGTGCGATAGAAATAGACTTAGATGTGTGCAATTTCAAGTTTTCACTGCTGGAAAAGGAAGACAATTTTTTTAGACACGATTGTGTAGGAATATCTAAAGTTTCAACAAGTAATAAAATTCCAAGGCATTATAAAATGCCCTATGTATTTACCTTTGTCAAATAAGAAAATATTACTTAAACAATGACATTTCTTAAATGCGATGACGAAACAATGTCACGTAGTAGACTGCAGATGAGAATTATACACCAGTGAAAAGGCCACGAGACAGAATCTGATCTGTACGGATGCAAGATGATTGATATTGCGCAAAGAATCGTGTTCTTCACATATTCTTCGAATGAAATTACAGCCATCATTCCTGAAATTATTATTACATCGTAAATTTTTCTTCGCGAGAAAGAAAGATTCCTTCTTTCACTTATATGAATTACCAAGAGTCAATCGATCACATATTATAACATAGCTGTAAATAACATAGAAATAAAAGAACGTACGTAATAGTCAGTGAAATATTTTGTGTATAACTGATAATGTCATGTTTGAAAAAAAAAAAAAAGAGAAATTACTCGTCATCCGTCGAGTCATCTTCATTTCCTGCGGAGTGGAACATATTTCGAAATTACGTTCATAATGACTGTAACGTGAATTGCTGAAATTTTCGTGCATTTGGTTACCAACAACGAAATTCACCACATGTAAGTAAAAGTAAGGCGGTGCGTTTTGTTACGAGACAAAAATCCGAGAAACTAAGTCAAGGCCCTATAATATAGAGAAGAGGATGGCAAACGTTATTATTACCATTATTAAGTCTCGTGTCGGGTGAAAGTTCTTATTTTTCTTGTACTGGTGTATTATATCATATTTTTCCTGCTACTGGCCTCTGGACCCCTTTCATATACACGTACACTCAACATAGGCTGAAGAATTTAGTTGTGAATTATATATACCAGTTAGTGAGAAACTGGTTACAGACGAAATTTTTATAGTAGAAGCATATGTAATGAATAATATTTAATAATAATATATATATATATATATTATTATATATATATATAATAGTATTCAGTAAACAATAGTATTCGAATTTGGAAAAAAGTTTCTGAGGAATGTTGAATTAATTTTTTACTAACAAGTAGAACAAAGTAAAATAGGACCCAAGAATCCAAGGATCCAAAATGAATCCATTGATATTTTAAGCTTTAAATTTTAAGAGGTCAGTCTCATAAATTGAGCAAAATAATTCATACAAATGTAATTCCACTCTGATTTAGAAATCATTTATTTTAGCTTTTTGAGAAAGTGAAGAGACAAAGGGGTGCAGAGATACTTAAAAAATCAGTAACTGTTGTAAGTGGAGATGTATCGTTACCTGGGCTTGGAATTTCCTCAGAAGATAGAAAGATGCTTTGTGAAAAGATAAATATCGTGTACCATGCAGCTGCCACAGTACGGTAACGTGGTGCAAAATGAAGTATATTTGGATTATGTGTAAATAACTTGAAAATAATATTCGATTTAATCATTGAACTGTTACAGATTTGATGAATTGCTGAAGAAAGCAGTATTATTGAACACACGTGGTACAAAGCAAATGTTGGAATTAGCCAAGGAGATGAAACATCTGAAACTGTTTGCTCATATCAGTACAGCATATTGTCATCTTGAAGAAAAGGTACTATAACATATTATACTTATTTATGGTAATATATACTTGGAGTAACATATAATTTTCTTCTAGATTTTAAGAGAGAAACCATATCCACCACCTGCAGATCCTCATAAAATAATCAAATGTGTTGAATGGATGGATGATGATGTAGTTGAAGCTATGACAGATAAAATTTTAGGACACCTTCCCAATACATATGCCTTTACCAAAGCTTTGTCCGAAAGCTTGGTTGAAGAAGCAATGCCACATATTCCAGCAATTATATTAAGGTATAGATAAAAATAATTTTTGCAGAGTATAAAGTATTTTTAATCGCGGAAGATTATTTTACCCCCAGACCAAGTATAGTTATACCTATATGGAAAGAACCAGTGCCAGGATGGACAGACAATATCAACGGTCCGACAGGACTTTTAATTGGTGCTGGTAAAGGTGTTATTCGAACAATGTATTGTAATGACAGTAGTTATGCAGATTATCTTCCTGTTGATATTGCGGTAAATGCAATTCTTGCCAGTTCTTGGAATTTTATATATTGCAAGGACCATGAAAAGAGAGTTTATAATCTTACAAGTAGCAGTGAATTTAAGGTGTATTATCCTTTAATAAAAGTAATTTTGGATAATAATTTATACATGTAGCTAATAATTCAGTTTGTTTCAACATGGAAATTTTAGGTATCATGGGCAGAGATTATTGCCAGAGGTCGAAAAATAACAGAAAAGGTACCTTTGAATGGGGTTGTTTGGTACCCAGGTGGCAGTATGAAAAAATCAAGACTCATGCACAATATATGTGTTCTACTCTTTCATATGATACCCGCATACCTCATAGATGGACTTATTTTTCTTGCAGGCTATAAACCAATGTAAGTATACCTAAGTACATCTAAATATTGCAATTATTGAACTACAGATGTTAAATTATTTGCAAATCAAAACACTTTGACCACATTAAAGGACATAAAACTCTTACTATAAACAGTATGTGTCGTGTACAACGCCGAATACAAAAAGGTTTCGAAGTATTCGAGTATTACGCCAACAACCAATGGGACTTCGACAATTCGAATATATTCGAGCTAAGGAATAAACTTAATCCTGTGGAATATAAGAAATATCAGCTACACGGGAAAGACATGGATATAGACGCATATTTCGAAACATGTATACGAGCAGCAAGAATTTACATTCTAAATGAACCACCGGAAACTTTGCCAGCTGCTCGAAGACACTTGAGGATGTAAGATCTATTTGCAAAATGATTCTCAGATCCTATCAATTTTAATAAATTTTTATATTTCTGTTGCAGCATGTATTGGGTTGACGTAATTACGAAGATACTTTTCTTCGTGTTACTAATCTATATGGTAGCATCCTGGAGTGAAGGTTTCAAAGCACTGTTAATGGGGAGTTGGTTATTTGTTACTCGAACTCTGTCGCACTAATTACTGACCTCTAGTTTTTAATACTTTTAGCAATTTAAATTTTCTCTACGACCAAATAAACTATAAATTCTCTTTTTTTGTTTACTGTTCCATACCCTTTTTTTTAATTAATTAAAATAGTTCATAAAAGACATTGTATTATACAAATATTTTTTGAATAAATGTTTGCAAATAAAGTAATATTTCATTAAATCATTTCATATACTCTTTTCCAAAGCATTACGAAGGTAAATAAAAAGAATAAAATAGAGAATGATATTTTCACTGGAAAGTGATTTTTATTTATATCAAATATCATAAGAGAATTACTCCCTTAAACAGATTCCTGTACAGGTGGTTCATAGCCTTCTGGTCTGTCAACCTTGGAGCCACTTTCACCCACTTCTTCAGTTTTGCTACCAGCACCATCACCATGGAGTTCCAGGAGTTTGCTCAATTCGAAACGTGGCTTCTTTAATACTTTAACCTGTAATGTAATAAATTTTTCGTTTATATTTAAATCTACTCAAAATATTAAGCTTACAAGAACTACTTATATACCTTGCGGATATATACATCGTGTAATGGATAAATTCCTTGTGAAGCCTTTTCAATATCCTTGGCAGTAGCATCTGGTAAGAGCTTACTAACCACACCCTTTAAATCGCTCTTTGTAACGTCATTTGTAATCGTGTCTACCATCTTCTGTCTAATTTTCTTGACCTAAACATAAAAATACACGTACACATAAGTAACCTTAGTAGTAACTTCATAATCTATATATATTAAATAAAAATGTTGCAACATCAATATCACTACTCTCTAATCCAAAAGTAATGTGGTAAGTAAGTGCATATTATTGTATGCAACTTTGTAAAACACAAAAGTGTGTATATCACTTTCATGCACTTTAAGTTGCAAATATTGCAGATAAAATATAATAAGTATATTTTGTATAAATACTAACTTGTGCATGTTGAGCATAACACGTTTTCCTGGTGCTTAGTTGATCTTTGTTAGTAAAACCAATACAGAAAACTCTGAGAAGGTACCCATCAGTGGTTTTCACATCCACATTAGCTTCTATCAAGGTTTGCCATTTTTTAACCATGGACCTCAATTTATCTGTAGTTAAGTCCATACCATGGAAATTGGTTAACACATTACGATGCTGAACATCTTCAGCAATCAACCTAAATTTACGGAAAGATCTTTCGGCGTCTCCGTCATTTTGCAAATCGGCCAGGGAGACTTCAAATACTCTATATTTCAAACCTTCAGAGGCAATCTCTGTAAAACAATAAACATAATATTAATAAACAAAACATTATATACTATACAGTATATTTTAAATAAATTTGTAGCAGTAACTAATTTTAATACTATTATTGGAATAATATTATGGTAAGTGTCTGCTTTTCTTTATGCAACATAAAACGCCATATAAAGTATTAATAAAACTTCTATGGAGCTGGAGTTGCAAAATTTTTGTTAACACAAAATATCTTACTTGTTCCTTGTGTTCTGTTGACCAACGTTTTGCCAACATGACGATTGGTAAACATAGATGGTGCCTTAACATCATACCAGTCTTTACGGGTGAAGGGATCAACACTGAGAGAAAAGAAGAGTTAGGTTAGGATGGTTGAACTTTTAGGTTAGATATAACAATTCCTTATAATTTAATAATTTTGTGATACTTGAAAACTTTAACTCAAAATTTAATTTGTTGAATTCATTGAACGCATCAAATTCAATAAATTTCTATTGATATAACATTATTTAAAAAGAAGTCAATAAAATGAGTAATAAACATTAGAAGTTAAATTTTCAATTATACAATTAAAAATTACATTTAGATAAAATATACAACTTTTTAAGATTATCTTTTATATAAACGAATAAATATTGACAAAATTGTAATATTAAACATGGAATATACGCATACATTTGACTGTTACCTGTAGAGAATCTATTTCAATATCAAGCATCTTTAGCGACATCAGACAGAAAATTACATTTTTTACATAAGAGATATTTAGAATACATCGAGGAAATATTATAATTTACTTACATCTTCTTTTTAACACCCTTTTTACCTCCTTTCGAGAGCCCCTTGTTTTTACCGACCGCCATGACTAACGTTACACACGAAAAGAACCACGTTTACGTTATAACGGAAACTGGCAGAGCGATCTATAAGTTATCGGCGTATACACGAACACTGATTGGTTGAACCAGTTCGCTTCTATTTTGAATAAAACTTTTTAAATAATATTTTACTTGTGATCATATAAAATCATTTAAAAATTAAATTCCTAATTATATATATTTATTATAAATAAATCCTTAATATTAATAAATAGGTATTAAAAATAAATATAAATAAGAATTTTTCAATACCGTTACTTAAACATCAACTTTAATATATTATTATAATAAACTTGGATATACAAAGGTATATGTACGTAGCAACAATAAATTCGAATAAAAAATATATCTTACTCTAAAGAAAATAATCCTGTATTTACAAGCTTAAATTATAAGTTTATTTATATGTTGTAAGCTTAATTTGGATTAATTTAAAAATAAATTGCTATTTCTATAATCTATGATTTATTTTAAGAAATCTTATTTTAAACTGTTAATTAAATACATTAAATACAATTAAATATATTGACTATTGGAGATTATAAATGCATAATTGCAGTTTGTGCATACAAGTACGAAGTTTTCTGCTAAAGTTTGAGTTTTACTTAGATATCGAATGTCGACAGCTGTTGGCCTTTGGCTAATTTCAGTACAATTCGAATTTTCGCATGTAAGACGGTGGAATTTATTTTTTTTTTTCATCGAACGCAAATGCAATGTTCAGCGTTCGTCTTTCTTCGCGATAAATTTCCTCGGTAAATGAGACGATTTTTAGCGGAATATATGTGCACGCAGTGGTCATTACGAAGACTTGTATCAAGTAGTTGGCCTATAACATCGTTCTGATAATCATGAATCTCCACACGCTGTTTCAGGATTTCAATCCAAGGTAAAAATTATTGTACGCGAATTCTTTTTTAAAATTTTTTAAAATTTAAATTCTATTTTCAAATTAATAATAAATTTGCGTAATATAATGGTATTTTATATTTACTGGAACATACAAAATAGTTTAAAACATCGAGTGTTATTTCATGCATTTAAAGATTTATATTGTTTAATTTCTGATTTGATATTTTTCGCAAAATTATATGATTTCATTTGTGAACTTACATAACTTTTGATAATTTGCATCAAGGGTCTATTAATATTTTTAATTTTAGTCTAAGATACACATTTTATCTGGGTCAGATGGTTATTTTAAACAAATAACTGGTACTTCATTCAGCATATTTTATCATTGTTGAAAGATTGTTGACCTTTGTCGGAAATTATCTAAAGTAATACAGTTTCAATATTTTATTCATTTATGGTATATATTTTGTAATCATTGGAAATTATTATTTAAAATAATAAATATGATTAATAATAACTTTTTATAAAATTCTGTAACATATTCTTTATGCAATTTTAAAAATGTTTATGAAAGTATATGCAACAAAATATACTAATCATTTCTAATTTATATTTTAGTAAATTTTTGGTACACTGCTGTTTGATGATATTTACAATCTTATTTGCACTTCGTTTGGATGGTTTCATAGAATGGAGTTATTGGACTGTATTTACTCCAATATGGTTCTGGAAAAGCATGGTAATTTTGGGTGCTACTGTTGGAAGTTATGTTTGGTGGAAGCATCCACATGCAAGATTGGAAGGAGATGCTTATATACATTATAAAGCAATGTTGATTACATTGGCATTACATTTGATTCTGTTAATGTTTGAATTGTTAGTATGTGATAAATTAGAGTCTGAAAGACACCTTTGGATGCTTGTATTTATACCACTTATCTTCATCTCTGCTGTATCAATAGTTGTAAGTAATTTTTAATTATGTACCTGGAAGATATGGATTGATTCTACAAAATGTTCTTGTATTTTTAGGTGTGTATATGGGCTGCAAAGCACGATCGATTATTTGATTTTGAATTATTTTGTGCAGTAAATATTCTGCAATTTATTTTCTTAGCATTAAAACTGGATGGTATAATTACATGGAGCTGGGAAGTAGTGTTTGCTCCCCTTTGGGCACTGTTATCATTATCTTTAGTTGCAGTACTATATGCAATAGTGTTTGCTGCTGTTTTATTAAGAACTCCACAGATTAATGCCAGACAAAGGCGGACATCTTTGTACTCAGCATTGGCATATACATCTCTTGTGGTTCCACTCCTAGTGTTCCAAGTAAGAATTATAATAAATTTCTTTTAATTAATTTCTTTTTAACGAATTTCATTAATACTATGATTTTATTTGTTCTAGGTACTATTAGCAAATAAATTAGATGGAGATATTTCATTGAATTATACAACAGTAGTAATGCCACTTTTAATATCTCATGTAACACTTATTTTTATGTCATTTGAGGCAAAAGGAGGAAACATATGTAAGACAACAATATCTAATATAGATTTCATATAAAATTAGACATCTTGAAATGATAAAATTATTACTATTAACACTTTAAAGAAACAGTAAAAAGGCAATGGATGCTATAAACAAAATGTTATGAATGTGTTTTTACATTATATGCTTGAATAATATGAATAATACGGTCCCCAGAGTGTTAAGAAAAAATTGTTACTTATTCTAGGGTGGTTTGGTGTTAGGAAAGATTTTTGTCATTTTCTATTGGGATTATGTCCATTGCTCCAAGAATATGGTAATATTTCGTACCAACCACGAAGTGAGCAGGACCAACCACCATCAGACCAACCAATGGTGTCGGAAAAGAATGAAAAATACGTTAAAAAAATCGACCTAATGAAACCCGTCGTACCTATAATTTCTATCGATATGCCGGATTGATTATATTGTTTAGGTATGCATAAATATACATAATATAGATAATTAAAATATGGATAATTAATGTCAATTTAAAAGAAATATTTTATATTACAGGGTCTATTCGGATATATGAAATATTTTTAGCCATATGACTGGTTCATACCAGTTGCGATATCTTACCAAGTGATGGATAGGTGCGTAAATAATAACAGAATTATAAGAAAAAAGTGGGAAATTGTTATTTTCGGTACGATATGAAAGTCTTGTTATTGTTAAACATACTGTGCGCTAAGGCAATCATAATTATATTACCCATTTCCCATTTTACCCCATTTTAAACCCCATTTTATTCATGGGGTTTAAGCCTTACATGATCATTGTAAAGATTTGGTAGAAAAGATCTTGAAAAGTTTTTTAAAACGATCTACTTAAAGATCACGCGAAAGTTCAATATTGGATGCATCTATATGAAATGTCCCTAGAGCAAATTTAGCAGTTGCAGTGCTCAAAATCATTGTCTCTTAAAGCTGCATCAATTTTATGTCTACCCAAACACTTAAATTATGCGTAGAATAAGCAACTAACCCGTCCATTTGTTTGATTGCTCCTTTATAATGATATAGGATAATTGTCGACCTATTTTATTAAGCCTGCTATTCGTAAACTTTACGTAACGGTAGCATTATTATTACTTTGCCAAAAGTAGTAGGTATAAAATAATGGTGAATATGCCTAAGCTGGTGCTAAAAAAATTAAAAATATCTTAGATATGTTTTATATGCAACTGTGAACTGTGTTTAAAATTGAAATTAAACCTCAGTGTATCGTGATCTGTACAGGGCTAAGCTTAATTTGTAATATATTTTAAATAGATTTTCCTGCAGAGTGTCGTAAATGTACATTTGAAACTTGTTACCAAGGAAAATCTTTCATGTAAATAATACTCCAAGTTTTAGGATTTGTTAGCACTGTACAGGTCATGTCCAGGAAGTTTATTATGTATATAGCTAAGTTTTGATTAATGCGTAACTGTCTGACTTTTCGTTAACATAAAATCTGTCAACATTGAATTATTTGTAAAAAAAATTTATATGTATATATACGTATATATAAAGATAACATAAGTAGTAAAAAGTAAAAACGAGTAAAGCTGTGAACGATATGAATAATTACGATTTTGCATTATGTTTTACATTTTCTTTTAAAGATTACCGTTTTTATCTTACATTATTCAATATTCAAAATTTGTATTGTGAATGAGACATGGTTGTATTATTCGTCTAGTAAATTTCAAGAGATTGTCACAATTAATGAACAAAAATTGTTGACTACACGAAAAAGTAATAAAATTAATTACATTTTATTTTTATTCTCTTGGAAACGTTTTATTATATTTACGAGCCCTTTTTCGAATAATTTTCATTTTAATAACAAATTTTAAACATACATCTGTAACGAGTATATTGATAATATATAAAACAAAAAACAAAAGTCATACATTTACATTAGAATAATTTTTCTACATGTTCCTAAAAGTTTTGCAATATTTCTCATAAAAATGTTTATATTAATATTATCAGAGAGATAACCATTTTAATATGTAATATAAGCGTGTTCAAAGGGCTCTGTTACTTTAAATGTTAAATTAATTTTGAGTACGATTACTACTTATCAGTTGCTTAACGGATGCTAATGAGTAATAAATACTTTTATAATCGATGATGTTACAAATATATAGCATGTTGGTGGTACATATTGAATAATTTAAATTCTATCACCTTCCTTTTTAAATTGCTATTTATTTCATTGAAAACTGAAAATATTATAATGTACATAAAAGTATAATATTTGTTCGACACGATCTACGTGTTATGTATTATAATATAAGAGTTATTACGATATAAAAAGCGATGCAGATTCTTATTTACAATTACAATATAATTTATCATAAACCTAGCTAAAATTTGCAAATTGTTCGAAACGTTAAGATTTTAATCGGCCTTAATGAGACGAGAGATTGGATATATCGGCTGGAATATAAGACTGAGCGCCCCGCATCTTTAGAGTAGCATAAGTGAAATGTAAAAAAAAAGGAAGATGAAACAAAATAATTGAAAAACAAGTAAATATTAAGGATATTGATTGTTAACGTTATTAGATATCGTAACTACCTGATCGTATACCCAATCAAAATTTTGAGATATCGTATACCCAATGATTTATTGTGTTATAATGTAGAAATAATGTACATACTCTGTTGTATTACAATAACATTATAGACTATATTAATTATTATATATTATACATATCTATCATGCGTGACGATTGCTAAATATGTAGTGGTATTATTTTATTTTATATACACTACACGCAAGAGATACCATTATAATCTAATAAAGTTTATATTTTTGGTATTAACAGACACGAGCAATTTTTACAATACGAGATTTTTTTCGGTATTGTTTTTTGTATGTATGGATCGCATGTGATCAATCGGTAACGTGTTGGATCGTTCATGTGTCAAAAAGTGTGGACATCTTTTTATCTTAATCATTAACATTGCGGTCTTCGGAAAGGCATATTTGTGAACATCAATCCTAAGATTATTGGAAACCTATAATATGCATATAATATCTATGCTACAAATTATGATTTTTTGCACAGTCTGTTTTTTTTATGTAAGAAATGGACGACGATTATGGATACATATCCATAATGTCCCGTTTATCATCTACTCACATTTTTGGTACATGCGCAAACTATTGTCGGCCACTAAGTGTATTTGCATCGTAATAAATTGCATCGGTCATTAAGTCTCAACATAATGGTATATATTCAGGTACCCAAGTACGACCAAGGAGCAATGAGACATTCTTTGATACTTTTGCGACGTCAAGTTCGGAATCCTCTATCAATGACGTTTCCCAAACGTACAGTATTCGTAAACGTTTTGCACAGAGCGTAACAAATTCCAACAATCCTGAGCAACTAAACATGTTAAGGAAAACAGATCATCGTCGTTTAATTCTTTTAATTAGAATTGACTAAAAAGAAACCACAGCATAATAATAAGAAGTAAATAATATAAGATTTAAAAATATAATGTAATAGCTAGAAATATCAGAAAATTGAAAAATTGTTTCGCAATATAAAATTTGTTATTTCTAATCGTTACGTTTAAGCATTTGCTTATTGTATAGACAAATTTAATTAGTGTGTTACGTACGTGATTTCACAATCACCCAAACCCACGGCGCTTAGGCATGGACATCTTTGAGCGACAGAGAGTAATACGTGATCGAGTAAACCGGGTCCATAAGCTGCAATTACTAGCTCAATCAACCGGGGGCACTGATAGCCAATACGTAACACAGTTGCTTCCGACGGCGCTTCCCCAAAGTATAGGTGCGTTATAGGAACGTACGGTGCAAATAATGGACTCTGATCGTCTTCGCTCGTCATATAGGACAATCTAATTTAGAGTGAATTTCACATTTTACATAATATAAATATACCGCAATGCACCTGATAGAATTTAGATATTCCTTTTATACAAAAATATTTTATATCGTGAAATAATATATCCCATATTAATCTGTTTAAATATTGTAGCTCTGTTACGATGCTCTGAAGGATTAAGATAAGAACGAACGTTTACGGTACAAGTAAATATGTAACGTGCACTCACAGTATAAGATTTATGTTGGGCAAATGACTGGAAAAAGTAAACCAAGCTTTATCGCTGACTCGCGGAAGTGGTTTTGTCTCTGGATGCACTTCCAATCGCAGGGTTTCCAATTGCACCTGTTTTTCAGAACTCAAAGCTAATAGTAACTCGTCGCTAAGCAATGAATAGGACAGTGACAACTCTTGCAGGTATCGACAATAATTAACCAACGCCTTAATTCCTGCAAAAATTTGTTGATATCATATTGTTTTTATCATGCTTCTTATAATCGTTAAAGTTATTATCAACATCGAATGAGCTGAATTTTTTTCAAGGTGATATTTAAAAAGCATTGGATTATTTCTTGTAGAATGAAAGTGAGTTAAACCTTCGGGTAACAATCGAGGAAATCCCTTAATTCGTAGAAGTTGCAAAGTTTTCGAAGAGTCCTCATCGCTTCCGGAACGATCCTTCTTTTGTTCGATCGAGTCTTTGTTTGATATTTTCATGATGGATTTGAACTTATCATTGTCGATGTCTAAGAAATCAGGCTTTGCAGTGCTCATTAGTGCCAGCATCTATCAGCAAACATTCCAACAGAAAAACTAATTAATTAACTGAAAAAATTTAATAATGTCTCTTTAAACTCCAAATAAAAGTTTCTTTTAGAATAAAGAAATCTAGTCAGGACTTGTGGCAAAGATTTAAAATGGTACTTCTTCACCACTGAATTGATTTAGTATTCTTAATCAATCAAATGACACAATGATCAGCGCACTTCGTTCCTACTCATTTCACCATTAAATTTCATATATGTTTATCAAAAATTGTCATAATTATCAATAATTTCCGTAATACGTTCAACTTCAACATTCTGATCAAACTACACTATCGAAACATACGTAAATCAATCCATCGTTAGTCCTTCCCAAAGACTTACAATCTATAACACGCGATTAAATGGATGCAATATATATTTACAAAAATAATACACTTCTATTTCATAGATGGTTCCATCTTCATCAAGAGGAATCACCAGTGAACACTATATTACTCCAGTTGCGACATTTGTATGATAATAACGTACAGGGTTGAGTCCACTATTAAGTAAAAGTGTATCACATTTTTATATGTACCATCAATCTATGATATCATAAAGCTTTTTATAAAAAGAATTAATTTTCACAGAGGCATAATGTTCACAATCCTATATTACAGACTATATTTACTTCCATCCCATTAGTTTTTCCCAAGATCTTACTTTCGCCGGTATAACAATCCTTAATTGTTCCTTAAAAAAAATATACTCCAAAGGAAGTCTCCAAAAAATTCCACAACTTGAACACTTTCTTTATACCACCAATACAATTGATATAATTAATCTTATACCAGCCACAGAAACCATAAACCGCCCAAAATTTTCAATGGGTATCCGATTAGCGTGCAGACAGCCTCGATAGGCTCCACGCTACTACGACTCTTCAGGAACTCGTGGAACGGACAAAGTTGTTACGCCGAGGAATGCAATACCTTCGACTCATAGTTGAAGAGAGCTAGTTCGTACGGCCTCCACCGCAGGAAGTGGTGAGAAAAAGCGAAAGGACGATTGGAAAGGCTGTTACAATCGTTGTGCAAGAGAAAACACTGATCGAATTGGGACCACGGAGAGGCTTGTGACTAGGACATGCACGTGCTAGGTATGCGCCGTTGCACTAGGTTCCGCGGGTAACTTTATAAGGAGTCTGTGTATACTTCGAGCCGTATACCCAGGTAAAAGGATCGCTACATAGTCATAGAAAGCGGTCATGGACTAAGTAAAATGTTTTAAATGTTCCTTAACCTCTAGCTATATTGCTATTCACGTGCTAGCGTTTGCGGATCACGTGCATTGCCCATATCAGGAGGATCTCCAGTTTGATAAATGATATTGCTAGTCAAGTTAATTAACTCTTCGTTACTCTTTTTCTTTTTTCAAAGTAGCACGACGTAGTGTATATTTGTAATAGAATCTATGATAGGACAGCAAGAAATTTTCAGCGCCAAGTGTTAAGTATACGCATATCAAATTCTAAATCTTCAGTGTTCTAAAGAATACTAATCCTTTCTCTGAGAATTCAAAATCTTCAGTTTTCTAAAGTATTCTAATCCTTTCTTTGAGAATTCTAAATTTCTATTTCTATCTGAATCCATGAGGATCTTTTATCGTTCCAGCAGAATTTTCCCTAGAAATAAATAGAAATAACGATTTACTTAGTAATAACGTCATATTTCAGTGAATTTGTGGAGAATTCTTTGTTTTTTTAAACGTAAAAAAAATGACGCGGAATTCGATAGATTCTGTGTGACATTTGACAGTCAAGAAGAAAAGAAAAGAACAAAGAATTTACATCATCAAAAATAAAATATATAAAAAAGATTGTAACTGGATCGGAAAAACAATGAAAATAAATGAGACGAATATTAATCAAACGAAATAAATATTACATAATAATTGCGTTGATGCACATTCGTGCTCAAATATTAAATATTTTACGGGCTTAATAAAACGTTTGTAATCCGTAAAAGGAGGTCATGGACTTGGAGAGACTGTTGCCGGTTCCCAGTAGACCATGCACGTGTTTTGCTTTGCAACTCACGTGTATCACGAAGAGAAAGGAAACTGATATAAATGACTAACTAATTAAACATCGTTCGATATCTACTCGATTGCCTTTACTTATCAAATACTTGTTTAAACACTTCATTCTTTATTCCTGTTAAAAAGATTACATTTCTTTCGGTAGTATCTAGTAAGAAAATAAGCAACTTTTTCTATATTTTTTACAATTTATACATTTTATTTGATATACTGGATTTATATATCATATTATATTTTTAAAAACATTTAAAATATAGGTACGTACAAATCTTAGAAAATGTGGAATAAATTTAGCTAACCCTTTACAAACTCATTTATAAAATTGCTAGTAGAAAGAACATGGCTAGAACGGCAAATATAAGTAACAGCGGTGAAAGTCAAACTTCGTTAAACGTTAAATTCGTCATATTTTATCCGATGCGCGATGCGGTAAGTTCTAAACAGACATTAAATGACAAGTGCTTCTGTACGAATCTACTAAACAGTTTACCGCTTCATCCAACGTAATTGTACCATTTAAAGAGTGTTATTCAAAAGCATTCGATCAATGTATCTAATATCGATAATAAATTGTCCATCTTTGACACGATATACAAAAAAGAGGCTGAACCAAAGCTTAAATTTACAATTTTTCATATTATGCATACACCAACCAATCATTCAGTGTTCTAGAAAATTCGAATTATACAGATCAAAATGCAAAAAAAATATTTACATATAAAAAGATACAAAGAACATTACCTATTATCCCGGTTGTGACTGAATTTTACGTTCCTTAAGAACAGTGATTTGCGAGTGAGCGCGAATCGCGGGACACAAGCTGACAGATGGAACGAAAGCTCTTTGCGGAGGAGAGTCGTGTTCTTTGGAAGCGAAACCCATTTACTTTTGCAGTGGCTCGCCGCCAGCATTCGATTCGGTTGCCCGTCAGTTAAACTGTTGCCTGAAACAGCACGCATATTGTTAACACACTGTCGTCATACACCTGAACAATGAACTCATTTCTCCAAGTAATGTTTCATTACACCAAGCACTGCTTCGCTAACTGGCCACGGATCTAGTTTATTTGGCCGGAAAAGATATTTTTCTACGAAATCACAACTATCATTTCTTTTCTCCATTGAGTACAAGTGAGATACAAATACCTGTCACTGATATAGAAACATTTTATGAATATGAATATTATACATGTTATATAAAAACGTTTCGAAATTTCATTAACATCCTAATGAAACAGTCATTTATTATAAAAATACATTCAGTGAAAAACGAATATGTATTATGAATCGTGATCTTAAATATATGTAGTTAGCGTAAAAGATGGTCTCATTAAATATTGTAGCTTAGTAATATAATCAATAATTAGCTGTTCAAATATTCTGGACATCTTTGTGAAGTATATGCATGGAATAAATATCTAGTAACTTCTATATACATTTTCAGATTGATCTTAAATTTTCAGAATCTGAAAACCTATATAATAGCTACAAGATATTTAGTACAAATATATACATCACATTCAGAGATCACAAAGGCATTTAAATATTCAATTATTCAGTACATTAAGCACAAATGGCTGTCCATATCGTATATTAATTTTTTTCTTTAATCTTAAATATATCGTAACTTCAAATTGATTTCAAATTTAATGACGAAGAATGAGGAAATTTCAAAATGTTTCATATAACATGTATAATATATTCCTAAAAGATATCTGTACTAAGTATTCAAAAATTTTCGCGTGCCATCTTATACATATGTAAGTAGTAAGTACATATAACACTAAAGATTCTTCACTTCCAGGAAAAGGTAGCCAGTCAACGAATCAAGACCTGGTTCAGTTCACGCGGCACTGCTACGATCGTTAATAACGCTTCGCCGTTCCCAATCAAAAAACTATTTCTATGTATTACAACTTTCCTTGTCACGAAACGTTACGCAGCGAATCCTGCAACCTGACCGTCGAATTTCAACATCATGTTACTACGCATATCCCCCTTTAGAATCGTCCGAATTGCTTGCCCAATAATTGATCACACCTACTAATACGCAGATATTCGTGTTTTGTGGTACGTCGAAGCGAAACGACACGCAATGTTCTTCAAATACCAATTTGCCAAGTATGTATGTATTTGTTTTTCTCGTTGAGGAATCTCCAGTTCTACGCGGTAACTCTATAACGGACTTCTCGAGACCGATAGAATTTGTTGTTTTAGCAGATATTTTTCGTTAAACGCACGTCCCTACAAACCGGTCTCGAGTTAGTACTGTGCTCAGTTGCTCACTGCGCCTACGGTGTCCTGCTTGACGCACGCGACACTGCTAAAGGCAGCTGAAATAGATACACGTGTTTCACAGCTCACGTGTACCCTGCGTATTGATACCTGTATGTGCATAGGCATTCGCCCATAGCTATCCTATCCATACATATATCGTTCACCCAACATGCGTCATCATCGCTGCGTGTCGTTCTTTATCCATCTCTATTTTGGGAAAATGCCGGACCTGATTATTGTTTTTAGGAGTTCAAAGTTAGGAATTAATGAATAACAAATTATTTGAAAAATATAGGAATGGTGTCTTTCGAGTTTAATCGAATGGAAAAGTATACTTTCGCTTTGTATAAAATTTTGTGTTGGCCTCTGACGGCTAATGTTGCGTTAACGCAGCGTTTCATTCGCGATCTGTTTTCCACCTAAATTTTAACATTACCCCTTTGAAAGGGAATTAATATCTCTCCAATACTATTTCTTCTACGTAGATTCTAAAATTTTATGAAATATAAAGTCCAGGTGCTTACAATATAATTATGATAGACCTGCTTAATTTGATAGTTTAACGTTCTTGAAAGTTGATAAGTTAGCGCGTGACAAATTAGTTAAAAAGAAATTAGATCGCAATTTAGTAAATGGATCTTATATTGCGATAAATACGTATCATCAAAATATAAGTAGTATTTAAATACATTTTTGATGATTTGACATGATGATTGAACATGATTTTACTACGTGATGTGTATTCCACGCTTTTTATGAACAAAGTATAAAAAAAAAAGAGTATGCATAAAGAGACATAGATGCGAAGATGAAGTAAGCAAAACAGTAAAGCTAATAAATTTTAATAGTTCTTTTTTAAAAATTTGTCAGAAATTTTCTTTTACATTTAAAGTATTTTTAAATTACTATTCTTTTATTGAAAAGAAGACTTTAATCATTATCTTGTCTGATGTAAGAAATCTTAAATATTATAGATGTAATTGTTTACCTTTATAATTTATTGCACAAAACATGAATAAGCGTATCTCTTCTTTTTTATTGGATTTTGTCTTACGAAGATCTGGAAAGATCTCCTGTAAACAACAAAATGGCTTTTACTGAATTTGATAAATAAAAATGGTATATTAAGGGAATTTTATAAGAAGATCAAGAATTACTAATTTCATTATTAATAATTACTTTATCTAAAATTGCGATCGACACAATACATGCAATGTATTTATTCGTGACGTTTAATTAATATCACGCGTCATATAATTTATTTGTTATGATGACGTCTTATAAATGAGTTGTTAATTTACTTAGAAAACCTAATAGCGTTTCAAACGACCAGTAGAAGCGGAAAGATACAGTCACTATCGAACATTTTTTTGAAAACAAGAATACGTAGAAAAGATAAAGATAAGAGAGAAGAGAGTTTTCACTTAAACGTTACGTGTGACGAACACCGAGGTACAACGTGTAACTTAGACCAAATGAGAATGACTAATGAACGATTACGATGCTCAGGAACGTAATATTTATGGGTACATTCTTTAATTTAATTAATTTTCATTTCTCTCACAAATATTTTTGTCACTCTACACACGATTGAATCTTAAAAATTAATTAAACGAGTAATTTCATTTAAATTACTTCACCGCCATAATACATATTAAAATGAGATATTTAATAAATTGTTGAATTATATATATTTTTCTTTTACATTATTTTTAAATAATGTAAAGTGATATATTGATAGTAATTAAATATATTTTAAATATTTCTTACTGAAATTAAATTTAATTATTTAGAATAAATGAAGAATGTGTGTAATCTCTATCGATGCTAATTTACCATAGTGATCCAGAAAATCATAAGGCAGATGCAATTTCTAGTAGTTAGACTGCAGTATGGTGGCGCTAGTAGGTAAAACCAAGCGAAATATGAAACGCTCAATTATTTTCTGATTCACGCGATGCATTTGTGTCATCGTGTCTAACCTGTGTGAAAAGGGTCCATAGCAATAGTGGAAGGAAAATAAAACAATCTCTTGACAGGTGCCACCACGAAAAGAAAAATGGCAAAATGTTTAGGTTTTGGATACTTTCTAATATTTCTTATCATAAATCTAGGTAAGATAAAAAAGATACGTAAAATTTTATTTCTACAATATAATTGAATAAAAGATTAAATATAAGATTTTTTTTCAATGAGTAATTTAATAAAGTGCAAAATTATAAACCTCCTATTTTGAAATAAAGTTAAATATAGGGAAAATGTTATGTATCAATTGGAAAATTTTTATCAATTAAAAACAGCTATTTCTTTGTTCATTAGATAAAACAGAAAAGACAGCAAAATTCTGCGATAAGATTTAATAGATATGTAACTGTCTGTTTTAGTGGCCGCAGAACGAATAAAAGATATGATTTATATGAATTTTGAAGGAGTTGCTGCCTGTTTCCGGAGACACAATGGAACACATCAATTTGGATGTTCTTGTAAGGTTATTTGGATGTTCTTTTAAATAATTTTAACCATATTTGAACTAAATTAATTGTTAATAATAGAGGTAAATTACATAAGATATTCTACTCTTTGTTATAGCAAGTAGGTCAGGAAGTGTTGGTGTTATTCACTTAGTGGAAGATGAAAATGATATCAGATGGCTTGAACACAATGCCAATGTTGGAGATTATACTGTAATTCTTACATTTTCTATGTTCACCAGAGACATATTACTTCGTTTAAGAAATACACATAATATAAATGGAGTTTTATTAACTAAAAATACCACTCAACCACATCCTGAATATTATTCTCCTGAAGATACTTGTCCCAATAGATATGCAGGGTATAAGAAGTGCCAGGATTTGGAATGGAATCCTTATGGATCCTCATTGCTCATGGAAGATTGGCCTTTTCCCATGTTTTATACAGAGGTTGTCTTTAAAATCTTATATAATTAATTTACTTTTAAAATTCATATATTTTATTGTTTAATTAATTATATCAATCTTTAATTTCAGAATCAAACACTAATAGAAGCTGTAAAATCTTGTTTTTTAAAACATAATGCACCTGATATGGAAAATCAACAGTACAGACCACTGTGTGCACTAGAAATGAAGTCATTCATGTTTGCTGCAATTAACTCTGAATCTTGCATTAAACGTAGTGATTTTAAATTGAACTTCAATCCTACACAGTTTTGTGATCCTTTGGGAGATAGGAATATATATTGGCCTTTAGCTCCCATAAATAGAGATAAAAACTCCATAATATTGGTAACAGCTAGATTAGATGCATCTTCTTTGTTTGATGGAATATCACCTGGAGCAGGCAATGTGGTCACAGGATTAGTAACATTACTTGCTACAGCTTATTATTTAAATATATTAGCTAAGGATGCTGTAGTGAAAAGTAAGTATAACAGTGTACTGTGTATAATATAAACTATACATATAAAAATATTTTTAATTGCTCTTTATATCTTTTTCTTTTCAGACACTAATGTGGTTTTCTCTTTATTAAATGGAGAAGCTTTTGACTATATAGGATCTAGTAGATTCATTTATGATTTGAAAGAAGGTAATTTCAATGCATTAGGTGGAGTAAATTTAAAGTTTGATGACATTAAAACGGTGATCGAATTTGGTCAACTGACTAAAGGAAAATTATTTCTTCATTCTAATAATGCGCAAAATGACGAAATAATAAAAAAGATACAAGTAGCGTTAAATGCTACGGTTTTGGAAGGCAGCGTTCCGCCTACGTCTATACAGAGTTTCTTAAAAGAAAAGCCAGATTTAACTGCTGTTGTTATAAGTGACCATGGTCGACAATTTAAAAACAAATATTACAATGGGATTTTGGATGACGCAGAAAGTCTTAGCTTTAATAGGTACTATATTTTAATGTTATATTTTTTTACATAAAGATTCTATTTTAAGGTTTGATTATATAAAGTATGTTCCTTTTTAGGAGCGATATAAATGGGCTCGCAACTGCTCTAGCGAAGATAGCAGTTCATGTCGCTGAAATCCTTTACAAAGACGTATTTGGTACTGGGTCTCTCGACGATTATGATTCTTTCCAATCTGTTGAACACCACATTTTGGAAATGTTGAAATGTTATTTAGAAAGTGCTAAATGCCCTTTGTTTCATGCTGCTTCGTCTCCAAACGCTAAATTAATTAATCAAGTTTTATCGCTATACGTTGGTGTACATAGGGTACCAAATATTGCCACAACACTAACTGGTCAACTTCTTGCATATCTGACTAGAGAGGAAGTTGCAAATATGACAGAAACAACATGTTATGAAAACCACCTTATTTGGATGGCTGGTGATAATAATTCAGGTTTATGTATAAATTCCAGTGTAAATTATAGCACAGCTCTGAGTCCAGCATTTATTATTGATGGTAAGTTTGTTAACTAATGAAAGCAGATGTTTCAAAACAAAGTATTACAAAGTTTTTATGCTCTGAATAGGATATGACATGAAATCTGGAATGTATTCAACCTGGACAGAATCTATATGGCAAACATTAAGTGTAAGAATGTTCCTGAAACCTTCAGCAGCTACCGAACAACTCACTATGATTTTAGGAAGTTCAGTAGCTGGTATATCATTTGTACTCGTATGGTTCATTAATTCCCGAGCGGATATATTGTTTAATTCAAGGTAATTTAATGATCTTGAAATATGAAAATCCAAAATACTGATTTAGTTGCTTACTATGTTAAATATTAAAGAAATCTGTTTTAGAAGAGCAATAAACTGCTAGGGATACGCTGCGGACCACATATCAATGGCCAGGTTGGATTACTATCAAGAAGACGAGGATGTTTCAGTAACTAGCCTTTGAATGTATGTGTGGTACGCTCTCGGACAATTTTTATACCTCAATGTTGAAATATATTATGATGCCACCGATGTTTAATTCCGATATCATCGTGATGTTTTGACGGCTATTTAATCAAACTTTTGCACCTGCTGTTAGTATAATGAGAACGGACGTGCGTCCGCTTAATTTGTCACGTCCCTTTCTCTGATATTACCGATTATTATACATATACAACACATTCGACCATAAACATTTTTATAAATGTGCGTTATGTGTATGAAATGAAACGATGCAATTTTTTTTTAATTCCGTAACAAAATTGATAAGAGAGTATTATGCCTGTATTTCAAGATAATCGGGGTACACTAGCACTAGAAAGTCTATTGAATTTTTGGTCTCATTAGGATTCTTTTTGTACGCAATGATTAAACGTATATATATATGTATGTATATATATATACATACATATATATATATATATATATATATATATATATACATACATACACCCACGTATTTTATTTATACGCATAATTACATATAACATTTACAGCTAGTATGATCGATATAATACTTTGAACGATTATTATTTAATTTCATGCCCATTTTTCATGAACATTTAGTATTGTAAATGTCATGCGTGTATTTGATTCATATTATAGTGAATCGTTGATTATTTGCAGTACATTTATCGAGATTTTATAGGTAATAATTTTTGTAATTAATTTTATATTTCTCTGTTTATTTATTATAGTTATCCTATATTGAAAATGAATCGATGCTAGTGCAGGATATTTAATTTGTTTAACACAATTATTGCTCACGATACCTAAAACTAGACAATTGTACGAAATATCGAAATACGATAATAATGTAATATACATAATGTAATCAAGTTTCTTTGCCAATTGTTACGATAAGAACTTTAAGAATTTATTTAATAGAGAAATTTTCAATTGCAATAAATATTTTTTCTGATTAAAAGGCAATTTAAGGTTGTATATTCACTATCTCATGTTTTTAACATGTATTTTGCATATTTGCAATATTTATTTTTTAATTAATAGTTTTCCCTAATTTATAAAATCTAGATTATTCGATATAGGAAATGACGCAACAAAATTATGTAAAGCATAATTGAAGATTAGAGAATTCTTTTGTTAGAGATTAAAACGAATTGTTATAAGAAAATTCTACTCAAACGATATTTGTAAATATATACACCAATTTGTACGTATTTTATAAAAACAATGTAAGTACGTTATAAGAGAGATGTTTACTAAATTCTTTGATTCTTTATTATAATCTAAACTAGAAACAATTAACTGTGATTATTTGCAATTCCATAGTATTTGTAAAATATACGAACATGATGAGCAATATATGTATATTTGATTGGTATTTTGTTTAATGTATAAGTTACATGGTCTTACTATCAATAATAAAATACTTTGTATAATAAATCTAAAAATTTAAACTTTGGTTAAATTTTTCTAATATTATATTATTAAGACACATTCTTTTTTATAGAAACGTTTATTTTTACATCGGTCAGTTAATTTTTCATATCATTTGATATATAATTATTTATTGGAAAACTGATTATCAATATCTTAAGGTTACGATAAAAATCAGAAACACGTATTGCAAGCGTGATGGCGTTTATTATTAATAAACAACTTATTTAACAGGACCTTGATGTACACGAGAGAGAAGTATTCATGTTGTTTACTTATGCTTTCTTTTTAGTATGTACGTAATACGTTTAATTTACGACTTAAAATTTTAAGTTAGGAATGGACCTACGAAAGTCCTATAGTTTAATATTATCATATACATGCAGTATTGTACAAACATTTGTTAATGTACATTTAAATATCTTTAAAAAGGTACAGAATATTTGTTCTAGAGATTTCGTGAATATTTATAAAATACATGAACTAAAACATATTTCTTACAAATATTTGTATAGTTCATTATTATTTAAGGAGTAACAAAATATAACGAAATTAAAAAAAATAGAGAATACGAAATTACAACAAGGATAATATTAGGAAATCGGGTAGCCTAAAATTTGAGTTGTCCTATTTTTTTTCGTATCACATTTATAGTAGAACAATATAAATCAATGCACGTATACAACATAAAAAGTTTAAAAGAAGTACTTTATCCTAGGGTGTTCCCTGACGATATCAGATATTAACGGAATAACAGTACAAAATATTGTAAAACAAGATGAGAAATGTAACATGTGTAATATACATTATCTTTAGTATGTTAGTTATAAAAGTCTATGGAAGATAAACAAATAATTCAACGAACTCAGGCAGTCAAAACATGAAACTTAATCTTGTACCAAAAAAACTCTTATTATCATCACACTTTTCGGTCCATTCCTATCTTCTCAAATATTTTAGAGCTTGCACTTCAATCACTAATGCAACATTAGAGATTTACTTGGAAGTCCGTCCTCATGCACCTGGAAGGATGAAAATATTCATACGTTTTGAATTTTTATATCCCTATTTATATTTTAATGTAAACAATTATAGTACGTGTATGTTTGTATAGTATAATTATAATAAATGTATATCTACTATCAACTATTCTATTTACAAAATATATGAAATATCCAATTCAGACAACTCGTTGGTTTTTAAATATGTCCAAGTTACTTTTAAAACAAGCACTCTCAATAGGAACCACTGATCACAAGCAAGAACTTATAAAGGGCAAAAAGAACAATCCAAGCAAGCCTACGGACCAAGTACTAAGTTCTCTCAATGCAAGCTCTAACATATACATTCAATCCTTTCTGGTAAATGTTTCTACTTGTGTATTTAGTCTCTGATTTTTGTATCTTGTGTATATGTATGATGTATTTGTATGTGTGTGTGTCTTTGAAGTATTCCATAATTTTCAGTATACAAGTATGAAGTAGGAGGCTGGGCACCGCCCACCGAGTTATCACAGTCGTCTGGTGCCGCAGCACATACGTATACGTGGTTCAGCCTTACAACCTACCTCTTAATCTACCATTACTTTATAATTATACTTAGTCGAGAGTGTACAGTATAGTCCCGTACCAGGTGATTTGACGCGATACGAGCTGACGATTCTTAGTTCTATTTTCTTAGGGAGAGTGCGCATTTATTGCTGGTACTTATAAACACAGACGAACTAACCGGTACGAGCGATCGTAGACCATTTTTATTAATCGCTGATCCAGTTAGAGATAAAAGCAAAGTAGAAAAATGCTATTAAATAATATATAGTTCGTCATATAATCGAATCAGCGTTTTTTTCGTTGATTTTCTTTTTTTTCTTCGCAACCATTGTCCACAATCGTTCGCCCCATTTATTCTGGTTTCACTTACATCACTACACCGTATATGGAGCTATACTGTAATAAAAGCTGTCTTCAACTGATGATATCGTTTTACTAAGCCTCGATTAACTTGCTTCTTTCCCTTAGAACATGTTTAACAGTTTCGAGCAGCCGGATAAGACACTGGCCAACTATTGGAATAGAAATCAGTTTGTCTCGAACAATGTTCGGAAAAAGCTCGTAAGCCACTAATGGAAGCACTTTGTGCCTGTTTCGGCTATGTACATCGATTATATACCGGAAGAAAAGTATAATACCAATGAATAGCAAAGTAAATATCAATAGACCTAATCAATAATTTTTAACTTTTCGCTCCTCTGAGTACATTGAGAATCGACCGCATAGTTTACATTAATAACTATTATTTGCTCTTTTCTTATCTTTGCACATCTATAACTTAACTTTATCGTTTCATCTTGTCCTTTTAGGAAGAGATCAATGATCAAAAAATGACCAAAAATCGACTACTTATGCGGGCTATCCTCTATGCGTTTTAATCAGTGGACTAGCGTTCGTTTGTTACTCATATATTTGTTTACAGATTATAATATTATTATTACCTCGCACAGAAATTAAGAGAGTGCTGTATATGTAGGAATCACTGACATCAACATAGCTTATTAAGAGATTTTATGAAATTCATTTCAAACGAATCATTATTTCATTCTCATTCTCCTATTATCCGGTGGAACTCGATAACGCTCTCCAATATCACCTTAACATATTTTACAGATTGATAAGGGATGATTAAATACAGAAAAATAGTCTTCATCGAAGGCATTAAAAGAGTAGAGAAAATCGTAAAAGAAATATGAAAATTATTGCTAATATTAAGTTGCGTTCTTAGATGCGATTACACTTCTACATTTGAATGATCGTTTAAAAAATGCTTGTTCTTTTAGAATAGCGTTTCGAAGGCAGTCGAAGATCTCAACAGTGTTGAAAATGCGATGGACGGAACGCTTGGAAATAATTGGAGGACAATCGAAGACAAGTATGCAGGAAGAGCATCGTATGTGTATGTACATGATTAATCGTCATCGAACTTAAAACAACGTCGATTAAGTGATGTTTTCCGTTCAATTTTCTCTGATTCTTTCAATTAAAACATTTTACATGTCGCTAACTATTCAGCACGCGCAATTTGGAGGACACTTTCAGTAAAACGCAACCGATCATATGCAGACAGCGAATGTATGAACACTTATAACCCTAAGATGGCATGTGCTTGTCGTCGAGCCTTAGACTTTTTTTCTCTGTCGTATTTTTTCAGTTACAAGAAAATGTATTGTTAATCATATTTTTCTTCAATTTTTCCTGTTTTCTCTTGCTTTCTGTTTGAAGAGAAATCACATTAAACGTTCTTCTCCTTTATTTCTAATAGTTCTTGTATATTGTATATGTACAGCATTACCACATTTGTTCAAACTGCGGTACACGTGTTTTTTTCTTTTTTTTTTTTCTTCTTTTAAAGACGACACTTAGAGTTTAAAAATATAATCATCATATATTTAAAGTAGTATTATATTATCATTGTTGTTGTTATCATTATTAGTCGTAATGGTATTATTATTAATAATAATATTATTGTTATTATTATTAATTATTAATTATTATTATTATTATTATTATCTTGGAGGGATAGCACTTCGCTATGTCACGACACTGCAGAGCTGAACAAAGACTAAACGCGGAAGTTACCACGCTCTTTAATGGCACGAAGAGTACAAGACCGAGATTGTTACCATTTTACTGACCGATCATCACAATCATCTTCTTTTTTAATTCATTGTAATCCAGTTCTTCATTTTTTACGCATGGCTTTTCCCGGGATTTAGGTTTATCTTTTTAGCATTTCGATGGTTGCCGACCGATCACAAAAACATATCTCGCCTATGTTAAATGTAGTAGCACAATATCGTCATAGCTTATTTTAATTAGGAAGGGTTGAGAACGATCGTTCATTTGTGTCGTTATTTAAGATATCTATATTATACATAGTCTCGTTTGGACGATTTTCGATAACACTATAGAAAGTACTATGTCTCCCCTTTACAGAAATATCCCTAAATTCTCTCAAAACTATTCAGGAATCGAGTTAATTGTGTGAGGCTGGTCGAACCAATAAATATTCAAACGTTTATCTTTGCTTTTTTCCCCTTTACTTTAAATGTCGTTAGTATTTCATTTTTAATTCCACCCAGAGTTCATAGGATAAATGTATCTGTAAGTTTAATAGTATTTCAGAACAGTTTGAAAATAAAGTGATATAAAGATCGCTAACTTTCTACAGAAATTATGATCTTTAAGCACGTATTGATCTTATTCTTTTTTCTTGTCTTGTTGTTAAATATTGAAAGACGTTTTATATCGCTGCGAAACCTGGGAAAAACGCATCTTGAAGGAAATAAAGTTTCGATATAAAAATATATAAACAGTAACGTTGACTTTTGTGTTGTTGCCACCTTAGATTTAACTTGCTTCTAATCGTTTTGTTAAACGAGTAAACTCTTCGTTCGTAGTTTATATCATAGAAAAAATGTACATGTTACACGCAAATATACTCGTCTCCATAAAGATCTTTCACAGTGTGAATATTGTTTACGGACATTTCCGTCTTCTTTCGAAAAATAATTTGCTTCTACAAATCAGTTGATTTGAACTACTCCCTAACTATTCAACTAAACAACTCGATTGATAAACATCGTGGAAAACACGGTCTATTGTTCAGTATGTGAT
The DNA here is from genome assembly GCF_014825855.1 of Bombus pyrosoma. Lineage (NCBI taxonomy): Eukaryota > Metazoa > Arthropoda > Insecta > Hymenoptera > Apidae > Bombus > Bombus pyrosoma. The sequence continues at coordinate 7,196,965 of NC_057781.1, read as the reverse complement.
ACAAACGATGACTTTTTTATACCATCTTCATTTGTCGCCTTGAACTATTACACATAAATTAATAATCATTAAAATTGAATCATTAAGAAGAAACAACCGTAAAAAATAACGAATTATTCAGAAGAAGAAAAGTTGCTTCAATGTAACTTGCTTATCAACGAATTAAGGAAACTGATTAAAAAATATAACAATCCTAAAATTCTTTCTTATCATGATCGAATTATTCCTACAGACAATGTATAAAAAAAAAAAAATAAAAATAAAGGGAAAGAACATGTTACGAATTATACAGGATTTCTTGTTCAATCTTTCTCGGACCGTAGTTAACGAATAACGATGTTTAAAAACGCTAAGATACTCCATGGATAGTAAAAGAGATTGAAACTGTCGGATCCGATAAGAGAGCGTGATAACCTCGACCAATAATACCCTTGATTTTCGCGAGAATAATTACGTATTTGACAGTTAAAGCGAAATCTATTCTCGAATACCTTAATACTGTAATGAGCAACTGGATTTGAAGGTACCGTAAAGAGGTTGATGTTTTAATGATCGACAGAGGTCAGTGAAGATCATCTTCGTCGCTATCGTTACCATCTTTCGATCTATCGGCACCTCCCTCACCGTCGCTGGAACCGGAGTCACTTCCAGAATCTTCAGATTGCCAGCCACCGCCTTGTTGTGGCTGCACCTGTTGGTGTTGCACCACGTGTTTCGATACCTTGTGACGTTTCCCGGCTCGCTGTATCGAATCCGCTCCGGCACCGTCGAGCATTGGCTGAAGGATTCTTCGACGAGCATTGATGAACCAATTATTGACTTGTAGCAACGTTAAGTTCGTTTGACCCGCTATTTGACGCTTCTCATCCTCCGTGGGGTATGGATGCTAAGAAATAATTGATAACAATAATTATAATTTATTTACTTTATTCTATACTCGTGTCTCGTTACAGTGCCAATAGAATTTACAAAAATTACAACTATGCAATATATTCGTAAAAATTTTCCGTGGTAAATACTTTCGTGATCCTATGTAACAAAGTTGTAAACTGAAGTATAGAATAATGATCACTGGATTGAATTTTATATTATACTATAGGAGATTATACTCACAACTAAATGTTCGAAGAGCCAAGTTCGCATAATGCTTGTAGCTTGTTTAGGTAAGACGCCCCGTTTTTGTCTTCCTTTCTTAACGCTGCTATGATTACCTCCATGACCACCACTACTGTGATTGGAAGTAGCAGTGCCAGTGCCACATCCTTCATCTTCGTCTTCACTTGGTGCAGGTGAAGGAGAACCAGCCACGGTAATATCTGGGCATAATAAACACGATATATTTGTTGTGACAGATTAACTGCAGCTCCATGCAGAATTGATAATATTTATTTATTTTAATTTAGTTAGTTTATATTCACATGTTTAATTAGTAATTAATATTCAAGTGAAAAAAAACATTAGTCATTGGTAAGAAAGAACCAAGTTCGTCTAACCAAAATACTTTTCGTCATTCGCATCCCCGACATCGACGTATTCATTTTCACGCTCTTGCAAGGCAAGGAGGCCCCAATAACCAACCTCTTCTAAATATATTCTGTCGCCAATATTCACACAGTCCATATCATCTATAAACGTAAGTTGACAATGCTTACGTTTAAATTAATATTTTAATCTTTATCAAAGCTCAATTTTTATGGCGTGATAATCACAAAAATATTCAAGTTACAAGCTAAGACACAATTAATTGTTGAATATCCTATACTGTAATCATCAATGTGCTCTGTGAAATTCAATGTAAACAAAAATTGCAAATAAAAGACTCAAATGCATGTAACTTTACACTTTATTTTGTTTTCACCTGATTAATCAACAATCAAATATAATTGAAGGGGCTGCTGCAATAAGGAAGCGGCTTCATTTTCTAGTAATTTGTGTAAACCAACAAAATTTTATTATAGATCTCCTTAATATGTATGATAGAGCAATCATTTCAACATTTCAAAGAAACGATATATTATTTCACGTGTACCAGACCTAATAGAATTTTGAATATAAATCCTATACCTTTCCTTTCTCTTCCAATTAATACAATTTAAGTATTGTAACTATCTCCTCATTGTTGCAAACTCTTCAATTTTAAACACTGAAGAAAGGAGAAAAAAAATTATGAAACGAAAAGTAGAAGCCATTTAGCTAGAATCATCGTTACCCGTTTACTATATAAAATGAATTAATATAAACAAATAAGTTTACCTTGACCAAGATAGATATCGTTGACTGGTGCACAGGAATGAGCCCCAATTTGTGAAAGTGGTGTGCTCCCGTGTACCGTGGAAGGTGACAGTGGATCGTCATGGTCCTGGCTGGAGGATCTGATCGAACGCTGAGCAGTGGAAGATGATCGCACCGACGGCGGCCTGTCGTTACCGGTTTCCTCTTGCGCAGCCAACTGACTCGCACCACCGTTCTCCGACAGGGTGTCGCCTCTGCTCACTCTGAATCCGTTAGCTCCCGACTCAACATCATTGCCTGTAGAAGACAGCACCTGGGAAATATATGTCGCAACTAGCCGTCAGAGAGCAGGGGTGGGGTTCTATAATATTTTGAGCGACGCGCAAGTATCGCTCGTCTTTTCCTTTCTTTTTTTTTCTTTCTTTTCTTTAAATAACGTATGCTTTGAATTAAGTAATCGACTGGTTGATCCGAGTGTTAAATCTATTGTTAGAATAATTTTGACTATTTGACTAATCTAAATAGTATATTGTTTAATCTGTTATGAGAAGGATCCTAAACTGAATATTCAGCGAGATCGTTCAGATCAACTGTTAGAGTTTGAAGAATTTACAAGACGCTGTTAATTTTGAGATGTTAATTACCAGATGAAATATGATTAAAGAGAGATAGTAAAGAATTAGAAAGCATTTGATCCACGTTTGATCTCCTACATACGCATTGAACAATTTACTCATTTTTGTTTACGATTTACTAATTATTGAATGTATTATGTACAATAACAATACTAAATCAACCGGCACGTATCTCATATATAATAGAGTAAATATTTTCGTCCAATTACTGTCTATTTACCAACGAAACTTTATTTAACTCCCTTAGAAAAATGCTCCTCGATCAATAGCTTATTTAGCTATCACTAACCGCTACATTTAGGTCAGAGTACTCACGAGAGTTAGTCAATCGACCGACATTTCGAGATATCCCACAAAGAGGCATTTTTCCCCTCTTACTTCGCATTTCGACGTACAAACTCCCCAGCGAAGTTATTTTAAAAGTACACTGACTTCTATACGAGATATGTAGCGATGTTAATAAAGAGAAGGCGCAGTAGTTCTCTAGTTTTAAATTTCTGTTCTTTTAGGTTCGAAGAGTTAAGACATAGAGAGTAGGAAGAAAGAAGAGACAGAGACACACGTAGCAACGTTGGAGCGTTTTTCAAGATTATAGTCGCGATTCTTGCGCATCACTAAAAAAAAAGGATAACTACTTAGGTAAAGGGGGAAACAGGCCAGGCCGCCTTATTAAACGGTCAAAATAATATCTAACCTGCAAAGGACTGCTTCCGTTGCTGCCACTCGATGGACCCATATCGTGTCCATGGTGACTGTAATCGCTGCGTAGCAGATTCTCGCTCTGCATCTTGCCCTTCAGGCACGTGATGTACCTGTTGCAAAAGTCCTTGCACAGCTCCTGCACTTTTTCCAGCTCGAGTAGGTGAATCCGCAGCACCTGTATCGCTTTGATCATCTGCGTTGGCAGAGGCACAAAAACAACGTCCACGATTAAACGATTTTCTTTTCATTATCGAGTTGCGCCGCGTCGCTTATTATTTGTTTCTTTGTTTTCTCCTGTCTCTCCTTTTTTATTTTTTCTTTGTTTCCTTTTCTTTCTTTTTTTTTTTTTGAAATAAACATAAAGTCCAGTAATAAATTCATTCAGGTTTTCTTAAGAAAAGGGGGGGGAGAAAGAAACATGAATTTTGAACTAGTTTCATAAAAAATCTGTTTAGTTAAGAAGCAATCTATTTATCTTATTTCTGTATAAATATATACTTTTCATAATAAAATTCAGATATACGTGTATTTACAGTCTTTAAATAATTTGTCTAATATTCATAGAAATATTATACACCGTGTTGAACTTATTATTCAATCCAATGCGTGTCTTGTTTTGTATGTGAAGAAATTATGAACATTTTTGGACTGTGTACTTTTTATAGAAATAGATAAGAATGTCATATTTTTTAAAATGCATAAATTGCAACGAAGTTTCTATGCTCTAACGAGTTACGGATTTGTGTAAATTTATATTTTCATAAACCTGCTTCATCTATTAAATATTATAACGAGTATTCTACCTTGAATATTTTCCATAAATACACGTATCATTTATTATAGTGCGAAGATGGCTACATTAATTTGCATTAGTTTAATATTAGGATCAACTTAATTTTTTCTTAAATCCTGTCGTACATTCCACCATCAACTGCAAAATTCATTAACTGAATATTTAATTTTAATAAATATCGTTAATGGTCTACAGCAGGATGTGTATATAGATTAAGAAGTCAAATATTCTAAAATTATAAATTCTTTAACTCAAGCTATTACGAGTGTGAATTAGTCTTGAGGGATTCCAGAAGATGTTATACTTCTAATGTCATACCTGGACTATAAAGAAACTTACCAAACCGTCAATTTCGGGGTCATTGATTAGGAAAGGCTTTCGGTCTCTTTCTTGGTGTTGGACGAAGGCCTGTATGTCCATGTTGAAGCTTTCGGACGTCGAGTTGTCCGAACTCTGTGTAGCTTGTTCGCATCTTTCAAAAAGTAACGCGAGCAATGGGAAGAGGGGATGTTTATAGACTGCCCTCTTGTCTGCCTCGAACTGAGCCTGATCTTGATGAGTCGTGTAATCGGCAACCCCACTTGCAGGGTCCTGATCGTAGCCAGGAGTCACCATCGCTAGCGCCACGGCGGTGCTACCCTCTTGCATTCTACGTTCATATCATTAAATTATTATTTGTTTTCTTCTCTTATTTTTAAAGGTCTAATCAATAAAAATGTATAACTAAACGGCGGATGTTTATGAATTTATGACAGATACGTAGGTACGGAGATATGTGTATCGTGAGAATGAAACATAATCCAAAAACATAAAATATTCAATCTACTTTTGGTTACAATTTTTAGAGAATGAAATGAGTTTCTATAGGTTCCATTCTTCTTTAGTTACGTCCACAAAAATTGCAATTTGTATAAACATCTGCAGTTTATTTATAATATTGCATTAATACTGTTGGCCATAAATATTCAAACATCTTTTTCTTCCAGTTTTATTTTTATTTTATAATTATTTCATCATTTCATTACGTTATATGATGTGTCTTCTAATGTATTATAAAATAATAAATAAAATAAAATATTTCTTACAGTTTTTCGATCGAATGCAAGGAGCAGGTGTCCTAATATAATACTTATTGCTAGCAGTGGATACGATTAGAATTAAATAAATTTTAATAGATACTCATATCTTAACAACATATATCTCAACAAGAGACGACATCAATTTTGCAAGAAACGACAGCTGCATGTTTCCACCAGTAATTGCAAAGCCAACAAATATAAAATTTATTATTTTAATGCTTGTTTACTTTTGGTAGTTCCACTGTTGGCCATCAATTAAATTTTTATTCTTTAGAATTTTTGTTACCTATCATTCCTGTCTGGCAGCTTCCATCGTTGCCCAGGTCCTCCGGGGCCTCTGATATGTAAATATTCCTCGATCTATCCTCAGTCTTCCAATAATTTACACGATTATCCTACAACAAAAGAAATATCCAATCTATTAATATTCGTGATAATTCTAATACACATGGATTAATAATCGGTAACTTGACAATGCAATGAGTGTCACCACTGGCTAATGTATTGATTATAATTGTATATTTGTAACTTGGAGGTAAAATATACATGTAATAAATGACACTTACATATTGATTAATGTAAGTATCGTGAATTTGTGACTTGACAGTTAGATACAAATATAACGAATGGTATTTACGTGTCGATTAATGTGAGTATTGCGTACTTGTGATCTGAAAGTAAAATAAATCGTATATAATGATTAATGCGAGTATTGTGTATTTGTAAATTGAGAATAAAATAAGTGAGAATGGAATGGGTAACGCTTGAAAAATAATAGGATAAAAAATATCGTATACTTTAAGCAAGATATCCCGGCGTATTTCGAGTAGAGATGAACCAGGGGTAGAGATGAGACGAGAGGAAAAAGAAGGGGTCGGGGAAGGAGAGAATCGTCGTGGCACGAAGAACCAAACGATGCGCGGCACTGCATTTAAATGTCATCGTTAGACGGTCTCAACACCATCAGCACTGTTGCTGGCACCAGTTCTGCTTCCCATTCCGAACGTTCCTTTTGAATTTTCCCCAATCCCCATACACGTTCCCTCGGTATGAATAAATAAAGTACTGCGACACACGACTGGCTGACAAGACGACGACACCCGAAAAATCGTGGTTACGACTGATAGCTATAGTTGTCTGTGAAAAATACCTTCATTAGCTAAGTAGTAATGTCATTAAACCAATAATTTTTTTGCATCGACTCACGCTAATTACATTGTTTTCACCTTTTAAACTATAGTGCTTTTTATTTTTGCGTATGACCACTTAAGAATATTTAATATTTGTGCAGCTCAACAAATAACGAAATTGTTATTATCTATTTTACAATCATTTTTATTTCTACTTGTGACTTTCGAAATATGGCTTTGTAATAACGCGTGAAAACAGAGAAAAATAGAAAAGACGCTGACCTTAAGATTGTTTTCGAAATCTCTATCTAGAAGAAAATTCATTTCTTTTCTCATGAAAAAATATAATATTGTATAAGTTGCATCTTCCATGTATCCTTCAGTCCTAGATACATAATACATAATCCATTTTATAAAAATTCGCAAAGTATAGTACAACTTTTAAATCTAAAGGTAACAAAGATTAGAGTATGTGTATAAAGGATGAATACACAATGGAATCTTATTCTTCTTCGAATAATGGGAATAGCCGTTCTCCTGACATTTTATCAAAACTTCGTCGTGACGGAATAGTCGTAGAGAATGAGTAAGCGAGAGAAAGTATCGGTATATGAGAAGAAGAGTTAGATACATTAAAGGGAATGCCGCGAGGTGGTAGCTGAACTAGGGAAGCGGTAAAAAAAGGAGGTGGACAGAGGTAACCATTACTTGCAAGTGGTGCTTCCAACACACTCGCGTCTTTCCGTTAAACCCGATATTTATTGTGCCAGTCGCCTCTCTCGCCGCTTTCATTTAAAAATATTATCGCTGACGGTGAACGGTCAGTGTGCTTCATTTCTACGACTGCAGCCACACATCGAAACGGCCTTAACGTGTTTCAACTTCTTCTTTTTTCTTTCCCTTCTTTTAGAATTTCTTACGTTCTTTTTGCTATCTCATTCGTTTAGGTCAAACGTCAAATTATCTCTCCGTGGAAATCTGCGTCCGCTGTTTCGTAATATTCTTTTCTTTATAGAGGTAATTTATGTGTATAAGTTTGTTTTCTATACAATAAAAAGATTTGTACGTCTCTTCGTGAGGAATGGACCAAACCATGCATTTTTCATGAATATAGTAGCGTCACTCTGTGTCACCTTTGTCGAGAAAAGTGACAATATGATATTCATTTTCAAAATCATTTTATGGTAGGTAACAGATAGTTTACCTGGTCTTGCTCTTTATACTAGAAGGTAACTTCTCTAAAAAAAAAATATTGAAATATAATGAAATATATAATTCAATAATTTAGTGTCTTATCGACGATTTTTGTTTCTTTATAATTTTCAAGAATAATGAAAAAAATGTTCTCCCATGTGTTCATCTTTTCAAACTTCATCTACATTCTTCTCTAGGAACCATTATTTTAATTTCAACCTCGGCTACTACAGCAATAAACTATCGGTAAGGAAGTTCTCCCATTCCGTTTTATGGTGCGTTCACAATGACATCGACATTTTCTACAAATTAACTGTATTTTTCATTAAAAGTAAATAAAATTTCAAAAGAAACTGCGTTACTTAACTTTCATTTTATTAATTATTTTCTCGATGTTCCTCCATTATTAATTCGTTCTTCCTTTCAACGTGATACTGTTTCATTGAAGAACCCACCATTATCATTGTTTACTTTTATCATATTTCGCAGTTACATTGCGAACGTGAGAAGGGGTGACGTCTATCTTCTTTATTTTATTTTATTCTAAACGACGCATTGCGCATCTCACTTTCAAATTCTTTGGTATTCGATATTATTCGGCAGCAGCTGTTACAGAGAAGCGAGACAGACAAAGCGTAATGCTCTAATGAGCAGAGAGAGACAGGAAATGAAAAGTATACTTCAAATAATAATCTATAATATCCATCGAAATCTCGTAATCCAGATGCTCTCGATTTTTAGTATTCAAGCAGTCATGTTGATATTTATGGAATTATTTTACGATATCAAAAATATTTTATAGTTATTTCCACTTAGGTTAATTATTGATATTCGATTATATTCGTTTTTATTCCGTTTATGAATTAACTTAATCGATTTTAATATTTCCAATTTTTCCTATTTTATATATATGAGAGAAATTATTTGTTAAAAATAATATTTTGAAGATCAGCTGTTTTAAGCGTAACAACTCTTTCTTGTAAAAGTTTCAAAAATCGAGCAATTTCATATACAAAGCAGTATCGTATCTATTATTGCAAATTACTGAAATGATACCTAGAACGAAAAACAATAAAACATAAAAATGTAGTTTTCTACTTAAAACTAAGATAACATCTAGCTAACAAGTATTAATATGAAATACGTTATAATAAAATATACATGAATCATGTTGTGTAATAAAATATACATGATACATGTACAAAAAAAGCAGACGAATGATCGAAAAAGAAATAGAAAAACAAAAAACAAAAAAGTGCAAAAATTTGGTTTGGTCAAAATATCAGTAAAAAAAATGGATTAAGAATTTAAAACATAGTGGCAACCACGTGTTATGAACAGTGCCAAAAATGAGACGGTTATTAATTCAAAAGAAATGGACTGGCGGAAACTATGTAATGGCGTACATGCACTTTGATCACGCGATTTGCTGCACAACTTGTCCAACGTGTTGATTTTTTGTAACGACCTAATAATTACTGTGACACTGGAGTTTCAAGGAACGTGCAATTAGAAGTAATCAAAGTGTAAGAGGCAATAACTTAACCTGGAGAAGAGCCGTGAAACTGACGTGTTAATTTGTTGAAAGAATTGATTAAATTGTTCTTATTAACACTGCACAATAAAGTCAGCAATCATTTTTTAAATTTATTACATTTTTTCTTTGTTTAATATTTTTGTAAACAAAAAAAAAACATGCTTTATAAATGTACCAATCTATGATTTAAATAACTGAACGCAATTAGTTAAGATTGCAAAATAACGTAAAAGAAATTTAGTAGAAAACATGTTGAAGTATTTTAAAGCAACAGCTCATTCTTATAAGACAAAGTAATGACAGAGAAGCAATGAAACGTGTCTTTACGAGCGTAAATAAGAGGAGAAACGAATCTTTAACCCTTTAAGTGCCAGAGATATAGCAGTCGGTTAGGACACAGTGATCATTTTCGAACGTAAGAGAGTACTTAAATTCCGCTAAGTACATATCTGCGGTCAAATATTTGTACGAATTTATTCTATGGTTTCCCACTTTCAACATCTCAATCTGCTACTTTATTATTATACATCTATCAACATCGTTAAACCGTACATTAAAATTCCGAAACATTATCATTCAGAAAATAACAATATATTAAAGACTTCCCGTAAAAAGGTATTTTAAGTTGAATTCCTCAAACAAAATCGTGTTTGTTATTAAATTCAACACTGAATATTATATTTTGTCTAAAACTTATTCACAAATACATTAATATATAATTTCTTTTTCAACATTGTCTTTTTATTATATTATTATAGTATATTCTTATTTTTCTACAATATATTACATTATAACATGGAGACATCAGAAAGCGGGAGTAAATTCTCGTTAAAAGAAACACGTTTAAACGCGCACACATACCGGTCTGGCACCGAAAGGGTTAATTATGACAAAGATGGTATCCCGTGGGCAAGCGGACTTGTTTACTACCTGTCAGTCATCGGCGTATTAAAACCGGCGTCGTGACGGGCAACAACACCGCGGTAGAAAGAGACGTGAGTTAAAGAACGGCTTTGGAATCAGCGGTGGGCGTTAATACGAAGCCAGAAGTCGTTTTTCTTTCTCCCTTTCATCGCGAGCCTAACACGAGATAGTCGAACTGTCAGTCAAACGTTCGATAACCAATGGTCGACGATCCCTACTACAGCACGCCGGGGAAGAATCATTTTCATGCGAAGAGGGCGTAGCAAAAACTACAAGAGGCCACCGCTGCCGACGGCGCCGATGCTTCACTGCTGCGCAGCGCTCTACCTATAGGGTGCTCGATAAAATTTCTGCGGGAAATTCGAGTTCCTTCCGTTACTTCTTTCGCCCCGTGTATTCTATAATTCATCCTGTAATTTATATAAAAATGTTACTCAACTAAAATTCCTTACTATTCTTAGAATATTTATGCGCAACCTAACCTCTTTAGAGTCGAACTTCTCGAGCAAAAAAGATTGGATATAAATAGTCTAGCCTGGAAAAAGTCACTAAATTGCATAATTACTCCTAATTCTAGTTACTTTATCTTCTTATTACGAAGTTATCGTATTATTATAACGTTAGACTTCGTTGTTAAAAAATTGTATTGATTTTGTAATGTAAAAATTGAATCAATATTCGAATTTAGATAGAGAAGACTAAAGGTTGTACGAGCAGCTTGTAATAATTTTCTTACTAAATCTCGTTAATTTACTAACTGAAAAACGATTCATTTTATTGAATACAATACAACTCGTAAGAATAAAGAAATTAATGCAAAGAATACCAAAATTTCGAGTCGAGAGAAGATATGCAGTACATAAAATATAAAAGAAATTAATTTTTTCAAATGATGGAGATGTTTCTTTTATTTGAAAGAAATACAATTGATTTCTTAAAAAGTGAAATTAGTAAAATTAGTAACTAAAATTCATGTGAGATATCGGAAATCTATATAATTTGATTATTTAAAAAAAAAATGAACAAGCTGGAAATGATATACATAGGTGAATAATAATATTTCATAACTACTTCTGATATTTAATAAATTCTTTGATACTTGCTTTAAATTGTTGCAAATGTTAGTTTACGTAAGGAAATTGCCTGCATAATAGCTTTCAGGTATTTCCTTCTTTTTATTCACAACTACACATTTCGAGATCAAAATTCGAGATAAATAAGGGCTTACGTGTGTTCGTGGAAAAAATTTGAATTCGTCGATATTATTTTCAGATTTCATAATAATTCCTGTAAGATAATAATAAACGTTTGACTTTATTCCCATAATTTTCCCGATTGCTACGGAGAAGAAATTATTCCGTTGGGCAATTTTTATTTTTTTCACATTAAATCATAATTACATTTTTTTTGGTTATAAAAAAAAATCACTAGACACTTTTTTATGGGAATACATTATTATATAATTTATCAAATTGTAGATCGTTTCCTCCAGGTTAATTCTTTTATAAAAATTTTATCAATTTATTTCGCTTTGTAAGTACAGGTTTAAATAAAAAGATTCATCGTATCAATCGACTGTACAATAATTTGATTCATCGAATATATATAGCACACACTATAATGATACCTCATTGCAGCATCTTTGTCACTCTTTTTTTTCACAACAAATTCTCTGAACGATTTCAACCGGTTCTCTTGATACGATGTAAACAGCGATTTTCTCGTTTCATCGAGAATACACGCTTGCGTTCTGAAGCTCCCCGTTTATCTTTTGACGTAATTCGTTTAGGTCGCATTATTCTGTTCTAGATAGAAACTAAGCTAAATATGTAGCTCGACTATGCAAGAGATCGTGATTATCGATACCAAGGTGAATACAGTGACTATTCCTATTAATCGGAATCCACTTCTCAGTTTATTTGACTATTTTAATTTTCTCTGCCATAGTTTCATCATGAAAAAATCATGCGATATCTTTAATTGATATATTTGAATAATAATTACATTGATTTCCTCAAGTAGATTTTTAATTTAATTCAGTAATTAATAGTTGATCCGATTTTTATAAATATCTATACGATGTATAATAACATGTATTATATGTGAGGTATTATATATATTTATATAAAACGAGCCAATAAGTTATTGAATTAAAAATCTATTTAAGAAAATTGCTGTAATTATTATTCAAATATATCAATTAAACAATATCGTAAGATAAATTTGTTATAATACTCATAACAAAATATCCTTCAATTAAACTTCCCGCCAGTTATCTTGCACTTGGTGATATTGACAATACTAATAAACGATCTTACGATAATTGACTAAATTTTTTTAAGGCGCGAGAGCGTAATGTATTACATAAACAGAAAAATATTCAATATTATAAGTTATCGTAAGAGTCATTGTTACTCTGTAACTATAGAAATTAGTTTTCTATGAAATTAATTGATTATAAGTTATTGAGATTCCTGTTTAGATAATGCAATACAATTTCATCGTGTAAATATATGTACTAAATATTGTATTGTTAATAGGAAACAGAAAGAAAGAAGAAATGTTTGTAACGTGTAAAGGGCTAGATAATGAACATCAATTGAGAGGCAGTTGATATGGAGGATCGGTCGCATGGTAGGCACGATGTCATTGGAAAAAGTTGGTGTTTGGAAGAGCCTTAACAATATCGATCGTATCAATCCGCAATTCTGTCAAGGCAGACCGCGAGGAATGGGCGTTCACTGGGGGCATTGCGCACAAAACAAGTTTTTCGCGTGTATCGGCGCACCAGGAACGAATAAACGAGACCTAACCTCACAAATTCACAGGTGCACGGCCCAGCGGGAATTTACGCTGCATCGAACGATGTATCGAAACAGCTGTTTGGATGACACTAATCGAAAGACCATTTATCCTATGGTTACTTACCGTATCGCAAAAGCCAGCATCCGAGAAGTCCCATGAGAACAAAACCACACCGTCCACACCAGTTTTATTTTTCGATGATATTTCGGGTCGACGGCGTGTCTGACTAGTTCGAAACTGACTTCGTCTTAGTCCACGTGATACCTCGAGGCTCAATGATAATCATGTAACGACACCGGTCTAACGTACACACGCGCGACAGCACGAACCCCTCTGTTTACCACTATTCACGCTGTACGATAAATTAAAGTAATCGGACATTTTTCAACATGCTCCTCTACAATCCCTGTCTACTCCTTCCACTGACACGTCTTTTGTGACGTCATCGATTCAATACTTTTCGCGAAGGTTTCTCTTCTTCATTAATACCGCGGATACACACCAGATGGCAACACGAACGCGATTATCGGTTCATTCAAGTGTCGCTCAAATTGGAGCGCGATTTTTAAATTTCATGAAAAAAAATTGTATATATTTCAAACGAAATATTGCTTGTTTCATTGGTTGTAGCTTTGGTTATTACAAAAAATCGTCAACTTATAAGCTATTTTTAAAAGGCTTGTTTCTTTGAGTGTAACAGATTCAAATGTTATAATACAATTATGGCGTAAATATACATATTTATATATGAAGACCACAGGGAAAAAATCGTCTGCGTGGATTGACGAAATAATAGTATCAAATATTTGCAAGTTATTCCACACCGACGAAATGAATTATAAATTCGATTATTTTCAAGGAAGGAATCAAGACATCAATATACGCGAATGGTGGCTTTCAATAAAAACAAACTGTAAAAGCGAATTAAAAGGATTTACCCGGTTGGAACGATGAGTAACGGCGATCAACGGTATCTTATCACCGGTTTTGTTATCAGAGGTACTCGGCTCGATACAGAAAAACTGATTTTAGTTCTCACTGTGAGGTTCTACCGGTACTGATCTCGCAAGAAATCATGAATTACCGATTTTTCGTTATTTTTATTTTCACTTTTGCTACCGTTGAGTGCCAAAACGTTGCCAATAATGCAAACTCAAACAATACGGATGCAACTATGGACGTTGAAATTACCAATCTGGAGGAGGAAATATCTAAGCCGAAACTTCCACATTTGTGCACCGTATGCAATTGTATAGGTAATTTCAAATCAACTAAATGCGAAGTTCTGCCTATTAGTCTATTAAGGACCAAGCGACAGTTTATCGTAATGTTACAAGTAATTACATGTCTTTAAGTTTCATAAAATTGTAGAATCTACAATTCCGCAAAATCTACATCTTCTGGCAAAAATAATGGCGAAAAGAATGTTAAGTGAATCCTTGGAATTTCCTTAGTCTAGTAACATCGTTAAAAAACAGAATTTGATAATGAACGAATACGATAATTAATCGTAGGTCCTTAATAAACTAAAACACCGTGTACGCTGGTCATTATATAACGTTTTAAGTTTATTTTTGTTAATTTTCTGATTTCGAAGCTATTTGAATAGAAGGCAGTATTTTACCATTGCATGATGTATAATACTAAGACCTGTTAAATCCAAAGATATAAGCCTTTTAAAAATTTAAACCGGTAGATCTACCAAGTTTCAAGTGACAGACCGACAGTAGAATCAATATTTTATAAATGTTCAAGAAATGTTAAAGGAAAGATAGAAACGAATATAAAAATTTTCGAACGTGAGAAATAGAAATTTATAAACGAATTAATCTTTTTCTATCAGATGATATCATAGATTGTGATAACAGAAATTTGACCCACCACTTGGAGGGTGGACAATGGTCCAATAAAACCATAAAGATAGCGTCGTTCAATGGGAATTTATTGGTTCACGTGAAACCATTCCCAAAAATAGAAATTAGGAAACTGTCGCTGCAGAAGAACAAAATCACGAGAATCGATCCTCGAGCCTTTAAGGAGATAATTAATCTTACCGAGTTAGATCTGAGTCATAATCAACTTACGACGGAAAACTTAAAACCTGGCGTGTTTGAGGTAATATTTACGTGCTAGTTAAGCACATTTTAAGTAATAGAAATATATACTCATAATCGTCATGAAACATTAGTTCTTGAAGAATCTTATAACGTGTCACGATAAATCAATAGTAATCGATTAATTACTTATTATCGCGGTGGTTACATCCATTTATATTCTTTTGATCTAATTAGTATTATGGATATTAAATACATTAATTAAAATGTAACTTCCATAGAATTAAATTATAAATTTCAATTTACAATTAATATTTAAAACATATTGCATTTGATAATATAGATTAACCTTTTCCAAAACGATACTGCCATTCCTGAAAGACGAAACAAGCTTTGATTTAATCGTTTCTCATATACTTCTAAAAATTCAATGATCTCTATGTCTTGATACCTCAGGGTAAATTTTCATCGGATGCTTACGAACCATTGGAGAAGCTAGTGGTCTTAAACTTAGCTCACAACGTGCTCCATTCGTTGCATCAAGATCTTTTCGAGCACATGGAAAGTCTGAAGGTGTTGAACCTTTCCTGGAATCAGTTCTCGAGAATCGACGAACGTACGTCCATTGCGATCAGCTCTCTTCCGTATCTGGAAGAGTTAGACTTGAGTTACTGTGGCCTAAAGACACTTTCGGACGTTCATTTCTACTCGTCTAGGTAAATATCTCAGTTCCTCGATACTATTGCAAACTATCAGGCAAATATTGATACAATAACGGAAACTGATTCGATAGAACGTATTACACTGATAACAAACTCTAGATATCGCATTCTACAAATTATTATACAGCAAAGCTCGATAACGTACAATATCGTCTATGAAATTACACCAACTGTGTTAAGTATTTCATGGACTGATGTATTTTTTATTTTCCATTCATTTTTCATTTTTCTATCAGAATATTCACTATATGAGTTATTGAGAGTAAAAGTGGAATAATTCCAATATTCGAGAAATTATTCCACCAAAATGTTTGAATTAATTGCCTGATATACTGTTGTCAGTCAAGTCAAAGCGTTCTATGTATTTCTTTTCTCATTTTTCTTGGTATTCTTTTACTTTTCAGGTACAGTTATATTACACGTCACTTCGTTATGCTCTCTAGGTTTCATTTGAAAAAAAAAAAAAATAGATTTCTTCACCTTTGTAAATTAATTTCATAAACTCAGAAAAATTTGATTTAGTCCAATTTTGTTCTTGATAATTTGTGTCATATAAACACAATCTCATAAATGGTTTATTTAAAAGATTCTGAAAGCGAATAAAAATATGAAAGGTGGGAAAAAAAAGATTAACAGCCTACTTAGATGATATGCTCGTGCTCTAGTTGATTACCTTCGAACGATGTTTGCATCTCATATCGATTTAATTATTATTCTCATCGATTTTATTAATAAACCGGCTTACATAAAGCTCCTTCTGAAATTACTTGCTGCGCGAATACTTTTTCTTTTACGCACACTGTTATACGTCAATAAGTACGGATAATGCGTTGGAATGTAAAAATACACGTCTACGTACTACTTTACTTAACTCAATAAACCATTCTATTATTTAATATACCCATTTTGCTGTACGGAATTAAGAACAGTGAAGTAGGTATATCAAATAGCAGAATGGTTTATTGAATCAAAGCCAGTAGCCGATATGTATTTTTGCATTCCAACGTGTTATCCGTTATATATCGACGTACACAGTGAGCGTGAAAAAATGGGAAAAAAGATATTTGTGCAGCAAGTAATTTTAGAAGGAGCTTTATATAATTTGCCTTATTAATAAAATTCCGTGATACAAAGATATATAAGTGCATACTTGTGTAAATGATTGGAATATATTTGATGTAGAGGAAGTTCAGATATACAGGAACATCTCTTAATTGGCTGAAATAGCCGCGTTAATAATTTAATTAAAAATAAAATTCATAAAAAGTGAGAAACGAGATACAGTCATTATTTGATACATGTATAGCATACATATAACGTAAACGAAAGAGTAAACAATTTTCAATAGTCCTTAAAAATTCCAGTATATTCAGATACATTGTTACGAACAGTATTTTATGGATGAGAGGACAATAATCATTTATGCATGTAATCAATTTACAGGAATCTAATATCTCGTTCATTCCTGCTTGAACCTTGCCAATTATTCCATATCGTTTCCCTCTCCTTTCCTTTCCTATTTTTTCTGTTTTCTTCCTTTCTTCCCTTACTTTTTATCTTTTCCTTTTCTTCGTTCCATCCTTCTCTCCTTTACTTTTTCGATAATTTAACAATTTATCTGTTTGATTCATTCAACAGCGTGAAGCTATACAATTGAAAGAAAATTCTACAAAATATCAGTGTGCCAAATAATATTCCGTATTTTCTTTCTCTTCACTTCTGAATTTTCCTGGTATTTTCATAAAATATGACACATCTGAATTCTACGATTTATAAAAATATTATTAAAAAATTGTATTAACGAACTGCCTTATACAAGGTTTACTCTGAAATTATTCCTTATACGAATATCTCTTTTACACTCACTTTATTTATTTTTACCCTATTACCGTATTAAAAGTAAGACCATTATTATTTTCCTTTTCATATATGCTTTTATCATAATGTCTTAATAAATTGTTTAATAGTATCATCATGTACTGTATGGCTTCACAATACGATAAGACACGTTCTACGTTTAACTCTAATCAAATGAAACGCTAACTAATAATTAATTGATTAGGTCCCTCAGGAAGCTTAACTTAAGCGGAAATCTACTTACATCTGTTCCGAAAGCTCTCGAGGAAACAACGATGCTCGAGGTGCTTTACCTGGACGAAAATCCAATTCAAATTATCGATCACTTATACCCGTTTCCACTTATTCCAAAACTGAAGGAGTTAAGCCTCTGTTGCATGCCTCATTTGACGATTGTCGGACCATATGCCTTTTCAGGCTTGATGTCTCTCGAGCATCTTCGTATAGAAAACTGTCCGAAACTGGAATCGATCGATGATTACGCTCTTGCCACGCAGGTAACTTCATCCAGATTAATTTAACGTATTGCTCTATTAATTGGTTAATTTCAATTTAAATCGCGTTAACTTAATTTTTATTAATTTCATCTCTTGCTATATTAATTTCATCTTTCTTCCTCGACTTAATTCTAATACAATCCATAACCGAGAAGGATATCGATTGA
This sequence comes from Bombus pyrosoma, assembly GCF_014825855.1. Lineage (NCBI taxonomy): Eukaryota > Metazoa > Arthropoda > Insecta > Hymenoptera > Apidae > Bombus > Bombus pyrosoma. Next base: position 7,178,637 of record NC_057781.1, on the reverse strand, counting down.
CGTTCTATTTCCTTTTCATCATTTTTATTTATTTATTCGTCTATTTGTTCGTCCGTTTCCCTTCGGATAGAATAAGAACGGTTATTACGTGCCAAATTATTATTATAAATTATTGTAGAATAACTCTGAGGTACCTGTGTGGCCGCCACTAAAGAAACTCGATTTATCGGATAACGCCCTGCGATATTTGCCTCAGCAATTGGTAGCAAGATGGGACTGGCTTGAAAAATTGGATCTGATGAACAACAAATGGAGCTGCGATTGCAATAATCAATATCTGGTAAGTTCTGGCAATCACGAAACGCACAATCCACTTCCATTTGTATCGCGTACTTTCCATCCAACCAATCGATCGTTCCTTCGATGCCAATTGAAGATCAGAGGTGAAAAATCTGTTACGTGTAGCATTGTTGATTTTTAGCGTCACTGTCGGACTAAACAGGAGAATGTTAATAGAACGTGTCATTGAAAACGAAAGTAATTAAGTCTAAAGATGTTGCCAATCTTTTAAATATAACCGTCGTAAATTGATCAAGTTTTACGCAAACCAAAAGTATAATTATTATTAAGGAAAGCGACATTTTGAATATGTTTAGAAGAACGAAGAAACGTATGTTTGACTTGAAAGGCAAACATCAAAATAATTCCGGCAATACGAGAAGCAAGAAATAAAAAAATATGACTTAACGTGTTCTTCTGCTGGTAGTCTTCAATTTACAGATCGATCTAGTCGAACTTTCCTCTTTCTGAAATATCTCTTCTATCGCTGTTTTTGGCCGAGTATCTCGTATGAAATATTCTCTCCATTAAACTGAATTCCAATGAAACTATACATAATAATGAAAAGTGTATTTTTTTTGTTGATCCTGGAAACCCAATGCGGGAACACAGTAGCTTTCGTTGCATGTTTGGTCTTGTTCGAAGAAGAACTGCGTGACCGTGATGATTGAAATTATATTAAACTACTTGAGTTTTCGAATTTCGTATTAAACACTGGAAGTATTGGAAAATATAAAAGTGGAATGTAAGATATTAGGAGTTTCCGAAAATATTTTACAAGATATGGAAGGCACAGAATTTCATATGGAAGATAGTAAAAATTAATAATCTAAGATGAAGCATTGAAATTCTTGTTTCGAACATAATAATTATAAAATAGAATAATACGATAGAAATGATAAAATTATAAGGTGGAAATCGTACAAGTGTAACAATATTAATTTCTTCCTTCTAGATTGGCACGTTGCTGCCAAAATACGGGAAGAAGCTCATGGGAGACGAACTGGATTCACTCATCTGTGCTTTCCCGCCGGAACACGCTGGCAAGAACTTGTCTTCGTTATCCCATCGAAGCTTGCGATGCTTGGACTTAAACAATGCAAGACCGGAAAGGGACGCGACGATCCTCATCGGCGTATTGGTCGGTCTATTGCTCGCCATTCCAGTCTGCCTGACGATTTTCGTTTTCTGGCGTCGTGGCTTCTTCTTCTGCGGCACTCAAGGACCCGCCACCTTCTCACGAGCTTTCTACAAGAGAGCCACGGACGACGATGAATTCTGAGAACTTTCTCCTATCGATGAATCTTCGATCTCGTTAGTAAAAAGAGGCGAATAAAATGACCAGACTGGAAAGCATGTTTATGCAAATTTGTATCTTTGTAAATGCAGAGATTCGTTTCATTCGGCAAACATTTTAACGAGTACAAATTTTATTCTCCATTGTCGACTTATCTTTTCACGTAGAATCGACAACGATCACTGAGATTCCCTGTATAATTTCTGGCATTGCCATAATTTCGTACACATGTGTAAACGTCACACGGTTTAATAACAATTCAGACGATCGTTCTGTCTCGCTTACGAGGTAAGCTACAGTGGAAATTGTAGAAAAAATAGCGTAAGCGTGTACTGTGAATCATTTGCCAGATATGGGCGATCGTACGTTTCTTTATTAAGTGTTTGTGATAAAACACGAAGTAGAAACGATAAGGTGATAGATACGACAGTCTGATAAGATAGTATCAAACTTATACGTTATATATGGTAAGAGCGTGGAACGGCAATGTTAAATATTTTGTAGCAATTCACAGTCTTTTCGACGATATTAATTTATATTGATCATGATTCATAAGCTATCGTGGATAATCTGTTCGTATGTATACATGTATTTCATCATCCAACGATGTACGTGTTTTGTAATAAAAATGTATATTGTAATAAAATATTGGTACGAAGATCGTTTTGGAATTATTGTTGTAGTAAAATCGCGTTTGCAAGAGATCGACAGTTCTTTCGAAGAATTAGACGAGAAACAATTAAGCGATCGTTTCACGCATCCGTTTGCGAAAACTTACGTGTCATGATTGACTTTCAAATATGCGTGTAATTACCGTCTGGATGATGAGCGATTACGAGTACATTATTTTTATCCTGACGAATCTCCAAGCGGTTCGTTTACGTTACTCTTAACTATCTGCACTGCGCTCAATGATCTGGATTTTTATTAGCACCAAGAATATATCGAATATATTAGATATAACTCGGTTTTGTCTCACATTATTCCATAGAGACTTCATATATCGATCAAAAAGGCACGAAAGGTAACGAACAATTGCTAGGGATTGGTCGATATGTGACGCAAAAATTAGCAAAGTAAGAGGAAGATATTACTCCTTCGATCTTTATATTTATACGTTTTAACGTTTCTACCTTATTATATCTCCATTTTCCATTATTTCATACTTCTACGTTCCTGCACCTTAAGCTTCCTCTTTAATTCCCATATACATCACCAGACTTTACGTTACTTTAAAGCATTACATGCACGTAAACATATTCTTACATATTCTTACTTCCTCCCATTCCTACATAAATACCATCTGTACAAAGCTTCTCCATCGATTATAATTAAAAATCACAGCCTGCGAAAAGTCACTTCAGGATTCTCAAAGTACGTTGACCATCGTGCCACCACAGTTGCAAAATCGTTCAACTTTATTTGCCTTGTTCGATATGCGGCACAAAGAGACCAGTTACAGACCATTGTACGTAGCTGGAGCTGTTTGGTAAAACGCACGTGCAACGACACAATCGTCTGTAAAACCTGAGCCGATGTATCCATCCCTGACATTAGAGCGAGGCTGTCTCTATTTAGGCGACGGCGGAAGGGGAAGTGGCGCGTGCCGGCATTTAGACGGGGTTGCTTCCGCGATTATTGGGTAAATTAACATCCCGGTAATTGTGTTACCGACGAGTGTCCATTCATCCGTTCCGTCGATCCCTCGGCGGTTCGCAATACGGCGTAGCCGGCCCTCGATGTCGATACCAAAGACGAAAATCCCGTCCGCAAGCTTAGCGCTGTCGAAACTAGCCCCCTGTTCCCCCTGATGTTCCGGAAACCGTTCGCAAAGTCCACCGCCGCGCTCTAAACACACCCTCTCGGGACTTGTTACACGAGAAATCACCAACCTTCGCGGCATCATTTAGATACTAAACGACTGTGACTATCATGCATCGTTTGATGCATCTAATCGTTAGTGGAGAGACCTATTTTGGGCGTTGGAGGTAGGAAAGGATGGTCCTCTGTTTTTCTCCTTCGTGGGGATTACAAGGTGTTACAAATACTGGACGTGTTTCCTCGGGTTAACAAAAAGCCTTGTCACGATAGACAGCAAAATTACATCTTGGTTACCTATCAAAAGATGGAAAAGTGCATAGATATAAATTTTTGGAATTTTAACTTGGGCCGCTATGATTCTCAGTTTGTCATATGGATGTACATGTGTACACAGTGTGTATGGAAGTATAGGAAATAGAAATGTAAAACTGTGGAAGTATGGAAAATAAAGATAACGGTATGTAAGAATGTAAGAATATAGAAATATGAAAAGACATAAATATCTATAGAAGATAGGAATGTATAAATATGAGTACAAGTATGGAAAATAGAAAGGAGAACGGGACGCAGATTGAGAATTCGTTAAACACTATGAAATCTTCTTCTCAGTAGGTGCAATTAGCGGTTGCATAGGACGTCTCGTCGTAAAAATTGCGTTAGCATCTACGACGTGATGCCATAATAATTCCATTGATCGAGAGCCTACGCTAAGCTACAGAGTCTCATACACACAGATATACACGAACACCTATCTATTTTGGACCTACATCGTAAGTATCTACATCCTGCGTCGTGTACACATCGTCCAACGAGTAAATCTAATTTTGATCCGCCTGCTCCTCCTGATCCGCATTCTCCATCCTTTCAAGATTCGATACAGATGTATTGACTTGCGAAAAGCTTTTATATACTTCAACGCAGACGGAGGATCAATACTTATGAGAAAGAAGTAAAAAAGGAGAAGAGATAAAAAACAGACAGAGAGAAAGAGAGAAAAAGAGAGAGAGAGAAAGAACGTAATGAAATGCGAACAACAATAGACAAACGAAATGCATCGCCTTCTTCAAAGAAGGTTTTATTAGTTCTTCGTGAACAAGAATATGAAGCTACTATATTATCACATTACCTTCTCTCTTCTAATTTATAATTTCGCTAACAAAATACTACTTTGATATAACAGAAGAACTCGAAATACAACATTTCTTCACGTTCCTTTCATATACAACCATAGATTCCGCGAAAAACAAAATTTCATCCCGAGAGGAAAAACAAATATGACCAATAGCGTAGAAAATAAACGATCGAACCTCTGCAACGTAAAGAAATACCTTAAAATTCTGAAATCTGAAATTCTCCACCAGCCATCTTCGGAACAAAGGACGATCGGCGGATCCTCGGAGGGAATGCTTAAAAAAAAAGAGCAATAAAAACCAGCGAAAAAAAGTAAAGGAAAGAAAAAGATAAAGGCGAAAGAAATACAATTTAAGCGGTAGGAAAAGCTACCTCAAAGGTACACGCGTGAACACCGTTATCGTGGAGTGGATGTGAATGCACAACGACGACATGGGGAACCACGAATACAGAACATCTCGTTCCTCCACCTCCACCTCCACGGTTTCCTCCTCCCTTTCTCTTTCCGATCCGGCACCAAGGGGGTTGCTCCGGCGAACACAAGGGTGAGAGAGAACCGCGTCGGTGGCTAGGAAATCCTATGACGAAACAGCATCGTGTCCATGGTAACGGCGCCGATGGTACCGCCCCGGGACGCCACGGGGCCAACCGTGAGGGCGAGTGGCGTCGCGACGCCGGCCAATAACAACGTGACTCGAGCCCCGCGATATCCGCTTCCCAAGCTTTACTTTTCTTGACCAGTTAGAGCGGCTGAGGGTGGAGATGATCGCGCGCGCGGGGGGTTGAATCGCCTTGAATCGCGCACCGATACTCCCTAAACGTCGACGAAGAACGACGCGACGCCGCCACGATCCGCGAGTTCTTCCTTCCTACAGCTGCTTGCCTTCGATTCCCCTTTCAATTCAATTAGAATTTTCCGCTGCAAGCTTCCCGTGCAACGCGCCAAAACGATTCTCGCCTGCCACAGTGGATTGTCTGTATATTTTTGTTTCTCCAGTTTCTTTAGTGCAGTAGTGCAGTTTGCGCGAGGTCGAACACGTTTGGTGATCCCAGCACGCGAACCGGGACAGTGTACGTGTCCATTTTTTGGAGAGTTTGCAGCCTCTAAAACCAGTTTCTGTAGCTTAGTGCTTGGTGAACGTGATGACCAGGATTTTTGGTGAACTTTGGGCAAGCATCGGTTCGATGGCGGTGATCGTTGGAATATTTACCGTGGAATGAACTGGACTAATTGTCTGCTGACGTTGATTGCAAGGTTGCATTTAGGAAGAAGAGTACAGAGTGTGAAGCCGTAGAGTAATCGAAGACGTTTATATCTGTTGTCAGATAGATGTTGTTATATACTGCGGATTGAACTGGATGTTGAGAAGTAATTGGTCGATGAGTTGGTTACAATGTCGCCTGCACTTCTGCAAGATATAGAGTGTAGAGTTATTGAAGACGTTTATGTCGGTCATCTGATAAATGGCATCTTATTGTGCAGTTGTAAGATGTAGAGTAATTAAGGGCACTTACACCGGCGAATGGAATGTTTCTATGCGGATTTCTAAAATAAGTGCGCGCAAGGAAGTTTGTTCAATTCGAAGTGATCTCACGTCTTCCTAAACGCCAAGTCCATACCTTATGAATTAATCGTATGCTTGTAAGCGTTAAGCGAACCAAAGAAAAGACTCGATTTACCGATGAAGTTACCGGAAGAAGACCCCAGGGCTTTTCGAATGGTCAAGATCTTCAACGTTGAATTGCCACTCACCAATCGTCAAAGCGATGGAAGCAAACTAATAAAGTGAGAAAAAAGTAAAAACACTTAGTTAGAGTTAAAAACTTAGACGAATGAAATCAAGCTTAACGATATTAAACTTACATGATTGATATATATATAAGTTTTTAAAGAAAACTTCGCCAACTATGTAACAAACAAGCAACTTTCAATACAAATAATCGAAGTTCGATTGCTGAAAAGTTGCTCATTTTGGTAAAAATGCAGTCCACTTGTCAGCAACAACAGGCCCAGCCAGGTCAGAATGGAACTTCCGCGAGCAGAACATCGTTTTTGATAGAAGATATCCTGAGTCGTGGAACCGCTCCACCGCATTCTCATCATCAACTTCATCATCAGCACCTGACGTCCAGTCACGGAGTACAACATCAGCAATACCAGCAATTCGCCAGTTTATTACCTGGTTATCCTTCTGCACCGCCTACGGCAACCTTCTTCCTGGGACCACTTTTTGGTAACACGGCGATGGGGGTTGGCGTGGTACCGGGAGTTACTGAACTTGCGGCCTTGAAGCACTGCCGTCGACGAAAGGCACGAACAGTGAGTGAAACCACTTGTAATCCTTATCTTTTGCCTCTTCCACTGGTGGTCGTTTGCATGATTCACTTGTCTCGATACGAAGATAAAAATATCGAAACGTTACGGCTATAGAGATTTGCTTTTTAATTCCTTCATTTTCTTTTAATTACTGAAAACATACAAATGCGCTTTTCACGAAATCGATATTGATTTCATTGAAATAAGAATGATTATGATAATAGATTTATCTTCGTCGTAGTGCTTTCATTATAATTGGCAATTCCAATGTTAAAATATCGAATCATATTCGTAACGCGGATCGTAGTTCCAATTCAGCGACGAAATTTACTTTCAACCGTGATTTGAACTACTAGAAATTTAGATTAAACTAATTTTAGTTTAAACATTAACTACATTAAATTTTACGACATTTTGCATCCGACATGGTGTTACAATAGTGGATAGTTACATCTTAAATTAATTTCATTTAAATAGCTACTATGAAAATGGCAAAGCGAAGGTTTCAAGCATTCTGTGTATGTTTCTTATGTTGAGCCAAGATTTTCCATAGTAAATTACGCAACTGTATTCTTTCTTTAATTTTTACATTGTCGCCCTAACTTCTGTTATTAACGTTTCCTGGTAAGTTACCCAATAGAGAAACAAAAACTATCTAGTAATAAGTGTAAGCTTGTTTGAAGTGGTTTGTTACGCTAAGAAAATTCCATTGTCCGACCACCTATTGCTCGTTTTCACAGCTGCAATATTTTACCTTCAGCTTCCTACTAGTATGCTACTAACGAAGTTCTATATGAATTTGGTATTACGAGATTAAATAACAACGGTTAACAACGTTCATGGAAATGTCAAGGAAAATAATTTAATCGTCGAAACAATATCGATCAATCGTGCAAGTAATTTCATCGGGCAAAACAAAATTACTGAAAACGCTATCGTCGAAATAAGTAAAAGTTCGTACAGGCTTGCAAGAAATCGTTTGTGTCGTATTTAGGTGTTCAGTGATCAACAATTGGCGGGTTTGGAAGCTAGATTCGAGGTGCAGAGGTACCTGAGTACACCGGAGAGGGTAGAGCTCGCGGCGGCTCTTCACCTCTCGGAGACCCAAGTGAAAACGTGGTTTCAAAATCGGCGGATGAAGCACAAGAAACAATTGAGGAAATTGAACACCAGCGCTGGGAGCAATGGCAACCAGAATTCTAATCAGCAATGCACCGGTCAATCCGTTTCCGTTACATCGCCTGCCGGTAAGCAAATCTCATATTCTTCTATCCTGATAATAAGGAAAGCTAGACTTCGTTTACAACAGAATCTAGAAAAGATTCTTGCAGATTCAGGCTCGATATGCGTTGCAAATAAAACAGCTAACGTGTACACATTTTTTTCAAGGGTTTAACTTTCGCGTAATTATGTGTCTCTCGCCTGACAATTTCGCGAAAGATTGCTAGGTTTTGAGACCGTAATGGTATCAGCTGAAATTGAACGAAAATATCTATGTTTTTCCGCGTTAAAAAAAATGGAATTATTGACACTAGGAACGATTAACAGTTACGAGAGTTTATCATAATCAGTATATGATATGTCTCGTCTGATATACGATCTTACACTCGCGCTAGAAATGATTAAGAATTACGAGAACCTATCGTAAGTAGTATATATCTTGTCTAACATACAATTTGTTTGCAAGTTATTTGTTAAAGCGATTCGTCCAAGAACCATATCAACGTTCGCGAAAAGAATTCTTATAAAATGAAATATGAATCATAGATCATGATTTTCGCTATTGGCGACGTATCTGAATCATCGTCTTCATAATATCTTTACGAAATCTGTTTATAATTGTCCATACAATTGTCAAAATTTTGGTGCCAACAATATCGTTTTGTAAACTCGAATTCACAGCGCCGTGTACGTATTCTACTCGTCAGCCACTTGCTACTTATGCGTTTGAACATCGAATCTCTATCTGAACTTTTACTTGAACACGTGCAAGTTCCAACGTCTTGCCCTCTGAAGAACGAATTGAAAAATACATACGACTTTTCTTAAAGTGAATGCAAGATTTTGTTTTCGTAATAAAATTATTACATTGCATATACGAAGGTTGGGTAATAAATTGGAAAGGTAAAAAGACTTTGAGGACAGGTGATCAGACAGGCGAAACGGGCGATCACGACTTCAGGGGAAAGTTATAGCTGATAAAATGGAAAGTTAGCGTCCTATTATAAACTCGATGACGCTTAAAATTTTCACGCATCGCGTAGCTAATGCAAGCGTTTAATTGCAATTGCTGGAACCCCCGTGCAGTTTCGTATCCGCCTAACAATGCGTAATTACCGCTAAACACATGTATCGACTTTTCGATAAACACGCGGCCGCTCGCGTTGCTTCGCATCAATTAGCTCGGATTAACAACACGATGTGTCCTACATAATCAATTGCTCATAAATCATATTTGGAATTCTGCGTCGGCAGGAAAAAAAAAAGAAAGACACTCTATAAAAACTCGGAACAAGTCCGCGATATTCAACATCGATCTTAAAAGTTTAAAAACCTCGGAAACGTATCGAAATGATCAAAGTTTTGTTAACGTGATATTTCGTTTCCAATGTTCTTCCTTTTTTTCTTTCGGCCAGTTTGCGTTATCGAATCCTGTTTTCTGATATAATTTCACGCACGCGAAGAAAAGGGAAATCCTAAGGATTTTTAAAGATGTCCCTCTCGCTATCGTTTCTTCGTCAGAAATAACGATCATATTTGTCCGATTCACGTTCATATTTCTGCTGTTTCCAGTGAATTCTCGTATTCTAATTGCGTGATCTAAAAGCTCATCTTTTTCGGAATATGCCTCGTGATGTTAGTTCGATTACTGATCAACGGTAACCAGACAATTTGGTCCCATCTTCTTCTTTAGGAAACGCTTCTATCATTCTCCTGATCTCGACATCAACTAAACGATTACCAGTCTCCGGATTTTTGTTCATTTATGGGAAACTGCAAAAACAAAGAACCGTGAAACGCACGTAATACGCAGGAATATATATCGAAAGTATCAATACTCGTCGTTATGGTATTTATATAACAGATGAAGCAAATCACTGTTTCTGTCTTACTATTTTAAAAATGTAAATTTGTACAAATATTCGCAACCTGATAATTACAGGAATCGTGTTATTGTACGCTAAATTTGGATTCAAGCTAAATATTTTCCGAAGAGATAGAAGAGAGGAAACGAGGAAAAAAGATGAAGAAAAAGCTAAAGGAACGAAGCGTAGTTGGTGGACAGATAGAGAATTGTTAACGATTTCGCGCGCAGTAATTGGTCTTCGCCGTAGCCAGCAGAAAAGTAATAATCGCGGCTGAAAGTAGATGGTGGCTTGTGTATCGCAATTAAATCATTATTAGTATAAACTTCGTAATTGTGATTATCAATTTGCATTCGAGCGCGGGCAGCGCGTCGGAATTTCCGTGTACGTCAAATAGTTCCCTGTTATCATGCTAATGGACCATATAATGCAACCAAAATTCGGCTGGCAATAAATTACGCAACTTTAGTTAACTAACCAGACCATAACCGAGGTCGCAGTAACTATAATGATTAACTACCGTTGCATGGATAATGACCGCTTTTTGCCGTACAATTTCCCACAATTCCTATCCTCCGGTTTAGCTCTCTGTTATCCTTCCTCTTTCGTTCACTCGATTATATTGTTTCCGTATTCTTTTATGAAGAAAATGCGAACAGCAAAGATGCAATGAGAGAGAGAGAGACTCGAAGGAAAATTGGTAGAGGAGGATGACACAATTTTTCATCCGAGAAAACTGTATACAGAAGAACGTTGAGAAGATCAATATTATTGTCGATATTTAAGATTCTCAACGTCGTATTGACGGTATATATCGATCGTCTGGAGGATCTCTTAGATGCGATAACGGTGAGAACCTTAAATATTGACAATAATATTGATCATCTGAACGATCTTTAATAGAGCAATATGCGCGTCTCTAAGCTTCTAAATATTGAAACAAATTCTCGCAGATAAATGATATTTAAGGATTAGCACTAATCCTAATAGGTCCGGTCAAGCGACCGGTTTCAACATTTAATTTAAAATCGTACTTTCATTGTCATCTCTTTCGTTTGTCTAACATTATGTAAAATCTTATATTAATTGATTAATCAGATAATATAAGAATTTACATAAAGTTAAACGAACGAATGAAATAACAATGAATGTACAATTTTAAATTAACCGGGTCTGGTAGGATAGCATTGCTGTTAAATTGTATTGTCTTCGATTTTCGTAAGATTCGCGTAAGATCGTACGATTTTTACATCGGATTTCAACGTCAAATTATACGACAGAGTTATAAAAGAAGTATTTTCATTCGTTGTTACTAATTTAATCTAAGTATCATAGTTTATCAGGCACTATCTGTTAGCATTTCATAATCAAAAATTGTTACGTTGCAGTAAACGAATAAATGTCGATATATATTTCCTACTAGTTATCGCCACGATGATGTTGTAATGATATCGTAATATGATACAGACTATCGTTTTTAGTTTTAAATTATAGTTACGACAAGTTGAAATATAAATGAACATGTAGATTTAGAGAGTAAGCAACAGAGTAGTAATATTTTTTGTTTCGCTTTCAAATTTCGATTCTGATTTGTTGATTAAAAAAGAATTCATTTACATGCAAAGCTCTCTGTATCGCGTAAGTATTTATCACGTGAATTACAACACCGTAAACAACGTAGAAGACGAAACAACAGCGTCGTGCAAATAGATCGAGCAATAATTCCCGATAACTGTACCGCTTTGTGCACGCACAATGGTGCACGATCGACGCTGTTATAATGTAGTAAATGCCGTGATCTGGGAATAATTAAATCGGATTGCTCGCGTGAATTGATTTAAAGCTGTAACGTTCACGTTCGCGAACGAAAATACTGCTTTATTCCGCTTACTCCTTCTCGCAGGAACCTTTCCTCCGAATTACTTTAAAAAGATATAAAATTAATCCTAATCCTATTCTTAATATGCCATTCTAGCCAGCTGTCTTGTTTATCTTCTTTTCAACTATCTTGTTCATTAAACTTTCGCTGAGAAAGCGGCACAGCGTACGATTAAAAACACATAAGAAATATACATTTCAAAATTTGTACAATTTTCTGGATTCTAGAATTTTCATATATATTAGCTTGTCCGAAAAGTTTCTTTTGTTTTATAAGGAAATAACAGATACACAACATTTTTTGTTTTATATTATTTTATTGAATTATGTATGATCATGATAATGGAAATAGAACAGAATGGATCATACATAATTTAATAAAATAATATAAAACAAAAATGTTGTGCATCTATTATTTCCACATAAAACGATAGGAACTTCTCGAATAAGCTAATATATTACCGCAATTATACTGTAGTTAAATACAATATAATGAGACAGTTGCAAAAATATAATGCAGTAAATATTCAATTCTTCGTAATGGCAACATTATATATAATGTAACGTACAGTGCTTGATAAAAGAATGTTCAAAATTGATATGAATTTTAGTAACTTTCGATGTTGATAACGATCATCTATTCTGTCGTATATATTATATTTCTTCATTGCTCTTATTAAATGTAACTTCATTTTGTACAATCATGACATCTTTCTATACTTCTTATTTTATAAACTTTCCCTTGTCCGTCACTGTATATTACATATACGTATATACATATACAATATCAATGTATTATATCTTATATACGTTATATTAAACAATAAAATAGAAAATGTATGGTATACCTATATGGTATTAAACACCATAAGACGGTATATTTTTCCAACAACGCTGTATCTTCACGAAACGATCGCTCTCTGAACCGGGGGTGCACGATTCGAACTCACCCCCGACCCCGTTGCGACTTACACCGCATCTACTCATAACCTTCGGCAAGTTGCTCGTCTCGGTAGCCAAGATGGCTTCGTTCGGTAGGAAGGGCTAACGAAGTTAGTAGACGTCTCCTTGGTAGCCAAGAAGAAGGGGGTTGTAAGGGGTGGAAAGCACGTAGAAGATGAGACCGCCTTGTCCTCGAGAGACTCCAACGGATACCGTCTAAGGAACCCACTGCAGAGTTACGACACCCCACCACCAATTTCTCTCTCTCTCTCTCTATCTATCTATCTATCTATCTATCTATCTATCTATCTATCACTTTCTTATCGCATGTTTCTCTGTTGCTCCCGACTGAACGTCTTACGAACCTTGTTCTTACCTCTTGTCTTCTCGATTCGGTCTTCGAGAAAATTAGTCAATTATCGGCTAAGTGCTTGGCCAGACCTACATTCACGATTGCCCACGGCCGAGGGCTGCTGTCGAGGACCTTATAGTTGTGTACCGGCACATATCTGACCCAATTTGATCAGTCGATTTTCTGACCACTGAGATAAGAACCGGGGAGGTAGCTTTTTAGAGGCATTTTCTCTGTCGGTTACGCTTCCTTTCGGTTTCGTTAGAGTTTCGTATAACGTCTGGTGGTACGTTTGATTAGCTTCGAGTCGTGGGAATTAATGGCTCGGGATTCGTATATTTTCTTCCTTTTTTCTTCTTCTTTTTTCTTTTCTTTTTTTAGAGGTAAAGAAATTGGAAGATGACGAAGAGCCTTGCGTATTCGGAGATCTGAAATTAATAAGAATGCTTCTTTGAGATACGGAGACGTAGAATTCCTATATGAAATTCAACTTGAAATTCATGATTTTATAGGCGTTTAGCGATTTCAATGAGAAATTTAATTTAAAGTTGTCGATTCTGTTTGTAGAACTAGTAAATTCTACCGGACGAATACATATCTATAATTTCGATGTAGAACTCGCAGCGAATATCCTACCTTACCGTGGTCAAATTCCTCTTGTTCTGAACTGTGTTTACACTGTTTCCCGTCAATACGTTAACCACTCGTTAAAGTAGTAACCTTCGATTATTATGTTTATTTCTACAACTAAATGTCTTCATGCTACTTTTATTTTCTTCAAGCAGAACGAAGATGAATTTGGATTAACGCCTTCTACGCGAATTTGTACAGGAAATATATACAAGTGGAGGAATGTAGAAACAAAAAGACATATAAATACAGAAGAAGCGGAGTATAGAGATCTTGACACCTAGACATGTAGAAATACGGAGACGTAGAGATCTAAAAACCTAGGAATATAAAAATATAAAAATACGTAGATCTAGGGATCTACAGACCTAGAAGTACAGAGATACATATTGAAATCTAGAGCCATTGAGACCTGTAAATTTACAGATCTAGAAATATAGGAATACTGAACCACAGAATCCTAAAAATCTGTAGACCTAGAAATATATGTAGAAGCCTGGAAACCCAGGTATCTGTAGATCTAGAAATACAGACTTAGGAATCTATGGACTTACAAATATAAAAACATGCAGACTTAGCCTGCAGATACTTCTAGGAATCCATAAGCATAAAAATATAGAAATACAGAAACTTATAGAGACTAGAGGCTGTAGGTCCTAAGTTTTATGTTTATGGTGTAACATTAAGTTAGATTTAGGTCACTGGATCGTGTTCAAAATCTACAATGTATGGATGAAGAAATAAATATACAATATAATATAGAGACTTAGAGATCCATAGACTTAAAACTATAGAAATATAGACACATAATCATATGACACAACATAATCACACAAAAACTCGTTAAAAAATCTCATAAACTTCCTACAGAAATAAGTAACGAGCTTGTTTGCGATGAAATTGTTTGCAGAACGACCGGTGGATTTCTCTCTGAGCGGCGGGCGAGAATCACGGGCGAGCAGTGACGCGCCGGTAGACTCCGACGACGATGAAATCGACGTTCTAGGTGACGAGACGCCATCGCCAACGCGAACAGGCAATATTCACGTCTCTAGGCGTGCCGGTTCACCGACGAGTTTTCATCAGATCACGTATCGTCATTCGGTTAGCTTGTCTCATCAACCCCAACACGGACAAGCTATTCAACGCCAACATCGCTGAAACGAAACAGTACAAGGTTGATATTGCTCTTTCATACGGGAGAACGTTTAATCTGAGCTAGTAAATGCAGACATTGCATTCAAGAATGACAAACCGAGTGATCGGTCTGAGAAATTGAAGGAAGATTTGAGAAGGGAGAGCCGAGAGAAATCACGTGGATTTTTCTAAACGCTCGAATCGTTTCTCTCAAGTGCAGTCAATCGGTTTAAACAACTGTTAGGAAATCCTTCAGGAAATACGAAGATCCTCAACGATATTTTCTATTAATTGTGAAATTTTATTTATCAGCGCGAAACGTTTTTACAGATTGATTTAGACAGTTCGAATATTTTCATTTAAGGAGCGAGTCGCAGTTATGAGAAGAATTATGTTAAGGAATATAATGTAAAAGAGGATAAATCGAAGTGACGAAGATTTGATGATTCTAAACCACTTAGATCCGACGATGGATGATAAAAGTAATACTGTCTCGCTTATAGAACAAGATTGTTAGAAGGAACTCTTCATTTTGAACCAGTGATTAATAGAACAATATGAAAGAACGTGAAAGAAATACGAACGACACTTTCAGTGTTAAGAATGAATTTGTGATTGAAGGAATAGTGTACAATGAAATGGTGTAATATAAGAAGATCGAAAGACTCGAGACGATGTAGAAAGTGTAAACGACTTGTAAATGACTCTTTAGCGATTAGAGTCTGGTCGATCTCTCGCGACACTTTTTATAGCGAAATGCCATAATAAAGCTAGTCTGTTTCGAGTCACTTTTTATAGCGAAGTAGAAAGTTAGCTTGTGATTCAAGTTGGGATTAAAATGTCATGATGTAACGCGATGTATAATATCACTTCCTCCCTTTCCCCAGTTAGAAGTCTTTTTTCTAGTTACGATTCGATTCAGTGTGTTACTTGTTTAAAAACAGAAAGATTACATTTTAGAATCACGCGTTGCCATTTGAATGAGTATGATTTATTTAAAAAGAAAAGAAGGACGAAGGAAGAGAAAAATATAGAAAAGATTCTATATTTTATCGATGTTTCAAAATTGAATTAAAACATCAATGTGGTACGACATACGACTTCTTCTCTTTCCTCAAACAGGTTTTCTCATTCAAATATAATTTATTATCAGACATAGAAAAGGGTATGCTATCTAAAAATGAAAACGAAAAAGTTTGTACAGATTCATCGAGATTTCAAGTTGAGATTCAGATATCGTTATTTTTCCTTCTCCTTGGTTAAATTTTCTTAAAGTTACATATTACAATTCGAATAACTTTTATTTATTTAAAATAAGCATTATTTATTTGGAAGAAGAGAGAAGGAAAGAAGAGGAAATACTGTCGCATAAAATCATGCAGTTTCTTCTTTAAAATTCTATATTTTTTTATTTAAAGTAAGTAAAGCGAAGAGTTGAAAAATAGACGGACTAATTTTCACATTACATTTGGCGCGTTCCTATAGACGACAGATAAGTATCGTAATTGACATTTATAGGTTGTCGCGGGTCATGAACGACGAGGTTGCCTTTCGTGCAACATTATCATTCCGCTAATTGACAGCCTGACATTTTCTGCCTGTCGTTTGGGACATTTCCGAGGCTTAACGCACTCCACGAGCTAAAGAAGCAATTAATCTCGGCTTAATTCCGTGAATTAAACCGTGAATCATGTTTCATCCCCCGACTGAGCTTCCTTACAAAACTCCTATACAAAATTAGACGCGTAAGCCGCGTTCAGTTGAATCTTTTTAACGATGTTCTGTTTAAAAGCAAAAGCTAAAAACCGGCCAACAACGAAAAAATAGAAGATAAGAAGAAATCACTACAAAATTTTCGGAACCTTAAACACCCTTCAGAAGCGACGTACAATGAATCACTGATCCTAGAAATCTCAAAGCCAAAACCCTTCGCACAAACAATAAGAAGAAGAAAAAAAGACAAAACAAGAAGAAAAAGAAGAAAAATCAAAAGAAGAGATCAACAAATTTTCGGAAGCTTCTTCCGCAAACCACTGAACTCAGAGATCCTGAAACTACAAATTCCGAAAACCAATGAACCAAAAACCGAAAAGGGAAGATTAAAAAATGTCCACCTAATCGAGACAAGACATCCTTTCGCGGAAGATACGTAAGGAACAAGTAATGAAAAATAAAAAGAAAAGATAAATTTCCAGAATATCCGAACACTGTGCGGCAAACGTATAAATCCAGCAGATCCAGGAGATCGATGTCGAAATGGACGAGGGACAAATGCCAAGGACAAGGACTTTGCCACGACCGTCTTTTGCTACCTGTTGCCCAACGTTAGAGGTCGCGATCGTGTCTAGGAAGAAAGAAAAGGGGGATATCGCGAGCTGACAGTCCCGGAGCGTTTCCGGCTGAGCACGAAGGCATAGGCGGAGTCTGCGGAACACGTCGTGCTGCTCCCAGTTGGGGTGAATCCTAATACCCAGATAATGGGAAGTAATTGCGAGGGATCAGAGCCAGAGCGAGCAGAGTTACTCTCTCACTCTCTTTCTCTCTCTATCTCTCTCTCTCTCTCTCTCTGGATTCAGGAGCGTGTATAGAGAGAGGGTGGAGGTGTCGGCGTTCTCATCCCCTTGCGGCGCCGGAGATTCG
This sequence comes from Bombus pyrosoma, assembly GCF_014825855.1. Classification (NCBI taxonomy): domain Eukaryota; kingdom Metazoa; phylum Arthropoda; class Insecta; order Hymenoptera; family Apidae; genus Bombus; species Bombus pyrosoma. Next base: position 7,161,127 of record NC_057781.1, on the reverse strand, counting down.
TGGGGGTGGATGAAAAGGACGGTCCAACAGACGCGCACGCACACACATTGCCAAGCAGAGGGGTGAGAAGAGAGGTGAGAGAGGCAGAGACACGGAGGAACCAGAGGATGCGAGAGAGACAGAGACCTATAATCATATTACCCAGGCTAAATCACGCTGCATATTCTCAAATACGGATCTACGATGGATCATGGTGTTTTGTAACGGAAAAAACACTTGTGCAACGATATTCCGTTGATTGTTTGTATGTGGACGATGGAAGACGGTGTTTTGCTGGAGACTGCTCTTTTGGGAATGTTGGATTACTTCTTGGTATATATTTTCTTGGATTATGATTCTGGAAATTTTGTTATTGGCTGTATGATTTTTTCTTTTTCTTTCTTTTTTTAGAAAATTTATTCTGCTCTGTCGGTTCTTTTCGTTTAGTTCCGTTTAGTCGCCCTCAATGATCGTCTAAGACCTTTGCACAGTATCGTAGGCTGGTTGGTTAAATAAGCCGATAATTCGAGGAGAAAGTTTGCTCCTTTGATACAATTAAAGCGTATTTGCTTGGAATTCGATAGGTAAGTAGCATTTTAGAAATGTGAAACGGAGGCGAGAAATGTTTAGGTAAGTTTTATAGGGTGATTGCATCTGTATCGAAAAAAAGGAAAATTCTCGGATGAAATTGTTGCATAGAAGGGGAGACGTTTACCATATAATACCATTGATATCGTATCAGTATATATCTTGGGTCTCTCTTACAAATATGATATTTGTACGGCGAGAAATATTAGGTAAGAGAAAATACTTTTACCGATAACGTTATTTCTCATTCCTTTCCTTCGCCGCTTCATCGACACGTTCAGCAAGGGTCAAGCGTCAAAACCTTTCATCACACCTTCTCCTGACATACACCCTCGTTCAATATATGAAAAATAAAGACACGCGTTCTATCACAGAAAATGTCTGAAAAAGATTAAAGAACGGTTAATGAATTTTACGCATGTGATGTAACAAACAATCAGTAAGCAATTCGTTAAAATCTTACCTAGGACATGAAGTACCAATTCTTCCGAACATACTGTACGATATCAGATAGAAACACATCCATAAAGATTACTACTAGATTGAAAATTATTTTGCGTTTATGGAAAATTTAAAGATGCAAAAATACATATTATACCCATAATGCAAAAAGTATGTAAAATATCTAAATACTTGTCACAATGTGTATATATAATGAGTCAAAAAAATTTTTGCATATCATAAATGTCTGCAGTCTAATTATCACCAATTTATTTATTCCAACCGATTAAGAGCTTGAAATAAACTTCAACAACGACCAAATCTTCACAATACCGTGTACCGACATTAGCTTCATTTCGACGCACTCTCTCGGCTTTGTCTATCTTAAACATTCGCATTCAACATTGAACCGTGCGCACGCATAAGCTATATTACAAAATATTTTCTTTGATGTCGAAACGGTAGATCTCAGGTTCCCGATATTGCTCGCTATCGAATAAGCAACGGAACCACACAGGCAACAAGCAGAAGAGAAAAGGTAGGAAGAGAAAGCAACTATCTCGTAAACTAATGAGATCATGGCAGGCCATTTATGACGTTTAAATTCCGTTAAGACGTCTGTTATTACGGCACCGTAAATAAAGGGGGAAAATTCGCACCCCTTGCCGGGCAAAAGGGAGGCAGGAATGCGGCGAAAATAATGAAATAAAGGACAATGAAATGGCAGGTACAATAGCCAATGGAGCAAGGCTAGGATGGATGAGAATGAACAAGGCGGCAAGTACAGAGAACCCCCGGTGATGCGGACAGGGTGGGCAGAGGAACGACGAGAGAGACAGCGAGGGGATGAATGGGGGTTGGTAGCTGCGCGGACTAAATGCAGTGGGCGGGTTCCCATTACTTTCATTATTTTCCGTCATAGGGGTTCGGTACCGATATGCGCAGCACAGGATACTGCAGTCTGTAAAGCGCGAGGGTGGCTTCGAATAGACAGCTACCTGGCTGTGTCTTTCACGGTCTCCTCTTCTTTGTCTTTCTTTCTTTCTAAGTGTGTGTCGCTCCTTGTTCATCTAAAACGGATAATAATCAAGTCAACCTTAATGTTAATCTTAACGTGTACTGTGTAGAGATGGTATACTTAATGGAGGGGATTATATAGTGAAGTATACAACAGTAAAGCAAAACTACCTGTACGGTGGGTGCATTTTTTTATGAACTAAAGTACTGATGAGTACGTAAAAAAATAATCAAATACACCTATAGATTATATATACCTATATGGACCGAGGTTATCGAAAATTGTACATTTCAATCGGAAACCAATTTTACAACTTCAGTATCGCTTTCACTAGTGATACAGTACAAGTTAGCATATGAGACAGCACTGAAATAAGAGAAATACCTTTGCACATCATCGGTGTTGTATGATATCTGTACATTTTTCATCAACATGCTCGGATGTTTTTATGACCGTATTGAGTCTATTAGAAATTATAAATCAATGTCCACGTTTCATTTGAGAGCCAACTCATCAAGTCTACATAATGCATTGCTCGACGCTTGAGATGGATGATGTCTGAATGACTTTATCCTGCAGATGTATGTATGCATGTACTTAATATCTTAGGTACTGAGAGCTGAGAAGAGTTTACTTAGTGGGGAGACTTTATCGTCATAAGGATTTGTATATCTAAGAGTTATGGAATTATTGAAGGATTAGAGAAGATGTAGACGTGATTTTGGAAAAACTATGATCTATGGAAAATTGAGACGTTTACGTGTCTGTAAAATGAAATATGTATATATCGCGGTACCTAGTATTGTTGAAATGATCTCTTAATGAGTTCTACGCGATTAATATTCTAATTACCTGTGAATTATTGTGTTACATACCTATTCGTTCGGAAATTTATTTTTCTATTTGGAAAAATAGAGTTTGCAGCGAACGGATTTAACGTAACATTTTAACAAGTTTGAGACTTAACACGCGAAAACGTTTTCGAAATATTGTACCAATGATAGGTGCTAAACTCTAAACTTCGATTATTATTATTCATACTGTAACGGGCCTTCCATGTTACAAATTGATATCGTAACGTGTAACGATGTAACGAAGCGAGTTCGTTTATCGCTAATCTGATTTCACGCGGTCGAGATGCTGATGAGAAAATCGCACAATTTCGCCGAACTGAATTACAAAACGTGTTACGCGCCATCCAAAAGTCGACTACCTGATAATTGCATTCGTAACAGCGGTCTATAATTTTCCCTAGATTCTAAGAAAGCATATACAGGGTGTCTGATCTTGATCTGTTATTCTACAAATCTCAAAAAGTACTTGTATATCATATGAAAGGGAATATTTTTAGAATAATTACAGGAGACCGGAAAGAAGAGATAAGAGGTGCTTATATTGTTCAATGGAGGCGTTAAGATCAGGTAAAGATCATTTATCTTTATCTAATAATAATAATAATAATAATAATAATCGGTGTCGCTCGTTAATATTCTCTATGAAAATGTATTAATCAGTTTATATGAAAATAACATTGATTTGGAAGATATTTTCATTTCAAACAATGCAGAACGATACAATTCAATTCATATAACGATTAGTATTCGTTTCACAATATTTTAATATCTACAATATTACGTGAAATAATCATCATATAAATAGCTTTATAAAGAATACGGCAATATTCTTAAAAAATTACAGGAGAAGTCTAAAAAGTTCAGTGATTTTATACCGCTAAATGTGATCGACAAATTTACATTACATCGTACACTAGATTGAGTACATTACAGATTACAAAGTGTATAATCCGAAACAGTACGTCATAGGTAGATCAAAGGGGAGAAGATTATCGTACGTACAAGGCACCCCACACGCACGTACTAATTCGAGAAAATCAAATTACGTTAGCTAGTAGATAAGATCTATGAAAGTTTCCATGCAGGATCAATAAGAGTTTATAAGCGACCATATTATTGAGAGATGCTTAGAGATTCGATCAAATGTCCCTGATTAAATACAGCCATAATAATTCAATAAAACATCGAATTCCAACACGTTTGTAGCTGATAATTTTATTAAGATCCCAAAGCAATAAATTGCAAAGTTTTGAAATTAAGAAGGAGACAAAATAGTATGCTTTCTATCGGTTATTACACCTCGGATTTTTATACAAATTTACGTTTTTATGTGCACAACTAGAGAAAATTGAGACCTATCTATTAAAAATTATAATCGGTACTCTACTTTGGGTATTCCATGTATTTCTGCACATTGTACGCATTCCATACATTTTTGCACTATTAAATTTCATCTAAATGCATAAAAATACACAGTCTACAATTGACTTGCTTGAGTTTAATTTATCTACAAAAAGATAAAATAATATACCACTATTCATCGATATGTTAATAAATGATATAAATAATATTATAAATGTCATTGCTAGAAATATTACCTTTGAAAGATAAGGAATATGCAAGACTGGATACGAGAGGAACGTAATCTAAGAGGTTAAATCATTCATAGGGCTAAAAGTTCGCAAGCGGTGGTTGAGAAACAACAGCAGTTCTGGTTGGTGCGGCGTCGAGAAAGGGGGTGGAAACAGACTCCCAGTAGATTTATTCGAAGGGTGCGTAGAGACCATTGGATTGACACGCGGCGACGTCTTGACAGCTTGTTAGGCTAACGGTTGCGTGCTGTTCATCGAACACGCTTGAGCCTCTTTACTGCTCTTTACCTTGACATTTCACTTCTGATCAAGCGTTATACCATTGTCTACTCCTTGTTTCCTGGTTGCATCACCATTCTCGAGATCTAAAGTAGTTGTAATCGTAATTACAGCTATCGATCAATATTTTTGTCTAAATATTTTAATGCCTATATTAAAGGTAAATATATGATACGACAACCAATTGGTCTCTATAGATATAAACGCACAAAGTTAATTCATATGCGTATAAAAGTAAAGATCATTTTTAAACATAAATTGTGTTACAAAGTACGTTACATGAATACATCTCGAGATTTTTCGACTTTCAGATGACTTGTGACGATTTTTACAACTATGGGATCATGTATTTTCTGGTCCTCGATCTCTGCATGATCTATTGCAAGTTCCATGTCCTTGGAATCATGAACTTCGAGATCTGTTGGCATAAATCAATTAATTTTCTACCTTTAAACTAACGAACGATATATTTCACGTTTATTTTAATTAAATAGTTGATTAATAAAATTCTAACAGCTCCGTATTTAAAAAATATTTATCCAACTAGAATAACTTTACAGGAGAAAAAAAAGAATGAAAATACCCACAGCATAATATCTGTTGAAATCTGGTGAGCCGGAGGAAGGATCAGGATCGACGAGAGGATATTCGTGGTGCAGGGAACAGCATTACTGTCCACGTGCCGTTTAACTTGATCACCCTGGCCAATCTGGCCTCATTTCAACCTCCAGTTACTACGGCACTTCCGCTAACAAATAATATTGTTGACGACCCTGCGGGGGCGTTCTGATTCGATTTGCTACACTATAAAAGCGTGCTGCTGGGGAGAGCCAGTAACAGAACGGGGAAAGCTTCGCGACGACTGACGAAGACGAGATGAATAAAAAGGAAACGAAAGATTCGAGGAGAGTGAAAGAAACAGCGCAGAGAGGGGGTTGAAAAATTGTATATTACTGATATTTCACTAAAGCACGTTTTTTGAATTATAAGATACTGATCTTAAAGTGATCTTGGTGGGAGGAAAAATAAAACATTTTTAATAAAATAGAAATAAGAGTGAACGCAATATTTGTATTCTAATAAATTAAGAATGAAAACGAACATAAAATTCATGTTTTAAAGACAAGTTTAGTAAGTAAGAGGTATTTTCATCAAAGTTTTCAATTGCAAATAATATGATATGACCTTAAAAAAAATGGTTATCAATATAAAAATATATGTAGAAGCGAAATGAAAATTTTATTCATTGCAATTGAACGGTTTATACTAAGAACCTCTTAGTATTAGTTTATACTAAGAATTGGTTAATATTAGGTTAAGTAAACTGTTATACCAGTTGAATCCGTAAGTGGGCTCCTATGTATATGAACTTCAGTTATATAAAATATAAAATATATATTTATACCGCAACAACTTTATGTAAACAGAGTTCTATTATATTACAAAATAACAATAATCAAATACTTTGTTTACGATATAAACAACGATGAATAGCAGATATTGTAATCAAATCTTAAAATCGTTCCTTATGCTACCAGTTCCACTCTCTTATCAATCTCACTTGTCCAAGTATTAAAATGTATCCAGAAAAATCTAAGAAAACTCAATAAGAATCGTTTTCATACTGAATCCTTTAATTATCGATTTATTTGTCATAATTAATTATTGTAACAGACTTTTAACGATACGTACGTGCGGACAGGGAACACGAATGAGTAGAGTGGTACGGGTAAATTCTCGTCTGGAAGAGAGGAAGGAAAAAAATAATTATCAACGTGATACAGACGACAACGTGCTGGAAAGCATGGCTACGGTCTAATTAGTCCGGTTATTTAGTTAGGCAACGGAGATGCGAGAAGTTTACTCGGCCGTTCAGTGCTAGAGCCACTAAAGATTCGTATCTCCAGGACGTGTTTAAAAATAATTACCATGGAAGATTCAGCGATAGTCACGGAGTCGTCCTCACCTTTGTGCTTCCTGCCCTATGAAGTGGGCCCTCGTTGTTACGGCATAAAGGCAGCCCAGCCAACCCCTTCAGTACGTCCTCGCGTCTCTTCCGGCACCGCTCGAGTGCCTCCTCACCTTTCAACCACTCTATCACCGCGTTTAAAGAAGTAAAGACCAAAGGTTCTTTACCGTTTTAAGAGGTTAGACCGCTTCGAAAAGGAGTTTATTCGACGATGACAATGTGACAAGGTGTGCCACGGGGATATGCCTTATTAAATTGACGGATACACTACACTGCTCGTATCACGAGACGAATATCGGGTAGACGTTCAATAGATTCGAGAATCGACCGAGAAGGATACGATAAAGAACTAAAGACTAAAGAACTCTTGTATGTTTAAAGTGGATCACGAAGAACAGTCGGCGGAACGAGAGATCACGAGTTCACTAATTTGGCGCGATTTTTGATAGTGGTTAACAATCGGCGCAGTCGTCCTGCCATCTACATAGATCCGCGTTAATTAATTCAATTCAATGTATATAGATACCGCTACCGCTTAGAAATGCCTAAACGGTTGTTTATCTTTGACAAGATGAATTTTAATTGTAGAATTACGTATAAATTCAATTCCAATGATTTTGTACTTTACAATCGCCATAGCTACGTACGATAGAATATTACGAAGCAGTTCAGAAGCAGTAAAGTGATGTTTAAAAAGACAAAGTATTTTTGTAAATGGAATACTTTCATGATAGGCTTTGATCTTTTTTGCTAATTAAATAACAAAATAAAATGAAAAGCTAGATTTTTATATCGAGGGGAAGTATTAGAGAAAGGTGAAAATATACGAGAGACGTGATTTCTCCAATATTTATAGTATTTATATTTGTTTACATATAATTTTCCATATATTATAATGTAATTGTAGTAGGCAAAAACAGTAGTATCGTTTAATAACAGAACAGTCGTACGACAAGAATACTAACTAAAAAGTTGTGAAAGAAGAAGAAATTGAAGGGAAATAGAGAAGAAGGATAGGGTGAGAGGGAACAAAAATGGTTTTCAAGGTTAACGAACGGTGGGTCTTCGACGCTCAAAAACAAGATTGCTGTTAGCCCTTATTTCCTTCTCTTGCGACTACGAGGGATTAGTCTTTTGCGTCGTTTCTCACAGGAAATATTAAATTTCTAGTAGGCGCGTGTATCTTTCTCTCTCTTTCATTCTCAGAATCCTACGACTATAATAACTATTATATCCTGTATAACCGCGAAAATCTCAAATTATTAAAAATATACACCCTACGGATGTATCATTATTGCGCATTATATTGTGCAGAAGTATACTCGTAAATAGATGTATCCTCGAACTTCTCATTCTCTTTTTTTTCATTTACTTTAGGCATTATTTTAAATATCGCTAACTAGGCCTTTCCTATTATATTTGGTACCCAGGGAAGCAGCTATTAAAGTTCGCTTTAAATATTTTACTTTTTTTTTAAATATATCTCTAAACAGTTTTCGTCTTATTTTCATCATTGGGACAAGCTACTTGTGCATGCATATCTTTTACGGATTTTACGAGCTCACGACTCTTTCCTTTTCTTCTTTTTTTTCCTTTTTTTTTTTAATCAATTAAAACTAAAACCAATAAATAACGATTACCGATAAAACAGAGAGGATCAAACACTGATCATCCGATGTTCCAGTAATTATTGACAATTATCCGTTAACATTTATCTTTAATAAATGGTCAAGTGGTAATGCTGCGTTTTCAAGTAATCAACTGTTAATAAACTGAAGTATCGTAAATATCGAAAAATTGAAAAGTTGAAAATTCTGAATTTGTACAACCCTCCGAATGATCAATGCTCGTTTACAAATTCATTTAGATTCAATGAGAAACACAATGGAAAACTATAACGAACGATACTACTGGAACAATCTGCAATTTCTTGTAAATGCAAATTGTTACAGTCTTTTTTGACACGCACTATAGAAACGTTTATACTTCGTATAGCTTTTTTTTCCTTTTTTTAATAGTTCGTGAACGCTTTAACAAGTTTGATCACGCGAGTCACGTGTACATCGAACAGGAGAAATGCTAGCAAAAAAGAGTGATTCGACGAGGAATATAATCAACTGTTTCGACTATTATCATCGCTACTCGATCGCTAACTTTTTATTGTTCGAATAATTTCGAGACTTGTCCCTCAAACGCATCCTATCGACGCAACATTCTCTCGTCGATAATTTCCTTTCACTCTTGTCATAGCCGTTATTATCGTAACATCTATCAAAAAAAGAAAATCCTTCGTCGTCTCAGAAGTTATTAAATTTCCTCCTTATAAAATCTTTCTTCCTTCCTTTTTCTCTCGTTTTTCTTCTTTTTTTCTTTTTCTTTTCTTTTTTTTTTCATAAACATTCGAATACAAATTGTAACTAATATGGTTTAAGTATCTCGAAGGCTTCGAGTAAAAGTATGTGTGCTTGGTCGTCGCTTGGTTTGCAATTTGGTTTGCGAAAAACCGTTTTCATACTACTTGTTGTATCATCGTAGCATAAAAAAATACGCAAAATATCGGGACTATCCTGGAACACGCACACCAGCAATGTTAACATTAATTAGATTAAAAAAGGTTTCATTGTTATTCGTACGCAAACTTTGCTAGCGGCTCTTTTTTTTCTTTTTTCCTTCTTTCTTCTCTCGTTTTGAGCATCTTCAGGATCACAAATTGAGAACAGGATGATTCTCTGAGCTACGTACGTTAAGTGGTTTGATTCGGACAGAGATCGAAATGTACAATGTTAAAATGACGGTCTATAGACTTGGTACTAATTCATTGGTTCGCGATGGCGATGTCAGATGAAATATAAATGCTGTCACAGAAGATGATTCTTCCGGTGTTTCGGTTATTCTCGTTGCTGGGAGAAGAGAGAACCAAGATCGCGAGTTCAGGGGAAAGATTAAACAATCCTCGCACGTTTCCTCTTCCGGTCTACAGAACGAATATTCTCCAGCTTGTTGATAGGTCTTGGTGAATAGTAAACTCACGAGTAAATTATAGCAGTAATAAGTAGATAAAAATCGCTGATCGAAGATAAATGCGAGCATTGAGATTCTGAATAATTCGTAATAGAAGTAGATCGTCGTTTACACTGGAACAATAATTCCTTGAAAATGTAAAAATTATAGTACGAAAGAAAAACGAAAAAAAAAAATAAATATAAAAAAATTATTCTCGTTGAAACTCTCTATCGATAAACGAATTATATAATATCCTATGGTAATCGTGAAATAAAATTGTTTATCTTTAACGAAACAGTCGGTCCTGCAATAATCTTCACTTCAAGCTAGTCTCTTCTTTACATTGACGATCGAACTAAAGAATGTATAAATTAATATATTACATTTCGACTAAATAATAATAATAATATTAATAATATTAATAATAATAATAAAGCATATACAAAGGAGGTGCTATATAGAAGCCATGGACCAGTCCACGACAAAAAAGAGAGAAAATATATGAACGCGTATATCGAATACTTAATTTAATACGATGGTTCTTTAATTGTTTGTATGTATATATATGTATATAAAAGGAAAATTGTTCTTCTCCGGTAAAGTACAAACAACAAATTCATCAAATGTACCAGAGTTTTTAACGTAAAATTAAACACGAATATCAACGAGTATTCTAATTTCTTTCGACATCGATATATCGCTAATGAAGTCTAACATATTTGAAGATCTCTAACTACGTGCTGTCTTTCTGTGACACCTGACAAGCGAATGGCGTGGAGACGAACGTGTAAAACTTAAAAAAAGAAAAAAAAAGAATAATTTAAAATGACAATAAAATAAAAGAATTAACAATGTCCTACCAAAGAAAAATTCAAACAGAATAATTCCAATTCAAAAACAAAGAGAAAAAAGTAAGAAGCTACAGATTGCACGGGCGATTAACGCACACATCTAGAACAATTATCGAACGAACAAGCTTTCATCTCGCTGTGATTAAAGCACGACACGCTTCGCATCTCGTATAAAAATACACGGATCAGCGAGCAACAACGAAATTTATAGAAAAAGGGAAGCGTATTGATTAACATATCTTGTAACTCGATTACATCGATCGATACGAAGACACGTGATTCCACTGAAAAGCATTAATCCCTTTGCACCCGTACTTCGAATCTAGATGAGAACGAATATTTCCGCTATTTTCTATAATAGAATTTGTCAATTTGGTCGTTTCACGTCTCTTTCTTTCTTTCTTACTTTTGTTCTTTCTTCCTTTTTTTTTTTTTTTTTGGTTTTTAATTTTTCCACTTGTTACTGTTACTCTCGAACGAACGGTATGACATTAAAATACGAGAGAACAGTATCTCGTTAAAGCACTATGCGCTACGGACGCTCAGTCATTCGAAAACTCTTTTTCTTTTAGCTTAACCATCACAAAGAGAATATTTATACATATAAATTCGTACGTGGAAACTTAACTTTGCGTAAAATTTGTCAAACAAGCTTATATAGTTACATTTTTGCTTAACCCGCGTAAAAAATGCAGTTTCGCGTGCAAAGGGTCGACAACAAATCGGTCCACGAACCCAACACACTCTGGTACATATCGTTTTAAATTAAAAGGGTCGATTAACAGAACAGCGCGAAAAGCTTTAATAAATGACATCTTTGGGAGCGATAACAATAATGGGAGAAATGATTTCTTACACGACGCGTTAACAATAACAGAAATAATTCTAATAATATATATGTATATGTAATATCGATTATAATAATAAATTAAAAGATACAAATTACACTCGTATATCATCGAACTGTTCTGTTAATAACAGCGATTTAAAAAAAAAAAAAAAAAAAGAAATGAGACGAACGTTCCCCGTTGATTTCATTTCTTAAAAGCGTCAATCGTCAGACCGTCTTCTTTTTTTCGTTCTATCACTCGTATTTAATCGACTTTGTTAAATTCCACGCCTTTAACCCTTCACGCTCGACTAATCTAGGACGCAGAAGAACATAAATACAGCGCCTCTTAAACAAAATTCTATATTACTAATTAAACGCATATGATAATACTTTAAAAAAGGAAAAGAAAACATGGCAGAACGTCCAATAATCTTCGCTGCGTGTTGCTACACGCATTTAGCATTGAAAACTTGATCGTACATACGTTCATTAAAATTGGACCATCGATTTTTCGATTTAAAATTACAATTTAGTCGATTTCCTACCACCTACGATGAACATATCGTAAAATACTGAGATTCGCTTTCTCTCGTATAGAACAATTACTCAAACTAAAATTAAATACGTGTTCTCGTATGGAAATCAGGAGAAAGCAATGATAAGCACATCTCTCATCTTTGCTAGTTTTGGTATTACTTCATGCTTAAATAGGAGGATTTTACAACGAGACAATTAAAAATGGAAAGCCTGTTTAGGTCCAAAGATGAGTCTTTTAATAACTGCTGAATCGTTCAGCATAAGTATGATGGAGTCGTTCAGAAGTTATATTGATTAACTCCATAAATGAAAAAAGAACAGAAAACAATGGTACTGCAGAAGCCATTTCTTAAATTTATCTTGGTGTTTAAAAGTTGCTGTTGTTTAAAAGATAGAGTTGATCAGATGGCTTCTAAGAGGCGCAATTCTTAAGACAAGCGATATTTCAATATCTTCGATATTCGTATAATATCTCAATATTATAACCAGTATTATCTTTTTTTAATTTTAAAAACTATTGACCGAAAAATCTTCAAAACAAATAAAAACACAATTCCGACAACGTGAGATTGATTAACAACATATTAGTTCTTAAAACCTGTTTCTCTGTAAAAAAAAAAATAAAAAAATTTAGCTTATCATACTCTTGTTCTATAGTATCTATATTTAACACAGGAATCTAAAAAAAACAAATAAAAAGGACAAAACGTACATAAAAAAAGTTCGAACAAACGTTGAGAGCAAAGGGTTAGACGCAATGATCGTTACAACGAACAGTTCACTAGAATACATCATATTTGATCGCATGACGCGATTGCAGATGCAATTAATTCAATTATTCAACGCGGGGGGAAAGTTGACAAAACGTTTCCATAAATATTACTTTAATATCAATGAAGGGAGGGCCTAGTGGCTCTCTGTTTTAGTCTAGCCAAAAGCGCCTGCTCCCCATCGTCTTCTGTCTTCGATAACATCCCTCGAAAGCTCTCCGATCTGTACTTGTCCCTTAAGAACGTTCTCCTCTCTTCTTTGTACTTTTCTATCCTTTCTCTGCACTGGGGATCGCCCAAGTCTAAACCACCTAGGTTCTTTAGATGCGTTTTATCGGAATTAGCCGAGGAACTGTTCGACGATCCTGTTCCAACGTTAGGTGTGGAACTGTGCTGTGCGTCCTCCGTAGCCTGTTTCACAGGTAGAGAAGCTTCCTCCGACATTTTGTTAAACTTTGCCTCGTCTAGCGATCTACTAAGAGATGCTCGTGTCGCTCTTGCGTGACGAGCTCTCAAACATGGCGGCAGATGTTGAGTATTATTCACCGGTGGCTCTTCCGATTTTCCCCGTGCAGAATCCAGTTCCTGCCTCATCTTTCTTTCACGAACTATCTCCCTACCGATCTCAGAATCGAAGCTTCTTCGATCTTTATTATTCTCTGTTTCGTATCTTCTTCGCGGAGGAACAGACAAGTCACCCACAATGCCTCCAGATAATCTTTGCAACGCTAACTCTTGAAGTATAGCGGCCGTATCTCGAAGAACGATAGAATCATCCACTGGAGAAGATGCATTCGAGAAAGTACAAGATGAGTTTAAAGACGTTGGCTCGGATGCACCTTCCGGGGGATGAGCTATCTCACTGGGCTCGGCAGCATTTTCCGATGGTATTACTACTTCTATGTGCTCTTGCAGTTGACTGTTCTTCACGTTGTTACATTTAGAAGGGTCCTCAGTACGTGTAGGGAACTGCTTGTGTTGCTGACTGTTCTGAGCTGATTCCTTTGGTGAAACGTATTCGAAGCTTTGGCACTTTTCTGACTTTTGACTCTGACTGCGTTGCTTATTATCCGTATTGGCCAAAGACAAATCCAGATCCTGGCTCTTCTTTGATTGATTAGAGAACGAACGGCGATCGTTTGCTTGGAATTGTGGCTTCTGATGTAGCTGCAAAGAACGTCGAATTTCTTTCTGCTGAAAGTCTGAGTGGCTTTTCGAAGAGCGTTGAGAGCTTTCGAAGGTCTTCTCTTCTACCACAGCTTCTTCCTTCGCTGGATTCTCGTTCCTGTTGAAGGCTTCGGTGTTGTCTAGTTTCGAATAGCAGGCGGTAACCTCGTGCTCCATTTCGCTAGATTTCTGGTTCATACGAATGTCCGTCATACTAACGGTGCGAATTTTCTGATTTCCATTATCCTGATCGTGTATGGGCGAGTGAACGATGTTTGAATAATTATTGCCAGAGTTGACCATCCCGAAACTCGTTTGGTCCTCGAAAGCTCTAGAAGTTCTCTGCGCGGTGGCGTCGTGTTCCTCGAGGTCTCTGCTGTCGGCAACGTCAAATGTCATCTCGGCAGATTCTTGAGGAAGAACGGGACTTTCGGTTAAATCACTGACACCGATGCACGATGTATCTGTGTCTACTGTTGAGCCCATAGTGAGATCCAAGGAGGTTCTGGAAACGTTCTCCGACATGGATCTCAGTTGCGGTGCATCAGTCGCGATCGCGTTATTCACGGTACCTTCCAAAGGATCCTTCGAACTGCTCGACTCGCTCGTCGGTGTCGTGATCGAGCCCGTAGTCTCGACTATCACCCATTCGCCAGAATCATTGGTATTCGATATCATCTGTGACGTTTCTGTGTTGGTGAATATCTTGTCGGAGTTATCACAAATCACAAAACCGGAATCGGGCAAGTCCTCGATAGTCTGTTCGCATGACATCGGAGAATCTAGATCGGTGGCGCTAGATAGTGGCAGTCCTGGCAATTCGTTTCTGTGTGCGTTTGAATTTCCAGCCATGGCATCGTCGTGATGCGAACCGATCGATTTGTTGGTCGATGCATCGTGTTTTCTCACGTCCAACGTGTCTCTGTTGTCACTGTGAGATTTATTATCGTCAACGGAACAGGAGCTCGATCTATTTTCTACGTCTTTACACGGAGACATGGTTACTTTACTAGATTCTATCTCGCTAGGATGAGACATTAACCTATCGCAAGGTGTCATGTCTTGGTCGACTACATCTGATACAACTAGGTTCGATTCCTTCGAAGTCTTTTGAGCCTTGGAAGACTCTTTATCATCGTACAAATCTACATGTTTGTCGTATGTCATTATCCTCTCGCAGGACTTAGCGTTACTCTGTCCTTCTAAGTTTACGGATAACCTATGACTAGGGTCGGATGATTTATCGGAAGACACGCTAGTTCTGTTCAATTTGTTCGCGTTGCTTTGTTCTTCGTCGATCTCTAAAGGTAAAGTGAAACTTCGAAAACTTATCCTAGGACTGTTAGCTGGTACAGGTGATGTAGAATGCGGTGTTCCATGTAGCGTGGCGGGTGTGAGTGGGGTTGAAGCTTCGGATAATAATGGAAGGTACCCTGGTGTTGGCAAAGGAGATGGGGTATCCATACTGTGAACATCTGCAGAAACCATCACCTGTGAACGTGCGTTAAATATATCGATCAACACCAATAGCACAACCATATCTACAAAATTATAGAAACATATAAATATATAAAGACGTGTAAAATATCATTTACCTGATCAGGACTTTGGCTATCAATGAAGCGCAACTCAACGTCGCACTGCAGTCTTTCCTCTAATCGCGATCTCTTTCTCTTGGATCCACCGGTGGCAGCGGTATTTTGTGTTCCTTCCGTCCTCTGACGTCTTGGTGACGCTTCTACCGACGCCACCCCGCCGCTCTCCTCCTCCGAGAACATTCTCATCTCTCGTTCCTCCAAGTCGAAGTTAAGCTGAATTTCCGACAGATCCAACGGCGACGATGTATTCGGTGCGTCCGCTAAATGATCGAAATACGAATCATGCGAAACCGATCGACTATGTCCGCAAGGTCTAGCTGGTGGTGGTCCAAGCAGAGGACCTAAACTGTCCTCACCGTCCAAGCTGTCTGCGCTTTTCACCGGTCTTAACCGTCGTAAGGAGTTTAAGGAACTTGGCACCGTTTCTGTTTGAGGTGGCGTGCCAACTTGTCTTGTTTTTCCTCTGGCACCCAAGCCACCTCGCCCGAATAAAGCTCTCCAGTTCAATGAGGGTGAACGTTTCGAGCCGTTTCTCTTTCGCGGTAATTCTATGACCGTATGATAATGTAATGGTAACCCGGCTGGACCGGCGCCCACTTCCACGTAATCAGGCTCGCCTCTCAAGCTTCGATTTCGAGCCTCTTCCAAACTAAGCAATCTCGCCGGTGTTGTAATAGCTAGCGATTTCGGCCGTCCAACAGGACCGTCTCCGAAAATTAATTCGGCGTAACAGACTAAAAACTCTGTGACCACAGCCTGCACACCGACACCCTGCAACGCTGCTACACCTCCAACCTCTAATTCCTTGCATCTTAGAAGGTTTGGAGCCCAAACAATGGCAACGTTACGTGGTGTCATACCGGTCTCCGCTCCTCGAGCTGCCACTCTCACTAAATGACGCATCAGATACTCCAAGGTTCTGAAATCCAAAATACATATTACGTTATAAAGATAATGTTAGAATTATTTATGATTTCAAGTTGCACGTGTATTTCAAAATTGTCACAGTTGAAAATGATCCAATCTTAGAGGAACAATATGAAAAATCACAACAATCATATTTGTCTCCTACAATCTATTTCTTTTACCAATATTATATATCTTATATTAATAATTATCTTGCAGAGTTTCCAAAACATAATTTTTCGCTTTTCCCGACAACTTATTGAGTTGTATCTCTTTTGAAATACATGTACTAAGGGAAAAGGGAAAGCCAGGTCTTTCTATCCTGTGCGTTACCTGTAGTGCGGTGGTGGTAATTTTCTAACGGTATCCCTCATCCGCCTTAATCTTTCGGCGTCGGTGCTAGCTTGAACCGCGCTAACGAAAGTAGAATAAAGCTGGTATGTACAGAGTGGATTCGGTAGTTCTCTGAAGTACATTTTCAACAACGACGCTACAGAATGAATATCTTGTAAAATACTTTCATCGGAATGCAATGCAGGAACACGATCCTCGTCGAACGCGTTTCGTAATCTCTGAATGTTCGATGTCACGCCACTTAGACGATATATACCGTCCACTAAGCCATGATTCTCGATGAATTCAGCGCAACACGTTAAAACGGTAGGCACTATAAACATCATGGTACATTGTACAATTGTTAAACCGTATACGATTAGTGACTTACAATGGCTCATGGAAATATTTGAACACTTGTCATAGGAAACTTTTGTATACACGTATATACTTTGTGCGTTATGAAAGATATTTTAATATCTTATTAGCGCTTTAATTATATCTGACTATCACGATTATATAGATAAACTTTTTAAGCAATTTGAAAATGCATATAGAAATTACATTCATGAGCTATTGTATATCAAGCTCAATATAAAATATTTGTGTATATATACCATCTTGACCAGAATTTAACAGATGTTCCCCTAAATCACAACCAAATACACGTTCCTTCAGGATTCCTGACTGCTTTAATCGTCTCCTAGACGGTCTATTCAATATGAACGATCTGAAAAAGGCGATTAGCTTTCCGTGCTTTCTAAGCACCGGTTTCACGGGTAACTTTGATCTAACTGTCGTTGACACGGTCAGATGCCGTGGTACTTTATCCCCGATCACAGCCACACATTCGGCTGGGAAAAAACCGACTGCAAATCCGTGCTTCCCACGCCACCAAGTACTTTCCCCTGGAGGAGGCATATCTATTACAGAAATCATGTCTCCAACCTGAAAATCATCAATATTTTCACATTAAATTTATCAACTTGTTATATAATCTTCTTTTTCTTTTTACTATTCAAACTCGTACTATTAGATCTTCAATATTTATGCAATTTAATATTACACAGACTCTGTCACGATCATCTTTCATTTCTAAATCAGATGCTAACCAGAGATTTATCCTAAATATTACAACAGCCACTCTACTTTCGATATTTTATATATTTTTGCCTATTATGAACGTTCTGCGTATTTTTATACTTAACAGTTTCTCACAAATGAATAACGCTCCGCGGTCTATTTACTAGTATATATTGGAATTTTTTTATCAAGTTGAAATAATACCTGAAAGGAGATTTCATCCGGTGCCTGAGCCACATAAGGTCTAACTGCATAAGCCGCGGCTACTGCGGGAGTATTAATGGGACATGAATCTGACTCTGGCACGAGGATTCTTCTTCCTCTATTATCTAGCTGCAACCAATTTAACACAGGACCGCAATTTAGGCCTTCGTGATTTAACTGCGAGAACCTATTCAAATAGTCCCTCAGTATATCACAGGTGTTCTTTGGCCGTGTATCTGGAAGCTTTGTTAAGGAAGAGAACTTCCTGTCAAATATGCAGCGATGCAATTGCTTGTCAAACATAACAAAATTATCATAAGATCGTTGCAGCGTCCAGCATGCGTCCCCGGATGTTACTCTGACCGCGTAGCTGTCGGAATCATTGGTACCTTCGCTAAGCGAAACCTGCAAAACCAACGTATAACTTTTTAGTCTTATTTAGACGACGGATCTGAAAAACACGCGTGTCGTGTCTTTTGAATCCGCCGTTTCTTCTTTTTCTTTCGTTCTTTCTTTTTTATTTCTTTCTTTTTTGCCCCTTCATCGATACCGGAGGAATATCATTATCTCTTTTGTAGAACGTTATGACTGATTCTAATAGTTGGGGACACTTAATATTCAATAAATAACGATACATTGAATTTTTTATAGAATAAGCATAGTTAATCGAATGTGAAGAAGAAAAAATGAGATCTTTAAAATATTGAAAGACTAAACGTAAGGATTGATAAACAAAGAACTTGGCTATTTTAATGTACTCATCGCGTAAGAATTATTCAAAATACAAATGTATATATTTATAAATAAATATGTATTTATATTTATATCTTGAGTAATTCTTCTGGAATGAGTACATCAAAACTGTCTATAATATACGTAATAATTAACAGTTTTAATTAGAAGTTCAGGTAAGGAGATAATATTTTTAAATGAAAATTTGGCCAAGATTGGAGGATGGAATTGAATAGCTTAAGGTTAATTCGAATGTAACTGACCTCCAAGGAACTGAGTTCAACATGTTCGTAATGAAAGTGGGCACACTCGTCCAACTTTGGAAACCGTGCTATACTGCTCATGTTGCTGCCAGAACTGACTGGTGTACTGAAATCGTCCGTTCGATTACATCCTAATCCCTGCGTTCAATAAAAATTTTTACGATTTTCTATCGATTCTCGCAATCATACTGTGTCTTTTAACGCACTGAAGGTCAACAGCAATTAACATAAAACATTATAATCAAGCAGAATTCGCGAAACAAACGTTTTCTAGGTTTCTTTGAAACTTCGCCAAGATCTCGATGAAGGAAATTTCTACAAAAATTCTGTAAAATCCTACGTCTCAATGCGTTAACGTATATTATACTTAACGTTCGTACAGCGATCCATGAAAATGTACGAGCAACTAGCGTAAACATTTTTTTATATATAATACATCACGAGAGTTGTACGAAACTACGCACGTGATATATTCAAAAAATGTTTCTACGAATTTTCAGATATTTTCATCGACCACTGTACGTATATAAAAAGTAGTTTAAAATAAAGTGTTATTGGAATTCATTTCACAAAAAATACGTACTATTTACTGATAAATCACTACGCTGCACGACGTAAATAACTCTATTATATATTTAACCTAATTTATATTACGAAAGAAAAAGAGGGAGAGAGACAGAGAGAGAGAAAATTTTCTAAAATTACACAAAGGCAAGATTTGTGCCAAAGCAACGGTGGCAAAATATTTTCTTAACGTAATGTCAAAAATAATATGCCGTTGCTACTGAGAAATGAGAACCGTGACACCGAGTTATTCGAATAAACTTATTATGTAAGTACGAACGGTTTAAACGAGTTTCGCTGCATTGCGTTCAACGTTAGCAGAATATGGAGGCAGTCTGTGAAGGCAATTGAAGGAAGACGGTTAAAGATGAATCATCGTGTGTCGAGAAGATAACTAACGAGGGGAGAACACGACATCGGTTCACCGATTTGGTTCAAATTTTGTCCCATGGGTAGGCCAAATTCTTTGGTAAATATCAGGTTTAATGGCTCGGTAATGGTATCGTTTTATTAAATCATCGTTCCGGGTGTGTCCTAAGTAGGTGCCAAATTTCGCCATACCAATCGATAACCCAAACGTGGTACACGGTGCCCTCGTAAATGGAAAACTCACTTATTTACGAGCTAACGAACAAGCTTTTCCCAATATGGTTAGACCGTGTAAATTTTCCAATTACCAGCTACGAGATAAATCGTTAATTTACCAAGTTTCAAATCTTACGACTGTTTAACTTGCGAATTTTTCAATCTGCCGATTGAACAAATTTTCGGCTTGCAAGGTCCTCGAATGTTCAAATTTCATTAAAAAAATTCTCTTTCAAATAATTCAATCGTGAAAAGCTTTTCGAATCGCTGTTACGCGCAGCTTACGAGTATGTAGCTTGATTTACGTGACTATTTAACAACGCGATTACGGACGTGTTAGTTGCAATTAACGCTTTTAGAATTACATAGAATTTGCCCGGAGAACAAATCAGAAACTTGTCTGATCGCCGTAATGCTTAATTACAGGAAACTTTCAAGCAATTTTAAGATCGAATGAGCAGATACTCCTGCTCTCAAGGAATGTTTCATTTCCATGAAACCACCATCTACTGGCAGTATAATCTAATTACTACATCGAATTACATCTTAAATACTAGAAATTCCAACATTTTTAGAGATACCATATTAAATGAAATAGATGTTAAAATGTCCCGATAAGATCGATGAGATTTAAGAAGGTAGATATTAAGCGCGGCACTTGTTCCAGATAAATTATGTTATATAAAACTTTCGAAACGTGAGGAAAAATCGGAAGTCGAGCCAAGACTTTCAACGAAGGGTACAAGGGACTTCCTCTTTAACCGCTGAGAGAAGTGGTAGAGTAGGCTTTCAATTATAAGAGCGCTATCAATTATTTCGTTTGTTCGACGAGTTTACGTCTCGTTGGTCACCAACTGGTCTACCAATACCATTCGATAACAAAAACCGGTGACGCTTTTGAAAATTCCTCTGTCAATTTCAACGTATTTCGTCAAATCGTTTCAGCAACTTTACCTTTGTAAGCATGGAATTTCTCATAGAAGTATTCAATTGCTAATCGCCAACTGCTTGAGTTGAAATTTTTATACGCTTCATAGATGAGAATATTACGTGTACATTAGAACTGTGTATTAAAATTGTATCTTTATAATTAAAAAAAAGAATTAGAAACGGTAGCATTATCAGGATGTTCTCTTCGAACGATCGAAAGAAGAATCTTGTACCAATAGAATAATAATAATAATAATAAAATGTTGAGAGGAAAAAAGACATACAGATTTTTGTATGGTGATATTTCGATCTTCTTCTTTTCTCCTCCTCCAATAGAATATACGACTACGAATAACAACAGGAAGGAAAAACAAAAATAAAAAATAAAACCAAAAAATGAAAAAAAAGGAAACATTTTATATGGAACAAAATGTATGTAGATTTTTTTACGGCAACAGTTTGATCTGCGTTATTTTTTTTCCTCTCCCTCTCTTTCGTTTCCTTGAATGGAATAAGTATCTGTGTCGTTTTATGGAGCACGCGGTGGTACGTGCACTTGAACGAAACAGTTTCAGAGAGAAGGAGATCGCAGTGCGGAGAGTATCGACAAACGAGTGCAACTTGTCTTATTTGGGTCATTGTATTTTTTGGCAACGTCGAGGCAAACATCAGAGCTTCTCTATACGTATAAGTCGAGCACTGTTCTCTCCCTGCTGGATCTGGCAATCGCTGGGAAACGATCGCTCCGCGCTGCCTCCTGCTTTACGCTTCTTTAAACCTGATTTTGTTGCCAATCCGACTCACAGTTCCTCTCTAATTCTCTGTAATTGCAAGTATTATCTATATAGAATACTCCTGATCGAGCATAATCCATCGATATCCGTTCCATCATTTTCTCTTCGGTTTTATAATCTGCTCGTTTAACGAATCATTTAATACGTTACATTACAAGCAAACATTTTACTTGCAATTTTTTCTGCTCGATCGAATATCAATCCTGGTTCACCAAGGCGGAAAATTCTAACATTTAAGGCGAGCATTGTTTGCAAACGACGACGACAGCAGAGACGCGTACGATAAGCAATTTTTTGCGATCCTCGAGTAAACTCGGTGATTTATGCGTAAAATTGTGAAATGTTTATCAACGCTGTCGGTAGGTTACGCGAATTCTCGTTCGCGGAAATTTCTCGAATCCCTTTCAACGCTTTCAAAAATCCCATCGCGAGAATCTTCGTTCGGTCAGGCTTAAACAATATTTTTCGATAGAAAGGAAAATTCCATTGAAATTCAAGGACGAAGAGAGAAGAAACTCCTGTTTCATTCAAAAAGAAATCCTTTCTCCGCCGGGGAAAGGGGAAAAAAAGAAAAGGACAGGAAAATACGATTTCTATAACGACGACGAAGTGAAATTTTCGCAAGATTTCTATACTCGTAATTGAACGCGACACGAGAGATGGGTCTCTGGAGCTCGTTATTCGATTCATAATTTCCTACGCGTCCGAGATACGTTAATAGATGCAGAGGGATCTGGAATATAATGAAATTGGAAAATTGCGTTCCACAAAGGAGAAAAAGCGCTGGAAGCGGCATTAGCGCGCGTTTTGCGATCGATAAACATCAAGGAATTTATAACGCGAAACATCCAAGCAGCTGCAGTTCCTCTCCTCCCTGTTAGTAGGTCAACGAACTTTTTGGCAACATTAAGCAAACATTACGAATGCTACGTACTGCATCTACTCTACTTCCACCGTGCTATGCGCGATATTCTTCGATAAATCGTGAAAGAAACTAAACCAACGTACGATTCGAAACTAAAAATTCATTACCGCCTTTCCTATTATTATATTGCCGTTCCTCTTGTTGGAAATCTCTTTTTATAAATAGTTACAGATTGCTACAAATGTATATTCGTCGATTGTCTGACACACTTTTTCAATTAGCTGGGAAATGATTGAAAATGAATAGATATATTTTCATCTCTCCTCTTACTTTCTTCCCTTTTTTCTTACACAAGTAAACAGCGCGAGATCGCGTTTATACGCTTATCTGGTGAGATATTTATAAGCGATATGCCCTAAACGATTATTTGTATTTCGTTCTGCATAAATAAATGAAATGGACGATATATTTGTGCTCGATAGCGCGAAATAATCGCAGTCGCCTGGGATAACGGCAAATGATATTTAAATTTCTTTAACGATAAACGTATAACAAAAAGAACACACCAGCTATGATACTTGTAGTTTGCTCGTTCTTTGTTTTATAATTCTACCATTCCCTCGTGTTAGTTACAATTACATCGAGTAAGATAATTATTATTACAAATGGCTTGGAATCTATGGAATTTACCATTGGTATCTTATCAATTTTGCGATTAATAAACGATTAGTAAAATTATTTTAATTAACTAGAGTTTCATTTAATAAATTTAATACTGCAATTTCGATCTTGCAGTTTCCTTTTCTTTAACCCACGTTCTTCTGTCTTTATTCGAATTTTACATCCTACGGTATATGGATGATTTGTACAAAAGAAAAAAAAGGACAAAAAGAGGATCGAAGAAAATATCCAACGTCTAATAAACATTCGTCCTAAGAAGGATCAATGCAGGAAGCTGTTAACGATATTATCTTCGCCGACCAGAAGAGAAGACATCGACGGAGGATTTTCAAGAAACTGAAATGCGGAATTTGAAAATAGTTTGGCAAAAGGAGGGACGACTGGTTAGGGTAGGGATGGGATCGATGCGCGGTTAAATCGTACGAGGTCACCAATTTCTCTGAAGCGCAGGATCGCGGGAAAATTTATTTGGAAACGTCCATGGAAACAATCGCTAGAAGCCATGCGAACCGAAGCATAAATCTTATCTGTTAGAGATCTCTATACACGGTAAAAAAAATCTATAGGTTTTAAAGAGTGGCAGAATTGGAAGGTAACGAAATTCAGATAAATCGATCGGATAGATTGCACGTACAAATAATCATTATTTAGAACTAAAGATATGACATCTGATAAGAAAAATCTACCTACGTATCGCGTAACAAAGCGTTCGATTAATAAGATTGGCAGCAAGCTAGAACTGAAAGTAGAGAAGATCTTTGGTCAGTCGCAATGTCGATCAGATCGGATTATTTAAAATTATTAGCTAAATCCAAGATGACACATTGTCGGATACGTAATCTACTTTCGTAGGTGAAAAGAAAAACAAAGTCTCGGATCGATAACGTCATCGACAGGCTAGAAAAAGAAAACGTATATCTAAAGGGGAAATATTCTCCGATCGAATAGAAATCTGATCGAAAACGGATCGGATTGTTCGAGAATTAAAATCAAAATTCTGGATTAACAACGATTAGAAGAATCAACAGAGTGAAAACAAAAGTGGGATATGGAAAAAAGTTGGTCGAATGGATAGAAGGTTGATTAGAGAGCAGATTATGTAA
The DNA here is from genome assembly GCF_014825855.1 of Bombus pyrosoma. NCBI lineage: Eukaryota > Metazoa > Arthropoda > Insecta > Hymenoptera > Apidae > Bombus > Bombus pyrosoma. Next base: position 7,136,606 of record NC_057781.1, on the reverse strand, counting down.
AGCTGAATTATTATTTAAAATCAAAGATACATTATTAGATGCAGAGTCTATTTTATACATACTATCGAACCATGTAATAAAGTCTTGGATGAACAACATTCTCAACAGGCTGGAAGCAAAAGACGAAAGATGAACAAGTTGTCCGATGAAATTCAAGGTTGATTAGTGGCTATAAAAACGAGAAGGCAAGGCCGTTTGACGTTCTTCGAGGGAAACGCTATCAGAGAAATTATTAGGCCATGCGGGGAACGGGTAAAGAAAGTTAGAGCAGAGAGCGTCGTGATTCGATTATCTATGAATCAGGACAACCCAAATGGGGCAGAAACGTAACAAGGACAGCCGCACAGGACGAGTCCATTAAACGTGCCTGCACAAAAGCAATATTTTATTATATGCGAGTAAACAAAATAATCATATATTTCAATCATTACCATAATAACGATAATAATCATATCGCAGACCGAAAAATAAATTATTACAAGATAAAGTCATTCTGGAATGATGAAACCGAACGGAAAGATGGACCGTTAAAAAAGAAAAAAAAAGCAAATAAACAAACAAACTTGTTCTTGAAAACCACAGGCTCTCGGGTAATATTGACACGATCAAGCAAATTAATTCGAGTCGTTACAAGGACAAACAGCGAGTCCAACCAAATGGAAAGATCGATTATTGGAACGTAAATTCGTCGTTGAACGATAAAATCAAGCGGAAAGATCGGTTAAGCAAAATGTTAGATAAACTTCGTGATGGAAATCACAGGATAATATTCTCAGGTGTATCGTGCGGTGGAAGGGTTTACATACTTCGTCAATATACAAGGTACAGAGAATCTCAACCACGATATAACAAAGGAAACAAAGAAATACGAACTAAAGAAAGCGGTATAAGAAACCATGGAAAATTAGAGACACTACCTGAACGCTGCCCAAGAAAATTTCGATAAACCGATACGAGATCCTCAAACACATCGGAAATCTTGTCGACCATCTATCGGTCTGCTATCCATGGAAATAATTGGCACAGTGTTGCTTATATTTCACGCTCCTTCATCTCGTGAAAAATTCAGCACGTGTTTTAAACAACCTCCATAGAAAATCCTCTTTGTGTCAATAAACTGTCCTCGAAAACAGATAACCTTTGTTTGCAATAGGAAACCGTCTTCGGAATAGATAACTTTAGAATGGATAACCGTCTCGATCGCCTGTCGAGAAGCCGACGAGAGAGAGAGGTCGGTGGACGTGGAACGAGAGACGATTTGGTCGACGAGACGGAAAAACTACCTCGAGACGGCTGGAACAGCTGGCACAGCTGGCGAGGAAGACGCGACGCATAGCGTCGCGAGCCAGCACGAACGTGAACGTTCGACGAGACGTCGGGACGAGGCCTGTCGGACGGCACAGCGGCGTCTCTCTAGTTGTGTGTTCGTCGAACGGAGCGGCGAGTCGACGCGGAGGTGGGAACGATTGGCGGCTCGGCTGGTGGCGGCGGTGGCACGGCCGAAGGACGACGCGATCGTCGACGATGACGTCGTGGTAAGCGGTCGAACGCGACCGCGGAGGAACGCAACGAGGGTTTTAGCCACCGCGACTCCAGCTGCCTCGATTCCATGCTCGCGTACGAATCCCAAGTGCTTGGTCGACGTCGAGGGGACGGGGGAAACTGGGTCACGGAGTCACCAGCCAGCCTCCGCATCGCACACAGGGACACCAAGGATCCAGAGGAGCCGTGCGCGACCCTGCGATCGCGCAACTCTCCTCTCTCATCTTCTCTCATGCCCCTTCTTCGCGCGAGACGACGTAGTTGCCGCCGCGCATGATTTACGATTCCGAATGGAGATACGTACGGAGGATTATTGGTGTTCCTGGGCAAACTAGTGTACGGTGATGGGATAAGGAATTGAGCATTTTCCAACAATTGCTGTGGTGTATCTAGCGAGGGAGAGACGGTCGAGTCGGGCTACGCTGGTGCGATAGTGCGGATTCGTTAAACGTACACGTTGCAGTAACTCGATATTGGAATACTCGTAGAGATCATTTACGAACATCTTATGCGCGTTGTACGAAAGATTTTGCAAGCTGCTACATAGAAGCAACGAGATATTTAGCGTGGCAAGTATTCTCGTTGCGAGAAGCGCAAGATTAATATCCAATTGTCGAGAAATATAGAGAGTTAACGAGTTATAAATCACGCATCGTATAATCTCCTTTTTCCACAATTTTACTAAATCGTAGGCCGAATAGGATGTTCGATCAATCGGTTGACTCGTATAGTTTATAAATTGTACATGTACATCTGTTTCGTTAGGGAACTTTTTATCGTTACAGTTGCCACTCGATACTAGAAAGAAGCAGCGAAATTGACGAATTCGTCGAATTTGACAGAGCGAAAATTAAGGGAATAACTCGATCAGACAGGTGATAACTTTCTGATATCGTAATAAAGTGGTTTTCAAATAGCGTAATATGTTTCTTGAAACGCATCCTCCAGGGGAACTTTCTATTTTCTTCACGCAACGTTAGGCGACTGGAATAGCCGATTACTTTCATCACGTGATCATTCGCGCGTTACCATCGGTATTCATTTGCCACGAAAAACACCGGTAGTTTGTGCGAACGACGTTATCTTTCTTCCCTGTGGCTACGTACGTGCTACGACTCTATCCGAAAGCAGCCTGATCAAGCATAAATCGGCGTACATCTTACCTAGTTTGCGACCATCGTACTTATCCCAGTAATTCAAGCTTAATGGAACTCAATTATTCATCGGTACCGAAGAAAGTACGTTTCCTCCTTCATACCTCATTCGCTACTCTAATTTTTATCGATATTTTATGTTTAATGAAATTTCCTTCGGTGCTTTAACGATCCATCTAATTCCCAGCGTAACTCTTGCGTAACGTAATTTTTGTTATATTTATAACTTGAAAATAGATATAACATATATATACATAATAGATATATTCATATCTATGTACAAGCACAAAATGCGCAAGTGACCGATTCACTGATCAACGCCCAGCCCAAATCGCTGTATCTGGAAACGTGAAATTTGGACGGTACACTGCTTTTATGACACAGACACGATGCAAGAAAGGATTTTGGGAGAACCCTAAAGGGGTAAAAACAGGGTAGCATTTATTTTTCAAGGATATCCATACGTCACGAGTGAAATTCGGCGTATGAATTGCTGTTGAAAATTAAGAAACATGTTTCTCTGCCTTTTTCGAAATTCAACCCTTACGAAGATGAAAGAGAGGTGCGTTTACTTCTCAAAGGATGACCGTATTCCTATACCCACTGAAGTTGGAGACGTGAAATTCGCCATACGAACTCTGCTCGTTAAGTATAAATAAACACGCGTTTTTTTCGAGATTCAACCCCTAAATAGCGTTTGAACAGAGTGAAGGTTCGAGAGAAATTCGAATATTTAGAAAGTGAAAAGCAAAACGGAGTGATAAGTAATTAAAGAAATAAATAAATATGTATATTACGCGCTAGCGGTTAACATGCATGGCGTCAGTGTCGGGCCATAGTATCAATGTCAAAAGATCATCAGAACTGAATATTAATCGTATACTTACGTGATGAAATTAAGAAATTAAAGAAGAATAAAGTTGATCGGTCTGAGCGTCAGAAAATCAATCATATCCTCGTATCATTGACACGTCAGTGGAATCGACTGCGAAAGAACTTCCTGAAGCGAAAAAGGAGGGACGACCTATACGTCGGATATCGTTAATGCTAAAAGGCATCCGCCTTCGGCTTTTTTGATACGTTCGTACAATAAAGCCCAATGGAAATAATAGTTTTGAGGAAAAAGTGGGTCGTTCGAAGTAACACATCCGATCGAGCAATAATAATGACAACCTTGAGGATGAAACTAGGGCGAAGCCAACGGGGATTCGGGATAGGAAAATTGCAACTTCGATACGATATCTGCCTAAAGAGGAGAAACGACCGGAGAGGATCGAACCGAATTCTTTTTCCCACTCTACTGCCCTTTTTACATATCTTTACGCTTCGTTATCCTCTCCATCTACGCTCAACGGTGAGCATAATAAAAAAAAATAAATATAATAAATATAGCGATCGACATTTCTAACGTCAATTACTTACAGTGAACAGCGGAGAAAAAAGAACGAGGTGTTCGATATTCGATGTGGAGGAAAAAAAGTCGAACGTTTTCTCTTGCGACGATGCAACGAATAATTTAACCGCAGCGAAGATATAAAGACAGCTAAGGACAGTATAAAGAATCGTACGGGTCACTGAATCGTTTTAACCTGCCAATCCCCGCTACGTCTAATCTCATTGCGTGTAGCGAAGCTCTTCTATTATTTATAAGGAAATCGGCGCACAGTTTGGACCTTCGTCTCTAATACAATACCGTAAAATCGAAAACGTTTTATCGTCGGTAGGTACGGTCGTACAATTTGACCCAAAGCGTCGTTGCAAATTATTTCAACTATTTAATTAACTTCAATTATTTGATTAGACCGTTCCCTTAATCTTTCTTCGTGGTATAATAAATGGGATAAATAAGTTACTTCTTCATCATAGATAGATTTTATGCGAAAGATGTTAGTCACATCTTTTTTTTTTCTTTAATATCTGCTTATGCGCAATCTACTAGTCGATGATAATGAGCATTGATTACGACAGTTTAAGTTGGCCTGAATGCGAAATACACCCACAACTTGTACAACGATGGCATTGACTCGCATACTTAAATGATGTTGAATTATTAACAGTTAAATTGTGGTCTTTTTTTCCTCTCTTTTTCTTTTTTTAATTTTTATTATTCAAATAATCTATGGAACATCTCGGATCACAATAACGAAAAGATATACCGTAGGAGAAACAAAAATGTAGGGAGAAGAGCGGCACGTGTAATTTCGTCGCGACAGCAGGGTGGTGTTCCGGAATTCCGCAAGAAACCCTATCCAAGCAGGCCGTAGAATGAGTCAGAGCCTAAGTGCTGGGATTCAATCTGCGAAAGCTGCGTAGAAACGCGGCTCGAACCGCGCCCATCTTCGTTAGAACGACGTCTCGGAAAAACTATATGACGATGCTTCTCGCTTTCCCCTCCTTCATTTTTTCCCCCTTTTTCTTCGTCGCCAGCATACTTTCGAATCAATAATCGCGACCAAGGAATAGCCTTTCTTTGACTGTAGGAACTCAAAGGCCATCCCTATTGTCTGCATTCCGACTCCAGTAAAGAGAGTCGCGCAACGTCTTTCAACCTCTTCCGTTTTATAGCGCGTTAAGCGATCCCTACGAATAAATGCATAAGGAAATACGTAACATTTACATCCGAGTACAAATGGCTTTTGTAACGAGAGCTACGTTTACGATCGACTTATAGAATGGAGTAAACGTGTCGCTATTTTTATACGAGACGTTTTAATATCACGAGCAGATACGATAGGTTCACTGGGGCGTATCTGAACGCTCCTAAATATATGATACGAATTTGCAAATTTATATTTTTACAAACAACCAAGAAAACTGAAGCAGACATCTGTTTCATCCTCATACCGTGCATTATAAAAGAGTACTCTGCTTTGAATATCTTATATACTTTTTGCGTGTTACTCGCGTTTATCGTTGTATCTTACAATTTTTTAAACAGACGCGTAAGAATCTGCAGTTTAACGGGGTCACGTTGTTGGAGTTTCGAACGTACATAAAAGTTGCATGATATCTGGTTGCGAGTAAGTGGGCCTATCTCGGTCTAAACTAATCAACTCCGCTTTTTATTATTTTCTTAATCTCGTTACATAAATGCACGTACGATCGATAGCGATACGCGTTATCCACGTTCTCGGACGCAACGATCAAGAATCCCACAGAAGCGATGCAAGTTTCCGCCCGTCCAACGAACTAGCCCGAGCTTTATTAGCCTTTGCGCGAAGTTTCTGTTTGCCTGTACCGAATACCCCTCGCTCTTGGCAATCTTCGTCTCGCTTCAGCTCAGTTTCCATGGAACCTTGAAGTTTTTTCCGGTTTCAATCTCGATGGGAAGGGAATCTTGATTTATGTTTTATGATCTACAAAAATCTAAGAATATGCACGTATATACACGGGCTGGCGTAAGTATTTCAACACTCGTAAGTAGTCGAGAACATGTTATCTGTGTCACAGGTATTTAACATTTTTCTTTCCGACGTTGTACACGGTCTTGAAATTTCGCCGTGAAATTTTGTATCGAACGTTACTTCTCGTAAACTGAATTTTTTGTTAATTTATCAAAGAGACCCCGAAATACTTTGGATCGTACGTTACGTAAACTCATCCTATTTTTATATTTGTTGTAATGCAGAATGAGCCAATAAAACCAAGCGTTTGAACATCGCCATTGTTTTCGGAGATACGAAAAAGACTTGTTAACGAAAGTTGCTCGGTACAGAGGAGGCTACAATATGGCAGAAATAATTTTTTCTAATAATTTTGCATCGTATATTTGCATTATATTTGTATATATTTTATGCGATAGTCGATGCTTCACATTCTCTATGAAATATCAAGTATCAGTCTATGTATCTCGAGAAACCATTAATTTAGGAGATATTTTAATTTTAATTCGTCGAGTTTAACGTACAAAGGACAAGGAAAGACACAAAAAGGTGTTCTTCTGCTTCTGTTGTCTTCGTCTTTCATACGTTAAGTTTGACAAACTAAAGTTAAAATATCACCTAAACTAATAATATTTCCACATACGCGGGTTAATATTTTTTTTACAGAGAGAACGTCCAACGTGCGTCAACTAATGCACGAGAAATATATACAATCCCGTTTAAAAAAAAGTAGAGATAACCTTGTAACGTCGAAAATTCCTCCAGCTGCAAAAATATTATCACTGCCTACTGTTACAGTCTTCGCCGTGCCGAACAACTTTCGTTCATAGAGCTTTCTCGTATCTCCAAGAACAACGAAGACATTCAACTGCTAATTTTCATTTTTTTAAATACAATACTTATCGGACCACGCAGTATACGCGCAATATACGTGAAAACGTGAGTCCACGTTACGAGCAAACGTGTTTTAAAATTACGAATAGACGCGACGGTACAGCAAAGATTCTTCGAACGGTCGAGAAAAGAAACAGATTTTTTACGGTAAAATCAATTATATTTGGAATATGACGAATAAAATGCTATTCCCAATGACTCGATCTTTTCCCCATCGAGGAATATTCTTTTCTCGGCGTATCGAGACACGTTGCTGTTCGCCGGATCCGTCTGGTGTTGGCAAGAAACGTTCTATTTCTGGTGCGAACGTAAAATTTCGCACACCATTATTTACGTCTACTGCTCTCTTCCGATCACTGCGGCGGATGATTGGAATACCCTGTCAAGCGTGAAAACCCATGCCGCCAATATTTTACTCGCCGATACTAACAACTAACAAGCAACAGAATAAACGCGCACCTACCTATGTACATACACGTGCCACTCTAACAATAGCGGTATTCCCCTGTAAAATCCTATTGCCATGGATCCGTTTCGATGAAAAGGATCGTCAGTCGTTCCATTAATCAATCCAGCTACTACCGGATTAGTTCGAGAAATCGTCGATTCTTGTTGCTCTTCGTCCTCTTAAATTAACGCTCTTAATGATCTCGCTCTATTCAGACGATAACAGACTAAGAGAGTTTGTAGTAAAATTTACTACCAACGTAGCTGCTCGGAATTTTAATCGATCTAACGATTTCTCAAACGAGGTTTCGGTTAAAAGATCGCGTAATTTAACACTCTGGGGACCGTATGCTCTGACAAGCATATAGCCCGAATTTCCGCGTGTTTTTCCAGTGATTGAAAAACGGTCGCTCGGAGAGTTCGTTCCGATTTACATTTCGATCCGACATATATTTATCGAATTATATAGATACGATATTTTTTGGCGAAAAACTTTCCGAGATGATTTTCTATGTCGACCGAAGAGTTAGAAATCGGAACGAATTTTCCGAGCAACACTTAACACTTAACAACACTTATTCGATTAGAAATCAACGATGATATTTGAAGATATTTCTAGTAACGTTTTTTAGCGCGATGCGCTTGAAAACAATTTCCCCGGTGGAGAGGTACTAAGCGAAATTGATTATTTTACTAAATTCTTTAAAAATCGGAACGAACCTTCCGAGCAAACATTATTATGTCTACATACATTGATAACGGTTTCGTATTGTTCGAGCATGAAATGTAAAAATGCTTTTATAACATCTCGTTTATAGCATCCATTGCTTGCCTTTTCGTCGTTTTATTTAACAGTGGTTAAAATTTTTATACGACACCGCATACGTATAGCCGGCGTAATAAACCGATCTAACCAAAAACCGCGTAATAAAATTGAATACATCTCAGAAGTTATTCGGTCGTTACTTGCCCCTAGCTGTGGCAAACAACATTCACGAATATTTCCTGCTTATTCGAAATCGCGAAATTCCGATACATCGATCGTCCCTCCAATAGTCTCGATCAATTACCGCGTTTCGTATGAGATCGGCAGATATCGTAATACTTTTGCGACATACACGAAATTGCGAGCGGTAAAAGACCAAAATACCCGTACGACGTATGCGAGGCCCCAATCTTGACTCGTTATCGAATACGTAGTAGGATCGTGCGGTACTTAAAAAAATGTATTTGCCGACTAAATTCTAGTATTTCAGCTTCCTTCGTCCCGTTTTCTTCGTATTGTCTCGAAAAGAAAGAGAAAACGATGACAGACAGGCGAAGGAAAAGGAAATATTACAGAGAACTTTATCCTCCGTATGGCGTGCACGAAGAAACGTAACACGATTTACTGAAACGAGAAACTAGTTCAGCGAAATACCGTATTCCTTATTCGACGACGTCCACGCAACGAGCGGTACGCGGCTATTCCTTGTTGAATATCTCGCGGAGCAATGCGTGCGTCGATCGACACGCATAATAATGGGCTGGGAGTTAATTAATACAAACTGGCACTTTCGATGCGAACACGCGTGAACTCAACTTCGTTAAAACGAAGTCACGGCCTGTGCCACCCGTTGAAATAACAAGTATGCAGAGAAGCTCGCACTGGAGCCAGCAAGAAACCGGCCGACATACGCATTCGCCGGGCGTAGAGAACCGCTCGCTCGTTGACGAAGGAAAAAAGAGCATCTGCGAAAGAAAACAGTGAGTGTACTGAGCAGATGAACGCGTTCCATCGCTTAGTCACGGGAACGTGGTAACTTGCTGCTAAATTAATTATTCGTTCGCGCCATAGAAAATATACTGTACAATATGATGCGAGAATATGTGCATGCTTTCTCATCTATTGTAAATAATCTATTAGTAATTGGTTAAATTTCTGTACGAGTTACCTTAGGATTAATTGTTACATTATAATAATTATAATAGAATTTTTGTTTTAAGATATACAACACGATGTGGCCTGTTAACGGTTTCTTCTTATCAAAAAATTGCGAAAAACTGCAAAAGTTGCGTCGCATATATGGGGATATTAGATGGTACAAAGAATTCTTTGTATGTTTAGTAGCGGAAAAGATATCGAGATTAATTTAATTTTTTTTAATGGAACTCTGTCCTTCTTTGTTCTTCTTTTTTAGGTACGCGTTTGTTGAGACGAATACAATTCGCAGCGTGATACGTTTCCATCCGATAAATAAGATGGGAAAATTCAGATCAACGCAAATCGATAACCGAACCCTACGCGACTGCAACGTCTAACGCCACTGAATATCGTTACGATATGTTATCGTACAAAGTTATCGCGACGTTACGTTTGCAGGGCCACAAAATCACATTATGCGCGCAATACATAAAATTTGCGTTATCGCGTATATAAATAATATACGGAATCGGAATAAATCAGCAAGTAGACTCGTGACAAAAACGATCTTTGCCTACGTTTGTCTTTCTCCGGAAAAGTAAAAGAATATTCCAACATCTTCAATTTCTACTCAATTTCTTTCTTTCTTTTTTTTCCTTCGACATAGTTTTCATCGTATTACGTAACTTCTCGCGAGTGTGTTCGTAATTATATCAGAGAAGAATTATATTTAACTCGATGACAGATCTTTGTATAGAACTGAAAGCGGACAAGTACATATTTGTACGTATTCCCATTTTGATCTAATTTCATACGGTTCAATCTAGTCTAATATTATTTTCTATTTATTAGTGTACGTATAAATTGTAAATAGTAGGAGCTATCAACGAATTTATCAACTGACAGGTCGAACGATACGAGTTAATATACCACGAACGAATTAAATTCAGATTAATTTTTCTACGCCATCGTCGTTTCGTCACGCTTGACAATTTCCCTCGTAAATACACATATACAAGCGTTTTGATTAATGCCCGATCGCTTTCACCGTGACTCATAATCTTTCTCCGTGATTCGCCTTATCTTTCATTCACAACGATTTAACGATGCGTGCACGCGTCTCGAGTGGATCTTCTACACTCTATGGCAGTTAAGAGAACGAACGAGCCTTCGATAAGTCTAATTACAGAAAATAGATACGACATGGCGAATTTAGTCGATTTTCACATCTTCTCGATTTCGCCAACTTTTACTGCTACATCATAAACAAGAGCTTCGCGCTATTTAATAATTATTAGTTGGAATTTATTGTATATAATTGTTGCGGAATATGGCTGTTCTAATCGCCATTAAATATCATTATTAATATACCGTTAAATATTAATTGTAGGAAAACGCGATACCTTTAGATTTTTCTTCGATTCTTCTAGAAACTTTGTCATCGCTTTAAATATACTTGTCCTATGTCGTAATTAAACTGTGGACTTTTACGACGCATTTGTGGAAAAGACGGATAGCCAGAAAGTGGCAAATTTTGACCGTTTCTCAACGCTCTGACAAAGAAGTTCATTCTGGAAGTGGTAAGGTACGAATAAAGTACAATCATTCGCAGCAAGCGTAATTACAAGATTATAAACACGTAGATGAAGTCAACGATGCCCCCAAATACGCTCAATACATTTCGTCCTGTTTCAGAAGTATAGAATTATAGTATAATTAGAAAGATGTTTCATGATATATTTGCGTCGTAATATTATCATCTTAATTTGTCGCGTTTTATTCTTATCAATTAACGATTACAGCAATAAGTTTTTATATATCGACTTATCTTTATAAAACACGCACATCCATTCCGAAGTTCTGATCCTGTGAAATTCAAACGTTCTTCATCTACAACCATCAACTTCTTCATTTTTTACCATAAATTTACCATACACGATTGTACTTTAGCGATACCTTATCACTCATGAAAACTTTTCTAATTAATTTTAGATGGCCGAAGGAGCACAAATTTGACGTCTCTCGACCATCCTGCTTAGAAGCTGCGAAAATTCGTGATATACAAAAATATCTCAAAATATCCAAACTATAGCACTTTACACAGTCGCAAGATTTAACAAGCGAAACGATCAGCCACATCAATTCGTAGAGATCACCTGTTCGCCTAATTACAGTAATACTACTTGATCTAATTCTACGATCTAACGAGAAATCGAAGCCGACACATCGGTTAGAAGCTTCAAATTAATTCCAAATTAACCGATGCCGGAAGATAGTCGGCGAATCACGGTGTCTTCGGGTGTAAATAACCGCTGACAAGTCTCCGAAGGGGGATCTCCCCGATGCATTTTCTATCTTTTTTCTTTGCCTCGCGAAGCAGCTTAATTCGCGCCGAGCAGTCGAAGGGTTAACGCTCACGGGCCAGGAAAATAGAAGGCTTCCGTCGAACGAACGGCTGTTCCAGGAGAGGATGTTGTTACGCACTCGCCGGTTACACGTACACGACGGCGAAGCTTATCGATTTGCTCTCACGCTAGCGAGATGGACGAACGAGACCGGAGCGAAATAGAAGCAACTTCCGCATTCTCTTCGCGAACCGACTTTACGAGCCACGAAAAGCGTGCGCGAAGAGCAACAACATCACCTCGTCGACGAAAAGGAAATTCTCGGTAAAGTAACTACAGCGACGAGAGAAACAAGCAGCCGGAGGAACCTTCGAATCTTTTGTCCCCCGTTGAATAACTACATTTTATTTGCTTCGCTGCTATATTCTTCGGGACTATGAAGCTTTACGAAAAATGGCTTCTGTTTCCTGAATTTCATTGCGTCTATGGGGAATCACGAGGGCATCGTGGAAGCGAAAAGGCAAGAGAAGAATAATATCTTATCCTTCTTTGTGAACGGGAAGAATAATATCTTATCTTCTATCGCGCATGAGAAGGATAATATCTTTATCTTAATACATTCTTTATCGTATAATGGACGCGGTCAACGCTGAAATGCTACAGCGAAACGTGAATATGGGAAATCTTTGGAGGAAAGCGAAAGAAAGAAAAACTGTCGCTTTAGCAATTATGTTCTATATGACGGTATTACAAGAAGAAGAAGAAGAAATTAAAGTTTTGATTGATAGGAGCGAAAGTTTTGTCACTGGTGCGCGTATAAGAATGTTTATTTTCGGTTGTGATTGCAGGTACTAAACAGGTTGAGGCAGGTGGTAAATAAAATTAGAAGAAAAATGTTGGAATTTTTCTCTCGTTTGAAGGTGACAAGCGTACGATGACAAATATTGCTACAACGTTTATTTCATTCGACGATGATATTGAAGGGAGATTTGCAAGTATATCGTGGCTGGAAGAAATCGTATTCCCCGTAAAAAGAGAAAGTAAACGGTATCGGAGAAAGCTGAATGAAGAAATAATTTAAAGATGGAGAAAAAAAGAAGGGGAGGGGGGAAGAAGATTAACGTTAAAGTTGTAGGGGGAAACTGGACGCGACAACGTGTGGTTTCCGACCTATACCAAGCGAGGGCCGCGTGAGTAATTAACAGAAAGCCAGTCTGATATCATCGAGATGTAAAACGAGAATGAAAGGAAGATCAAGGTAAATCAAGGTTGCAACAACGTTGTAACGCGACGAGTGCGAGATGCTCCACGCCTTTTCGCGTGAGCGGTAACATACTTTCTTACGTTCTCGCGTTCGTCCTACGATTTTTTCTTCATTTCTTTATTTCGATTTCACTTTGAGAATAAATAAGAACGAATGGATATTTTAACGTGACATAGTTTTTATACGTCCAAAGCGATAGACGCGACGTTTTGAGAATAGCCGACAGATCGACGAGATTTAGAAAATTAAACGCCTAATTTACGAAAAGAAAAACTCTGGTATCTTGAATGTTTGTTTATAAAAAGATGATCGAGAAATCGAAATGCTGTGCGTACGTATTCGAACGTATTTATACAATTTACTTATTATCTATGTACTTTTCATTTTCACACTGGTTACACCGATTTATCGTGATTCACCGAAACCAAGCAATTATTACCTAAGCCTGACTCAGTCGTCCAGGAAATCATTTCGTTACACCTTTACAAAGTTTCGCTAGCTAGTATGCTCCTATTCTTCCACCTTTACGACGCAATATCCTTTCAGCAAGGAAATTATACGGCGGCCAATTTTCATCCAAGCATGCACACAATTACACAGATCGCTCATTCTGCCCGCAGGGCATTGACCATTGTTTACTAACGTCTAAGGTAATATGGGTGGCAATATCGAACTGAAAATTAAACAGTCGGAAGGTAATTAACGTTAAGTCCTGACGCGTTTTACCAGCGTAAAAATGAAATCTTTCATTGCGACAAGATCGAACCAACGAAAAGGATTTCATTTCAATTTCCCGTTTGGCCGAGCCAACCCGACCAAGTTCTATTTTCAAGGCCACGGGACCGAACAATAAAATACGCTAACAATAAAAATGATAAGCGACCTAATAACCTCTGTCGGTGTATAGAAAATGAAAAGAAAAAAAGATTTCATGCATCGTCGATTCGTCTTGCTATCTGTGAACTTTGTCGAACAACCTTTTCTCTCTCGTCTAATGAAATTAATCCGATGAAATGGTAAATAAAACAATCGGAATCAGAGGTGATAGAAATAAACTTTGATATGGCGATCTACTCACTTTTGCGGCTTGAGGCTCGATATCGGTAAGCCTTTGAGCACGAGGCCTCTCTTGGGCCGGTCCTGGCATCCTTTGCAGCCTCTCCGTGGACGAGGACGAGGAGGATGAGGATCCAGGCCTTTGGCCTGGTTTGCCACGCGCCAGGATGACGGCAGGATTTTACTTTCCTCTCGATTGAACCATTATTCCTCTTTCACGTTCTTCTGCGCAAACAATTTCCACAGTGCTCAGACGTCTTTATAGCTACGCGGTTATTATTACGAACGAAATATTAACTCGTGTATATTATCGCGGTAAACAGCCGCAGATGCTCGTAAATTTCACTTGGATCAACCTACAGCACCGAGCGCTTCGCGCGTCTTCTACCAAATGTTGACGCGCTACACGTTACCATCGATGACTCACGATTCGAGTCAAAGACAAGATTTTTATTTCACGGCGAAGGATAAAACATGTATTTTACGGTGCAAGGTAAAATTTTGATTTTACTATGTCAGAGTTTTCTAATTCTTTTTGAGAACGCTCCTTGGCGAAGAGAAATGATCTTTTGGAAAAATGTATCGGCGAGAGTAGAGCAAAGTACGAAGGATTTTAATTATAACACGGGTAAAGTCTCTTTCGTCGATCTTTTGCCTAAACTGTAGCACTTAAAGTACTTAGATACAGCACTCGGAGTACTTCAAAATGAACTTTGATTTATCTCTTTACTTCTGCATATTATGTTCAATGTTTTCCATTCTTTTCTTCTCCACCCTCGCCAATTGGAACTTTAATTGTATCGATCAATAGAAAGAAGTTCGAAGAAGCGTTATGGCTCCATTGGCTTATTCGAACAGAGAATGTAATTTTCTATTTGAATAAGAAATAGAAAACGAGAGAATTAATTAGAGAAATTGTAATCGATTTCAATGTTCTTCCTCCACGTGTTAAAAATTACCACCTTTTCGTTCGAAAATGAAATATCATTCTCTAACGTAAAATTATAAACGATGGCCATCAGCGTGATAGTTTTTTCACCTGTCGAATGTGATATAAAGTTTGATGATGAAAGTTTCATGAATTTTACGAGCTTTTTGCTGATACAAAACCGCTGCACGGAGCTTCATTAATATTTTAGTGAACGAAAGCCGTGTTGGTTATTAAGTTCTAATAATTCAGTGTCCCCGATGAGGCAAGTAATGAATTAAACAGTCCACCCTGTGTAAGTGGTATTTGAAACACGGTGCATCGTGCCGACTAACAAGACGATTTGAATATACGAGCATCTAACTACCTCGACCAATGTAGCTTTATAATTCAATGACTTAAGAGCTTAATGAAACTGGTCATGATTCTACGATGACACTAATTAAAATTCATATCCGATAAAATCTATGTAGAATATAAGCCAAACAATACACTACATACCGCTCACGATTGTTAGACAAATTTCATTAAATCAACGAACTGTACGTAAGAAAAATGAACGAAGAAATTAATATATTCTTCGTCGATTTTAAATAATTCATATTCTTCGCAATACGAGTTCCAACATCGTTGCAAAGAAAGCTTACACTCACTTCGACGTACGTACGTCGTTATCTCATCATTCGCGTTTTACCTTCGGTATTTGATATTCGATATGAAATCAAAGAAAAATTATTATTGTAACGTGAACATCATAGATGATAAAATTTGTGGTCGTATTACATTTTCGTAAACGATTTGGTATCAAAGAAAGATTCGTGTGAAATTTTAATACCAATAATTTTAGTAATAGAATCATGTTACATTTTCAAAAAACTGTTGTATCTCTTATTTTACGTAATACAATTTTTTTTCTATGCTACAAGTACATATAATATAAATTCCCGTAATTTAATTCGCGATTCCGGTGACCTAATATGTATAAAAGAAAACTATAAAATTCTCATACCATTGCAATAATGATTTTCGCGTACAATAATGATGTACGTAGGAGTCGTGCTACATTTCCTAAGACCAAAGAAAGGAAATTGGATACGAAGAACCGGAGAGGTAGGACCGAAGGAACGAACAAAGAAAAGTGAAAATAACGATTGTAATTAATTTTTACGGGTCGGCCCTGTGGCGATTTTATCTGCGAATCGAGAACACGAGGCGGATGAAAGTTTCGCGAACGCTCGACCGCGAGTAAAGCGCGATATTTACTGCATCGAAGGCGGTCAGGTGAATTTGCTGTTTTAAATCTGACGGCCTTGCCACGGCCTACGACTACATACATATATACACGTAGATATAACGATCGTCTTGAACTTTAATCAAGTGAAAGTGCTATTCTGATCGACACCCAGGGTAATCGATTGTACCTTGAGGCTAAAATCCCTTTTTTTTTTTTTAATTATTATTCTCGACTGAGATTTTGATATATGTATATATGTACGTATCCTTGCAATAAGGATTTGGTATCTGTAAGATGTTTTATAGGGTTTTTTTTAAGATTTTATCCTGATCTCAAGGAGTTCCAGAATTATGGTCGAGAAAATTAAGTCCGACAGTAAAACGGTCGAATCAAATGATCTTTAAGAGTTAATGTTTAATAATGTTTAATAATATTAATATAATAATATATTACTTGTACCATTTGATAATTGATCGTCATTTCTCTAAGCAAAAATTATGTTAATGATTGATTATGATTATAGTGTTACTTGGTATGAAATGTCAATATCAGCAACCATTTGCCACAGATTAGTATAGTACGTTGAGTTACGCAAACGTAATAGATTGTTATGGTTAAAAAGATGAAAAGAAAGTAACGGTCCGCTAATGTATTAGATATTGATAAAAAGAAAATATTTAAAGAATCGAAAGAATCCTTATTCGTTGAGGTGATAAAAATAACAGGAATACGACACGATGTTTCACGGGAACCTGCAATTAAGCTATCTACAGGAAGTGTTATGTGATTAACATTTTAATCTGTAGAGTTACTAACTTTCCAAACTAATTAAGAGAACGACTCGAAAGTAAAACGGGCCACGTTGAAAAATACAATCCATCTATTACATTTGAAGTCCACAGGAGAAAAATATTATAAGTCACATTTCTTGGTTTTTATAAGAAATCGAGCTTAAAATTCAACGATATATCATCAAAAACTGTTTGCAATTAAATGTATATTTTTGCTAACCTTCTGAGTGTTTCAAAAATATGAATTGTTATACAATTAGTTATAAGTTATGACTATGACATATTACAATTTGCTATACTGTTACTATAACGTTAATACTTTTAGAAAATTTCATAGACTTTTAGTTTCTCGCGTCTACTCAATGTCCAATTAATATAACCTCTAAACAAATAAGAACTTAGAAAGTAAAAGAAGAATAGAACAAACATATGTAATACGTAATGATTGGAAATCAAAGTCAACTTATTATATAGTTCATCGATATTTCTCATTCGACTAATTAACAGAAGCTCTTTCACAGACTAGTGTTTTTCTTGCTAAAGAGTACATCCGGTTACACGTCCACGAGTAAAACTGATGGTTGTTTCCTTTTCTTCTTTTTTTCTCGTTTTTTACGCTGCCTAAGAATGTGCAGCAGTAATACAGTGGAGAAACGACGAAAATAAAAGTGTAACAAAGGCACAAGTAAAAAGTCCATGCCATATCCGGTGCTATACGACGACGTCTTAAATATTTGCGGGCAAAGAAGTTGTTAGATCGAGGCAATTAAAATGGCGGCTGAGAAAGAAAATTTATCATAAAAACGATCCTAATTATGATATACCTTGTTATAAAATTTTAAAAGATTTAAAATGAAACTTATGTATAGTATAAAATGTAGAAGAGTTTCATGTGCTTCTTTAATAGCAAATTCGATCGATAAATTTGAATCCCTAGAAGTTAATTCGATCCACATGTGTTTGGGCTTCGGTGTCGTACGAGTCAAAACTGGCAAGTGTCCATTCACTATCTTTATTAAAAAAGAAAAAGAATAGTTCGTGTTATTCGCCTTAAAAAAGTAAATATCAATGAATTTTTCAGAATCTTTTACATAACCTAAATTTTTAGGAAGTCTACGTCAAACCTAAGAAATTGTAGTGTATCGTCTGATATAACTATTACTATTATCATTGCAAGGTTAACCTATGTTTGTATAATGATAATTTACCTAATAATCCAACAATCGGAAGAGAAATTACATATATCAATTCATACTAAAAATATTACGCATCAAATAAATCGAAAAACTAACATAGAGGTTAATTCGTCTCTAAAATGACTTCATAACCTTAACGCCGCGCCGGTTCGCACGATCGCGACGTTTACCGAAACAATATTGTCAACAACGCGACTAATTCGCGAACGCGCGCGCATGGGTTGCACCATAGAAATGAATAATTTCACAAAGCCGTTGATATGTCTCTTAATATAGCTTAACGAGTTTGATAGAGACGAGCCAAGATGAAGTTTTTCAAGAGGGAGAAGATTACATCGTTTCGATAACTTTACTATGCCAAGGTTACTACATATCTCGAAACGTGTGTTGCAGCACAGAATGCAAATGTTCGTGGTATTCGAACCTTTTTCTTTCACGAATTCTTCCGCCTTCTGCGTATTATTATTCTCGCTGTGATGTTCCAGCACGCGCAACCACATCCATTGCTTAATTACAAGCCGCGCGGATTGTTTTTCTTCTATTCCGGTTGTGTAACGTACGTACAATGAGAACTTAATTAAGCATCGTGCACACGAGAAGCCCTTATCGCGTTACACGCACTTCAATTCCTACGTGTCGATTCACGAAAGTATTCGAATATATGTAGAAACTTTTCACGAATATTTTAATAATGTATGTTATAGAAAACATTTTACGTGTAATGAGACTGGACTATATAACTCTTTAGTATCCAATTTGTCCAAATTGGATACTAAAAAAAAACTTTCATTATTCGTTGATACTTCGAAATCTAAGAACAAGTTTCGTATAATTTTTCAATATTTTATATGGATTCTGACACGATGTCGTAAACCGTAAACTATAGGGTTAGGAAAGTTTAAATTTATCATCGCACTCTAACATATTCTTCTACTAAATATGTATGATAAACACTGATTGTAAGATAGATATCTTATTAAAATCTTCGAATTCAATGATACTATCCAAACACAAATGCAGAACGTAGTAAATATAAACGAGATACCATGGTTAAATGAATCTATAAGAATAAATCTCCCTTTTTATTTCAATACAATACAACTTCTATCACATTATAATACAAATCATTTATTCTGTCTCTTAGCAAAAATACTCAGAGCGAACTGTAGTATCCACGCAAATTTTGAGGTTATCTATTGCGTTAAAAGGTTTGTGAAGATTTTTGAAGAAAAAAAATAGATCCCATGCGGTATCGCGTAATACACAGGGCTAAGTGCAATGAACTTTGCATACGAAATTGCATCGTAGTAATGGGCCACATAAATAAGCCTGTACGGACGTATTTACATGGTAGAATAGTTGATTCGCATATCACGATAAATATCGAGTATAGAGTAAACGAGAAACGGAGAAACAGCTGGAATATCGACTCTCACCTGAAACGACTCGCGCAAAGGGAAGTAACGGCGGTTATGTCAGGGAAACGACAATACCGATAATTCTCTGCTGGCACATCGTAGAGACTAGGAAAGCCCTTTTACATCCTCCGCCATTTACTGCACCGTTACACGCACACGCACGTTCACGACCAGACGACGAGTAATAGAAACACACAAGGAAAGAGCAACACGCGTTATTCTTATTAACAACGAATCAACAATGAGAATTTACTTGTAGCAAGTCTTCATTAGTAAGCGTACTACTTACGTGGTTACGCGTAATATACACTGTTGAAAAAGGTGATGTTGAAAGATTCAGTTTGACTCGTTTCGCGCGCCTATCGTACGCGAGTGTAATTTTATTATGAATAGAAAACTTGCTCGGGTACTAACAAGAAACGCACTTACATACATAGGTTAGGCGTAAGATACACTACTGAAAAAAATAATATGAAAAAGAGAACGGTCATTTTGACTTGTTTCGTACGTCGTACACGATCGTACGCGACTGCAATTTTATTCAGAACGAATTCAAGACTGAGGACTTAGTTGGATACAAAGCGTACTTACACGGGTTGGACGTAATATACACTGTTGAAAAAAATCATGCGAAAAGGAGAACGGTCATTTTGATTGGTTTCGCGCGCCGATCGTACGCGAGTGCAAATAAGGCCACGTAAGGGGCACCGAAACGGCACTTGCATACTAACAAGAGGGAAGCTCCTCTTCCCTTACCTAGCGTGTATATTAATATACATTAAGCCGCGTGAATACGCGCGTTACAATGGGTGTGTATATGCGTTACGTACTTGCGTGAATATCACCACTCCCGAGGTTGAGGATCCCTGCCTAGCAAAACAGAGACAGGGAACACGACGAAGAAGCGAGAAAAAGGTACTCTAGGTTCACCACGAAGAAAAACACACGTCTGCCGGAACGCGAGCCATGTTTGTCCCTGGCTAATTCACCGCGAGACTTGTAAACCAATACGGATATCTTGTTGACAGTTCTGCTGTGGCATCGCCTTCGTTCGTCTCCACAGACTTCACCGGGTTGCCCGCGAAATTAACCTTCATTTACGAACCCCCACAAAATACTGTTTCCACTACTTTCCTGTCAATCCGACCTGCCTAACCTGATCCTCGCGTCTTGACTGGGCAGAAGAATGAATACTACGCTTATTATGCGCAACTACACTTGCGCAGGATTCTATCGGCTGCGCTAACCTATGGCGGGAACATTTCAATTTCAGTAAAAAAGTATTTAGATTTTCCAGCAATTTATATAGTAGAACATTGCTTTAAACGGTAAGATGTATTTAATATTATATATAATCTTCGCAGGACTCTATCAGTTGCGCGATATATAGTTTATATGGAAACAATTCAATTCGAATAAAATGATAAAATAATAAACTGATAAAACAAAATTTATTTTTCTTGTTAATACTACAAAGTAGAATACTAAATTAAACAGTAAGATTAATTTTTGTATAATAAGTTACATATATATAATTGTTATTATATTTTAGAAATAATATGGTATAGATAATGTAATTGTTATTTTTCCTCTGATTGATTAGTGCTAGGAAAGCTATAATTTTCATTAATTAACGGTATTAATTTAATCATAAGTGCTGCTTCTACCTCGTGTGAATTTTCCACGTTTAACATAGAAAAACAATTTTCCTTGAACTCAATACTTGAACTATGTTTAATTATATTTGATAAAGCAATAGCAAGCACATGACATGATCTGTAATGGTTATCAAGTGTAATATAATTACTGTATAACATGTTTTGGTTAATATGAACCATAAACTTTATATGGAAATTGAATTGCTGTAATAAAATTATTTCGTTCAATATAATATTCGTGAATTTTTCTCTGTCAGAAAAAATTAGTTTATCCTGTAACGTGTAAAGATAAAAGTTTATAAAAATAGATAAATGTATGATTTCACAATATAATATAAACACTTCAGTAAGTTAGTAATGTGAAAAAATAAATCGATATCGTCTATAGAATATTGCATACCTTAATTACGAAAGATAAGTAGGCTTTCTGATAGAGGAAATTGATAAGATTTACGTTTTTCTTACTATGCACCAATGATAAACGATTAGACACGAAATATATATCTAGTGTTTCCTGAGAGTCGCTATATTCGTTCTGACTACATACTGTAGCAATTACTGAATTTTTAAAAACGGTGTTTGTGGTAATGAAGTTCCAAAATATTTCACGTGAAAATGATAAAACATCATTTCTAGATTGTCCATAATTTGTGATTTGTATCGTATAATACATTGTGTCATTGTTCACTAATGTAACATCTATATAACTGTACTTCACTTTCTCAAATGAAGACCTGGTGTTCCATTCTTCGAAACATCTTAATATCTATTTTACATAAAATATAAAACTTAAGAAATTGTTTACGAATCGAAAATAATAAAAAGAACGTAACAAGGTTATATAATACATAAAAATTATGCTACTTTCAAACGACACGAATTAAAACATTTAGTTAGCAAGCCAACGAATATTATCATAACTGCTTCAGATAATTCTATAAATCGTTACCCTAGTATGGTTATCGTAATAAAGCGTACTTTTATAACGATATTTACGAGTAAATTCGTATCCCACGTAATGGTATCCATAATCACGGATAAACTGATTTGAAACTACCGGTACTGTGGGATCCTGACCTCTAGGTACGAAACACAACACTGGAAGGTTCTTCCCTACCGATAAAGGAACCTTCGTTGTGTAGAAATCAACAGTGGGACCTAAAGGTGGTGTGGTGTCGGTATATGAATTCTTTATGTTGTACCACAGTGTACGTGCCTTAGCGGAAGTAAAAAAATCCATGTTTAAAAGGTGACAATAATTTCCTATGTTGTGATCGACTGTGTTCGGTCGTTACAAAACTATAACCGGGCCAAGGCAGTGCCGTGTAACATTTTTTCGTGACGAATAACGAATAGAAGCATATCGAATGACAGAACACGGAGGAGCAGACAAACCTAACCTCAATGAAGAGCGTGCTACTCCACCGCGAAAGATTCGTCACCGGTAAGTTTCTAGATTTTCATTTTTATATGGGTCTCGGTGTTTTTCATTGAAAATTACCCAAAAATAAGATGAAAAATTTCCATATACGAGTAGCGTTTAGAGTTGTATTCGTATACATCGGTTGGTGACGCGTGTTACTTGGATACACCACACGGTTTCCACCAACCAATCAAAATAGAGTATACGTCGCCTGACTCGCCAATCAACCAATCAGAACGGTCTGTCAATTTTTTGATTACCTTGTGTGAAAATCTATAGAGTTTGTTACCGCTAAATATACGTAACTATCGTACAATACAATATGAATAAAAATTTCGTCCGTTTGTTATGCGAAGTATTGGATTCTTGTATTAAAATTTTGAGGAATCGTAGCGCTATAATACGTTTATTAAATAAGAAAACATACACTTCCGTGTGCCTATATAGTGCTTCGTAAAATTAAAATACGCTAATAGCTGATACGAATTCACAGACGCTAAGTTAATTTATTTATAATGACTATTTCATTCCAGTTTGACAATTTATATTTTACCCTTTATTTGTAGATATTACGTTTGTTAGTGTTATCGAGCGACATTGAACTTATTTATATTTCATAATTGATAATACACGATATCTATTGATCGTCGATTCTTGCGATAAAGTAATAGCTTGTTAAAGATCTTTTCTTTCTCTGTCGACACTTTCCGTTTGTATCTTTTCATTTAATTCAAACGTTATATGCTATTGTGCGTGGTCAACAGGAAATTTGTATAAATAAAAGAAGAACAAGAATGCAAGGAAGCATTCAAATCGAAGATATTAAAAGATAAATTGTGGGAAAAAAATGATAGAATGTTCCGCATATTAGTACACGAATGTTTTATAGGTTGTCAATCGTATTGTCGATTATGCAATAGGTGATACTGCACTTATCAATGAACGACATTTTACGTATCATGCGATTTTATAAAATCCTATATTCGCGTAATCGATGACCTTGATAGTTAATCTTTTTGTTGCATTACTAAATATGATATCTAGTATCGTGCTAATTATATATCTGATTTTTCATAGATCGATTGATTAAGTTACATATATGTATATAAATATCATTTTTAAAAAGATCGATCCAACTGTCATTAATTACGGTGGATAAGTTTCTACAATTACAAGAAATATTTAGAGGAAACTAATGTTTAACTATTTCTATGGAAAGAGATTGATTTGAAAATAGAGAAATATTTGAATATAAAAATATCTCACGCTACTATATATTACATATGTTAGCATTTTGATCGTGATTATTTGAGGTAGCTTGTCTTGAGATTATGTCAATAACTTACTTACATTCAGAATAATTATTGTCCATCAGCTCTTCGCAGGTGCGATATGTATTTTATCGATATCATAGAACTGTCCCTACTGTCTCTAAATTACAAATTTTGCAAGACAATTGGATATACTGTAGGTGTATTTCGAAACGGTCAAAGGTTCTCATCCCCTCCACGTCATTCCCTATCATTCCCACACCATGAAACTACTGATAATGTTAATAAATAGCGTTCCCTTATTAATGTTATCAGCAACAAGTTGTTTGTATTGTACATTAACATTATTATGAGATTTTTGTCAAATATAATTAAATCTTATAACTTCGTACGTATGATTAAAGTTATTGACGTTATACATACTTGACGATCGCGTTTTAATCTGTAGTTTTTTGCAGTTACTGTTTACTTTTTGCGCTATTAATCAATTATTAATCAATATTTTTGCGTAAAAACATTTTATACCGTATATAAAAAAAATTGTACAATATGAAATAGGATTTATAAAATGTTGTTCCCTCTTCCCAAATCTAAAAACTTACGGATTACGGTGAGAAATTTCATTTCTAATTTAATTTCTAATATCGCTTAAGCAAAACAAAAAGAAAAAAAGACAAAACAAACAAAGAAGAAAGAAAAGTGAAGGAGCGTTGTCGAGGAGCTAGCGAACGTAACAGTAAGTTTACGTTTAGGTTGAGAGTATTATCACGATAGACCTCGTTAGATAGACGATTTGTAAATTACTGATATATAATCAGGCAAGCACGTTCTCGGTTAGTTGTCGTATTTGTGACTTAACATCGTACGATTCTTCGTAGAAGTCACGAATCGAGCACGCGCTACTCGCGGTCAAAATCTTCTCCGTCTCGATGAACTATCATCAAAGCATTCCTTCCTTTCGGCTGATAAATAGACAACTTCTTTCCGATCGAAATAGCGAACACGTACAGACTTATCGTCGACAAAGCTGAGCATTCATTTTAATGCGAAGTACGAAATGATGTTGATCTCTAAGCGCCAATGATTCTGACACTGCAAACGGAATATCTATTCTCAATAAAGTGCGAAAAATTCCTAAACGGACTTCCCGTATAATTTGATTACGTAAAATTATTAATATACTGTAATACTACAAATGAATTACGTATTTTACGATAAGAGACGAAAGAGTGGTACTTGTATTCGTAAATGGAAGTTTGCGACAAAGTTAGAGATTTGCAAGTTACAGAATTAATGAGTTCCTAAGCAAAACTTCATACATCATTTAGTTGAGTAAAAGTTGACGATATTACTGTCTAGTACGAAGTAATATAAAAATGAATAATAATGGAAATGAATTTTTCTTTTCAAATACACGAGGAGAAAATAAACAAGTTGGAAGTTTGTGAGAAAATTTGTGAAATAATTTCACAGCAGATTTACTACGATTAATCGAAGATACCAGAAGCTTCGTTTTTAAAATAACTATTACCTAGATCGATATCGAATACGAAAATCGATTATCGTGATAGTACCTTGCGAAGGAATCGCAAGGAGATTTTTTTATATTTTCTGCAACGTAAAATAATAACAAATAATGTATCAGAATAGTAACAAAGAATAATGTGAAATAATATATCGGATAATATAGATAAATATACCGCATGACACAAGTTACATAATCTTATATGTAGAATACCAATCCATAATACGACTGGATATACGCATTTGCATCGTACATTTGACTATACTTATACACGTGGACGTCACCAGATCGTGTGAATAACACTCGCGTCCTTCTTCCTCCTCGTGGTAATGTCCATGTCCATACGTATTACCTACGTAGCTATCATTACGTTTTTAATGATCGGGACCCATTAAGATGTTGACAGCACCGTTCGAAAGAAAAAAAGAAAAAAGAAAAAAAGACAACACTGGAAAACAAGGAAATTCATTTCCGTTTCAGAAGGCTGAATAACACTGTTGGACTTACATTTGCAAGATAATAACAATTATCGACGAACAAATCAAAATATAGTTCATTAAAGAATTGCCGAAAGTGACGCGAAAATAGGAAAACGAAGGGACGAATGGGAAGAAGCGAAAGGACCGGGAACCACAACGTGTGTAAAACAATTTATGCGTATAATACTAATCTTCCAAGATAACAAACTTAAAGTTAGCGCTGGTAAAACCGTGGATAGACTGTAGAGGCTACGAGAGAAGCTATAAGAGCGTTTAATTGTAAAGCTAATCGTAAGGTGAGTCAACCAGAATATCAGGAAGGAGCAAGCACACTAATATATTATCCGTTTGTTCATCGATAATACCACAAAGCACTGAAACGTACTGAATAAAGATCGCTGTCAAACGAATCATCGACCATCGAAGCGTTACGAGCGGACGAAGAAAACCAAACGACGAACAATCGTATCGGTCTTTCTAGCCAAATTCCTTTGTTTCAAAGAAAAACCGGTGGCAAGGAAAGCGTACTTGAAAAAAAAGAACCCGGTTAATTCGAAACAAATTAGATATCGATGGAAACGATGAAAAAACGAGGAAAGAAACTAAGCACGCGTGTCAATCACATTTAGTGACCCGCACAGAAATTCTGACCATCGGACGTGATATCGGCGTGGATCGAAAACGCGTTACCGCGAAAAGTTTAGTGGAAACAAACACAGTGTTGTCGATGTCTGACGACCTCTGAACCTTGTCGTCCGGTTTCTTCTTTTTCTCTCCCTCCCCCTCTCCTCCCCCCTCCTCCCCTTCTCTCTCCTCTTATTTTTCCTTCTTATTTCTTTTTCTTCATATCGTTTCAACTCCGCGTACGCACGAGACAATCTATATACTTCGTTCGACTCGTATTTCGACGCCAACCGATTTCCTCTTCTCCGCGTGTAAGTCGCGTTACGTTGACGAAGGGGCGCGGTGTCGCTAGGAACAACGTGTGCACGCTAGTGCGTCGTCGTATCTCCTTTCGTGCTTGCCGTCGTGAAATACGAAGTAGTAATAGAAGCGCGACGATGACGAGGGCACGTCGTACGATCGCCTGATCGCGTTGCTAGGAATCTACGGAAACAGGCGAAACGAAGTCGCGAGTGATCTTCTCTCGAACGAAATTTATCTACGATATAAACATAAAAAAGGAATTCTTTGATATAAAGCATAGAAATAGAACAGATATAAGGATTAAACGAGCAGCCGGTGTTCGATCCTCACCTTCTGAAATATTAATTACAATTCCGCTGTACTTATATCGTTACTTCGAGTATTTCTAACTTTCTCTCTTTCAATATTTCGTTGGTTTGTCTGTTGCTTGTCGTGGAAAATCGTCAAGCACCAGAAGGGATCATAGAGGAGGACTCACGCAATAAGATAGCGGCGGAAAGTTGGCGGGAAAAGTTCGTCGACACGAAGAACGCAAATATCCAGAGATCAAACTGTGTCACCTGGTATGATTCGAGGTCTTCTGGATACTTTTTTCGGTACATTGATGATCTCCTAAAATCGTTGGAACACGGTAACTCGTGGTGAACACGCGTTCTCCCTGAAGCGTTTCGACGAGTTTCATCTTGATTCGCTTGGAATATTAATCGGACCTTGATATCTGTGTTCGGTCTGTATAATTCTCGAAATTTATCTTCAATTATATGTATATATATCGTAAGGTGTGATAGATTTTGGAAAGTGAAATAGAATTATTAGAAAAATATGTATCGGTTCTAAAGCGTAGAAATCGTTATGTTAAAATTTAGGCATAAAGTTCATGAATATCGCGCGGTTTATTTGAGGTCAGTTAAAAAGTTGGAAATTTACTGCGCCTCGAAATTCATTCTGATCTCATACGAAAATTAAAACTACCGAGAGTTCTCCCGTTCTTCGATCTTAACTTTCATCTTGAAGGATTTCGATACGAAAAAGATATTATACAATTACATCGGTAAACTTCAAGGTTCGTGTAATATTCCATTCCTGGTCTCTGTTCGCCACGAATAGCTTCTGCATAATACCGCACGAACGTATCCGTGTCCTATGTATCGGTAAGGGGTGAAACGTTCTAAACGGATATTTGGTTAAACAGAAAGTGCGTGTGTTTTCGTTTAATTTTATTCGCTCTATCATTTTTCTACTTATCGAACTTCAAAATCTGAATGATATAATTTTTAATCGCAATAATAGTAGCAATAACAAAGGTCGGAAAACCTTCGTAACGTCGGAAGAAAGCAGTAGAGACTAATGAAAATTGTATCGTCGATTAAAGAGTTTAATAAATATAACAAGGACGATGCAGTGCGATGAAAGAAAGCGTAGAGAAAAACGTACCGAGTAGATTCTCGTTGATTTTCTAACTTCAATATCGCTGCACGATTCAACAAGAATTATTCGAATATGACATAATTGAAAATGAAAACAATGTGTCACGTTTAGAGACGTAAGTCCTTACGCGAAGGATACTCTGTACGATTCCTAAACCAAACAACATGTTAATGTTACGACGATACTTTGAAAATTTTAGAGAGGACGAGAAAAACACGCGTTTAGCTGCGAAAGCAAATTTCAAGAGAAAAAAGAAGACGATCTTGCGATGAATTTCCTTACAAAAAAATACAAAAAATGAAAAGAAGTAGAAAATGCAATCTTATCGCGTTCGTCCCTTACGGACTTCCATGAAAGCGCACGAATTTTCCGTTTAACATAGTAAAAACGCGAGCCCCAAAGATAAATTTTCGGACAAAGGGTCTTTTACTTGATCCTCCGAAATTCTTTCAAGGTTTTATTCAAGCTCGACAAAGTGATTCCCGAAGTGTTCCCTCCGCAGTTCTTCTCATTGCTCCCGTTTTCGTTGGCTTCACGTTCGCTGTAATAGCACGCCGATACGTTCACTTTGGACCTATTTTCACGGATCGAGCTCAGCAAGGGTGGTGGGCTGACATTATACCAGCAATTCGTTTCTTAAACTTTGATAGAGGAAACGAGGGTGAGTAATCAGGCTTCCTCGAAATTTGGGTTGGCCTCGTGATCGCTTCCTTTTTTTTTTATTTTTCTCTTGGTTTTGACCTGCTTCTAATTCGTCTTCGTTGGTGTTTTCATTAGAAATGGGTGTTTATAAGGACGCCAAATGCTTGTACCATTCGCTTCCAGATAAATTTGAAAGAAAGATGGAATTTCTGGCTCACGAGAAACCTGTTTTATGTTTTCTATGTATGAACGATGTCGGTGAATCGATGGCGAACAAAGTCTAATAAACACGAACTCGTTGGTTCATCACGAGCCAAGTAAAACTAAATTCTTGTTGTCACAATATTCTCGTCTTATTATTTAGCTGGTCTTGAAGAACTTCGAATTACGAAGATATCTTCGAGAACCTGCAATCTCCCGAGATTTGTAGAGCTCCAAGATTCCGAACTTTTGCGCGTCCTATGCCCATTTTCTACTTTGCCCGATGGCTTTGACTAATCGTTTTTACTGGTTTTGGTATTAATAATTTCCTTTTGCAGTGGTATCTTTTCCATTTTTCGCTCGAATCTCGAAAACAACGGAAAATACGCTTTTACCAAATGTAACTAATCATCATCGACGAAGCACCGAGTACTAACAAGTTGCTAATCTGTGTGAACACTCAGGTGCCTCTTGAAAGTTTATTCATGAATTTAAAGAATGTCAGTGTATCGTAAACACGATAAAGGTCGTATCAGTGGTGACGTACGATGAGCGAAAATGGTTCGATTGAAAGCTTTAACGCGGTTTACGTTGCCTGGCGATACTGGCGTTATTGTTCTTATCAACATTGTATTCGGTTGTACGAGAATCTCGTAACGAAACTTCACCGATCCACCGAATATCCAAGCTTATTGACACAATGGATAATTGATCGTTTAAATAGCTTCGTGACCTCTGCGAAATATATGAACCGTTCAGAAGCCACGTTAATCAAATCCGTAAATCGGAAAGTAGAGAAAAGCGACGACGCTGCAAACGCTGCTCTTCTTAAGTTTGCTCTTCTCGCGACGAGTGAACTCATGGAAGAAGCATTTGTTTCTTGAAAATCCAGCGTCGATCGTCTTCTTACGCCATTGAAAATTAAAAAATTATCAGAAGTGGCGCTGAACAATTTGTCTTCTTAGAGGCACATGCACTTACACTGAATACCTTACAGCTTTCATCTACGTTCTCACATTTATTTCATATTACATAATAGTATAACAATGGTGTTTGTGTTTTATTACAGTGTGACTGAAATTTCAAAATGTTTCGTATCACACGACTTAACGTGTTCGTGAAAGGTTTCGAGTGCTCGAATACTTTCGCGAGCTACCGTATACATCGTATAATGTTAGAATTAATCATAACCACGGTAATAACAAAATTAATCATAACTGCGGTAATATTCAAATTAATCATAACGTCTCACGAAATTCACGCCTTCGTACTATCAGATTGCATGTCTACCATTTCATCTGGCTTTCGACGAAGTTGGTCGCCTGGTTGGAATTTTCGAATCATTACGTATGCAAACGACAAACGCGTGCTGGGTCGGATCAGCCGAAATACAACGGTTGCTTGGTGAAGAAATGCTTCTCTCGTGTTTTTCGTTATTATTGTTTGGGAAATGCATGCGGCTTATTTGGCATGACCACATCTTCTCTTGGCCACGTCACTTGGATCTTTTGCCTACGAGCTACGGGATATACTCGACGCGATTCAATTGAGGGCCACTCGCAACAGAATCTGTCGCAAAAAGCTCCAACGATTTGCACGGAAGCTTATCGAGGACGTTATATTTCCACGAAGGAAGAAACACCGCGTGAAACGCTTCGATACATAAATTAACAAAAAAAAAAAAAAAAAAAAAAAAATAAAAAAAAAAAAAAAAAAAAAAAAAAACTGATCAACGTTAACGTCAAAGATTGCAAATAGATGTAAATAAAATCGATAAGAATGTAAAGTCGAAAAACTTGCAATGCGTATAGATGGTATTGATAAAATTTAAGATCGAAGCTTGCGATAAATGCGAACGAAATTGATAAATTTTACGATCGATACGTACGAATTAATAACACGGTAACGACGTGAAAAATGAACGATATAATAAGAGCTGTTGAATGTTTAAAGAGTGGCCCTTGGTGTCAAAACGGCAAAGCGGAAAAGAGACTCGCGAGCTGCTATGGGGAGAACGCGATAGCGAATTTCTATAACTCGCTGGCCACGAGATTTACTCGCAAAGGACGTTGAATTCTCTTTAAAATATGGCCGATCTTGAATGAAACGAAACACATTTTGAAGGTAACATTGACAGAGAGGCAGACGACAAGGAGAATTCGGAACAGGACGTAAACAGGTCCAACGATTCGAGCAGCACCATGTCGGAAAATCCAGTGAGCTTCGTCGTCGGGGAGCCCGACAATGATCGCAGCGAGGAATTGGAGATCGAGGATAGCTTCCCATCCGAATCATACGATATTACCACAACCCAGGTGCAGCAGAATGCCATGGTGGGCTTGATCGAGCGCCGCAAGCGCCTCAGGTGATTTTTTTTTCCTACCCTTTTTTTTTTTCTTTTCTTGTTCTTGTATTTCCATTTAAACGATCGGATAAAGCGAACAGGTAAACGGCATAGTTGAAAATAAGAAACACGATGGCCGAGAACGGTTACTCTTGTCACTCGCGACCCTTTTGTATTCGATTTAAGGGCTCTCCACGGATCCACGTGGATCTTATTGATGTTCGATGGATAAACGGTCGCGGTAAGATTATTTTTAGCCGAAGAATTATATTTTTTTACCTCAAGTGGCGAAGAGATTAATAGAAAGGTAACGTTGTAGATTTAAATGATTTAGATATTAGAGAGGAAGATACGATAACAAATGATAAAATAAAGTAGCTAGTAGTAAATAAAAGTCAAAACAAAGAAGATGTTATGGACATGGAAAATCTTCACCAATGAAGAAAATACTATGTGTATATATATATATGACGATAACTATCATTGATCGATCCTGATCGATTTTCGACAGATTAATTCTTACGAGATTTATTCGAAGATCAGATCTTCTCGAATAACGTTAATGACTTTGGAAATTATTATTAAAAGGAAAGGGCTATTGTACGATAATGGATACCTTCTTTAAAAGGAGAATTCTTCCTTAAGAAGTTCTTCCGTTTTAAATGGAGACATCAGGATTTTTTATCACGTGTTGAATCATGGGAAGTGGTATACGATTGTTTGTTGGGCACAGTTGCCCTGTGAACGGTGTCTATTCTTAAAAGACAATTACGCTTCGCCATGACAATGATCTTTAAACGCTTCATAAAGATGAATGAGAAGTTATTAAGATCGTGGATGATTAGGATCGATTCATCTTCTTGTACTGAGAGATACAAACGAGACATGTTCGTTAGGCCAGCGGAATGTTTCAAATAGCATAGTAGTACGATTTACGTGATCTTTTTTTGATGTCGATCTGCATTCCATGAATACGCTGTAGGCAAATTTGAAACTTGTTCTTTGTTCTTTTTTCCTTTTTCTCGTAAAACTCTGTCCATATTTACGTATAATTGTGAACACTTTTCATTTACGAGGGCAACAAAATGTAGTCATATTATCGACTCGAACGGTATTGAATATTTACAAGGATTTCATAACACGTAGAACTGTCTTTACGCATGAAATTCGTCATCTTTTTCTATTTTCCGTATTTCATCGTATACGTCATTCTTATACTTACCAGAAGATCGCAAGACAAAAAAAAAATTTTTTGTGAAATTTAGTTAATAATTACTAGTTTCAGAATGTAATAAAATAATTAAGCAGCAATTTAACTGTTCTAAGAAATACTGATTTAATTAAATTGCAACACATTTATGTAATTACGTAAGTTAAAGCTTAATTACCATATATATTATGAATAAATAAATATTCTGTTTATAAATTATTTATATTGCATTAAAATATCAAATTTTATCGAATAAAATATTTATACGTTTATGTCATGAAATATTATAAAACCAGTGTCTGTGTGTGTATTTATGGGAAATATACAAGTGGAAAAATACATCGACCGTACATGATATATGTTTGAAAACCTGCTAAATATTCAAAGTATTGTCCAGTATTGTTTTATCTAGTAGATAAAATAATTAATTTGCTTGAATCATATTCATAAAAGTGTATATAATATATAGTTTTTAGATGTTGCTTTATTAAATTTTCCTAATTCTATGCTTAGAATTAAAATTAATTAGTCTGTAGTTTTTGTCAACTACATTTCACAAACAAACCTTATTTCGTGATCTTTAATGTTAGGTCATGTTATATCATACGGATCTCTCTCCTACCATCGTTCCAATACTTATTTAGCTCGGGTTTCGTAAAATTCGGAATGAACCTTGAACAATTACTTCTGTATATGATAAAACGAACTAATCGTCTTCTCAGCAAGCCGCGAACATCGATCATTACGTAATAATGGCATAAATTATTCATAATTGTGTATAACATTTACAAGGTAAAGAAAGGGTAATATTCGAAAATAAAATTTACAAATTAATTAATAGTTGCTTGTATTTCACGAACAAAATATAGGACATCATGACATTTATCTTTCTAAACGTTACGCGTATTCGTAGCGATATACATTTGGATGGCGAGTAAGCTATAAATTACAAATTGTTGTAAAACAGTGAATGCTTTAACGTTATTATTATTACCATTTGTTGTTCCCAACATGTGTTTCGAACGATAAATTTAAAGGTAATATATCTATTACGTTAGATACATTTATTACATTACGATATATGTTTAACGTCTGTAATGTGTATTACGTAAAAATATATTACATCACAGACTTTTAGTCAATAAGAAGACAAAGTAAAAAAGCATGTTGTAATTTGTTCGTATATCAGAATTAATGATATAAAAATAATAATCGAGAAAGTAGTATATAAAATATTAACTTATTTTAATATTGAAAAAATATTACTAACCAGATTTCGCAAAGTACATCGTCTAAAGTGTTTGGAAAATGTTATGAAAGAGAATTACTGTTTCCCAATACGAAGTATGTCTTTGAATTAGATGAAACGAAAGGAAAGACAATCGCAAGCGTAAGAGCTTATCGTGAACTCCACGATACTTACAACTATTATTCAGCTGCTTTAAATTTCAAATAAAAGACAATGTTCATGAAACGTCGATTGTCAATGCTAAGCGACATCGTTACGAATGAAAATTGTAACGCTAACAACGATGTTTCGTCGACGAACGCTAATAATTTTGGACTTCGTAATGTTGCACGATTATGTAATCGTGACGTTAATATTTTAAGGAAAAAATAAAACACCTTATGATTCTATCGACTCGCGTAATATTTTCTTTATTTAAATGAGATCTCCGTTCCTGACGAAACATTTATTTAAACTGAACTGTGCCCTGTGAGATGACAACTATTTTGCCACTCAGCGATTCACGAAACACGTTCGTTTTTTTCACGCCGTTTACATTAAAATTAATACCGTGAGAAATTGTAAAATTCTGACGAGGATTAGGTTTCCTTCTCTCTTTTTCTTTTTGTTGCATTAACTATCAGTAAAAGAAGTCATAAATGTTTATTTAATTAACCGATGTTCAGCTTAATGTTTATGTAAATTTTCTCTTTTGTTAAAAATGAAAAAAAAAGAATTTTTTCTAGCTTTTCACAAACTTATGGAGAATCGGTTTTCGAAGCGATCGCAATGAATTTTATGTTTGTTTATCCCCCATTGCGTATATAAAATTTTTCCACAGCTATTACGAAGTTCAGCGTGAAGCAATACGATAACAAAATTATGTATGGAAATTGATTTCAACAGTAGCATTGAAGAATGCAACGACGATTTACCTAATTAAGTTTAACGTTTCATTAGGGTCGGTTATTATGTATACCGCCTCAATAAGTATAATATTTCTTCGAGGTTGTATTCGTCGCTATTTCACAATAAGGAAAATGCGTTTTGTACTTACGTTTCTTTTAATGAAGATTGATGGATTATCTACGTGCAATTTTCCAATTACCTCGTCACCATCGTCACTTGGACTTAATTATTTAGTCTTTCATTATCCTTCTCTTAATCTCTACCAGCAAACAGCATATCCTAAATACGATAACATTTATAGAATGTGTGTATAGAATTTATATAGTTACGTTGCACTTATGCACGTTGCTGTAATTACAGTTATCGCATAATGTAACATATTATACACCTGTAACAATACTTACATGCATCTGCTGTTTATATCATATTTTGACTACTCCTTAGCCTTGCAATCTCTGCTAGATACGCGTTAAGTATCCTCTTCCTATAATTTTTATGACTCTTCTTCTAACATTATTTACGATGAACATTATGATTGTAAAAAGAAAAAAGAAGACACACTGTCACAACCGTAAAGTAATCTTTTCTGTTGAAATATATTTTTTACAAATTGATCTGTTGGCTCGAATCGCCAGTATTCTCGACATAACGAATCTCCTGTCTTTGCGCTTACCGTGCTAATTGCTAAGTTTCGAATTGAAATGAAACTTAATCTCAACTACGTGTACACTGTCTTCAATGACGAAGGTGTTGAAAACGACAACTCTATAATTCACCACAGTTCTATGCGTACAGTAACGCGTTAAAAACGCACAAAGAAAAAAAATGTTCACCTAAAGACGCGGCGAGAAAATTTTTCCAAAATGTACGTAATATCGAAGAACGCTGAATGTGAAAGTCAGAAGCGGAATAAATTTCGCAAGAAGCGAAACGTTTATCGTAACGAAATTTCGATTTGTCGAAGAACTACGCATGTCGCTGGAAAGACCGACGCGTTTATCGTCTGCCACGCGTGTTAATCGGCAAATTTTCGGATTGAACATCTCGGTTAAAGTTTAATGCGTACATAATACGTGTGAGATAACGAAAAGTAACGAAAACGAAATGGAAAAGGAAGGGTGGTTTAAGGGAGCAAACACGTTCAAGCGGCTAGCGAGTTGTCAGTTTGGAGCACGTTGCTTCCTTGAGCAACGTGTTATAAGGTAGGGGAACATTGGATGAAAGGTATATACCGTGCAGGTTGCTACCTGTCAGTGGCCCACGAGTCTCCTAAGAATGCTGGGCAGGTTTTTAAGTCGCTTCCGAACCACGCGTGCGCGTCCTCTATTCAGGCGTTGTGATTCGTTAAATCTGTGTCAAATGTCAGTTTCACCGTACCAAAAACGATACATTCGTATTTAATTAATTTGGGGAAAGACCCAGCGGGGAGGATCAACTAAAACACGTTAAAACAAGTACAAGTTGAAATTCCAAATCGATGGTTTTTCCTTAAATCACGGCTGAAACCGTGATCCACGTTCAAGATCTGATTTCCATAAAAGGCCGATCGAAAGCATCGGTGAAAAGATCATCCGTGAAAGATCAAACGAAAAGTATCCGTACAACTATTAGCTAACGGTTCTCCGAACTGACGATCATTTAATTCCCATTACGAACGTGCTCCATATGAAACTTGGCATTTATCATAGCGTACTAAAATACAGATATTTGTATCTAGAGGACCTTGTGAATAATCAATCGATAACACGAATCAAATATCGATCGATAATTCGCCAAATGAACGATCGTTCGGTTTGCACGAAGAAATAATCGAAAGGTGAAACTATGACTCGCGATGTTTGCTCGACGATCGGTAACAAGTTCGAAGTTTCTTCTTGAGCGAAGAAGAAGTGAGATGAAAAATTCAAAAAAATTGTCATCGTCTTATTTTGACCTTTGGCGCGACCTACGTAAAATTAATGATTCACGGACATCGTAAATCATCGTTTTCCGTAGACTGCGGAAGATTTCAGTCGTGCGACGCGTAGACTGGACGAATTCGAAGAAATAGCTTGTGTGGCTGAAAAATTGCGCATGAGACACGATCGCGAATCGGAGACGAAGAGATCCGGTGAAAACGGAAATCTACGATTGTTGACAAAACGCGTTAATCTGCGGGCAAGTTCACGCACGTTTTGCATGAATGAATACCACGGCAGATCGAGACGCGCTTGAAAGAACGAGAATAATCGACTCCGGCCTCGTGAACCGGTATTTCATCCGGAAGCGGTTGCCGCAGCCTTCTTAGAAACGAAGGTCAGGTATTGTGCAGGTAATTAAGTCGTAATGTAAAATAATATTTGCAAAGGAAGAATACCGGACCGTTTGGAAGATCGTGATCCAGCAACATGTTAAAAGAATATCGACCAACTATTCTATTGGTTTGTAAAAATTGGCCGAAAATGGGGAAAATGGAATAAAAATAACGTGTACTCGATCCGATTTTACTTGTAATGGAAGATTACGTGTAATGTTACGTATAACTGAAGATACAACGAGCATAGAGCAAACCTGTGAATAAAAATAAAAAATTGTCTGTGATAAGTGCTGGATCAAGTATTAGAAATTAAAATTGATCAGAAGGAAAGAAAAAATGGTCGAAGAAATTAAAATGAAAATTATGTTAGCGAAGTTGTAATACATTCGTTAACTCAAAATTCTGATCGAAAGGGAGATAGCAAAGAGAATTTGGTCGTTCGGATAATTCGACGAATCGTACAAAATGTTGTAAGATTCTGAAGTTCCTGTTATGGAGAAGATTGAATAGTAGGGGGTTTCGAAATGAGACGCATAAAAAGATTCGTTTTGGCTCAAAGCACAGAGAGGGATCCGATTTGGAAGAGCTCTGACAACTTGATGCCTGGAATATCGAGGATGAACGGAGAAACGTCGATCGAAGAATCGGCCTCTACGCCGCATCCATCCACCAACAACCAACAATCATCCACCGCCGGATTAACGTAATGCACTTTGTTGTCTTAACATCATCGAATTATAACGGTTAATTCAACTAAACCCTCGATACAGTACGACTTTCCACTTGGCTCTTTTAATTCAAAGGATAATCAATCTCTCCATTAATATTATTGGATCATTTAGATTTCTTATCTAATTGCTTATTTCAATTTCAATCTTGTTCTACTTTATTTTAATTTTAGTTATTTATATTTAATTATTCAGTATGTTACTTTAATAAGCGCCATTAATGTTTCATGCCTGACAAGTGTCATTTTCAATGTTCTCGTTGCACTAAATTATAAAAGACGAAGGGAAACGAAGAAGAAGACCTTAAAGTTCAATAATTTAATTCGAACCTTTTTCAATTGTCTTTGGCCAACGATACCGATTGAGCATTAAACCGGTCAAGAAATTGGTTTGTCCATTGAAAGATTCGAAACGAACGAAAATCGACATAACGATGAGATAGATGGTTAAAGAGAAGAAGAAGAAAATTAACGGCTAAAACGTTTGAAACATATATTTTTTTTCAATTTGAATGAAGAGACACGAATCATCGTGAGACACGGCGTTTGGTGAACTAATTTTCTCTTCGTTCACGCATGCACACTATATGCATGTTCGCATTCATTTTGAATGTCGGCAACCTTGGTTTAATTTTCACTGACATTGTGATATTTCTCATCTTCGAGTTCAGGTTTCATCGACCGATTTAGATCATTGAAACATAGTCTCGACAATGAAAGACAGCGAAAAGATCGATGCAACATTGTTTTGTTTCTAAATTCATGGACTTCGCCCGTTGACCTTCATAAAAAATGGTCGTTGTTGGAACAAAAGATCGTTGTGAGTTGCTGTTTCACTGACTAGACGTTCGATACCTTAATAAAACAAGAAAAAGAATAACAAGAGAAACACAGGTATATTTAGAAGTGTTTTCAGACGATACGCTGGTAGAAAAGAAATTTGTAGAACGTGTCATTGAATAATATATTATCTCGTACATATTTGCGTATTATTAGAATATTCGATAGCTTGAAGTAATACGAATATATGAAAATAAATGAAGTATTTATGTAAATATGTACAATTAAGTTTCTATTTAAATAAAAAAGACACCAGCTATTCGGCCGGTATAGAAAATATTCGTATAGTAATTCATTTCAGTAGAAATATCGTAGAACATCCGTTTATCGACAAAATTTCAATGAAGAAAAGATATCTAGATATTCTTACAAGTTCGCAGAATAATTTTCATCCGAAAAAGAACGTGATAGCTATTGCTGTTTGTGAAAATATTAATAGGTATTTAGTATTGGATAAAACGTAAATACGTAAAGATGTTTTCAAAAATAATCTGCATCACAGTGCAGAGAAAAATGGGTTTGACAGAAAATTTCATCCTGATGCGAGATAACGATCCAAAGCGTAATGCTACTAATAGGCGAGCGTGAATCTTCCATAATGTTTGGCGACGCTTAAAAATACCTGGACAGTGTTTATGTATATAAACATTATCGACAATATAGGAGACCACCTGAAAGGAAAAATATGAAGTGACCAGACTTCATCGAGGAATGATTTACAGAGGATTCTTTCAAAAGAATGGAAAAATATTTGAAATAGAGTTCTCGTTAGTTTATATAAATATATTCATACAATATAATCAAATAACTTATGATAAAATACCTTATAATAAAATCGAAAGTCTATTAAGTATGAAAATAATTAAACTTAGTAATTTCCTCTCCTAGATATTGCATAAGTCTTTGCTAATTTCTGTCATTAAACTGTAACAGTGCGACTATTTATTATGCGTGTATTTTTGTCGTTTCTTAGATATTAATATTTTGCACGAAGGACATAGATATTCTATCTTCTTTTCCACGAGAATTATTATTCTACAGCAAGAATATGTACATATTTTTTATTTGCTAAAATGCTATTACCAAACGTTGTTCTATAATTGATATAAGTAATTTTGTTAAAGTTAAATACCGTACGAATACATTTCTCACTGACTGTATAAATAAACTATACAAATATGTTTCTACCTCGATAAGAATAAACTATACTAATAATTGTCAAAAGAAAACCAAAAATCTGATACCAGTCATTTCAACTGGGTTTTGGCAGTTCTATAGTGATATTAATAGATGTTGTATCGCGTAGATGTTAAATATAGCGATTATCATGGGATATGGATTGGAAAAGAATCGCGCGAATCTGCGTTTACTCTTGAAATCTGGATTTTTGTCGCTCGTCTTGCGTTTAAGCGGTGCAAAGGAAGAAGAGGAATGCGCGTCATATGAATAAAAAAATTTTTGTACATCCAGGCGAGATACATAGAAGGTTCAGAAAGCGTTACAGAGTTGTAGGAATGGCATTGCGTGAGCCGCTTAAATTAACGGTTCGTATACTTTCTCCGCTGTCATTCGCGTGTTCGCCGCTAATGGGTGATAAAAATCACCTTGAAATACCAAGGGAAAAACCTAAAACCAATTTTTCATCCGGTCACACTTTCTTTCCTTTGTTTCTCGTTATTTTCTTCGCAACATTCGATCGACGTTTATTGCAGAATATGTACCGAACGAAAAGTTCCTTCTTTACTCGTGAAAATGTTTTTTATCATTTACTTTCATCATTTTCACCCAGATTTTCCATCCACTAACACTTTCTCCCCTTCGTTCCTAGCATTTATCTCTCGATATAGTACACATTTTGAATATAATAAAATTCCTATGAAACAAAAAAAGATCATTCTTCTCCAACGAGGATGTATCTCATGCATTATTTTTATCTTTTTCTTTTTTTCTTCTTTTTCTATATAATACATCTCCTTTTACGAATTTCTTAAAACGTAATGGCTAACGACGATAAAATCTAGATAAAATCCAGCGATAATAATAATTCATTTTTATCTCGGTCTCTTCGGCCTGCAAATGGATTTGGCTGACGATTCTTTACGTTCATCCTTCCGTGCTTTTCGTACCCAGAACGATGACACGCTACCCTAGTCTGCGTGAAATCTGATATGACGCTGCAAATTTTAAAGCAGTTGGTACAGATTCTTCGATTTTCTCGAGATGAGGATCAGAGTGATTAAACGAAGCCAACGTCTATTTAGTGAAAATTAATACGTGTTCCGTTTGATTTTATAGGCCTAGCATGTCGCAGGGCACGGTGATGATTCAGACGCAAAGCCGGTTACAGGAAAAGGACTTCACTATTGCCACACCCGAGGAGTTTGTGCATCGTTTCGGCGGTACCAAAGTTATCAACAAGGTAACGTTGTTTTGTCGACGAGCATCGTATATTCTTCGTTACTTATCTCGAAACAACAATCGATTTTTTAGCGTGTGAATCTTGCAGGAAGAAATTTTTTTTAAAATAATTGATAATTTGAATTATTATTAGATCCTTACGTCAGAAGATGTAATTTCTTTTTAACGGAGAAGATAATCGACACCTTCGGATAAAAGGAACGAGTCGAATAGAGAAGATCATTTAATATGTAGAAAATATTCGCGCACAGGATAGTATACTATGACTAAGGGACGTAACTTTTTAATAAAATCGATACGTAAAATAGTCGAGTATAAAGAAGCAATTGCAGAAGGAGGTCGTTCAACGCGTAGATATGTCGCGTTCCGCTCGAGTATTTCTCGAGGCACTCGCCGTACAGTTTCGCAACAATGGCCAAACGACCTTCGTAGTTGACCTCGAACGACCTTGAATGATCTTGAATCATAGGTTACTAGATATACCTGTTCCGCGATACTCCACTGTAATAGCAATGTGAAACGCACATTGTTCCTTCCGCAAACGAAACAAAGTAGTAATGTGACAACTTTAACTTGGAATATGTTTCTTTATTCATTGTTAGTCATATTCGTCTTAATTCGAATCTAAACGTTTTTATGCAAATGACATCTTCCCAATTCTGAACAGCGTTATTATAACTTTAACGATTTATCTTCTAATAACATCAGATAACATTATCTTTATTATCATTCATTATTATCTTCTAATAACATTATCTTCTAATAACATCTATAATTACGTTATACATATAAAGAGAAGAAGATAAAATATTATAAAAAATTTGATTGTTTTGGAGTTCTAGCGTTGACAATCTTTCACCATATAATTATTGTTTGACACCGAACCGACGAATTAGTTTTGTCTCAATTGTAAATTTATTTCAAGATTTAAACAGATTTTCCTTTGTTTCTCAGTTTCGCCTTGGACTCCAATGTATTTTTGTTTTCTAAACGTATTTGTGTATCTCAGATTGCAAGTGTCGTTACCAGTGACACACTAGTCGTTCAATAACATTTTATCGTCAATATTTAGTCATCGCTTAAATGACACTTCACGGATAACGATCGATAGAGTAATGAAATTTTTCAAATCGCAGGTCCTAATCGCCAACAACGGAATAGCGGCAGTAAAATGTATGCGTTCGATCCGACGATGGTCCTACGAAATGTTCAAGAACGAACGCGCCGTGCGTTTCGTCGTGATGGTCACTCCGGAAGATCTAAAAGCGAACGCGGAATATATCAAAATGGCAGATCAGTATGTGCCCGTGCCAGGTGGAACCAACAACAACAATTATGCGAACGTCGAATTGATCGTAGACATCGCCGTACGCACTCAGGTCCAGGCTGTATGGGCTGGTTGGGGTCATGCCTCTGAAAATCCAAAATTGCCAGAATTACTCCACAAAAATAACATGTGTTTCATTGGTAATATCCTTTGGATGACAATGAAGAGATAGCTAAAGATTATTCTGTAAATTGTGAAGTAAATTCTGTAATCTTACACTACCATGCATAAGTACGATGACTATCAAAGTATTGTGGTATAGCCGTAATAATTTCAATATATGCAGATACTTATGCACGGTAGGGTATTCGAGGAAATATTCTTCTTAGTAAGTTTTGAAGAAATGTGATTCGAGAAATCAACGAATTACGAATTGAAAGAATAAATGAATGAATAGTAATTATTTTGTAGGGCCATCCGAGAGAGCAATGTGGGCCCTTGGAGATAAGATCGCGTCAAGTATTGTAGCGCAAACTGCAGATGTACCGACACTTCCTTGGTCAGGTTCGGAACTAAAGGCACAGTACAGTGGAAAAAAGATAAAAATATCTTCGGAACTTTTCAAGAAAGGGTGCGTTTCGACGGTAGAAGAATGCTTGGCAGCAGCTAACAAGATAGGCTTTCCTATAATGGTGAAAGCTAGCGAGGGAGGTGGTGGAAAAGGTATCAGAAAGGTGGAGAACGCTGAAGAATTGCCCACATTGTTTAGGTAAGAAGGAAATTTGTCAAATTAATTTAAAAGATTTTTTACATGGTTCGTTACATAAATTGCAAACATTATGTAAAGAATATTTATGTAACAAGATGTTGGAAACTTTATATTAAGAATGCTTAACGATTTTCTTAGGCAGGTACAAACTGAAATACCTGGATCTCCGATATTCATTATGAAATTGGCAAAATGTGCTCGCCATTTAGAGGTTCAATTATTAGCTGACAATTATGGAAACGCGATATCGTTATTTGGTCGTGACTGTTCTATTCAGAGAAGACATCAAAAGATTATCGAAGAAGCGCCTGCTGTGGTTGCTAAACCCGAAGTCTTTGAAGAGATGGAAAAAGTAATTATCGATCCTATTCGCGAATCAAAAATATTTCACTTTTCTACCATAAATTAATTAACAGACATTATTATGAAAATTTGTGTTCATTCTGTACAGTACTTTTTACATATTGTTTCGTAATAGGCTGCTGTAAGATTGGCCAAAATGGTTGGATATGTCAGCGCAGGTACTGTCGAATACCTATACGACACTTCTGGACGATATTACTTTTTGGAATTGAATCCACGTCTTCAAGTGGAACATCCATGTACTGAAATGGTATCCGATGTTAATTTGCCCGCGGCACAACTTCAAATTGCTATGGGGTTACCATTACATCATATTAAAGATATTCGTCTTCTTTATGGTGAAAGTCCATGGGGAGATAGTGTCATTGACTTCGATCAACCGAGACACAAACCCCAACCATGGGGTCATGTAATAGCTGCGAGAATTACTAGTGAAAATCCTGATGAAGGTATAAATTATATTTCATGAAAGAAATTACATTTGATCACGTTTGATCATTAAGGAATTCTGCTGTAATAAATTTTAATATTTCCATTAGGTTTTAAACCGAGTTCTGGTACGGTGCAAGAACTGAATTTCCGATCCTCGAAGAATGTTTGGGGTTACTTCTCGGTAGCAGCTTCCGGAGGTCTCCACGAATTTGCAGACTCACAATTTGGACATTGTTTCTCTTGGGGAGAGGATCGTAACCAGGCTCGAGAAAATTTGGTCATAGCTTTAAAAGAATTGAGCATTAGGGGCGATTTCAGAACCACCGTCGAATATTTGATTACGCTATTAGAAACTGAATCTTTTCAACAGAACAATATAGATACTGCGTGGCTTGATTTGTTGATTGCTGAACGCGTTAGGAGTGACAAACCAGATATATTATTAGCCATAACATGCGGTGCGCTTCATATCGCTGATAGAACAATCACTGCCGCTTTTAGTGG
This sequence comes from Bombus pyrosoma, assembly GCF_014825855.1. Taxonomy (NCBI): domain Eukaryota; kingdom Metazoa; phylum Arthropoda; class Insecta; order Hymenoptera; family Apidae; genus Bombus; species Bombus pyrosoma. The sequence goes on along the minus strand of NC_057781.1, from coordinate 7,092,190 downwards.
ATTTCAAACAGCATTGGAGAAAGGACAAATTCAAGCCAGCAATGATTTAGATAATGTTATCGACGTAAGTTGATTTTTATATCATCAATTTGTGTATAAATACTTTCTTACGAATATTATAAAATTTAACAAAAATTTTTTAGGTTGAACTCATTAACGACGGATACAAATATAAAATACAGACTGCTAAGTCAGGCCCTAATAGTTATTTTCTTGTTATGAACGGTTCCTATAAAGAAGTAGAACTACACCGACTATCGGATGGAGGATTATTGGTCTCTTTGGATGGTGCAAGTTTCACGACTTACATGAGGGAGGAAGTCGATCGTTACAGAATCATCATTGGAAATCAAACCTGTATCTTCGAAAAGGACAACGATCCTTCTTTATTGAGGTCACCATCAGCTGGCAAACTAATTAGCTATCTAGTCGATGATGGTGGTCACGTAGACGCTGGACAAGCATACGCAGAAATTGAAGTCATGAAAATGGTAATGACAATAACAGCGAGCGAAGCTGGTAGCGTCTTTTATGTTAAAAGACCAGGTGCCATTCTCGAGGCCGGTACCTTGATTGCTCGATTAGAATTGGACGATCCATCTCTGGTAACAAAAGCTCAGGAGTACACTGGTAAATTCCCGGAAACTGTAGCTCCAGCAATTTCTGAAAAATTGAATCATCTTCATGCTGAATACAGAACAGCTTTAGAAAACACTCTAGGAGGATATTGTTTACCAGATCCGTACCACGTACCTCGAGTACGAGAACTTCTTGAGAAATTCATGAATTCCCTTCGTGACCCTAGCTTACCATTGCTTGAACTTCAAGAAGTGATCGCGACGATATCAGGAAGAATTCCGATTTCCGTAGAGAAAAAGATCAGGAAATTGATGTCGCTGTACGAAAGAAACATAACTTCTGTTTTAGCTCAATTTCCTAGTCAACAAATTGCTGCTGTGATCGATGGACATGCAGCAAGTCTTTCCAAGCGATCTGAACGCGACGTCTTCTTTTTAACTACCGAAGCTATAGTGCAACTAGTACAAAGATATAGGAACGGAATACGTGGAAGAATGAAGACCGCTGTTCACGAACTTCTTCGACAATATTACACCGTTGAAAGCCAGTTCCAACAAGGACATTACGATAAATGCGTTTCTGCTTTAATCGATGAGTACAAAGATGATGTAGGAACGATAACAGCTATGATTTTTAGCCATAACCAAGTCACGAAGAAGAACGTTTTGGTAACTATGCTCATAGATCATCTCTGGGCGAATGAACCTGGTCTTACGGACGAGTTATCGAGCACGCTGACGGAATTAACGAGCCTGAATCGTACAGAGCATAGTCGTGTCGCGTTACGTGCGAGACAAATTCTAATCGCTGCTCACCAACCTGCTTACGAGTTAAGACACAACCAAATGGAATCTATATTCTTGTCAGCGGTAGACATGTACGGCCATGATTTCCATCCAGAAAACTTAGAGAAACTTATCCTTTCCGAAACATCTATTTTCGATATTTTACATGACTTCTTCTATCATTCCAATCGTACAGTTTGCAATGCTGCTTTGGAGGTTTATGTTCGCAGATCTTATATCAGTTATGAGTTGACTTGCGTGCAACATCTGGAATTGTCTGGTGAAGTACCGCTTGTACATTTCCAATTTTTGCTGCCTAACAATCATCCTAACATACAAAACCAATCTTCGGTTAATCACAGAGTCGGGGCTATGGCAGCTTTCCAAGACATGGATCAATTCACCCGATATTCCGACGAAGTTTTCGACCTCCTAGAGGATCTGTCTTCGATTACCTCAACTTCGGCTAAAGTTTTAGCAGAGGCAGTGGACGCAGCTGCAAGCGAATCGAGACACAGCACGTCCATAAACGTATCTTTAAGCACTGCGGAAAATACTGGTACAGTGGAAATGGGTGAACGATCTGCAGAACCGGTACATATTTTGAGCATTGCCGTCCAAGAGAAAGAAAATCACGATGACGTTACGATGGCGAAACTCTTTGGAGATTGGTGCGCCGCGAACAAAGAGGAATTAATCTCACGAGACATACGAAGGATCACTTTCACTGTTTTAAAGAAAAGACAATTCCCAAAATTCTTTACATATCGTCAAAGAGATGGTTTTGTTGAAGATAAAATTTATCGACATCTCGAGCCTGGTTGTGCTTTCCAATTGGAATTAAACAGAATGAGAACTTACGATCTTGAAGCTCTGCCAACCTCGAATCAAAAAATGCATCTTTACCTTGGCCGGGCGAAGGTTGCCAAAGGACAACAAGTCACGGATTATCGTTTCTTCATTCGTTCCATTATAAGACACTCTGATCTTATCACGAAGGAGGCCAGTTTCGATTATCTTCACAATGAAGGTGAACGTGTACTATTAGAGGCTATGGATGAATTAGAAGTCGCGTTCTCGCATCCGCTTGCTAAGCGTACGGAATGCAATCATATTTTCCTAAATTTCGTACCCACAGTTATTATGGATCCAGTAAGAATAGAAGAAAGCGTGACCAGTATGGTACTGAGGTACGGCCCGAGATTATGGAAATTACGAGTACGTCAGGCTGAGATTAAAATGACGATTCGGCCAGCACCAGGGAAACCAACGTCTATTTTACGTTTGTGCATTGCCAACGATAGCGGATATAGCATAGATTTGCATCTTTATATGGAGGCAACTGATCCAAAGACTGGTATCATTCGTTTCGAATCTTATCCTTCTTCGACGGCAAATGGTACCTGGAGACCAGGACCTATGCATGGTCTTCCAATTTCTACGCCATATCTAACCAAAGATTATCTTCAAGCAAAACGGTTCCAAGCACAAAGTTCTGGTACAACGTATGTATATGATTTACCTGACATGTTTAGACAACAAACCGAAAAGATGTGGATTAAACACATAGAAGAAAGGCCACAGTGCAATATAACTATTCCAAATCCTGTGATGGATTGTGTGGAATTAGTATTAGAGGGTGACAATTTAGTGGAACAAAAACGACTCCCTGGTGAGAATAATGTTGGTATGGTCGCTTGGAGATTGAGACTTTATACACCAGAATATCCAGTATCTGGCCGAGATATTATACTGATAGCAAACGATTTGACACATTTGATTGGTTCTTTTGGTCCGAAGGAAGACTTAGTGTTCTGCAGAGCGTCTGAAAGAGCTAGACAGCTTGGAATTCCTCGAATATATTTCTCTGCAAATTCTGGCGCTCGCATTGGTCTAGCAGAAGAAGTGAAAGCGTTGTTCAGAATTGCTTGGGAGGATGAGGATGAACCGGAGAAAGGATTTAGATATATATATTTAACACCAGATGATTACGCGCGTTTAGCACCGCTTAATTCAGTGAAAACTTCGTTGATCGAAGATAAGGGAGAATCTCGTTACAAGATTACCGATATTATTGGTAAAGATGACGGTCTTGGTGTAGAAAATTTAAAATACGCTGGTATGATTGCCGGAGAAACATCGAAAGCCTATGACGAAATCGTTACGATTTCCATTGTATCTTGTAGAGCGATTGGTATCGGTGCTTACCTAGTACGTCTTGGACAAAGGGTCATCCAAATAGAAAATTCTCACATCATTTTAACCGGTTACAAAGCATTGAATACTGTGTTAGGCCGTGAAGTATACGCTAGTAATAATCAGTTAGGTGGTATACAAATTATGCATAATAATGGGGTATCACATGCAACAAACGTAAGGGACCTAGAGGGTGTTGCCACTGCTTTAAGATGGTTAAGCTACTGTCCCAAATTTAAGGGTGCACCCCTTCCTATATTATCAGCACCATTTCCTGATCCAGTCGACAGAGAAATCATGTATGTTCCTACAAAAGCAGCATATGATCCAAGATTCATGCTCGAAGGTAGAATACAAAATGGTACAAATTATTGGGAAAGTGGATTCTTCGATCGTGGCTCTTGGCAGGTATATTTTATATTTTAGATTAATATTATATGTTAATTTAGTTTAATAAAATGACTCAAACATTTCTATACTATTAAGTAATATTAATATTACTTACAGGAAATCATGAGGCCTTGGGCTCAAACTGTAGTAACTGGACGAGCAAGATTAGGCGGAATACCTTGTGGTGTTATTGCAGTAGAAACAAGAACCGTTGAGTTGCACTTACCTGCTGATCCTGCTAATCTCGATTCGGAAGCTAAAACGATATCTCAGGCAGGGCAAGTATGGTTCCCTGACAGTGCATACAAAACTGCTCAAGCTATCAAAGACTTTGGAAAAGAAGAGCTACCGCTTTTTATTTTTGCTAATTGGAGAGGATTTTCTGGTGGAATGAAAGGTTTTTATTGATTTTTAATAATTACTAAAATTTCACTCTTACCTATCGAGTGAAGTACTAACGTTATATCTTTTCTAGACATGTACGAGCAAATTATCAAATTCGGTGCTTATATTGTGGATGGCTTACGAGAATATACCAAACCAATATTTGTATATATCCCACCAAATGGAGAACTAAGAGGTGGTGCTTGGGCTGTTGTTGATCCAACGATAAATCCTCGCTACATGGAAATGTTTGCTGACAATACAAGCAGAGGTGGAGTTTTAGAACCTGGTGGAATAGTAGAAATCAAGTTTAGATCTAAAGACATAATTAAAGCTATGCATAGGGTTGATTCAGTAATACAGAAGCTTAAAGTAAGAAACTAATTTTGTTTCTTTATAATACTTTACATTTTATAAATAGTAGGTCGTGTGTGGGACATGTGTTATGACATCAATCATTGTTTTAGGAAAATCTAACTAATGCAAACTCAGCTGAAGAACGAACAGACATTGAAGGCCAAATTCGTAAGAGAGAGCAACTTTTAGAACCTATGTATCGGCAAGTAGCAGTTCACTTCGCGGATCTTCATGATACGCCAGAGAGAATGTTTGAGAAAAATACCATTCATGATATTATTCCATGGCAAAAAGCACGCAAACTGCTTTATTGGCGACTTAGAAGAAGACTTTTGGAGGATGAAATAAAGAAGGAAATTCTATCAACCCAACACACTTTGGACGTTAGACAAGTCGGTGCAATGTTGCGTAGATGGTTTATAGAAGACAAAGGTGCCACAGAATCTTATCTGTGGGATCAAGATGAAGCTGCAACGAATTGGTTGGAGAATCAACGTCAAGATGAAAATAGTGTTGTTTCCCGTAACATCACTTGTGTAAGACAAGACGCAATCGTTTCTCGAGTCAAAGAAGCCCTTGAAACTTGTCCAGAAGTGAGATTAAATGCAATTTTAGAAATTGCGCACAGATTACAACCGGCAGAACGTGCAGAATTGCAAAGAACTTTATTACAGATAGAAACGACCACACAAGAACACCACAATGATTCAAGTGCTTCGTCCTAATGTTTTTCTAAATTAAGAAAAATCTCTTGTCTATCTGCGTACCTGGTGTATGTAGTTCTACATCTTAGAATTAATTGTACAGATACTCGTTATTCTTGTTAATAGCAAATTGTACGGGAGTAGTATAATTTTTGGAAAGTTAATTGTTTTTATCGATAGCGTTACTTGATGATAGAAAGTAATCGAACTCGTGTCTTATTCAAGTTCAATGGTGATGCTATCGAGTGTCAGACAGTATCACTGCCGTCTCCTAAACCATGGCAAAACGTGCCCTTTGTTTATAATGAGTGTATTCATGAATACAGAAATTATATTGCACATATTCGTACATACATATATATAAATAAATAAATAAGTAATATTTATGTGTTTATTTATTTATATTTATATGCATGTATGTATGTGTATTTTTTTTAGAAAAAAGTTTGTTCGTTGCGTTTACTTTTACCGAATGACTAATGTGTACATCGATATTTCCCATTTCCGTCGAAAAAAGGAAAACAGATCGATGGGTAATTTTTAAAGTACGAAGTACTATTTTTCCAATCGTGTGTGATACAAAATATAAAAAATTCTTTGATTTTTAGGAACAATTTAATGCGAATAAAGAGATAGATAATAAAAAATTTTATGAACTTGAATGTTTAACAGAAATGAGACATTTAATACAAAATAGTTGCTAAATAATTATACATATATATATTTTATACTATTTTTAATTCATTGATACCAAGTTCAAATGTACATATATTACATACAGTCATATCGTTTGAGACATAAAAATTCTCGATACTCTCTTCGTTCGTGTCATTGTCCTTAAAAGACTGAAATCTGACTTCGATGCACATCAATTAGATCATCATCTAGAGTAAGCAATACCATAAATGAAAAAAACATTGCTAAAGCAGACAAAAAATGCCAAATGTCATGACTATCAAAGAAGTTTAGGAGTATGCAGGGTTTATTATAATTGCGCGATTGTGCTGGGGTTAACTCCCACGAGATAGAATTGTGTATAAAAAAATGTAAAGCGGCGCCCCAAAACGCGATTGATAACACAATATAAATCGCTGGTTGAAGTAGAATTCGTTCTTTGTGACAAACCTGAAATATCACAAAGTAAATTAATTCATAATATGTAGACAAACTACATAAGTATAATTATTCGTGTATATGTACATACCTTCATAACAATATAAAAAAAAGTATATAAAATTAAATTAGACATTAATACAGCCAACAGAAACGTTGCGAAATTTTTCTCGCTGTGCATATTCCCAAGTACTGCGAGAGCAACGTTCCATAAATTTCCTACAATAAGTATAATAAAACGTCCCATATACAAAGGTCGAAAGAAATATCTAATTCCAGAACGGGCATCATGTTTACTAATCTAGAAAATTATAAAATCAATGATAAACTGTGCCTAGTAGAAGTAACTGAATCAATATAAAATGAAAAATATTAGATTCAAATACCAAATGCCTAAAATTACCTGTATTACTCTTATTAACAACGTTCTAACTTTCCATCGCCCCATGTAGTAAATTTGAATAGTCATATAAAGGCAAGTGAGCAAATGTACGACAGTAAACAGAACCCAGAAGTATATTGAACCATATAAAACTCCCAACAATCCTATGAAGATGATGAATGCTAACATTGCAAATGTAACTGATGCTCGGGCATTTATATCAGGATGACGATTGTGATAAATCTTGATCATACATAGCACTGTTATGATGTACATAAAACTCGTATCTAAATAGATAATATAATATTTGTCATTAATACTATAAAAAAAATTTATAAAATTTAATTTTAGTCTTACCGAATTGAAAGTTGCTTCGATTTGGACACACGTGATAACTTCCTGAGAGTATTCCTTCCATAATGAGCGCTGTGCCCATTGCATAAAATAATCCATAATGTTGTGGTATGCCATAACATTTATTTTTTTCTCTTTCAAATTCATCATGTTCTCGAGAAGATGTTAAAAATATAAATAGAAAACCCAACATTACGTATCCGATATTTGAAAATACATGATTGAGATCTGACAGTGATAAAAATGGATGGGCACATAAAAAATTGTAATAACACATATCTTGATTGCCAGTAACATGTAGTACATGTTGATACGTAATTAACAGCTGTACCGCAGGTAAAGTATAAAAAATAGCAACTGTTATCAAATAATATAAATATAATCGAGATTTATGCCTAAGAATCTTTGGATCTTTACGAGCCAAATCGCAAACAGAAAGCACAAGTTTTGTTCGTATTATTTCTTTATCGCAAAAAGCATCTTCCATTAAGTCGATATCATCTTCATCCAGTGAAGAATCATCTATGGATACTGATCGGTGTGGAATAGACTGTAACGTAATTAATGTAAGTGATCAGAAAAATTTCTTTTATTTCTTAATTATTATATCGCGTTACCTCTTCTACCGTTGATGGGCTTGGTATAGGTTCACGAATTTGCTCTGATTCTTGATGTAATATCTCTTGTTTAATTTTTCTTTCCTTTCTAATTTTTGATATCACAATGCTTACAACGTAGGCTACACAGAAACTAAAAATAATAGATACTACTACTCCTGAAGCAATAACATAATCTCGTTTGGTAATACTAGCATTTATTGCTAAATTAATGCGTTTATTCCGTACAGGAATCATACTAGGAGATCCATAACAATCAGTATCATCACCTTTTACTACAAGTACTACAAAAAAGCCCAATGGATATTCTTGTTTCTAAAAGACATTAAATTAGACATCTTATTTCGTTATCTATCATAAAAGGTATATTTAAAAAATATATTATAGTTAAAAATATATTTACTGGCACAGTTATACCGCCTTGTCGATTTACAGTTTGCCAATAACCAGAAAATTGAATATTCCTCTCTAAATCAAACACAGGACACTGAAAAAGAAGATATGAACTAATAATAATACAATTTTACAAATTATAAAAATTTATACTTACTGTTGTATTTTGTATTGAAACTGTCATACAAATATCACTATCGGAATTAACACGAATGATCACAGAAGAACTTTCCGCTTGCCTTGGGAAAGTATAACCATAATAAATAGGTTGGGATGGTGAAATTTCTACTACTCTTTCTTCTCCAGGACTGGCATAGAATGGAAACATGAAACAATTACTAATTTTTCTTTTTTATTACAATAAAGATCCAGACATAATTGCATACCTTATATAAAAATCGTACTGTTTTGTCATATTAAGTTTAAATGAAATATTTTGATAATTAGCAGTGGACAAACTAACAGTAATAAATTCTTCTTCCTCTTCTAGTCTACTTTGATTATAATTGGTTGAACACAAAGTTTGACTTGTTTTATTATATGCTAAATCATCAAAATATGCGCTTTGAACTACAAGGGGGATTTGCCATGATAGGATTTCTCTTTTTTGACGAACAACCACTATAAGAGGTAGATCGGTAGTAGCATTACTTTCAACTACTATTCTTGCAGTTACCTACAAGTAAATAATACATGAAAACTATGGTAAAATATCATGACATTAACTTACATATATAAAATTACTCATACTTACATTATTAACAGGATATAAAAACACATATTCAACAGTAGTGTTTATGACATATTGATATTCTTTCTTATATTCTGCCACAATAACAATAGGGGAAAATGATAGAGTTTGAAAAGGTATAACTTGATGAAGATTAAATGATAATAACAGAGCAAATACGGTTAAAATCCTCTGCATACTCAACATGTTGAATATTTATATATTTGTGTGTAATTATATCAACCACTATTTTAGTAAGCTACATACGTAAGTTTATTCGACTTTAACTATCTTGAAACTATAAAACTAACAACACAAAAGTATGTTTCTTTTTTTATGTCAACATGAATTGTGAATCATAATTCCGTTGACAAATAATTTTTTAATGATAACTTGCCATGCAGATACTTCTGCATAGCTATCTGTCGCATATTTACATTCACAATACTGGTGCTATAATACATACATAATATGTTACTTTTCGTTTTAATTCACATCACATAAGTATGATAACCGTAGTTACGATTCTTGAACTCTATATCGAATGTTATGTATCAAATAAATCAATGAATTTGTATTTAAAAAAATTAATATTTCGCTGTGATTTGAATAATTGAATTGCTTTAATACTAATTATTTTCATTGGATACTATATTTCATCAATTTTCCAATAATTTTTCACATCTGGTTTGAATAAATTATAAGCTTAAAGGTTGTATTGCATTGCTGCTGCTGCATAAACTTTCGATACAGTTTAGTATGCAGTACTGGTGCGTATTATAAATTAAAAGTCTAATCATTCAACGTAAAAATGATTTAATTATTTGTATACAATTATATATAATATAAGTATACTTGAATATTTTCGCAAGAACTCAAATAAATAATTACAACATAAATTTTATATTTTGCCACTGTGAACTAAAGAATAGTAAAATTATATAAATTCGAATTTTTAACAAAACATACAACATTTTAATTATCTTACGTCTTTCATAAAAATAATAAATTTATATACATGTGTCGTATTCATTTTAATTCCATGTCTATATCTTTATTGTAACAAATTATAAATGTTTTTCAATGAAAAATTTTATTATATATTTTTAAGTATCATAAAATAAAATGCATACAGTTTTAATAAAATATTGTATAAAATGTTATATTATTCTTTCTCAGAGTAAGTGCTGAACAACGAACAACCTCATTCATTATACTGATTCGGCTTTAGTCATTGTTATTAAAGATGGCGGTATCCGTGGCACCAAAAGATGTTAATACATATTTAAGTCAAAATCAAAATGTTGCAGACAAAGAATTGGCTACAGAATGGGCGCAACTTGAAGAATTATACAATAAAAGGTATTTTTTGTAAAATATTCTACATTACACGCATGTTTCAATAGAAAAATGTTTACCTAAATTTCATCGTCCGGTGACTTGCAGGCTTTGGCATCAGTTGACACTTAAATTAGAAACATTTGTTAAAAATCCAGCACTTCAGAAGGGAGATAAATTAGTACAGTTATACATAAACTTTTTATCTACTTTTGAAAACAAGTAAGTATATTATATACGTATCTTTTTCGAAATATTAATTCATAACCTTACTTATTCCACTTACGTAGTAATTCAGATTATCATTGTATTGTAATACTATTCTCCTATTTTTATTTAGGATAAATCCTTTATCATTGGTAGAAATATTAGCGTATGTAATACAACAGTTTCAAGATAAACAAGAAGCAATTAAATTCTTGGAAAAAACAGAATCTAAAGTTAAAAGCAATAATGAGGCAGTTGCTTTGTGTAAAGTTCTCACAGGACAGATCTTGCTTGAAAAGTTAAATAATCAAGAACAAGCAAAACAAATTATAGAGGAAGTAGAGGCTATGTTGGATAATGCCGATGGTGTTACAACAGTTCATGGTAGATTTTATTTATTAGCGAGTCGCCTTTACCGTCTTCAAGGGAAACATGCTGAATATTATCGTACTGCTTTAAGGTACTATTATACTTATAATCTGGAGCAATGGTCATTTTCATTATGACAAAAGTAATCCATACATGTTATTTGAGCTGATTTTCACATTCCAGATACTTGGGTTGTATTGATTTAAATAATCTAAGTAGACAAGAACAGGAGCAGCACGCATTTTTCCTTGGATTGGCTGCACTTTTAGGTGAAGGAGTCTATAATCTTGGAGAATTGTTAGCTCATCCAGTTTTACAATCCTTGAAAGGTACTCCAAACTCTTGGTTAGTTGATTTATTACAAGCTTTCAATGCTGGTGACATTGTTGCACTCGAAAAATTAAAGCCACAATGGAGCAAAGTTGCTGATTTAGCTGCACAGGAGTTGAAGTTGAGACAAAAAATATCTCTTCTATGCCTCATGGAAATGACTTTCAAAAGGCAAGCTAATAATAGGTTTGTATATTGCTTATTGTAAAAGTACTAAGGAACCAGATAATGTAAAACAATCTGTATTAAATAAATTTTTTTTATCATAGGCAATTAACATTTGCGGAAATTTCTCAAGAAACTCGTTTGCCTCTCGGTGAAGTAGAATTATTAGTAATGAAAGCTCTAGCTCAAGGTTTAGTTCGTGGTGCTATTGATCAAGTGGCAGGAACTGTAAACATGACATGGGTACAGCCTCGCGTATTAGATCGTACACAAATAGCTGGAATGGTTCAACGACTTGATGGCTGGTGTAAAGATGTTAGTTCAATGGAACGTTTGTTAGAGTCTCGAGCGTCAGAGATACTTACACTTTAATATTAGGTTTAACATTTTTGTCATTGATTTGTTTGTAAGTTTTATTTTCATATCTTTGTTAACTCACTGGCTTACCATCATTTTAAAAATAAAAAATGTAATTTACTACAATTGATATAAATACATAATAATTATGTATAAGATTAATTTCATTGTGATAAGTCAGTGAGTTAATATAAAAGGACATATAAGATACAATTTCTCAAATATAAAATTATGATGCTGTTTACAAACGAATTAAAAAGATATATAAATTTATTTTTAACTTAACATCCTACACAGAACAATTTAATGCAATTTTTAATGTGTCTATAGAATAATTATTTGAACTTTTTGTGCTCAGAGACTTTGTACTATGACCGAAATATTAATAATAACAACATATATTAACATTTGTAGCGTTTCTCTTGCTTGTTCACATATTCTTTAGATATTAATTTTCTGCAGTAGTATACTGCTCCTACATATCCACCAACACAATCATGAAATATACATATTATGTATTTATATGAAAGCATAAGAAAAGAATAGGTATGTAGAAACAGATGTTTTAGCATTAAGATATTTCTAGAATAAAGTTTCTATAATTTTAATTGTAACCCTATTGTAAGTATTTATATTACTTTTACATATATTACTTTTACATTGTAGTTCTTATTCTTTTCTAAAAAATAAGTTCAAAAGATCTCGCGAGAAAAATAAAATTCACAAAATATACATTATATGTACATATGTATACCTGTGTATACTAACCTAATCTGTGTATAACTGTATCGTATCATTCTGTGAATATTTGTTTGTTGTACTCCGTGTTCCTAGGTTATCCAACTAAAATAAAAGAATTTTTTATTAAAATATATTAATTCTTAAAATCCTGTAGATGAGGATGAAATAAATTCACAGTATATAGATATATTAAGTAATTGAATATTATTATTAATAAAACTATCGATGATATTTAGATTAGAATAACCCAAAAATATTTGATAAAATAATTTAATATAAAAATTACAATTTTTAAGGTTTCAAATAACTTTTAAAACAATGGACGACAGTCCAGTTATGAAGCGACCTAAACCAAGTGATAGCGAAGAAGAATTGTTTCGTATGCAAGAAGAATTTTTAAAAAATAAGCAACAACCATCAGCCAAAGTGATTAATTTAAGAAGATCTGAAACATTTTTAAATACTAGTTCTGCTGTAGCTACTGACAGTCAAACAAATTCTAACAAAATAAGATCAAAATTTTCTGAATCAAAAAGATTAAGAAATCGTGACAGGGTGTCTACTTCTCAAAGTAGCGGTGATGTTATAAATCCTGCGATTAAAGAAAAAGCTGGGAAAAATCTCAACCCTGGATTGAAGAATTTTGTTCATAATACGCAAATAGCATCTTCATCGATAATATTAGGAAATATTATTGAAAAGAAATACAATACATGCAAGTATGAATTTGATAAAAAGGAATTTCTTTGTTCCAATAGTGGTTTTCCTGAAGTTTTCGTGTCTAAACACATGGTAATTGCATATTTTTATTATAATAACAAATATGATGGAAATACTTGAAAAATACATTCAGATGTTTAAATTTTGTTACTTTTTCAGAAAAATGATAAGAATGAAAGTTTATTTTTGCATGAAATTTCTCCTAAAAGCATTGTTAGAAATAAAATAGAAAAATCTGAAAAGATTGAACCTTTATGTAATACAGATAGTAGTGTTATTGTAGAAGGATCATGGGCAAATGATATACATAAAGAAAATTTGGAACGATTAAGCCAAATGACTCAAGAGGATATCCTTAAAGAAAAAAGTAAACTTGAGATGACTTTAAAGCCAGAATTGATACAATTTTTAAAAAATAGGAGGAATAAAAAACAAAAAGTAAATAAGGCTTCAGAAGACAATAAAACGTCAGATGGAAAAGCTCAAGATCAAAATGAAAAATCTGTAAATGCAGAAAAGTTAGTTGCAGAGGAAGTTCCTAACAAAGATCATGAAGATTTAGTCCAGAATAATGATGTTGTACCAATGCAGATAGATGAATTAGAACAAGATATACCTAAACCTCCAAAAGAATTGATGCAACAAGCTAAAGAGAAGGGTTGGGTGCATATGGATTCTCTTGAGCCTGAAAAATTAAAATGGATGGAAAATATACCTGAAAAGAAAGATGAACCTATTCCAGATGAACCGTACAATGCTCGTTTTGACTTTAATGGTAAATTTTCAAAATACTAATGTATATAAGAGAAAGTCTATTATAGATATACAAATAAACTTTTTTTAATAGGTGTATTATTAGCGTACAAAGACGACAATGTACCTATTGAAAAAGGTCTCCATCATCATGGAGAAGAACCCGAACGTCCTGGTTATTCTTTACAAGAATTATTGCAACTGAGTCGCTCATCGGCACAACAGCAACGCTGTACAGCTCTTACAACATTAGCTAATATTATAGAAAAAAGTCGCAAGGGCTGGTATGATAAAGCATTACAACCTGCACCATTGACTGCATTAAGTCAGAAAAATCTTCTATTACTATTAAGATTTTCTTTGGATGAAACCTCAGTAGCTGTGATCACAGCAACTTTACAAGCACTAAGAGCTTTCTTATATAGCGAAGCGGATGAAGTCTGTTTGGACAGACTATATGGTTTCCGAAATTATAAAGAACCTGTTTTAGCAATACCAAAAACTGATGTCGATGATATAAGCAATTTAAAAGATCATGAATTAGTGCAACTAGACGCAATTGCTGCCTTATTAAGAACTGATATACTATTAAGAATTAGGTACTTTTAATAATTCTATTTATGCAAATGTTGTGAAAATTTTTGTTAAAAAGATAATTGAAATTATTTATAGCTACATTTTGAATGAAATACGACCACCACCTGTTGCTGTAACTTGTGCATTAGAAATTCTAATTAGACTTGTAAGACATTCGCCCATTACTGTCTTAAAAATGATAAATTCTCCAAATCTATTGGAAATAATAATTGAGCATTTTATGCCTTTGTCTACAGATGCATTGGGTTCGTATATTTTTGTGATACTATATTATAATTTGCGAGATACTATAATATATATATGTGTATGTATATATATATATCTTAAGTTTAAATAATGTGTATATACTAATGAATTAGCATATTTCTTATATTTATAGCAATGACAGATAATATAAATAATGTGTATGGTGTACCAGTAGTGGCTGCAGTTAGATTCTGTCGTATCTTACTTTGTTATGGAGGAAAATCTGTTGCCCAAAAATTAAATAGTCTTAAAATTATGCAACGCATTATATCATACGCCAGTTGTGATGCAGGGTAATTGTTTATTATAATTTAACATAAATAAAAAATTTTTTGTAATGTATATAACATATATAAATCATAATTTTTTAATAGGAAGGGAAGTTATAATCTTATCATCGAAAATTTACGTTTGTGGAGAACATTATTATTGCATGAAGAAGCCATGGATAGTTTAACTGGAGCACAATTATTTCTTGTGTCACAGTTACAGCTTCTGTTGAGTAATCACGATATTCAAAGCGCATCTGAATTATCTTGTGAATATGCAGCAGCTTTAATTGCTGTTGCAAGTTGCTTGACGTCGTTAAAAGGAAATATATCGGTCTTACTGTCCAAATGGAGTACACAGCTACTATCCTTAAGTAATTTCACGGTATGTTAATTTGAAGTATAATATATTACAAAAATTATGAATAAATATTATATTATACATATATTTAATAACCATATATGTATATAAAATAATTGTAATTATATATTAAACGTAAAATATACTATACATAAAAAACTATTTTCGCAGTGGGGAAATACGAAACTTATCGCAGAAACGTTATTAGCAGTTAGTGATAGTACTGCGATTAGAACATTGAACATATCTCGATCGCAAGTATTTTCTAAACTTAAGTAAGTAGATGCTAAGCATTTTTAAAATTACGTTATATTATTATTGTGTTGTAATAATTTTTAACGTTTTAATTTTTGCAGTTCTACTTCAAATTTGTTAAGCGATTGTTCATTAGCTCTTGAGCGTGAGCCTTCCGCTTTGCCTCATCTGGGAGTATTAACCTATGAAGGACAAGTGCAACATATTGTGTCTCACCAATCTTGTATGCCCTTTCTTGCAACAGCTTTAAATGTATTCATTGATCATTCTTTCATAGAAGAAATTCAGGCAGTACTTAGTCTTCCACAAGTCTATAGGTATTTGAAAAGATTAGAAACAACAGATTGGTGTTTAGAGAGATCATGGTATACAAGATCTGAATTGTCTTTTTTAGTTGCTATAGTAAATGCAACCTCTTTTGTTAAGGATAAATTAGATAATAAAATAATGTACATTATTTGGAAAATTGCTATTAAACTCGTATCATCTTTACCTGCCGATTGTCCATCCGATGTAAAGAAGATGCTTAGAGTTTCACTAGCAAAGGAAAGATTAAATTTAGAGATAGTAACGAATGAATTAGAGAAATTAAATCTGAATTCAAATATTGCAGATATTAAATTGAATTTAAGTCGTGATATATCTGGTTTATACGAACGGTATATAGAATTAGACGGTAAATGGGATCAAGCGGCAATGCCTAAAGATTGGCTTTATTTACCTATTGTACATATTTATACAAAATGTAGAAATAATAATGCATGTAACGATGATGATAAAGCTGTCATCTTAGCCGTATTGAGTTTAGAATTAGTACTACCAGATTTGGTTGAAAAATTGTCACAAAGTTTGAGATTTAGTAGATTGGTACTTATATACCTGTGCGAGACGCTGTATTTAAGTAATGATGTTTCTCCTTTACTTACTAGAGCCGTGACAACTTTATTAAAAGATAATTACAAGAAGCTTAATTTTACAATAGATTTGCCAGGACTTAATTCTTTTACCGATTTGTTTACTGCAATGTGTGAACATTTTTGTTCAACTTCCTATGGTGATTATGGTTTTTCAATGACCTTATTGGTACCAATTGCGCAAAGGCACGATGTTCATTATAGAAAATTGTTATGGTCGGAACATGTAGGTTTGCTTCGATATGTTAGATTACCATTAGAACAGTTAGTTATTCCGTTAAAAGAATATCTTTATCCCCTTGAGGAAGATACATCTTTAATAGAAAGTTATATAACAGCGCTTGTTAGGGGAATTGTTAAACAAAGCTGGTGTCCTATTCCTTATACAATTGCATTACATCATTCTGCTATGTACTTGAAACAATCAAACAAATTAGCGGTACGAATGAGAAACCAATTAGAAAAAATACCTGATAAAGTTTTGGCTACTCTTTTGTTAAATTATAAACCACCTACATTTTAAAATTTAATTATAATTAATGTTATAGTAAATTATTAATTTAAAGTCAGAAAATATATGTATAATTTGTGAAATATGTGTGTATGTTTAATACATATGTGAAGTATGTATGTTTGTCAATATATTCTATAATTAACAGTATTAAATAAATGATTGGAGGATTAAATAATTTATTTCAGTCGGTTTTGAAATATACAGATATCAGTGTCATTAGACAAAAAACTAATTATGCGAATAAAGAATAGGAACAATCTGTGTTTACATTTACGCAAAGTATAGAGGCACTGTTTGGTCATTTTCGCTGATTGCCAAAATTTGCAATGAATCAGTGCTATAATTAGAAAAGTATAGTAATCAGAATTTAATATTTTATTAAGAATTTATGATTTATGATGCGTACTTGTATGGCCATGCAAATATGTGTGTATAATTATACACTAAGGTATACATGCATACATATATGTATGAATATACACCATTTGTAAATTAGCATTTATAATTAAAGATTTCACATTCGTTTGTTTTTGATTACGAATATTTGAATCAATATAATATTAACATAGCGATGCATCTAATATTGTGCGAAAATTTAAACAATGAAGCTTTAACATCACATAAATCAAAATTTATATAATTGAAATAAAAGTTACATGACAGTAACGAAACTACATAAACAATAAAGAATAACAACTGTAACAAAATTACACGTGTGTAAAAAAATATAATTTTTATAATTTTTCTTGATTTTACTTTGGAACGTATCAAGTTATTTAAATAAAAAAAAAAGTTGTGAAGATTATGGAACACAATAGGTATAAGTATAATAATAGTGATGGTAATTATGCTGTAATATTAATTAAACGTGCCTTGAATAACAGAATAGTTATCATCATATTGCTTTAAGTAAGTTTCGTGTTTAAGCACATTGAATTGTATAACTTTTTTTTTACAATGAAATATAGCAGACAAATGAAAGAAGTTAAGTTTTTTAAAACAATTCGCAATCAATTAACGACATATATAACTCGTAAATTATGTTAAATTTTCATTACATTCGTAATAGTGTGGCAATATATTTTCGTTTGGTCTGCGCATTTTTTTATATGTTTTAAATTTAAATAATATTGAACAATGAATTTATATTCGAACGGTTTAACATTTATAATTTTATTATTATAAATGTCAACATATTATATTCAAATAACCATTTTTTTTATGTATTAGTATACATATAATATCTATACTAGCAAGTATTTTGTATTATATTACTTGTATGTTTATATAATGTGTAGCATAATGGGAATCTTCAAATTTATTTACTTTTTGCAATTATTTTTCCAATAGACAGATTAAATATACATATACATATACTATTGGTCGCTAGGCATGGAGTGCTTAATTGCCGATACGTTATATGTGTCTCGTAAAAATATTGCGAGATTACGGTTCGATAACAATTTGATGTCGATAACTGTCGATAGATCAAATATTTTCCCAATCGATTCCTTAACGATTACGATTCGTTAAAAAGATTGTAGTTCGTAATAATCATAGAGATATAAAAACAAAGTCCGTGAGCGAGCTGAGAAAATAATATAGCAACAGAAAGAGAACGCTATATAAAGATCTTTTCTGATTTGTATAACACATGCTCATTCGTACAGTAAATATGTAAGTGTAAAGTAACACCGATCAACGAGCAGCGTCGTGTGCATACTTAATTAGAGGACATAGATACAAAGCAGAAGTCTCTATGCAGCGTTCTCTTTCTATAGACATATCGCATCCACTTACACGGTAACATGACTCAGGTATTCCATCTTTGTATCTCTATAGTAATAACGCGTTAAATATAATTCTAAAATACATCGTTCCATATTTAGGTTAAACAAAATACACTTATATTCGTAGTAGTATCTCTATTTTTTATATCACTTTATAACAATCATTATATATACATGAATGTTCCTGATATACATATATGTACGTATATACAAACACGTCTCTCGATATAGAAAAATAGGAGAATGAAATTACATTTGGATTACGTTAATGAAACGGATCCACCATTTGATAATTACATATATAGTCGTTAAGGGACCAAAAGGAATCGTTACAATGTTTTTTTCCTCATTAGCAGATATTTACGTTTTCCTTTTTGAAAAATCTGATTGATACCATACAGAAAGGTAGTTATTCTCCACTTTTCTTCCGTCGATCAATACCACGGAAATTGTCGAAAATGTTCACCTTATTTTATTATGTTCACACGTCGAGCTTCTTAACGTGCTAAAGTAGCCAAAAATTTCCTATTATACGATTCAAATCCTAAGCTGTGCTGTTCAAGTTCCAAACAGAAACCCGCCACCTGTACTCTGACCTTTTTACTGGTCAAGCGATTTTAATGTTGTTTCGATCGGAAATGAGCCAATCACAATTGACAAGCGATAAGAAATAAATATCAGCCACTTTCTCTATGTGATGGCTTTCATGACATTAACACCCATCGATTGCTAGGATTCTATGCCAAGTTTCCTATATGTTTCCCTGTCTACCGTAACTAATCTGCCTTCCACGCTTGAACAGTCCAATTCGATACAGTGTAACCTGGCACCCCATTCACAGTGGCTCTGATCGTCTTGGCGGTAGTATTTGATCTGCAGACAAGTAGTCAGGTAACCGGAACCCAAGACACGCATGGCTATTGGCAATTCTTCACGATGACCACGAGCACTCGCCGGTATACCCTTTGTGCTATGATAAGCACTGTAAGCACAGGCTGTCCCGTCCCGTGCACGTTCAATCGTTTCCACTTGTTTCCCTCCTATGCTCAGGGACCTATAAATTTCAAGATTATTATTTAGGTAAGTTTATGATTATTATTTAGCAAATTATGTATAAAATTAAAATTACTACTATACACAACTATTATAATTTATTAAAATTAGTGGAATATGATAAAAACAAAACAAAAGATATTGAACATTATAATGTCCACTGTGATATTATTACAGGTGATCTACATACATCTCATGAAGCAGTGATGTGATCTAGTATAGGGACGTATTATAGTTAACTAAGAATCGCAGTGGTGTAAGTCATTGTCAGTTTTTATAAAATAATGTTCTGCGTTTATTGTTATAGAAAATATCTCGTTATAATATGTAATAAGAAGATTAGATAGGTACTGTAAAAAATTATTCATTTTAATATTTAGTAGGTAAAACAGTTTTCGATTCTTCCCATTATATTCATAAAAATATGAATTTATATTGATATTCGCAGTTTAGTCATGATATTCAGATTTAATAGAGGCTTATGTTTTTTCTGTTCATAAAAACTAGAGTTTTCATTAAAGTTGTGCTACTATCAGCTTACAGGATTGTTGAAATAACAACCCAGAACATTAAGAAAGCAGTCACAAGATCGCATAACTCAAATCAAGTTCTCTAAAGTGATGGAACATGCCTTAAATCTCGGAGTCATACTTGTGTCGAACTTACAGTACTCTGAAGAGCCTCAAGAATGGAATCTTGTTGATAATATAATACGTAGAATTTACATTAGGTTGTTATTATATGCACAAGTTATTCGTTCCAGTTACGCTAGTTTGTAGCTGCATACGTAGTACCACAACTTTATTTTCTCCACTATCTCCATAGATAAATCTCGTTTGCATATTAACGAAGTCTCATCTAATAATCACTTTAGAAATATTCATAAATTTGTTCGTTAACTCGTAACAATCACTTGATGCGTGTTATAACATACGCCATTTGGATATTATCGTAAGCAAATAAGCAATTTACATTTCCACGTTATCCGCTTGCTTTTTGTACCTTTCTTTTGTAATCTGCATTTTACATTTTAATCTTCTATGTCGTTAATCTTCTTCTTTTAAATGAACCTGTGTTTCCTAAATTGTAGGTAGCAGAGAAAGAATGAGGGGGGGGGGGCGGCGGCGGCGAGAAACGCTCGTTAGGTTCCACGGAAAAAGGAAAGCAAGCAAAAGGTTCTGGCTTCAAGGCTTTGACAAACAGGACAATTTGAAAGTCTACCGAAAGGTTAATCGAATCGGACGCTCTTTAGTTTCAATTGTACCCATGCATCGAAGCAAGTCTGATTCATTGATCGCAAATCGATAGACGCAATTCACGTCGATGGCAGGCGACGTTACAGATTCGTGCTTTAAATTCATTTGCATCTTCAGCCGGCTAGTATTGGAGTATATTCTGAATCTCGTTTCCGGTATCTATTGTGCACCATCTGGCACGTATCACGGAGCCGCAATCATTTACAAAATAGTCGCGACATCCCGACATGTTGCAAATTGCTGAATTTTAACTTCGTCCCCATCCTTCCCTTCATATTCGTAACGATTCCCATTGTAGAAGACGTATTGTAATGAAATAGAGTGGAATTTATTTTAATGGATTCGTGATTTGGATAAACAGACGATTAAATGAATTGAGCGTAAGAAACACAAATATCAGGATATAAAAGGAATAGATTGAGCAACAGTATCGTTAAATGTAATTGAAACGATATTCCGTTACATTCAGTTGAAATATTTGTTGAAACATTCATCATATTTACTGTTCATCGAACATATCGTTCTAGACTAACTAGAAGTTACTGAAAATAACTTCCTCCCAGTAAATATGAATATTTTTATAGCAGCGCTTCCGTTTTATGTTCCATCTATGAAATTACATCTCCTAAAATGACACCCATATAAAATAAATATCATCCCTATAGAGTTTCCAATATCGTCGGTGAACTTTATTATTTTATGTACAAATTTACATTCGAGTTTTCGTGTATAATCTCCAATTTCAATGCGTTTTATCCTTTCTAATCAGTCGATAATCTACGAAGCGTATCTGCTTATAAATGAATCGGTACAAACGTAAAGTTTCGACAAAGCTATAAATAAAAAGAGGAAGTTATTTCAAGCGTTTCGTTAAGCGCTGCTTTGCTAAATACGTAATCGGCTAGTAGAGAATGCATTTTTGCATTGGCGTATCGGATAAATTTTCGCTATTCGACGAAAACAATACGTGCGTGCGTTTCTATAAATAGTAAATTCATATAGTGCATGCTTTAAATATTAATACATTCCGCATAGTAACCGCGGTGTAACTTGGCTTCACTTCAAGCCTTGTCGTATATTTTTAGTGTTTTGCAGGAGCAAATGATCCCTACGCGTATCAATGTCGAGCATCATTCACGTGTTAGAAATGAGTTCTCGTGACGCAGAAGCATATACATATAATGTATAATTATTTGGTAATGCGAAGCCAACCAGCGTCAGAGATTTTGCTTGCTGTTTAAATAGTTCGAATTATAGTCCTTGATATAGCGTTCTATGAAGAAGGAAATTGGAACAGAAAATCGTTGCCCAACAAGCGTAATACTTTCTCTTACTTCCTTTTGTATATTTCAAAAAAAGAATATAAGGAAGAGGAAGGAAACTTGATTTTAAAAATACTTTGTCGCATTTATATGAATTTTGTTTCGTAAGTAAACACAAATCTGATTATGAAGATTTAATCTTCTAGTTCAGAAAGACTTTCCCATTGGGAAATGACCCAGTTATACAATAGTTAAGTATAAAAGTTAAATATCGGTTTAATATTGCGTCCATCATCATAATAATTTGCTCTGTTTCAGTTGGAAATACAAATACTCGAAAATTGCAAAAGTGATTCGAGCACGAAAAATCTTGGCAATCGAAATTATAGCAGTTGATTCTACAGGTTCATTAGGATGACACACATTATAAAATACAAATGGTAATTGGATTAAATTATTTCTACAAAACGACAATCGGTGAATCGCTAGCTTGTTAAGAGAATTTTACTTTAGGGTCAATGAGTTTACATATTGTTCAAATAAGTTTCATTACGTTAAACATTGTTCGTGACTATTGGTACTTTATATGCTTCGCTATTTCGTATATTTTCTGCATTCATTTGAGAAACATTTTTATTTTTTATTGTTAGAGTTTCTCTCTGCTTCTCCGAGCAATAGCATAGCTCGTGTTGTTCGCTGTTCCCTCGATTTATATTCGAAAAACTATCGTCGAAACGCGCAGGAAATAGAATATAAAATATTTGTGAAGTCAAAAAGCAAAATATTTTTTTCTATAATTTATAAATCTAAAACAAAACACACTGTTACCGAAGTTGTTAATATTACAATTATAGTTGCTATGGGATTTAAAAGAAAAGTTCTTCAAACTGTTCTCTGGCTTTTATCGCAACCGTGCAACGTTCATGATGAAATTTATATACGTTTTTAAATTACAAATCAAATACATAATGTACTAAGTTTCAAATAATTAATTGCATTAAAAGGGTAACTCAGTTTTCCGATAATGTCTCCCTATCGTACTCGCTTTTCCATCGCAATTGTGTAATATTCTCCGTATAGTTAACATTTTCATATTAGAAGCGAAAAATGATACGCGTGAAAATTTAAACAAGTGAGATCGTAACCAGGATTATTATCAAAATTATTATCAATTGCGCGACAATGGGAATCGAGTCTTATTGCTTTGTGCCTTCGATCCCAATCGCGCAATATTCAGCGAGTAAAATTTACATTTTCGTATCAGTGATTAAAGATAGCGCACATAAAATTCTAAATAAATAAAACTGTAATGTAGATTACTGTTAAGATTATGGTTTGAATTACTATTACGAATTACTGTTATAAATTTAACCCTTATAAAACTAATGGTGCAATACATCTCATAAATGGAACTGCGTATCGCATTTAAAGGATCACGACTGACCTAGATTTTTTCAAACGTATAAATGCAACATCCAGGGTATGTTTGTTAGAAATAGTACCCATACATAAACCAAAATTCGAATTTAAACAAGAAACTTACTCTCTTTTCTAGCTCGACTCCCATCGCTTCAATGTACCTTCGATCGCAGTCGTGCAATATTCATCTTCGAACTTGGATAATGTTAGTGTTCCTTTTCACGTTGCGAGGAATTCAGCAATTGCTTGAGTCAATACGGTCGCCGTCAAGATGTTCAAAGGCGTGCTCCTTAAACATTAAACGACCCAGCGGACTGTCTAAGCCCGTGACGAAATCGTAAACTCGAGATTCACATTCCCAGCACGTCGCTTCTCGATATTACTCGTAAAGAACTAAAGCACACATGGTCGCTCGTCGTAAAAATAAAGAGCACGAAGAAATTTTTGGTGCAATACATTCGGATCGTCGTCGTTGTCGTCGTCGTCGTCGTCGTCGTCGTCGTCGTCGTCGTTCTCGACGTTGATCAATCGCAATCGCGGAATCGTTTTAGCGAAATAACCGACGGATATATCGATACGAACGCCCGATGCAGATAGCTTAAAAAGAAGCTTTTCGATGGCAAATTACGAATAATACCTAAAGGCGTATCCTACGTTCGATCGATACGATTCTATCGCCGTTCGTGAAAAATGTAACGAGTCCTAGATCGTAAGCAGTGTGGAGACTTCTTTGTTCGTTCCTCTCCTCTCGATTCAACGTAGAACATCCAATTCTCCCGATTAATCCCTCTCGAGAGTTTTTTGCTTGGAAACAACGGCCTACCATGACGAGCCCTTCTTAATTTAGAAGAAGAAGAAGAATCGTGCCTCTGCGAAATTTCTTTCATTGGATGTTCGCGGAGTATTACGAACGATTTTTGGTATTTTCGGGAGTTTTTTGTGAGAATATTATGGGAAATATGCTGGGAAAATTCATGGCGAAAGATTAAGAAAGATTTAATTAGAATGAAACGCGAAGAAAGATTCCGCTAAAATTAGAGTTTTTGATACCAATCTGTTCTTGTTCTTCTCGTCTTTTCGGGTAATGAGTTTCTTTGAATGGTTCTTACAGACTACTGGAGTATTTCGTTTCCTGTTTACGTCTTTCAGACGAATCCTGTAGAGACTACAGCAAAATAATAACGAGGCTGTATACTATATTTAGCGAACGAGACGAGACGCTGTATGTAGATAAAGTTAAATTGATTGTCGATCGATACATAGATATTTTTCTTTGCCAAAGATTACGATATCGTAAGAAACCGTAGAGTCTTTTTAGCAGCTATGAAACCTTGGTAACCACCGTGTTTTACTATCGACAGAGTTTCCCCGATTTCTCTTATCCTGGAGGAAAACCGAGGTAGTACGGCTTAAAGGAAATGACCAAGAACGATTGTTGGTGAAAGTTGAAAAAGGAACGCGTGGCACCGATAAGGGTGGAGATACGTTGGACTGATAGCAGGCAACGAGGTAAAAAATTCTCCGTTTCACTCGAGACATGCAACGGTAAGCCATTCTCTGCATTAAATACTAAAAGTAGATATTTCTGGTTGATTTTTAACGATGAAAGCCCCGTCCGTGATCGACTCGCCACGATTCGAAAGCACGATTCGAGTGTTCTCGTCGTACGCTAACTAATTCAGAGTTTCGCGTGCAAGCAAAATTCCCTCAAGACGAAATCGAACAAAATCTAGCCAGAGTCTCCACTTTAACGATCGTGATACCGTTCCGTTCGATCCTTAGACACGCAGTGGAGTTGGCCTGCTTTGCTCTCGGATGATCATCTGGTGGAGACTTCGCTTCCTTTCTGCCTCAGTGACGAGAGTTAAAAAAAACACCAACAACGAGAAGAGAAGTTCCATCGCATTGAAAATAATCCCTCTGACAAACTCGCAAACAGCGGAAACGGCTTTTCTGCTTCTCTATTCAGGAAATTCTTTGTTCGTCGTACCTCGTTTTCTTTTTCGATACAGGCCAATTTTGTTTGGTTCGCGGAACGAAACACAGGGTGTTCATTTAACGCGCTTAAGTTCGTATTGTGCATTTGTAACCGACTTTGTAAGCGGAATTAGAAAGTTACGATATACATCGCGCGCCAGATAAGATCCTCCGAGGTATAGGAGCGTTCGATTTAAAGTAGAACTATCTGGCTCTGTTAGCTTTCCATCCACGCGCGCGTTTCCCCCGGAAATCGACTCCGCCGAATAAAGTGCATGCATACGTATCAGGCGAGGGAGAGAGAGAAAAAGAGAGAGAGAGAGGGAGCGAATCCCAAAGCGACGACTTTGATAGATCACGTGCAATTTTCGGAAGAAATATATTTTCACTTCACCAGCGGAAAACATCTTGCTCGTAATTCGACGCGCTTTTCCGTTTCGATTACGCCACTAACATTCCGAACACGCCACCAAGATGAGACTTTAATTAATTCGTCCAACTGTTTCGCGGTTATGAGGTTTACTAGTCGCGACCTAAATCGTTGGCACGCTATTACCTCGGCTGTATTGAATCTTCAGCAATTGACTCTGCTTTATGCTATTCGATTGTAGCAGTATTATACTGCAAGCTTATTACTCATGTAGAAAGCAATTAAATGGACACTGTTTTGGGTCGATTAAGTGGACAGAGACTGGAACATTCTGTTCGATATTGCATCAATTTAACACGATGTTACGTTGAAAATCCAACTTTCTATGGCGAGATTACCTGCCGCGCATATTATACTTGTTGTTCGAAATTTATGTGATTCAAAGGGCTACGCGAAAAAGTAGGACAATAAGTTTCCCAACCCTGGAACGTCTCCCTTGGCATTATACCGCGGTTTATAAGCAACGTTTTCTCATTCCGTTTTTATAGGCAGACGCAGTATTATTCAGCATGCTCATTATACGTGTATACGTTTCATCCAAGATTATTTTACTTATAGTTATCATCTATTAATTTGTTATAAAACTATTGTATATAAAGCAGCTCACGGAAGTACACTTGTCGAATACTTGTAAAAAATCTTTCACTAATATATATTATCTCGTAACTTTTGCTTACATTTTCATATTGGTTCCAAATTTCACCAATATGATCACGACGGTCGTGTCTCGTTACAGAGCTAATAAAGTTTCCAATTGTTTTATGTAACACACACTCTATACGTGTAAAAGTTTCCTATGGTGAGCGTTGAAATATTTTCGTAATCCACCGTATATCAAAATCTTTATGTTACTATTTGTTACTGTTTGTTCCGGAGAACGAATCTGTTTGCAAAATTATTGCCAAAGATAATACCAAAAATTCCAACGTAGATTTCGTGTTTTCTTCTTTTTTCTTTTTCCCCCCAGTTTTCAAACAGGGATAGAATCAGCAAAAACCGTACGTACAGCTCTTTCAAATTAAACTGTAGCCACGTTCGATAGCTCGTGGGATAATTGGCTGCACGTACTTAAATCGATCGGACAACACGAATCTCCGACAAAAAAGGTTCCCAATTAGCGAATTTAGCGGCGGCGCGCGAATCTGACAGAGAGACAGAAATAAAGAGAGGCGAGAGGAAAAAGCCAATGGGACGAAGCTTCCCTTTTAAAAGGCAATCCGTCTGTAAAACAAAAAGCCATTCGCAATCTTGTATTTTTAGTCTCTTTACTTTCTTCCTTTTTCCTCCTCGCCTCTTTCCTCTCTTCTTCTTCTTCGTTTACTCTCCTCTTCCTTGCTGTGTTCGCGAAATAAAGTAGGAACAGTCGGCATTGAAAGAGGCGAGATGAAAGAGAGACCTTCGAAAAATAGGCACGTTTGTTCAGACGTGTGTACGTTCGGGTGGAAATTTGCGACAAAAGTTTCGATAGCAGCCCACCAAGGGATATACGCTGTTAATCGAACTTCTAAGCAGTGCCGACAGTTGCACTTTCCGGAGGGATGCGATTTCCTAACAAAGACTCGCGAAAATCGCTGACTCACGTCGACGATAAATAGAGACGATCCTCTGTACAAATACTTGCAACGCCACACTCAGCGTTAGGTAAATCGAAAATTTGACGAATGTATCTTATTTTACGTTTAAAACGGAACACGATTTACATGACTTCAGGGCTAAATATAGTTACGAATAATTATACTTGAGTAATCATACCTGAAGGTTTAATTATTACGTGATTTAAATATTAAAACGGCTAAAAAAAGAATTTACTCTGTTTCGCATGCGACCATACATATCGTGGTATTTGCGTGTCAATTAATCAGATGCATGCGAAATTTTCTATCTTTTAGCACGTTCCACTGCCCCATGACTCATGTTATGGGTCAACGTAATTCCCAGTCATGATACATGTATATTGCTTTTCTAAAGCACATTTTCATTCTCCGACTATGAACGCGGTTAACACGTAATTATTTTTACGCAACTACAAGAATTTAGTAGCGTGCGAATAAAACGCGAAGCTTGATAAAAATATATTTCGCTTAAAAGGAACATGAATATGCAAACGTGCTGCTTTGTAATTTACGTCGTACGCGATACGAATTTGAAAATAGGAATGCACAGAATTACACGATAGAATGAATTATTCGCGTAAGAAGTTAACGAAACTCGGATGAAATTGGGATGAAGTTCGTATAAGACTTCTGTTTGACCCATTTGACGTTCCCTTTTCCTTCTGTTTTACATCGATTAACCGATGTCATGGACCACATGAAAGTAAGCTGTTGTTCTAGTTCTACCAGTCTATAGTACTTTTGAAAGTGGAATATTTTTTATTCCGTGACCCGGTTTCTTGCACCGTTGTATATCGCTGTCAGGCCAGTGTGTCTTTGCACTACCTCGCTACCAGATCTTTTTTCCATGCATCCACCTTATAAATACGTGATTCTCCTAAATTTCTTCGTGAGACGCGTTTTATAGATTTAATCAACGTTCCAGCCGCTTTCTACCTAGCGATACGCTTGCAGAGGAATTCCCAATTCTTTTAATCAGGCGCTGCATTCGCCTTAAGAATATATCGTCGTATCGGAAAAGATCGATCAATCCTTGTGAAGAATCAATCGGTTTTCATTAATTTGTATAGCTACTGAATTTCAATTTGAACTTGACATTTGTACGGACCCGAAAAATATAATTGTTAAGACCAATAAGGCAATATTTTAATATCTTCGATGTTGTAACATAATGACGACGAATATCTTGAAAATTTAGGAAGAGACGAGAAAACGCACGTTTAGCTGCGAAACTAAAAATACAGACAATTTTGCCGATATAGGATCGATTGACTACGTCTTCAATCTTAAAATTGCTTCTCTCTAAAAATATGAAATGTGACTTATCGTGCTCTTCCCTTACAATCTTCGAACATAATTTGCACATATAACGATGCTAACGAACGTATTAGAAAATTATCAAGAATTAGAAAAATTAACGAATTAAAGATTAGAATTGAACGTGTATTGTGCATGTATTATGTATATGTATATTATATTATACTCCGTAGTAGTGTTTCTCAATCGGATGCTTTGTGATCGTCTGACTTATCAGTCTTGTTACTACTGATCTTCGTTCGCCGCTCCGCTCGCTAGAAATAACATATTTATGTACAGCTGGTTTCACGAGAATATTGTAATATTTATTTCGTCACGTTTCTCTTTTACGAAGCGGTGTGTGTACGTGACTTGTTCGACTTTGCCAAAGTTAACTCGAAACTTTCGATCGTTAAAACGTTATTAGTTAGTCATTCGTGCAATGATTTACTAAGCACACGTAGTACCACAGGTTCTTATACGCTGTTGCAAATAATTAGAGAAATACCTTTGTTCGATAAGTAGGCTGAAGAGAAAGTCGATGAGTAGCTACGAATTGCTAGCTCGATATCGTAAAAGTTTTAACTGCTTCTGCAAGTTCAATGGTTAACAAATGCCTGTTTCGTTCCTCGCTTGTTTTTTTTTCAAGCATTTCCAACCATTTAAGTCGTAATGCACATAATACGTTCATAAAAAGTTTCTATAAGTGTTCAAATACGTTCGTGAGCCACGGTACATAGTGCAGAATTTTGCATTTTATGGCACATTGTCACACGATACTCTTGAATTGCTACCTAGAGCAGTAATGGAATTTTTAATTAGTCAGATGTTTCTGCAGAAACCAAGTCGATGAATAAATCATTTTTATCAGAATCTTTCCAGTGTTCTTTAAATATATACGTGTGAATTATCGCGTGAAGTAACGGTTCAAATTGTAAAATATAAGTTACGTGAACTGCTCGTGAGTATTTCACGAAGATGTCTGTTCCAAAATTCAAATTCTGCGAGCCATCGTGAAAAAATATGGGGATGCAGAGGTATGAAATATCAACGAATCGTGAAAAATGTTGAATATCTGACCTATACGGTAGAACCTAATTTATATGAATTCTATGTATTCGAGCGCAATTTTGATGAGTGCACGGTTAAATGAACTCTTGCTAGTCGAATCCACTTACTTTAATGCAAATTCTTATTACACGAATCCTAAGTATATAAGCTATTTTTAATGACGCATTTTTATAAATCGAATAACAAAATCTATCAGCGGATCGCGCATGTTTATACAATTACGTTAAACTAAAAGATGTAAAAGTGACAAATAACGTAGAGTTCAATTTAATATGAACAAGATATATCCAATAATCCACGAAAATATATAAAATAACTAAAGCAAAGTCTACTCCTTTTAATATTTAGTTGCTGGAACTTTCCATCCAAGTTCTATTTCCTTACTTGTCTTCGTAAAAATATGAAGTCGTAGTAACATATACAACACGTAAATCTACGGTCTATCTGTCGGCGTGCAAAGTTTCAACTAGACTGCAACCAGCTGAACCTCATTTCTTGTCAGTCATTCCCAATGGATGGACACGCAAAATTTCCATTCCTATGATATTAGCCAACGAATGCAAAAATAAATCAGACGCTGTAACGTCGCATAAATAGAAATGAAAAGAGAGAAAAGAGAGAAAATGAAGGTAGTGGAGTAAATTTTCAATCCGAGATATTAATTGGAGCAAGGAAAAGTTGGGGCAAAATTATTTTCAGAACGGCTCTTTCAAGCGGTAAATTTAAACTTATCCGACGTGGAAAGTGGCCTCCTCGGATAGGTGATGAAAAATAGTTGGAACAGACGCCTGTACAGATAACGTCTCGCTCTTTCTCGAGGATTTTGTAAATAAGCTTTTTCCCCAACGAACGTGTATATCCCTTTTTTCATCGTTCGCGCAACCAGTGCAGTGCCTTTGCAGCGGCCGCTGCTGAATGTTTATTGACGCGAGTCACGAGCATCCACAGTTATCGAGAATCCGATCGAGCTTTTGCCAGAAACGAAAACTTTCGATAAGTTTGTACATGTACGTAAAGATTAAAGTCCTCGGCCGTGGCAAAACGTAACGCAGGTAATCAACTTTCAAAGGTCGAGTGTTATTGGGAATATTGAATCTGCCAGACAGGAGAGAAGAAGATACAGTCGCGCCGACTCGATGTAACTGTTCGTACCGATATATCGACGGATTTCCTAGGCATTTTATCGTCTCGTAGAATAGCTCTCGGCGTTTCCAAAACGAAAAATTCTGCGCGAAAAATTCCAACGTTGGTGGATATAAATTTTGGAATTTTCGAAAGCTTCTCGCTGGTGGAAATTGTTAAAACGTAAATGACGCGGATGATATGGCTTTTTCGTATTTTCGCGTGGTACACATCGTATTTATTCCCAAGCACGGTGTACAAATAACTTATTTTTTCGATGTTCTTCGTATCTCAATGTCTTTATTTTCATTCTTTCTTGTATCGTTCTTTATTTTCCGCCGTATTGTATTCGATATAATAATTCGTTTTGCAGTTGACAGACTGGAAAGATTTAAGGAGGGAATTATTATAAATGGTTTATCTTTCTCTTTATACTGAATTCAAATATCGATCAAATTTTTTTATTTATAAAATGAATATCCAACTACGAGATCTAAGCTAATAATAATACAGTAATTGTTACGGTGATAATGTAAGTGAAATAAGACAGTACAATTTTATACTCCGAATCTCGCGAATAGTCTTCTTCGTATTTTTATTTCTTCCGTCAAGTTTCGAAACTCGGTAGCAAAGGAACGCAGTACGCATATAATAATTAGAATGCTCGTTAATTAATCTAACCCACGTAAAGTCTACCGCTATATTGCGTGATTCGGATTAATCAAGTATACGACCCTTAAGACAATGAAAATTCTCCACGAATTTTGAAGACAATGAAATTGAAACGTAGATCGTATTCACGGAATAAATATCCGTTTGCCCTTCACCCGAGTGATGCACATTTCTGTCAAATCTGCAAATAACATATTCATGAAGAAAATGGGATATCTTTCTCTTACGCAAGCCACAAAAATAATGGATGAAAATGGATTATAAATGTTTGCTATCGAATGACAAAACGGACGATATACCCCAAAACAAAGAACAGAACATTTTTACAAATACTAGGAAACACTGGAGGGCAAGACAGGAAATCCCAATTTCGCATTGATCGTCGGGCAATTTACAGTATAATTTGCTGGATAGAATGTACTCATTTAAAACTTTGCATCGAACATTTGTATGTCGGTATTAATATTTTCTTTAAAAATATTACATTCGAGAATGGCAATAAATAAACGTATACATTCAAAGCTATGTCGTTAATGGCAAGAGGAGCATAATAAATTCATATAGAGGCTGACGAGAATATTTTATATATCAATATGTAGAATTAGTGTGTGCATTATTGTGCATATTAGTACGTACGTATGTTGTAAACATATATTTAATAAAAAAATTAGCGTACGCTATGAACAGCTATCTTAAGCATATAATAATTGAGGCTCATTAACGTAATTGACAATTGATCGTTTAAATATTTTCGTGATCCAACTCTATGAAACATATGTTTGCGTTAAATATCTCGTAGCTTCTACATCCGTTTTTAAACTTGTCTCAGACTTTACCAATATAATTATGATAGTCTGGCTTCATTACCGTGCTAATCAAATTTCAAAATCTTTCATATAGCACACATAGTATATCCGTCAGAGATTTCTACAAATATTTGGATATCGTTAATAATAACAAGAACATAACGAATTCACTCAAAATTCTATCAATTATTATTCATATTACGATGGAGACTCGGTTATGTTCCGTATTATCCGGTCTGCTTCGAACCACCTTACTTACTATAACTTACTTATTATAACTTAGTTACTGTACCTTCATTCTTCTCGATATTTTAACACGAAGAGTACGAAAGTGTAAAATAATCAGATACTGCGGAAGCAGTTAATCAAACTTTCGAGATATTAAATAACGAATCGAGCCTAATTGCATATAGAATATCACAAAATTTCAAATGTTTTCTACGATTTTGTTATAGGATTTATGAACATTAATAGAATTCTTTCGTATTATCCGAGGCAGGCCCGGTCCACGTCACGTCAGCTAAACGAGGTTCTACTGTATAATTATGCGATAAATAACGGAATTTCTGATTCCTAAATAACACGCGAGTTTACAATCGACCAACAACGAATGGAGTGATTTCGTGCATAAAAAGAATGACAGTTGCATTTTCTGAAGGACTCGATTTCCTGGTACCGCGTTCATTTCCTCACCGTCTAATTGGCCATGGTTGTTTAAATATTATCCACGCGAAACCCGTGCTCGTTCACTAGCATCAGCAACACTCTGCATATCGTAATTGCCAAGTAATTTTAGCTGCTATTCGTGTTACGAGCGACGGTTCATTTTCCAACCCTGTGCGAGTCGGAGACCGGGCGCCGCAATATAACGCCAGTCGATATTTCAACCGGTCGTGTATGATTACTTTCGTCTTTTGACGTGTCTATTTCGTAACGAAAATGTATCGTTACGAAAGCACGTTACATCCAGATTCGATCGAAATTATTTATCATCAGCCCGCCTGCCAGACGAACCAATGAAATTTTCATCGATTCTACCCTCGTCCTGCATCAAACTTCCAAACTTTGCGAAGTACACGCGTACACACATGTGTGAATGGTTTTCAGAGAAATTTCGAAACGGTGATTCCATAATTTTCGAATTTCTATAAACTTTTTAATGTAACGCTATTTCTCTGATCCTTCTTCCAAGACATTTCCTCGATGCGCCTGAACAAACTGCGATACACCGTTTGATATTCGAATAACATCTTCGTTGTAAATTTAATAAATGCATCTCTTTAGTAGACCTCGGAAAAAGTGTCTTCTTTCGAATTTAGGTAAACTTTCTAGTCCAATGATCGTCCTTCCATCGTAGTTGCGAGATCCTTTTTCCTAGATCATTTAAGGAAAATAAATGTGCAATGCACAGTTTGATACTTGAATATAGCGTTGATAACAATTTTAAGAGATGCGCCGTTTAGATAAACTTCCAAAAAGATGTAATAATTTATACGATTTTTTTCTTATTGTTGGGTGGGTATTAGGTCGTTTAGTAACGTCGTTTCACATCTTTTTACGGTATTCTTTTTTTCACAGCTCTCGTCAGTGAAAATCTCGTTAAATATCCAGCGAACCGTATGTCAAATATCAGAGTCCAATTGTTTCAGCAGCATTAACCGTACCGAAGATCGTAATCGATTTGTAACTATTACAGTCCAAGGCGATTACTGCGATATGTACACGTATCGTTTCAGTAGGTACATAGTGGTAACACCTGCTTTACTCTCACCACATTTCTGACACAGTTGCACCTATATACTTACATCAAAGTGCAACGTTCTGTATCCCTTTTTTTATATATTGCCAGGCACGGTAATCCCAATTTGTCCTTAGACTCTAATTCCATACTTTTCGTCCTAGCCTTTTCGTATTGCGCTGCTCTCCATGAATAAGTGAATTCGGCACTAGTCCTAAACATTTATTTTGCAAGCATTTTCAGTTACGAACGTTCTTTGGATAGACACTCGACCGTCGACAGACCTGGACGGCTGCAGAACTTAATCCGTTACTTCTTGACATGTTTCCTACCCCTTCGGGTACATGTATCTCCTACAATTCTTCTTAATATCTCTCGTTTGTTTTTCAAGTGCCTTTTATCAAATGTTCCTGACTCTTCGTTTTCGTTCCAACGAAGTAATATCATTTAGTCTTTGCATATACTTATACGTATATATACTTAGATATCGAAAAATACGAACATATTAGATATCCTTGGACAACAATATATACATCATGCATTGGATTGTAACATAAGTTTGTTCTGTTTTTATGTTTACTATATGCAAACGGAGAATATGGAACGAACGTATATCGCAAGCTTGAATTGTCCAACAGATTAAATAATACAGATGCATGCAAGGGAAACAAAGTTTTTGGGATTTTAAAACGAAGAGTTAAATATTACAAGAAATTATAAAATAAGAAACTAAAAAGAATGACTAATAGTTGGCGAATTACTCCTGGAATAGACGAAGATAAAAACGAGCATTTATCTCAAAGCATATCTCTTTCGCCGATTCTTCTTGTAAAAGATCTTTTATATCTTTCACAAATGTTACGTTTCACGTCGTCCTCTACTATTCGAGCAAGAAATTTACTCTTTCTGTTCGGAAAAAGAATTATAAGAAGCATTTTACAATCACGTTTATAAAACTGATGTTCTTTTCAGGCAAACTATCAGGGAATTAAATCATCCCGACAAAGTGATCCGGAGATATCGAACGTCGAACACTGAGGAACGAAGCTTTCATATTCAGACGTTTGTCATCGTGTTCAGTTATTTCCTGTATCATGGCCAACAAAAGACTATTAGTATGCCGTGCACTGTAACACCTCATGGTCCTTAATCCTCGATGGAACCCATCCGTGAATTAAAAGTTATCGTTGATCGACGATCCTCCTGATCCAGTTAAGCCGCGGGGAGTGTCGTTTAGAAACTCTCCGGTTGTAATTATTCGGAACGGTATCCACAGAAGCGATTCTTCCTCTTCTTTTCTCATTCTTTCGTCGACGAGGTCCTGAGAATCGCTAAATGGAGATTGATCTTTCCTAATGTCGTTTTTCTGCGCTCTTAAAATCGCTCGTCGCGACTATAAAGCATATAACGTTTTATAAGGTCAGAAGGATCGTATTTTATAATTCTCACTCTTGCGTTAAAGTACCCCGGCTGGTCCAGCGAAGGAAACACGGTCAATCCTCGAGGGCTCGAGCGAAAACGTATGATCCTTGTCGAACACTAATTTTACAAGTCCGTTTCACTGGTACCGTGCAATTCTTAACACATTTAGAAGTTGATTAACGAAGAAGTTCCTTATAAATCTACACGATCTTTTCTCATTTTTAATGTATATATAGTGTACGTCATTGGTTGGAGAAATTTTATTGAAAGGAGAATATCGTTCACCATCGCAACAATGCCGTGTCTTATAATGGAATTAGGAACAATAAAAACCAATACGAAGAGAGATTATTTCGTCCAGAAATAGAAAACATATGATAGGATGTTCTATTTTTAAAGGCTAACAGAATTTATATTATACCATTATTATATCGTAACATCTTAAAGCATATAGAGATGTGGAACACGATTATAAAAAGTATTCCAATAAATGCTACTTTCGTTTAAGAAACGCGTGATTCTGAAGACACGTGTAATTAAAGTATCGTAAGTGTATATGAAACATTAAGGACGATTATAGAAGAGGCATATTATAGGAAAAAGATTAACAACGATAGTATAATACTGCATCGATATCGTGTTGTTTGAAAGATATGTGCGTACGGTATTCTAAACGTGTTATTGCGTATATACATTGAAATGTACACATCTATCGAGAACTACGCGCATCCACGAGCATTTGTAATAACGCTCGTAGGTTGGGCGGGTTCGATCCCTCAGAAAGGACGTGCATATATCATTTTTACTACTTTCAGCCTATAATTCACCTTCTCCGACGCATGTCGAAAATAGGTGTAATCTTTTTCTGCGAACCGTTTCGCGCGTTAAGTTTATCGGATGGACGTAAAAGTTCAGTATTGGTACGCTTGTTCTCTTAAAAGCAATGGTACACAAAATGGGAATTTCTTTGATGATCGATGTATCATAAACGAACATTTTATCCAGTAGGTATCGTAAATGAGAGATCTGAAGCTGTTAACCGAGTA
Source organism: Bombus pyrosoma (assembly GCF_014825855.1). NCBI lineage: Eukaryota > Metazoa > Arthropoda > Insecta > Hymenoptera > Apidae > Bombus > Bombus pyrosoma. The sequence goes on along the minus strand of NC_057781.1, from coordinate 7,055,097 downwards.
TAAACTGGAAATTATAACGACCAATGAAAATCAAGTTACGATTATAGTAGAAAGTCAGTAAACGGTATAACGTTTTAGTACGAAGGGTAAAAATGGTATTTAATTTACGATTAATAGGTAATTTAAATATTAATGGAAGCGATTAAAATAATAACTTATATGAAAATGCTGAGGTTACAAGAAATACGTAAGATGAAAATATGCAACGCTGAACCTTTTAAAAAGTGAAAACTACAATCTATGATCGCACAGTGAAATCAATATTTAGCGACAGGTAAGAATAACGCTCATCTATCAAGCACTAGGTCTCAGAAATTTATCTCATCACGTATTTACGCGGTAAAATTAATATCTCGATCGTACCGAATAATACCAAAGTAAGATAATAATGACTGGCTGTCGAGTTTCTAATATCTCTAAAAAACTATAAATTCCTGGGCTGTGTTTCAGATATCCTTATTATTGCTATTGCAACGATGAAATTACCACTGGGTAAAAGGACCGTGTTATAAAACAGAACCGCGGGATCAGATAAAAAGGAAACAGTGGTACACGGACATGCGAAAATAATAAACGGTGATGAAGCACGAGGACATGAAGAAATGATTGCTCTTAAAGAAAAGAGTGAAGATTAATTGAAGTAATACAATTGCTATCGTCACATTCACTGTACCCACTCTAATAGTTGCGGAGGTTTGAAGCTGATGTCCAACCGATACGTGGCTTCGCAGCTTAGTTTCACTGTCTTCAGCTGCCGAAATCTCGCCGATGTCTCCATTTTACAGTAAACTGGACCTGCGGCCGGTTCGCGCCTTAGGGACAAGGTCACTCGAAAATGTCCATCAGCACCCATCTATCACCATAATTTAACTTTGGAGGAAAGATAAAAAAATGCAGTGCAACGTCTTTTGAACGATCGATGCTTAAATATATATCCGTTTAAATCACACGATATGACTGTGCGTGTGGTACAATTAAAAAAAAAGAAGTAAGATCTTTTCTGAAAATTTGAAAGGCAGAACTCTTGTAAAATTGGCGTATTTCGAAAGAACGCCGCAACAGGACAAACGAACAGTGCAACGTGCACGGTGGGCGTCGCGACGCTTACTGAACCGCAGCGTCGTAGACGTAACGCGATTCCGGCACGCGACGACGGCTTTGACTTTTTCTGTTTTGTCTTTCAATCCCCGTACAGTGATCGCGTTCCCCTTTCCGATAATGAAGAGATTACTGCAACCAGGGTTAGCGTGTTTAACACGGTTCCTATATACATGTATAGCATTCGCATTGAAACCAATAATAGCGTTGAAGAAATGGTAAAATGTATAATTAATTTCGGTAGCGGTTGTAAACGAACTGTAAACGGGTTGGAAGAAATTTTACGCTTTGACCAACAATAACTGATACTGATATATTTCTACTTATGCTTTTTTTGTAATTAATGCGAATTGATTCTCTTTGTATTAATATAAATAAGATGAAGAATATTATTTTAGAAAAATTAAAATATTTAAAAAATGGACAAATATAAGTCGGATAGTTATGGTAGTATGTATGTACGATTATGGTAAAAATATTAACAAATATACTTACGAATCAGACACTACATAAGGTAATAAGATAGCTTAACAAATAATAGGATATAAGTTGAATTACTATACAGTAAATGGGTATAACTACAAAATTGTGTCTTCATCGAATGATCCTAAAGCCATAGGATCTATCTTCAACTATTATAAGCGTCCTATAATCAATCTTATTTTTAAAGTTACAGAACCTTACATTGGTTAAATGTTTCCAAAATGGAGAATGCCCACCTTGAAATCGAAGATCATGCTGGCTCAAAACATAAAGGATTTATGAAGAACGATCTTCAGCATTACAAGTTGAAAGACTCGAGCTGCAAGGTTCAACAATACCAGGGTAGTTGAAATCCAGTCTCAAAATCGTGATGAATAATTTTTTTATAAATAATATAAGTAAATAAATAATTACTTTTATAAAAGATATAAAACATGTTCATTATGTGGATAAGAGTATAGGTCATTAAATAATTATAATGTAATATTTTTTAAATATTTTTATTTCCCCAATGTTATGAGTTTGACATTATTTTTTAAAAAATATAAATGATATAAAGATGTTAAAAAAACATCTACAGTTGCTTCCATCTTTATAATACAATGTACAACTGCGACAATTTCTTATGTTTACAATATTAGTTTCACTTGAAAAATCATCCTTACAACAATTACAAAATTAAAAATAGTACATAAAGGACTGTATATTATGAAGTTGCAAATATGATCATTGAATGTAATGTTTTACAAAATAAATGATCATATAATAGATGATATTACATTAAATGTATTAATACTTTAAAAATACAAGGAACTGTTATTAAAATGTTTATACATATACACAACACTGATAAAAATTAAATTTCTCCAAATATTAAATGGCAACTATGAATGATTATTAGTTATGTTACAATTTGTTTATGAATTTATTAAAGGCTCATAAAATTTAAATTTTTAACAAACTGTGCAATATATAAAATACTCATTATATTTTCTTTCAGAATCATTTGCACTGAAGTCTATTTGAGATAACAATAATATCATAAAAAGTCATTTTTTTCCATATCAGTAAATTAATTTCTAGAATTTATGTATCTACTCTCCAAATATATTTCCAGTCAAGCGCTACGCGCGTTATTAATTGTCATAATGAATGTTCATATTGTTTTTCTTCAATTTCAGGAGTATACACGCTCAAAGCTTGCCCCACTTTAATTGTTTGTCCCACTTCTACACAAAATTTGAAATCTTTTGGAGCCTCGAATAATAACACAATAGTAGATCCCATTCTAAATTCACCAAATAATTCTCCTTTACTTAAACGTGTACAGCCTAAACTAGCATCTTTCCATCGTTTTGCTTCAGGCCACTTAAGAGCGTTTGTATGTAAATCTTTATCACAGTAAACTTTTATAGAACCTACATTTGTCGCTCCAACTGCACTATAAGCCATAAAACCACCAGCCCATTTACCAATATACACTACACGTTCATTTAATGAAAATAAGTCTGGTAGATATTGGGCTATTTTAGGATTAACGCTTAAAAGCTTCCCTGAAATGAAGAAAAATATCTTCCCAATTTTAATTCACGTAAACTAAAGTTAAATTTTGAAATATAAAAAAACAATAAACCTTGAAAGTGTTTACGAAATTCTATTTCCCAGTCAGTTGGACTATGAAATCTGTGATAATCTCCTGGAGCAAGATAAACTGTTAGTTGATAGAGCTGATTTGTTGGATTTTTTAAAAGAGATTTTATATAAATATCATCTTCTTCTTTAGTAAATTTAGACCATTCAGAATGAAATGTATTTATATCACCTAAAAAATGTCTAAGATTATAAGTAACACCCTTTACTTGTTGTACACAACATGAAGTTACTGGTCCAAAATACAAAACTTTTCCATCAGCAGGTGAAACCTATAATAAATTTACATATAACATTTTATTACTCTATTTAAATGACTTACTTAATTTGATGTAAAAAAATATATACATACTATATTTGTAGTTTGATCAATAGGTCTTGCATCATATTTGAGTGGTCTAACAAAAAAGTCAACAAGACTTGGAAAATCTGATAACTCTATATCAATTTCATCTAAATTAGCATCAAAAGTTTTCGCATAAAATCCATATAAGGTGGGTCTTAAACTAACTGGAAGTTCCAAACTAGCAATCCAACCCCATATTCGACTTATTACTCGAAATGGCAAGAAATAATAACATTTTATCTGTAAATATTTAATTTTAACTACAGAACTTTCTTGTTCATATATAGTCCTTAATTTCCTCAAATTTTGTTCAATTGAAATGTAATACATCATGCTGCTATTGTAATAAAAATTTATACCACAAAAACATTGATTGGGTCGTACACATTACTGTCCTCAGTTGTATATGGATGTTTTTTCAAATGTCTCCACTGTAATGCTGTTAACAATGTTACTCCCATTCCAAAAGGAACAATCCATTTTCGTTGCTTTATAAATAAGTACCAAGAATTATCTTTATATCGACTAGTACTTATATTTGAAGTATATGTCTTTGACAATCTTTGATTTATTAAAATTTTGGAATTACTTTTTGTATATATATTCATACAACATTTACAAGAGTTTTTGCTAAAATATGTTAACAACATTAGATAAATAATTTTATTAAAGCAATAATAAGACTTAAGGACTACAAACCTCATATCTTGAATTACGTGATAAATCTTATAAAGATTCATCTTGAAAATAAATTTTATTACATAGAGGTATATAAACTTTCTTATATTCTCCTTATACTCTTAGGTTAGCTTGAATTATATACAAATTTCTACAAAAACATATATTTATAAATAACACAATTCAGACATATATACTCAAAAATTTTTAACATATCTTTATTTTAATTAAATTTATACATTAATCCTGCTGAAATATACATTTGCAATATCAAAAACTTACAAGAAATATCTTATTTGACATTTTTATACATACGTACATTAAGTACTCATCTACAGAAACAGTTGTAGCTTGAGAATGATTATTATAAAAACTCGAGATAAAGAAAATAGATTAGAACAAAAGATTTTCTTAACTACAAACTTGTACGAACAATACTGTTCGTATATAAAACGCCATCTAGCAGTTTGATATTAAAATTATATTCTTTTATTCTTATTTTATTTAAATGCATGAAACTTACTGATATTATATCAGTGCTGAAACCTAATGAAACCACAGAAATCGTCTGTAATGAGACTTTACTCAATTAAACTGTACACTATATGTAACACGTTCATAATATATATTTTGTAATACGATTATTATTTTATATAGTTAAAAAATATTTTGTTGGGCATGGACATAAACTTATACATTTTACTTTATTTTATTCCGCTAATTTATACCTTAATATCTTTAAAAAATTTTAAATCCCTAATGTCATAAAAACATTTCTTATATCCTATAGTCAAAGATACGCAATAATCTTTTTCATCTTTATTACACAATTTACATTAAAGCATTTACATATTATTATTCGTCAAGTTATACGTCTTTTCTTGCATATTGCTTTACCTTTCAGTTACAATTATATGCTACCAAAAATCGCTCCAAAATTATTTTTTTCATATACCACAAGATATAATTTGAATTATATAACTTTAATCAGGATATGGTCTGGTATAATTAATTAGTCATACATAGATTGCAGATATTTACGCAAATTCATATTTGTATGAAGGCAATCGTTTAACTTAATAAACATTGTAATAAGTAAGATATATTTTGAGTATTTTATGTTGTATGTATTTTTATGTATTATATACACAATTGAGCTTTCAAATTTCCCATAAATGCATAAAGATCTACAATCCTAATGTCCAGAGAAATAAAACTATGTAAAATGTTGGTCGAAAACAGAGGCGAAAAAATCAAGGTAGAAGCAATTTTCTACAATCTTGAAGCGTACCTGTGCCACCGGTTGTAATCATCACAAGAAAAGCGTAATAACAGGTGGCTCCGCGTCGCGGCAGGTGGATCAGTTCCTTTTTCTTTTTTTATCTTTCCTGGACGGTGTACGTTCTCCCATTGTTTTCGAGAGCGATACATACAATACTTGACAGGGTGTATCGAAGTGCTCCTTATCGGAAACTTGATTCGTGATCTTAAAGGCCACGAGTATAGTGTCAGCGTGGATAAGAGAGAAATGACGATTCGGGAAAAAAACTTGTGATAGATGCAATAACTGCATCGCTTTTGTATCGCTAGATAGAGGTTATATATGCAAAACATTTTTCGGAAGTACATGCATGATAGCTCGTGGCTGCAGCAAAGTGAAAAGCGAAATAATGCCGCCGTCGTCGCATACGAATTGGACTAAACCCCTCCTAAAGAATGGACAGATGATGCAACTGCAAGCAAAGCGTACAACTTGCTCGACACAGAATCAGAATTCGAATGGTAGTAGCACGGAACACAGTGGTATTCCACTTGACAGAAGAATCAAAGTTGTTTTAGTAGGCGATGGTGCCGTTGGGAAAACCAGTCTGGTTGTCTCTTATTCAACAAACGGTTTCCCAGGAGAATATGTACCTACTGCTTTCGATAATTATAATGGTTAGTTAAAAATCTAATGACACTGGTAAGTTCTATTTCGGATAGTGACAAGTTTGATTTAAAGTAATAAAAAGACGGTGAGTGTGTTTTTTAACGTGTCATTCATAAAAATCCGGGTAATTATCTGAATTTGTTTTGTTATAATTATAAGTATGTAAAATATATGTTTTATATACATATATTAAACATGCAAATGTCTTAATTTGTTACAGTGATTGTTAATGTCGATGGTCAACCAGTAAATGTTCAGCTATGTGATACAGCAGGTCAAGATGACTTTGATCCTCTAAGGTCATTATGTTATCCAGAAACAGATGTATTCCTAGTCTGCTTCAGTGTTGTATGCCCCTCTTCTTATCATAGTGTAACTTCTCGATGGGTAAATGAAGTACGAAAATATTGCCCTAATGCACCAATCATTTTGGTAATGAAATTTGTAATAGAAGTATTTATTTTTAATATGAAATGTTTACAAGTTTGATGGGCATATAGAGATACTTTAAATGGAAACAATAATAATTTTAGGTAGGCACAAAGAGTGATTTAAGATCAGATGTACATCTTATGTTACAATTAGCAAGATATGGTCAAACACCAATTACAAGTACACAGGGTCATCAATTAGCACAAAAAGTTGGAGCTGTAAGTTACGTGGAAACATCTGCATTAACTCAACATGATCTTAAAGAAGCATTTGACCAAGCAATAGTTAGTGCTCTTAACACAAGAAGAGGTGGTACTAGTTTATTATATAGACGTAGGAAACCCTTACCATTATGGCGCAGATGGTTATGTTGTTGCAAAAGATCTTCTAGTGGTGCATAAATATTGATTAATTAGACTCTCTAGAGTATTCTCTGTGATCAAGTGCGACTACTTTGTTATCAGAATTTTTTAATTTCTATATATACCTCGGCAATATAATTCTACGATTTTACTTAAAAAATATGCAAACTTTCTATGTGTTATTGCCAAACTGAGATTAATATTAGATTATTTTTCTAAAATTTCAACAGACTGTACTTGAGTAATAGTTTTTTGAATTGGTTAACCCCTTGCCTTCCGATTTAAGTTCCAACAGCGCATGCCATAATCATCGGCAGGATCGGTCAGACGTCGAGCTATCTTATGGTCTGACTGAGCGTTCGAAGTTATACAAGGTATAACTAATTTTATGTTGCAAGATATTTGATAAATGATTACTACCAATTGATCATTGAACAAGATTCAACTTAAAGGTATCTCTCTAATATTTTTCAAGAAAATATATCTGCACGTCCGAATGCGGCCAAGAAAAAAACATGTTCGACAAGTCTAACTCGTGTTTCTTATGTTTGGCGCGAAAAACGTACCACAAGCCCAGCTCGACGTTGTAGGTTAAGGGGTTAATAATTCTATATATACATTCTATTTTTTTCATTAGTTAAATCTTGTGTATTTTCTAAAATATATAAAACACAGTTTTCTATTTTCTTGTACAAATATAAAATTTATATTCTGATAACTAAGCCGTACGCCATTCATAAAATTCCTGAAGCCAGATATGGCATAATTTATTATAACATTAATCGTATTTTTGTTACTAGCAAGTAATTGGCTACTTGCCTATTGTGATTTTTCCTTTATTGATAGGATCATTAATTTTAGAATTTAAAAAAAAATCATTGCCGCGTTATATTATTATTATTATTATATAGTATGCACTATATTTAACATTTTAAACAGCTTTTCATGCTGCAAGGATTCTATAAAATAGGAATCCTGATACAGTTTTTCCAAATATCAACTCTTTACATTCTTACATTACAATCAAACTATGTTATTTATTAGAAAACAATATGTTAATGAATATTATATATTATTCGAAAATTTTTACTTGAAATGATAGAATGTAAAGAGTTACAAATTTCATTTACATCATTAATACATCATGATACGTACGTCACATTGAAACTGTAATATTACATTGTTATTATGCATATAAATCAAATTAATTATTTAAAAACACATTTTTATTATGATATATATACTTCGTAAACAATTTATCTATTTACAAGCAAGTTCTTTCTATATATGTGAAGCATAATACTGAACTAATATTCAAAACCTTCCTGTGAAATATTAAAAAATAATATTGAACATGTTAGTGAGCGCTGTGATTATAAAATTTAAATTTTGTCAAATTCTATCATTTTTATACATAAAACATAAGAAGGTACAAGACTGTTGAAAAGTCTTAATCCACTTCTAAATTATATCATAAATTAGTTGAATTAAATTTGAAGTAAATTTATGTTCAATAAATGCAAATATTATCTAGATTTTTCAATTCTAATCATTACTTTTGAGAAACAGTAAAATTAGAATAATAAAAGAATTAAAAAGAGAGAAAGAATAAAGACTAACCTAAAGGTAAAAGCATAATGTTTATATTTACAGTATCGTCATTTATAATTTGTATAAATATTTCAGAAACTTCCCTAGTTGAGAGTTTCAACATATTTAAGTTTTGTATCTTCTACTAATTGTAGGGAGGAAAAGTATTAAAACATGATTTTATAAATATCTTTAAATAATATGTGAGAAAATATTTAAATTAATTATTGTTAGAAAAATACTTTCATAACGTTATTTCTTTAAAATTAATATAACATTCTTACAATCAAATACTGTAATGACATCTTGAATTTTTCTGCCTATTGTGATTTCTACTCTTTCTTCAGTTTTAATATTTTTAACGTTCAAAATTGAACATACCATAATTTTTGCTCAAAGTGATGTATTTTAAAATAATTTATCTTAGGCAAGTATAAAGGTGAACCTCCAGTTTTTTATTTTAAACGACACTTAATTTATATATTTTACAAATGAGTAAATTTGAAACGCCTGTAACTATATAGTTTGACAAACTCTGTACACAATATTTTTAAAGCATATGGAACATGGAACTAATTGTCTTAATTAAGTTTCAAGCTTTACTTATGCTGCTTCTTACAGAATCAATGTTCCTGGATCTTTGATATTAACGTTATAAATTGAATATATGCTTTAAATAAGAAGAAAATAATGTATACATACAATTAATGTCTGTATGTAAATATAATATGCATATTATCTTTTTATGTAATTTCTTGCTACTAAGAAATCTGTACAATATCCATTTTAATACATTACTAGAAAAATAAGGTATAATAGGTATCAGTTCTTAAAACGTACCGAAAAGTATTTGCAATTATAATTATTTAAATTAATATTTTTACATTTTTTATTTTGATTTTATATCTATGAAACTCTTTTAGTTGCAGTGTTATATTTGTAATTCAATATTTTTTGATGCTTTTAAAATGTTTTAAAAATATTTATTAGACAGCCTAATAATAAACACATTTTTGTATCATAATGTTTATTATAAATGAAAAAAGAAAAGTACTTAAGCCTATTCATAAATATTATATGGATTAATGTATATAAAATCATATCATTTTGTCATGACTTCCACAAGAACATGGTATTTATTATGGAATAATATATATGTTATACACATACATATAGACAAATTATTTTAGACTGAAATATCTCAATGTTGTAATAAATAGTATTACTAATTGCTTATACTATATAATAAAGTAAATAATATTTTTGTAAACATTTTTCTATGTCAATCTATGCTTTTTGATCATATAAAATTTGTGTTGAGTGTTCTTTATTATATATTTGTACATCAATAATAAATTACTCACATAAAAAATTGTAATTCATTTATTGTAAAATATTTAATAATAGTGATATGTGAAAGAACAAAGGTTGTGATACTATTCCTATAAATGATTATCTCAGAATGTATCAGAACTATGAATGAGAGTATTTCCAAACCTCTAAGTAATTTTATATTTTTATAATACTTATAGTTTTTTCACATTTAGAAATTTTTAATTTGAAAATATTTCAACTTTCAATTTTCGGACCAAATTTAAAAATCATAATTTTATCAATAACTCGTAATTACATAATTTTCAAACTAAAATTTTATCTTTGCACATCTTCATTAAGTAATATAATTCGTAAATTTAATTACGAAAATGAAAAGCTATTTCAAATATTCATGTTAATAAATAGAACTCTAAAATATTATTATGTCAATCAAAAATTTTTCCAGATCTATTTGCGAAGAAAATAATATTTTAAAAATTAATAGAGTTATATTTGAAAAAACATTCTGATGATAATAATATATAGACACTTTATTGATTACTAGATGTCAGTGAAAATAAATATATGTAACTTATTTACACGATTAAGTAACCTAGAATAGCCTAGATACCATCGTAAATCAGGAAAAGTAGATATTTGTTAGTTCTATACAAAACAAAATAAGTAAATTCTATTGAATTCTGTTCAATTATTTATGAAAATCTGTTCGTTACGGAAAAGATGAAGACAGATATTAATGATCCATGGAGTGGAACAGATGTTCCAGCATCCAGTAATGATAAATGTAAAAATTGTTTCGAAGATTCTTTTGTAGAAAATCAAACGCAACATATCAAGTTAGCCGATTCAGAGGAATATTTGGAAAAACTTTGTAAGTTATAAAAATCTATTACTTTCTATTTTTTTATTTGTATAATTATACATGTTATGTAACATATTGTAATTTCTAATCCCATATTAAAATCTTTTATTTTAAAGATATATTAATTTCTTATCCCTATCTTATTTTATTTCTAATTTATCGCCTTGAAACTGTAAAATTATATTATAGATTCCAGACTTAAAAGTCTTCAAAAAGGCACATCAAAGAAAGATCTTGTAACATCTTTATTTGAAGCAAAGGAAGATTCCATTGCACGTTTAATAACTTCTGGGTGTAAGCTTGAAACTGAAGAAGAAATTGAATTTGCATCAAATCCTTTAATAAGACATATAGCACCTCATTTACAGGTAATTATAAAAAATATAAATAATTTATATTTATTGTTAAAAATGTATTTATTATTAATTATATTGTTATATTTGACATTTGTAATATTTATTTTAGGCATTAACTGCTAGCGAATTAGTTCATCTCTTAAAAGCAGATGTTCTACAAGTTGTTAGTGAATCTGCACAACAAGAAGAAATTGCTACAGAGACATTAAAAAAGTAAATAAGTTGCAAATTACTAGAGGAAAGAATAAAACAGAACTAAGGCTTTAAAAAAATGTCGATCAAAGTGTTATCAGGAAAGGTATTTTTAGTAATCACTGGTGCAAGCCGTGGAATTGGAAAACAACTTGCAATATCTGTTGGTTCGATCCTAGAGAAAGGTTCACATGTACTTTTATTAGCAACAAATCTGAATGCTTTGAAAGAAACAGCAAAAAATATTCCTACAGGTATATCTGTTGACACTGTTAGTGTTGATTTAGCTTTAGGAACAAAAGAAAAATTACATGGTAAATACATACATTTTATACATATACTTTATACATAAGATAAATTGTACATATATTATAAATATATATTTTTTAGATATTGTAATGCAATCTTTAAAAAATCAGGTTTTAAATCAATTTGATCGAGTAGTTGTGATACACAATGTTGGTACGATGGGATGTGTGAATCAATATATAAATGATCTGACTGACATTAATGTCTGGCATAATTATTATGACTTAAATGTTTTTATTCCTGCTATATTAAATGGAGTAATTATGCAAATATTCAATGAAAATACAAATACGGAAAAACTGGTTATAAATATTACATCATTGTTTGGTATACAACCAGGGAAATGCTTAGCTTACTACTGTTCAGGAAAAGCAGCACGGGAAATGATCTTTAAAGTAATATTTTATATTAGTATAAATGATTTATATAATTTTTATTCTATATTTTTTTAATTTATGTATTGTGCAGGTGTTTGCATTAGAAAATCCAGAAATCAACGTCTTAAATTATTCACCAGGACCAGTTGAAACTGATATGTACTATGAAATTTGCAATGAAGTTGCTGACAAGCAAACTAAAACACAGTTCAATGATATGTTAACAAAGAAAACTGTTCTGACTTGTGAACAAACAGTTAATCGTCTTTTAACGGTTCTTAAAGAACAAAAGTATAAATCCGGTGATCACGTTGATTATTATGACGAGTTATAAATTATATAAATTTATTAATACAATTTATTTGTATCCACTTATCATTTCTAAATTTCACAAAGCGAACAAATGAATATTTTAATAAACTGTTTACAGGGTTACTTCAAATGATTTACACTTTATTTGATATTGTTGTTACATTATAAAAACATACAAATAATATGCTATATATATATATATACAAACTAATATTATAAAATGTTTGTACTGGAAGATACTAAGTTCTCCCATTATAACCGTATGGTTACTGTAACAATTCTTTAGAATAAATATCTTTTATCGAAGTTTAGGATAATAATTCATTATTTTGTCTCAATGATGCATATCTTACAGAGTCAGCTCTTGCATTTTGAATTTGTATGTTTATTAAAATAAGTATCACAATAACATAAATTCCTACAGAAACTAACCAAACTGGCAGTGGATATATGGGTGGCATAAAATGTAAATAAATCAAATTGTACAAAGGAGCTGCCACCAATGGAGTTAATGTTTCAATAGATACTGTCATGGAAAATATTTTACCTACAGAATTTTGTAAATATTATTCTCACAATCTCATACTGAAAACTTATACTTTCTTTCTTATTTAACAATATTTACCAGTATCCTCTGATGGCACTGACTTGGATATTATAGCACGGATCATAGGACTAGTGATGCCACCAAACATTCCTACAACTGCAGACAGGTACATATGCCAAGATTTCAATGTAAAACTGTGTACTAGACAACCACTCAAAGAAGACAATAATGACAATATAGCTGTCACTTCTTCAGAAAGTCCTATGAAAATATTTCTCTACTCAAACATTTTATTTACGAAACTTTCTAAAAATATTTGATGTACATACAAATTTTATTTTATACCTCCATATGTTACAAAAAGTTTTACTCCAAATATTATACCAAGAATTGAAAATATAATATTTGTAGCTAAATAAATAGAATATTTATTTACATCCCAACCAAGTCTGGCAGTTGCAAATAAAAAACCAATGGTCATATCTCCTTGTAAAGCAATAACCATTAAAATAATGCAAGCTATACAACACCAAACTATATATCGATCAAAACCATTACGTTTTTTTGTACATGTACTTATAAGTTTCCTAACCAAATGTATATCGAACAAACTTTTTACAGTTATCTACAAACATTAAAAAGATATTAATAACAACAGCATATATACAAGACATTACAAAATACATACTGAATTTGTGCTGCATATAGTCTCAGGAACTAAAAAAAAAATATGCAATCCTGCTACAATACAACATATAGTAGCAATAGCAAATACAACTGTATATCCATATGCTCGAAAGATAACAGGACCTGTTAATATACCAGTCAAAATACCAACAGATATCAAAGCTTCCATCCAAGCTAATTGCCAGCCTCTTTCTTGTTCATTTGATATATCAGTGAGATAACATATAGTACCTAATAAAATTATGCCAAATCCTCCACAACATGCATATGGAATATATGCAATTAATAAAAACCATGGATTGACATCCCAAACACTCATGAAGGAAAGAAATAGGTACATTAATGATGTGCCTATGACATAAATCACACATTGAATATATGTCTATTTTATAAAGCACATAATACTAACCGACATAGCCAGGCAACATGATAGACTTTCTTCCATAAATGTCACTCCATGGTCCCAAAAACAAAGATAAAAAAGCAGGTATGACACTTTCAATAATTGATTTTGTCATTAAAATTAAGCTGGCTTTGGGTTGCACCTGAGCATCTATTTTCAAAGCCTCCGCAGAACTACTATTTTCATGTAATAGTAAACATTCCGTTTTATTTATATTTAATGTTATACTACAAGTACGATACATTACTAAATCTGTTAAAATATTACCTACAATTCAAATCAAAGTTATGTCAATTACAATTCACTTTATAGCTTACTCATTTAAATATATTAATAAGCTAATAAATTACAATTAAATTTCATACAAATATTTATTTTACACATGAAATGAAAATGTATGCAAAGGAATAATGGTTTGATATCTTCTTATATATGTTAAATATCTTGTACATGATATTTATACATGACATGATATAATCTAATTAACATTCAAACGATATATAAAATATATCAAAATTACTTGATATTGCTTGAGCAGTTATTAGAATCATCATAGATGGTTGTACAAGCATATAACGCTTCCATCCTGTGATCGCGTTTTCCATCTTATATTTTAAAAATTGTGTTATAAATAATAATATCACAACAGTATAAATTGATATCATATAAAAATATTGTTTGTGCTATACAGTAGTATAATATTAAACTATTAAAATATTTGATTTAATTTAAAAAATGTAATTCTTTGAACCACACAAACATAATTAACAATGTTCGAAACTCTATATCTTTTTCAGTATTGTTCCTTATCTCTCTGTACGAATCATTTTCGTATGCTTCGTCATCTTTTATAATTGGCAGATCATTTTACTTCATTGATTACCACATGATATTTCGATATGTCAGAAATTGTATTTTTTGTTTCAATAAACTGTATTTTTTGAGTATCCTACCGTAATCTTTACATAATAAAAAAAAATGTGACACTTTTATATATCCTAATTATGTATGGATATGCCACTTATATAAAACTGTATGTGTATCATTTCTGACATCTGAACAGCTGATCGCAGATAGTTCACACAATATGTAGGCAACATTTTATATATTTATTTAATGCAAAGGACAAACATAACATATTTAAAAAAAATTGTTCACGTTAACATATCATACAACGCGTAAAGAAAGTATATCAATACTTTTATTCATGAATACGAAGTAGAGATTTTTGAAGAATAAATATTGACATCTGATAAATGTAGTCACGTGGTAAAAGTACATCTGTATTAATTGATATTGAAATGATAGTCATCGTATCAAGAAAGATTTTGCAAGTATGAAAGGACAAATGAGTTAATAAAGAATATTATTTATTACATTTCTAACAGCACAAGATTATTTTAATCTAATAATATGAAATAGAAAAAATTGTTTCGTATTTTGCACAATTTTAATTTCGTAATCAGTTTATTAAATATACAGAGTGTCTCAAACTTAAACGACCAAACTAGAGAGCTTAATCTGCGGGCAAAAAGACGAAAAATATGTTATATAAATTTGTTAATAAACACTTTGTTGCAGAGTTATAAGGAAATATTGTACGCATAAAATAGGTAACGACGCAGTCATTGGAATCCAGCAAAATTCTCTTTGTAAAATTTTGTAGTGTAATTAATTTCATTGTTTATTGATATAAAGCCTGTATCCAAGTACAAGGATAACATTTTTAAGTGAGGAATTAAAGATACTAATCATTTTTATTATATCATATACTATGTTTTATAACTATTAACAACACGGGGTTGTTACCACATGATAATAAACATGTAATTATGCTGACACAATAATACAGTCAACTTTTATATGCTGCAATAGAAAATGTGTCGTTACATATTTCACGTGTACAATATTTCTTT
This sequence comes from Bombus pyrosoma, assembly GCF_014825855.1. NCBI lineage: Eukaryota > Metazoa > Arthropoda > Insecta > Hymenoptera > Apidae > Bombus > Bombus pyrosoma. The sequence continues at coordinate 7,039,232 of NC_057781.1, read as the reverse complement.
ATAACTTTGCAACAAAGCGTTTATTAACAATATTACCTATTTCATGCCTACTATATTTATTTGTAATTTTACAACAAAGTGTTTACTAACGCATTTTTATACAATTTTTTCATCTTTTTGCTTGTAAATTAAGTTTAAGTTTCACAGTTTCACCACTGATGTTTGGGATATCCTGTATACATATAAGACAACAAATACAAAATTGAAATTGGTTTTACCAGTCTTATATAGTATGTTTACTGATAACAATAATGAAGATAGTAGACCAGTAACACCATCACAGGAAGATTGTTGCCACAGTGCATGTGATCCTTGTATTTTTGATATACATAAAAAATTACTTGAAGAATATGAAAGAAAGAAGAAGCAGAATATAAAAATCAACAACAGATCAAATGTATTACATTTATATGCGTACAGAAATTTTGTGGTTTCTGGTATACAGGAAATATCTGAATGTTATATTTTACTTGTTTTGAAATATAATGGTATATAATTTTTTATTTTTAAATATATTATTTATAAAAATTATTTGCAATTGTTTATAGTATTAATAATTATTTACTTCTTTTATAGAAAATAATTATAAAGATTACAGTATATTAATTGATCCGGGACAATATGTTATATTACATTTACATGATGCTGCCAAACCATACACGCCAATTTCTTTCACAGATGACTCTATTGAATTCTTAATTAGAATTTATCCAAATGGAAAATTTAGTCAATATCTAGAAAGCATAAAAGTAGGTGATACAGTTCGTATTAGAGGACCATATGGAAATTTTAAATATGAAAGCAATAGGTATGCGAATTATGAAATTATATATTTTGTTCAATTATCTTTTTGCTTAATATAAACTTATAACATATAATTTTTGGTATTACTAATACAAAATGGATGATAGAGAGAATATTATTTTAAATATATTAAATGCTTTTCCAGTTTTCAAACAATTATTATGTTTAGTATGGGATCTGGGATAACTGCAGTTTATCCTATAGCAAAATCAATTGTTGACAATGAATCAGAAGAGACAAAGATTCATCTCATTGGAGGATTTAAAAACATACTGCAGATTCCCCTAAAAAAAGAACTACAAACCTTATCAGATTATTGGAACTTCAAGTGTACATTGCACATATCACAATTGCAAAGTAAGTAATTTTTTAAATAAGTTTTTGTTTACTATAAAAACATCACATTTTTATGTAATTAAAAATACTTTCTTGTATTTTATATTTTAGATGTTTGCAATCTCCATGGTATAGATGTAAAATCTGGAAGATTAAATGAGAAATCAGTCTTTGAAATACTTCAAGATAAAATAGCTAGTACTACATTAATCTTAATATGTGGCTCTAGTCATTTTAATAGATCTGTTGTACAGTGGGTAAAATGCATGAATTATATACATATACACGTGTTTGAATGAAAATACATGAGTCATAGAAAAGATCATTATGTTATGTAGTTTTTGTAATTTAATTGTATTACCATTTAATGCCACATGATATGCTCTCTTTGCAGTTGGGGCATGAACCATGAATATGATCAAATATAACATGATTTCCAGCAATTGCTTGTAACCACTTAAAATAATTGTTCAGATCTCATATAATATTTATAAATTTATTTTATTTTCATATATTATATTAATTAAAAGTTATCTCTATAATCCTTTTTCATGTATACAAACATACCTGCAATAAACAAGATGTATGGAAATGTTTCCTACATTTCTCATTATTACAAATCTTATCAGGCAGAGTCATATTGTCTAATTTTAGGGAAAAACAAATACAACATTCTTCATCAGCAACAACAACATTGTAATCTTCGACAGCTTCCTTCTTCATTTCCTGTTTAGGAAATATGTCTATATCTAATAACATCATTAAATTATTTATAATATCACAACTTGGATCCCATTTCTGAAAAAGTGTTATGGTGCTTATATTACATACTTCAACATATTTTAATGTTATTATTTTACAATATTATTATAATGTAAAACTAGTAATATACTTCAAATATTACACACATATAAATTCTTAGAAACTAGTTCTGTTATTGATTCAACTTCAGCATCACTACCCATAAATTTAATTTCTGGCAAATCCATATGATTCAAAGGATCTATTTTAATGAACATTGATAAAGATGACGTTAAGTAAATCCGTCGATAAAGATGGCTTGGTTTTGGAGGCAATGGATCTATTACCCAGCAGTTCCTAATCATTTGAAAATAATACATATGTTAAACTAGAAATTAAAGAGAAGATTGAAAATAAATATGTCTATGTTCTTACTGATCAATTTGCTTCAAATTTGACCATGATTTCTCAAGCATTTCTACTTGTAACCTAAGTTTATTTCTGGCTATATTTAATGTTGATATATTCTTTTCAAAGGGCCCAAGAGAAGGTATTTCAGGTAAATCTGAATAAACAACTGTCCATGGACACGTTCTATGACTTGTTTTCTGCAATCTTACAGCCACATTGTTCAAAGATAATTCAATTATATTCATCGTATTATTAGCTGATACTTTAATTCCCTATAATAATATGATTTCAACATTTACAACATTTAATTACTGTCTGAGATTTAGACGCATAAGAATTTTTTTTAACAATAATTGTATAAACTTTTTACGTACAGATGGTATCTGAAGTAAATTTCTTAATTCTGCTAACATTTCGATTGCTTGATCATCTACTGCATCATATTCATAATTTTCAATAACATAACTAGAGTTGATAAAACTACTCTGTTTGAAAAATATTGACTATAAATGATACATAAATAAGATATAAATAGTTGTTACAAAGAATTATCAAACTCACGATTAGCAATTGTAATTGTTTTAGAAATGTTGATACTTTAGTGACATTATGCATTAAATCTTTCACTTTATCACTAAATCCTTCATTTCGTATAAATGCAATTTCTTTACCAAAATTAATTTCTGCATTAGACAGTAATGGATAATTATGCACAATCAATTTTAGCCTAATTCGCATATTTCGTCCTGAAATGCATGGAACTTCTAAAAATCCTTTCCATGTCATTGGTCTTTTAGAAATTAATATCATTTCTGGATGCCATTGAATCATAGATTTGTAATCGTTGTTTATCATTATGGCAAATTTATTACTTTTCATTCTTCTTGTCTATATAAATTATAAGATATAACATTGTGTATGACATCTACCGCCTTCACAAAAGTATGTTATATCACAAACAAAATGCAAATAGATCTGATATCCAATGCACTTTTATATTATATGATGTAACAATCTTATACTCCACCCAAGTTGACTCAACAAACATAAACAAAATCACAAGATTAAAGTATAGTACAACCTATAATATTCTAATTTAGCGGTCAATGGTCAGTTGTGTTAAAATGTATAACTGGAAATTAAACTAGATAGTAAGCCTATATAGTGAAACTCGAATGTCATTAGTCGGTAACCAATAGTTGCAGTCGTAGCAATGAAATTATGTTTATGTTTACTATTTTACCTCATCGGACAGAACTGCAGATCAATCATAAAATTAGTTTTATTTTGATTTACTGCATGAATTTATTAGTTTAATATATAAAAATTAAGATGAATTTATGTTTATAAACAGTTTGTAATATGATTGTAATTTCAAGAATTGTTTCGTATAATTTATATTATATTTTATATTACATTCTTGAACTTTCAAATACAAGTTTTTAGACATTGTAATATTGTAAACTCATACTTATGCATGTTGTATTTATGATTCATAATTTGTAATACATCAAATTAAAATTTAAATAACCTTGAAGATTTTAATACTTTGTCAATATATATAGATAAGACATATCATGTATATATACGTGTATACGTACTACGTATGCATATTTTAAGTTTCCCATATGTAAGTACGTAAACATCATTTGTCATTATCGCTAGTAAACATTCCTTTTAGTTTAAAATAAAATTATATTTCATGTAATTGTTTAAAGACAGTGAAAGTGTAATTATAGTGTATCGTAACATAGACAAAGTCAATTATATTATAAACACATGTTTGTGATATCATATACTTCTGCAACATTCCTTTCATTGTAGGTTATGAGTCATAGCCTATTTTTTACGGAATTTACTGTCTACTTCCCATAAAAAAAGTCATTCTGTCATTGCTAGCTAAAAATGTTGAATACAATAAAAATATCAGTGAAGACAGAAAATACAGAAAAAAGGTGACACCGAAAAAATTAAGAAAAAAAGTAAAGTATACATATTGATATTATAGTTCAAATAATATTCATAATTGTCGTAACACAATAAGGATCACAGTGTAGTTAAGAGAAACATTGTGAAACTTCTATTATTGTACTATATATATGGGAATAATTATGTATTATTAATACTAAATTTTTGTGGGAGTAATTAATTTTATAAACAGAAGTAACTTTGAAAGAACACAATACTATTTTTAATTGTGACCAAAGTATTAATATATGACTAAAGATATTATCTATATAATTTTAAATGATATAAATAAAAAGTATTTTGTTGATTTGCAAAAAGAGAAAAATTGAGGATAAAAGATACGAAATACTTAAAGTGATAATTTTATATAATAAACTTCAAGATATTTTTAATACCTATAATAAGTTTAACAAGTATGACCAGCCCATTAAGAGATCAACCGTGGGGTTTGCAAGTTATTGAAAATGCATTTGTGAAATGCTGCGCTCACAGTCGTGTCAATCGAATGACATGGCATCAAGGCGTTATTTTAGCACTCACATATTTAGCATATACCTGTTACCATATGACACGGAAGCCCATGTCCGTTGTAAAAAATGTGTTGAGTTTCAACTGTAGCACTTTATCACCACCCCCAAACTTTTTAATCAACTCTAGTAATCAAGATACGTGGTGCGATTGGGCTCCATTTGGTAAGTATAATATTAGCATAACTTCCCAATTTAAAGTGATTTGGACATGTATAACTTATGTCTCTTATTTTAAATAGATACTGCAGATGCTCCAGCATTATTGGGCATTTTGGATTCAGCATTCCTGTTTTCATATGCAGCAGCCATGTTCCTCAGGTGACATATTGAAGTGAGCTTATTTATGAGATCGGAGATCATAAAGATTATTTTGATATTAATTTTACATTTTTATGTGCAGTGGTTTTATAGCAGAAAGAGCAAATTTACGATATTTTCTTGCATTTGGGATGCTTGCATCTGGTATATCTTGTTATCTCTTTGGTATTGCTAAGCCATACAACATTCATAGTTTATGGTATTTTGTTCTAGTTCAAGTAAGTGTATGCAAATGATTCATTACTTGTATAAATTTATTTTAGATGATCATAAATTATTATCATATTTAGGCCATTGGTGGTGTCTTTCAAACATCAGGTTGGCCAGGTGTAGTTACAGTTGTAGGAAATTGGTTTGGAAAAGCAAAAAGAGGATTGATCTTTGGAATATGGAATTCTCATACATCATTAGGCAATATTTTGGGCAGTTTAATAGCTGCCAAATTTGTGGAATCTGATTGGGGTCTAAGTTTCATGGTACCTGGAATAATAATGGGCTTAACAGGATTTATAATATTTTTATTTCTAGTACCAAATCCTACAGACATAGGATGTGTACCACCTGCCCCACTTAGATATAGAAAATTTGAGGCTGCCCATAGTTCAGATGAAGGAAGTGGTGCAGATGAATGTGAAAATGTACACAATGTAAGTTAAATATATTCTTTAGTGAAGTTTCTATTTACTTTTTAGCATGTTATGCACTACTAATAGCATTTTGTAATTATTATTGTCTGTGCTAGCACTGGAATGCAAACATCAAACTTTTTCGAATATTTCATGTATTAATATCATATGTTATAAAATAATTAGCAGATAATATTAGCATTTCACTTTCTTTTATTCCAATAATTGAATATGTAGATGTTTGATAATAATTGCTTTTTATCCAAATAGTCATTAATTATTTAATCTCGTAACATTAAGTAAAACTGTAATTAGTTATTCTTTAGATTTTTGTGTTTATACCTGTTTTATATTTACATATTTTTTTTTGCACATATTGTATGCTCACTAAAAATGACTCATTTACTGTACTTAGCGTCTCACTTATCGTTGTGCCTACCGCGAACAAGTCGATATTAATGTAAGTGCATGCTTCATTTTTTTATGTAATTAATGTTATACTTCATATAACTACATTAACACAAATAGCATTTCAGTGTTTGTAGTATTTTAATATTTAGATTATTTCTTTGGTATTTTTTTTATAATATATTTAAATTTTGCATGTATATACTCTATCAAGATTTTTCTTATATTCCTTTGAATATTTATAAAAAATTTATTTTGTAAGGACATTGAAAATGGACGATCTGAAACTAGTCCAATATTACCAAGACATAGACATATACAAGAGAATCATAGAGGAAATGCAATTGGATTCATAGAAGCTATAATGATACCTGGAGTCGTAGAATATTCTCTCTCTTTATTTTTTGCAAAACTTGTAAGCTATACATTCCTATATTGGTTACCATTGTATATTGCAGCTTCAAGTTAGTATTCTTTAAATTATAATTAAAAATTGTGTATATTATGCTAAAATATTATGTAACTATTTTTATTTATTTTTAGCTACTTACAGCACAACATTAAGTGCAGATCTTTCTACTTTGTTTGATGTTGGTGGCATAATGGGTGCAATAGCAGCTGGTGTTTTGTCTGATTATACTGGAAAAAGTGCTTTAACATGTGCAGTCATGCTTGGATTTGCAGTTCCAATGGTATATAACTTTTTTAAATTAAAAATTTGTAAATAACTTATATAAGTAACATAAAATGTTAATAATTTATAGCAACTTGAGATTTAAATATCATTATTAGATTAATAATTATTTATTTCTATAGAGTATAATTTTGTGTAACCCATTATATAGTTATTCCTGTATGACTACATTGGGAGTACTGGTTGGGCAATCAACATAGTATTGTTACTAATAGCTGGTTTATTAGTAAATGGACCATACGCATTGATAACAACTGCAGTATCTGCTGAACTAGGAACCCATCCCAGTTTGGGAAACAATTCTAAAGCTTTAGCTACAGTTACTGCAATTATCGATGGTACAGGTAGTATTGGAGCTGCTGTAGGTCCACTGTTAGCAGGAGTGGTAGCTCGTTGGACTGGTTGGCATAATGTGTTTTATATGCTCATGGTTGCTGACATGTTGGCATTATTGGTAATTTTACTCAAAATCAAATAACTAAGAAATAACCAATATTCCAATTTTTTAATGTAATATATACTGTTTTAGCTTTTATCAAGGTTAGTTTACAGAGATATACAACTATATAGACGACGACGGAGGGCCATTTAATTTTATTCTCATACATTAAGTAAAAGATAACGTACATATACGTATTAAAACAAATTCTTCAAATATGTATTTAAATTTTAACTTTTTTATAAATTACATAAAATGTATAAAATATTGCTCTTTATGTTCAATCATGTCAAATTATATATATCTAAAATGTATGTATTATTAAGTTCTAGAAATAGTTAACACCAGTGCACCTGAATAAACAGTATATTTTTACAACTAAGATTATTGTTATCTAATAAAATGCCAAGAAGAAAGAAACAACTTTATTTCACAAATTAAAAATATATATTATAATAAGTCACCCATAAACAATTAAATAAAAATAAGTATATCTTAATATCAAGGAATGCCAGTTGGAATTATGTAACTAATAGAATCTGCAAATTCACCCCATGCTGCTCTTTGTGTTTGAAATGTAACGATCCATGCTAAAAGAGCAGCTGACCATATAGTTGCTCCAATTGCAGAAAATATTACATCTGAAAATTAATATGAACAAAATATATGTTATACATTAGACAGTGGTGTTATAAAAAATATGACCTACATCTCTTAATTTGTTTTTGTTCCTCGTAATGCGGTTCAACAAAAGCTTCTTTTGCAAACCAAATAGCATTCACAGCCCAAAGAAACGGTAGAAAAACAAATCCAGCTACAAAATAAAACAAAACATTTACATATATCTATATAAACGAAACAGTGCAATTAAACATATGTAACTTACCTCTAAAATACCATTTACAAAGATACAATTTTTTATCATTTGGTATTTTTGACAAATCCATCGTATCAACAATCTGAAAATTATAACCTATATCTTTGTTACATCAGATACACAAATGTGGAACGCAACGTTATTTTTATTTATCTGCATATATCTCAAAAAATTGTTCAAAGTGTTAATAAGAGCGAGAAGATTTGCGAAAAAATGCAATAAAAACGCATACGTTACATGTCAAACTAAAATTTAGGATTTTCTTTCAAGTGGAAATGTTACTACATTTTCTCGATAGATGGAGCAGTTACATAGTTAAAAAAAAAAGAAAGATGGAAAGACGTATCTTAATTGTTCTCATAAGAAATGTACTGAACAAAAATATACCGTGGAAAATGTTTCAAAAATACATACATTATCGTTAAACGTTATTACGTGATTACTATATACAACTGATTATACGTGAAATTCATATTTTATGCGGAGAACTAAAGTGAAGACTTAAAATAGAGAGATTCGCTTTAGACGACTTCACAAAGTTTTGAATGAGCACCATTTTCTTAATCGCAATGGTGGGAACAGGTCACGTGATCGGTTAACTTGGTGTTCCGCTTGTCGCGCGAGTAACCGTGGCCAGCCATTTTGATTAGTAACATGGCGTCAGCGGAGATTAATATGGCGTCCTCGGACATAATAACTGAAGTGGAGATTCAACCAGATATCCAAGAGGTTGAAATAGAAACGATACCGGTGGAGATACCGTGTGAGACTGTGGAAACTACGATCGAGGGTGAAGATGGCCAGCCGATGATAGCCCTTCAAACACTTCCAGAGCCAGGACGCGAAGAAATCATACTACAGACGCAAGAGGAAATCGTCGGTAGTGATCCACTAAGCGTATATGATCAGATTCCGGTCCCGGAGAGCGATATTTATGTTGAATCAAGCCCTGGCCCATCGAAGAAAGGTCCTAAGAAGACCAAGAAAAGCGGTTCGTCGAAATTCAGATCGTCCGATCATACGATTTTTGGGGAAATGGGTTCGGAGACGAAGGCTAGAAAGTGGGAGCAGAAGCAAGTGCAAATCAAGACGCTTGAAGGTGAATTCTCAGTGACGATGTGGGCATCGGGTACCGACGACGGTAGGTTTCCCATTATTTATTTTTCCTAACCTTTTCGATAATCCGGATGAAACACTGACCGAATAGATAAATTCGCTAGAGAAAAACTTTTGTAACGAGTGTATCTCCACACACATTGTATCATACGCACTTCCGGTGGTCTCGAATCAATACCATACTTTTCACACGGGTTTACCAAAGAAATTAGTCGGGTCCTTTGAGTCTTTATTATCGGTGAATTCGTTGACAGTTTACGTTGTTTGTTTTGATCGAGGGAACGCCATTATGCTACCAGGGGGCAGCCATATTTTGAAAATGGCTTCTTTTACGTGGATCTGTCCTGTTGAATGATAATGGCGGAGCTGTACTTACAGCAGAATTGACAAAGCTCTACTCTCTTACGTTATCTTTGTTTTTTTATATGCACATTATTACCTAATTTTTTACCATTTTTCATCATTATATTAGTCTGATTAAATTCTTATTTAAATAAACACGTAATTTATTGTTTTTATGCATAAAATTATCTAGAAAAGATAGATTGATCCTTCCAAGTATGAAACATTCGGTCTTCTTACGTCATTTCATATTATATACCTACATTTATTCTTAAATGTTTGCAATTATTGAATCAATTTAAAAGATTCAAATATATTTTTATTTTCCTTCATTAAGATTATATGTTGTCAAATAAAAATAAATAAAAAGGTATGAAAGGAATTGTAAAGCAGATCAACAAATATGTAAATTATGTTTTTATCATACCTGAGTATTATATAAATCGATAATCAAATTTATTCATATTTAATATATCTTAAAATAACCATATATATTATAAAAAAGAAATCAAGAATTTTTTAGTAAAAATCTATTTTTGCTTTTAATGTATTATGGGTTATATTAATATTAAACATACCCTTTATTATACCTATGCAAGGAAGGAGAATCTCAAATGTAGGTCTCTGTTATATTTTATATATTATTTAAACGTAATAATTTTTAATTAATATTTGATATAGATATTTTATTAATAAATATGAATGTAGGTAATTTTGTATATAGAAATTCATGAATTTTAATTTTCCAAAATGTACAATTTGTATAAAACTTACATTACTTGTTAACATATATTATTTGAATGTATATGACTTTATATATTTAAAATATGCATATATGAGTTTTTAAACAGAGAAAAGGGAGAGAGAGGACTTATTTTATATGAAAAATATAAATAAAGATATTGGTAACATATTATGTAATCTTGTCTTTAAATATTTATGGTTTTCAGTTGAAACGGTTTGTGTAAAAAATTTGTCTATTTTTAAAGTTTATTCTGCTATTATACACAAATAAAAATACGTGTTTTAAATAATAAAAAATAAATACAGTAGCTTTTGTTTGGGACTGCTTGTTGTTGTTAAAGGGAGTGTCCTATTAGCTCCTCACCTGGTGGATGTTCCAGATGAAGGCTCTAATCCAGAGCCTGATCCAGACTACACAGAATACATGACTGGTAAATCCAATGCCAAATTCAATCACTCTGGAAGCTCCATTTCCGATGGAATGCCAGGTCTTGACCTTTCGGATCCAAAGCAATTGGCAGAATTTGCTAGGCCTGGTCATAAATTGAAAGTACGCAAACCACCTGTTCTAGATGGTGTAGAGCGCACTATAGCCTGTCCACATAAAGGATGCACAAAAATGTTCAGAGATAATAGTGCAATGCGTAAACATTTACATACCCATGGACCAAGAGTGCATGTATGCGCAGAATGTGGGAAAGCTTTTGTTGAAAGTTCCAAATTGAAAAGGCACCAGTTGGTTCATACAGGAGAAAAACCTTTCCAATGTACATTTGAAGGATGTGGTAAAAGGTTTAGCCTGGATTTCAATCTTCGCACTCATGTTAGAATTCATACAGGAGACAGACCTTATGTTTGCCCATTTGATGGATGTAGCAAAAAATTTGCACAATCAACGAATTTAAAGTCACATATATTAACACATGCAAAGGCTAAGTAAGTAACCATAATCTTTTTTTTTTATTCTTGATATGTTTTTCTTTCTTTCTTTCTTTTTTTTCTTAAGTAAAGAATTATTACTTAGTAACATGGAATATTTGACATTCGTAGGTCACGTAATGCTATTGGCAGAGGAGTACAACAAATTCAACTTCAACAACCTCAATTTGTACAAGTTGAAGTTGCAGATGTGGATAATCAACAATTCATTGTTTATGCTGATTAGCCCCCCTAACAATGATCTCATATCCTATAAACCTATAAATGGAATATCGTAATCATTAATTAGTAACGTAAACAGTGTAAATATTTTCATGATATAAGTGATGAGGGCAGGACATTACTAAAGCTGTTAGTTATCTTAAGAGAAGAAATTAATTAATCAATTTATACCTCTGTGCTTAGACGCAAAGTAAATAGATATCACAAGCACTATACTACTACAAAAAATAAAATAAAATTACACTAAGGAGGGTAGTGTATCTTCTGAGACATATAAAGTAGAATATTGCGCACTGCTCAATCTCATGTCTCGAGTCACACTAAATGATACCTAGTGCGCTCTCATAATACAACTGTATATATTTATACTTAAAGTAAAATATTGTATACAGTATATTTTGGAGAAATTCTGATGAGAATAAACTACAAAATACGTCTTTTCCGTCGGACTCAATTGTACCACTTTAATATACTTTTTACATTACATTGTAATTGTTAATAGTTATTGAAGGAAGGAAACATAAATGCGTCTACTGTGTATTATACCTTGATGTTCACAAAATATGATACATTTATTCATGTAAAATTATTTAGATGTTTTTAAGTATTGTCTAAAATTAACTGGACTCTGAAAGCATTGTAAGATCAAATGGATGAGTGTTTAATATTGACGGCATTTAAAAACTCACCGATTAATTCGAAAGATGATTCATATAATATATTTTATCCGTGATATTCACGAGTACATTATGATGTGCATGTACATCAATGCAATGACGTTACGAAGTTGTTAAAGAGTTCGTGTCATTTCAAAGTAGGAAGCAATAGTTTATAGGTAGAACTATAATATTGATTGTATTAAATGGCGATTGCGTGCATCCCATTATATCGTTATTCATTAATATTCGCATATCACGATTTTGTACATGTAGCTACAACGTTGAAACATAATTCAATCTATATATTATTTCTAGAAGTATTTATACGAAAAATTTGGATAATTTATTTAATCACATAAAGTATATTCTTTCATTAAATTTTTTTGCAAATATTCACTTTATTTTTTATAATTGTAATCACAAATTTACTATGGTAGAAAAAATTATTACTAAAAATATTTCTTAAAAATTCGTTTTCCAAAATATTTTAAACAAATGATTTGTTATAACAATCCTGATTAGAGTCTTGGCTTTTATTTGGTTTGTATATTCTAGCGAGTTTTTGTACTTTTATTCTTGTAATAAAATATTAAAAAGATTGCCAGATATGAGTACAACAGCAATTTGGCCTATTATAAACGAATGTTTATAGGAAGATGTTTAAGAAATATTTATAGAATCTTTTGTGTCTAATGGGAAAGCTAGACATTTATTTAAAATTTAATCTTATAATATTTTATCAATAAGAATTCTTTATTCATTTTTATATTATGAACATTTAATATAATTTTTTGCATACTGTAATAATTATTGCTTCCTGCTGGAAGTAATGCTAAATATAGTTTGAGGTATATAAAAGTAATTTGTGTTTGAGTATTACTGATGTGCTAGTGTTATGTACTAACATTTTAAGTTAACCAATGTATTTAAAAATAAGGATACGTCATTTTTTATTTTTTATTTTTATTATGACACATGCAAAATTTTTTTTATGCTGTGATAATTTTATACAGTTATGGCGTTTATATATAAAGATTCAATGATCATTGGAAATTAATATATATATATATATATATTAATTTTACAACCAAGAAAAGTATATCTATTTTACAAATTCAAATTATAAAAAATTTTTGAACGTAAATATATAATTTTTGTTACGGGATAGTTTCCACTATCATAAATTTTAGAATTATGTATTAGGTAATTATATATCATTTAATTTTTTCACCATACCTTTAAAGTACTTATGTATATAACAAACTTTGTTTTAAGGGAAGTATATCTCCATATCTATCTTCTTGAATTTATTGTTTAAAAGAATTCAATGTGTTTAAAAATGAAATACATATTTGACAGCTGTTTATGAATGAAAATTTAGAAACATCTTAACAAACACATTATTTTTGACAAAACGGTCGTAAGAGAGATAAGTAAATTTGAATCATTTTATTATCAAGGATTGTTACAATTGAAAAATAACATAATTAATACCTTCCAGACCGTCCATCTCTGCCTTTATCATCTCTACCTTTTCGGCGATCTTTGGATCTGGATCTTCTATCACGAGACCGTGATCTTCGCTTACGATCACGGCCACGGGATCGCGATCGTGATCTTGATCGTCCTTTACCACCCTTTTTTCTGCTATATAAATAACGTCGTAATTCTCGTGAAATAGGTTTCAAATGCATGAAATTGCAAAATCCTGAACGTGTGCATTCTCTGCAAGAACGTCGAATTTCTTTTTTAGTAACAGGTATTTTATATACTTAGAAATGAAAAAAATGTCAAAAAAATTAAATTTGTATAATTCTTTAGATCTACTTTCTATTATTTAATGGTAATTACATACCCCATTTCATATTGACGACAGCAGGCTTCTCTAAAATCAGTGACTGGAGAAAGTTCTGCATAAACTGGTCTTCCACCAAACCATCTATTATTCAAGTCATTTACAGCCCTTTCTGCATCTTCTTCTCTTCGGAATTTAATGTAAACATTCCCAACTAAGTGATCTCCAAGATTATCACACACATTCATTTCTTCTATTTCACCATATTTATCTTCACATTCAACAAAGACATCTTCAAAAAAATTGTCATAATGTTCTTGCATTTCTTCATCAGAGACATTTGCCACCACTACAAAATAATGTTTATTAATTATGATTGTAGAAATGACTATCTTCAATATTGAATAATGACATAAATTTAATCTATAATATACTTACAATGAGATCCATCTGCACTTTTTGCTGAATTTTGAGGGTTTACATAAAGGTTTTGCAACAAACATGTCTAAAACAGTTAATTATTTCAATTTTTTGTTATACATTTATATATTATATATTGTTATTTATATATTATTGCTTTTATATATTATTTTATATATTTTATATATTATATACTTTTATATATTTTTTGTTAATTATTTGAATTACAGTTATTTACTTGAAATGATATGTATGAATAATTGTATTTATATACTTTATATAAATGTATTTATTACTGAGAAACTTAAATTAAAAACAAAATTCTCTATATAAAAAGATACACAAAGCAATAAAACACTACTTAGTAATGTTAAGAAGAGTTTGAAAAAAATTAAAGGTTAATTAAGATATTTTTACCTGACTAAAAGTTGGCTTGTTATGAATTCGAGAACATCTATCTCCATGTCGACAGGCACCGATTTTGAAATAAAATGAACAATTTACTCTAGAAATAAAGGACAATAATATCGTTGATTTTAGTTTGGAGAATGCTATTCAGCATAAACTTAAAGATCCAACTTACTTGTCTTTTTCTGTACCGAAAATTGATGCCAGATACTCTGCCATTCTTCGTCGTCTGTTAGTATTT
The DNA here is from genome assembly GCF_014825855.1 of Bombus pyrosoma. Lineage (NCBI taxonomy): Eukaryota > Metazoa > Arthropoda > Insecta > Hymenoptera > Apidae > Bombus > Bombus pyrosoma. The sequence continues at coordinate 7,024,194 of NC_057781.1, read as the reverse complement.
CTAAAGGGTAAGATTCAATGTTTTATAAAACATGCAAGAACTTGGCTTGTCACAATATATACAACGTTTGCGTGTAGCTCTGATCCAAAATGGCGGTATCATAAAAGAATTGCTTAATAGGTTTGTCAGTAATTGTACACGATTTCAAATTTTATCTCTAGAGGACTCGCAGACTTTGCATACTGAAGTATGAGCATAGATTAGATACAGAATAGACTTGATATGTAATACTTTTTCGTGTACCACGTTTTGTGACATTATCGATTAAGTATAATAGTGGCAGAGAGAAAATCTCTCTGATAATCGTTTGAATTAAAACTAAATTTTTATGTGGTTAGTAATGGGAATCATATACAACAGTTATCCTTATTCCAGAAAAATACATATTACGAATAATTATATAGTATACGATCGTGCTATGGACAATTTATCCCTATGCTATGATCATAGTCACAGAGCAAATAAAAATGATGAAATTTTGATAGGGTTTTAACTAGATTGAGTTTGTTTAGTTTTAAGGTAAAATTATTTATATTTATTTTACATTCACATTATTTATAGTTGTTTGCGACACTTTTTTTGTGATATTTTGCTTGTTTAAATAGTTCTTTTTAACATATTAAAATTTAGAAAATATCAAAAATACTGACCAAATTTCTTATTATTATCAGACTTTACATGCCAGTGTTGCCATAAGTTAACCGATGTATTAAAGGAAAGTAGCGCGAAGTTCATAAAATCAAATGTATAAGAGGCTAAAATAATAGTGTAATACAACAATGCATTATTATGTACACAATATGCAGTACGATATAAATTACACAATCGATAATACAATACGAACTATCTAAAATTACAAAAAGTTAATTAGCACGTTGACGCCGGCGTGCGCCATCGGCTGGTCACACACGTATTTCACAAAATAGATAGTGACCCAGCGCCGCCCCACGAAACAGATAGTGAATTTGGGCGCCGGCGTCAACGTGTTAAAGGACATAAAAGTAGTATTCGTGAAATAAGTATGTAATAAAAGTATTTAATATAAAAGAAATGGAAGTAATGACCAATGAAATTCGTAAAAAGAAAAAGGGAACTTCAAAATATTTGCCAACATTTTCGTTTGCAATTGAAGTTAAGAATTAATGCGAATTATTTTACATGTCTCAAAAATAGCTGAAAGTCACGTTGTTCTTATCGTAAATCTAGTGCATGTCCCTTTGATTCGACCGTTGTTCATCATAACTGCAGACCGTGATCACCATAAAAGCAAAAGTACTTATGTATGTTTATTTAGAAAAACTGAATATCTTAGCATTTAATAATTTATAAAAAATATTTTTCTGGGGAAATAAATAAATTTTTTAAATCTAAAGGTCTTTTTATTTATATAGTGCGGGAATTTAACGTTTTCCTCCGACACGGGGGGCTGCTTTTTGTGTTATCTTTGCAGCTTTATGTTTTGGTTGTACTTTTGCCTTAGCAGGTACAACTGCTTTTTTCGTTGCTTTTGCAGCTTTCTTTTGTTCCTTTGCAGCTCTGAAATAAAAAATATGATATATACATATTTTAAGAAATACAAGCAGCAAAATATGTACCTAGTATAAGAATTGTATGAACCCGCAAAAGCCAGACAGTGTGAAATATATTACAATTCTGGGTGAAGCAATTCATTTATTCTAAGACATTCTGAAATCTAACACGATATGAGATATCACGTTAAAGGAACAGATGTCTATAACATCAAATTTTGTGATATAAATTGCAACAGATATATGTTTGGTTACATCTGAACAACACTTACTTAATTGCTTGTTCTCTCTGTGCTTTACGAATTTCTGGTTTCATATTACGTTTTGCTAAAATATCTGTAAGAGATGCACCTACAATAGCACGTTGGAATTTTTGAGTACGCCTTGTCCTCTTTTTCGCTTGTTCTTCTTCTTGCCCCTTTTTGTGCTTCCGTCTATAATATTAAGTTATATATTTTATAATTGCTTCTCACCTTCCATAATGTATAAAATATTAAATATTAAAAATAAATATACCTGTATAATACAGTCCATGTAACTTTTCTTGGATTACGTCTCATTAAATGTGCAGATTCACATTTTGAATTTAAAAATGTGAACGTCTGAAAAAATATAGAGGTTAGGTTGTCAAAAATAAACAAGGAGCTAATATTACTTAATTATAAAGAGAGTATAATAAAAATGTAATAATATGAGAACCAGCATATGAAAATCAGCTATATAAAATTTATTTTACGTACTTTTCCATCCACTTTTACCATGGTTTTACCATGGCCGGGATATATTTTATATCCGCTATATGCGCAAAGACCGATCCTGAAAAGATTGACACCATATTTATTACAAATATCTTCATTTTACGATTCCTCAAATATGTTACACCAATTTTTAATGATTGCGTTTAATTTGTCAGATATATCTCTTAAAAAAATTCACTTACTTCATGTTGAATTATGATGAGAAGATAGATTTACCAAAATGGCCGATTTCTTGTGGATACAATATGGTGCAAGACACATTAAGTGCTGCCAATATTTAAATACCAACTTCTAAGTGCATTAATTTAAGTAACGATCATAGAAATAGGTCTTGACACTCGCTAAGGAAAGCTGTTCGACCATTGAGTCATTGATGTCTAATCGCGAAAAATCAACTTGGAAGATTAATACAGTCTACGTTCTTACGAGACAGGCAGAGATGAATAGAGCGTCCCTGTCTCTTTCTGAGATATTCATAACATGTCACACGTGTGCAGAATAGAAACTTATTTGTTTTCCATGTTGACTTTTTACAACTAGTTACTTTCCAATTTTCTGACGATTTTCACTAGAGTTCGTGATATGAATACGAGACCTGTTTGTATAATTGTGATTCAATCAAATTAATTAGAAATTGAAAATGTTAAAAGATACAAAAATATTGATGAATGGAATAATAAATATTTAACACAAATTATATTTAATGTACAAATTTTTAACAGAAATCCGCAACAAATTTGCATAATATACGGGATTTTATAAACGTAAACTGTTTAAAGTACTGAGTGTACTGTCTACGGACTACCAATTTAATGTATACAATAAAAGTGAAAATAATTTTTACATAACCACGAGTAATATTTTCTCCAATACTGTATGATAATATTCCCTATATTGGCTGAATTTCACTTTATAGAACATAAAATCATTGACTTTTGATAATTTAATTAAAAATAATTATAATTGAAAGTTATCTTAATTGCAAAACAAAATCACGTGCTAAGCAGCTTTATTTTAAGGTTATTGCCTTACTACTGTCAGTCACTCATATCTTTAAAATGAAAGATACAAATATTGTGGGATTTGCCGACCCAGAAGAAAGAAACGATAGTGATGAAGATAACGAAATTAATAACATTAAGAAGAAAGTATGTAAAAAATCAGGAGGATTTCAATCCATGGCTCTTAGTTTTCCTCTATTGAAGGGGATATTAAGGCGCGGGTACAAAATACCAACACCTATTCAAAGGAAGGTAAGCTGCATGATGTTGGTTAAAATAAATAAATTGTCTTTATGAGTTTAATTACTGATAACTTAGTGTTTTTCTTATGTGTGCATTATTTTATGTCATAAAATGTATTATATTTTTATAGACAATTCCTTTAGCTTTAGAAGGACGTGATGTAGTGGCAATGGCCAGAACAGGGAGTGGAAAAACTGCTTGTTTTTTAATTCCACTGTTTGAAAAACTTAAAACAAGGCAAGCAAAAGCTGGAGCTAGAGCTTTAATATTATCACCTACTAGAGAATTGGCATTACAGACATTAAAGTTCATAAAGGAATTAGGTAAATTTACAGACTTAAAAGCAGCTGTAATTTTGGGAGGTGACAGTATGGAGAATCAGTTTAGTGCAATTCATGGAAATCCTGATATATTAGTAGCAACGCCAGGAAGATTTTTACATATCTGTATAGAAATGGACTTGCAATTAAATAATATAGAATATGTAGTCTTTGATGAAGCTGATAGGTAAAAATATATATTTCTATATCATATAATTTCCTTTCATTATAAATATAATAAATCTTAATTTATAAATTATGTCACAGATTATTTGAAATGGGTTTTGGAGAACAAATTACTGAAATCACAAATAGATTACCAGAATCGAGACAAACATTATTATTTTCTGCAACATTGCCTAAGCTTTTAGTAGATTTTGCAAAAGCTGGATTAACTGATCCTGTCTTATTACGTTTAGATGTAGAAAGTAAAATACCAGAACAATTAACACTCTCATTTATAGTATGTCGCCCAGAAGAAAAATTGGCAGTACTATTATGCTTGTTAAAAAATGTTATTAAGAGTGATTCTCAAACAGTAATATTTGCTGCAACTCAACATCATGTTGATTATATTCATCAGGTATGTGTATGAAACTTACAATTTAGGATTAACATATTATATATAATGGGCTAGGGTTTATATATATATAATGATTGTATTTTATTAATAGATATTAGAAAAAGCTGGAATTTCTAACACGTATATCTATTCTAATTTGGATCCATCAGCACGAAAAATAAATGCAGCTAAATTTCACACTAGTAAAGTCCGAGTTCTAATAGTAACAGATGTTGCTGCTCGAGGTTTAGATATTCCACAATTGGATAATGTAATCAATTTTAATTTCCCTGCAAAGTCGAAGCTCTTTGTACATCGAGTAGGTAAGGAAACAAGTTAGATTTTAAATTGTATAAAAATTTATATGTCAATAATTATCGTAATAGGTCGTTGTGCACGAGCGGGTCGTGCTGGCACTGCATACAATATTATAAGTCCGGATGAATATGCTTATTTGCTAGATTTACACCTTTTTCTTGGGCGTCCATTAAGTATTGTACCATCTTCTGGATCTATACAAAATACAGATGGTATTGTGGGTAAAATGCCACAAGCAATGATAGAAGAAGAACTTGCAGAATTAATAAATTGGCACAGTTGTTCCACAGATCTAGTATGTAGTTTTGATAGATTTGTTCAAAGAATTATTAAAGATATCATATTTACATTCTGTTAAACTTATATATAGACAAGTATAGAAAAAGTTTGCAATAATGCATATAAACAGTATATTCGATCGCGACCTGCACCTTCATCAGAAAGTATTAAAAGAGTAAAGGAATTACACATTAGCGAGGCAGGTGTTATACCAGAATATTCTGATATTTCTTTAAGTACCACGAACTTATTATCAAAAATAGTCAATTATAGACCTCAAGGAGTATGTATATTCATACAATTTATATCAATTATATGTTATAGTTATATGATATTTAATTATTAAGTATTTGTTGTAGACGATATTCGAAATTGGAGCTAAGGCATCATCTATTGATTATCAAGTTATGAAAAAAAAACGGACGTTACATAAAGAAAATATCATAAATTTCCACAGAAAAGCAGATGAGGTAGAAGCTAAAAAAAGTGTAGAAGGTAAATTCGCAGTTTAGTAAACTAACGCGAATTTCATTTGTATAGTTTTTATTTAATAATCGATAACATGTTGTAGATTTACCGAAAAAAGTGTATCTTCCACCAAGTACAACCGATGAAATTAATGAAGCATTTAATACGGTTGTACTTCCAAAGAAAAGGAATCTCGATGATTTATATAAACCTAAAAAGAAAAAACGATCGGTAATACGAGACGAAAATTTTTTTATTCCATATAATGCTCCAGATAAACATACAGAGGAAGGGTAAGTTTTTAGTAAAATAGTTGTTTTTGGTGCACGCTATATTTAGCCATATTTTTACAGTTTAGCAGTTAATTCATTTAATAAGGAAGCAGATAAAATACAAATGGATTTAACTGCTGATAATGAAGAATCTCAACGATTTCAAGCACAGATTAAAAAATGGGATCGTAAAAAGAAGAAAATGGTTACTGTTAATAATGTACGTATTTTACATCATTAAACATACATATGAAACAAAATATTTCAAGGAAATATATGTTTTTTTAAAGGAACGAAAAGTTAATAAAATACGAACAGAGTCTGGAGTTTGGATACCTGCCAGTTACAAATCAAATCGTTATACGAGTTGGAAAGAAAAAAGCAAAGTGGATGCTACAAATGACGATGACAGCGAAGAAGAACCTTCACAAATGCAGAAGTGTATGTGAAAATAATATTTGAATTAATTATTATTTAAGCTTAAGTAGATACGTCATGTATATATTTATTTTCTGTGTGTTTCAGTGCAAACAACGGCTAATACACATTGGGCGCGGCACAATCAAAAGTTAAAGGAAAAGATTAAAAGGAATATCGAATTGAAACGTCCAGAACAAATTTTAAAGGCCCGTAAATTGCTTGAACAAAGACGTAAAAGAAACGGCCGAAAAAATCGAAAAGGTCAGAAGAATAGTAGAAGGAAACATTAGCAGATGATTTTTATATTGATATACAAATATTAAATATCTATTGAATATATCTTATAATATAAATGATTATTTATAATGATGAATTACTTTTGTCGTCTATGTCGTTTATTTTCCTTTCCCATACATTCAACTTTTAACAATTACATATTTATCAATGTAAAAAATTTTGTTTTTTAATAATTCTATATATATTTTTTCAATAACTTCAGAAAATGAAGTAAATGAAACTATGTAAAATCAAAAATAATATTGCGATAGATCGCAGAACGATTATGAAGTATTATACAATTTGTGAAGATTTCCATTGCATCATCGCAATTCCCTTGCATAATTGCTGGTTCTACGTCAGAAGCTTATTACGTGTAGCTGATCGGTGGTTTCTACGAAATAATGGAAGCCTCAGAAAGTTGCACGAACTAAGAAGGGCACTTATCTTTATGGTAAAAGTCATCTTAGTGATGAGCCAAAAATGACGAAGTCAACAAATATCTTAAAATATAAGTACTTTGTATTTTTGTATTTTATTTTAAATAATTTACTAAATCTCTTATAACAAACATTCAATGCAATTATTATTAGAAAGGAAGATGTTATTGCACATAGATTATTAAAACTGTATGGTATTTAATTTTTTAATTCTGTTGGCTTACATAATTATTTTATCTTCCACTAAATAGTTATTTACGGAATTCCAATAAAGAAAAATTAGTAATTAATCGTTTAATACTTTACAAATAGAAAAAAAATATTATTTCTAATTACAATTATTTCTGTATACATGATATTTAATGCATATTACATATATGTTACATTCGTATCGCATTTCATATATTAAATATGCAATTCATATAGAGAAAAATGTTTTTTTATCTTCAGATAGAATATATTACTTTTACGTCTCAAATTTTTGCATTATTAGACATTAGTGATTTGCGATACTAGATAATAAAGTAAAAGGAGAAAAAGGAAACCACCATACACACCATAGTTCTCTTCGTGAGTCATAGATGACAACAGATTTAATGTTTGTTGGAATATAAAATGCTGATACTGGAACAGTATGAATCATTTAATGCTGATCATCGTTTATTTATATATATGTGTCATCATATCCAGATATACTATGTATATCACTATTATATTTTGTACTGCTTTCTATATATATCGAGCTTTCACCCGATTATCAAGTTAGTATAATCAAAAGATCAAAGAAAGAAAATAATAATCAGACATGCCTAAACCAATTCGATTTATGAAATATCAGAACGGAATATATTTTCTGGCTGAATCAATTCTTTATTTAAATACGTGAACAAACGAGCTTAGTTTTTATCGCCTTAAAACATTCTTCGATTGTATAATTGTTATCAGTAGCATATAATATCGTGAGGAATATTTCTTCGATAAGTACTCGTTAATCATTGATAAGACCTCAGAAAATATAAGTATATACTTGCATTGTTAGCGTAGAACTTACGTGAAAACAAGAATATTCTGACAATGATTCACTGCAATATTGATCGATGCAAATTATGCAGATAGTTTAGATGTTCAAAACTTGGGGCAAGGTCACGCCTGTCATTCACACGATCACTTTAAGAATTTACATTCCTCCAAAAGTATCGACTCTCTTCGATTCCCTCCCAAATGAATTCGTACATGGACATTAGTTGAATATGACAGTCGTGGCAAAGGTTCTTGATAATAAATTCAGCCTGTTATGTTCCGCGTCAAAATATCCCTGGTCATTGCTATTTCAATGATCGGATGAAAATCGAATTGGAAATCATATCCTAGATCCTAGATCGTGGTCATCGTGTGATACTAGATCGAGGTCGAGGTCAAGAATAGAAATATCTTACACCTTTCTTTTATGACAGTATAGATCGTGCAAGTGCGGTAGTCAAGAAATCTCATCGAAACGTAACGAATCTGTGGAGGAACAATGAATTCGTCAGTTACTGCTCAATTAAGAATCCGTGCCAAGGTGGTTGTAGCCGTTGCTTGACCACAGTCCCGATGACACCGATCGTTGAAATAAGTCTATTCGTAACCAGACAGTCACGTCTACGATCTACCGTTCACCATCCGTACTGTCTCCTATCTACGTCATATGCTTAAAAATATAAGCTACTATTGTACTTGAGAACCTGTGGTATACGTAGACGAATGATGCTGGCTTTTCTGTGAAAGTAGCGTCACATCTGGCGTTACGCATATCGTCACAAAAAAGGTTCCGTATGCACTTTGCATTCATTGCCTGATGACGAACATGTTCAAAGGTCTTTGGACACTGATATGCATGAGACAGTCAAGAGTTACGCTGGATTTTAATTAGTAACTTTCACGATAAATAATTTCGGGAATCATTGCTCGCCAAGGTGCAAGGAAGTTTGGCGATAAACAACGTTCCAAACATTCACAGAGCATCTTAATATCGATAAGCAGTGAAAGTTATTCAGTTATAGAAAGCATATGCAGCGGGTAATTAAACGTGGATATTCCATGGCGGTAATGTACGTGTTCTCTTTGGTGTACAATGCGCATTAGAGATCGGCCGCCGCTATAAAATTATAACACTTGGAAACTAGTTGTTGTATTCTTACCTTCCAGTAGTTTTCATTTACGATACGATACACTCATTGTGTAATATTTCTTGATTTCGACAGTTTGAAGGCTGTACGAGTAAAACAAAAGTGAACGTTCGTGGTTCTGATTAAGCATCCAGCTCTTTTATGTGGATCACGCGATCCGTAAAATTATGCACGAATAACGAAGTTGTCTTATTGTTCGTCGTAAATGACAATAAAAAAGGCGATGCGATTTTCGAGCAATTCGTTATGGTGAACGATCTAACATCATCGCGCGATATTTCTTTTTTTTTCTCAAACGGCATTCCGCGTATTTGCGCAATTTTCTCGAAGTACTTACGGCAACCCTTCCCCCTCCGTTTTCCATTCCCCTGATCTTTCTATGTCCCGGTTACTTCTAATACCGGAAAATTAACGCAAAATTGACAAACTAATTTTATAACGGGACGAGCGAAAACAAGCTCAACGACATCGTGGAAAATTGCTACTGCACTTCGGTATAACGAAATGTGCTGCTTCGACTTGCTCCAAGTTCCATGCCCGAGAATAGACGCTTCGACTAAAAGTAAGTCCATCTCCGATACTTGATCCGATTACGAGGTAAACGGTGAAATTTCTGGAATATGGAAAGTGCAGCGATGTTAACAAACAGTATTACTAACCGAGAAGGCCTATAAATCTTTCTGTCTACGTGCTATTTTACTCAATTGCGCGTTATTAAAGTTGAAGATGTATATGGGCTTTAAATATTATACATATCTTACGCCTAGCCTTCGGAAAGCCTTGTCGCGCAGATCGTATTTCATAGTCCGCAAATCTCTTTTTTATTTCGATAACGACACGATATATCACGAATAGACTGCATATTTTCATACAAATTTATGTTCTTACGTTTACGTGTAACCTAATTAGAGATTTCTTTCACTCCTTATATATTAACAATGAGTACTTTAGTTTAAATATTTTGTATATTTTTGCATATTACGTACATTCTGTAAACCCATAAATTCCTACTATAACTCTGTTCTTAATCATTTGCGTGTTTATTTCATAGAGTTTTAGGGTACAAATTTTTATCATATATAGTATTAAGTCGTTTCCTAATTTTTCGTTGCTTTTAGTATTTAAAGAACAAATTCTACGTACGCAGTCATTAACAAAATTTTAACGTAAGGTATGATCGGCCGCTCTACAATTATCGGCCGCCTTTGTAGCAAGAATGAATGGGATGTCAGTCAATCGTCGACAGCCAATGCGACCGTATGCTATGCACATCCGACTATGCATACGTGTCATCTTGTCCGCAAGGTTGCCACTCATGGTGTCCGTATCTTACTTGATTACAACTAAACCGTACACGGTATGTACTCTGAAACCACGTTAGCGTTCTATGAATGAACGTACGTGCATCGTATTATTGGTCGAGGCACGTACATATGTAAAAAGCCAAAAAGAGACAATGAGAGGAAGAAAGGGACAAACGGAGGAAACGGATAACTGGAAGAGCGTACTACCGGTTACTGCTTGATCGTACAAATCAATATATTTATATATCGACGAATTATGTATGCACACTATCGCTTATAAATAATATATCACCACTTGATCAATCTGTAGTAACGACATTTGAACTTTAGTAGAATATACAAATTAATGGGAAATTAATAATTAGAAGTAGCACTTACTACGTTTCTTATGGAGTCGCCAGTCTACAAAACTAAATACCTATCTATTAAAAACATAGCAATGATATTTTACTATTTATTGTATATAAATACTACTACACCACATACATATATTTACCACTTAAATATTGCTTGTATTAACATCGGAAGTTCTCCTATTAATTTAGAAAACCCTTCTTAATCTAATTTCTAATTCAGACAATAAGAAAAATAAATTTATTAATTATATATATTATACATTACTATATATATTTATTTTGTAAAAAGATAATTTTACAGTTCAACTTATCCGCAATATTACATTCAAACATGCATTAAACGTTTTGTACCCTGTATTGTGACTTTTGACTTTGCACATTTATCGGATTCATTGCTGTATTATACATTCATCTTAGAATTGTAACAGAATACACAGTGCACTATAACAAACTTGATAGCGATCGTAGAATTGTTGGATCAAGTTTTGATTCGTGGTTAAAATCTGTGATAATTTTCATTGTATATATTTATTTTGAACTTAGCTAGCAACGCTGAAAGACACTTGAAAGTATGAGCTCAATACCTAATTTCATAAGAAACGATGTCTGTGGGAACGAAGTGGAAATTTGATATGTACATGGTGTTGTAACTTTATGCTCGCTATTCTGTTTATGGTATATAGTACATTGCAGGGAAGTATATAGTTCAAGATTTAATACAAGAGTTGCATACAAAATTTGTTATAATGAATTCCAATTTAATTTGCCAAATTATATATCGAACATTTGAACTGAAAGTGAGATGGATACGAATGCGAAAATCGTGTCCAATATTCTTTTACATGAATTCCCTTCTGTGTGCATTCGCAAATGCTGTCGGTCAGCAGTTACGAAGTGACATATGCCGGACAATTAATTGAATAAAAGCGAAGTCTGATGCCTCTTGATACTCCGCGTTCTTCGCGTGATTGCTTGAGAGTATCAACGACCTGGAATTCGCGTGAATTGAAGTTAAATGATAAAGCCTTTTCTAGGACACTCTTCGTTAAGTAAACTTGTCACTATCCACAATTTTATATTCGTTCTAAAAATTGTTTCTTTATCTTTGCAAATGAGATTTAGATTATAGAAAAAATATTATTTCGTGATCTTATTTTTGTATAAAGTTGTTTAATATTTATCACGTATATGACCATGTTTATAATCGAGTCTAAGTGCATTAACATAGAATACTTGAATATACTTTGAAGGCTGTCTTTAGCGGACGTTACTCCACTTCATTCATTCTTTTACACGTACTATTTCGTTTACTACTTTGGTGACTTTATAGCGTCCTTTGTATTTTCATCACGACTTCAATTGTTCTTGTTCTACAATACCAATAACGTTCAGAGTTTACATAGTACTCGTGCGCAACTTTATCGTGTAAGAAGATTATCTTTTGTCCTTTTTTTAATTTCAATTCGTTGTTTGTAGTTCGTTTCCCCCGATAAAAAAAAGTCCGATATTCACTTTCGCGATCGTCGGGCGGGTATGCCCCTGAAAAAACAGATTCAGTTCATCTATTTGTCTATTAGTCTCCTAAAAATGCGTAGCACCAAGCTCGACCTTCTCCCCTAAACGCTTTTAGCTCAGCAGTGAACATCTGCACCTACATCATGTAGCCAACCCTCCAACCGAAAATAGAAACTATTATGATGGAGCATCTGTACTGAAAGTAGAACGAAGAGGAGAAATCTTAGCGAAATATGGGATCAAGCGTATGTCTCTTTGCCAGAATAAAGAGAACTTGGACAAATTGCCTAAGACACGTGTGTACATAAAATTGAATTGTTTAGAATTTTGAGAAAATAACTTGCGGTCGTGAAAGAAGAAGCGTCGTAGCAAATAACGATTTGCTGTTGTACGTAAAATGCGTCAAATCAAATGCGTCAGTGATACATCTCGAAGCAGGAAGGACGAGCAGCAACACATCTACAAGTCATTCACGTACAGGCTTTATCAGTAAGGTTAATCGTACCATGCGGAAGAATGCTCACGATAAGAACCGAAGAAAAAAATGTATATATGTATGTGCATCAAGGACTGCGTATGTAAAAAGAATGCCAGTATAATCGGCACATAATCGGCGCTAATACAATTGGAAAACTGATGATTCACTGAGAACTCGCAGTTACATAAAGAAATAATAGTGAGGAAATTACTGGGCTTTTTGAAAATAACCGCAGTTAGCGGGCTACGAACGAATCCACGAGAACCTATATCTCTGATTCGCGATGTATTATGTAATACGGCAAATACGCGCGCATGCGAAATTCACAAGACAAACAATATCAGAATATTTTATAGAAGTTTGTTCAGAAGCTTTGTTGTTCGAATTTGAGTAATTCGAGAGAAGAGTCTGGAATAAGAAAGCTTCTGAATCCAATTGGCGTTATAACAGAAGGTCAAGGCTGTCTTGAAACGATGCGACACAGGTTCAGACTTCAGCGAGCCGTCGCGACTGCTGTCTTTCCACTTCTCATGTTATACTTAAAATTCAATGCCCTCAGATAACCGACTGTTTGACAAACATATTCGTGCAACTTGGAAAAAGAAATGCTGATACGTATAAATATACATTGATCGTTCTTGTAGATCGCACCTTTTTAATTTATGCTTTTGAATTCTTATACCAAAGGTCAATCAATCGAGACGCCGGCGTTTGAAATTCTACGTTTCCGACTGTTTAATACCCAGTCCACTAATATCCGCGATGCATGTATGTATTTGCATGTATTACATGTATACATAGTTACGATGTATTACATATTATGATGTTTTACGTCGAGAGGATAATTCTTTTGTAAGGTTTTCATACCATGCAAACGTGTCTTTCTTTCACATGTTATGTGTACAAAGTCTTCTACATATATTTAAAAAAAAGCCTATGCATATATTGACAAATGTAACGAGTGCACGCGAGCATGTGATTATGAGCACCGCTGCTAAGGTGACTACGTTTCATCATTGGGTGTGGGTATATACCGTATGCCGCATGGCATAGCCCTATGCTCTATACGCTTGGACGTACGACGTACGACATTAGGAGAAGCTAGAAGAGGGGTAAGGGAAGTCCATGTTGGTCCCTGTCCTGTAGCTGTAACGTTGGTGTTTGAATATCCCGTTTCCAACAGTTTCCAGTATGTAATCAGTGGAGTTTGATCGAGGAATGTTTCCAATCTGAATATACCCAACCTGATTGAAGAACTTACATAACGGAAAGTTAGACGATCATAGATAGTTTTTTAAAAATCGTAATCGCAAATATAGCTTTTCTTAATCTGCCGCTTTTCCACGTTTTCCGATCAGTCGTTGGTACATCGAATAGGTTAAGAATTGTTGACATGGTGAACCTAAAAAGCATAGGAAGATGCAAAATGCCGTACGGTTAGCGGTTCTGTTTACATTAGCAAATCGTACGAAGCGTCCGATCGTGCTGCTTAACGATTACTTCGCTTCCAGTGACTAATTCTTCGAGGAAGACCCGCAGGTGCAAATGGACGAAGCTTCAGCGGAACTCTTGGCTATTTTTCTGCTTACTTGATTGATCGTTCTGTGGTTGCTCGTAGTCGTTACAGGCACTTAGATTTTCCATATTATGCAAAGGAAAGACTAAAATTCAAACTATGAATAATAACTAATCGTACAAAAAATGAAAAAAAAAAAAATCCTGTACACGTAGTTACTACGTGATAAATCATAATATAGTAAAATTCTCTTGTAGTGTTTATGGGCTCGACGCCAGCATCTCACATAAAGTTGCTGCCAGTACTAACAATAAACGAATAATTTTCGTTTCCTTAGAAATAAACATATTCTTTCTCCCGTTTCGTCAATGAATTACAGAAACCATAATTATTTCCATTCCTTTTTTTCTTGTAATTAGTTCATGTTTGTCTTATATTCGGAGAATCGCATATTGAACTCTTCGTAGAGTTTATAATGTACATAGAGCATACATTTTGTTTCTTTGGGTTAGGAGTAAACGGGAAAAGCATCTGCTACAACTCGGTATGTGGGTATTTCGTAACATCTAATGAAGATGAGTACATCTTATTGCTGAACTGCGAATTAAAATAATACGCGGCAAATTGGATGAATGATATTCGGTGAAAACTAGTGAAAAGTGAAATCATCTTGCGCCTCAAGTAGCCTAGCTTGACGATTGTCAAACAATCGATGACAGTTAGACGTATGTATTACTCTTCACTTTTATGTACGGTTAGAAAGCGTATAAAATTACAGGAAGCATCGACTATTCGCTTTTACTGTAAAGATTCGCGGATATTCGCTTCGTTGTAAAAATACGTAGGTGTAAAAAAAAAGATTATACATTTTATTATAATAAAAAATTAATAATCGCGTATAAAGTTCATGATATAAAGTTCATTTACATTTACGATAAAAGATATAATTATGAGAGATTGTACATACTAGCGTTATAGAATGTTAATTTTGCTCGTGTAACATAATGTTCTTTTGGTCGTATACATATTTGAAATAAAACACGATTATTGTTACACAAACAAGCAAATTAATGGCCAAATGATATAAATAATTATCGCGATATAAGATAAATATGTATGGCCTTTGTATCTTTGTCATTGCACGTGTAAAAAGAACAGCGTCTGTGTCTCATAGGTAATTTAAATGGAAGATTTAATGCTTGTTTATATACATACGTTGGTATGCAGATACATCTGGAGTGCGAATTCCTAATGTTTCCGATGCCGGTCTCCAGCTTAGTACATAGAGTACGGCTGCACTTACGGTTGTACGACCTTTCCTATTCCAGCTCTCAATCCGCCACTGCCAACCTAAACCTAGTCGTTCACTAAACCCCATGTAAAACATAATAAACGCAGTCATCGATAGCTTATTATTCAGCTATTAACGAATCTTTATTTCTAATTGTCCGGAGCATAGATAATTATTTACGTATAGGTATTCTTTGACAATGATCCAAGCAAAATGATTTGAAATGCATTTAATTATCGTAGAATTTGTACGTATTTGTTATTTCGATCTGATATTTTTGATGCGGGAAACTCATACAACATTATTGTCGTAACTGCAAGTGCGTCGATGTAAATAGAAACATACTGATATTGTCAGACTGGCTACAGTATCAACAAAATACACATACACAGCATTCATAACTGTATACGTGCACATGTGCGTTCAGGGGCGAATAGGTTCGAAACTTTGAGATCTCTTGATCACTTTCGTTTACATTCATTCTTAAATATAATATTATTTCAAATAATTAAAAGGGGTGGAAATTTGAAACATCTATAACCGATTTGTACTAAAAAATCGGTTATATAGATAGATTTCATTTTCCATAACTATAATTTTATTTGAAATCTTACCCTTTATCTCTTGCAAATCACGAGCCAATTTCTTTTGTAACGAAGAAAGATAGTATTATGTGATATAAAATTACTAAAGATACTTAAAAATTGTAGAAATAAACTCAGATTGTATTCAATTTCAAACAATGATAATTAGGTTTATAGGAGTTATTATCAAGTACAGGGTTCTCTCATATTGTGAGGCGTTACTGCATAATGGCCACCTGGACTTTGCATCTCTTTCGTTGGCAGCAGTGTGCAGAGTAGTATTCAGTGCGTCGTCGTACGAAAAGTAGTTGAGCTTGGCGAGGTCGCCTTTTGCGTTGGCACGGAGATTCGGTTCGTGCATGTTTTTGGTTGCAGTCCGGAACCTGAAAAAAAAACCGCGTACAGTATTCGTCTCTTCGCCTGTTGCAATTCGCTAGGATAAAAACGAAAGTGATGAAGTGTGATTCTGTGCGCGAACATATAGGGCGTAGCCACGCATTGTGCAAAATCGGCTGAAAACGAATGACGACAAGGCGGTGCGTGACAGTCTGAGTCTGCCATTGGAAAGGATATCTTGTTGTCTTTTTCGCACCTAGTGGCATTTTGCGTATTCGCGGGGTTCGCTGCATCATCGTCATCCTTTCTTTTTCCTCTTTCTCTTTCTCCTACCATTTTCTCTAGCTCCTTGTTCCGTATACTATTCAATCGTAGTCTATTATACACGCTACACAGACAAAATTGAAGACGTCCACGCATGGTGCAGTTCTCGTCCCAATCGCAGCACAGTTCTGAATTCAAGTACGAGGTAAGTTGTATTGACATTCCGTTTATTATCCTTCGACACTGTATCGTTCTATATAAAAGAATGAGGATTAGTAGGTACAATTGATTGAATCGTGTAGGGATACGAATAGGGGAGAGATACAATATCTATGGGGGTGTGGATCTAACGGGTGTCAATATTGAGGCAGTGGTTGGTTTCTATGCTTCTGGCACACCCATCGCTGCACCACTGCTGGCCAGCGTGTGAATACGAACCGAGCGGAAGGACGAGTCCCTGAGTAAAAGAGGGAGAGTAAAAAGCCGGCATACTGCAGCTTATACTTCGTTCTATTTTCCTCCTTATTGAATTATTCCTCTCCCAGGGATTTCACTCGGTTGGTCTCCTCACCGATTAATCTCGCGGGAAAGAAACCTGGTTTCGTATGATTTCAATTTGCGATAAATACAAAATTGTTCACGCATAGAAAGCAATCTTTAAACACAGTCTTCGTTTCAATGTTACTTCTTCTTGCGTTGTTAAAAAAGAATACCTTCGTCTTTTTTGAAACGCGAAACGGAAAAAGGAAAGACGACGAAAAAATAAATGGAAATATATCGTAGGTACGTAAGAAGTGTACGTACGGAGTAGGGAGCAAAATTCTGACGTACGCTTTGTTCCGAGTGGCATTCGACTTTCTCGTACCTAGCACGAGTTTCACGCTCCTGTCACGGTGCCGCCTTGCGTGGTTGATCGTCGTTCTGCATTTCTAAAAGATGACTCTTTTTATTTTTTCTTCTTTTTTCATGAAATTTCAGATTCATCGCGTTTACGATGAGATCATCGAAAACATATGTTTGCCGTTGGATTTTCGTCACAAAACACGCAGTTATTAATTTATAGGCGAGATTATAAGCTTTACAATTTCGAGGCAATGTCGTTTGTAGCAGAGATAATAAACAAGTCACGAAATTTCAGATATCAAGATATATATACATATATATACAGTGAAGTTATTCTTTTTACGAATAAAACTTAAATGAAAAGATAAGATACAATCGTAAGACGATTACAACTAGTACGATTGACTTTTTAAATGCGAGTATTTAAACGATATATTATTGTTTACCTCCTCTCTTATTACTTATCTATTTTATATACAATCAATTTTTCCATTATACATGACAATCGATACATTATTCATTAACTGATCCATCAATTACGCATTTTAACTTCTATCTAAGATATGAATTTCTTTATCGTACTTTGGATGATATTAATAACTGTCCGCAAAGCACATTTAGCTTTATATTCATCGTCCTTAACACCTGCGCTGCGACTCGAATCATACGATGATTTTGATTTATTATCGTTAAGTAATGAACATGAAAAATGATATGTAATCTCCGATTGTATATCTCAAAAATTATATCTTTTATCCCTAATCAGTCGATTGTTTAGTAATTCCCATCAATTAATTCACGTATGCTTTGTATATAAATATTTTTCTAATATGAGAGAATTCGCCTCAACAGTTCATTGTATGTATATCATTCTCCGTAGGTGGACGATCAACATGAACAGCAGATGACTGTTAGCCGAGCTGATGCTCGTTCAACTTTAATATGAGTGAAGTAGTAGCTGTAACACCTAGTGGTGGATCGACACGCCAGGAAAGCGTGGCACACATCAAAAGACATAAATTAGCCAACTGTAATGTTCCTCTTGTGCACGGACGATCAAATCCGCCGATCAACACCCGTAATAGGCTGACCACGCATCAACGAAATCACAGTTTGGACTTTAGGTATGTAAATGAAAGCAGCCGTCTAAGTATGTTGCATATGTTTCCGGAGAATATTTATAGTTCTGATAACGTGATTCTTTGGCTTCGGTTATCTACATACATAGACCATCCTCGTGTTTATAAATGTATAGAGTCGTACATAATTAATGCAAATATTGTATAAATTTCAGTACATACATCAAAAAGTTCGTCCATCGATAATCGTAGAATTCAACTATACCTAATGATGTCAATTACTAATAAACTTTAATGTTTTAATATCTTTATATCGGTATAAGAGTACATTAAATAGCTTTAAAATTGCTTTACGCGAGTTTTAGATATTCGTTTGTCTATGTGATTATAGTAGCCACAAAAAGTATTTGGACATACATATCCTTATCTTCTAACGAAACGTTTTTCTTATCAGGTTCTACATTACATTTTCACAGTATCAAATCTTTGTAGTCGTACAAAATTCACGAGAGTGCTACTAAACGATACGAAATTTAATATACATACTTGGGCGTAATTACTTAGCATTATTATTGTTATTATTTAATATTTATTATACTTAATCCTTGCCTATCAGCGTAATTAATTAGTATTTAAATGCTATAATAAATTCAATGGTGTGTAAATACTTTCTATAGCCACCATATATAAGCGATAGAATTGCAATTTGGGTCGCTAGAAGCTTTACGATTAAACCCGGCTGATCGCCGCGCGTCGATTCGAAAATTCATTTGACTGCATACACTGTGTTTGCAGGTCAATGGGTATTTTATTGCCGCCGGTACCACAGGCGAACGCGACCACGCTGACGCATCATCATAGAAATCGAAGTCTTGACTCCGCGCTGCAGCGTATCCCGGAAGTGGACGTGACACCGAGTCCAGAATGCGAGACAACGCCGGCCCCCGTAGCTAAAGCGGCCGCGGTACCGGCGTGCAAAGCGCGCAGCCGGGAACGCGAGGATTTAGCCAGCCTAGGATCCGACGATTCGGGTATACTTTGCGGTTCCGATAGCGGTTCCAGCGACGCAACGAACGCTGCCACCAGAGAGTCGAGCGTCGACCACCTGCATAGTCGTGAGAGCCTCGATTCCTCGTTATCCCAACCAGGTGACATGGATAGCGTGGATGCAGTGGATGCGATGGACGGCGAAGAAACTAGTACTCCAGTCTCAGTCTCAGTGTCGGTGTCGGTGCCAGTGTCACCTGTGGAACTGGTGCACTTGAGTGAACCTTCTTCGAAAAAGGGTGGTGATTGTAGTAGTAGTGGTAGTGAGCCGCATAAACACGAGAACACGAGCAGTGGTGATCATGGTTCGCAGGAACCGCGCTCCAATAACGTTTGTACGGTCAAAGAACTCGAGGGTCATGAGTACGCACACGACGAACAACGACGCACCACCGATATGGGTGTGACGGTTGACACGCGAGACTTCCAAAATTCCATGGAAGTCTCGCCAGTGAACGATAAACAGAGTGAACTGGCCGGCGCAGCTATGACTTTGTGTTGCGGGACCGCTGTGCAATCCGAAACTAGCGAGGCAGCTGTGAAAAAGCAGAGTGGTGTCGTTTGCCGGAGGCAAGAGACGGTACAACCGAAACCATCCGAAGGTTGTTTGCTCAGACTGTTCGAAAGCCAGATTTTCGACATGTCCATGGCGATCTCTTATCTTTTCAATTCTAAAGAGCCTGGCGTTCAGAGTTACCTTGGTAAGCATCGATGCCAGTTTTATATGCGTTAATTTCATGTAACTAATTCGATTTATTATTTCGTATTATCAAGATCGGTTTCAGTATTCCATTGATGTGGAGATAAATTGAGTAGTCCACAATATTTAAAAATATTTGTTTTTAATAGTAGTAAATAGTAGTTTAGTAGTAGTAGTAGCAACAAAGGTAGTTGTTCTGTAAATGATGAAATACATGTACAAAATTTTTTAGGCAACAAGATGTTTAGTTTCCCAGATAATGATGTGGACTTCTACTTGCCACAGTTAGTTGTGATGTATATACAACTTCATGATGTTACAGAAGTTCTTTATCCATATCTTGTCCATAGGTAAGTATATTTTGGTAAAAGAAGGTAATAGATTGAAAAATTTCTATAAATAATGCTTAAATTATTGTACTTTATTTATTTATTAGGTGTAGACAGTCGGCTGATTTTTCGTTAAAATGTGCCTGGCTATTAGATGCATACAGTTCTGACGCTCATTTGCCATCCAAAAAGAAATCTCATGGGACCAAATTAAAAAATCTTATTCTCTCAGATGAACTCAGGTAGGAGACAGATAATAAAAAGAAATACGTAGATATGTTATGAATAATACAAAAACATATCTTTTATACTTATTTTTTGGCATGAAATATTAGGCCAAAAGGAAATGAGAATAAAAAACGTGTAACTGGATTACAAGCTCCCGCACCGCCAGCACTGACTCCGATGCAAAGCATTACATCACCTAATAAAAAGACACACCAAAGATCTCAATCTGATGCCACTGGATTATTTCAAACTTTACGTCGTAGCCATTCCGGTATGTGAATTATGCAAATTAACGTTCTATTTTATTGCGAAATAGTAAAAATAGAAGTGGCAAATTTTATGTGATGACAAATTTCACCACATACTTGCAATTTATTTTAAGGTACAATAAATAAAGTAAGTCTTGGGGACCTGAGCTCTGGTCGAGCATTTGATAATGGTTGTACCTGTTTTTATTCCTGCCAAGGTGTGGTAAATGATTTACGAGGACAAAAGACCGACTGTTTTTGCAATGTAATTGAATGATTTATGAAATATTTAGATCTTTTTTATTTTTATAGATCTTTATATATATACATTTTATATGTATTATACTTTATCTTTATATATATAATATTTAGATCTTATTTATGCAAACTTAATTAAAGTATAACTTCGTATTTGTAGGCGCCACGTCTTGCTCCAGAACTTGAATTTATACAAGCATTAATATCTATTGGTAAATTACTTGGAACTATTCCAACAAAGGAAAGTAAAACCGTTCAATTAATAGCAGAGCTTAATACTCTCAATTTGAATCTTCCTGCAAGGGTATGGCTTCCTTTGCACAGTTCAATACCGCATCATATCGTACGAGTGCCACCACAATACGCTGCTGTCCTTAATAGCAAGGATAAGGTGAAGAATTTCGAAAATCTAAATATTTGTTCAAATCGTAACTAGTGATTTCTTTTTATGAATGTATATTAACATGTCTTAAAACATGTAGGCACCATACATAATTTATGTTGAAGTGTTAGAAGTAGAAGATATTTATACATCACCTGTACCGACAAAAATAGTGGGATGTTCATTGAGGCATACTAAATCTGAAGAAAATTTAACTGGAGGCGAACAGTCTAATGTAATGGGTTCATCAAACATATCCACTTCAGAAACGCAACAAAACATGCCACCAATTAGACAAACTCCAGTTAAAAATATTTCTCCATATTCGGTTCGAAGTACAGAAGTTGCATTTAATTTTCCTGATGATGATCCTAACGATTGTTGGAGTCAAGAAGATGATGAAATCACACAACAGGTATTTGTTTATATCATAAATTTTTTATTCCTCTTCCAATTTAAGAAAACATAAATTTTCAATAATTTTATTCTTCCATACAGTATTTACAACTTCGAAAGCCAAAAGATAGAGATACGATATCTCAATTAAGTCAAGAATCATCTGATAGTAAAGAACCAATATTTGTACCTGGTGATATAAAGAGGCGGTTAAGTGAAATGGCTGCTACGCCTAGTGCAACGTTTAATCATGATCCAGAAGATCCATCGGCTGCTGTTTTGAAAGAACCATGGGAATTAAAACAACGTCGCATAAGATCTTCCAGTCCATATGGCCATTTGGCATCTTGGAGGCTCCTTGCTGTTATCGTAAAATGTGGTGATGATCTTCGGCAAGAACTCCTTGCTTCACAGTTACTCTCAATGTTACAAAAAATTTGGCAAGATGAGCAGGTGCCTCTCTGGGTGCGGCCATACAAGTATGAACGACTTCATTATCGCGTATATTTTAACATCTTATTATAGAACAATTTGTTAAATATGAAATTTAATCTTACAGAATTTTGTGCTTATCAAATGATAGTGGCTTAATCGAGCCAATTTTAAATACTGTATCACTTCACCAGGTGAAAAAGCAGTGCCAATTAACGCTTAATCAATATTTTGAACGAGAATTTGGTCCATCTACGTCAGATACATTTATTATCGCGCAAAGAAACTTTATTCAAAGTTGTGCGGCGTATTGTCTTGTCTGTTATCTCATTCAGGTTAAAGATCGTCATAACGGAAATATTTTACTTCATAGTGATGGACACTTAATACATATAGATTTTGGATTTATTCTTTCGACTTCGCCAAGAAACTTAGGATTTGAGACTAGTCCGTTCAAATTAACTCCAGAATTTGTGGAAGTGATGGGCGGAAGCCAATCTAAACAATTCCAAGAATTCAAAACTTTAATTCTACAAGGATTAATCGCAGCACGGAAGCATATGGAAAAAATTGTAAATCTAGTGGAAATAATGTTATCAGGTAAAATTTTATGCATGAAGTTTAATGTAATAATTCAACAACTATTTATTTACTTATTATTTCCTATTATAGGATCGCAACTCCCATGTTTCCGTAGTGGTGGAGCAGCAACGGTTCAAGGACTAAAAAACAGATTCCATCTTACATTAACGGAAGATCAATTACGTCGGCATGTGGAGGATTTAGTCGAAGCTAGTATCCATTCGTGGTCTACTAAATTATATGATCGATATCAATATTTCGCAAATGGCACCCTTTAATAATAATATCAATTTCTACCCATGTGGCAAGGATAATGATTTTTACAAGAATGCGAGAAAAAACTTAAGTTAGTACTTCTTATGTGGTACTTCTTCCAGAAATGTTTAAACTTTATAGCATTCCTTATGCACAAATTATCTTTGAAGCTAATTGTTCGATTACATACAAGTATGATCGATAAATGGGAAATGCTATTTAAAAAAAAAAATAGATTTATTCCAAATATATGTAGAATAAGCTAATTTCAGTAGATTAATTTTACTTGCTCTTGAATTATTCCTTAGTTTCTTAAAAAATACTACAATAATTATCTTTTATAGAAATTTGTACAAATATCGCGTTTATTAATAATTAAGAATAATTTGTGAAGAAATATTGTTTACAAAAATTTTATGCATTATACCTGTAAAAAAAAATAGCAAATGAAACAGGGAATAATTTATGAAATTTTAATTGTTATGTTAAGTAATATTAAATATGTATAATTGGTTTTGTTATATACATTAAAATGACTATGTATGCCTTATTGGCAACTACAAGTTAACTATCGTCGGTGCAGACTTTGTGACGTTGACTGAATGTTGGACTGCTAGATCGTTACAGCCTATAACAGCGTAATTTGTTAAAGGTGCCTTATTTGTAGAAAATGGCGGGACGATCAAATCCGAACACAGTGAAGTGACTACGTGCGTTGATCTACTGACAAAACTGATCTATTATAAAAAGGACAATCTATAGTTTGTACATAAATACATTGCGTGAAATTTTGTCGAATTCCTTTCGTAGTTAATTTTCGGCAATAAGTAATCCCACCACGATGATGTGAAGGAATTATAGGATGTTTAAGATTCTTGCGGAGTCGTCGAGTGAAAGAAGCATGTACACAAGCTCAGATATTAGCAGGAGACGAATACTCAAAATATTTCCTACATCATTACTACTACTATAAATACATTTATTTGTAATGATATGCTAAGGATAACTATATAGTAAAAGTTAAGGATCACATTTGAAAGTTTTTACATGTTCTTATTACACACATACATTAATAGTGGTAATGCGAAATATCTTAGTTGTGTGAAGATAGTTATTTAATAGTATTTCTGCGTTACATATGTTCGTTTAAGTAAGTAAATTATAAAGTAAAGAGGTATTGTACATAAAGTGACAAATTTTATCACTTATCAGTTAAGATTAATTGAGAATGAATGTTCGAAGTAAAATCAAAGTCATAGCGAGCCAGCCCATGTATGAAACCTGGGCCCTCTGACTTCCAAGTGTCTTAACTCTCTTTTTTCTGTCGTAACCGTCTCATGATAGAAAGGTGGATCAGAGATTAAGAATAATTGATATTGCATAATGCTCAATACATTGCATTTTAATATTGTACGTTTACGTAATATCCATGCGCTAATTTTTGTTGAATATTTAGTGCAATTCTGCTGTTTATTATAAGCAATTGTAAATGTTATCAAGATTTTTCATTGATTTCATACAATAAATTCTACATTTTCTGTACAATTTGAAATATTAATATCTCTGATTTGCCTTGTTCTTTCGCCACCAATTACGAGCTACTGATAATATCAATTATTAAATAAATATAAAATCTAATAAAATCTATTTTGTTGATTGATATACCCAAATATTTAAAATTAAGAATAATGTTTTAAGCACGAAAATGTGAATGAAGAGGTACAAAACTGATTCAAAGATATTCAAATTTTTATTAATTGTACATTGATCGCTACACAACGTTTTTAACTAACAACGTTAACTAAATTCTATAAATACATATTAAGATATCAGTCATAAGAAATTCGGGAAGTACGGATGTACATGTATAATTGATGCATATGACAATGAAAGCATAAGTATCATAAATATCACAATAAGTCATGATTACAGAGATCATAAAAATATCTTATATTCTAGAAAGCTGTTGTAATAAATTAGAAGGTAAAATTGCTTCCAATTTGTCTAAAATATAATAAAATGGATGAGAAAACCAGGCAAGCATCGATCGTGCAACAACACCCATAGTATCAGGATATTGATGTGTTAAAAGTGCTAAGAGCGCTGTAAAGGAGCATAGACCAGCTGTAAACAAAATAAAAAACGGCAACTCCTTTTTAGGGTAAACGCTAACATCGTGAAACGAGGGTAACAATTCACGATCTGCACATTCTGTGCAGGTTGGATATGGATAGAATAAATGTCCTCTTTCTAAAGGGTAGGGTAACATTCTAAAAGTACCTTCCCATGTACAATGTAACAAATTAAGAGCACCCTCCATCTGTTTCCAATGAGCAAGATGAAAGAACGCGTAAGCAATCGCTTCTGAGTCCCCCCTTTTTAGTACATGTTCTGGAGGTAAAATTAAAGGTTTCATTTCTAATAAATATTTAGGTACATGAGGATTAAATTCAACAGCTCTGTGAATAGCTTCAACTGCTATCATTTCTGGAGTAGTTAAACCTCTTTTACTAGCGATATCTGTCGAAAATTTATCAGCCACCACTCGTGCTTTTAACAATGCAGCTGTATAACAAATAGTTGCAGATTTTGGTAAACTAATATCATCGTATTTTGCTAATACTGCTTGAACATCTGCATATGCTTGCATTTCTAGTAAAGCTTCAATTAAATTTTCATGAATGTTTAATACATTCATAATTGGTGGGACTTCTTTTGTGAGATCTCTAAACATTTTTACTGCTTCTTTCAATTTCCCTAATTTTCTTGCACACATAGCTAACCTTCGTTTAACATATATTAAAACATTTGTATCTCTTCTATGTATACCCTCTGCAATGGCTCCTTGATGTTGAGTACTTTGAGATCTTCTATAATTGTTCTCTGCTACTTTTAAAGCTTGTTTTAAAATCTTTTCTGCCTCTACAATAGTAGTAGCTTCTTCTTCGGCAAGTAAAATATAGGCAGGGGCACAGTCAGGATTACGTTCAAGAGCACTATGCGCAGCTTTTATTCGAACTACTGGATTTCGCTCTCTCCAAGCTGTTTGCATAATTTCATACTCTGCCTTACCTATCAAAAG
Organism: Bombus pyrosoma; assembly: GCF_014825855.1. NCBI lineage: Eukaryota > Metazoa > Arthropoda > Insecta > Hymenoptera > Apidae > Bombus > Bombus pyrosoma. The sequence goes on along the minus strand of NC_057781.1, from coordinate 6,997,635 downwards.
TAAAGAATTAATACTTCAATCTTCACAATATGCTAATATCACTTGGTGAATATTTACCTGTATCACCTTCACAGGTAAAAAATGTTTGATGATCTTGAGCAGATAGGTTCATATCATAATATGTTAATGGTTCTTTGTTTGTAGCCCAATAAAATCTTTGATACTCAGCCCCTCTAAATAAATTTATTGGATTACGCCAAACTTTACACTCTGGAACATTTTGTTGATTTGAATTTGAACCATTTAAACTTGAGTTATTGCCATCTGATCCACTGTCACCTCCACCAATCCATGGTGAAATGTGATTTAAAGATACTTGTTCAATAAAAGATGTGCCATATTTTCTAAAATACCACCATTCGAAGATTAGAATTAACCCAGAAATTAAGGATGACGTTCCAGTGAGTGCAACATAAAATTTTGGGGTTAAGGTGCTCAAAAACATTGTAGAATCCCACATGCTTGTGAATAATAGGGCCATTTATAATACGACACTGAATGTATTATTTTTTTATTGTTCCTGGTTACACTATTATACTGTCGTATAAACAGTTTTTAATTAATAAACATTATAACACAGTCAACGTTTTTACTATGTCCTTACATTACCCGAGAAATGTTACTTCTTTTATTCTATCTTAACTAATAAAACTAAAATGAAACTATGATCTTAACATTTACATATGTCTTTTTTAAATTTGAAACAATGCGTAACTGTTTTCATCGTACTATTAAATGTGGTACCATTTATTTTGTCTGAAGTTGCCGAAATCAGAACATACTTTGCAACGAGATTTTTCGAGAATTGTAGCGCTTATTATGCATAATAGATAGTAAGTCGCGACTCTTTCTAGAAATGCTTTAAACCCTATATTTCTTAGCAGAAGGTAAATAAGGGAAGTACAATATTATTGATTCAAATAAGTTATAATATTATTTTTATTTTATAATAAATCAAATTGTAACGTCATTGTTTCTTATCGTAAATACTACATAATATAGATTTGTATACCTATTGATTATTTCAATATTGTAGTTATATAATGTTTCATACATCGTAATTATCTTCATCTGTAATTTCAATGTTCTAATGATTGTGCGCAAAATTGAATAAAATACATATAAGATTAATGTTTTAAAAATTTAATATAAGTTTTTCAAACCTCATTTGTAATTTTGTAGCGACGCCTATATCCTCGGCCGCTAAAATCAAACGCATTCATTTCTATTCCTATTAACTTCACTAATGTTGGTGTCTGGTAATTGAATTGAATATAATTCCTACAATTGTTACTCTAAATCATTAGAAAACCTCTGAATTTTTACACGATGGGTATTTCAGAATGTGTAACATAAAGTTCCCTAATATGTAAGGTCTATCCTGTACCGTGTCTCTGGTAGTATTTCAATTATTTTTCTTAAATAATCATGCATTCAATACACGTTATTGTCGTCCTATCTTTTTCAGAAAAATCGTCGTTATGTGTGTCGAATTTGAAAATGGTGTAAATTGGCACAAAAAAGCAATACAAGATACACACTTTAAAAAATTTGTTATTTCATACTACGATAAGAAAATGATAATTATACGTATACTTTTGACCTACCATGACGGATTTCATTGATCCATTAAAATCGTACTATTTATCATGTTGCAGAAAAATATTTTATTATACTCGCATGGATGATAAATTTGTGACTTATCTACCATTTAAGTGAAGTTTATGGAATAATTTGATAGATAAATTACAATGACAAAGTTACTGCCAACATAAACAGGTATTATTTAAAAATATATAAGATAATGAATAAACCGAATTATTGTATATAAGATAGTTTAAATGCGAATATATTAATTGTAAATATAATAGATTCGAAAAATTCTAAATGTATGTAAGAATTTTACTAATTATTTTTTTTTAATGTTTAATATCGAAATGCATTTTTAATTTATTTGCTTAATTTAATTTATTATTTATTAAATACACATGTTATATTGTTTCCATTGTTTCTCTGATCAGTTGTGTAATTATACATATTTCGTAGGAGCAAATTTCTCTGAAATTAACTAATATTGCTGAAATAGATTCTTGTCCCGCGAAACTTTCTCCATGTTGCGTAAACAGAGGAATTCGGGTTGAGATTGCACTCGGACTAAATCAGAAATCTACTTTCATGATAATGATTTATATATAATGAAATATAATAATAATTTATATTTTGTATATTAATAATGTACATCAATCATGTAAGTATAAATGGTTAGGATCATAAATTTGAATTAGATACCTTACAAATGTTCTGCGCGGCAAAGAAAAAAATGATATTTTCTTACTTTTATCGAAAGACTATTTGTTGATTGTATTCATTATTGGTTATTCAGATGGGTGTCCAACTCTGTTTGCGTATACTGGTTTGATGATTAATAGAAAGGCAACAAGTGTATCGTGAATAATAAAAAAATCAGAGATAGATTACGAAGAGGAGTTTAATGTTAGCGCCTGGCCTGCGCTCAGCTAAAATCAATGAGTCCACCCGGCGAATGTGTCAGTGCGACTCCACCAACGTTGCGTCGAACCCGTGTCCCGTCTTCCCTGTCTTTGACTTTTCTTTCTTTCTCCTCGAAATTTGCGTTATCGCCTGATGAGAATCATGTAAGATCAGAGATCGATATGCCGAGTCAAGAAGATATGGATCTTTGTACCGATAAGGTACTGTCCAAGGGAAGAATTCTTCAAGAATTAACCAAAGCTGTCAAATTGGTGAGTGCTGTCTGCTTCAGCATAAGGACGACGTATCAAGGCCATACGTCGTCTATATACATATACATATACATACATATATATATATATATATATATATAGGTATGCACTTTCCTAACGCGAATTTTTATATGTATCGAACTAACGACGATTTCCTGTTCTGCTCTGAAATTCTTTTTTATATGGCTTAGACAGATTTTCATTCGTTTTTCCTCGCAGATAAATACGAGTTTCTTGAAATACTTAACCATGACGAAACAGCTGAAACTGCAGTGGCACGCATTTACACGATCGGTCGTGCATCAAACGTTTAACAGTTAAATGCGTTTTGTTATCTTTATTGTTTTTGAACGCGAACCTGTGTTGAAGAAGTACATGTGCTCCTCTCGTCATCACGATTTCCCGTTTCTCACTTGCAACTTACTCAACGTCTTGTTCCACGTCGTGGCTCCTCCACTGACGTACGTGCTTTTACCTCTTTGTTCGTATTACTATCAGTAAACTATTATTATTTCATTATTTTTTTGAGATCTTCGGTGATCGATAGAATCTTGATTTCGTCATTTTATGAATTATACCATGCTTTCGCAAAACAATCGAATTTCTTTCAATATTTTAATTTTGATTACCTATTATTGTTGATGTTGTAATTATTTAATATTTAACATTTTATATCCGGCCTTTGTTCGATATTTAGAACGACAAAAGTCATTAAACAAGTATAAATCTGTACATATCAAGATACTTAGTTAATCTTCTAGATTAACATAAGTGTAGCATTTTAATCATAAAAATAATTTTTCATACACTGACAGAAATTTAGATCTAAATATGAATATGAAGAATGTACTCAGCTAAATTTGTATATTAAAATTAATATTGAAAGTTACATGTGCACATTAGCTTTTTGTAATTAAATAAATAAAATTTGTTTACTTGTATTTACTAGGTTTACGCTCAAAGTTTATATGGTACAGTAGTCTTAGATGGTGACTCTTGGTTGGTCTACTGGTTAGACCGAGCTTTACGCCATGGATTGCGTATAGAGAGACATGGATATTGGGGCACTGCTCGTGAACTTAGTCATCAAGATACCGTTGTTGTAATTCATGCACTTCAAAGTGTATTAACTTCCATTGGTAAAGGTATGAGTGGATTTGGCATTATAAATTTTAATATTTATGCAGATTATAATTTATCTTATCAAGCAAATTATAATATATCTTTATGTTTTTCTAGGCAGGGCATGGCTTTACCATACTCTTAGCGAAGGCAGCTTTGAAAGTTATTTAGCTTGCTTATTACGAGATACAAAGATATTAAAAAAACAATATTTTCCACATGCACTTGTTCGGGATGCAGATAAAACTAATCAATTAGTTAATCTACTTGCTGGTTTAGAAAATGTGTCTTTCACATTGCAACTGGTATGTAGAATTACTCTATAAAATATTTATGAAATATTATAAAAATTTATTCCATGTATTTTTATAATTATTTATATTTTGCACTTCATTTTCTTTCATATTACACACATGATAAATGCCAATGATGATATCAATGTATAGTTGGCATTTCACATAAACGTGTTTTATAGCTTTTATTTTATGTTCCCTACGTTGATACCAGTATCACTCCATGGTTACAATTATCTCAACAATAAATTACATTTCCCTCTTAGGAAGAGTTGTAGTATGTCAAGATGTAATTGTTGAATCTGTTTTTATGAATTTAAGGGGCAATAAGTTATCATATATATAAATCTATTTTTCATACATTATATCTATATTACTTCCTCTGTTTGTTCATGCAAAGATATAATATACAATAATTTAAAATATACATATACATATAATATACATAAAATACACATATACTATACAAATAACTTGTAATTACATATTTATTAAACAGTTAGAATGTGTAATTTTTATGGTATATTCCCCTTATTCCATTGTATATAGAATAATAAAGTAGAAGAAGATATGTATGATATTTAGAATTTTATCAGTTTAATTTAAAACTTGAAAAGTAAGTTTTATATTAAAATAATAAATTCTAACTGTTTGTATCATTATAGGATGTCACATACCTGGATATTTGCAATTACATGCCTCAAAGGCCTATGAGCGTAAATCCTTCTGGAACTATATTATCATTACATCTTAGATCATCCAGTGTTTCTTCGAGTTTAGCTTCTCCTGGTGACAGTGGAGTTGCTTTTGATAGTGACATGGAGCTTGCTAATGAAACAGATGCTAGTAGTTACAAGGAGGTATATTTTTGTAGTGAAGTTTATGCTCAAAAATATAAATCTTTATCTTTCTACACATACAATCTTGTACAAACTTTTAGGAAGATTTTCATCTAGAAGAAACTCCAAGGTATCGGAATAATAGGTATAAAACAATGATAAACAACTGTAGAGAAGACAATAAAAATTTTAGCTCCAGTGATTCCAGCGAAGATGGAAAAACACCTACACAATCACCAGGAATGGTTACCAAATTTCAAACCACAATGATGACGAAAAGTGATATAGCGAATCAAAACTTAACAAGAAAACTCGATGATAATGAGCTTACCTGTTCCAGTTTGGATACTTTAAAAGATTACGATTTTTACAGTAAGAGTTTAGATGAGTCAAAATTAGATAAAATAAGTAATAAAAATGACAATGGAATTAAAGAATTGAATAAAAGAACCACGTATTACAGCGACGGTAGTTACAGTTTTAAAAGGAATATTGATCCTCGAAATTCATATGTAATCAACAATGATACAAATCTTCTAGAACTTAGTATGACTATTTCAGATTGTGAAAACATAGAAGCACCATATGGTATCTTGAATACTATTAATATGACTGATGCTAGTATTTTATCGTCCTCTAGCTCAGAAGCTATAGTACAACGTAGACAACGTAAAAAGAAACGTGGGGAAAGTAAAAAGCGCGTCAGTTTTCACGAAGATATTTTAAAAACCATGAAATTGGATGATGATGAAAATTACGCAGATTTTTCTATGAGCTTTTTAACGCCTAATTCAGTTCAGAAGAAAGATACACAAAAAGGAAGATATAGCTGGTGCGCTCATGGGGATTCTCCGTATGTTCAAAAGAACGTTAATCCCAGAAATGCACATTCGGATTACTATTCTTACTCTTCATCATCGAGTGTATTTGATAGCGATTGTGAAAAGAAAGTATCGTCAAAGAGTTGTGAACAAATACCATGTCAGAACAATTGCAAGTGTGCTTGTGGATTGTCGCTTTCAGAGCGAGGTGCGCCAGAGGGCCAAGAAGATCCCGGTAAAGCATTCAGACCGAAGATGGAGATTGAATTAGAAGAAAATGAAGCACAAGAAGCGTACATCGTTGAAAAAGAATATGGAAATATCGTAGAAGATCCTCCAGCAAAAGTTCAAATGCCTTGTCCAACTAATTCGAAACAATATACTACTTCTAGCGATTGGTCGGATATAGATAGTACTACCACATCGGATGTAGAGGAACGTAGAAATAGCAGACATTTAGCTTCACCTTCAAAAAAACGTAACATGACATCAATACTAACAGGAGAAAATAGCAACAAATTATTAGCGCCGCCACCTATAAGGCAAGCTCCATCTAAAACATCATTATTGAGTAGATTTCTAAAATCTATTACAGAGAGGAAATTTGAAGTTAAAAGAAATAAGAAGTCACAAAAAACGAATCCTTTATATATCAAAGGTGTTAAAACGAGTTATGATTCTTTTAAAGAATTTAATGATAACCTTGATCGAGAGATACAAGAAAATGTGGCAGCAGAAAAACGAGAATTTAGCGGGGAAAAGATTAGCTTGAAATTACGAGAACTTTTTAAGAAACATATTTATAGAGATAAAACAGAAGAATTATATAAAGTATATAAAGTTAGGAGTTCGTACATGACAAATGGAGAAAGTAAACCGATGATTGCTTTATTAACAGATAAAACATTATATTTAACAGGTTCGAAACCGGACCATGTTTATAGTAATCAGTTCGTTATTCCTTATAACGAATTAGATGTTATAATGGTAAGTTTTGCCCGGATAATACTATGCTTCTAAAATCTAGACAATAGGGAATAAATAATAAAGAAATATATTTCCTAGGTTGGACCAAATGCACAAACAATACTATTATCAAATGCAGATTATGAGATGCAGTATTTATTTTCTACGGGAAGTTCCCAAACTACTTCAGAGTTAATTGCGCACTTGGAGATGGCTATAAGGAGATCTCCAATGAAACCAAGACTTCCAGCAGTTAAAGTATTGACCTACGAAGATATGCATATTTTAAGGCACTCTGTCCTGTGTGATACTGCTGTCCATCCTGTATGTAAATTTAGTTGTATTGAAATAAGTAGTAAAGGATTATTAGCTTTCTGAGGTTCCTTCTTTTTATGAATTAGTATAATTTGATATTTCAGGATGAAAAGATCGAACACTATAATCTTATTTATATGGAAGATGAACATATGTCACCACCTAGCACACCATGTGGTCCAACAAAAGAAGGTGATCTTATGTACAGACCACACACGTATCAACAAGTTCATCCTAATGCTCCAACTAATCCATGGGAAGCTGGATACTTTGTTCTCAAAGGTGGAGTTGTTTATATGTTTACGGATGCGAATCAACGATTACCGAAACGAGCTATTCCATTGAAAGGTGGTCTTTGTCAAGGATGTCGAAGAATTCCGAATTCTCATCGCCCTCATACATTCGAGATACTTTTAAAACCGAATAAAGCTTTTCAGTTTGCTGCTCCAGACGAATACGTCGCATCCGAATGGTTACAAAGCTTTGTTCAAAGTGCTTCTGGGTTATTCGATATTACAGAAAAAAGAGAGCCTTTGCCATGTAGCCTTATTACAACTACTAAGCATTTAGTAGCTATGAAAGAAGTGTTTCCTGGTAAACAACGTGGGGAAACACTTTCTTGTGCTTCTGTAGAAGATCTCACAGCCTTCAGAGTACCTTTAACTCAACAATCTTGGTGTATACTGGTATGTAGTTCGTATTATGGGCTTATACAGTTCTATAATATATTATACAATTCTTATTATATATTATTTTTAGGAGTTCGCATGTCGAGAAGTACATGAAAGTAGTGGTGACTGGGTTATATATTTCACAAATTACACTGAGCTATCTACTTTTAAAGAAATTTTAGAAACATTGTGGGCTGATGCAAGTTTGGTATGCGTTCTTTTATTTTCAATTTTAATAATATATTATAAAAGTAAAAATTACACCTTCTATTTATCATTATGTAATTTAAAATAATTCGTATTTTAACAGGGTGAATTTCCTATGGTAACGCTTCCGCCAGAAGATAAACTTCATCGACGTTGCTCAGATGCCAGTAAAGAATTAGAGTTTGCATGGCGATATTTATTACCTTCAGTAATCGATTAAACGATAAGGTGTACCAGTAGACAATAGCTAACGCATCGTCATATTCAGTAATAGAAATTGATGAAACATAAGTAATTGAATGAATCAACTCATATAATACAGATACTAAAGCATTCTGATAATATCGAATATGATGTTATAAACAAATTATTCAAAATCAATATCTCATGTTCTTCAACCAACGAGGAGTGGTGAATACAAAAAATCATACAAACATAAATTATAAATATTTAGTGATACGTAATATTGATGTGCTAATTCAATAAAATGGTGCAATATGTTTTCAATAGCGTAAACTACGATATTGATAATGGTACACAGGACTGTAATATAATGATGAGTGCGTAAAATTACTGTGTCAGTTACATGGATGTCTATATAATCACATTTATTATAAGAATTAATTTGCATTTGAAAGTGCACTATAGATACCAAAACAGTTTTAAAAACATGTAATACTAATACAATGGCAGTAAGGCTTAGCGCAGCTTCTATAATGGAAGAATATTCTATAAATTGCTTTTAAAATAAGCGTATGACATATAATTAACATTCCTATTAATAATACTGATAATAATTGTTATTATAATATATAACACAGCTTTTTTTAAATTTTATTTTTGATATCTTCCCCTTATATATGTATGTATATGTTTTACTGCTTTAAAATTGTTGTTTTGGTTAGAATTCTGATTACTATTATTTAATTATTTGTTGAAAAATTAATTATTGGATGTAATTTTCATGTTATTAGCGAGGTGCTTTATTTAGTAACTCCATATTTCTGGGAGATAAATATTGGGAAAAATTATAACAAGATAGTTTTTTTTAAATACCAGCAATACATTTTAAAATGGGAGAAACAGCTTCGTATACCAAAGAGGTTTCTTCTAATATTAAAATTAATATATTGGTTTTTAATTCTTCTTATAATGTGAACAACTTTTTTATTTTACAATCATACATCTTTTCATTACCAAAAACTACGTGAACCGATGCAGGTTGTAAATCATTGTGAATAAAATTCTAATCCTATGTGCATTGTTTCATGTAGTCACATACAATTGTGATAAAATATTGAATTAAAGAGACTTATTAATGTACGCAATTGTAATATGAAATTTGCGTATGTTATATATGATACAAAATTGGAACATAATCAACACATGTTAGTTTCTAATGTGTCTAAAGGGAAAAGATGTTAAATTTTACATGCTTTGATCAAGCATTCTTAAATATTACAGCCATAGAATTTTTGCACAATGTCAACATCACCGTATATGATCTTCAAAGTTACAAACAAAAAATAAATAGAAATAAAATTGTAACTAGTCACCAAAATAAAAGCAAAAACACGTCTTGTTCTTCTTTCTTGTACAATGTAATGAAAAATTTGAATTTTAATTATATATTGGATAAGTATAGTAATATCTCGTATCTTTTACTTTGTTTTTATTGCAATAAATTCTTCTATATAATAATTTGTGTCATTATCATTTCTTGAACTGAATTCTAGATTATATATAAAATAATATATAATGATACTTATGAGCAATTAGATGTGAACATTTTTACAAATATTCATAGCATTTAAGTGTTGAAATATTTGTTGTAGAATTATACTTTGAATTTAATTTTGTCACATTTAATATTATTTTAATTGAAAGTACTTTTATCAATATTGCAATCTATTTCAAAAGTTAAAAATATCATGTAGTGAAAAAATGCATTTAATCACGTATAAAGTGTCCATCTGCATGTCTATGCTTCTTTGCCTTTTCTATATCTGCTAATGGATATTGTTCTTTCACAGCTTCCATATCAAGATTGGGGAAAGTTCGCATCAAAACAGCCACCTTATTTCTTTGACGACTAAAATAAAATTTTTTTTACGTATATTATATTAAAAGAAGTCTTATCAGTTTAAAGGTTATTTTGTAATTATATAGAAAAAATACACACTTCATTAATTTACGTTTTTCATTCCATAATTTCTCTCTATAAAGTCGCAAAAATTTTTGCACTGCATATCCACCAAAATTAAATTTATATTTTTTATGCCACGCAGAATTTTGATGTTTTGGTCTAGAATATTGACTCATTCGATAAAAGTAACGTAGACCTATAAAACAGAATTTAAGTAGTCTATTTACAGACAATTTCTATATATTTTATATCATATAAAATAAATATATAAAAACATTTTACCAAGAGGATTATATTTTGTTACAACAGGTCGTTCTCCAGTTGTTCCAGTTTCAAGCATATAGTATGCTTTATTTCTTTCACGAACTACTGACTCTAAGTTAGCCATACTATCTTCAACTTTATCAATTCTTTCAGGATTTGGAAAATATTTCCATTCTTGTTTATAAATTTCTTCCATTGTTAGAAGCATATTGCGTTCTTTTAATAATACAAACCTGGGCGTTTTAAATATAATTTTCATTATCATACAACATTGTTATATTTTGTAACTTTTGTGTGTTACCATAATTTATGAAGGTCTTCATTGCTTTTTAATCTTAGTTCATCTTTTTTCCAAGAACGCCCAACACGTACTTTATCCTTTTCCCAATTTTTTGGGTTATCAAAAAATTCCATCAAATCATTACATTTAGGTGTAGTATGAATGAGAGAATATTGAAAAGTAGGGACCCTAAGGAATTTAAATCATCTATGTATAATTATAAACAATAAAATTATGCAATTTAAAGAATATTTGAATATTTACATGTTAAATTAATAAAATTATCAGTAATAATTTTTGTTACAGACAAAAATATAAATTCAAAATAAGTACTAAATATTAAATATAATAATAATAATTATAAAATATATTTTTGTTTGAAAAAGTATTTACAAACAAGTACTTCTTATATTTGCAAAACTATTTGTATTTATATATTATGTCAAATAAAAAAGAATTATTCAAGACATAACCTCTCGGTTTGTTCAATACAACTTACTGTAGAAAAATTACATGTAAAATAAATTATAAAAACCTTTGAATAAACATCGAAGTCGTAACTGAATTTACATTTTGTGATAAAACTAAATTTGTAAACAGTTTTGTCACATTATTTACACCTTTTGAAATCTGTATAGCTTTCGTGAAGGCTGCCATCTTATTAATAAAATACTAAATAGCTATTATTACTAGGACATTACTTAGTTATTATCAGAGAGGAACTAAGAGTGTTCCTGCTTATGGATCTGGTTCTTTCCTGACTAGTGCTGCAGCACGCGACCAAACGCTGAGGACAATAAAAAGTAGCATATATAAGAACTTATAAAATTAGGGATCTGCCCTGTTTGGTTACACACTAGTATAGACAAGAATTTATTGGTTTCCACGCTACAAGAACCTTTAATTGCATGATTCTACGGAAAAGTTCATATCTAATTTTCTATCCGATTTTTTTTAGTATTCTTTGTACAATCGTCAATGTGGGCGAACATCGAAGTAAAACCAATTAAAAAAATTAAGTACTTGTCTATACTAGTATGCAACCAAACAGGGTACATCCTTAACATTAATCTTAAATACATAGGTTCTTGTATATGTTAACTTTAGTTGACTTCAGCACTTGATCGCATGGTGCAGCACTTGTTTTGTGAAGCAACTAGCACTACGAGCATGAATGCTCTTGTTTCCTCTCTACTATTACTAGAATTTTAGAGGTTAAATATTGTTATAAAATGTAATGTAAAATCGGGTAATATAAACGTTTATTATACATATAATTATAACACATTAAAACACGTAAGATGAATTTAATATGTAAATGAAAAAAATAATGCAACAAGTAATGAAAAATTTAAAAAGAAATGCTTATAGATGAAATTTTACACATACACACACAAAATCTTTCACAGTATTAATTCTCTGATATTAATAAAAAGATATGTAAAATTAAAACATATTTATTGTAATAATTATAATATTTATTATCACAAACTATCAGTTAGATCATATACATACAATAATGTGAGAAAAATTAATCGTGATTTTCGTAAGCTAATTTTATAATATAGAGATATCATTTAAAAAAAAATCACCTACTTTTTAAATTAATGTACTTTCTAACACTTTCTTTGTTGTTAAAAAGTAGAAATTTGCATAAACGTTAATCTTCGACAAGAAGAAAATACTTAATAATATTCCATTGCCAATAAATGTATCAAAAAGTTGATTAAGGGCACCTTTCGATATTAATTATACTTACAATCATATAAAAATTATATTGTTTTAATATGCTACTATATACACTGATGATCTAATATTACCGATATATATGAATTTTTCATTGTTGCTTTTTTTCCATGTATTATTACTAATCGTAAGTTAAGGTGCTCGTGTGTTTAAAAATCTTTTCATATAAAATATATTTATATATTTTGTGTATATATAAAAATATACATGTACACATCTGAACATACGATATGTACATATATATACGCGTATTTAAAATTTAAAGGGTGAAACTACAGTTTACGGATATATAATTTATTCCATTTAGTATATTTTATATTCCTAGTAATTGAATATTCTGGAATGTACTAAGGAAAAACGAAGAAGAGGAGCACAAAATGATATTATACAATTTGTTACGTCATAAAATTCTCTAAATATTGCTGAAAGTTTGTTTAAAAATTTAATTCCCATATACCATCCGAACTGTAGTTTCTAGAGGCTAGATCGGAACTTGATCATTCAACTGATTTTTATTAAAATATTGCTCTTCACGTCGCAAAGATTATACATATATATAAATATATATTTATAAATATATATATTTGTATTGTAATATATAATTTATAAATATATAGATACATACTTATATTTATAAACAATTACTGAAGTTTATATAACGATAAAAAACGAATTCTCTCTTTTCTCTCTCTCTTAAACAATAACAAAGTATACCACATGATACTAAAATCACATAAACGCTCAATATCCAGGGGAAGGATTTCTTGCCCGTCTTTCGATAATACGGTTGCTTCGACTACGAAAATGTAACAAATGTTTCCGTGTAGTCATCGTTCATAATACCAGTGTCCGTTTGTCTCTCACTGTTAATTATTTGCTCTAGAAACGTTTCGTCTTTCGAATATTGTGATGGAGCGTGACTTTCTTCGAAAGAAAACATTAGAGAAATTATACGTTGTAAAAGGTCGACTCAATATTTTCACAGGCAACAGTAAGTATAAACTTGTTTTTATGTGTTTTTATAACATTAACATTACTGTACAAAATTTAAAATCTCAATAAACATTCGTTATTCCGCCCGCTGATACAATGAAGGTCACTTTCAAAAGTTTCCTCTATACCTTTGTCACTAGTAGCTTAATTGCCATTTCTTCGGAAATTAGCGTCGTAAATTTAATAATAGATAATTTTGCAATACTTGTTTATAATAATTTGAAATACTTGTTCTTTTCCCTTTTCCAACACAATTATATTTGTTTCAGTATAAATATAGGGTGGGTCGGAAATCGTACTACAATCGGATACGGGGTAATTCTACATGAAAAAATAAGTCGAAAATATGAAATAAATTTTGTTTTCTATGACGTTTCATTTTTGAGAAAACCGGGTTTGAAAATTTGTCAAGTATACTCACAAACTTGGATAAGTGACAGTAAACAACCAACACGATGTTATTATACATGTGAAAATAAGTAAAAAATGTGAAATATTTTTCCGTTTTAGGTTACATTTTCAAGAAAGTAAAGTTTGAAGATGTTCAGTTACGAACTGGTCTGATACACGCTCATTATATATTTTAAAATTTATTTTTCTCGAAAAAACAAAGCATTTCATGAAAATATGTTGTTCTACATCATCATGTTATTTACATCTACATGTTATTTTACTTATTTTTATATATAGTTTACATTCTTGTGGATTATTTATTTTTGTTTTAATTAATTTATTATACGCTTAATTTTCTCGTAAACAAAGTCTCGGATGACAAAATGTTGTATCAAGTTGTTCTCTTATTTTTTCATGTAGAATTACCGCTTGCCTGGTTGTACTACGATTTCCGATCCCTTGTATATTGGTAATAATCGAACATGTTATTTTACGTTAATATCAACAAATAAGTATCATATATTGACATATGGCAATTAATAAAGCGACACGTGCGTCATTGCAGGCTAACGATTCTGTACATAAACTTGCAGACTTAATACGGTGTATATTTAATAGGAAGTTTGGTCCGATAGTTCTGTACTAATTGCTGATTGCGTTTCGATTACATATTTCTACATGTGAATCGTTGCTGCTGTATAACGTGCTTCTCCTCTTCGCCAACTCCATTGGCTTGGTCGATACTGTTCAAAGAAGATCAAAAATATTTCTTTAAATCATTTCTCTCTTTTTTTTTTACTATAACAAATATTATTAATCCTTACCCTAATTAACATTTGTCCGGACGTACTATGAGGATTACGGTAAGCATATGCAGCCCACGCTGCTAAACCTACGACTAAACCAATTACAAGGAGAATTCCAATAATTCCTGAAACTCCCATGTTCATATTGTCCCGAGCTAAAGATATTAAAAGTAAAATATCATTATGACTGAACGAACGATTGCAAAAGTGTACGTTAGTGACAGAAATAAAGATCTTACAACGCTCTAGAGGACTCGATCCAGGTTTCTCTTGCTTCGCATTCATTTCACTAACGGTAACAGGCTCTTCCGAATGCATGCGTAAAATGTGATTATATTCGTCAAGGTGTTCCTTGCATGTCGTAGTTGGTAACGGGCAATTGTCAATTGCTTTTATCATTCGAACATCGCAACCTTTCAACAGCCAATCTTGTCGCGATCTAGATGTTCCGGTGCTGCATTGATTCAGTTCTGAACACCATTTGCAGTCGAAACCTTTTAGTTTTGTCAAACAGTCTCTGCAATTATCCATTTCTAAACAGGTAGGCAGTGCATGTAGATAAATCACTGTCCAATTCTTAATGTCCTGCCGATTAAAGTTCACGCGATGATATTCGTAAATCGTTTTTCTGCGAACAACTGTGAGGAAAGAAGAAAAATAGTCGATTCGATTATTGATGAAATTTTCTCTCAGAATGGCTTCAATACGAGATAACACCAAATACTTACAGAACACTATTCTGTCCATGATATAAGCATCGCTTAATCCAACTTTAACAGGATGCGCCGTATCTTCGATATGCTCTACCATCAGAGGGATCACCGAGTATACAAACACGATGTCACCGTTCTGATGCAAAGTCACTTGAAACGTGAATGCCCCTGCCTCAGGTTTGTCTTGCAATACCACCTTCTCCCATACAACTGTGAACGCCGTTCCTGCAATTAACATTTCCATTTATTTACGACTATGTCTACTTGCAAACGTGTATTCTCTCTTCTAACGCTCATTACCAACCGTTATCGACGTATTTCACATAACTGTCATTAGATAGCCGCGTGTCGAAATTTGCCATTAGTGGTGCGATATATTGTGTGGCGGCTAGCCAACTGTGAACGTACTCCCCGGTGTACAAAAATCCTCCAGTGGCGATGGTGATGTTACGAACTTTGTGACCGTAGAAAGGGAAATCGAATTTCAATTTCACTGTCTGTTGGAGGAAATAAAAAGAAACTTTTTAATTACATTTGAATACGTTATACTAACTTTCTCGTAAGGAAAGTTAGGAAACCTGGAAATTCAATAAATTATAAAGCTTTACGCGCAACCAGAGTAGAGTTGTATGCACTCCACTCTGAAAAAAGAAAATTCTGCATTTTCTTTAACTGGTGATTTTTACACTTTACTCTCCAAATATACTCTACATAATCCACTTGTCGCGCCTAGTCCGCATAGCGAACTTCATAATTTGTTAAATTTCCAGATTCCCTTTCCTTGTTGAAGTTAAAATGTTCTATCTGTTACTTCGAAACTGAAGTTTTACGATTTTCTTTGCATACAGATGCTAGAGATAGGACATTTTTAACTAAGGAAGGCAGTGTAAATGAGAAAAATGGCAAACATTTTTAATACACATACCGCAGCTCGACGGTGACTTTGACTAAGTAAGTAATTGACCTTCAGATCTGGATGATTATTTATATCCACCCAGAATTTTTTCCCTACAGCTTCATCGATGATAAATGTGCTGTTGTAATATTGATGCGTGTCATACTCCATTTTCGTGATATTGTGCTGGGACAAAGTTTTGTTGGATAAGTCCGAAAACCTGCTGATGGATATGTCTCCGATAGTGCCATCGGAATCATCTTTGTTGTCCGTTGATTCCGGCACAGACTCTGCGCCCTTCGTTGAATTTTTCTTAGCGTCGGTCGTTACATTGATAGAGTTAGCTTTACCTCCTGGAATTGCGGATGGAACCTGCTCAAAGGGAACAGAATTAATTTTTAGTTAGTTTATTAATAGTTAGTTATATATAATATAGTTTTTTAGTTAGTTTTTTAGTTAGCTTCTTAATTCGAACATATATATATATATAATATATAATATAAAAATAAAATATTATTTTATATGCCTCTACATACAGGCTGACCTTTCGTTCGTATAAGGAGGCTTTTAATTGCCAATAGCTAAGAGACAAAGCCGAAAACGCAATTTTTTTATTCTTGATTTTCGTTTTATTTCGATCCCAAGAAAAACCTGTTAAATTATCTGACACCTGTAGCTGAACACCCCGTACACACGTTCAGGTTCGTTTCAGATTTTGTCGATATAATCGTAACAGCCGTGTCTCGTTACAGCGCTGATCCGAATCTTGAATATAATGGAAAAGAATCTTACCGGTTCTTTGGTGGAAGAATTCTTTCCGTAGATTGATACTATCGGCGTTGAAGTTTCCGGTTTGTCCAATCTAAGGGTAGGCGTCACAAGCCCCTGTTCGCCTGACGAAACTGTTGTCGACGACGGAGATGATGTGGGAACCGTCGATTCTGTCGGATAATCCGTCAGATAGTCGTATCCATCGTTCGTTGGTACATTCGATGCATTCACAACCGTCTGCGATTGTTGTTGTTGCGGTTGCGGCTGTGGCTGCGACTGTGATTGCTGCGACGCGACCTGTTGCTGCGATGTGACCTGTTGCTGCGACTGCTGCTGTTGCAATTGTTGACCCCGTGAGATTCGTTCGGTCGCAGGATCTGGCTTCTCATCCGCTTCTCGACGGTACCTTGTTAACACTTCTCCATCGTCGACTGCATCTTCGTCGGACACGTAAGCCAATTCGACTGGTCCAAAATCGTGCAACGACTGTCCTCCCGAACGTCCCAATTCATAATGGTGCCGACCTGGAAATATTCCAATGGGAACGAGGTGAGTTTCAATTAGTGAGAATCGGTTTTGTTGAACATTGTTGAAAGGAAAAAGAAAAGAAAAGAAAAAGGGCTCCGCCTACTTCCTGGTGAAGAAATAATTCCTGATTTAGAAATATTTCAACCAGCAGGG
The DNA here is from genome assembly GCF_014825855.1 of Bombus pyrosoma. Taxonomy (NCBI): domain Eukaryota; kingdom Metazoa; phylum Arthropoda; class Insecta; order Hymenoptera; family Apidae; genus Bombus; species Bombus pyrosoma. The sequence continues at coordinate 6,979,951 of NC_057781.1, read as the reverse complement.
TAGAGGCAAGTCTCAGTTAATTCGACCGATGGCTGGAAAGTTAAGAATTTAATTCATGTTAATCATCAGTGGGACGTCTAATCGTTGCCGATCGTTGCAAGAGAATATCCGCATCGGCGTTATCAAACGCACCATTGATGTCTCAAAATGCAAGCAGAAGGTATCTTTTATTGGCGAGAGTTAAATCTGATGCCAGTTACGTTCGATGTCGAATCGATCGAATTATCCTATCTAAAGTGTCCTATCAATTAGGCACGTGATATTTAACGTTATAACGAACAGCATTTAGAGAATTTTTAAGGCAAAGAAAGAAGACGTATCTGCAATAGTTTGAAAACCAAACGGAAGGGAAATTCTTCGTAGTTCGATTGATTCATCGAATTTCAAAACTGCTTCTCCTTGAAAGAACAGAAAACGTGACTCACGAGAACGATAGGGTGCTTAACCAGTTAATTGCGGATTTTAGTTTTAGCGACCTCTCTCATGGAGTTGGCTCGTGGAGTGCGTAAATAAATACAAGCGACAACGAATATACACGTCGACGTACCGAAATAAACTTTTTCTTTGACGCGTATACTCATCGAACGCAGTTAACTGGTTAAAGTGAAACAGCGTCCATCGATATAATTGGAACGACGCGGACCATAAAAGAGCGAAGACTGAAATTAAATTAGTCGCAAGTTACGGGTTGTTACTATCGATGCACAGTTCGATTCACGGACAGGATACGCGAGAACAAGCATTTGTCAGGGATTTTCATTGGGACGGTGACGCGACGCAGCGTGTCTCGACGATTCGAATCAATTTATGGATTGCATACTTGGTTCGTCAGTGGGGTCGTCCGGTCATTTTGCACACCGGCCTACATTGAACGTTCAGATCGTGGCCCAGATCGGTATAAATTTCAAGCATCGATTCCAACGTTTCTCCATTAAATGACCCGCGCGTTGCTCTAGCTCGCTGAGCTATTCTCCACTTCGTTTCGCTCGTAACAGTCGCTCGAAGTTGTCACGGCTGAGGACAACGTTGCTTCGTAACGGTTATCATCGGTGGTTATCACCGTGGATTTTCATAAGTTCGTAGAAAATTTCAGACGTGTGACAATGCACGGAATGTATTTACGAAAAATCTATGCTTCTATCGACGCAAGTGAGCAATTAGGACTTAGCTGACACTTCGTTTCTATCTATTGGATATTACAACGTTTAATGAAACTTGACTTTGCATATCTTATATACTACGCTTATGGAACGTACATTCCACGGTACGTTCCATTACGTTCCACAAGCAACGCGGTTTTTTCCACAGTTACATTCAAAAGTAAGATGGTATCGACCAAGAAGCGAAAGTTGCTCCAATTCCTGCAGCGCTAGTTTAAATCCTAGAAATTCCAAGATCTATCGCTTCAGTTACAATCGCTGCGTGTAACGTCTTCGATTACGGAAACGAAGGTAGCCTAATATTTTTCACGTACGCGTAATTGTCGCTCCTACGGGGAGGGAAAAAAAAATGGAAGCAACGGAACGAGCGTCGAAGAACAGGATGTTAGCTGCTCGTGACAAACTATCGCCGGATAGAGCAATAAATTGACGATCCGACATTATTAGTCGAGAATGCACGAAGCTTGACGTCAGTATAAATTTTCATGCTCTGAAAGCTAGCTCGACTAAACGTTCAACTGCCAATCGTTAGTCGTCTCCCTACGGACTCTGAAGAGACGCCAATTTATTCGAGTGTCGTTAGCCTTTATTCGTCCGCGTATTGTGGAGCACACTTTTCGACGAAAATACATTTGCCTGACGCACGGTCTCGCGATTCTCGTTTGGAACGAGGACGCCGACAGTCCTCGATCGAATCGCCCGGATTGATCCTAAGATACATATGTGCATATTTAGGAGAGTTCGACAACTCGAGGAAGCACGGGGAAGACCTTGAACCGGTCGATCGAACAGAAATTTCGAATTCAATTAGCGTCGACTGGACGACGATTGGCTGGTCATTGGATCTAGCATTTCGATTTTTCAGCGAACGAACGCCTCAACCGTGTAAACTAACGGTACGTGAAACGCGCGTTAAGCGATAGACAGGTTGCGCGATGTACGTTACACAAATTTTATTTACGTAGGACGATTCTAAAAATATACAGTGCTATTTGTTATGAGACATTTTTCTAGGTCAAACCAGCGTCGTATTTACGAAACGGCTTAGAACTCGAATCTAAGTACTGCGTAGAGTGAAGACTCGAAGAGATCTTTGATTCTAACATAGATACAAGAGTTTTAATCTTGTAGAGCTTAGATTCACTTACGATAGATTTAATTACGAGAGCGAGGAAATTTGCAAGATCGAAGAGAACCTCGAGAGCCTGGAATGCTCGAATATTGCTCGAAGGCTTTTGGCTTTCCTAAATATTTACGTAAATAAATCATTCGATTCGACCTTTGCCTAGTGGTTCGAAACAACGTATTTACGCAAAAACATTTCACCTGGAACATTCTTCGAACCATCGGATATTTGATTACCGTAGAATTGCTAATATATAACAATACATCCTATTATCATAATAAATCTTCGCTATAGCGAATTATATAAATATTCGTACCGCACGACCAAAGATCCTGTGTTCCATTCGACCGTATTCCATTTTTTTTATTATATCGTTTATTTTTATTTTACAATTTGTCCAGTGGGACATTAGGTAAAATGTTATAACATATGATTGAATAGCATGTGGATGGTTACCCCCAGCGGGGTGCCATTTTCGCGTTTTTTAGTTTATATCCTTTATGAGATCAGCTGGGTGTTTCCTTTTTAGTCTTCTTTCTATTCTTGCGTTGATCGTTTCCGTAGCCAGCCTGTTTGTGTGTGTTGTTATTCTTTCTCTGTACCTTTCCGCGTATCTGGTAATCTCCTCCTTGACCGTTGGTATTCCGAGGTCCTTCCGTATATCCTCGTTTCTAACGTACCATGGGGCGTTTACTATTGTTCTCAGAATTTTTTATTGTAATGTCTCTATTTTGTTTATATGGCTCATTGCTGCTGACCCCCATAGTGGTATTCCGTATGTCCAGATTGGTTTTATAATTGTTTTATATATTTTCAGTTTATTTTCTATGCTTAGTTTGGATTTTCGACTCGTTAGCCAGTGCATTTGTCTCCTTGTTGTCTGTATTTTGTCTGTTATTGATTTGATATGCTGTTTCCATGTGAGTTGTGTATCTATGTGGAGACTGTATTCCATAAACGTCGTTTCTATCGCACAGTGAAGACTAAGCAAGATCAATACGTTACTTTATCTATCTCTACATACCTGCACCTCTATTTATCGAATCTACTTATTCGAACAACTCCAATTATACGAACGAAACGTGATAACAAGCGGGTAAAATTATTCTCAGTATCTCACTCGCTTTGTTCTCCGGATTTTACCAATGTCATACCATCCAAACGTTAGATATAAAAACGTTTGAAGTAAACAAAAACGGAACACCTTGTACGGCGTTCGTTCCAACTGTCGACTGTGTCGACTCTTCATATTCTTTCGTTGCGCGCTAGAGGCAACAAGTATTTCTTAAGAGCGTTCCCGGAATTTTTAACGGAGTTGGATATCTCGATTATACGATTAGTCTGACTTTAATTATAATCTTAATCATAAACAGTTTAAACAATGGAACGAAAAGATTAATTAACGAGGGCAGCGAAAACTCCAACACTGAAGGAAGCAACGAAGCGGATAACGACGATATGAACAACGAGTGGAAACGAGTTCAAAATCCCTGCTTATATTTCTGCTTGTTAAGCGTAACAAAACTTTGATTTTGTCTTCGCGTACGTACAAAAGCCATTATAAATATATATATATGTAAATTCTATAGAATTCGAACTATTCGCCAACCGATATTTTCGCTTTTCTTTTCTTCTACCGGCAATCATTTGGCCATTTGGTCACTTGGCGATAGAATAAATCATAAGAAAAGAACGATAATTCAGGACATAGAAAATCGGTTCTCGATTTTCCAGAATCAGTCGTCTGATTTATCCTAAGAATTTACGTTATCAAAAATCCATGTTCTCTACGCCGTGCCGTTGAAGGTTGTCCTGCGTATCACCAGTAACGAAAACACAAAAGGTGAAAGAATAGGACGTGTATAATCTATAAGAAAACCAGAAAATGAATTGGCTTATGTTTTCCATTGGAATATCAATCAAGAAGTTATCAGCCTCGATTATTCCGTTCATCAATTGTTGAGAACGCCTCAAAAGGTCTAATCAAGGTAGATCGATACAAAAATATCACACTCACGATGGATGATGAGACTGCTGCGTCATACATCGATACAGACCAACTTTGTATTGAAAGATACTTCTTAGAAGAATCAGAAATCATATCCAAAAGGAAAATAAAGACTGAAAGTAAGCCTAGTTTTCACATGGAAAGATTTTAGGAGATTCTTCAAAAACGAGGTAATTATGAAAGAGGAGGAACGAACTTCGCTTTAAAGCAATTTGATTGAAAAATTGAACTGAAAAACCATAGATTGGATATTAAAGTATGAAACAGAGTGTGAAAAATTCAAGATCCAAAATTATGAGAAGAAAATCAAGTGCTTGAAGACGTGTTTGAAGAAAACAGAATTAGAATGGTATCAAGCAAATCTGTTGAAGAGCAAAGAATATAACTGGGAAGATTGGAGGACTTCATTTCTCAAAGTTTTCAACAATAAAGATTAGTTTTCATCACTATACGCCTATAATTTCAAATATATTTCAAGTTCGTTCGTTGATTACGCTATAAAAAGAGAACGCTTAATATGGGAAGTAGAGAGGAAGACTATTGAAAACACAAGAATTAATTTGATTGTTATCGGATTATTCACATTCAGGATAGAATCGATAAAGAAACGATAGGCTCAACAGATGATTTGATCAGAATTTTAGGACAGTATGAAGATACTTATCATAAAAAAGTTCAATAACGAAGTTCAGATGAAAGGAAAAGAAATGCAGGAGATGAAGATACGTCTTGACAGAAATTCAAATCCATCATTTGGGAAACAACCTTGCAGAATTTGCGAATTTTTCTGGAACTATGCAGGAACATAATCAAGAATGCTCAGAAGAATTTCAAACAGGTAAATTCATTTGAGATAATCGCATTCGAAAACGACAAGTCAGTAAGACTGAATGAGAATGAAAAAAACTATGAACCGCTAATAAAACTCCAAGTTAGAATCAATGATCAGAAAGATGAAGGTGTTCATGACACTGGAGCTAATGTAAGTTTTATTAACAAAAAAAAAAAAAAAAAAAAAAAAAAAAAAAAAAAAAAAAAAAAAAAAAAAAAAGAACATAAGAGTGTTCTCAAAACTATCAGTGGCAACAACTTCACGAATGACCGGACGAAACTCCGAATGAAGATAAATAAAACAAAAGAAATAATGGATGTTTTTGTGGTGCGCAATGATAAGTTCACATACGACCTTATGCTAGGGTTGGATGCCATAAAAAAGTTCAAGTTAATACAAAATGAGAATTTGAGAATTGCTCAAAAAGTTAAAAAAAAAAAATGGTTAAAATTTAAAAAGTTAAAAGTCGCGGATAAATGTGCGGGTGAGTTGGACAGAAATGAGTTGGATGAAATTCGAAAAGGGCCTTTCAAAGTTCTGGAAAGGATCTCAAACTCAGTATATGAAGTGGACAACGTAATAGTAAATCTGGTGGGAATTTTTTCCATTCGAGTAATGTAGATCTTGACGAAGATTACAATTAACGGTGGAATCGTCATCATAAGAAGGGAACCGGCAACCGACATTTTTCTTCTGTTTTACCGGCAGTCATTTACTGAATAGAATAGATCACCAGAGAAGAACGATAATTCAGGACTTAGAAAATCGATGCTCCATTTTCCAGAATCGAACGTCTAATTTATCCTAAGGACTTACGTTATTACATACATAAGTAAATATATGCTAGATATAAGACGTATACGTAATGGAGATTAGGCAAATTTGGAGGATTTTAAATCACTTTTCTCGTATGGCTACACATAGACGCTGACGCCATATAGTCTTCGAAGTAAAGGCAAGTAATTTGTTATACTCTTTCCTAGACTGCTCGCGCGCTCACGGGATGCTTCGCGTATAGATACGAAAGTTGTCTAATTATTCGTAAGAGAAGAGTCACCATCGATGAACTTGATCTTGAAATATGTCGCTAAGGTCACTCTCCGCAATGAGGACGTTACGTTCCATACAATTACTTGTAGATGCGCCTTAACTTTACAGTCGCTTAACTTTGCAGGTTTGCTGCAAATCTAATTACAGTATAGTACATTTCTTCTTTTCGTTGTTTTGCCACGGAGTATTAAAATCGTTAGGATACGCGTAATGTAGTAATAAATAAACTGTAGGCAAAACAATGTCGCCGCTATATGCAACCGTCGAGCAAAGACAAATTTGAATTTTCCGACTTTCCTCCGACCAGTATAAATAAACGGACGCAACCGAAAAGAGTTCAATATATACCCAGTATCTAACAGCATCTACGAGTTATCTGCGAGTATCACAACTTTACTTATTTATATATATTTATTTAATTATTTCAAATATGACGGATTGCTACAGCAAGTTCTCGTTACCAATCCTTTACAATTCCATTACATCGGAAAATATTCTTCCTATCGCTTGCACATATGCTTGCACATACTATCAATTCTTATTGAGAATTATAAGTAAATTATTTTCTAAGCGGTATTATATCGTGTATAATAGGTGATTATCGTCTGTTTGATTCTAGCTGAATCTAATGGAAATCGAAAGATAGCTAAATTTTTAGGACGCTTAGAGTGAGTTTGGACAGAAAAATAAGATTGCTTAATACATACATACATACTTGCATATTCTCTACGTATCCCCAAAATTTCGTAATTTAATTTCCCCGAATTGGGGATCTTCCCTTGTAAGATTTTCATTTCTTTGCAAGTGTTTTAGATAAAATTTGTTCTATTTCGAGGGGGACATCTTGTGATGGTCGCATATCTTATCTAGGTGGATGCACCTCCCAGATTTGAAGTTGGTGCCCGTCTTTCTAATTGATACATTATATTTTTTATACGCTATTCGACGCTGTTTTTGAGGAGAGGAGAGTATAAAGGTAATTAAGTCGAAAAATGATTAGTTTGAAAGATATCTTAAATTTAATATTGTAAGACTCGTTGTACAAAAGACAAGGAAAAATAAGGCATCGTTTACAAGATTAAAGCTTTATGCTTTTTGTTAGTTTTGAGAAGTTGCTAAACAGTGTGTAGATAAAATCGAGGATTCTGAGTAATAAAAGCAAACAGATTTATGTAGTAATATAAAATAATGATACTAATGACTTATTCAGATAAAATAGGAAAATAATCTTTTTATGAAAATTATGCGATTCTTATCAATAACGCAATAATGTATATAACATGTATATTTATTGGTATTATCATATAAATTCTATACATTACGTTATATATTATATGCTACTATATATATGTTATATATTACAGCAATATTAATCCAGATGAAACATCACAGTGATGTTTTTATCCAGAAAAAGTAACAATCTTCATTTTACGAAGGAATTTCTTTGGGAATGACGTATCCTAACTCCAACCAATACGCTCCTATGTCTATCTGTTCTTGTCCCGGCGAGCAGTCCAGCAGCAACCTCGCTGTCGTTCCTTCTGGGGAATGGTGGACGTCGAGCAGACATCCTCGTCGTAATCGCATAGTCAGCTTTGCCAATTCGTCGTTCAACGATTCCTTAGATTGATCACGCGTTTGCACGCCTCGCAGGCTAATCTTTCTTACCCATGGTGCCGCGTTTACAAATTTGGATGGTAATAGTCTAATCGTATGCATGTCTTGATGCTGTACCATCCCCCAGTCGATTAACATAACGGTGAAACCCGTTTCGGTTCGTTCTAGGAGATGAGCCCTTTCCCAAAAACTGCTGTTATTCATTCGCACTAGCACGGCCACAAGCATACCAACGGTCAAATCTGAACTCTTTGGCCAAAATGCCGTTGGCCATGATTTCATTATCCATGTAAGTCTTCTGGTCATTCTCGGCCATCTTTCCAGGCGGACCCAGACGGTAGCAAGCGATTCCGTTTCCGACACGATGACACGAACCTTGTCCACAAATCGTTCCCTCGACACTTGTTGTGCCATTTGTATTTTTCAGCGTTCTTTTCCCTGAGCAAAGTGATTTCTTGTATGTCAAGAATTTGGAATGTCAATGTTTAACTATGATGAGTTTCCTCTCCTGCAAATGCTTCTTATATAGGGTGCGAGAATCCCCTCCACTATGGTGGTCAGTAACCGATGTTATTGTTGAGGGCAATTAGAATGGTAATTCTCAAGGGCACAAAAATAGCATACGAAATGGCAAGGTCCACCTCTTTTTCCTTGTATTAGTATCGAGACTAATAACATCTAATGAGGATATCTAATTAATTACCTGATAAATACCAAATTTTAGGATTTGCATACAGAGTGTGTCAAAATATCTGTACATTTTCTAAAGAACACTACGACTAAAAGAAATTTGAAAACTACTGGGACAGGTTGAGAACCACTGTAGCAAATTCGATTTATAGTTTATGGATACGAATCGTTTGAATCGTTGATTCAATTATTCGTTTATTTATCGGTTCATATCGGTGTATACGGTGAAATCACAGATTTACGGATGCTTGTTGTAGACATTCGGTTTTGTCAATGGCACGAAGTGATTCAGCGGTAAAACCGAATTAGTCGACACGTTTTTCTCATTGTGTTAATAGAAAAGAGTCATAGAGGAGAGCGGAAAATAGCACGGACCGCGGAAAACAGTCGAAATAAATACAGAATTTTGAATTGCGTCCAAAAGATGAGAATTCGAATGAAGTGGCGCGGAGGGAGATATGTACACTCTTGGTCAAGGAGATAGTCCAGGTATGCTATCTTTAATTTCTCAATGACGCGTTCGTTGAAAATAATTAAAAATGTTACGAGATTTAATGTATAAGAAAAACAAATTGTTTTATTTTAAGAACGAAATGATAGCACACTCTGTTAATATGTTTAGAAATTGCGCAACAGTTCATGATCTATCAACGAGTAAAGATTACAGTACAATATTATATAAACTTGTATGTATGGGACGCGGAAAAAAATTAAACGAGTCCGAAAAAAAAACAAATTCTTGAACTAAAACAACAACAGTTATCAGTAGCAAAAATATGGAAAGTAATAAGAAGAAGTAGAGTAATACACAATTTCTTAAAAAATGTTGAAGATTATGGCAAAAAGAAAAGTACTGATCGGCCGTCATCGTTATCCGATCGCGATAAGCGAACAATTTTGCGTGTAGCTTCCAATTCGCAGTTAATAACAAAGCAAATAATGGAGAAATGTAATGTTAGTACCAGTGTTTCAAGTGTCCGTCGAGTTCTATTATCCTGGAGAAATATCAAGAGGCCAAAATTGAAAAAGAAACCGAATAACAACGAAACACAAAGAATTAAAGAATGTAATTGTACACGAATGGGATACGTTAAGTCAAAATTATATAAATCGATGGCAAAAACTGTATAAATCTATATCAGATCGTACAATAGAAGCAATAGAAAATAAAGGGGGATGTACCCATTATTAAATAAGTATATATGTTTGATAAGTAATTATTGTTAGTTACAATTTATGTTATTATTTTCTTATTGTACATGTACTATCATTTCGTTCTTAAAATAAAACAATTTCTTTTTTGTTACACACTAAGTCGTTGGAAATAAAGAGTATCTTTAAACTGTTAACTCTGTGTTATAGTCATTCAAACCACCCTTATTGTCTTAACCGAAATAAGTTGAGCTGATAGTATCAGCTGATTCATAGCGCCTATCGTCGTGTACCGAGAATTTACGATCCTTGTTGACGCGTTATATTACGAACGCGTCTCCCTGCAAAACGGTCAAACAAAAGGAAAGGGACAAAGCTAAAGTACAAGAAACTGGAAAAAGAGATTTCATATCAGACAATCCTATCGCCAAATTCTTTATGACAAAATCACCAGAACCATCAGTATGAATAATTTTATGGCTCCTTCTGGTCTTCCTTGTAAACTTCGCAAACAGTGGCATCTTAAACGATGACACATAGGTGACTCCTGTGGCAACCGATGTTTTATAACGCGTGTTACTTATGATCTACGATTCTATAATAACGATTGACAGTTTCGCAATTAACTCCTCTCGAATTGTCAGTTAGTCGGCTCGGATTTCTCCGATGTAGGTAGACTCCTTGATGCATCGACCTTCACTCGTCCACGATGTCCGAGTCGAAGGAACGCTCAGCAGCGAGGAAGATAGGTCGTGCACGTGATTTCACGCCGAAATCATTCCTCTCCGATATTCACCTATGCTATTGGGAAAACCGTGCAGAAAACTTGAAAGAGAAAGAGAGAGAGAGAAATGCTGAACACGCTCGCGAATCGGCTCTCTCGAAGTATCCCACCGCTGCCACTAATTTTGTTACGTGGTAAAGGTGAGTGGAGCCTATTTCGAAAAAAAATGTGGCTGACGAGCCAGTTTTATCAGCCGAGGCTGGGGAACTTGGTGTTTTACGACCAAGACTGCACAGAGGGATTCCAAATGAAGCGACCTCGATACGATCAGAAGACTCCATAAAGTCGTTAGATTTAATGAAATAAGAGGAATCAGCAAAAGAAAACAGTAGGATAGTTGAAGTTAATAGAATCAATGTAATCAATAGATGAAACAGTCGATAATAAAAGTTTAGAAGCGAGATGTGAGTAGAGCTCTGGCGGATAACGCGAATGCAAGTAGATGATGTCGTCGCTACTGTGACAACGACCATATACTCAAATCCACGTCAATCCATACTACACCTACAAACGCAACATTTTTTCTTTTTATTTAATTCTTTACATTCACAATTTGTCCAATTTGGACATTTGGTAGAATTTTTTAACTGTTTGATTATCATGTAGGTGACTACCCCCAGCGGGATATCATCTTCGTGTTTGTTAGGTTATATCCTTTATGAGATCTGCGGGGTGTTTCCTTCTCAGTCTTCTTTTCATGTTTGATGTGTTGATCGTTCCCACAGCCAGCCGGTTCGGGAGTGTTGTTATTCTTTCCTTGTACTTTCCTGCGTATCGGCTAATATCCTCCTTAACCGTTAATCCTCTTTTCTAACGTACCATGATGGGGCATTTACTACTGTGCTAAGAATTTTAGCTTGTATTGTCTCTAAAAATAGAAACAAAAGTTTATATGACTCATTGCTGCTGTCCCCCATCGGGATATTCCGTACGTCCAGGTTGATTTTATGATCGTTTTGTATATTTTTAATTTACTTTCTATGCTTAATTTGGATTTTCGACTTGTTAGCCAATGCATTTGTCTCCTTGTTGTCTTATCTTGTCTATTATTGATTTGGCATGCTGTTTCTATGTGTGTTGTGTATCTAAGACGCAACATTTAACTTCGCTACTTCATTGTAATATTATACTTAATCATTTTCGTGAATAAAAGCCTACGAAATTATAAAAGCACAGTCAAGTTAAGTTATTGCTCAGCTACTCCTTTTTTATCATTAATTTTACGTGACACTACCTTCGCTCTTTGCTATTCTTCGTGTAAAGGATCATCTTCTCTTACGAAAGGATAATTCGATTCAGTTCGTTCATCAATCAGTTCTTCGACGACGATTCTCTATTTACTAGAGATTTATTGACGATAAGATTTATAAGGAGCTTATGATGGATGCTAGCCATTACCATTACCTTAAAATTTTGTACATAGGAAAATTCGCTTTCCCAAGTTTTAGTGGAATGAACAATAACTTTAAGGAACGTCTCGACTTGAAATACGCTTGTAGTAATTAAGGACCCTGACCATAGACAATTCTAAATTTTATAACGACTTCTTAGGATTATTGCGGATTTGTTTAAGTATGTTTGTACAGCTGCTAGGAATACATTATAGTTTAAGTTTATGGTAGGACCACGTAGGGGCATAGGACGTAGAAAATTTATTTTAGACAAAATTTAAGATATGATAGTTTGTAGAAAGTCGTTTCAAAGTATATGTTTACCTTCCTCGTTAAAATTAAGTACGCAAATTACAAATTTATCAAAATCTATTTTCATCTGCGATCTGGAGACTATTAGCATTGATCATTTATTTAGATAGTACTTTACATATAGATAGAAACGACGAAGGTTGCAAAAGAGCTGGTATTGAAATAGGATTGGATACAAACGTATTCGACCCCGGTCGAGAAGACACAAACGAGAATAACCAAAAAAAATTTTAAAGTAACTAAAGTCATAACTGAGACGTTCTATATTCTCCTGCTTTTTCTCTGTCTTTTACAGAGGCGAATACGTGTGCACTAATCTACGAAGGCAGGATCTTCTTTCCTTGTTCGATACAGGCGCTCACAGCTGATTATAGTCAGTACATTTACGAAATGTTTGCTTCGTTAGAACAAAATACGTACGCTCTTATAATATATGCAGTGTACGTGGATAAAGTTTTGGCAATTATTCGCTGGCAACAAGACGCGAGTATCTTATTTGTTACATTATACAAAAGGACGCGCAAACGTCATTAACGAAATACAGAATCGATCGACGAATCACCCTTTGATTTTTGAGGGTCTCGGGGAAGAGCAAGAGATCCTTTAGCCTCGTTGAATAAAAAATTGTGTTTGATGTCTGAAATTTTGCCAAATCCTCATTTCCTTATTAATCGTAATTTCAAATACTAGACCTTGTGATAACCGCGATAGCAGGCGGAAGGAGCGCTACATTGGTAATTCGAACGAAGCTTCTTCATCGTCGCAGCGATCGAATTTCGCTTCGGTTCGTTCGATCTTTTATTACGTGAATTTATTATGTCTATCGATGAATTCAGATATTTATCTATCGTATTTCTACTATAACACGAACGAATCTTGGCTTGCTTCGAATAACACATCGGAACCTATACAAGATACCTCATCGACCGACGATACTAATCAATTTTCATTTGTCGTTTTCACGAATATTTTGATCGTATCTAAAGATCATATTAATGTAAAAAGGAAAAAGAAGAAAGATATTTTAGAAATAAAAATATGTTCATGCATTGTGAGCGTTCCGGTATATCGAGAAACTAAGCGAATAGCTTGAAACGTGGCGGACGTTGTAGCTACGAGTCGCGTAGCTGTTACACGTTAACCTTTGTTCTTCACGGAACGATAGGTATCGATCATGGGCAGGGGAGGTCGATGACACAAAATGAAATCATTAACGCGCAGTGCGTTAAACAGAATTAGGCGTAGCCCGTGCGTTTTTTTATTTCCGAATAATTACGAAAAATTGATCGTCGATCGACTAAGAGATATATTTTCGGGCATAAAAGAGGCTCGCTTTTTCTCGAAGTGTTTAATCAACGAATATGGTAATCAATGTAACACAAAGGCTTGTTTGTTTCACTTACTACGTTTCACAACGAATACTTTACTTTGGATGTTTTATATGTTTCTACATGATACGTGTATTATGTGCATTCTTGCTTCTTTCAAGTTCGCAGTCTAATAATAATTGTGGTCGAAATGCAGATTTCTAAGGATCATTGACATCGAGAACAGGCTTTCTAAATAATTGCCATGTTTCTTTTTTATGGTGCGAAAGATATATTTGGCTATTATAGAAGACGGTCTTGGGTCAAAAAAGGCTGCGGGACGTCCAGGAATATAGGTAGGAAGAATGGACAATACGCGTCGCATGTAGGAAGATATGTAAGAAGTAAATCAATGCAAAATTGCGTTATAAGAACGCAAATTGTATGATACGAAAAAAATGAGTTTTAAACGAAATCGCTGTATGCTTATGTACTGGTGTGGCTTCATGCTCCAGTACGCTTTGTATCGATAGAAGACTTGGCTCTTCATCCAAATCGGAGCCAAACACTTTGTACAGTTTCGATTCTTATCGTTTCTACTGACGGTCTGTCTGTCTGTCTCTTGTAAGTTTACATCGTAAGCAGCTGTGTTGCAAGACATGTGGCGCCGATATTCCTGACGACCTCCCGGTATCTGGCAGGGAGAGAGAGAGGCCACAGTGATGCAGCATCCGTTGAATAATTATTTTTTGATCTTGCCGCAAAAGTACATACCTCTTTATACCCTCGAACATAGCTCCTTCAGTATTTTACTTGTACGATTTGTATTTCAGTTTTTACAATGTACGTCATTTTATCTCTCTTAGTCTATATCCTTATCTAGTAAATTTATTTACATTAAAATTATTTCTTTGTCTTTGCATTCCTTACGTGATCAGCATTAAATGGTTTGATTGCGAATGACTCACGGGTCAAATATATTTTTCGACAATTTACGGTGTTATTACGTCGAAGAGATTTCAGAGGTTGCAGAATGAAATCCTTCATTTCTGTGATAGAATGCAATGAGAAGTTGCGCACGTGACACGCCCACGTATTCGACGATATGAAATCTCTTTGCTTTGTTGCTGCTCTTCTATCGCTGTTATCTGCTATGACGCAATTCCTATCTTTTATTGTCAATCAGAAATTAACCGGCAATGTCAATGTTACGTGTACTATGTACCATCCACATTGAGATTTCCAATTTAAGTGCAGTGACGTTTAAAATTTACAAATTCGTCAGCAAGGAAAGCGAGATCTCTACCTTTTTTCTCCTCGTTACTTTTCTTGTTATATTGCAAACGCGACGAAGATGGTACCCCGCTGGGGGTAACCATCCACATGTTATGTATATTTAAGCTATAATATTTTACCAAATGTCCTACTGGACAAATTGTAAAATTTAAATAAATAATAAAAAAAAAATATTACGAACGCAAAAGTATTGTAAAACGTGACTTTGTCGTCGAATCGATACACGTTCGAAATTGAGTATTTGCCTAAGAAAAAGTTGGTCCATCTGCACTTAATTACATATCGTTTGTTTCAAATTCGCTGAACTAACGTCAAACACCTTATCTGATTTCAAAGATAAAATTCTGATATTATACAGCCTACTATACTACTACCGACTATGACTAACGGAGAGTAACTACTTTTGATATTTATTAAAAAAACAAAAAACTACCTTTACTTTGTTTAGTATTCTATATCAAATGTGAGTGCAGTTACAACAACGCCAATATCAAACAACAGACTTGTAGATATTTATATAGATACATTGCAGATACTTATGGAATGCAAAATTATAAAAATGTTCGTAATCTCTAATATATCTTTCAAGTCAATTTTCTCGGAAATTAATCTTCGGACGATAACATCACATTGCATATTCATTCCTTGTTTGAGCAATCACCTGATGCTTGCGCATGTTATTGAGTCGGACACTGTATAAATATCAAGTTATGAGACTGGCACGGGCAAAAAGCGTGTGCAGCCTGCAGTGTGCCGCATATTTTTAGTGTGCAAGCAATTGTCAACGAATGGTAGAGGTATATTATAGTGCAATATATCTGAAAACTTGGTATTATTTGTTAATTATCGTTTATTATCATTCGATATCGCGACGTCGTTTCACTTTATTGATAACAATACATTTGTTTCGTCTTTCAATTACGTATAAAATGTTAGAGCGAATTGCACGTGGAACTACACGCATTATATAAGTTTCAAACAACACTCAGTTACATGATGTTAAATTTACTCGTTTTACTTGTTTTACGAATATTCGGCGAAAGTTTAGTCCGTAAATCAATCTTTTTTAATTCAGACATCCTGAATTTCTGTTTTCTGCGTGTGTTTTCTCTTTCAGTAATACATTTTTCACCTGCAATTTAAATCGAACGTATCAGTTGAATTTTCGTATTATTTTATTGTATTTTTCGTTTCATTTATTCCATCAAAGAGACTAATTTATTGTATTTAAACGTTCTATCCAAACAGCAGAATTATATTATAATTGTTATAGGAAAGTTAAATGTAAATAAACTCGTTAAAAATTACGAGACGTAAATCGAGCTACTTAATCCGATATCTGTCCAACTTTTCTCCGAGTTCCGCGTAGAATTTCCCCGATGAAATCGCAACTCATCATGAGACTGCGTTTGGCTGTGCCAGGAGTATATCGGGCGTTGCGTCGTTTTCCTTCTAGAAATTGCCGGCTTTCCTGGCGATTGTGCTCGCCTGCCCGGTTACCTCGGTCTTCTCCACCGCAAAACGTTTCTGCTTGCCATCCGCTTACTTATCTCTCCAAACTTGTGTCTGTTCATTTACGAGGAGGTTATCGCGCCTACCTTGCGCGTATTCTCACACTTGTGCACACAGCGTGCTAGAAAATTTGCATACCACGGTTCTTACTCTGATTCTTCGCCTCTTTGCTTCGTTCGTCGGAACGAGAACGAAACTGAGACACAAAAATTCGAAGTCAAGGTTAGACGAAGAAGTGGATCGAAAGGCTCGCAACGAAGATGATCCTTAGCCATCTTCGTCTTTCCAGGAAAATGAAAATCTGCCATTTTCCTTCATAATTTCCATTCGACGCGTTCCAATGTCGATTCTTGTCTCGTTTTCGTTACGAGAATGCCAATTACATATTTGGTTTAAGATTGAGGTATGTAAAAGGTTGAAAGAAGCAGGTCTGCGCGTAAAGCTACTAGGCAGGTATAGGTAATCGACCGACTATAGTCAGACCGGAATCCTGCTTCGTCCTTGAGGAACTCGGAACATGCTCGAAGGTGATTCGCGTGATCTTTCTCCAGAGACCGTACCGTCACAGTTTCAGATACCATGATATAATAGCCGCAGCTATATACGTAACTCTGTGTTGTATGGTTACAGCGGTATCGCGATAAAACTTTCGTCGTGTTCTATTATATCTTTCTTCGCACGCTATCTGTCTAATACTATACTTTTCCAAGTGTCTGGATAACAAAGGTGTATTAGAACAAGGAAATTTCCAAGATGTTTAACGGTCTTGGCATTTTTACTTCGTAACATGTTATTAGTATATCGTCCATGTTTATGCAAATTCGTGTTTCTTATGAACGAAAGGCAGAAAATACTCTTGATAGATTACCTGCATTCCTTCAATGTATTTCTTGATACATTGCAAAGATATTTGAAACATCAGACCCAAGGATATAAGAATACAATGATCGCAATAGCAATTAATTAATGCCAACGTCGTCTTTCGATGCTATAATTAGTAGAAGTTTTCGGTTAAATTTCCCGCAAGTGCATAAACATTTGCAGCCTAATTACTATAGATTCTACGTACTATTGTCTCGTTATTATGACAATTAACGTTCCTATAACAACGGAGTCACTTATTATACATTTCAAAGTTACTTAAAATATATTTTAAAGCGACCATGGCAAAACGGGAGCAAATATCGGCTGAATTGGAGTTCGATTCGGGCCGAAAACGAACTGCTGGATATTCTCTGCTCCAAGGCCGTTCGCCAAGCAGAGAATCGTAAGTGCATATAGTTGCGATTCGTGCGTCTGGCCGGCAGGTATGGCGAACGCGTGAACGCATAAGACGCGATCCACGAGATCCACGATGAAACCAGTTTTTAAAACGTGACTCACGATTGTCCCGTATCATATGCGACATGCCGTAAAAATAGCTTAGTCAGAACTCGTTCCTGAACATCCTCGAGCAACCGTCTTGCTCGCCAGGCACGGCCAACAATGTTCACGCGAACAAACCGCGAAAAACGTTTGTGCATCGTATGCATACCTATTAGAAAAACGCTGACGCGCATGTATTCCTGCATT
Source organism: Bombus pyrosoma (assembly GCF_014825855.1). Lineage (NCBI taxonomy): Eukaryota > Metazoa > Arthropoda > Insecta > Hymenoptera > Apidae > Bombus > Bombus pyrosoma. The sequence continues at coordinate 6,962,142 of NC_057781.1, read as the reverse complement.
TCCGACGTCATTTAACCGATACTGAGTCACGCTTTTCCATTCCGGTGTTCTTCGTGGCTCGTTCTTTTTGATTATATATTCTGCGTGTAAGGATCGCGCGTCGTCAATTTTTTTCACACGTCGAACATCGCACGCGATCGAGAACCGGCTGGTTTGAACTTCGTTCAAGAAATATTTCGCAACTTTCGCACTGTGTGCAATTTCTTGGTTGCAGACTTTCGCAGAAAGCATTTTAAAAGACGCGCAACGTAAGCGTCCGCAGCAAATTAATCCGTTTTCCTTACGAGTAACTTTTTAAATATTATTATTCCAAATGTTGAGACTTCCAAGTATTTCGAGTGTATGTTCGTCTTTTTCAACGTACGAAATGTCCGATTCTGTTCTATCGATCTGTTAAATTTTGTTTTCTTTAAGAAATAGCTCTATATTTGTAGATGTGTCATTCTATGTTATTTTAACTCTTGGACGGCACATTAAAATAATTAAAATTGATAGAAGACGTTTAGCTGCTTTATCATTTGGACTTGAAATATACATATATATTTGTAGATATATTTTGTAATATATTTTTAGACCTATGTAAGGACTGTTATACCTTCCGGCAATGAGTCAAAAAGGAACCTTCCTGGGATACGCATGAAAAAAAGATCTATACACATGTAAAAGGGAAACACCCAGCAGATCTCACAAAGGATATAACCCAACATACACGAAGGTGGTACCCCGCTGGAGATAGCCACCCACATAATAATCAAACAGTTAAAAAATTCTACCAAATGTCCAAATTGGACAAATTGTGAATGCAAAGTATTAAATAAAAAAAAAAAAAAAGAAAATGTAGAATGTTCCGCAAGGAAAGAAGCGACGTGTAATATCGGCAATGAGACAAGATGCAAACGTAACCGTGCAATTATGGATGTCGATAAAGATAAGGCACACCGATGTTACGTAAAGGTCTAACATCCGGAAATGGCGCGACGCATGCAGCCTACGTAATAGGAAACTATCTCCCTTTGCCTCTTCCTTTCGATTTCTTTCACTTTTATGCTTCCACACGATTTCCATCCACGTTGTGTCCGTCATAGATCATACTTATGCATGACGCACGATAAATATCGTATAGTAATCCTACTTCCTGCTTGAGTTATGATCCATAAATAAACACTTGTACCAACTTGAAAGATAAGAAGTTAATAATGCAGGGCTAACAAATATCAAAGTACACGTTCTACTCGACACAAATATTTTAAGAATATTTATAAATATAATTTATAAAAAATATTTTCGCTGCTATCGCGTTCATAAACATTGTAGTATCGAGAAAAAATCGTTGGAAATCTCAATGAGTCACAGTTAGAAAGCAATAAAAGTGTTTACAGGCCAGGAAGAATAAGAAATCCCGATGGGTCATTACTTGTCGCCCTTTCTGACATCTTGTGTCAATACTTGTAAAACACGTATACATTGCGGTAATAACGAAAATTGTAGGTACGAAGATTGCCTTGGCGAAGGTTTAAGTAGTTTCGGGATAATAGTTACTCATGATTTGTCGAGTCGTCGAAGTCGAACCGTTGCGAGTTGTCGAATCGTTGTGAGTAGTTAGTTGTAAGTTGAATACTTAAACAAATCTAGTTGCTTTAGTTGTATCACATTACTACACCAAGTTTTAATTAAATAGATATAGTTCTCTGTTTCGATCATCATAGATAAATCTATATAATAAACAAAGATCACTATAATCCAGATCTTTATAATATTTTCCACGAATTCCGAGTGGAATCGTTTCGCGATCTTTCGAGGAAACAGCATAAAAGTGGAACGGAAAGATGGAATTTTTAAATACTTTAATCCGGATGATAGCAAAATTCTCAGAATAACGCGTCAAATAACACGGGAAAATAATTTAGAGCGTTCGAAAAGCTTGAAACGTTCGAAACTTTCGCTAAATCTCGATATAGAAACGAAGAAACGAGCATCAGAATAAAGAGACGCGAAAGGATAATTAGACGCATTTCAAAAGAATTCCAAAGATGGAATTGTAGGTTTTAAATTGACTTTTAGTCAAGTGAGTAGAAGCTAGGTAAAAGTTATCCTTTCAACGTTCTTTTCTAAAACAGGTTACACGGGAGCCGATGTTCTTTTTATTAGCTATATCCGCGAATAGTTAAGAACACCGAGTTTCCTCCTTTCTTTCTTTCGTTCTTTCTTTCAATCGTTCGCGCATTTTTTTCCACGTCCGCGATTCTTTGGGCGCATTCTCGCGACAAGCGTGCATTGTTCTACGAAGCGACGTGAAAACGCAGATCGCGAAGAATCGAAACGATTCCCGAGCATTTCCACGCGTTGCGCCGTACATTTCTCTTTCACGGGCATCGTTTTTATCTGTTCCCCTACGCGCAAGGAAGTTCCGTTCGAAATTCTACTCTTTGTTTCCTCGAAAGGCCCGTAATTAAAGAGAAATTTCGTACAGCGCTACGAAATAAGTATTTCTTTCTGCAGCAACTTCTAACGACACGCTAATGTTCCTGCGCGTGATAATCGCAAGAAGAAACTAGTTTTCTCTCGATCTACTTTTTTTTCTATCTGTTATAATCCAGTCTGTTTGGAAAAGAAAATTATAAATTGTTTCTCGATATCGCGTTAACATCGACAAATATTAAACTGTCCAAAAAGTTTCTTTCGTTTCATAAGGTGATAATAGAGGAACAACAATTTCTATTTTATATTATTTTATTGAATTAGGTGTGATCCATTTAGTTCTATTTCTATTATTATGTTCGTGCATAATTCAATAAACTAATATAAAACAAAAAACATTGTGCGTCTATTATTTCCTTATAAAACGAAAGAAACATTTCCGACAACCTAATATATATAGAAATTGAAAATTCGTTGGTAATTTTATAGTTACGAAACGTATAAACGCATAAATGTTCTACCTGGACTTCAACTCACAACGGTTGAGACGCAGTGTCGTGATGTGTTTTAGAAGATACGAAGAGCGAAAGGAAACAACGAGGAACAGCATGTACGCAACAAGTAAGTGTTCGTAACAGTTTCCATCGATCCATTCGTATCACGACTGATCAACGGAAAAGGTCGTGGCTCGTTATAGTCCCCTTTGGTTCGTCTGTTAATCTAACGGTTCAATGACACGTGGGAAATTTTCAGAATCGAGGACAGTTCGCCGCGTATACAAATATGGCCTGCTTGTATTTTCCTTCCTCTCTTGCGTTACATTGCCACCGAGTAGACTACGACCGCCCACTATTTTGTTCTTACGACGTACCTAAACGTACGTACATATATGCGTTAGACGCTGTCTAGTAGAATTAGCTACTCTTTTCATTCGAATCACCTACGATAGACGTTGGACGCGTGTTCGATCGTCGTCTGAATACGACGCACGTGGCTCGTTTTGTTCCATATAAAAGGAGTGACCGAGCGTGACGATTCGCTCGCGTTTTCCAGCGCAATTACCGGCGCTCCTACCAAAGGCCGACTCGCTTAAACGCGTTCGCAATGTCCTCGTACCATCTCGTCACACAGTCGCTCATAAGTCATTAGTGGCGCTCATAGAAAAATAACTCGGACGATTTACGGTTATGAAAAGCGGTCGCTGGATCTGTGCCCTGTGTGGAAAGTTCGCCGCTCGTAAAACGCACGGATACGATTCGCGGTCGCACAGTAATTTACACGACGGACGACCACGGAAAAGAATCGTTCGTTTTGGCGAAACGAATTGCACAATACGCTTTCGTTCGTTGTTCGGTAAAACGCCGGTGAACTTATCACTCGATCTAATATATCATCGCCACGGATATACCAAAGTATTCCGATACTTTCAAATTCACGACGGTGTATTATGTATGTGCTTTCTTTTCCTAGTTTGAGAAATCGAACGACCACTTTCAAATTTGAAGTTTCACGTTTTCTCAGAATCGCGCCGCGACCACGTGTTGCTTCGATTCGTTTCGTCCAATTTGTCGGATGATTAAAAAAAGAAAAAGATTCATCGATTATTATAATCGATGCTCGTAAAGACGCGATGTTTTAGAGGATGTATCGTTTACCGTGATATATCCTCCGATATCGAGGAAAACACGTGAAATCGCTGCAACACTTTCCATTAAGAAAGCGAACTTTATCCGGTGAAATCGTTCCGATTCGCGGTCCTAAGGTCAACAAATCTCAACAGATGGATCTCGCTTGTGACACTGCTTGAAATTAACCTATTTCGAGATACATTTGCATTCGTGCAAACTCGCGCTACTCTGCTTCTCCTACTCGTAGTTCGTTCGACAGGACGAATTTTTTTTTTTTTATTATATTGTTTATTTTTAATTTTACAATTTGTCCAGTGGGACATTGGGTAAAATGTTGTAACATGTGATTGAATAGCATGTGGACGGTTACCCCCAGCGGGGTGCCATCTTCGTGTTTTTTAGTTTATATCCTTTGTGAGATCAGTTGGGTGTTTCCTTTTTAGTCTTCTTTCTATGCTTGCGTTGATCGAGGACGAATATGTACGCCAGATTACCATTTATCAAAGAATAGTTTTCGCGATCGATGAAATCTTCAAAGGAGGAGCTACGTTAAAATATTTCCATGAAATTATTTAATCCGTCAGTAGCTAAAAATATTATTACGTGTATGAAATTAGGAAGACTTATCTCATCCATAATAATCGCTTTATTCAGGAATGCGACGAAGCAATTACGTTATTCGAGGATTCATATTACCATCTTCCGTGCCGTTTCATTTTTCTCAAAGATGAATTATACAATGTTAAAATTTGCAAGAATTAAAGCCGACTCAGTTTCGTGATTATAGAAGTCTTTGACTGAGCGATCTAATTAAGATAGGCTCATTAAAACGCGCTTCGAACAGTGCGGAGAAAAGAGGCTCGTTTGTTCCACGCTCTCTGGAAACTCGTAGAAATTTTTTAAACTTCGAAGCATATCGATGCGGTAGGAGGATTTTCAGGTCAGCGAGCCACGTAACGACGTTCGCGAATATCAGTGGCGATTTAGCTGGATCGCAAGCGAAACAGAGACCTATGCATTCGCTTTCCCCGTATTCCAATGAATCACGATTTTCCGATCACCGAATAATTTCCTCCTTCGATACTTGTAAAGCCAAGATAACAAGAAATATGTGTTCGACGAAAGGAGAGAGGAGAAAGGGCCAAAGACCTCGAACGTTTCTCGGGGTTCGCATGCCGCGGTTTTTGGTGAAAGCGATCATTGTTCCTCTCGGTATGCCTGTAACAAGAAAAACGAGAGACTTCCAGTCCGTTTCGATACGACTACAGACATCAGATGTTACCTTCAACCGATGCTACATGGAATTGACTGAACAATTCCAGATAATTCCGGTCGTATATAATCCACGTTACACTTGCTATATACGAACATCGGAACGCGTGTATACGTCGAGAAGTAAAAGAAACGCTGCTGCAAATTGGAGACTTACCCTGCTCGAGTTGGATGTTTCTTTTAACAACGAATGATACAGTAACGCAGACAATGATATTTAGATCTCGACAAATATTTTACGAGGATTCGTAATTTTTATGAACGCGACCAAAAATCAGAACCTAGGCAAAAATTGTGTTTTCTATATATTTCGATATATGTGTGACTGGTGGAAACAAAGGTCTATTTTTCACCTAACGAGTATTATACTCTGAATATTTCCTGTTTCTGCTGATTTAAATGGCGCGTCAGTAAGTCATAAAAAATCGCGGCCTAATTATAATTTTTAAAATGACTTGCATAACTCGATTTGTAATGCGATTTTATGTGCCAATAGGTCCGCATAATGGCGCAAGAGAAAGCGTACAGGTCAGCTGAAAGTTTCTTTGCGACGGTGTTTTCATTTCGGAAATTCTAAACTCGTAAGGATATTGTCCAATACGTTTCGTCATGGTTAACCGACAGTTTAAAAAATTCTTTCTTCGTGAATCATCTTTGTTAACAACGGGATGTTCCCGTTGATAAGCGAATTAGGTGTCCGCGAAGTATATTCTTGGTGAATTAAACCAAGTTTCCGCTTCGATGCCGACTAATTCACCTGTTGACGCAACGCGGCGAAAGTTTCCACCGAGCAAGTAACCGTTTCAACGGTTGTGGCTAAATTCAGGAAACGTGGATTTCGTCTGTGGCTTAGAGTTTATTGTGAAGTTCGCTTAGTCGTCGAAAATATCATACCCCGTGAACTTGCACGATTAAATTCAACGAAGAAAATTATTTTTCACGGATTCGCGGAATATTGATCGAAGATACAGCTTTCTCCAACAGCTCTTATTCCAACAACATTCTGCGTTAAAGGCAAACTTAAGGCTAAACTTTAAATAACAAGCAAGATATAACAGCGCAAGAGGAAACTACTAAAAGACATTTATAACTCAAAAACAGTTTAGGAAGATTAGGAAGATGAATTAAAAGACCAAGAAAAATTGTCATCTGTTGTATATGAAACGCAGTTTCGAACAATTTCAGTCACTCGGCTATCCACTTTTTGCGTGTTTAATTGCTCTTTGGATAATCGAGATTCTATCAGGTCTTTTATTTTCGATAAATTCGTGTGTTGCGCTTGAAAATTTCATTGGGAAATTAGCTGACGACAAGACTGGACATTAGAATGTCTAAGCGCGAACCTCCAGGCACGAGTCGATAAATTGTCAGAGGTTCCTTTTACGCGCATAGTAATCAAAGAACTTTACTGTGCTGGTCGTTGCTGGACAAAGGAAACTGCTTTGCAATTCATGTCGTGCTAGCAGTGTCTCGTCGATCGCGCTAAAACGTTCGTCTAATAAAAACACAGAAAACGCTTCGACGTGTGGCTTCGATCGGATATCGCGTTGCAAATTCTCTTCAGAAAGGGTCGTGCTGAGAGAAAAATTCTGCGAGTTTCATCCGGAGAGAGAAGGAAATGCTCACAAAGACTCGATAGATACAAGCGCGAAGAAATGGAAGAGGGGAAACCAAGAAGACTTCCTTCCATTAGGTGGCGGCAGTATGGAAAATGAATATTTTTATTCAACATAAGGTATCTTCGAATATCGCCGCAAGAGAAAATACTTTGCGTGCTACGAACGATAAACGTCTTTCGAAAACCAACACATTTATCTCTATAGTCTTGGAAGACTAGTTCTATGAAATTTTAGGAGAAATTTGTTTTCTCATCTTCAAGTCAGTACACAGTGATTCATCGTGTAAATACGTATCTACTGGCTTAGTAGTAACTTCTTTTCACGTAAATCTATTATTTTCAGACTTCTGATATGTGTATTTCAAATACTGACAAATATTTCGTGCTACCACCGCGCGATTAGTATCACTGACAAGTTACACATCGTAGCAGCAAGTTATAGACTCTTTACTCTTCGTAAGTTTATAATTTTGCGTCGCGCAGAATAATTGGGCAATTTGCAATTTGTAAAATTTGCATTTAAACTTCCGTTCGCTTCATCGCCAGACTTGTTATTATAATACAAAGGAATTTATTAATACCAATATCTTGTGAATCTATTAACAAATGAAAATTGTGACTCGTAAAGTTTCGCTAATAATTACGTGGACAGCGCGAAAGGGCCAGACCTCGTTAATACTAATGCAACTATCGATGGATTATATCACGGTAATTAATCGTTAAACATTAAAGTAATCGTTAATTACAAGCTTCGTTAAACCACTGTCAGTACTACTCATTTTATTCGATGTATTTTAATTTAGGAGTTCCTATATTATGCCAACTATTCGAAATGATTATTTAAAATCAGGCGCCAACCGATTACGGTGACTAATTAGCGGGCTAATTGCACTTTAGCTGTGTGTCGAAGGAAACGTGATAATTGAAACGCGTTCATCAATCACTGTTCGAGCAGCAGATCGACGCATACGAAAACGATAAAAATGTTAGCTGTACGTGGACGAAACATGTGAGTTCTGTTAGCGATATGATAGCGGCGAGTGATATGATAAAACGTTATTTGCGTACACGTCTACTACACGGATAAATGTTCTTATAAATCATAATCATCTTGTGTCTACCGATGGGATTACCGATCCCATGAAATGTAATACGAAATAGTAATCGTTTCAACAGCCACTCAATTAGAGGTAATTGGCCTGGAGAGTCGTTAGAATTCTTTCACGTTAGCCTGCGGCCAATCTCCCGAACTTATTGTAATTAATTACTAGATCTCCGGTAACAAAACAATTAGAAAACAAAAAAAAACGATAAGCGGCGATAATAAAGATTACGTTAATATTAAAACAAATATTATCAATTAAATGAAGAATATCTCCTGATAAATAGGCATAATTTCATAGCGGCAGACTGTAACAGTATAATATTACACCCCGCAATATTAATATTATTGTTAAGCTCTGGAAAGAATTGAAGGGGAGTTAAAAAATGTCTAAAATATTGTTCGATAATACGTATACAGCAGCAATATTATAATAAAGACACAATAAAAAATCGAGTGCGTAGTGGATTCGTGTGCGCTATTTGGCAACTACATAACGTGAACGATCTAATACGAACTTCCTTCTTTGGACGATGTTACGCTTCCATTCTTTGTCGTTTAATGGATACGAGGACTGTTCTATTGAAACGAGCCGCATACTGCGAACTATGAACATACAGACGATAGAAGTGACTCTATATATACGTATATAAATAGAGTTTCATTCGAATGCCATTCGGTAAACTCTTTTGGCACTAACGAGGTCGATGAAGCGATATGCCAACGTGTTCTACATGGACATCAACGACGTTGTGATTGCCAAGCGCGTATTAATTGACTGAGACCGTGTAGCAATAAGTACGGTGGAACGAAAGTGAACGCGTCAAACGCTTTTTAACATCCGCACGAGTTAAAAAGATTTCTGAATATGTGACGTGTCCTAAACAGAGTCTACAACCGTCGGCTATAAATTGAAAGATAATAATTAATAAATAAGAAATAATTTTTATAATAGTTCTTAAAAAATTTATTTCTTTATTTAACTTGTATTCGAGGAAGGGCACGTCTGTGTGCTTCAGATTGAACTCTTCAGGTGGCTCTCAGACGTGCGATATATATACCGTAAATATTTCAAGATTCTCATCATCGTAGTACGTATAAGGGACACGTGCTACTCATACGAAAATAATTTTGGAAATTTTTTCGTCTGAATATTCGAACTTCGACAAATTTGTGTGTGTGAATATATCATCTCTTCTTAGAAGCCACTCCCTAACTCATACTCCTTTCTTATTTGATTTCTTCGTTGATGCTAAAATGATGGCTGCACAAGTTTGCTTCTTACTCGACATCGTTGCACGAACGCTAACTCGAAATTGAGATGTATCGTCGATAAATATCGAACATATGAGAAAAATTGTGGTTTGTCGGTAAATATTGACGATACGTATTGTCAACAATATTTATTGGCAAACTGCAACTATATTGAGAACCTTGAAATATTGACGATATTATTGATGAGGCCTGAAAGTACCCTTAAAGGTCAACCGCTAATAACAAAGCAAAGAAAAAGAATGTCAGTATTCGCTCGCGTTAAACAAATGATTGTTATATCATTCTCCTATTTACATTACAGTCGACGTTAACAGTAATTTATTTTCAGTATGTTGAATAATTTGTCGCCGGCGCATGCCATACACACACACTCGTTTCTCATAACAATCAAGCAGAAAGCAACACGGACGATATGGAAAACAAGAAAGTATTCAAGTCGTAGCTATACTTAAAATTCTACTCACTGTTTGTTTCGATTTTATTCATGAGACACTGAATTTTTTATGCACATAATATATTGTGCAAGCTTAAAAATGAAACAATACAAAAAACGTTGTTGAATAATTCGACAGAAAAATCGCGCATTTTTTAACGCCCTTTTTATTAAAAAAAGGAAAAAAAGAAACAGCCGTATATAATTAGTACAAAAAGAAACAGTCGTATATAATTAATACACACGTTTACTAAAGGCTGTTTGAAAAATATTCGTATCAATGCAGTTGAAAGGATGAGGGTAAACCACTGCTGAATGCAGGAGATTACGATCAACGTATCGGAATGTATGTCACGCATTCACGCATATAGAACGCGTAATCATTATCGGGAGCATGAACGTATGCATTCGTAGCCTTGATTTAACCTTCCATTTATGACCGTGTATTTTTATCGCTTGTTTTCTCTCGAGACTGCTGTTCCCTTTCATCGGGATCACCGTAACAAGTCGCAATTTATAAATATTTCATAAGTAACGAAGATACAAAAAAAAAAAAAAAAAAAGGGGAAAGAAGAAGAAAAATAAAGAACGAATGTAGTGACTTACTAACCGAGTAATATGAATAAAGCAGCGACCGCCCATACGAAACGATTATTGTAATGTAACGAAACGTTCAATTTGCAAATACACTTTGACAAGCAAACGCCAAAAGTAAGACCCTCGTTCTACAGATTGAAGAAAGAAATAATATGAATATTAAAAATTACCAAAGTACTTAGATGATGAAGGAGGATGAAGTGGAAGGACAGAAAAATATTAGCAAGATTCAGACGTGGAAACGAGACCAAAGCAAGGGAATACTGAAAAGAAGAGGGAGAAAAAAGATGCAGACTATGTAAAAGGAAAGAAGAAGACCTGAGACAAATAGATGAATGCGAAATAACGGGAGGACCAAAGGACTTAGAAGAAATACTAAATGAGACTGGAGAAGGATTAATAGAATTAAAAGCATAATAGAACTAAGCATAATAGAGAAGAGAAGGGCAATACAAGACAAGGAGGAACGACAAGAAGGAAGCACAGCAAGGAGGCAAAAGCCCAAAAGTTGCAATAGTTTCTAACTATTAGTTTTTAGAGATAAAGTAATTAAGGGAGTGCAATATAATAGACTGGATAAGAGGAGAGGAGCGAAATGGGTAAAAGAGATGTAAAACCGAAAGCTCGTCCAAAGCCGATAGTCACGGACTAAGCAATAATAAATAATAAATAAAAATAAAAATAATACGAATGTTTGAAACGTCGTTGGATAACGCGATTAGATCGTACAATAAGTCTTATAATGATGTAACAGAAATCGATAGATATATCATGTACAAATTGTTACTTTTGGCACAGCTTAAGAACGAACAACTAGTTCGTTGAATCGATGCCTTTAATAAAATATAACCGAGCGGAATCATTAAGGTTGCCGACGTTCTCGAAGAATCGAGTCAATAATCCATATCGAGGCTAACAGTAAGAACGTCGCTTATCTCGGTTGGTAGAAATTATCTCGTGAATTGTTTGACTCGGACTTACTTGCAGCTCCTGCTCGCAGACGATAAACGTACACAGTGGCGTCTATGACGATGCTCGTTAATATTAATCGTGACATTAACTACCTCGTTTCTTCTCGCTACGCTTTAATTAAACTTATTAAAGCAACATTCTCTCTTTAATGATCATTTCTAATTTTTCTAATTTCCATCTTCGCATTTATATTCTTTGCATTTCTATTAAAATTGTATATATATACATGTCGGGTTAGCGTTGGAATTTTGAGCGTTTGACGAATCTTTACTCGAATTGACCATCGTGGTTATGTATTCTAGCTGATCGTTGATACAGATGTGATGATTACAAGAAGTTACAAGTAATAGCGGCAATCGGACAAACAAGATGTCGATGACAATGTATTTAGGTTCGATAACGAATCCACGGCCAACGGAATAACGAATGCGATGTGACACACGATCCTGGTGTGACTCAACGTACAAGTAGTACTTCTCTCAATAAATTCTCTCGCAGTCCAAATAGAACTGCCCCTATATACTCCTCTCCGTACCTCTCTGGTCAATCTTTGTTTTTAAGGAGAGCTATATTGTTATTCCATACCTCTGTTAGGTACACGTCCCTTCTGTGACCGTGGTTACGTTCAGTGACCCATTATGTCACTTCGAGCCTAAGCCCATCGTCATAAACCTTAAGCACCCATGATCGAATTAGAACATTACAACTACTTCTTAGTTTTATTGCGTAAGTATAGCTATAATAAAAGCGTAGTCTGGATTAGGGTATTGGGGATTTCACAAACATTCCAAAAGGAAAGCCCCGATGTCCTTTCATCTCCGACATGCATATATATACGAATGTTTCTATAGAAGTATAGGTATCTCCGTAGGAGAAAAAAGAAAAAAGAAACAACAGGGAACGTCGACGTTTATCGAAGATAAGTAGGAGGAGACGCGATAGACCGAACGCTTCGATTGAGTGATGTGTATGTGATGTTACGTATTTACAGAAGGGAAAGAATGGCGCCACAGGAGGATGAGCTTTCGTCGAGAGGAGCCCGAGAGTGTGTTTCGACGGCACACATTTTCTCAAGACACTTCTTCTATCTAGAAGCAAACGAATACATATGATACATGCGTGAGTCGAGCCCTAAGTCGATCACCTTTCAGGTTGTACGTCCGATTTAAAGTGCAACGAACTCGAAACTGTCGGCGAACCACGACGCAAACAGCAAAACTATATTTTATGTAACGTTAACTCTTTTCTTGCATAATTAATTTCTCCGATGATTTTTCTAACAGCCTCGATTTTAAAAGAAAAATGAAATCGTTGATTAAGCGGTTGAAACTTTTTGCACTTGTTGCCTTACCAACATGCGGATACGTTTTAGCGTGCAATAGGTTCTAGTTACATAAATTTTTCCTTTTCATATTACGAAAGTGATATTTTAGAAAATTTTATCTAACATTTAACTACGCGACGCTGTCTATTTGTTGTACTGTTTCCTTTCGCTTGTCACGTCTTTATACCCGCAGTAAGTATTATTTAAAATTCTTGTAGATATCGCTTTCGGAATATAAAGTGGAAAATCTATGTGGCCGGAACTTTTACATACCATAGTATATTATTGTCTCTACTGTATCTTGGTTTCTGCAGTGAAAGAGAATAAATTATAGTAGCAAATAGATCGAAATGGAACAGCACGGCGTAGAGCTTAACATAAAAGAGAAAGCTCTTATACTTTAGTAAGAAACTTGCTGTCGTTGAAGAAAGATTAGCGCGAACAACATGTACGCATACAGAGTGTTTACGTTATTAGTTCGCAGCATTTTTCTCGTAAACGATAAATAGGAAAACATAAACGATAAGGAAAAAGATGAATGATTCGGAGCGAACTATATATTTACGATAATATTTTTTTCGATAATACAAAAATCCATGTGCATCTTGCGGTTGCAGTATCTTTTTTAAATAAAAAAGGAAACCTTTCGTTGTTTTTGCCATACATCGAATAATCGCGAATACGTAACTCGCTTTGAACCATTCGTCTTTTCCTCTTTTGTTTTTTACCTTGTACACTCGTCTCTCGATTTACGCAGTAGTTTTTACGCGCGACCTTAATTTACGCGACTGGAAGATATATTTTCCTGCAAGTAAACAGTAACTTAACATTGACGGTATAATACAGTAGCAATTAACATTGACAATGGAAGTGATGTCGAACTTCCGAATATTTCAAGCGACGAAGATGATACGTTTGTGCCGATTAAGAAGAAAGGGTTGATCGTTTCGAATTACAATAGCGATAGTGACATCGAATAAAATTTACTTCTGTTTTTTGAAACGGCGTTACATTTTCTGTTAAGGTATTTGAGATAAATAGATTATTTCTAAAATTTATACGTACTAACTTTTATTGTCAATTTTATTTCTCGCGTACTGCCAGACTTTATTTACACGATTTTCATTTGCGTAGAACGAATCCACGTGGAACAGACGCCTCGTGTAAATCGAGGGACGAGTTTACTTATCGTTTACCAGTAGAACGCTGGGAACTAGCATGCTGTACGCGTTTAGGAGATTGTTGACATGATTTGCACAAATATCTACCGCTACAAGATACGGTTAGTTGTGATGTAACGTATCGCTCGAGGCAGACTTTGCAGTTAGGACGCCTATTTTCTCATACCATTACACTGAATCAATTAAATCAAAGACAATAACGGAATGCTTTTTCGGTTCGTTGTCCAACCGAAAATTACGTACTACGTATAATAGAAACAGCGACAAGTATTTATCTGTACTCGTGGTATCATCGAACATTTTTTTAATTACTTAGCGAGCGATCTATCGATTTAGTTTGTATTTAATTATGCATGAAACGAGGCCAACGTCGAAGCACGTAGTCACAACAAATGTAACGCGCTCGCGGAATTGCGACAGGGACGATTAAGTCCGATACTTAACACGACACTTATCCACAATGTGTTTGACCCATTATTTGTACTGGTATATTGAGGCGACGAGTGTGCAAGACATGGTCCAATTAAGTATAATCAGCAGGGCCATCCGCGAAAGGAAGACTCAATGACCGTATAAAATGGGGTACGTGGGTGTTTCACTCGGATGCTGCACCCTTCTCGAAATTTCTCCTTGGCCGTGCGTGCCATCCACTTTAATATTTCTCTCGTTAGCACTAGCGTTTGTTTCTGCTATTTCGCGCTATCTTTCAATTTATCTAACAGCAAGTGTTTCTTTTTGATTTTCCCTATGGTCTTATTTCCAACGTTATACTTCCTAGTTTAAATCTTGAACTATGTCAAAGAGTGGAAAGGGTTGCGAGTCTCCGAATTTCGACATCTACCGGGTGTGCTATATCTTCTTCGTAGAGAAAGATCATTCGTACGCGATTCGACACGACAAAAGCTTAGCAGACGTTCAACGACGGAAAAAGAAGCGAGACAAGCGTACGAACGAATGCCCGGAGGTAGCGGCATGCGGCGAAGGTATAGATTTACCGAAGGAAGCAGCTTAAAAGACCGTCTGTTGCGGGTATTCGTAACGTTCGTTGCACCGATCCTCGAGGAACACGATATAGGATTATGTCGTGTTACAGGCGTATTGAACGCGATATACGTCGCAGAAACCGGATACGTGCGGCCGCGTGTACGCATCTTCGTGTTCGCTTCGTGAATACGTTGTTATGCTACTTGTTCTTTGCGCTGCCAATGGCAAAAAAAGACGATAAGACGCACACGTGCTGCCCGGTACTCTCAGTTCTCGGTATTCTCGAGTCTTCCTCCTTCTCTCTCTTTCTCTCCTTCATTTTTTTACTTTCTATTTCCAACTGAACACACGTAATGGCTCGCAAAAGTATTTGAACACCTATGGAAACTTCTTGCGATTATATTAAAACGTTTTGAAGTTTCATTAACTCTCAGCTCTCGGTATTCTCGAGTTGCCCTCCTTCTCTCTCTTTCTCTCCTTCATTTTTTTACTTTCTATTTCCAACTGAACACACGTAATGGCTCGCAAAAGTATTTGAACACCCATGGAGAAACATCTTACGATTATATTAAAACGTTTTGAAATTTCATTAAAATCGTAATGGCACACGACTGCGATTAGGTGTATTGATATTTGAAACGAATCTGAAAATATATATATATAGGGATAGTTGAGGATATACATTAGAAATATAGGTGTATTACGCAGAGATCAGTAAAAGTATTTGAACAGTTAGTGTTAATAATGTTAGTAAACCGTAGAGTTGGAACGAGGAATCATACAATGGCTCGCCAAAGTGTCTCGACGCTTACAGAGATTACTCATGAATATATTATTCGTGTGGAAAAGAACATTTAGAAATTTCATTAACGTTACAGTGAAACAATTATTACCATGATGGTATCGACCATCGTGTACATATTATAAGTTAGAAGATATTTATCGCAATTTATCTCAAGATACTTTCACCGAGGTATTCGAACAATTTTCATTTGATCCTTCATTGTATTAACAAATTAATTAGACATTGTATTAAGTATTAATAAGTTATAGTACTTATGGCCACGTCTTTCGCGCTAATTATATGTTCGCTGTAAATGACTCGTAACACGTATGTAATATTTATATTTTTGGTTTCAGATTTTATCAATGTAATCAGGAGAATCATGTTTCGTTACAGCGCAGATGAAATTTCAGTAACAGATAAAGCGTAAAACATATTCGCAAGCATTTTCTGCGATAAGAGTTCAAATACTTTCGCGCGTCACTGCGTGTCTCTTCACGTTTGAAGCCGCTTTCCCTCCGTCGATAGCAGTCCAAGTTTTCTGGTCCGTGATTCGCACTCGTTCGAACGTTGCATTTTCGATAAAAGATAGGGGAAATATAGCCGACATCTGCAAATTTTCCCCGCATCCCGTAAATCATCAACTATCTCTGTGGTTAATTAAAACGGCAGATAAGAAATGATAATTTATAATTCTACTGAGTACTGTTTTTAGAGATATCTGGTCCCAAACGTTCTACGATTCTGATAATCAGACCGCGGTTTCTTTGTGCACTTATAGGAAATCTGAAACTGCAGCGATGCACAGGATGGCACGTAACGTAGAAATAAAAATGGAAAAATATATAAAATATTCAAACTACGGTACTACTTATCATAACTAGATTACAAATACGATTAATGCGATTAAACAAATGGAACGTAAATCAGAAATTTTCTACTGAATATTAGAATAAGTACGCTTACTTTCGACATATTATCCTACTATAAATTTCCTATAACAGCATAAACATTCGTAGCCCAGATAATATTCTGCGAGTAAAATGATTCTTCGCTTAGATTCCATTTTTTTTAATTATATCCGTAAAAATAGGAATTCGCATAAGTATCCGCAATCCGACTGATAACGATAATTCTAATTTTAACATGTTCCACGTGTGCCTAAAATTCGTCGAAGAGATGTTCTCCAAGTTGCCAGCACTATACGAACGTCTCTCCTATCAAAACGTAGTTCTCAAACAGCGTTCAGACGACCGATATATGTACGTATAACATCGATACAATATCGAAAAACTTAAATATTGACGATAATATTGATCTGTCTGAATGCTCAGTAAAGATCGCTCTTAAAAGTTGCGCCAAACGCGACAGGCACGAAACAAAGTCGAAACAGGAAATTTATTATTTCAGATGGGTTTCTCCGAATGTGATGGCACGCAGCCAAACGGGTGCAAAGGACGTTTACGTTTGACTCCGTGGAACAAAAGGAAGAAACATATTCTGCTAAAAACCATAATTTGACCAGGTAGTAGCGCACAGACAAACGAGCGAGCATGCTCGAAAATTGGTACAAATTCATACACTTGTTGTCCGATAGAGAAACGTTTAATAGTCTGATCTGCGTATCGTTCTATCGCGTAATGACAGAAACGTTTCGTTAGAGAACTAACGCCATAAAAATTCTTGTTCAGGCAAGAAATTGTTGCAGTTTGAAAATGCAAATTGTCGTGCAAGTGTTCGATCGCTTCGATTTCTTACACACCTTTGACCGTTGCGTCTATTTCTCTCCAACTTCTCGCAAAATGTGCTGCGTTTGCGCGACGTGTATCAACTGCGAAAAGAAATTTCTACGACGCGTGCGAGTACTTTTGCACGTGTGGAATTAATATGAACAAATTATAAACCGTTCATTGAAATGAAGTGAAGTTATCAAGTGTCTAGACCGCGCTTGTTTATGCATAATAAGTAGTTTGAATATTTTATGCGTCGTATGCTCGCATATTGCGTGCTGTCTATAGGTTTTTACGCTTCTAAATGTTTCATTAATGCAACACTAATCGTCCGTTAAACATCTATCGATAAGAATTTATTCGCAATCTAATAAATTCAGTTATTACATTCCGATACTTAAAAGTGGAACGTTTCTCTATAAGATGAATATAAAGCAGACTTGAATAGATAAGGTAAATGCTTAAACAGATTTAGCAAGAATAGGAAATGGCTTTTTGCTCGATAAGGAATATCTTGATGATACGTATGGTAGGGGCGTTATATATAAACAGATTAATTCTACGCATTGACTCCAGCTTGAAATTTGGTTTTTTTTTTTAATTTAATATTAATATTACATCATAATTAATATTAAAATATCGCTCGAGCGAATAATACAGTGAAATATGGGGTCCGATGTATTGTCACGAGGACTAGATGTTTTCTATTTTTAGTTGGAACGTGACGCAAATAACGCAAGCGTCGATCCGAAGAACTAATTCGAGAGGAACGTTGAACTTTCCGTGCTGTAAGAAATCTAACAGCAGATATGATTCACGGATAATTTATCTAATATCTGTACGAGTATTGTGAACTCCCGCGATCGGCCAAGATAGGGAACATTTCTAGCAAAACAACGTATTATGCATGAAATTAGGGAAGCGTCAAAATTATTTTGCGGCAAAGTTATCGTTACTGAATCATTTTTTTCTTTTTCTTTTAACAATGTTTTAACAAACATTAATCGTACTTATTCGATTCGATCGGAATATGAAGAATTCAACGATATAAATTAACTGAAATAGATTAGAGAATGAAAAGTGGCATCAGTTGATCCTTTGTCAAATGCTCAAAAATTAAACACACTGTCAGACCATAAATATTTACATCCAAATTTCACGTCGAGGTTCGATTACACGGTTGGAACAAACTTCTACGAAATGTTTATTTTGCCAAGTAATCTGCGCTTTCGTGGAATACCATCGAAAATACAAACCGCGAGAAAGTACAACGGTTAGGCTACAAAAATGTACGAATATCGCGTGTATCGTGTGAGAGTGGTGGTGCGATGATTTCGTATCGCTCAGGTTTATGTAAACATATCTCTGATGGAGTATCATTGATAAGCGAAGTAAACATTGAGCAGAAGAATACGAGCAAGCGGTATGAAAACATCGTAAATGCATATCGTATGTTTGAAATGCTACGTAAATATGATTTGGCATTAAGTAAGAATATATCACGGAAGGATACATAAAGGAATATATCGCGGAAGAATAATACTAGCCGTAAAAATGTATCATACTTAGACACGTATGTTTGCCAAAACGTATGGAAAATTGTGAAAGCAATTTTAAATAACAACTCGACTCGTCGA
The DNA here is from genome assembly GCF_014825855.1 of Bombus pyrosoma. Taxonomy (NCBI): domain Eukaryota; kingdom Metazoa; phylum Arthropoda; class Insecta; order Hymenoptera; family Apidae; genus Bombus; species Bombus pyrosoma. Next base: position 6,943,187 of record NC_057781.1, on the reverse strand, counting down.
TCGAATCATGCTCCTTTAAAAACGGTTTAAAAACTCGCGAAACTCTCAGGATCCGCTGTAGTAGAACCGTGTATAAACAACAGTGTACGACTCTGCCACTGTCGCTGAATTGTTTCTTTAACCTTGAAACGAGCGTGGTGCATTCGTGCGTGCAGCCAATCGGCAGAAAAATCAAAGGAGTAAGAGGGGATGAAGCTTGGAAAGCGCAATGCCGCTTTTCCTCCGCTGAGAGGACCGCTCGCGTTTCGCAGTCCTTTGTGCCGGTAATTTCGACTTGTTTCACGCGAGTGGCCACTCTCGTCACGCCTTCTCTACCGCTTCGTCCCGATCGAGGACCGAGTCGTCGATTGTCGCCGTGAAAACCACTCGAAACGAGCTATACACACAGCTATACACTGGCACTCGTACAAGCACCCTTTTTGTTCGAAACGAGAGTTCCGAGAAGGGGCCTTCGAGAATCGGGCCACAGGAAAAAATAATGGAATCGATGGGGCAATCGTGCTAACCAATACCATCGCGATGCCATCGTGTATCACAAACGTGTGAACCTATACGATTCTTGGTGCTTTACGAAATAGATTCGTCACGATTCTCGGCTCTCTATCTCGTGTAATTCCCTCCTTCGTTAAAACGTTCTATCTTCTGTTTTTTAACATCTTTTTTTTAATTTCAAGATATATGGAAATATTTGAAGTTTCTGTAATCCGTTATCAGTAGATATAATATAGCGTAACATAATATCGGATATAAAGCCCTTATCGAAAGGTAATTTTCCGATCCTTGCAAAATGTATACGCTATATCAAAGTAATCTTGGCAATGGATGATTAATGTAAGAACGGAACATTTCCTACGATTTCGTTGACATTTACTCAAATCGATATCTAAAGGTTAACCTACGTATATATTGACCCTAGCATACAGTCGTATTACAATCACGCATTGCGCCTTCATTCTTTCATTGAACTTTCCTACTGCTAACAGTAAACAGTACGAAGCCTTAACTTTGTTCGAATGAGGCCGCCGCGTTAGTTTCAACCGCGAAGCCCAACAGGAACTGCTGAAATATTCCTTCAATTTTTTACTCTCATGCTGGTTAATCGAGCGATCTGAAACGCTTTACCAATGTAAACTCGCTGTTTCATTTGACTTGGAACGTGCTCCCAAGTTTGAAGTAAAATCGAGTTGGTTCCTTGATTTGAAAGGAATTCAATTATTACCTTTTTTTTTTTTATATTATTATGTAACGGAAGCAGATTGTCTATAAAACTAGTATGGATTATTTTCATCGTATATTGAGTCTGAATTGTAAGGTAATCAACTTCGTTTATTGTTACATAACGAAAATAAATTATTCATGAAAGTAGTTAAACAGTGGTTAACTCACAACACGCTGGTTACAGAATAGTCTATTGATTCTTTCAAGGACTTTTTCATACTTGTAATTTTACCGAGCGAGAGTTTAACGTAAACGAGATCAAACAGCTAATGGCATTTTAATGCGTTATTCGATAAAGAGAGAAAAAGAAAATAACACGTTGATTCATGCTTGCAGCTACGACTTTATGTATAGGATATGAATATATCTAGGAACGGTAACGAAACAAGTGAGAGGAAAGGAAGTAAATGAAACACAGAGTGAGATAAGTCCTTGGCCATCTGTTACGTAATAGTTATGCGCATTAAATGTTGCGTGGCAAAATTTGCAACAATTAACTCGTATATGGCGAATATTATCTTTTTCGATATAATTAAATGAAATACGTTGCCAAAATTAATGAAGCGTAAAAATATAAACTTATAAAATTGCTCGTAGAGAAAAAACGCGTTCGCATTCTACGCAGGAATATTTTTTATATATCTATTGTGTCATTTATTAGCAAATATTACCTTTTCTGCGTAATTATAATAATTATAAGCTGTCAGGCATTTCTCTGTTGAACATTGCAAGGTTAATAGGTATATCGATGGCGTATTTAAAATGTTCCGCAAGAATTGTACAGCACTGTCGATTTGTACGCGAAAGAGATGATGAGAAACGAAAATGAAAATTGTATTGCTGACGTATTTAAAATATTAATACGTCTATCGTAAAAGTAGCATAGCAATGTTCAATTGTAGCACGAAGAGGAAAAGAATGGGTGAATCCTGCATATACGTAAATAATACGTATGGACGATACGTATTAAAACGGCAAGAAGAGAGACTCGATTTAAAAAGATTAAACGTTAAATAAAAATAAAGTACGGTAATCTCCGTTACATCGCACTAACGGAGTAATAAAAAAAAAAAAAAGGAAACATGCCACCACAACGTTCCACTATGGCGCGCGTACATAAAACACTGGTGGCCCTGTGGCCATTGTGGCAGGTTCGCATGAACAGCGACATTTCACAAAATTATGAACAGAATCGACTGTGCGGGAGAAATCTAAAGAGACACAACGAACCGTGATAACCTTTCGATCTGTCATTTCAGAAATTTCAACCATCGTCCAATCCGTGCACGGAAAAAGATTACGACGCACGTGTTCTTTTTTTATTTTTTTTCTCCTTCCCTCGTCTCTCTCTGACTCGCTTTTTCTTCGACGCAACAGCAAGGTTAGAAAACTTAACTTCTCTGTTAAACGTGGATGATTACATCTAATTACTATTATTATTGGACTGCACGCAAGTTTACGTAAATTAATATTTTTATGATTACAATTACAAAGACTAGAACCTAAGCAGCTGCCATAAGAGCGCGTACTTTCGATATTTTCTATACTTTTATATCGTTCTAGATATTTCTTCATCGTTAAACTTCCTGTAAATGTATAAATGTCCATAGATGAATTATTATTATCGTTAAATCTAAAACTTGGTTCCGCCTCTCAAATATGTTGTCATGTCGTGGAAGTTTTCATGAAGCGTTCCGTATTGCACGTATACTATACGTTATTGTTACAATAGAAAATTACAGAGCACTTAGCGAAAGGAAAGAAGTAATTTTGTTTTCCTAATAGTAAGCGAGATAAACGTATGTATAACGAGAAAGGTTAACGACTGCAAAAAAATTGCCGTCACGATCGATAGAACGAACGGGATCGAATAACATAAATAGGACAAAAAGCATATTACTGGTTGCCGTCGATCGCGTTGTCGCGAGCAGACTTCCATCAATTCCAGAAATCCTTCTAATTAATATACATATAGAAATAGATATTTCCTTTTATCTATTGTATGTCAAGACTATGTAATTACATAATTGCAACGATAACATATCACCGCATTGCAATCTTGCTAATGAGGATGGTATTAATCATCAGATTCTCAGATACGAATAAGCAAGGAGTTGTCGAATAAAAAGAGAGAAAGAGGAATTCATTTAAGAATGAAGAGGGGTATTTTTTTGTAAAAAAAAATAATGGATTAATCGCTTCTTAAGTAAGAGTAAAAATATGTATAATTAACGAATGCGGTTAGACTCGACGAACGAGAGTTTCGTTACCACGACCGAAACCATGTAACAGAAAGGACGAAGACGAGGGAAGTTGTTTCTTTAAAGGGGACAGTCACGCTACAAGTGAAATTGCGTAGTAGCACGCGTAGGAAGAACCGTACGTCCGTTTTCTCGTTGGTACCATCGACGAGAAGAAATGTTTCTTTCCTCTTTCTCTCTTTTTCTCGATTGTTCTTCTTATCTGGTTCCTGAGGTAGATAATCTGCGAAGCGTCTTTCCTAGCTACGAAGCGATTTCTTTTCCCGACCGTGGAGAAACATCCTCTCTTTCTCGACTCGCTCACGAGAAAGAGAAGAAAGCATAGGAGGTGCAACAAGTTGAAAAGACTCACTGAACTCGCTGTCCGCGATGCTCGAACCGAGATGCTCGAGCACACAGAAGGCCAGGAACAGGATGTAGAGCCATCGTCGAGGAGCTTCGTCACAGCCACGGTTAAAACACCACCGTTCACACGCCATATTTACGAAGCTGCTAAACTCTCCTGCGCTACACGAATATAAATCCGTGCGCTTCGTGTCCCGTCTGCCTCCCGCGGTCGACCAGACGATGACGGAAGGATGAACAGAGGGAGGGGGTATGGGGAAACGATAGAGATGAAACGAGAAACGAGAGATAAAGACGGAAACACCCCGATAAATGAAATGTCGGATGGGAGGTAAACCGATGCTAGAAAAGGAAACCGGGTGAAAAGTTTGGGAAATTGTAATCGACGAAACAATTTGGGCTAGGCTTAATCGGTCGTCTTACATAAACGTTCACCGCGATAGTCACAAATGTCATCGAAAACACGATTTTCTACGACGGGTGGCTATTTGAACATGAACGTGCGGCTTATACGGCGATTTATATGTTTCATTCACGAGCAGGCACGAACTGTACGCGAGAAGGCGAGACAGGCAGCCGAGCACTTGGTTTCACGTTCCACGACACGTCTTTAAACCGGTACCAGACGGATGAGAACGACAACGGCGATCGCTTGTGGCAGGAACGGCATGTTGGCACTCACTGACTTGCCGCCGCATTCTTCGTACGCTCTCCAGCTAGAGTATCCGTTACGTTATCTAGATAATAATGAATCTACAGTTGAGATAATCAAGCGATAGGAACCAATCGAGTCGTCGCTAGCTTTGCCCGATATATCTATTGGAGAAACTTTCGATTTTTTATTGATTTGTTAAAACTTTTGTTAAATAAGGTTTTCTTTTATAACACCGATAAAAGATTCAATATTGGTGATTAAAAGGAAATAATAAAACATACAACTATTTTACCTCAATTTCTCTTATTCGATAAAAGTGGAAAGATCAATTTTAAAATTGTATTTGAATTATTATCAAAATGTTTCAAAAAAGGGGAAAAATCATATTTATATTATTCATGCCGGCAATAAAGATCTCTATAGTCTCCAAAGATGATAATAATGGAGTTTATTCAAATAAAATTTGGCATTTACTAAATAAAACTTTTAATTTATCATCTTAATTATTAGGAATTATTAATTTTCTAAGAACTTTTCTATGTTAGAGAGACAGGTACTTGATAAAGAAGATGGAAGTAATTCAGTATCATATGTTATATCAGAAATGTAGGAATCACAAGGAGAAATAGGGACAATTTTCCCCAATTTCATTTGACTTAAACATGGATCTGTTGTCAAACCGCTGCTTACTGTTTGATGTTGATTAAATATAGCCTGTATGAAATGATTGAAGAAAATAGTATTTACACATAAAAGGTTAATTTTTGAAGAGAAAAGCAAAGGTAGTAAGAAAATATAGCATTGGAAGCTTAATTCAAGTATATCATGTTTACCGTAACCATTATTTTATCTTGGAATGTCCTATGACAATGCGAATCATCTGAGATAGATGGGAACTTTAAAGCTAAATTAATTTGTCGTAATTGTTCATACTTTTTCTTTATCCTATATGATCTATCTGTCGTTCTATACATATAATCTATTTCATCAAATGCATCTAATGCTAAAATAAGCTTAGAATTACGGATCCTTGCATATTCGTCTTTTTCTTCTATGTCTTCCTCTTTTTCTATAGATTGTATTATTCTGGCTTGTCTCTCTTTTGTCATTTTACCCCACAAAAGATAACGTTGAGTCATCAAGAAAAGTGCTTGACCATCCATACCAAGAGGAGTAATGCCAACTTGCTCAAAATATTTAGCAACTTCTATCCATACTTGACCTAATTTCAATGTAAAATATAATTCTATGGTAGATATCGTAATCTGAAAAGATATTAAGCAATACAAATCACATCAAATGTTAAGTACAGGATGAAATTTAATAAATATTTTTGTACAACTTACTCTATCTTCCATTGAAAGATTAGCATGTAATTTTTTATAATGTTCCTTGGCCATTTCATAATTTTCATTATCTCTTTCAATTATTTTGCAAATACTAAATATTTTTGATCTAACTGAACCAATCATGTCAATTATTGCTGGGCTATTATCTCTAGCTAATTTTATGCAGTAAGTATTTAACCACTGCTTCTTACTCATTTGGGGTAATTTCACGTCTAACAGATAGTAAACAGTGTATTCAAGTTTTTATAAAAATATTAGTAATTAAAATTATTTTTATTATTTGCCTTTTACAGTGCCATCCACATTTCTTTTAACTTCAATCCGTATTTCTTCTTCTCTCCATATTTTTGCTAGTAAAGACATTAACCCTGTTCTTTTATCAGTAGCCCTCCATGTACATAAAAATGGCCCACAAAAGAAATTATCGCACATATCGGTAAAAACGGCAAGAAATAAGCAACGAGGACAATATGGAACAATTTCAATGAGATCAAGAATAACATACACTCCACCATATCGAATAAATTTTTCAAGATTTTTAGGAGACCATATTATGCATTCCCAAATATACGAGCCTATTGCTAGTAAAAGACTAACAACATTTTTTACATAATAATATTTATATATTCCCATTTTGTTGTTATATACACGTATATTACCGTTGATCCAGTTGGAATTCACTATCTTTCTGATAAATACAACGAAATAATAGTTCCATGATGAATGTAATACTATAGTCTCCATATATATCATGGTAAAATTTTTGTTTTCTCATGAGTCTTTCAACTGATATTAATGCCAGTGTTAAAACCTTTTGCTCCTTTACTTTGAGTTTTTCAAATTTCAAAATATACTTAATAAGTTCTTTAGTCCATAAAAAAGAAAAAATTATTATATATTGTAGAATTGAAAAGTAACAAAATTTTGTCAATATAATGTATAGATAAAAAACTAACTAATTAATGATGATATAATTCCATATTCTCGTAAGTATTCTAATAAATATTTATTATTACTCAGAATAATTGTGCAAATTGTTTTTATACAGTTCATTACTATTTTGATATCAAATTTTGTATTTAGACACCATTCTAGCATTACACATAATCTATAAAATATTGAGAATTATTTTACATCATAAAAACAAAGAGAGATGTATATTTATCTATTTTGACAACCTAATAGCACCATCATATTCTATGAATTGTTCTGGCATTTTTGGTGCCAATATAGATAAAGCATTTACAGCATGAATCCATAAATCCCAAAATTGAGATGTGCTCCAAGTAACTTTCGTTCCCTCAATATCTGGATTAACAATTTGAAGTACAGTTTGCATCAGTTTTCTCTGTATCATTAACTATTGTAGATAACATTAACATTAACATTAAAATGTTTCTTACAATTAAAAAAGAAGAGAAAGAGAGAAAGTAATTACAAAAATACAAGCATCAACTTCTGCTAAATGTGTAACAATTAATAATAAAGTTTTTTCAAAATGCAAATCATCAGTAGTTCTACCAAATTTTATCACTTTTGAAAATATTGTAGTAGACCCAAATTCAATTCCAATTAAATATTTAATAACAGCATCAGCTATACCGCTACTAACAAGGTTCCAAGAAGGTAAGCTAATTGAAATTATAAGAATTATCATAGCGATTTCATTTCTAATCTTGGCACTAAATTTTCTATATTGGCTATGACATATCTGTCGCTTGAAAGCATAACATAGGCCCCTGTACAATATAAATTAATTTCATAATTAATGCAATATATTATTTCATACGCCTAAATATATTACCATAAAACACAATGAGTTGGTTTCAAATTTTCCTTTAAATTTCTTGGCATATTATTAGAAGAAGTAATAGATTTCATCAAGCTCCACAGAGTATTCATTATCAAAAGAGTTGTTTCATCACTATATTCTTCCCCCTCTAACAATAAGTCAGGAGGCCGTGTACATTGTAATTGAATTGCATAAGGAAGATCCATTCTTATAAATATAACATTGAGTATATTAGCTTCCAGCATTCTATAACCTTTATTTAATATTATAAAAATATAATAGAAAATATAGTTCTTTAAATATTTATTAGACCTTCCAATTAAAATATGGATTTCTCAGTACGTACAACATTTATGAGAGATGGATGAAAGTAAGAAAACTAGTTCTAAAATTTTTGGATACATTCCTAGAAAAGAAGCTTGCAACAATTCAGTCACAGTTAATGGTAACCTAGAGTTTTCCATAGCTTTACGACAATGTTCAACTTTTATTGTAGGAACATTTCTTACTTGTTCTTTTAATAACAAAGAATCAAGAGCCTTATGAATTCTTAATGTTTGCTGCTTTGTAGGTAAGACTACAAGAAGATGTCCTAGCAATGTAAAATATTGTTCCATTATATCAATATGAATTACACTTTCGGATGGCTTTTCTAATATGGGTGGTACATTACAAAGCTCTAACATTCTATCAAGATGTATCTCATATTCTTTAACTGTTTTAACATTTTCACCCAAAAACTTCAATACTTTTATTACCAATGGTAAATCTTTAACTTTCTGAGAATTTGTAAGGAAATTCCTCTCATTGGTAATAAAATAATTAATATACTAAAATTATGCTTGTTAAAGGATACATAGCCATCATCTCCTACTTTGTCACGATAATCATATAAAAGTCTGCATATGCGAACTATGCTATCACTTGTTATAGGATCAGATATGAGTTTGTCCAATTTTTCTAGAATATGATTAGTATCCAGTTTTAATTGTTCGTAGAAATCTAATATTTCTTTTGATAATTTGTCAGTTTTAGGACAAAGGTGGGTAACATATTTTGGACAATAAAATTCTTTCCAAACATCTTTAACTTCCAATTTATTAAGATCATGTATTGCAGTTTTATTTTCCTCCATATGTCGCTATTTTTTTGGTACGATATGTTTGTCATAGATACAATATAAAACTGTTGAGCCGTTTAATGCAAAAGTGGTATAAGTCAGTCTTTCACCCTTTTAGTTAAACATTAATCTCGAAAGCATAACCCTCGTTTAAACATAAGTGGAATAGGCATATCTGCATTAGTTTCACGATGGATAGCAAAATAAGTAAGAATCGCATAGTTGACCCTTTAGAGAATTTTTGCTTTATCTCATCATCTCATTACCAAGTAATCAACTTTTTTAACTTACACTACTATTGTATTAAATGATTCATTTGTACACATATAACAAATTTTACATTATTTTAAAAATAATATATATAGAAGACGCTAAAAAAGAAGGTAGGTAAACAAATTCTTACCTTCTGTAACTACAAGTACCACATAAATTTCATGAAAAATTCAAATAACCACAATATTATTCTGGAGTTTACAACACAATACTTACGCAGGCGAAACGTACACATATATAAGTACAAGCGAATACTCGGACTAATGGCGCCCTCTGATACAATATATTTAGAACACCTAGATGGCGTTCTCGTCAAATAAACCGCCGACTTAGTGTGCTTTAATTCGATTCGAATATTGTCAAAAATATATGATTCATCGCATTTGATTCCATACATATTTATGTTAAGTATTATAAACTATCAAAGAAGAAAGTAAAGATACAGTAACGTATATATTTAGAGTTCATTATCTTGAAAAATATCACTTGTAAAAGTCGTTCGTGTCAAGATAGTCACATACATACGCGTTTAAATGTTTATGTGTCTCGTGCACGTGCAAGAGAGAGTTTGCAGCAGTCGCCGACGCTGTCGACAGTAGCAAGGTGTGTGCTTGTGCCTTTTACCTAAATCTTCCATCGCATCCAACAAATTTCATTTTCAACATTTAAAAAACGTTTATATCAATAGAGAAGTTACACAGGTTAGTAACTACAGGAATGACGCACTTCCAAGCTATATCCACCTATAGTTTTACGAAATTAGAAAGTACACTCCTCTTACAACTATTTATGATACCGTATATTTCATATTTTCAATTCCTTGCCAGTAAAAACTGAAAATCAAAATCAAAATTCACTTCTTGTTAATTGCAATTCTAATATGGCTACTTTTCAGTATTACATCAAGGTGCTATAAAGTTAATATAACAGTAGAAAAATGATCAAAACAGTTACAAAATCTCAGGTATTTAACAGTAACAAAATGATATATTCCAGATATCGGTTTCAAAAGATATTTGCATTTAGTAATCGGTATCTACTATCTCGTTTAATGCAATAGACTTAGTTTTCTATTGCGTTGTCACTAGGCAGCAGATTTTTATGCAGATTCATATTTCTCAGAATATATTTAAGAGTTAGGTGGAAGATTGTTTTATCCACTAATTCATTATAGGAGGCATTATACTTTTGATATTTTATACGTCTTTTCTATGCAATTTTGCACACTCAGATTTCTTATAAATGCATAAAAATCCGCGATTTAGTTACCACTTTGATATCCATTCGCTTTCGATTTCAGTTTGGCGAGAGTGCAGTTCGATAAAAAGGAAATTCCTATATTTGCAGCGAATCGAAAAGTGAATTGACAATTTTGAAGGAAGGAGAAAAAGAGTTCTGCGTGAGGGGAAAAAAGAGCGCATTAAACGCGGATCGGTGGCCGGTGCGGAGATGGTCGTTTGATCGTCGCTCGAAGTCAATGTCGAGATACACGGTCGCAGGTAGTCGCCCTCTACTACGCTCGTACATAAGATTGGTTCGTGCGTGTATGGTGGTTGGTAGTAGTCGCGACGCTGCCGAGAGCAGCTGAAGTGCGTGCACGTCGTTCTTCGTGATCTGGCCAACACGGTGTTCACGGCGTGTGTATGTGTAATTCGTTTCTCGTCGAATTTTGCGTGGTCGCAGGGAGAAAGTGCTGAAGACGGATTAAGGATCAAAGAGAAGCTGGGTGTGACTCGCAATGTGACAAAACTTCGCCGACCTTGGCGGGACGGTGAGTGACCTTTTTGAATGGCATGCACGTCGTCGCTTCATTTTTTATCCGTATACAGAACACTGAGGAGAGGAGAACTCACCGGTGTTTCTACTGCTCGGCACTTTCTCACGGGAAAAATGTCTTATTAATTACTACGACAGCGAGACGTGTAACGAGCTTCGACCACAATTATACTTTCTGCCTTCGCCTGCTGAACCCTTTTCACCGTGTTCCGGCGCTCAGATAACCACGTTTTTTTTCCTTTCTATCGTCACAGGTAGTATTTTCTTATTAACCTTTTAGAAAATTCAAAGGAAACCTTGTTCTCTAGTATGAGAATGCGATTCACGTCGCTTCTGTTGTTTTTAACGTTTGTCTCTAGAAAGAGAAGAGGAAAAAAAGAAAGAGAGGGAGACAAACAGGTAGAGAGCGAGGAAGAGAAAGAAAGAGATAGTGGAAAAGGCGCGAGTATCTCCTTTCTAGTGGAAGAAAATTCTTGACATTTACGCATACAATTAGCCCATGCCGTATTTTATTTTCTCTAAACCCTTCCCGTATTCTGCCTACGTCTGTTTCACGCGCAATAACGTACGGCAGAGTTTGATCGATTCAACGTGCAACACATTGGCGTCTGGCTGTCCTTCTTGGTGTTCTGACGTACGCAAATACGCATAGACACGCGGTGAAGACGCGCGTACGCGAATAATGATTTGCAAATGATACGTGATCGAAAGGTCTTCGATAAGAAGTGAAAGTTGTAAGGTGAGTAGAGAAGACTCAGGGGCGAATAAGAAGCCCGAAAAATGCTGCGTTAGAAAAATTTAGATACGCCGTTGCTTTGGAGGGTTAGCAGCCTCGTTTCCCCGAGCCGGCGAATCAATATTTGAGGGTAAGCGTCCCGACTGTCGGCGTCGAAGCTGCAGAACGTGAGTCACTCACCCCTGATTGCGAGGGAGAAGGAGAGAAGGATGACTCTTCTCTTTTCTCTTTCACCCTCTCTTCTTGTATCGCGGCTGGAGTAGGCTCGACTTGCCTCGACTCGACTCGACTCGATACGCGTTGCGCCGTTGTGTGCAGGAAGACTGCAACATTCAGGCGGAAGTTGCTCTTTCCATCTTCATCGTGTCACCCCAATGGGAACAAATATCGATCGATTTCTTTCACGTAACTGGACTGCGGAGATTTAGGCGAATTCGTATTTTTTGGAAGAAGACGTGAAACTAATGAAACGTGATTAAATATATTTGTTATTCTCGTATTAAATACGAATTTTATGCGCATTTTATTCGGCCAGAAAAATTTCTTAGTTTATAGCGATATTTAAAATTAAATACTTAATGAAACCCTTAATAAAATGTATGGAGTAAAGCTGTGCGTAAGGGTATGCATGGCAAGCGAAAGAAAACATTGTATAGTATTAGGAAAAATTCTTTAAAATATCGTTTAAAGTATCTACGCTACATGTTTAGAGATCGATCGATTTTTGATTTTATCGGTTTTCGGATTACATTTATCTGAAAATAATATCATAGAAATCATAGAAAGTTTTTTCTCTTTAATTATCACAGTCTTCAGAACGATATAATCGAGGAGAAATCGCTGGAGATGTAGAAATTTGATGGGAAGAGCCGGAATTTAGCTTGACGTTCTCGGTCGTTAATCGTCGACGGAATTAAGAAATAAACGCATATCGAAGTTGTCGTCGCGGGATTTGGCGGCGGTTTAATTAAGATACTTACGAATTTTCGGATTCCCTGCACAGTTGTAAGAACGGAACGTTAATTTACGACCTTTAAAAGACGGCCGTGCACGCATACGAGCGTGAAATGTATGCACCTAACTAAACCCGTTTGAGGGAGTCACGGTGGGAACAGGTTCCATAAAATTGAGCGTTCTTCCGTAGGACTTTTATCTCCGACTAACTATCTTCGCACCGTACCACGCTTGTACCTATATAGAATACCACGACCCTTTTCCGATTTTCTAAACGCGTTCTCTTAGTCTTAGTTAGAAAGTCAAATTCTTTTGATCCTATGACGATTATTATCACTTTTTATTTTTAATATATCAGACACCTTCTCTCGTGTTATATTTTAATTTAATTAAAATATCAATGTAGCTAGGTTATTGTATATGAAAAGATAAGAAGACAAAATAGACTGTTCCAGTAGATTTCTTCAGTTTTAACTAATTTTAACGCGTACTAAATTTTATTTTATTAAAACAAATATCATCTATGGACTACAGAAAGATCAACGAAAGCCTCTGACGGGAATTTTCTTACTACGTAGCACCGCCCTTACAAAATTTACAATGTCTCGGAGCTATCGTTGTCGCGCGAGATTAGAATCGCGTGACTTTCAGGAACGTAAATCGCGTGCAAGAATTTTTCGTTCGTATTCCTTCTTCCCAGCAACGGCGGAGAGCGATATTAAGCACAATAGGATAGTTGTAAGTTAAAATAATGTTGGCTACCGTATTTATAATCGAGCGAAAGGCATAAGAAAGCGAAGAAGCGCAGACAGGAATGCTCGTATGATGACTGAATGAATGAGTATAAAGTGAAAAGTGGCATTTATTTTCGAATAAATCGAAAGACGCACAGCATGACTATGTATATGGAAAGATAGTATCTCCGTGTAACACGATCACGATTCAAATCCTGGATTTATTCTCCAGTAACAAGTCGAACGCTATTTTGTTTGCATTCGTGGTAGATCGATCGCGGCTGCTTTTTGCATCTTGCAACTCATCAAATGGGATTTTAGGATTTTTATCATCGCGAAATCTTTCATCGTCATCTTCCGTGACCAATTATCAGAGTTCGGAGAAGAGGAGACGCGCGTTCGAGAAGTCAATGAGCCAAGCTGTACTACGCTCGACTATGCTAGCCGGTCTACGCCTCGTCCTTTTCCGATTTTACCGCGCACCGTTACGTGAATATGGTTTCGCGTACACGTCTAACGGTTGTTATTGTAACTGCCTCGCAATACCACGGTTTTCATTCGATTTTTCATCGTACGCTTTTTAGAAACATTGATCGATCGTTCCGCAATACAATATTCAATTGGACGATTGGTGAGTGTTAGAAAATTTGTCATTCCGGGGAATTTGATCTCGCGTACTGCTTGATTATTTTTCGCATGCTTCTAGAAAAATTGTATTAATAATATATGCAAAATGAAAATTCCAATACGATGATTTCGCAATTTAAATTGCCTGGGAATATCGTTTAATCTGTCGTTCGTGCGATTCCAATAAAAATTCATTGTCACTCCAGAATTATTAATTAATCGAGAAAGTACTCTCGCTTCTTTTTACGGCGCAAGTAATGTAAAGAAATTATTCATCTAAATGTAAATCAAATTATTCTCCATATTTTTGCATCGTTCTTCCTCGGCGTAAAAGGAAACGGCAGAAAGGTTGTTTCGGTTGCGCGATATTACTCCAAAACGTAGAACCCCATTTATCGATTGCCAGAAAATTGATTATTCCAAGACTTTGATTTGTCGTGCTGGAAATTTGCTTTCCACATTCTTGGCAAGGTCGACATTGCGATTCAGGTATTCCATACTTACACGCATGTCTAATAACTAACAAATCGTTTGAATCGAAGCGGAGAGTAGAGATAGATCGCATCTCTAATGGTAGTTTCATTGTCAATTAAGAGCTAACGAAGGAACATGCCGTGTTCTCAGCAGTGATCATGTAGGTACTTGCTTGGCTCCGCAACCTTGAACGGAACCGTGTACGTACACCGGTTATTGTAATAGGTATGCGGAGTTGTTCGCATGTTCATTCGTGAGGCGGTCAGATGGACGAAGGCGAGTACCACAAAACGAAAAGTTCTCAGGGATGCTGGCCCGGTCCTCTTCGCAGAAAAATAATTCCTCCCTAATTTTGGCCAATCTTCGCCGGTCGTTGCAGCATTGTAAAACACGAAGGCGAGACGCGGATGATTGGGAAAAAAGAATTCATCGAAAATCTCGTAGAAATCGATAAAATGTTTTCTCCAATCTTTCATATCTTGCAATTTATCATGTAGGAAGATATTAACTACGAGATTATTTCGGAAGGCTGGATTCGAGCCTGGAGCATTACTTTCTAGGTTTAATTCGAGATTTAAATAAAAAAGGAGAAATCGCAAGACTTTTTGATATCAGCTTACCCAGTATGCTTCAAGAGTATTCGCCAGCTTTTTATTTTATCTGAATTAGAAACACCAAAAACGTTCAATAATCATTAAACTGTAAAGATGAATATTTCATGCCCGAGGCTATTTCGATCGGGTTAAGAATTTCTCGCGAGGTAGCAGGTAGAGAAGCTTCTTTTCCTCGCTTGGAAAAATTTAACCGGCAAAAGTTTCGCCGTAATCTCGGTTTACAACGCCCGAACATGTTATATGAATTTTTGGGAGATTTTTTTAACAAGTATTATCTACTGAAAAATGCATCGCACGCGAAAGACCCGCGTATTACACGTTTACAGTTGGAGGGTACCGTAAAGACGTTTACGGAATAAGGGTTAATAATATGATGTAGTATGAGCACGGTTACGACGGTCCAGAACTTGAAATATCGCTAGCCATTACGTAGCCATTACAGAAAATTTAGTTTCACGAGAAACGTGTTTCCAGTTTACACGTTGCACTCTACAATTTTCCTTGAACCTCTGTAACCGCGTCAATTTTACAGACTAAAAAGATAAAAGAAAAAAAAAAAAATAAACAGGAGGAAGAAGAATCCTTTTCTGGACACAATTTCAAGAAGATATATTTTTAGAAAATAGGAAAAGGAAATGAAGTTTTTTAGTTGGAAACCGTAATGGTCGTTTAAATTCGCGAACAAATGGGCGAAATTCCACGTCGTTTTATTGTGCAATTATTTCACAGTTAGAGAAACAGTCGGTGCGTGTCGAGTCAATTTACACCGGGCTCTCTATGGGATTTCTGTGCACGGATTAATGGGATTCAGAGGATTTGTAGAGGCAGTGTCAGCTGGGACTCGCTACGCGCCGCGTCAAAAGATCATTACCGGAGACTTGACGAACGATTACACAAAGCAGCGTTGCGCCGTGTAACGTCGATGTAATCGATCGAGCAATAAATCCTGTTGCCTTTAAACTTTTTGACAGGGCATTTCACGCTTCCGAGTTAGGTGTGCTCGTGCGAAAAAACACGTGGCCCGTGTGATCCAGCGAAAAGTCGCGTGCCGGCCAAAACACTAAATTGAGTCGCTGATCTCTGGAAAGGCCAGTAAACGTGTTTTATGTCTTCATTAAAAACAACCAAATTGTACGACCTGTCTTTCGTTGTTCGTTCTTAAGATCGTTCTTAAGTTCGGATAAGAAAACGGTTTAGTAACGTCGAGGCTAGTTTGAAGACGAATGGAGATGGGCTACTTACGGCGGCTTATCTACGTTTTCTGAGAAGCAGCCCGATCAATTTGAAAAGGTGCCTGTCATTAGGAGGAAAGATGCAGACGTGGCTTTCAAGGATAATTGGTAGGTTCGAGAATTCCAGGTCTGGTTGTCATGCCATATCTTTCGCGTAATCCGCGTAATTAATAGCTATTTCACAGAAAACAAAGGATACTCGGACCCTTTCCTGCGGGTAAATTGCAGGAATATGGGCAGTTTGCTGTATAAAGGTGTGTACTCACCGGCACATGTTCGCAAACAGTGTTTTGCAAGATCTTGGCGCGAACGTTTTCTGACCACTTTACCGACGACTTTCTCGCGAACATTTTTCCAAATAAACTCAGTACTAACAGTTCACCGTATCTACAATGATATTTGATGTATCTGTAGTCACTAGACATATCGAATTCGAACCGACTTAAAGTTTTTCATATTTTTTTCATTTTTTTAACGAAATTAAAAGGGCGAAGAAACGTCGACGAGTATCTTATCGGCAAACTCTGTTAATTGCTGTTATTCGATGACCGGAGACGATGAATAGTACAGTACGTTCGTGAATAGTATGCGAATAAACGAAAAGCGGCCGATGGACTATCCACGACGTAAGGTATTCGAAAAAGTCAGTGAGGATTCGTTTTAACCATCGTGGACAATTAATTTTACACAGTGGAGAAACACACGAGGGATAGGAATCTCCAGGCGAAAAGATGTTATCGATATCGCGCATTTTCCACCAGGCGGTTAACCGGAATTTAAGAGTCGGCAACGTGTGAGCGAGAACGAGCATGGAATATCAAGCTGTCTGCACCGTCCATGGAATACCATCGCTGGACGCGTTTCATCGCGTAAGAACGTACGCGGCCAAGCTCGCCGGAAAATTGATCGTCTTTCGAGGCATTTTTTTCAAGCTCGTTTGATTCGAATCAAATGGAACCGAAGAGTAATCGTTCGCAATTATATTCGAAGCGCGATCATTTCCGAGTAAACGTAGCCGGAGTAAACGTTTAACACGAACGACAGAGAACGGTAGTTGGCACGTAGGTGTTACACCCATTGATTCGTATCTGATTCGTTCAAGGAATTATGTTAATAACGACGGACGAAGGCAGACGTAGCTCGAGGTTATTAGAGGGCACCAGCGTGTCTGAAACCGTAGCTCTACTACTATCTTAACGATCTGTGAATCGTTTCGTCCTACGCGTTACCGTAAACTCATCGGTGCAATCTGGAAGTTGAGAGCGAGCGCGGATGATTCGCGAGTTTTCTTCTCGCGCAGCAGTACGCTGTGCAATTTCGTTTTCTATGCAGCTCACTCGACGGATCTTCTTGCGACACGTTGGTCACGCATGGTACCGGTTTTTACCGCTGAGTTTCTGCGATGCGATCGTGGACTCGCGTAAGGGAAAGGTGGCAAAACGTAGCAAACGTTGGATAAAGCGCGGACATTAGAGACGAAAGCGTAAGGAAGCGATTTCTTGGTGATTCATTCGAGCGGAGTATTATCGAAGCTGAGGAGAAACTCGTCATGCTCGGAGAAACGAATAGTCGATCGCGTGTGGTATGGCAATTTTTATCGTAAGTTTCTGCCGTGCAAAAAATGACAAAGTGGTGGTAAACGTTGCTGTGTACATTGGGGATGAGAGCGCGAAGAAGACTATAGCTTAGTAATTATTCCGAGCGAAGTATTATCGAAGCGAAGGGAAGATCGTGCGTCGCGTCGCGAAGAGGAACGAAGAAGCGGCCCTCCGCCTATAAGCATCACGTCCCTGGCCACCTCCTCGGCTCGTTCGTTCGTTTTTTTCTTGTTCTCGTCGGGTCGTTTTGTTCCGAAGGCGAGTCGGCTGGTCCGTGCTCGTTGTCTACCTGCTCGTAGCTGGTTGTGCAAGCGGTGGTTCGATTGGTTCGTGCCGATGCACCATCCGTTTGGATTGGTCAAACCGGATCGGTTAGCCTCCGGGGAAGGAGGATCGCGAGCCGATGCCACCAGAGACCTATCGTGCTCTTGCTACGGTCAACTAGTCTCGTGATCTCGAGGACCGGCGATTCTCTAACGCAACAAGACAAACAGGACAAAGAAGAAGATGCTCGTTGTAGACGGTCGTCCTTTGCGCCACGTATTACCTTG
Source organism: Bombus pyrosoma (assembly GCF_014825855.1). Classification (NCBI taxonomy): domain Eukaryota; kingdom Metazoa; phylum Arthropoda; class Insecta; order Hymenoptera; family Apidae; genus Bombus; species Bombus pyrosoma. The sequence goes on along the minus strand of NC_057781.1, from coordinate 6,924,878 downwards.
GGCCTTATTAAACACGCGCAAACGCGTTGAAACGGGTTGCCGTTACAGTACCACAGTACGAGTAGAGTGGACCATTTATAACTATACCGAGCCTCCCCTTCGAATAACACAGCGTTCGAAGTCGTTGGAGAATCGACTCGTTCAGATGGGATAATCGAGCAAAACTTGCACCTTTCGTATCGTAATCTTACTTAGGAGAAATTTTTTACTTGCTCATTACGTATTTTCAGACGCCTCACGATGGTGTACTATGTCAGAGAATGTTCGGTATCTTAAGGTTCGAATGTTTAAAAATTAGAACTTCACGAGATGGCTGGTACGTTACAACAATGTACAGGTCGAACGAATTTGCCGTAAAAGGGAACGCGAGTCTCTTGATGCAAGGAGGGTGAAACGAGCGGAAATCGTCGTTCCCACGTTTTGCAGCGGGTATCGCATTCTCACACTGGCGGAAGATATTCGGTGCGAGAAAGCGGCGGTGCTAGATGCGTTTTTTCATCGATTCTTCCGCGCTTGAAGAAAATGCAATTAACTGGAAACGAAAAGTTCCGTCTCGTTCCGATTAATAAAGTCGAAGAAAACTCTTGATTCTCCTGTAAACGAACTCGTCTACTGCTTTTTGCTCCTAGTTTCCTAGGTCATACGTACTCGATGACCTCTTCTAGGTACGATGAATTATTCAACGGCTCTCGAGACTTCTCGTTCCTCTTGTTTCGTCTAAAATATTTTGTGAGTTATCAGAGCGAAGAAGGTCAGCGAGCAATTCGAATTCTCTTTTCCTGCTCGTGTCTTGCTCAAGGTCGTGATCTTTGAACCAACGAGTGACGATTGCTTCTCGTGTCCTCTACTTAGACGTCGAAACCAGTTTAAAACCGACCGAACTAAGAAGTAACGCTACCTGCTTTATTATTAAAACAATTAGAATTACATTAACCAAATAAATATATTACGAGCTCGATACAGATACATAATAAAAAGTATGAAAATCAAAGTGACACAAAATCAACGTCGAAGAGAAACGATTCGCCGATTGTTTCAAGAAATGTATATATTTAACTTATTAACCTATTAAGCAACCAACGTTGCATTCTTTCATTTGCGATTCTTTTTCAGCCGATTCGCATTATCGAATTTTCTTTTGAATCCCATTTTTCAGTTTCCGTTTCTCCTTCCACCTATCTCCTCAAATACGCAAAATTTTCAAGAACTCGAAGTATCTACAGATTCTTATTCTATTACGATACCCATTGTTCCAACTGCCGAAGGAAATTCCCGAAGGTTTGGACCTATCCCGAAGACGCGAACTGGAATGTTGACGAAACGCCGGAACGAGGCGCGACGTGCTATCGGAAAAGCGACCGAGAGCCAAAGAGAACCACGGATATGCGTTTATCGTTCGATAAACACAGTGAAAGTTTCAAATCTAAAAACCAGATTTTCTGTTTTACAGATGGAAGGCCGCGCGAGCGTACGTTGAACCGAACGAGCGAGCAGAAAGGGGATCGGCGACAATGGGACACTTGTCTGGGAGGGTAGAACACGCGAAGAAGGAGCGGTCGTTGTAAGAGGGTGGTTGTCATGGCGAGGTGGAAATGGATCCTCCCGTTGCTCGCGGCCTTCTGCACCCTGACCGACGCGTACCTGGCGGTGCTGTCTTCGAGCACGCCCGCCGGCAGCGTGGTTTTCGAGGCAGGTGTACCGCAGCTGGGTGGGCGTCGAAAGTACGAGGTCTCGAACGAGAGGACTGCCTGGTTTGCCAGGAAGCTGCTCAAGGTGCATCCTCACACTGGCCGGGTCACGTTGGCGCGACCTTTGAGCTGCGACGGTCTTCAGTATCCGCGAATTTTCACCTTCTACGTGGACTCGACCAGTTCAAGGCTAGGTAGACCGACGATCGACTATTACAGTCTGCCACTCAGGATCCTGATCACCGGTTGTGGCGGAGAGAATCGAGATCTAGCTGCTACCAGGGGATGGATGGCGGAGACTTTGGCCTCGTACGCTATGCCCAGCACCGAGAGGTGAATCTTTGGTTTTTAGCGAATTACGAGCCTGTCGTTTTCATTGTTTCGCGTTCCTTTTACATCGCTCTTTGAAAATACTCCCTTCGTTTCTTCCGATGACTCGATAAATAACGTTAGCATGTACATGAAGAGATTTAGTTAGGAAATTAAACGAAGGAAATTGATATTCGGGATTTTTGTACGCGATTAAAACAAAGAAACGATGAAAGTGAGAAGGATGATATCCGAATCGATGAGATCTAACTCGATTTAAATTTACAATATAGGAAATTACTTCTCGGACAATCGAATACGTCGATCCAACGGGAGACTCCCCGTGTCTGATGTTCATTTAGATAATCTGCTGGTAATTAGCTCGCTGCATTAACTGCTATGCGAGCTTCGTTCCTATTTTTCTATGATTAATTCACGTGACGTGACAGCGTAGTAGTTAACGCGCGCAGTTTTACCGGGAAACAAGCAACGGTAATCGCGATAAGGGATAATAAGATTCGCATGCTGTTCTTCTGTCTGCCAACAGGTTCACGGAGGTTTGCCTTAGAACGTCTCAGCTGGTAGCGGCGTTGCGAGACTTCCTTCCACAGACTGCCCTAAAAGAGTGCGAGACTAGGTGGGGTGGCGTAGCGGATCCCAGGTTTCTGATCGAAGGTGCAGCAGGAGATTTGGTCTCGGCAACGGAGCAATGCTTGGTGGATCCTCTTTGGAAGATCTCCGTGTCGATGAATCTCAGATGCGGCATTGAATCGCGGTTAACCGACGCGGAACATCGTCTGAAGATCGTCTTTCATCACCGTCAACTGGACGACACGGATCTCGGCAGGCGAGTCCGCAGAGAATTGAAGAATCAGTCTCCGTATTTCGAGCAATCCCTGTATGTTGCGGTCGTCGAAGAGGAAAAAGAACCTGGCGCGTACGTAACATCCGTCAGAGCCAGGGATCCTGAAGGAGGCACGGTTCGTTACTCCATGAGTTCTCTGTTAGATGCACGATCACAGGCGTTACTCGTCCTGGATCCAGTTACGGGAAGGGTTACGACACGCGCTAGATTAGACAGAGAGAGCGTGGACGTTCACTATTTTCGGGTACTTGCCGTGGACGACTCGTTCCCTCCGAGAACCGGTACGACCACCTTGCAGGTGAACGTCCTGGATACGAACGATCACGCGCCAACCTTCGAGTGGCCGGAAGACGAGGCTTCTATCAGAGAGGGTGTACCAGTTGGTTCTACGGTCGTTACGGTCAAAGCTACGGACCAAGATGCAGGCAGAAACGCCGAAGTCGAATATTCCATCTTATCGACGACTAGCGGCAGTGGAGTCGCGAACGCCGACGACGCTCTGACCTTCAGGATAGATCCGAGAACCGGTGTTGTTACAACGCGTACGCCTCTCGACAGAGAAAAGACCGAGGTGTACACGGTCATTCTGAGCGTGTCCGATCAGGCGACACCACCTTCCGCGCGAAAATCCGCGAACGCCACGCTGGTGGTCCGCGTGCTAGACGATAATGATAATTACCCTCAATTCACTGAACGTACATACTCTGCATGGATACCGGAGGACTTGGATTACACGGCGAATCCGGTGATAGCGCGCATACGCGCAACGGACGCGGATTCGGGGAACAACGCGGCTGTTCGATACGCCATAATCGGTGGAAACACGCAGAATACTTTTTCCATAGACTCTATGATCGGCGACGTGGCTCTCGTCAAGCCTCTGGATTACGAATCCACCAGAAGTTACAAGATAGTTATACGCGCTCAGGACGGTGGTTCGCCAGCCAGGTCGAACACCACGCAGTTGTTAGTGCACGTAGGCGATGTGAATGATAATGCGCCGCGATTTTACACCAGTCACTTTCAAGAGTCCGTGTCGGAGAACGTTCCTATAGGATACTCGATGCTGCGGATACAGGCGTACGATGCTGACGAGGGTGCGAACGCTCAAATAAAGTACACTATAGGGGCGCGAGACTTCTCCGGAGCTTCCACCGAAAACTTCCCCATAACAGTTAATACAGAGACTGGGTGGATCTATACAACGAAACAGCTCGATCGTGAGCAATGTTCAAGGTACGGTTACATTTAACGATCGTAACTGTCACGATCCAAATTAAAAAATAGGAGTTCATAGTTTGATTTAAATAATTTCTGGTTAAGAATAATTGTCGTAAATGACCGAAATGCGATTAAGTAGATTTGGCTATCGATGATCGTTATGGAAGGAGGAAATATTTTTTGGTTTCCGGTAATCATTATCGATGGCGAAAAATTTTCTTTGATTATCTTCGACCATCGTCGATTTTAGTCTCGGTACTAGATACTACTTACGGGTAATATTAATGAAAATTGACGATCGCCTCTCGTTATATATCAATTAATTAAACTCTTTATTTAGGTACCAGTTCAACGTGATCGCAGCGGATTCTGGTGAAGTACCAAAATCTGCGAGCGCTACCGTGATACTCACCGTAACCGATGTGAACGACAACGATCCTTATTTCGACCCTAAGAACTACGAAGCTGTGGTCTCCGAAGACGATCCCCCGGGCACTCCTGTCACCTCTGTCACGGCGACCGATCCTGACGAGGACGCTAGGATACATTACGAAATCACCGCCGGCAATACTAGAGGTCGATTCTCGATCGCGTCTCAGAATGGACGTGGTTTGATAACAGTAGCTCAACCGCTCGATTATAAGCAAGAAAAGAGGTTCGTTCTTACTGTTACGGCCTCCGATAGCGGTGGTAGAACCGACACAGCTCTCGTTTATGTCAACGTCTCGGACGCCAATAATTTCGAACCGGTTTTTGAGAACACACCGTACGCTGTGTCACTGTTCGAAGATGCGCCCATTGGCACAACAGTTCTCGTCGTTAGCGCGACTGATTCAGACGTTGGAAAGAATGCTCAAATCACCTACAGCTTAGGCACCGATGGTGGGGAGTCAGCGTCCGAATTTACCATAAATCCACAAACAGGAGCTATCACGACCACTCGTACTCTGGATCGTGAACTTGTACCTGGCTATTTCCTAACTGTTACCGCGAGAGATGGAGGCGTGCCACCTTTATCGGATACCATCAACGTGGAAATATCCGTTACGGATGTGAACGACAACGCTCCTGTTTTCGAAGCTCCTCAATACCAAGGATCCATTCCAGAAGATGTTGCGGGTGGTACTAGTGTTCTCAGAGTTTCCGCCACCGACGCTGATACAGACCTCAATGGCAGAGTAAGAACAATTTGAATTTCGTTGATCAATCTTTTCAAAATTCTCTTGAAGCGGACGAGATATAGTTGTAACAGTAAAAAATTGAACGACATATCGTAACAGCCTTGATAGTAAGCGTTAATAGTAAAGTATTAAGAGTAAAAGGTTGAGTGTAATAGGTAAATGGTGTGAGTCGTTTGTATTTAAAGTATACCGTGTTGCAATAAGTAAATCGTGTCTGTCATTGTACCATTATTTTAGGTGAGATACGCTTTGGAGGACGACGGGGATGGCGCCTTTGCTATAGACTCAAGCACGGGTGTAATTAGAACAGCCAAGCCATTGGACAGAGAATCTGTCGCCATGTACACTTTGAAAGCAGTTGCGATGGACAGAGGATCTCCCTCTCTTTCGACGGTAGTGCCAGTGACAATTAAAATACAGGATGTGAACGACTCACCACCCGCTTTCGAGAACGACAAGATCGTTCTTTACATAGCCGAAAATTCACCGATCGGTTCAACCGTCGGTGAAATTTATGCACACGATCCGGACGAAGGACCAAACGCCGTTGTACAGTATTCCGTGATAGGAGGCGAGGATTCAAACAGTTTCGCCCTGAATGTCAGGTCAGGTGCGGATCGCGCGGAACTGATTACGCTCGAAGAACTGGACTACGAATCGCCAAAGAAAAAGTTCGAGTTAGTCGTGCGTGCCGCATCGCCTCCTTTGCGATCGGATGCTCTAGTTCAGATACTAGTAACCGACGTGAACGACAACGCGCCCGTATTGAAGGACTTTCAGATTATATTCAATAACTTCAAAGACTTCTTTCCGACCGCTCCCATAGGCAAGATACCTGCTGTGGACGCGGACGTCACGGATAAGTTGACATACACCGTGCTTGCTGGAAACAATGCCAATTTGATCGACTTGAACAGAACCACCGGTGAAATCCGACTGTCGCCGCAATTGAACACGAATGTACCACGTGTCGCGACGATGGAGGTGTCCGTCACGGACGGTATCAACGAGGTCAAGGCCACGATGACTCTCTCGGTGCGCCTGATAACCGATAAAATGCTCCTCAATTCCATCACCGTTAGATTAGACGACATGACGGCCGAGGCTTTCCTCAGTCCTCTGCTGGGATATTTTCTGGATGGTTTGGCAGCAATTATCCCGTGCCCCAGAGAGAACATCTTTCTCTTTAGCATACAGGAGGACGCCAATGTAAATGGGAAGATCCTAAACGTGAGCTTCTCTGCGCGTAAAGTAGAACCAGGCGTGACGGACGAGTTTTACAGCCCGCAATTTCTTCAAGAACGTGTGTATCTGAACAGGGGTATACTGGCGAGACTGGCCACAGTTACCGTGCTACCGTTCGACGATAATCTTTGCGTCAGAGAACCCTGTTTGAATTTCGAGGAATGCGTAACGGTATTAAAGTTTGGAAACGCTTCTGGATTCGCTAGTAGCGATACTGTATTGTTTAGACCTATATATCCGGTAACGACCTTCGCGTGCAGATGCGCGAAGGGTTTCACTGGTAGCAAAGAGTCTTACTTATGCGACACGGAGGTTAACTTATGCTACTCGAATCCGTGTATGAACGATGGCACTTGCTACAGAAGAGAAGGAGGATACGCATGTTTCTGCGGCCCTGAATTCGCGGGAGAAAACTGCGAAATCTCGTTGAATAAGGACACTTGCGCTCCAGGGATCTGTAAAGGAGGTTCCCAGTGTACCATGAAAACGACTGGCGGTTTCACTTGCGAAGGTTGCCCTGTGACAACTCTAGAAAGCGTGACTCCGCTCTGCGAGCTGAAAGCTCGTAGCTTTGGATCGGCAACGTTCCTCACGTTCGCGTCTCTGAGGCAAAGACACAGGCTGCATATCAAATTAAGATTCGCCACCGAAGCGGCAAATGGTCTCTTGCTTTACAACGGCCGATACAACGAGAAACACGACTTCATAGCTTTAGAGATAATCGATTCCGAGGTACAGTTCAGCTTTTCCCTTGGTGACGAGATTACCCGAGCGAGTGCCAGCATACCTGGTGGAGTATCTGATGGTCAGTGGCACGAAGTAGAAGTCTCTTACATAAATAAAACTGTAACGATCTCGCTCGACAACTGTGACGTTGCTCTCGCTTTGGAATACGGCAAAAGACTTGGATCGAGGTGGTCTTGCGCGGGAAGAAGCGAACAAGTGTTGGAGGAACGTTGCAGCATCGTCACCGAGACGTGTCATCGATTCTTAGATCTAACAGGACCTTTGCAATTAGGTGGCCTGCCTGCTATACCATCTAGTTTTCGTATCAGAAACAAAGACTTCGTGGGTTGCGTCAGCGACCTGTACATCGATCATATTTTCATCGACCTGAATTCATTTGTAGCCGACAATGGCACTAATCCTGGTTGCCCAGAGAAGGTTTCTTTCTGTTCATCGACTCCGTGCAAAAATAACGGCAAGTGTCGAGAGATATGGTCCGGTTTCATTTGCGAATGCGAAGAAAATTTTGCTGGACCTACCTGCGCCGATGAAGTCGGTAAACCATGGAATTTTCACGGTGACGGAATGCTCAGCTTTAATCCTTTACTAAGACCCATCCAGCTTCCCTGGTTAACAGCGCTCAGTCTGAGAACGCGATCCAAGCAGGCGTTCGTCATGAGCGTGCAAATAGGGCAAAACAGTTCTGCGTTGCTCGAGATCCGAGAGGGTAAACTAGTTGCTCTGTTAGACGGCGCGGACATCATTCAAACATGGAACGACGTCGCCGATGGCGAATGGCACAGAGTGGAGATCATCTGGCAAAGTGGTCACGTCTCTCTCGATATCGATTACCGGAATAGGCCCATATCCTCGTCATTACCAGCGAAATTACAGGGTCTGTACATCGGTAGGATCCTGGTCGGTGGACCGGAGCAATCGATGAACACCGAGCTACCGTATTTCGACGGCTGCCTCCAGGACATTCGTATAGGTAGCAACCAGAGCGTATTATTGAGACCGACCGTTCAGGAGAACGTCGCGACCGGCTGCAGCTCGGAGACCGAGTGCAACGTCGACTGTCCGGAGGCATCGATTTGCGTTCCTAAATGGCAAGCGGGCGAGTGCGTCTGCGCGACCGGTCGGGTTGGACGTAATTGCGACCGCGTTTGCGATTTGAATCCCTGTAACAGTACTGGAACCTGTATCGAGGATACGGCCTCTCGTAGGGGATACAGATGCGATTGTAACTCGCCAGAATACTCCGGAGACTACTGCGAGATTAAAGCTGACCAACCTTGCCCGGCAACCTGGTGGGGCTCGCCTGTGTGTGGGCCATGTCATTGCGACGAGTCCAAGGGCTATGATCCTGCATGCAATAAGACTACAGGCGAGTGTTACTGTAAGGAGAATCACTATCAACCTTCGGGTAAAAAGGAGTGCATTCCATGCGAATGTTATGCAACCGGAAGCTTCGGTCCTCGCTGTGACACCGAAACTGGACAGTGCCGATGCAGAATCGGGGTCATTGGACGGTCTTGCACGGCGTGTCCCAATCCATATGCCGAAGTCACTCTTCGTGGCTGCGAGGTGGTGTATGATGGGTGTCCTAGATCTTACGCCGAAGGTTTATGGTGGCCGAGGACCAAGTTTGGAATGACTGCTGTCGAGGATTGTCCCGATATCGCTGAAGGAAAGACTTCTAGATCCTGTGACGACAAACTGGGTGGTTGGCAAGAACCTGATCTCTTTAACTGCACCTCAGAAGCGTTCATCGAGCAAAGACATCAGCTAGCCGCGTTAGAGACCAAGGATTTGACTTTGAATACCTATGTCGCTGTTAAAATAGCAAAAGACGTGCACAGAGCGGTGAACGTTACCAAAGACTTGTACGGAGCTGATCTGTTGATCGCAGAATCCTTGCTGATAGCATTGTTGCAGTATGAAGAGAGTTTGGTCGGATTGAACTTGACTCATAGTCAAGATAAAGATTACGTTTCTCATTTAGTTGGCATTTCTAGCTATATTCTGAAATCCAAATATGCGGAGAAATGGTCGAGGATTGAGATTCTTAACGGTGATACTCCTGACAAGGTTTTGGATGCAATGGCGAATTATTTGAAGACCTTGACTGCGTCTCAACATGATACTTTTACTAATCCTTTTGAAGTAGTCGACACTAATGTTGGTAAGCAAAATGAATATTTTTTTCTCTTTTTTAGTCAATAACATTTACAATTATTTGTAATTGTTCAAATTGAATGATTCATTACAATTTATTGATCTTGAGTGATTTATTTTTGCAGTGTTAGGTTTGGATGTAGTGACTTCTGAAAGTTTATTCGGATACGAGACTGCAGAATATATGGATGATCCATCAGCGTCTACGGTAAGGCCAACTGAAGCGGATCAGAAGGTTGTCTTGCCTGATACTTCTGCGTTCTTGTCGTCCCCTGCTCATTTCGGCCCGTCAATTACTTTCCCAAAGTATAACAATTACATGGCCGATCCAAGCAGATTCGATCCATATTCAAAGATACGAGTGCCTCTTAATATATTAGGCATAAAACCTCTAATGCAAGGGGAATTAAATGTTAAGAAAAGTTTGGTCAATCGAAAGGCTGTGTTGAGTTACGTGCAATATAAACAATTAGGTGCCCTGCTGCCTCAAAGGTAAATAATTATATTCGTTATCTCGCATAGATTAGCAATATCAATTATAATTCATTTTTTTTTCAGATTCGATGATTCCGTAGCAGTTAGATGGGGCGTAGAAGTAGCGGTAGGCTCGCCAGTCGTAACAGTATCCGTTTTAGTACCTTCGGATGACGGTTACGAGTCTCTGACTGGAATTCCTTTGCAATCCCCAGTTCAAATTAGTCTTTGGCTCAGCGAGAAGGACGAGTTTAAGACTAGGACCAATCCACAATGTGTACATTGGAGTACGATTAGAGGGTACGCTCTGTAACACTTTATTCGCTCTTTGAACTCTATTTGGACTGAATCGTTCATCTTAAATTTGTTTGTGTGTTACAGAATCGGTGAATGGAGCCGAATAGGTTGTACTACGGAAGTCGAGGATGATTCTCTGTCTTTCGGCACCATCGTAAACTGCTCCTGTTTCCAGTTATCCACTTTTGCAATACTAACGGACGTACTTGATCCAGAATACGTTCCAGAACCGTCTTTACTGGAAGATGTAACGAGCTATAGTGCGTTTATGCTCGCGTTGCCTTTGCTATTATCTGCCTTACTCATTCTGGCTTTGATACGAGGCGGTGGTACAAATTCGAATAGCATCCATAAAAATTTGGTAATGTGCGTTTTCTTCGCCGAAGTGCTCTACTTGATCGCGCTCAAAGCCAGAAGTCCTCTAGTCTCAAATGAGTTTCCGTGTAAACTAACGGCTATTGGTTTACACTATGCTTGGTTGAGTACATTCTCGTGGACTTTGGTGGACTCCATTCATCTATATCGAATGTTAACCGAAATGAGAGACGTGAACCATGGACAAATGAGATTCTACTATACAATGGGTTATGGAGCTCCAGCTATTATTGTTGGACTGACCATCGGCGTTAGAGCCGATCAATACGGAAACTTTTATTTGTTCGTATAATTCTACGCTTTTTACTTAAGTATTCTAACAAAAGAAACGTTGTTAATGACAAATATTTCATCCATTTCAGCTGTTGGTTATCAATTTATGAAACCGTGATTTGGTCTTTGATAGGACCAGTTTGCCTAGCAGTTTTTGTGAACTTCTGCATTCTTGTCATGTCAGTACGAGCGGCGTTTACATTAAAAGAACACATTATGGGTTTTGGAAATTTAAGGACGTTACTCTGGTTATCGGTAGCTTCGTTACCTTTACTTGGATCTACATGGACTCTGACAGTTCTCAATGCCTCCGAAAATTCTCCAACATTGTCATACCTGCTTAGTATAGCAGTAGTCGTTCATGCATCATTTAGTTTGGTTGGTTATTGCTTCATTAATGGTAGAGTAAGAAGGAATCTGTATTTAAGTTTATTGAGATGCATTGGGAAAAAAACACCTTTGCTGGAAGGAAGTATGGGGAACGGAAGCAGCAGCCAGAACGTAAACGGTCACTCGGTACGTCAAATAATTTAATTCAATTGTATTAAATCAAGAGTGAAAAAGTAATTTTTCTAATTTGAATAATATTTCAGCGGTCTGCGTTGGCGTACTCGTCGACGTATAGTGGAGCAGAGTCCGTGTGTAGGAGAGTTCACGTAGGAGTCTCGACGAGTAGTACAACTTCACGAAGTACAAATAAAACTGGGTCCAGCCCCTATCGTAGCGATACACATTTAAGGCATACGTCAACATCCACGAGCAATTATAATAGTGACAGAGATCCCTATATGTCTTCTAGAAGCCATAGATCAACGTTACATTCTAGACAAGGTATTTGTTGGAGTCAAGTTTGATCTGAAGTCGCTGTTACTTCTAATAATCATAACAATTCATAGAAGCGACAGAACCAAGGAATCAACGTAGAGATTCCGAATCAGATTCAGACGGATCCCAAGCAGAAGGTGGCGGAAGAAGCTTAGATCTTGCGAGTTCGCACAGCTCCGACGAAGAAGATGTTACGTCAAGGTCGCACCGAAATATGGGCGTCTCGACGCAGCAACCAGTCGCACACAATTATTTGCCTAATATTCACAGCAATCCTACCGAACACTTGAACATACTTTGCTCAAACACGGAACTTTTCCCAAACATTAAACCAATTTACGCGCCTAGGTGGAGTTCTCAGTTACCAGAAGCATATTTATCATCAAATGGTAATCCTCGATAAACTCTAAAACCTTATAGTATCAGAATGTTTCAAATCAAATTTCAACAACCTTTTTATTTATAGTAATGGACGTGCGCGGAAGTCAATGGTCTGGAGGTACCATGTCCGACAACGAAATGGCCTCGAACAAGACTTCTAGTCCGAATCCACTGCCTTATCCCGAAATGAATTCGCCTCAGAAGAGTCAACCGGATGAAAATTATTCGGAAGGGGAAGAGAAACTTCATCACTTGGGAGAAAAATACTTGTTCCCATATACAGCTGAGGAAGATCACACTGTCTCACCTACTCCATACATGCTACCCATTTCTTCGCGCATTCTTGCATCCAGCATGAGTCATCACTCGCAAAATTCAAACCATGAAAATCTGAGTGGCTCGGAAAGATATGGAAGTCTGAAGAGGGGGCAGAGTCTACATGGTTCTCAACACGATAATCTCAGTGGCTCGGAAAGATACGGTAGCTTAAAGCGCGGCAAAATGACACCGACTGTGCTAGAAGATTCGCCGGAATATATTCTACCTATGAGCGGTAGAATATTGTCCAGTTCACTGACTCACGATTTACAGCATAGCAATGAATTGGCTGCGCTCAGACAACAGCAGCAGCAACAATACGAACAGACCATTACGGAGACCGAGTGAGTATGATGTATTACATTTGAGAAAAATATCTTGCGTCACAACAAATGGTATCGATATAGTTTAACTAAGTTCATTTGCTTTATAATTTACGCTTACCCTGGAATGTGACAATTAGTGAAGAGGTAAGCGTTTGTAGGAATATTACATACCTCTAGAACTATTTATTACGCTACTAAAAGTATTTGTTAAAGTAAAAGTCACACTGAGTTTGAAGCTTCAACGTGATAATGTAGGTTGGTAATTTCTTTCTAATTTTTGTTGTTTCAGGAAGGATACTAATGCGGAAACGTCAGTATGACGATCTCCGTGCTACAAACAAACACCGTACAAAGTAATATAACGTACTATTAGCTTAAAATTCAAATGATTAAATATATATATATAGATATAGATATATATATATATATTTCTTAGAGTGGTAATTGCTCTAAGGTATATTTTAAGAGCGGCCATGACTGTACTTACAAAGTTAGCCATATGGATTAGTATGTATGTGTGAGTGCCTGTACGTATCTATATACATACGCTTGTCGGTATTTCGTTTCGTGTGATTCCAGCTTCGGTTCGGAAGCGACTCTTTCGACTTCTTCGTTAACGATAAACGCGATGAATGGTCGGAAGACATATGATCTCTAGTTCATTTCATCATTCGTGTAATTAATATCACTTTCTCTAGTACCTTAATTTTTAAACTCAGTATTGTGCAATGTATACATTCCAATTTCACTTTATATTTAGATTCTATTTTCTTCCTTCATTTTCTTTTCTCTCCCTTCTTTTTTTAAGAAGTTTACAATGTTTTATACATGCCATGTGGAAGAATCGTACAACTGTGCGGCGCAATTTCCATAGTTTTGTATATATTTATATGAAAAGAATGTGACAAAATACATAATTTATACATATCCTTCATCGGGTGACCGCGAGTTTTCTACATTCCGTTCATTTATTCTGTTTCTCTTATTAGTTGCTTAGATATTACGGTGTTTGCACGGATCTGCACCAATATCGTTGATAAAAATTACCTTTATTCTCATTGAAAATATAAATAAATTACAAAATATATAGTTAGGTTAATATTCGGAAGATCGTCATCTCTAACATAAAGTCAATACGATATCGCGTGAACGCCAAGCGCTACCAGACAGCTTCTGTTCAATCGAATTTGAATACACTTCGGAACGTCTATTACCAAATCGTCATCGATGAGCCTTGGTCGTAGTCAGCGTTTCGATATCATGCTTCTACTAAGGTACGTTATACACAGGTGGGTGTAATCCATGTCAAGTTACGCATTAGAAGATTTCATTTCGAGTATTACAAGATTCTCTTACGCATAATAACGTAATATATATATATATATATATATATATGTATAATGATGTGCAAATGTCAGAGACCTTGCTGTGCAAATCCAATTAGATTCAATTGTTAGTCACGTGTTTGCCAATGATCGTACAAGACATCGAAGTTCCATTGATTTATATACCATTCTACAATCGGATCTGCTCGACTGTGGCACACGCACATCACAATTAACCGCTAGGACTAGGAAATTCATCGTCGTTGCTACACAGTGCTTTCGGTGTCAGACGCCATAGACAATGTTTGGAGTTTCGGTACCGAATAATTTTCCGAATGACCATGAGACTGCGAGCGATTCGATACTCTTTCCAAGGTCGATGGAGCCGACGGGGTATCTTGATGTGCTTTCGGCGGTATCGGTGGTGGACTCAGCTAAAAATGACAAATGAATTATAAACACATCGATAACGACGATACGTAAAAGACAATCAAAATTTTAGAGAAAGTAACTATTACCTCTTGACCTGGTAAAGAATGTGACCCTTGGAATGTAACGTTCGCGAAATTTCCTGTAGAGACGTTTAGCGCATTTATTACAGACGGAGGTGAAATATTCATAATGTCGTTGCACCTTGCCCGTGGTTCGAAGTCCTCGTAACCGAGATTATTTAAGTTAGTCAAATGCGACTGGAAATCTAATAAACTAGCAGTTGATATACCGCTATCGCGAAGGTCATTCGGCTCATTTTGTGCTTCCGAATCATCGTCCGTGCTCCACTCTGTGTTACGTTTGTACGCTAAACGTTTTGGCGGCGCGGGTGGTACTACAATGTTTGTATTCGAATCTCTCTTATCAGGCGCTGCAATGTTAAATTTTCAATCAGCTTTCGTACAGCTTAGTACAGAAATTCAAATATTTAAATATTCAAATAGTCATAGAAACTTGGAATTATTAATCGATCAATTCGTAATTAGAAAAACCGCACATGGTTCATGGACTAATGAATTACGTTCCTCCAAGCCACGCGGAAAATTAGAACATTCTTATCGTAGCACAGTGTTGCGCAATTATTACACAAGTCCTTCAACATCTGTGTCTACAAGATTTGAACGGTCCATAAATTTCGACATTGTAAGTTAAAATAATACTGATTGTACGTTGTAAGAATATAGCTAACGTCGCAAACCGGTGTGAGATCTCTATTTGCTCTGCGTAAACATGAAACTTACTGCAACCTCTAGGAGGCAATGGTGGCGCTGATTCAGGACCAGGTTCGCTCCATGACGTTCTTAGACCGGTCTGATCCACTCCATCCGTTGGCGTAGGTAAAGAATGTCTCAATGGTAACTTCGGACTTAACGGTTTGCTCAGAGATCTTTGATGCGTGGGTCTAGGCGGAGTAGTCCCATAGCCCACAGAACGTGGCCGTACTTCACGCTGCGGTATAGGTGGTGGCCCACCGTCTACTTTTGTGTAGAAACCTTCATCCTCAGGTAGGCCATCGCTGTCCGCGTGAGAAATTCTGCAACCTGCCGTTTCCAATGTAGCTGGACGTTGCTTTTCGTTAACGGGTAACGGAGGTAACGGTGAACTAAAGAAATGAAAAATAAATACGAAAATTCAATTCAAAGACGATTGTTTTCTTGCAAGTTTATTTGCAAGCACAAAAAGCACAATTTGTAATTACTTGACAATGCTGTCTTGATGAATTGTTCTTTGTCTTGCTAGTGGACCGAGACCTTGTTTCAGCTGTGTAAATCTTTCGTTGAGTCTCTTGTGTAGCGGTTGCACGCCAGCTGGTGCAATTTGTCCGTGTAAATTTAATCCCGCCTCCAAAACGCTCATTTGGTCGAGAATCAAACTCTTCAGTCTGTTTACGTGTGGCACCATGTCCGGATTTTGTCTAGCGAATTCAGGCGTAAGAAAGGCTTCTTGGTATTTGGTGATACCACCCATAACGTTCGCGTCGATGATACCTTGGAGTCTCATGCTAAAGGGGTTAATATTTCGATTAGGTTCGGCAGTGTATTGCGCGACAAGTCTCCTCAATTCTCTCTCCACGCTCAGCATAGTTTCACAGGCGTATTGTACAGGCGCTAGTAGTTCAGATCTCTTCTCGATCACCTCAAACCATCTAAGTATACCGGGTAGTTTCGCCTCTGTGGTCAACGTGGTTCTTTCGATCCAGAGAGATTTGAACTCGTTCTCTCGGTCAACAGGGCCTCTGTGAAGTGGTCGATCAAAGATAAACTTCCGAACGTCGTTAACTAGATAAAAGGCGACCACTCTTTCTGGCACTTCTGCTCCTCGACAGGCTAGGCTGTTCTCCTCGGGGATTGGTTTGACGTTACAAATTTGTATATCTGAAATGTTGCATTTAAAGTGTTAAACAAATCTCTATTTAGATTCCACTTTCTTAATTACGTTCATAAAAATAAGAAATTGCATAAGCATCCTAGTAGTTAGTATATGGCTAAGAACCGAAAGAAAAAACAACGAATTAACTTACATTGCCCCTCGGAGATAAGGATGCTCTCATCAGGCGGTGAATTCTTCATTAATATTTGTGCGCTTGGAAATTCAGTCTGTAATCGCTGTGTGAATGCCCCTATTCTTTCGTATTCTAAACCGCGATAGATGAATAATTTATTCTGCAGAACCACAACAAAGAGGATTAAATTCGTCACGTTCAATTAAATCTATTTTAGACCTAATCTCATTTATAAGTGATACTTACCCTAACGAAAAGAGGAAAACTAAGACCGTAGAATCCTACTCTAAAGTACTCCGGCTCTGGCCGAAGTTGCGTCAATATATTGTCCAGTAATTTGGCTTGCAGTTTCAGTAGATGACTTAATTTTGCATAGTCGTATAATCTAGTCTCGTACAGCACTGCCAATTCCTTACACAAAGGAATACCTTTCTCCCAACATTTGCCTCGATCTAAGTCATGAATTATCTTATGATAAAGGACCTCTTTTCTCTGCCACTCTGGCTGTTGCGGATGCAAGTGATCAGCAGGTAAAATTGTAGAACCCCAACCAAGCTGATCGGCGTATAATTTCATTGTAAATCCAGCTTCTGTATAATTTTCAGCTACCAAATGTAGGTCGTGAAGCTTGTAAATATAACGCAGGTACATCTCTTTACGATTGAATTCATTCTTGTAAAAATTCTAAAGAAAAAAACCAGGATCCATTGTTATTTCAATTTTTGCTTTCGATACAAATTTGTAATGTCTCGCCTACCAATAGATTAACAGTGCACGACATACGCTTGTCGCGATTCTCGTCCCCCTGAATTACGCTCCTGTAATCTAGCAGTCTTTCCAGCAAACGCGTAATTGACGTGATGAAAGCAGTTCCGCTGTCCTTCCAGGTTGGATCTTCTGACTGAACTCTGTCCAATAATCTACGGACAAAAATAGAATAGCATGATTTAAGTATTCCGTTCACGTGCGCGTGAAGATGTATGTAGTTTAATTGCGAATCTAGACGACACACTTACACGGCGCTAAGATGCTCCCTAACGCAGCATGAAATTGCAAATGAAAGTTTTAATGATGACATAGAAAAACTATAATTGCCAATGCTACTACTAGTTCTAATGATTAGACTGCGGATATTTATGCCAACGCATATTTTTATGTACACGACTAAGATAATAAGACATTTAAATATTTTATATACTTTTGCATATTATGTGCATATTCTATGCACTCTTACATCTATAAATCTCTCATAAGCGCATAAAAATGTGCATTTATACAAATGGAATTTTTTATAAGAAACGTTCTAGCAAAAGTAAACGACTACTCACATTGTGTTAAACAACTGTCTGTACTCGTCGTCACCTTTATTCTCGCTGATCAGGATATCCAGTTTATCGATCAATTCCGATTCCACGGATTTGAAGCTACCACGAGCTCGTTGCTCGCACTCCATCATATCGAAAAAGATGTGCAAAGTGGCCTTCCTCAGCTCACTCTCGGGAACTAAGGTAACTTCCAAGAAGGGGCCTACCATTCCAGGAATAAACTCCAATTTACGATCACCCAAATGATTCCACATGGAGAGTATTTGAAAGCCCATGAACACTCTCATGTCCCTGTATTTCTCAATGATCTTTTCACGCTTCACTTCCGAAAATTGTTCGAGTTGTAGAGATGGCTGAGTGAGGTACGCTACGGCTAGATTAAAATACGTGGACCAGAGCTGCGAATCGAAGCTAGCTTGCGAGGCCAAAGGCTGAGCGAGTTCCTGCAGGGACTTTAAGATAATACTGTTCGCCTGCATTCTAATTACTAACCAGTCGGGTGGAAAAACTTCCTGTCTGACGAGATCACGGAGAACTAAGAAGACTCTCAAAAGAAAATCCTTCAGGGGTTTTCGTTCACCTGTGTGAGCTAGCTCCTCCCAAAGTCGAACGTAATGATATTCGTCTAGAAGCTGAAGCAAGCCTATCAAGCAAGCTACCAGGCAGCCCAACACGGGGCCACTGGTATTTATTACAATCAGAATCGTCTGTATCAACACATCCAAGATAGAAAGGCAGAGGGTCTCGACGTCGTGTTGAATACAGTTATTAACCTTGTTAGTATCTCGCCCCCTTTTGTATAAAAAGCTGAGGATTTCTCCTAGAATCTCCGTACAGGATCTAAGTTCCTCTCGTCTAACCAAATGGATCCTCAAGTGTCTACACATCGTAACCAACAGCAGATTCCTACTCTCGTTGTCCTCGCGAAACAACAACGAGGTGGTCAGATTTTTAATAGCCGTTAATTTAGCCTGCGTGAGCTGCAACGGTGGTTCTCTTGGCACCGAGTCGAGCATCGTGCAAGCGAGTTTCGCCACCTCGAGAACTGGCAGCACGGCGACTAGCTGTTCGAAGACTGCCGAGATGGAGTAAAGCAAGGCTATCTGAGAGTGAAGCACCATTTCGTACGGGATGCCCAACATCTTGTTCAATGCGGCGAAAACGCAGTACAGATCACGCTTGAAACTGTCCTCGTATTGACCAGCCGTTGCTCTGGCGAATAATAGGCGACTTTGAATGATGAACTTGAAGATATATTCCAGAGAACGGAAACACTTGATTATAGGCTCTTGCTTCTCCGCCGCGGTCACCCAATCTGCACAATGTTGCACGCTACTTAGAAGACCTTTATATACCAATGCAGCGGCAAAGTGGCCGGAAATGTAAGCATCCATGACAGGTTTGAAATGCTCGAACTTGGAATCCTCGAGAAGGCTGAAAATGGAGACGAGCACTTGGAAGACTAAACCCGAATGAGCCGTGGAGTTACCATCCTCTGTGTGGAACATGGAAAACAGCGCATCTAAAATGTCCTGTAGAAACTTGACCAATTCCTCGCCGTCCAGCCGCAGTACACGACCTAAAGCCTCTGATATTCGTTCCGGATGTGCCTTCCATTGCAACAGGCTCAGGAGGTCTACGTTTTGCGTCAATTTTGTGCTGCAAAGCAACGTTTGTACGAATACGGCCTCTTTGGGGGATCTGGAAAATGCTGGTGAACCTGAAAAACACACAAGAAGTGAATAAGAGAACGAACAGGAGACGAAAGTGCTTGATTCATACGTAGATTCGAATAGCAGAGTTTCTAAAATCAACAAAATTTAAGTAAAAGGCTCTCGATCGTACCTGTTACATTCGGTTCTCGAGCGCTGCTAGGCAAAGAGAGGTAACTTAACGAATCCAACTTGGAACGATCTTCGCACTTGTAAATATATAGCTCGTGGGGGCCATCCTGAAGAGTAGCTCCCCCAGGTTCCATAAGACGCACGAAGGCGAAGGAGAACAATTTCTTGTCGTTCTTCTCGCGTGCTGCGTCAAAGGAAAGCATGCTATGTTAAAAAAACTGCGGATATTCGGTATGCCAAAAGCTCTTAATCTGCAAAGAAATTTCAACGACATACTGGAACAGTGCCGGAATTCAAAGCGGACGTGGCTTCCGTAAAACTTGTCTATAGGTATGGCCAATCGAACTGTCTCGGCCCACGATGGGCTGTTGTGATGATATATAACTAAACTTTGATACTCGGAACTGCCCTCCATCCCAGCCGCGCCAAACAAGCATTCTTCCAGAGGTTGACCATCCGCGTCCAAGACCAAAATCGTCACCTATCGATTTCATCGAGATTCGTGTTTAGACAGAAATTTTATCACAACTGACGATAAGCGTCTCTATAGTTTGTACTTCGACATCGACTACGAATACCTCGATATTTTTCCCAGTGGATTTTCCGCCTCGTTCGAACTCGCCACGTTCCAGTTTCAGGTACAAGTCGTTTCTCACGTCACCCGGCATGATCACGTCGGAGAACCCTAGCTTCTTCGTTAGACAGATATTTTTGAAAAGCAGTGGATTCTCCTCGCGAACTTGAGTCAACTCGCCGTGCAGGACGCGCAGTGAAACCACTATGCCGTAATTAGGCTGGCCCGGAAGCGGGGAACACTTGTTGTTACGAATAATCTGTTCGTGTAACTGGTGAAACTCCTTTTCTTCCCCTTGGCATACCTAAGACAATGCTGCTTAGACTGGTGACTCGAACACCCTCGACGTTTGTCTTAGCTTTTACACTTCTTTTTCTTTAAGAAGGTCTTAATAATTAACAAAACTTTGGACAAACAGGAACGTAGATGAAAAGTTACCGCATAAGGAAAACGGTCAGATAAATCGATCGACTTGGTACAGCTTACCTTGAACGTCATTTCGAGTTCCTCCGTGTGATCCTGCGTGGCTTCGGCAAGCGAGAGGACCGCGACACCGTGAGGTCTCCTGTAAGTGGCAGTCCCCGCTTTGTTTTTGCCTGAATCAGAGTAAAGCATCCTGCCGCATCGCATCACGTGTGCGACCATGTAAAGATCCCTGCTAAGGTCCGCATTGCCGAGATCCGTAAAAATCGTGCAATTACTATGAATCTTCTCTATGAAGCTGGAGAATCCCTCTTTCGAGATTCGAACCAGGAAACGTTCGCTTAGATATTGATTTCGTTTCGCGTCGTACAAGGAGAAGTAGATTTCCGTGTCCTCGCCGATCGAATGGCCGAAATCCCTCATGCAGAAATACAGGTGATGGGTCAGCACCTTTCTGTGCTCCTTCCGCCTGAGGGTTCCCCTAGCCGACGACCCTAGCGAATTTTCCGCGCTTTGAACATGCTGAAATCGATAGAACGTGAGTGGAAATGCGTAAACATCGCCGGGAATCGTATACGCTATCGTATTAATTATACAAAATTAACAATTATAAAACAGCATTTACGTGAATCCTCTACGGCGCGAGTAGTCTATAAATCTAACGAATATCTACGACGATATATCTTATTATTTGTCACCGCGTAAATCTTCCATTACACGTAGCTCCGACGAACTACCATCGATGACTGTGAAGTATAAAAACATTGCAGCTCGATCGATCGGTAATTCCGCAATCAAGATACATCTAGCGAAAAATAAACAAGCGTCAGGATATTTTTGAGCCGTAGTGTACGCTGGGAATCGGTGTACAAATCGCGGCGATCGCTCGTTCGTATTCGACGAACGCTATTCTGTTCCGCGACGAGATATCTAAACGGCGAATTACAAATATAGGAATTTCGATCGAACGATCGGCAGACATTCAAAATTTCATGTTGCACGGCCGTGCATCGAATACACCCCTGGAGCTGACTTCATTTCAATTCTTGCGGAGTATTTGAAATGGTCAGCATTCCAGCTAGAATTTCAATGAGCTTCAGCAATACGCGTTATAGCGAGGTATGAACGCTCGAAAGCTTTGCTTCTCTGTCCCTTTCTTTCCCTTCTTCAAAAATATCGAGCTCTAACGCCGGTCGTCGTTCGCTATTTTCTTCTCTTTCTTTTTTTTTTCGATAGCGAGTCAGCCGTTCGTATTGGCTGAAAAACGTTGACGCGAGGCGTCGCGTTTCTTGGATTGGCTTTCACCACGAATTCGTGGCGATCGTAAAATCGCGCCAGTAAGTAGTAAAATGTTCTCCCATAGTAATTACCACGTGATAGAGTTCCACGATTGACATCGTTTCCGGATCCACCATATGAGCACCCTGACGGGGCACCAGGTCCAAGCCCAGTTTCCTGAAACATTGAAAATATTGTGCGGTTGTAGAAACGAGCGATAGTACAAGAGGCTATTTACGAGAAGCGACGATGTATATAAAACGTGAAATCCTAACTTTGGTGCTTCGTGATTTCGAAAGATACAGATTCCCTTAATTACATGAAAATCAATTTTCCAATTAAAGTTATAATGCTCTAGGTAAGAGAA
The DNA here is from genome assembly GCF_014825855.1 of Bombus pyrosoma. NCBI lineage: Eukaryota > Metazoa > Arthropoda > Insecta > Hymenoptera > Apidae > Bombus > Bombus pyrosoma. The sequence continues at coordinate 6,902,566 of NC_057781.1, read as the reverse complement.
CCCACTTTGTCAAATTCGAAGAAGGAATAGTTAACGAGTTTTCATTTTTCAAGATACGTTCTATTTATTAAAATATTAGTAAAATAATTCCCTCGTAATACTTTCCTTCGACCGTTAAGGGTCTTTCTCTCGGTTAAAACTAAAACAATACCGAGGCGAAAGGTTCGAGGATCGTTATACGAGCAAACTAAAATTTCCTCCCAATGAATGGATTTCGTACAAACGAAATTCCGTTGCACAAAGTAAGTACGAAGATCACTCGCATACATGCAAAGTGCGCTCAGAATGGACTCTTTAAATTACCGAAAGATCAAAGCTTCGGTAGAAGTCAACACCCTCAGCGGATCAGACGAATCTCTGCGCCGGTCTTGTCTCGGGCGGATAAAATTATCGCAGGGGTTGAAGAACCATCGTCGAAGATGATCAACGAGGAAGGTCGAGCAAAATCGAGGGAGTAACGGGCGATCCAATTAAACCGGGCATCGAATCAGTTTGAGAAGTTTACTTCTGAAGTGGCGGAGCATACTTAACTTCCCATGACCCCGGACGACCGCATGCCATAGGGCCGACGTGTTCTCGAACGCATTGGGGCCCTACAGGCCCGGCTACTCGCCAGGGTCCTCGCGTGGCCCCTTCACCTTGCAGGAATGCAGCTATACGCCGTGCGTTTCGACTTGGCTCTACTCAACTCTGCTCGACTCGCTTCTCCTCCTCTTTGTTTCCTTGCCACGCGTACAAATGTATAATAATGTACGTGTGCCGAGGTTTGCATCGATGTACGGCGCTGGGCTCTTTGCCTTCAACCATTTCAATTTTGTGTCAGAGATAAAGAAACGGAGACGAACTCGAGGACGTTGCGAAACGAACTAGAACGTCGCAGAAATAGCTTCGTTAATTGTAAACGTTGATTGAAACGAAACGCGTCGAATTGACTGGTATAATTCGCGGTGACCTGAAAATTTATGCAGACTCTGAGTAACTTTGTTGGGAGTGTATGTGTACGAGCTGCAGCTTCGTTTTTTCATGGGCTATCAGAATATTTGTAGAAACGTTTTGCGGTATATACGGTTCGGCAAGGTATAGCGAAGCTACGATACTTCTAATCGTAATGCAAGGTCGTTCTTCGTTAACTTCTCTCGGCAGAGATCTGTGAAACGTAAAGTCGTAAGTAAATTCATTTTGACTTTATTTAACGAAGGTGCTTATAAGAAAAGTCAAGAGAGTCTTAGTCTGTTAATCGTTGCGCAAATTCGAGTAAATTCACTAGAACACCCATCGGAGATACTTGCCAATGTTCTATCCACGTCGAAGGGCGAAGTTACGCTAACACCGTGACCGATCGTAACTTCTTTCCGCGATGCAAAAATCAGAAGTTCTCCAGCTAGAAGCAAGCAATTACTCAGGTTTGATACTATCGTGACTATTGTATTTTTGTTTCTCGTGTGTCCTGATAAGATGACTTGTATAAGAGAGTCGGAGAAACTGGTCGAGAGTGTGTCGGGACAGCCGTCATTATTTAAAATGAAGATACTTGCGGCGAAAAAGACGTGCAAAACATTAATGCTGTTGAAGCGATAATTAACGCTTCGTTCGAACACGTATAGATACATAACAGCGAATTCCGAATAGATTTTGGGCGGATCGGGAAAATTGAGTGGTACGCTCGAGAGAGCGTTGCTTTTGCTTCTCGTTTTGTCTCGTGCCTGTACCCTTCTCCTCGTTCTCCACGCGGCTACGTTACTGATCCTGTTGATTCGGTGAAGCGTCCTACGCCCTCGCGAACTCGCCAGGTAAGGCCGTAATTTTTCCACCGACTGGTTTAAGTCGATCGACGAAACAAATGTTCAAACCTTCGCTTCTCTAAACTAGGAGAACGTCGTATTTATTTCATTCATGTCAATACATTCGCTGTTATCAGAATTACCTTCTTATATCTCAAACTGCACGTCTTTTTCACCAGAGGTGTCCTTATTCCAAACGATGATAACTGCCTCGGTACATGCTGTCCATTGTTTTCTTTAACGTTCTAGAAAAGTCATTTTATCGAGAAATATGAAAGATGAAAATTCAACGCGTCGTCGTGCAGATTTCATTGCTTGACCTAACTAATCGCACGAACTCAACGCAAGAGTCGATAGCGAACATCGATGGGGCGTTTCACGATCCGCCGACGCTATACGGTCCTGGCTATCCTGAAAGGTCCCCCCTCGGGCCTCGGTTGATGGAATGCAGGTGAGCAGGCAGAGTTCGATGCGTGGAGACAGGTACAGGCAATGTCTGCCACGTCGTTCGGACCTATGTCCCATTCCAAAGATATCGGATATATTCTCTCCAGGCGGCGACGTTCGGCTCACCGCGAGAATCAAGCCGTCTAGCTCGAGAAACGGCGGACGAGCCTTCCTCCTTTGCTGCTTTCTCTTCGTCGCGTCCGCGTCTGGAGAGACCTCGATCACTTCAGATGACGAATTCGTTCGGCCAATGGCCGCGCATCGACCATCGCGGGAATCCAAAAGTGTCGATTTATAGCCGTGTGAAATACTGCCTCGTAGAGACGTTTTCACGCATGACAGAGTTCATGGAACTTCTGAGGCGGAACATTGGTTCTTGGATCGTGTGACGTGTATAGAAATGTAGGTGATCGAATGGTGATAACGAGAGACTGGAAAGTATACGATGTTCAAATTGATTATCGATGAATAAGCGAGCAAAGAAATATTTCAGTAAAAAGTTAGAGCTTATTATACATTACGTTGTATTATCCATAAGTATTCGGGCAGCTGACTCATATTAATGACATTTTACAAGTCGTAAATTATAATTCATAAATTATACTCCGGTATTGATAAATAATATATATTACGATTATCGCAGTACGAATTTTCCATTGAACCATCGATCTTCTTCAATTCCATTTAAAACAGACGTAGAAATGGAAGTAGAGTTCCAGAAGATACTGAAAGTTTCAGTCGTTCTGAATTATTAAAATAGATGGCGTGCGCTCGCAAGTTTAAGACAGTTCGTGGCTCGGGCTAATTCAGACACGCGTAAACGTCCAGCTAATCTCTCTGGAGTCTCTAGATAATTTGAAAAATCAATATCTCAAACAAAAGAGAAGATTTCGTACCGACAATAACAGAGAGAGAAAGAGAGTGAGAGAGAGAGAGAGAGATACTGTTGCAAGTCGAGGTGGTGAACTTTTCAGCTGCGAGGTATCCTTTGCGGAGTTCAGTAACCATTCGGTAGCTTTAAACGCTGTAATTACGTCGGTGCTGCTGCGAGTTGGTGGACTCCTGTTTCTGCTTCAAACTGACAATCAATTATTAGCCTTCGTTCGCCTCGCACCGTTCTTTGCGCTGTCTTTATATTCCACCTTATTCCTCTCGCTTTATACCGACCAATTAGCTCCACTTTTTTTCACATCACTGCCCAAACGAGAATTATTTTTGATCATAAAGAAGCTCTAGCTGTTAGAAGGTTTCTTGCAAACTTTTTCACTGTGCTTTGTAAATTTCAAGCACAACTTCATTTATGACTCGGAATAGTAAAGGAAGTCTTTAACTAATCCTTTGTTTAACTAATCCTTCAACCCAATTTTATACAATCAGGTAGGTTGTATTATAAATTTTACACCTTAAATGTCGTTATACGTGACGCGATTATTAATACTCATTTCCTATAAGAAGTTGATAGTGCTTATTTCTTGGATCTGACATCAGAAATACAGAAAATGTTTAGGATAAAGAAACATTTCCCAAGTCATCGATTTTAAATTCTTTCGAAGATATAAAGTAATTCTAGCAGTTCAGAGAAAGATTTTACACAAATAACGGCGTTATTTCTTAAAACTGCAGAAAAAAGTATCATTCACGGTTCCATTACAATCAAAAAATAAGGATCGTGTGGAAACAAAATCCGTGGAAATCGTACTCGTAATTTGTGCGGTGTGAGTTCTCGCGTCCGTGTAAAACGGCCTTAATAGGAGTGTTTCCTGATCCCGGAACGAGTAACGAGACTCGTACGTATAGCAAAGGGTTCGTGGGAAGACGAACGCCGCGTCTGGTTCGCCCGAGGGTACACGCACACAGAAACACAGTTCGTGCATCGAGTTACTCCACAATGAACGCCCTGGCGACTCGTGGCCGTCCGAGTGCAGTTGCAGTTCCGTGCCGTGTAGGTCTCTCCGCTGGCTCCAGCAGAAGATAGACAGTGGTAGTAGTACTAATAGATGTCAGGGCCAAATCCCCACGCCGCCACGATCTCAATTAGATCAAATGACGCGCGATTAAGCGCGATTAGCCGCGAACCTTTCAGTTTTTCGTCGTTGAAAGTCGTTGTTTCCACGTCTGATTACGACGAACATACATATTTCTTTGAGCCTTTATGTCCGTTTACAATGACCGGAGAATGTAACTTTTCTTACTCATTGTCCTAAAACGATGTATGTTTGTTGATCGAGTGCATACATAGCCGGTCATTGGTATATATCGGGACGCTAGAGCCCTCTTGCACAATAGTTATCAACTAACAATAATAGTGAGTTTACGAATTGTAGGTTATAGACTTCCTTTTTACAAATCTACAGTTTTACGTTAAATGGGATTAATCGAATAACTTGTAATTTGTAAAATTGATTTCCAGAACATTTGTTTCATTGTCAAGTTTGTTGCTGTTGCCTAAGAGAGTCCTAATGATATTTAGTACAAACTGAATGCTTTTCTTTTACTTTTACTGCAAATCTATCGTTTCATTTGCATCATACGTACCTCGCAGATAATGTAAAACATTAGATAAAGTAAAATTTGTTGGACTTTACCAGTAAATAGTGAGTAAATGTTCTAATATCTATTATTCCGGTTGTGTTTTCGAAAAGTTACGTCAGTCAAGCACAATAGTCAAAATGGAGGAATGGAAGGGGTCGTATGACATATAGAGTAGGTTGAGACCACGGTAAGATTCAAATGGTACGCGTTATCTCTTAGAAAGTGGGTAAAAAGAAGTATCGATACCAGGTGTATACGCTTATTAAGTTGGACGATCGTTGCCATTCATTAAATTTCTTTCAGCGAAGCAGCCGCACGTCGGTAGCCGCGAACCACGGAACTCCCCTCTACCTAAGCGCTTTTTCCCTTCACGATGCGCTACCTCTCATCGTACAGCCCTGGGCCCGAGTAGAACAACGCCAGCACCGTGCTACGCCGAGGCGAAGGCAAAAAGAAAAAGAATGCCTTACGGGGAATAGAGGCAGCGTTTCCCAACCTTCGGGAACCTTTTCTCGACCACTTGGGTACGCTTCGAAAAATGTCACTTTCCTCCCCCTCTCTTTTACGTTCCTGCTTGCATTGTGCTCATTTCTTGCTAAGTAAGATTAGAGAGTCGGTGATAAAATGTTTCTTATCCAATACGAAACAGCCGATTATCGATAGTAACTTGTATCAAAGGTGCATAACCTCTCGATGTTTCAAATACATACACGGGAATGATTTCTTAAGATTAGTATTATTTATTGAAATTATTTCAGGTTTATTTACTTTAGTAATCCATGTGTCACGGAACGTTAATTGAAGAATCAGAATATGATGTAACATATACTATTTCACAGAAGCAAACCCATTCTACAAAAAAAGTTAATCACTCCAATAACGCTTGATGGCTGTGATTTATATTTAGAACTTGGTAATCTGTGCAATATGCACAACTAAGGAGGCAGATTCGAAGAATCCGAAGGATTGGGAAACCCTGAAACGAAAGACGTGAGGGGAACGCGGTTATGTGGCCTGGAGTTTCATCCCGTACCACCGCGTTACCCCAACAAGGAAGCAAAATACATCGAAACGAAGGAACGAAGAGGGCCACGGAGAAAAGAGAAAGAGAGTTGCGTAGAGGGCAGTGCATACGAGGTGGAGCCTCCAGGCACGCTCATTAGAAATAATAATAATTACTACACACGGATAATAAATGTTGCCGTTTGCTCGATACATGCTCAACTTGGAAAGTAAGTTAACTACTACTGGCACACGGTAATTAAATAAATGAAATACGTTCGGTCGAATGATTTATTTCTCGTCTACGTTCGACCTAACACGCTCGAGCATTTCGCACTGTCAGCTCTAACTACGCTAGCGACGTCAAAATTTTGAGAAGACGCCAAGGAAGAAATCCTGTCTGCGGTCATTGCATGGAACCGTTACTCGCACGCATACACGAGCATAGCGAGTACATGGACATCATCGACGTTACATCAGAAATTTACTAAACCAAGTTGCGCAGATTTTACGCTCGTTAAAGGACGTTTGTTCGCACGTGCTTTGAAGCAATTTCTCTAATGCAAATGAATGTAATTTTATAAATATTATTTAGTTTCTAATACAATTTAGCTTCTTTATTCTCTAAAGATAGAAAGAAATTGTAGGTAAATGGTAAAATATAGAAAATTGATTAGAGTTACTATAAATTGTAGAATATGTTCGTTGAATATATGATCTTACGCTGTAAAGTCAAAAATCGAAGAGGCAAAAGAGAAAGGAGGACGAAAGGGGAAGACGCGCGAGGAGAGGCTTTAAAGAGCCGAAGTGAGCCTCCTTTGCCAGGGGAACAGGTTCCCGGCATGGTTATACACCGCGTATTCACCGAGCTGAAAACCTTGAGCTCTACGGATAGAGAAAGAAGCGTTCGTCTCATCTCTCTTCACAGATGCTGTGGTTGCGGTTGCTCTTTACAGACACATGATACGAATCGAAAATTTAAACCCGAACCCACACGAAGCGAGCAACTTTGAAATCCAGCAACGAAAACTCGCATAACTTTAAAGATTACCTAGTAACAGATTCCTGTCGTATAAATATCTATTACATAGTGCCTTTCTTTTTTTAAAAGTCTCACATCCGTGTTCAAAGTTACATTTACCATTCAGAGTATCGATCTTTATATTCCACGCTTCTATCGTATCCAATACAGCGATTTATCCATCAATTGATAAATTAACAAGGTTTAATAAGAAAATTATTAGAAATAACTCGTGCAACGCTTCTCTGTATGCTAACAATAAATTCAAATTCAAATTCAAATTTATAAAACGAATTTCCCAAATCCATCGTAGGATATAATATCGTTATACAATGATAGGGTAACCAGAATAATAAGCCGCGTACTGAAAATGAAATATCAACGACGGCGGAAGAGTAAACTTGGCGAGATGACGTTCGCGGTTTCACGATTCGTCACCCTTTCGTCACGCGATAAAATTCGCACGATAGTCGCTGTTACACTCTACGAAATGTCTAGGAAGACGGACAATCCGGAAGAGTCGGAAGTTGGGACGAAGAAGAAGAAAAGAGAAGAGCAACGATCAGCGATGCAACCGATTCACGGTGAATCGTGGTCGCGTTGGTGATTTCCAAAGGCGACTGTACGCACCTGATAGAGTCGCCCCCACGCTTGGAACTTGGCAAGGCAAGATGGCGGGGAGCGGTGGGGCCCAGAACGAGTCCCTGACTCTCGGTTCAGTTGCTGTTCGTACGCCGGGCCCCGTTGGTGCGTTACGCGGCCTCGTCCCAAGCCTGTCGAAAGAAACTATCTCCAAAATATACGACACGAGCTCGTGCGACATTCGACGTAGCCAAGAGGGAGGGAGAGAGAAAGAGAGCGAGTCTTACGTGCGTGTTAGACTTTAACTCTCTCGAAACGACGCGACGCTGTTCATCAATTCCTATCCTTCCCCTCTGTTTCTCTTCTCTCTCGCTTTACTCTTCGAGTAGCACGTCAACGAGGGTCAAAGCGAATTCGAGTCGCGCGATCGACGGTCAAACTCGGTGATCTTCGGTGTGAGGTGAATTGAAAAAAGGAATCGGTGGTTGCTCGCTGGAAACCGTCCTTGGAAGACGGTGGGAAGGAAAAGGAAGGGAGAAAGAAGTCACAGGGAGGAGGATTCGATACGTCCCGAAGGAAGGTTTCGAGGAAAGCGACGCCTCGCGAATAAGCGCAAGATTGCCGCGCTATTGGCCCGTGGGAAAACAAAACAACCACGGAATCGAACGGATTTAGTCGGTTTTCGGCGTGGATTATCGGAAACGGCTTGCAGCCGGCAGTGCTCGATCGGAAAAGGTATTGCTCTAAGTTGCGATCGTTTCTTTTTTTTTCTTTCCTCTTCTCTTTCTTTTTTCTTTTTTTTTTTTTTTTTCTTTTGTTTACAACGTTATACACAGTGGTTGAAACTGGTGGTGGATGAATTACATTTTGGATACATTTTGGAGCGATTAAGAGAGAGACAGGTCTACGAGCTGAAATTTCGAACTGCGGCGTATTGTACATACATATTTTATAAGAAACAACCAGATAATTTTTATCTCGATCGGAGCGTCGAAGCGAAAGACGTTGGCTTATCATGTACTCGTAACTGGCACGCAAATCAAGCGAACCGAATGAACTTTGTTTACGTTTACTCACATACCGGATGGCGTAAGTTTGGCTGTACCAAGCGTACATACGCGGTAACCTTTCAAAACGCGACTACCATATAATTTTCATCGGCACGGCCACGTGCCGTTCGAACAGATTATTTGCCGCACGATCTACCCGTATACGCGACTTATTAAGGTCGCTCGATAGACACCAATTTGTCGAGCGCTGTCCTTTCCAACGTTAATTATCATTTGCCGAGATGAAACTATCGCGTACGTTTAATTCCATCGATTCGATATTTTCAAGGGAGGCAGGAAGAAGTTTTCTGGAAAATGGTCACTAGGAAGGAAAATCATGGACGGCAGGTCAGTCGTGAACAACGGTACTTGAGAATCGGCTAGGGTTTTCCCCCAAACTTTCCAACCGTATCCCTTCAAATTGCTATTATCCATCGATCGTTTCGACCTCGTCGAGTTTCACTCGATTGAAGCAAGGACGGACTCGAAAATTACTCTAAAGCGCTATTGCTCGACGCACAGCTCGTTGCTACTGAAATATAACGATAAAATAAAATATTCCCTGCGGTGCTGCGTTTTCATTATGAACATCGTTACTTTGGCTAATGATATTAGTTTCGAAAGCTCGTTGCTTGCTGTTTTATCTTGCCCCTTCGAATCTTCCGAAGCACAAAAGTGTAGACAAGATGCAATAATTGCATCGATGATTATTATCGAGAATATGATAACCGAATTTACCGTTTCGTTTGTCTTTCAGCAAACCAGATCGTTTCGTTGAAATGGAAAACATCCGACAATTCCGCGAGTATTATTATATTTCATAGTATAGCTATATAGCTATAGATATAGCATATTACAGTATGCTATATCGTAATTATAATTATATATAACGACAGAAATGATTTATCGCTGACAATAAGAGTGTAATAACGAGGTTTTAGATGGCGCATCCTATGAGCCAGTAGCGGCGAATGCGTTAAACCGAGGACAAAATCGTGCAAAAGAGCTGGAGTATCGTCGACAAACTGAAAATCTAATTTATTGTTGGCTGCACGACCGACTGGATTTCGTCCTCGGCGATACGCTTCCAGGTTTCACCGCAAGATAAAAACTCGATAAAGAACGATGGAACGCTTGCATACAAAGGTCCGTAAATACACGACATTATCTTTCACCCGGTCTGCAGAGACCGGCGGTAAACCGGCGCCTGTGTACATAGGAGATTCGAGTTTAACCACGTTTCGTTGGAACTTGGACGAAGATAACTCAGCTTCCCAGATATTGTTTCGAAGAAACGCGCAACAGCCGAAATCTCGTGCATAGAGTTCCGTTGTTTGGCGTTAAACGAGTGGAATTTCGTTTATCTTAATCCATCGAGGGACAAACGGAGTAACGGGAGTTTAAAAATACAGCAGCTCGTCTTGTTCGTTTCTTAAATCTAACAATTACCAGAGGAACGAACGAGATCGAATCCTGCTGCGAGTTTTCAATCTTGCAGTTTTCCATGAATTTTGGCAAAGCTAAGAGACTCGAATATTATTGTAAGAGAATCTTTAGCACGCGACTGACACGAGAAATCGTATGGCGCATTGTACGAAATGTTTGAACACCCACGAAAGTATTTGAACGTTTGTAGAAACTCGTTGGAAATGTATCACGCGTGTTGCACAGAATATTCCGAAATTTCAATAGAACTGTAACGAGATACGGCTGTCGATTATTATCGGTAATGTTTGAAAATAATCTGAGGATATAGACAAGCTATAGTTCTTAGGCAACTCGTCTTTAACGATAATTGTATATTTAAGATCATTATTCACGCTGTATATTACTTGGCAAGTGTATGTTTGCAGCAAATGATTTATAACTTCTGTGTAAGTCTTTGGATCGGTTTTAAATTTTATCAATATACACATTGACATTTATCGTATCACGGTGCTGACGAATGTTCAGAAAGTTTCGTACAAGACACATGTTACGCTTACAATACGTTTTCTATGCTAAGTGTTTAAATATTTTCGCGATTCTTGGCGAATAGATTTCAATGACGTCGACTGAAATTTCGTTTCAATAAGCGGACTTGCATCGTACGTGGGAGGGATTTAGGCTGGTCCTTTTGTACGTTTATTAAACCAAACGCGTTTGTTGATAAACGAGCGACGACGGAAGGATGGTCGCGGTTCTACGGTCTGTCGCGGTCAGTCGATGAAAAATATCGCCGAGAAAGCGGCTGTTAACCTCGTTCGAAAGAGCTACAATGCATCAAAGACACACGGCTCAGCGTTTCACGCGGAGTGTCTGGCGCGTTTGTCGCAAAACTGGTTTATCCGGAATCCGAGACCCGGAGGATCGAACGAATCTCCGATCTCCAGCGTCAGTGGAGAGCTTAAAACTTGAAATTTTACCACGACGCTATCGTTTAACGTTTAACGAGCAAATTAGAGAAAATGTATAAAAGAAGGATAAAAATATGAAACATCGAGGATATTTAATAACAGCGATCAATGGACCGCGAAATGTTCGCGCGTTTGTGGGAAATTTGAAAGCGCAAAGGTGCAGAGTACGCGTAGTATTTCTTGGACGAAACGAATTTCTATTCGGGTTCTTTGATCGCGTTCATGAAACTATGAAATTTCGTAAGCAACCGTGATGTCTGATAATCGAGAACGTAAACATACACGCGCGTTGTAAGTGAAAGCTTCGTAAAATTGCAACGTATCGAAAATATTTACGCACGAGCGTAATCGTCGTGAAAGAATAGCGACTCGCATAGCATGGTATAGCGTTATGCAGCGAGCGAGTAGATTCGTTCGTGGCAACCCTCTTTCTTCCAAACGACGTGCTATGAAACGTAATATACGTATTGCGGTCGACTATTTCCTCTTTCGTCCACGCTTCCATCGACTCGTTCCTCTGGCGCATCGCCTCGTTTCTGGAGAAGAGCGAGACGATTCAACGTTAATCGCACGAAAGATATTATACTTCCGGAATGGCGATGATGGGCCGGAAAATATCGCTTGAACAAAACAGATCGTTTTATCGTAGAAACGATTCGCTGGCATTGTTTCCCGTTTTTCTTTCCCACCTCGTTTTACAACAGCGGTCAACCATTTCGCGTCGTTCTCACGGTTATCTCGATGGTGAAAATTACGCTTGTCGTCGTGTTATCGATCGAATAATCGCGGCGACGTGGTTGAAAAATTTCATCGACCGCGTAAACTGCAACAGGCTTCGCGATTCAGCACAGAGATCTCGTTAGGCTGGATTTTTTCGTCGCTGCTATGATAATCGAGTCGGTATTCACCTTTCACTCGATGACGAGGCAGACGCCCTTCACTCTAACGACATTGTTCGTCAACGATAACACAGATACGATACGCTGCTGAGCGATCCTTCTTTACGCCTGTTTGCGAGTCATCGTGATGTTCCTGTGGAGGCGCGGATACTAGGCAAACCGGCGTTGGAGTCACCGACGTAGGCCCAACATGCTTCAACGATTGTATATTAGTTCTACACGAACGTACATATACGCGTAAGATAAATGTCGATGGTTTACGGTTTGAATAATATCCTGTCCTCCTTCAGGATACGCACGTGTATATTGTTGTGTTTAAAGTTGCCCGAATTTTTCATTATCCTTTAAAGTAAAATTCTATCGTAGTCCGTTACGAAACAACGACTCCATATTTTGGACAAAACGAGGAGAAATGACGGTGCTACGAACTGACAGAACTTGGGCTTAGGGGGGCATTTTAATTGAGTACTTAGCTTTTGTACGATATCAAGCGTTTGTGTATAATTGCGTGAGCTGTGTGCAGCTGTTTTTCGTACGAAAGCGACAGACAGAACGTAGCAAGGAATTATTCGCACATTGGAGGTACAGTATCGTTCGATATGTTTAGTTCTCTCAGTTTGCGGATTAAGAAACGAACGATCTATCCTCGGCTGCTATCCTATTAGGCTAATACGTATGCTACGTATCTCCGCGTAGAAGCAACCTCACGGTAAAACACTCGTGAAAGCGTGGCTTGCCAACGATTTACCTTCTGCAACAAATTATCACGCTATCGACCTGCAGACTGCAGTTTCTCTGCTTAATTTTCAATTCTCGCGTATAAGGGGCAACGATAATTAGAAACGAGAAGAAACACATACATCGGGACTCTGTTGCGCAACCAAGCTGATATTATTAATGAAATTGTAGAATTAACAAATTCTCCTGCGTAACAGCGACCAGTTTGGTAAACGAAATGATTAAAATTCCACGACTGAACCTCACGAACCGCCAGTTATCCGATTGTCCAATTTAACGAAAAATTATAAAATCGCGAAGGGAAGCAACCTGTAATTTCCAATTCCTTCGCTCGTCGATCCGTTAACGCTACCAGCGATGTACCGAATTATCGCGCGAGAGAATTCAGCGAAGAAAACTTTGTTCCTCAGACGATACGGCGTGTTTACCGGGTAATTTCACGACTGAGAAGGTTCCCGTGTTTGCCACGAGGTCTGCACGTACACCAAGGATGTAGACTGCACGCCTAGATTCTCGTTCCTTTTACTTCGTTCCTTTTCTTACCATTTAAACGCGCTGTTATCGAGAAAGTAACAGATGTCTCATTCCGCTATGAGACTTGGCGGTACGACGAAATTCCAGCAAAATCATCGAGCTTTCTCCATCGAACGATTCACGTGCGCTCTGATTTCATACGATCGATGGACGATCGCGTGTTTTATCAGCCAACATCGGCTCCAAGTTTCTAACTCGGTCAAATCGGCTCGATCGATCGCCTGCAGCAAAGTCGAACAACCACCATCGGACAATCGAGTCGGTTTTAAAAGTTTCGAGGCGTGGTTACCGCGAACGTAAGCGCAACAGCTAACTGTAAACGCAGCCGCTTTCCGCGGCCAGCCACAGAACTCGTCTTTACGTCGCGGGAAAAACGTCCACGCGCTGCCTACGCCATGCAACCGATACTCGTTCGATGTCGACAGAAACCGTTAGCTATCTCTCGTTTCGTCTAATCGACGATCATAACGATAGATTTTGCTATGAGTACGGTGGTTCGTGGAGTACGGAGACGACATAATCTTTGTTTCGAATTAGGGTAGGATTAATCGGAAGATTCTACGATTCGTTTGCAGGTATTTGGTTCGACGAGTACGAATAAGCTTCCTCGAGGCTAACGAAAACTCTTTCCTTAATTCCGTCGTAATACTCAGACTTTTATCGGTATTTCGGTGTTGGTTCAACCGAAAGGACTTTTAACGTTCCCAGCCAGTTACCACGTTTTATACGATTGAAACGAGATATTACGCGCACGATTCTGTATTTTTAACGTATTTCCCTCAAACTGGGGGAGATTTTTTACGATAGGAAAGCACGATGAGAACGATCGATCAGGATCACGAAATACCTCGTGGCAAGAATAAACCAGAAATATCATCGATATTCCATAGACACGTTAAAAGTAGTTTTCTGTATCTCGTAACGTTCTTCCTCTCGAAGAATTGTTCACGTTGGAACGTCGTTGTCTGTGCCATTAATTGATTTAAATGCCGTGTCATGCCAGCGAAGGCGAGCTGGCCCTAACAGCGAAAGAAAATCGAACGAAGGAAGAGGTTTTCACGGCGGATGAAAATCGTGTGAAAATACCATCCGTTGGATATCAAGATCGGTATAAGGCGGGCTAATTTCGTTCTGAAGGTACTCGGTAGGGAACGTAATTAATGGAGGTCGAGGATCTTTGTGCCTGGTATTCGAGCTGATGAAAATGCATGAGGGGCTGCTGCGGGTTGCCGCCCTTCTGTGGGACCTCGATAAACATTTAATAAAGTTTTCTCATAGGCCAGGCACGCACCACTTTCTGCCGTGGAATAAATTACGGGATTGTGTCTCGTGGTCGTAGAAACACTGGCCGGCTAAATGCCAGTCGGTCTGTTTCATAACTCGCTCCGCTGGTCCATTCCAGCGCGTATTCCTCTCGATTCTGCCACGTCAACAAAGATCGTTTTGTTCCTAGGAGCTTTCGTTGTACAGCAACGACGTACCACGACTCGAACATCGAATCTCATTCAGATTTCGTTCCCGATTCCAGCTTCGAACGGTGTATTCGATTACGCCCATTAACCGTGTACGAATTAATCGCCTCTGTTTGAGGAAGCTCGCGACCAGAATGCAATGTCGTACAATGGGTGTTTCGATGGAAACTCGAACGACTTTTTAGCACGCGATGAAAGAAATTAGAGGAAGGTCTATAATCTGCGGTATATAACGTAACGGCGAGGGTATTTTCTAGTCGAATGGTTAAACTATTACGAAACTATTTTTCCTACAACTTGGTCACGAACTGGCGATTTCTTTAATATTTAATTATTGAAGGGAACGTGGCGGCTAATGTCGAAAGTAGTGCAACTAAAACTCGATTTTATGGCTTCTCTTCCTAGAAACCTTCTGAATGAAGAGGCGAACGTGTAAGGAAAAGCGAAAATTTGTCGAACTCGTGCGAATTCGCAGCGCAAAACCCGTGTGGAAATGCAGGAACCACGAAAGCTGTTTGAGAACTATCGATACGGTGGACACGCCTCTCTGTGCAAAATCGAACGTGGATCGAAGTTACATTTGGGTCAAGTACGCGCAAAGTATCGCCGCCATTCGACCAACTTTTTTCGCGTACGAACGTGCACAAGCAAAGAAAAGCAATGCGGAGAACAACTGGCGAAAAGAACGACAGGCGTCCTCTTCTCTTTCCGTGGAATCGTATTTGCATCACCAACGCGTATACGTCAGCGTGTAAGAATATGCCAACTGGATAACGATGAAACAGAAACCTCAGTGTCGTTCAACAATATACAGGGTGGTTGGTAACTGGTGGTACAAGCGGAAAGGGGGTGATTCTACGCGAAAAAAGAAGTCGAAAATATAGAATAAAAATTTTTCGTTTGAGGCTTCGTTTTCGAGAAAATCGACTTTTAATTTTCGTTCGATACGCGTGCACTTTATCGCGTCTCGTTAGAACGGATCTCACTGTAGATCGTTGTCTCGATGGATAATATCGCAGTTTAAGTTTGTTTTTGCCGTAACGGAAGATTAGGAATACATAATGAAATAATATGAAGTAATCATAAAATTTATTATTACAAAAATTGCTGAAAATGTTGCCCATTCTGCCGAGCACATAGTTCTGCTCTTCTAATTAAATTTCTATGAACACTTTCTAACGTATTCGATTGTTTTAAAGTACGAAAGGCTACAATAATCTTTTCTTTCATCCGTACCGAGCGAAAATTCAAAGTCGATTTTCTCGAAAACAAAGCCTCAAACGAAAAATTTTTATTCTATATTTTCGACCTCTTTTTCCGCTTGTACCACCAGTTACCAACCATCCTGTATAATATACTGTGCTAATGGTACACTATGGTATGATATACTACGGTACATAATACAAAGAAGCTCTGATCTAGCCAAGCGAAGAAATTCTCAAGTTCGTTTTTCCAAAGAACCTCTCTGTCCTCGTTAAGGTGGTCGGCACGCGCGTAAATCTCCATGCTGGTTAACTTTATGGCCCGTAGTCGACATTACCCTTCATTAGCCGCGCCGTACGGCCGCATAAGTCACGTTCTTCCGGCCGCAATTATCGATTCTCGTGTGTGTGGCATCGCGCATAAATTCTGCGCAAATTAAGAACACTCGTATACGGCGGGTGATATGACCGATACGAGAGCCGAACGAATTCGATTTTTAGTCGCGCGGTATACGTTACACAGCAGACTGCGTGACAGAAAGCAACGAACGATCGAACGAGTTGCTGCGGTATAACAGAGGCGGCTATACTTTTCGTCTCTTCGATGAATTAGCACGTTAGCCTCGTGTACCTCTCTGCGAGAGCCACAGGAGATCGAGATATATCACGAAGCGCGACGTTTCATTTTTCTAAGAAATATTATTTCCCTGACGATGTTGTCCGGATCGTCGTAGCGATGTGTGCGTCAGAACGGACAGATGTTACAACGAAGGAGATTCTAAGGCCAATTACGTTCGCTCTGAAACTAAGTACACTGTGCTGGTTCAGCAGAAAACGGAGGATGCTGAACCTTTAACCCCGCAGCGTTCTCTCTCCACCGTTCTCCAGCCAATTATATTTTCCAAAGCTTACAAAATATCTGGGAATTCTTATCGCTTTTGTTTGTTCGCGAGAACCAGACGAAAATGGAAATGTGAAGATTCGAGGATCGTAGGCGGAGTCACGCCTATTGGCATTCGAAACACGACTACTGATGCGTAATACGCGATAATAATAATAGTACACGAGGGTTTGGCGTGCGATTTCAACGAGAAGCAATTAATTTAAAAAAAGGTCAAAATGTGCTGGAAAATGCGATCTTAACCCATTTGCATCCAAGCGCGGATTATTACGCGATTTTTATCTACGACCGACCAGTCGTCAGTTGAATGCCGCTGATGTCTTCAAAGAGTTTCCTTAAGTAGAGCGATGATGCAAATGGTTAATGATCGCGAATGATGCACAAAGCGTTTCGAATCGCCGAACAGAGATAGCGGAATCTAGAAACGCGCCAGACCGACCGGCTTTCGCGATATTTCGCCAAATAAGAAGCCAATGCCAAACCTGTTCCCTTAGCCCGTAACTTGATAGCAGTGATTCGCGTACACACGATACACGAAGTTAGCCGGTCGTTGCGGTGGCGAGAGTTGCGTCGCGTTGAAAAATCGTCTCGCGGTTGCTTGGGATTCCGAAACGTGTCTTCGATGACAGAGCTGACACCCGTCGATCAAAGGTACGACACGGAGTAGACAGAAGCCGGTGGTCGATGAGAAACCCGCTGATTTCCTTCGAGAACACGCCGCGTGTCGCGGTACTTGCATGGAGCATCGTTCGCGCTGTATCGTTTTAAACGCGCCTTCTTATATACTTGGAATACATAGAGGAATTTTTTATTTGTACAGAGCTGTTTGCAAACGAGAAATTCAACTACGAACGCGTTCCACGTCGAGTCGTTTCCCAGCGAATCGGTTCTCTCGCCTTTTCTTATCGCCAGAGACTACGGAGTCGTGGTAAATTGGTAATTGGTTGTCCGAAAAGTGTCCTTCCTTCTCAAACGTGCTTTTTACAACAGTGCACCTTCGTACAAACGTGAAACCAAGTCTGTGAAATGTCGCGGTATTTATTTCAATTGGACAAAATAATATAAAACGACAAATATTGTGCGTCTATTATTTCCTCATAAAAGCAAAGAAACTCTTGGGACAAGCTAATATTTACTAACCGGTTAGCTGTTTTCGACGAGTATATTCGTCAGGAGGAAAAATGGCACTATTTCATGCCTCTGTCAGCAACGAAATTAAAAAATAAAACAGTCGTTTCGTTGCAACTTAAATTCCGTATCGTAACAGCCACACGGCTGTGCTCGACGAGTCGTCGCTCACCTTCCGCGACACATTTCAGGTACAGAGTACGCAACAGCAAACTGTTAAAAAATCATTCTTTTCGTGGAAACTCAAGCAACTCGGTATAAATAACTCGAAGATCGCGATAGATAGACAGAGTGGGGAAAAAGAAGAAGAAGAAGAAGTAGAAATACTGAAGTAGACGAAGCGTTAAGTGGAAAGAAGGAAGGTCTAACGAATTGTTTGAACGATGATCGTCGCAGACGTAGAAAGCGTTGCGTTTTCTCGTGTCGTCAGCGGTGTCCACTGCGGCTCCGGCGAGCCGCGCTTCCCCTTCTCCCGTTTCACGAGAAACAACCGCGAGCAACTGGTTTGACTCGTATGTTCGTTAACCGGGAACGTTTCGAAGAAGCGCGGAGAGGGACATGTAAAACCGTCGTCGCGAAAACTCTCGAATGCTGCGCGGGTAAGCTCGAGGAACGCGAAGAACTATTTGCATATAAAACGCGTGAGCAGAATCGCGGAAAAGACTTGGAACTGATGGATCGTCCGATGAAAACGCAAGTCAATGAAGCGCGTACACGTGGTGGTGTGGTATCGATAAAACGCACGAGGATTAATTGAAAGACATCACGGTGCAGAAATAATACGCGACGCGCGCCTTGCAGAAATTACAGATCTCTTGGAGCCGCAAATACGACGATCTGAAATTACAGACGATACTGTTGGCAACGTGCACGTGCTGTTGCTTACGATCGCTGGAAAATAATTGTAAACGTTGGTCATCGTTTGCAAATGCTTCTGGCCACATGTGGCCATTTGCGAATGTACGCGAAGAAGAGTCGCGATCGTTCCAGAGCGTTTGCAAATCTGTGATCGCTGGCGAACAGGAAAAAGCGAAACATACACTGGCTACGAAAACTATTTGCATACGAATTGCGCTTATCGTAGAATTTACGTGTCGATTATCAGATTCGAGCGTATCGAATCATCGAGCAGCGCTTTCGTGCGAGCGCAAAGGTCTGATACGGCGAGGATGAAATGTAAGTACTTTTCGTAGTTGTTGCATATATAACGATTAATGTTACACCGCTGAGTATGCTTGGCGAGATCAAATTTTACGATCTGACGATGCACCGTGTTCTCCGTAATTTGTCCTTGACAAATAGAACAACGTCGGACGATGATAATTTTTCGTCGTAAGGCGAAATCAAAGTATTCGCGTTGCATAGCGAGAAGACAGAATTTGATAATCGAATGCCTGCGCGCTTGCGGATTGACCCTTTGCAACCGCACGTGCCTCGTCTGTTATCAATTAATTGACTAATAAATATCCTACGCCCTACGAGACCGCTGTTTTAGTTCAGCTACTCGGATCTCGTTCGCTTGCGACATACGTGGAACGATCTTATTTAAAGCTGTGTAGCAGCGATGCTCGTAAATTGCACACGGATGTTACACGAGTCGCAAATGAGGCAAAACTCGCAGCTAATTGCGCGCGAAATTTCTTTGAAGCATGAAACAGACTGGCTGGCAGTGGTGCGGCACGTTTCCCTGGAAATTTTTGTTAACGCAAAGGCAATTAGCAATTCGAAGATCATAGGAGCGCGAGTTACTCTGTCGTTATCTTCTCTGTTCTATATTTTACAGATACAAATGTGTATCTTATTTTTCTTATATTTTTATATAATAAAAATAATTTTATAATTATAATCGAATTATATAATTCGACGGGCTACGGAGACCAAACGAACGATACTTTTCAAGCCCCGGATTGTCTTCCACGCTGTTTGAGAATATCATCTCCTGATGGAAGAATAAAAAAGAAAAAGGAAAATACCCGGTCGAGTTGTCTTAGACCACCGATATCAACGAGTACGAAACTGCGAGAAGCGTAACGCAAACATTTCCTTCAAGTTCATAGTTAACCCTTAGAGTGCTGAATACTCGGAGCCTATGCCATCCGTACGGACGGCATGCTGCCAGCGCTGACGATCGCTGTGGACCGAATACTTTTTCGCTATACTGAATTCCGTTGATTGACTATTCAAAGCGCAAATCGTAATAAGTTATAGTAATTCTTTTGCGCGAGATCAAATGATTCAAAAGCGTTATTTTTTAGTATTAATTATTTATTATAAACATTGAAATTTACGATAAACTAGAATTTGGGTAGTAAACTAGAAAACTAAATTTAGTAAATATAACACGAGTTAATAATTCAATTGTGCGTGAAAAATTTCAAAACAATTATCGATACATAATCCGACGTCGCATTTTCTGTCGTTGCTTCTCTTATTTTTCACACAAACAACACATTTTCTTCTTGATAATTGTGTTGTGCCGGCACGATTATTCTACCAAATGTTCAAATTGGACAAATTGTGAATGCAAAGTATTAAATAAAAAAAAAAAAAAAAAAAAGAGAGAAAAGACAGTTTCTTCGAACGCGGCATTAACATTGAAATGCATTTATATTCATCTCACACAAACGTGATAGTATTACTTCTGCGTTGGTGCTGGGAAAAATTGACAAACGCATATATGCGTCCTTAGTCCACACCGATGACTTTCGCCGGACGCATATATGCATCCATAGCACTCTAAGGGTTAAACAACTGCGTCTAAAGGAATACTCGTAGCCAACCAAAGTAACAGAAGCTTAAAAACGAGTCTTTCGAATCGAGCGAGTTCCAGTAAAAATATTTCAAGTTGCTCGAATTTCAATCGTTTAGATCCGACCAGCTGTAGCGTGACGCGAACTCGAAAGTCGAAATACGCGATTCAAACTCTGCTTCTTGAACCGTCCCAGCCTTCGCTACCACGATTGCTCGGCTCAATTTAATTTTATTCGTTGGAAATGTCGCGTCGTACTCGAGAGGGCAATGGCTTCGAACGGACGCGATAGAAATGACGAGCGTATCACGTCCGATCGGGTCGTCGTATACGTTCGGCGTGTGTACGATCGGCGGTGCTCCACGTGCATACCGTTTGGCGAACGTTAAATGGCGTATTTTTCGCACGTTTTCGCGCCACCGTTGCAAGTTTCTCAGGGCAACGACGACGAACAAAAATCCAGTAGCCGGTAACCGGTGACTGTTCTCGGGCCGAAAGTAGCTTTTGTTTCGTCACGAGAACAATCCACGGTCTGAAGAGCATGCTGCGACCAACCTCTGTGTATATCGATCCTCCGTACATCTGCCGTTTCCGGCCTCGCTACCGGTACTCCGCGAACAGCCAAGCGGTTCAGCGGTCGGAAACGCAAGAATTCGCCGATACGATCGCCGCTATAATCGTTTTATCCGATCAACGTGTTCCGCGGCTTGTCTTCTTCGCGTTTCTTCTCGTCGGTTCTACGTTGTTGCGTATCCGTTCTAACTAACGCGATTTCTTCGTTCGCTTTCTTCGTTCGATTCTCGATTGTGATCGGAGCAGCACTTTGAAGAATTTTAACGCTGATCTCAGCAGGTCCGATGAAACGAGCAGTTTGAAAATTTCATTTACGATTGTACAATTGTAATTCGTCTATCTTCGTGGAAATTCTTATATTAAGAACAATTGAGATATCGATTAATCGGATGATAACGAAAGGAACAAGAAGGAAAGTACAATTTTAAATTAAAATTCCGAAACGAAATTCATTCGACCGAGTCTGATTAAAGTTAGCGACAAATTAGCATATTTCCTTTCTGTTTCTTCTTCCATTCCACTCTTATTACGTATCTAGCCTAAAGTAATATTTATTTATCCCGATAGAACGTAGTATTTATCTTCTCCCTTTCTTTTCTTCTTAAACGTAATCGAAGCTTGCATAATCGTGCTTTGTCCGTCTTCCCGTACGATATCGGAGCGTTCAACGTAACGTTTCCTCTTCTTTTCGTCTTTCGTTCGCGATTCTCTCCAAAACGAACGCTTGGCAAATTTTCTTGTCACCTGACGCGAAGAACACGTCGACGAAACGATCTCTCGGACTTGAAAGTTTCCAAGGTTATTCAGCGGTAGCCAAAACGAGAATTTGATCGCCGGGTATCTCGCAGTCCCCCGTCCAACGAAATTCGTCAAGCCTGTTATTAACGTTAATTGCAGGAATATCGCGACGAGGGCATCGAGACTGCAGCCGATTATAAAGCCAAGATACACGTTGCGTTGTTAGGAATCACGCGAGCTCGAAGACGTTGGCGTTCTCTGTTCTCTGTTCCCAAGAGCATTGACTCACCGTGTGTAACTGACTTACTCGACAAGAATGTAAATGCTCGAGCGTTGGTGGTCGTATCGATGACAGAGAGCCGCGTCGTTCGCGATTACATCGCGCTCTGCCAACCACCGACCAGTTCGTCACGAGCATTCGATCTTCCGTCGTTTCGACGTACGTATTTCTAAAATACTTTCATCGATACGAATGTTCGATCGCATTAACGTAATTCCTTACGTACGTACGTACAGTGGGTACATAGAGTGAGGTACGTACGGACAAAGGAAAGCTTCGAATCCACGCTGGCGCGTAATAATCGCGAATGACGAGCGATAACGATAAGATTCTTGGCTTTCGCGACGAACTAAATCCGAAACAATCTTTGTTACCTTAGTTTTGCATAGAAAGCGGCCGAAGAGAAGAAGAAAGAAACAAAAGAAAGAAGAATAGCGTCGATACATGTATCGACTTGGCATTGAACGTGTTAATGGTAAAACGTGTTAAAAACGCATTTTTTACCATGTTGATGACAGTCATCTGTATCATCGTAGCGACTCGCAATGAAATTTAATTGCCCCGTTCGATCGTAACTACTTTTTCCAAGATTGTTACGCTTTCCCTGTCGCTTCTTCTGTGAATTCTATTAATTTACTTTGATTATTCTTCTTTTGTCCCGCAGCGAATATATACGCGTACGGGATCGTGAAGCGTATAACCTCTGCGAGCAACATTATCGGCAGTCGTGCATGACCAGTATGTGGTTTGATCGTTTCCAGGAACACGTTGATCGAGGAGAGCAATGGCGGTGTTTGGGCTGGTCTCGGCGGTGGCCGGGTTCGTCAAGGTACGATACTTGGTGGACAAGGCGATCATCGATAACATGGTGTTCAGGGCGCACTACAGGATCACCTGCGCTATTTTGTTCGCCTGTTGCATCATCGTCTCTGCCAATAATCTGATAGGTAAGCAGCTCTTCTTCCCGGACTTTTGCGGCTAACCACGAAAAAACGCTTGCAACGAGCTTCTCTTCGAGCCGGAGCATGGGCGTTGTTGGCAGGTTCGCGAGAAATTTTGCAACTCGTACGTACATGGCCGTAGTCCTACGTGTTAAATGGTAGCCAAGGCGCTTGAGAATCGTGGAGGAATTACGAGTACGATTTTAACCGCATCGCAGACGCGCAGCAGGAAAGAAAAGAAGAAAGAAACGTTCCTTTGAATGCGTTAACAGTTTCGCCAACAAAGATCGAGTTCCTCGTAACGATGATTTAACCGATGAAACAAAGCGGCGCGAGCGAAGATTTCGAGAATTCGAACGTAGTCGCGTACTCGGACTTTCGAACGTATCATCCTTTTGCTTTCGTAATTAATCGAGCCATCGAGCAGCGAAATCGCGTTAATTGCAAATCGTATGCGGGTACTTCGAAGGTGCGAAGATACGCGCCTACTATTCGCAAACGTACAAAGCATCGAAAGTAAATCGTGTCCGCTGTAAAATTTAGCAGGCGAAACAAAGCTTTACGTTCCGTTTTTAGTCACATTCTAAAGAATAGAAATATAAACATTCAGCGTCTAATCGTCGCTTTCCAAACGCACGGTGGATCGCGAACGATAGCATCCGAACAGCTAAAAAGTATATCAGTTAAAAAGCAACAGCAGCTCGTAACGCGGGAGTCGAACCCAGCTGTGCGGAGCGAATGTGATCACCCGCGTGATTGTTTCCGACAATCAGTCGATCCGTAAGTGAATTAAGGAGGTAAAACGATCCTCTTACTTGACCCATGGGAGCAACGACGATGGGTCGCAAATGAAACGTCGTCGGTTGCATAAATAGCCGATACGTTGCGTAGCAGCGGACCGTTTTTAGGACGCGCGTGCTTATTTGTCGATGGACAGAGCGTATGAGGGCCGATCACGGGTTACAGCCACAGCTGCTCGTCACGCCGACGACAAGGCCCTCGGACCAGATTCGCAACGGTATCGTGCGTTATCAACTCGTTTAGCGAACAACCTATCAGCTGCCGCGCGCGATGCACCAGCACATGTTTCGCACATGTGTCGTAGCGAGTCTCCTCTTTCATCCTGCTCGTTCACAACCATCGTCCGACGTTCTCGCCGACAGGGAATCGCTGGTTGCATAATTTTACGCGCAATTGTGCTTATAATCAAACGGATAATGCACGGTCGTTGTCTAACGAGGTCGTTCGCGATCGAGGACGCTGACAGGTTCGCGCGATGTTTCGGAAAACGCGCGTCTCGATCTCCACACGGTCCGAGCGTATTCGAATACCTTCGCTCGATCTAGTTGGCCGAAACTGTGTACTTCCTGGTCTGAATAGAATTCGATTTCGTATTTTTGAGAATTTCACGTTCGAAGGACTATGATTTGAAAGATGGAATCGCGTCTCAATCGTCGCTGGAGTAGATCGAAAGACGACAGAGACTTTGAGATATTCAAAACGCCATTGCTTTCCGAGTGGGCAATTTCCTACAGCTTTCTGACGAACTTCCTTTTCCATCTTTCATTGTCTCGAGTACAACCGATCAAAATCGGATGAAAGATGGGAGGAAGAGCATCGAAACATGGAGCTCCGAGCGAATAATCGACGACGATGCTTGCAGGTGATCCGATAAACTGCCTAAGCGATGGAGGTGTACCGGACAACGTGATAAACACGTACTGCTGGATCACGTACACGTTCACGTTGCCTCAAAACAACGCGAAACCAGTGGGCACTCACGTGGCTCACCCTGGTCTTGGCGGTGACTATGGGGAGAAGAGATATCACTCGTACTATCAGTGGGTGCCCTTCATGCTCTTCTTCCAAGGTATCCTATTCTACATGCCCCATTGGATATGGAAGCAGTGGGAAGAGGGCAAGGTCAGAATGATATCCGAAGGCATGAGGGGAGCCTCGATCGATAACAAGTCCGAGCGACAGGCCAAGTCTCATCGTCTGGCCAAATACGTTTACGACACGTTACACTTGCACAACACATACGCGGCTGGCTACTTCTTCTGCGAGGCTCTCAACTTCGTTAACGTGGTAAGTGGCGCAACGTATCGCGGATAAAGGCTCCTCTTTATGGAGCGATCGTAAAAACTCGAGGTTTCTTTAATAACAAGGTCGGCTTAGTCGTGCCTGTGTTTCGAGCGACGAGATCATACGGCTACAAAAATACGAGAGCGCGACTGCGTTTCGAAAACACGTTTGTCATCTGCTCCGAGTTTTTGTATTCGGTGAGACGCGCGTGGATCGCATTCGCGTGGTTTCTCGAGAAGTTAGGAAAAATCGTCAGACGATTGTGTGGTTCCAGGTTGGAAATATATTCTTCATCGACACGTTCCTCGGTGGAGCTTTCCTCTCCTATGGTACGGATGTACTCAAGTTCAGCAATATGAATCAGGAACAGCGCACCGATCCGATGGTGGAAGTGTTCCCGCGGGTAACCAAATGTACCTTCCACAAATTCGGTGCTTCCGGGACCATTCAGAAATTCGACGCCCTCTGCGTTCTCGCTCTCAACATCCTCAACGAGAAGATCTACATCTTCCTCTGGTTCTGGTTCATAATCCTGGCGGTATTGTCTGGTGTAGCTCTGCTGTATAGCATGGCGGTGGTCTTACTACCTAGTACCCGGGAGACCATCCTCAAGAAACGATTCAAGTTTGGCACGTCGGCTAACGTGAGCGCGCTCATCAGAGAGACGCAGGTAAAGCAGATTCATCGATTTAAATCAACGAGCAAAGTGTCGTAATCGCAAAAGGAAATACGCTCGCGGTTTGCCATGGCTCTAATTAGACGGTCGGGATAACAGCGTTTATTTTCAAAACAACGTTCGATCGGTCCGGTTTCACGGTATCTGAGATATCTTGTTAAGCGTCAGAGGGAATTGGATCGGGGCGAGACGAAAAGCCACGCGATACTCTTTCCCGGAGACGTTTCTCGATAATAACCGGTTTGAAAGATAATCGCAATCCACGATAGGTTTCGTGACGAGAACGTATCCATTGTTCCTACATATGTAAATTTTCAGGTCGGCGACTTCCTGTTGCTTCATCTACTGGGACAGAACATGAACATGATGATGTTCAACGAAGTACTGGACGAGCTGTGCCGTCAGTTGAACCTCGGCTCGACGAGCGGAGCGTCACCGACCTCGGTGCCATCAGCGCCCAGCACTCTCGAGATGTCACCCATTTACCCGGAGATCGAGAAATACGCGAAGGACACCGAGATCTAATGTTTACGCCCTTTCCGACCATATTTCTGTCTTCTCTTTTGCATTGTGATAAGACCCAGGGTGATCCTTTTCCTTGACACCTTTGGTCTCTCGAAAAACGTTTGTACTATCGACGGTTAGTTTGCTCGTAACGAAGGAACATGTTGATCGAACACGCGACAGGAACGAGATCTTGCCACTTCCTTTTCGATCTTTCGAGCGTAGAGATTACTTGCCGTCCCACAGAAATAGTAAAACTAATTCGCCATAAAGTAATAGGTACATATCGCAAATCTGTTATCGTAGCCGTCTATTGTTTCTTACCATTTATAGCACAAACTAGCGTTAGGTTATCGAACGAATATGTAACGTGTAGACGATAACGCGCGATGCTTTTGGTTCGACAATGCGTGTACGCGTGTTGTCGTCTATCGCTGTTAAATTATAGTAAGCCGAATTTCACACGCGCAAGCGTTTCGCCGATTATCTTTAATATCGCGTGATGATATCGCGTTCGACACCCTGTAGTTAGGGACGCGGTCGTCGAGCACGATAACAACAACACCGTGAACGATTGCTATGGAATTTCAAACAGCGAACGCGATCAACTCTTTCTTTTCGACAAAATCAATCGCCGTTACTCGTCGATGCTCGCATCGATCGTGTTCCTCGATTCCTATCTGTGTTACACGTACACATTCCTTTTGTATTAATTTGCGTGTATCGTGATGAAACAAGTGCCTTTTGGGGAAGTGTGTCAATTTGCGTTCGACGCTCCGTCGCCGATGGAGCAATTACGATAAAGTTTTCTCAAGTAACATTCCGGGCTACTTTCGATTCGTATCGTTTAAGAAAAACGAAGCGGAAATACCGTGATATTGGACAAATCGTTACTTTTTGAGATAATAATAGAACGAGACTGTATAAGTTTTTCTAGAAATTATAGAAATAAACACGAGAGTATTTATAAGGATACAGATTGCCAACAACGCTCTTATATCTTTTACGTATTAGTTTTTAAAATAACTTTTCCGCTGTTACGCGTGGTCTACGTATATTCTTTTCTTTTCTTCTTTTTGTATTTCTCTAGAACTGGTGCAATTGCCATAACGAAGTTAGCGTGAATAACGTTATATTTTGTAGCGAAGTTAGCGCGAACGATGTAAAACTTCGTTAACAAAATTAAACTTCAGGGGCATTCCTGATTGTTCGCAGCAACGTTTTCATTTTGTCATACAAAATTCAATTATATACATACATGCGTAGTTTATATAATTAAATCGCTACAAAGATTTGTGAATAGAATCGACTTAAGAGTTAAATGATTCGAGTTTATCCGATTTTCATCGTACCTACCGTCGAGTTTATGTCGTTCAAATTGACTTATGCGCTTCTACATACATATCTACAAGCGAAATTGTATAAAGAGTTTATATCGGACAAATTAGAAGTACACATCGATGAATATATTCTTAAGAATATTTGATACGTTTTCGTTTTCCAATGTCTCGAAAGCTACGTCGAAAAATCAGGCGGTTTGCCGAAACGAAATACGAGAACGCTGTCGTAAGTTTCACAGCAGCGTTAGAATCGTTTGAACCGTTCAATGTTCACGTTCGTTTCGCACGACTCACAATTTCTCGGATTGCTCGCGAGGATAATATAACGCTGCCGATAATTATATGCAATGACAATAATAACTTTACTATTAAGTAGTTTATCGTAGTTAGTAGGTTGTATCGCTAATATTAGTTCTGATTCAAGCGATAGATTACGACCGATGTATAAGTCGAACGAGACGGATGCGCCTTCTTCATAGTATACCGAGAACTATTGTACTTTAGCGCTTAGGATTTCTATAAGTTGTGTTTATAAATTGATAAATGCTCATTTATAATTATCGCCGCCGAAGTTAACACGAAGACTGCCAATACGTGCAACGGTAGATGTAACGGGAGCAAAAATAGAAGAATCTAAAGAGCCAATTGTAGAATAAAGATTATACTCTTTCTATATGAAGAATCGGCTGGTTGCTGATTGCTCGTTTTCATAGCCAGTATCCATCGGTCTAAAGCAAACCAGACTCGTCCGATCGTAATCTGCGTGGTGGCCGTTTCTCAGCGATTCGAACAACGAAGCAAGCAACAACGATAGGAGGAAGTTCGTAATCGTTCAATAAATTCCATTAAGTATGCGGCTGAAATCGGTGAGGCAAACGCGGCATTTTGCTTTCGACCAGCGACTCGATCGGGCATGTACCATTATTATCGGTAATCGTGCTGTCGCGTCTATCGTGCGCGTTCGCAATTCTCAACTTTCAGTTCCAACTTACCGATTTCCCCAGTCCACTTTGTTGATAATTCGCAACTTGAGTTCCCGCGTTTGATCGGTAGTGAGCGTGCCGGCCAAAAGTTGTCGCCGCCATTCCAGCAATTCCCGCATCACTTTGCGCAGCGTGTCGAACTTGTAGTTTACCCGTTCCTGATTTCGTTCCAGCGAAAATACTTCAATTAGTAGGGAAAGATAGAAATACGCGCAGGTTGTGGTAAGAATTAAGAGCTGAGCGGGACGACGAAAGCTCCGACTTTACGTACGCTTGCGCGTGTATCGTGATTTTTCCCTGCTTTCGAGTTTCTACTTCAGAAGGAAAATCCTTCACGGCGGCGTACGAACGCTACTCTGTTAATCGTGAAATCGCGTACGTTCTTTAATACGAGTCGCGGAAGTATAGCGTAAAACTTATAAAAATATCAGAAGAAAATGTTACCGGCAAGTCGAGATTTAGAAGCTAGCTCTGTCTTTTCCTTCTTTCGTGTCCTTTCTTCGTAGCAAATCGGACTAACATTCGACTAGTCGCGACAGTGTAATTTTTCACGAACACGAGCTTCTTATATTCGCGATTTTGGAAAATTTGGAAAGGACAGACCTTAAATTAATCGCCAGTAGCATTCTTTTACGTATGTTTGCGACCTTCGTAGCGTGGTTCTTGGCACCGTACCAAAAGATCCGCGCAATTCCATTATCAATCGAACAGCGTCCCTTGTCGGTCGTTAAGAATTCAAACGAGTCGCGACGACGACGTTCCCATTCTTTTTCCTCCGTTCCTTTTCGACCCTTCGCTGCAATTTTCATTACACGAAAGTATACGTGTCGTAGAGCTAGTCGGCTTTGTCGTAGAAACCATTTCCAACGACGAGCCATTTGCCCTCGTTGTCGCGAAAAGTAAGCGAGCACGAGCAAATGGAAAGGGGTCATTGTAACGTAGAGAGTCGTCGGCTCACTCACCACGTAGAGTCTCTTCCATATGCCGCCCCATTCTCGGAGCACGAGGGTAACTTCTCGGACCACCGGATCTTCCAAAGGTATCACCGACTCGAACAGTCCCTCGTTCTCGATTTTACATGGTTTCAGATGAACGTACGAGCTGGGGAAAATTCCTTTGACCGCGCGATTCTTGGTCGAAAAGCCCCTGTACCAACCTACAAGCAATCCATCGTTTGATTCGACGTTCGATCGACTCGTTCACCAACCTGATCCACGTTAATTCGTGCTAAAGCATTCGTAAGCGATACGTGAAACCACGAGCGATCTCGTGTCGTTTTACCTGTACATTCCTCCAGGATCTGCACGGTTTCTCCGATTTCCAAGGGAAGGCCATAGCGCGTGTCTCCTCGCCAATTGTAAACGGCTGTAAAGAGGAAAAGAAAGGCAAAGATAAAATGACATTGTCAGGTTCAAGTTGTACAAGTTGCGTCTTTTGTACGTTCGATGTACGTGCATTAATGGCACAGTAGGACCAGAGTTCCATTTAACGTAATATCGACAGCGTACTTGTACGAACGGAAAGGCGGAGAACGATATATACGGTGAACTGTTATTTCGAAATAATCGATGGTGCGTGCGTACTTATTATACACCGTTGGGATCTCTTAGACGAAATAACTAATGCAACGTAACTCTCTCTCTCTCTCCATCTCTCTCTCTCTCTCTCTCTCTCTCTGTCTGTCTTCTTTTCTCTTTATCCGTGTATCGACCGCGTCGCACCACCGTGCAAATATTATGATTCGTGGCGCAGATGGCCCATTGGGGAGGAAGCGAAATCTCCTCGACGCCCGGCGCACTCGACGCTTCGTAGAGCACGAGAGATTGAAACGTATAGTCTTGGCTCGTTATATTATATCACGTTTTATCCAAAGATTCACATTTATACAGACGATACAACCCCTTTAGATAGAGTGGCTGAAATACATGAAATTTAACGGATATTATGGAAAGAAATTTTCTTTCGAACGACGCGGATCTTGTTAGTTACAAATATTCTGTTGTCTGCTATCTTATTTCGTTTATCACAGATAGCCCAATGGCATTGTTGGTTTGATCTGTCTAATCTAATCTGATATAGCAGTCATTGGTCGTTCATCGACCGTTTCGGTCTTCAAGCTCAACACGCGCCCACCTCTCAGCTAAATACGTTGATCGAAAATTTACGATCTTTCTATATATAGCGAAAAATTCGAATCGCTTGTAACGTGATTCGAAGCTATAAAATCGAGGAGCATAGATACGTTTCGATAAGTTCGATCGATATCCCACAGGCATTTTGATCGGGAGTAGCGGTATCGTTGATTGGAAAAATGAAAGAAAGTGTGGAATATTCGAATGACGATAAACGACGAGACTCGAGACTCGTCGAGTGTCTGCGTAGTTTCACATCAAAGAGATCGTGTTCTGTCGCGACGTATGCGATACGAAGTGTGTTAGATGGCAACGCTAGAAAGGAGCGAAAGTGTAAGAAGTTCGTGGACGAAGGGTTAAAGATGGGAAGAGAATCGGCGCGTGTCCTTTCGTGGAAGTGTCAGGCCACGATAAACGAACTCCGGGGCACCGGATACGCGTGACGCTGCACGCACGACGAGCCAGCTTCCGGTCCTCCGGCGGAGAAACGCACGCGAGACGCATCTGAATGAGCGCGTCTCTAGCCTCCGCCTCGTGTGTACACGCGTACGTTTCACCGACGACCGGCCACGGAATGTGTGTTACGCGTTTGCTCGCCTACCACCGCCACTCCGGAACAATAAGCGTAGATACTGCGGCCAGGCTTTCGTCCATTTCGAAACGCCTTGGCTTTTTCTCGCCTTCTCTAATCACTTTAACTTTGTCGTTTTGAAATCTACACGTTTTAGCGTCGGAAGGAATATAACGTAGTCGTAAATGATAATAAACTGTGAATGTTTGTGGTAATTCACACTTTCATGAATACGGCCAAGTACATGGTATTTAAATAGAGATTTACCTCGCCTATCAAATATTCTCATGAAAACTGGATATATTATACATACTTTTATGTATAAATAATAATCTGCGAACATTCGTGAAAATTCGTATTTTTACGAACGCGACTGGGAAAATGGTACTTGGAAGCAGATTTATTTCATCTATCAAATATTCTAATGAAAATTGGATATATTATATGTTGTTATATGTACGTCAGGCAGAAAGAATATAACGGGTCACAAATAATAATCTGCAAATTCATATTTTTACGAACGCGACTAGGAAAATGGTACTTAGAAAGAGATTGGAGAAAATTGGATATATTATATGTTGTTATATGTACATCAGGCAGAAAGAATATAACGGGTGACAAATAATAATCTGCAAATTCATATTTTTATGAACGCGACTAGGAAAATGGTACTTAGAAGGAGAGTTATTTCATCTATCAAATATTCTAATGAAAATTGGATATATTATATGTTGTTATATGTACGTCAGGTAGAAAGAATATAACGGGTCACAAATAATAATCTGCAAATTCATATTTTTACGAACGCGACTATGGAAAATGGTACTTAGAAGGAGATTGGAGAAAATTGGATATATTATATGTTGTTATATGTACATCAGGCAGAAAGAATATAACGGGTGACANGAATATAACGGGTGACAAATAATAATCTGCAAATTCATATTTTTATGAACGCGACTATGGAAAATGGTACTTAGGAAGAGATTTATTTCATCTATCAAATATTATAATGAAAATTGGATATATTATATGTTGTTATATGTACGTCAGGTAGAAAGAATATAACGGGTCACAAATAATAATCTGCAAATTCATATTTTTATGAACGCGACTATGGAAAATGGTACTTAGAAGGAGATTGGAGAAAATTGGATATATTATATGTTGTTATATGTACATCAGGCAGAAAGAATATAACGGGTCACAAATAATAATCTGCACATTCACATTTTTATGAACGCGACTAGGAAAATGGTACCTAGAAGGAGATTTATTTCATCTATCAAATGTTCTGATGAAAATTGGATATATTATATGTTGTTATATGTACATCAGGCAGAAAGAATATAACGGGTCACAAATAATAATCAGCAAATATTTCTGAAAATTCGCATCTGTATGACTTCAACTGAGAAAATGGTATTTAGATAGAAGTCTATTTCATCCATTAAATATTCTGATGAGAATTGGACACATTATATGTATTTAAAGAAAGAATATAGCCAAGTCGCAAATAATAATCTGCGAATATTTGTGGAAATTCATATTTTTTACAAACGCAATTAAGAAAATGGTACCCAGATATCTATGAGGCTCGCTTATTAAACATCGCGATGAATATATATCGCATATCTTCAAATTCCATTTGCAAACGTCATTCACAAATTGATTTTTAAATCTTTTAATCGTAAATCGCTCGATCTTCCAATGAAAATTTCGTTATATTCCATCGTATGGAAGCTTCCGTTTAAAATGAACTCTCGCCTCCGCTTTCTATTTCTAATTACAGTATCTGTAAAAACGAACTTGTGCAATTGCAAATGGAAAGAACTGATTTCGATAACGACTTGAAATCTAACGCTTCCGATAAGACTGGAGCGTTTTATCTTCGCTCAAATCTTGTCTCCGTTTCAACGACCAAAACTCGTGCACTTTCAAGCGCGATTAATTTTATGACCATTTATTATCTCCTCCATCAAGAAGTACGTAAGCCATTATGACGACTACACAACTCTGATAAAACGTGTTCCTGGTCTATCATTCACACGACTCGAGATTCAAGTCCATTACATTCTCACGAGCTGTAAGATTCGATAGTTCCCCGTGTTACAATAGACATGGAATCGAAATGATTAAACCCACAGGAAGATACCGACTGACGTACAATATATCACGAACGCACGCTGTTGGAAACGATTGGCCGATTCAATTAATTTACCGCATCAAACGATCGTTCGGTTCAATTAATTTATTGGAAGAATCAAGTAAACCGGAGCAAAAGACATTTACAGATACACCAGTTGCAGATACATTCGGCATTCTCTTTGAGCTCTAATAAAGGACTATTCTCCCTGGACTTGGTGTTTCCCACGATGGAAACGTGTCGAAGACAACGCGCGTCATACATGTATATACGTACGATATATACATAACCGTTCATAGCACATACGCGCATGGTAGTGAGGAGATGGGAAAAACGGGAATTTTTTGTCGAAGCTTCTCGAGGGGCTGACAGACGCGAACAAAGGGAGACGTCGAAACCTTCGCATCGAAAGTCCCTTTCCCAAACCGTTGCCCCCATGAGTTTTCCCGGGAAATTAAATCGATAACTCCCGTTCTACCGTGTAAAGCGGCCGCGACGGAGGGATCCGTGCTTTCTCTCTATCCTTCGTTCGCTGGTACGTACGTACGAGGTGACCGGTAATTCTAGAACACCCTCTATCGAAAATCGAATATTCCAACTTTTCCACGATCAATGCGGAGAGTCGTATACAGTAAACTAAGCACGTCCGACTTTATTTCGTTCCGCAAATACGCCATGGGCTGCGATTTATGGTAGATTTCGATGACACGAAGCGCGAGGATAGAAAATCGTGGCGCTTTCGCTTTCGAGAATATCGAGCCTCGTAATTGTTGTAATTGAGTTCGATGGTACTGCGATCCTCGAATTTTTATGTTGTCGGTATATCGCCTCTCGTTGATAGAATATCGAAAGAAGTCACGCTAAACGAGAATTTGTTCGCAGGTTGTTCAAACTTGACAGATTTCTTGGCGTAAGAAAAATACGAACCGGTGGGAAACGAGACAAAAAGGCAGCAGAGTTAGGAAAGGGAGAGCTGGAAAAATATTTGTCGAGTGTACGATAACGAAAGAACGTGGCGACGATTCTTATTTTCCTCCACGACCAATCACGATCGAGTGGCCGAACATTTACAAGCGAATCGAACAATCCATCGACGACTTTGTAGTCTCGAAGAGCCAACGTTTTCCTTCGAAGAGAACAATTATACAGCCGAGAAAGAAACAGGAAGCGATCGTAGACTTAAACGGCCAATATACGGAGGCGTAGAAAAGGAAAATGTTAGGAACGTTTGTTACATTTCTACCGAAACACAACTTTCGAATCTCATAATCGATCTCATAATCTCTGAAATAGAAAATCGAACGATCGGTTTTTTGTCACACGAATCGAAGCCAACAGGGTGTGTCTGGCGGAATATTTGCTGCATGTTGAAAAGAGCGAACAGAAATTCGACGGAATCTGTGTGTAGCGAACCGATAACTCGTTAGCCTGGAAAATTTGATTAGCGAAGCGGAGTTTGTTGCCAAACTGTGGACGAATCGCAGCGTAGTTTCCGAGGGCAGAGACGAACAAATTGCTACAACTTGAAGAAGAAGGCTAAACATATAAAGAAGGACGGAAAGAAGGAGAAAAAGGTTGGTAGACGGCAGGAAAGGTTCAGCAGTGGTAAGGAGGCAGGAAGAGGAATGAGAAGCAAGGGAAGACGAAAGAGGGACAAAATGGTCGCATTGCGGTAGGTGAACACGTGCGTGCGTGCATAAATGAATAAGTAAACGAGATCAAAGACTGATACCTGCTAAATGACAGTACTTTATTGGCTTTTATTCGCTTGCAACGTTACGCGATCGCGATATCAAAGTGCCAATGCGTTGCTTGTTTTTGCATCGAAGAAGAAAATTACACGATGACTTTTACGCGAACAATTACGTAACACGCGACCGAGTACAATTCTTCTCGTCTAACCGTTTCTCCGAATCAGATTTGTTCGAGTTAATTGTCGCGTAATGGCACACCCGCGTTCAAATGTACGTTGGGTGTTGCGATATGAAAAATTAAGCAAATCTGCGTAATCGTTAGGGAAGTTCACTTGGAAAATGAAAAATGAGAAAACGTTGTAAAAAGGTTCGACGTTACGATAAAATCGTGAACCACGTATGCGATGTATAATTAAATTAAACTTTTTTCTCGTTTATATTCACGGCGCCTCCCGATCGAGTGTTTTCACAAATCTCTGTATTTGTGTTAGGTTGTTCGAAAAGTTTCTTTCGTTTTATCAGGAAATAACAGAGGCACGATGTTCTTTTATTTTATGTTGGTTTATTGAATTATGCACGAACATAATAATAGAAATATAGCGAAATGGATCATATAAAATAATATAAAACAGAAACTCTTCGTTACTATGAAATGAAAGAAACTTTTTGAACATCCTGATATTTATCGCTAGAGTAAATCATTTTTAGCGGCACATGAGTTACAGGACAATTCAAATCATGCTGTAGTTTTGCCTCGGAATATCAAGATCGTTAGGATATACGTAATGTAAGAATAAATAAACTGCGAGCAAAATAACGTCGCCGCTACGTGCAACCATCGAACGAAAACGAATTTGAATTTTCCGATTCTCTGTCGACCAGTATAAACAAGCGAACGCGATCGCAAAGAAAGGAATTACAGTCAGTTGTCGATCGGTCATCAAGCAGTCATCAACGAATTAAAATTTAGCGATCTAATTAACGAGTCATCATTAGCGATCCTATTTTACGACTTATACATTGAACGTGCGTCTCAGCGAATATAGCCAGTATACTAATTTATTATTTTAAATATATTCGACGGTTTCAACAACATTTAATAAATCTCACGATCAAACATCCTACACAAGTCCTCTATACATTTTGTAAACAGGACCCGCATTCTGACAGATTTGTTAGCAAGTTGACGCTTAAAGAACGTCTCAGCGATAAAGCTGCGAAAGTATAAAGTTTGTGAAAGAGATTCAAACAGAAAGTATATATAAAAATATATTATACAGAAAAATATATACAGAAAGATATATAAAGAGGAAGAACGAGCGTTTATCCGTATATTCTACAAGATACCGTACGAATCCTTAAAAGTAGACGGGTATAGAGAGAAGAGGGGAAAGAAGGAAAATCGATGGACCAAAAGACGAGAGGGAGAGCCAAGGATTTTCAGGTCACCCCAGAAACGCGTACACACGTGGTGGGTTGGAGCGCGTCAAAATGCTTCCCAGCCAAGGGTAGGGAGAAAGGGTCTATAATGGCTTTAGGGACACCGGCCTACGAACACCGGTCTACGAACACCAGCGTAAAAGCAAGCACGGATCCGGAAGAAACTGTAAACAATGACATCTGAAATCTTTCTATCGCCTGCTTCACTGATCCAATATCGTTCTCGTCATCTTTCCATGCGAGCTTCGCCTTTGTAGCGAGGAGACCGACCGACCCATGCTTCTTATCCGCTTCGAGGCAAGAAACGTGGAAACGTTCGACCCCATGTCGACATATTCTCCATAGTTTCTCCATAGTTCGACAGATTTTCAAACGTTTCGAACGATTTTATATTTTATCGATTAATTGTGCCGTATTCTTTCGTGATCTCTGATACAAGCACATTTAGAAAATATGTTAATTACGAAGGAAATAAGAAGCTTCGCGATAATGGGAGATCAGACATGAGAAACATAATGGACATCTTGCAACATGTTCGTAAGAGACGCAGCTAAGCAACTCGCGTCACGAAGAGATGGAAATGGAAATATCGTGATTATCCGACTTTTCTTCGCGAATTAGCCAAAGTTTCGGAAAGGCGATTAAACGTCTTTTCCTGGGAAGTTTGCGTGGAGGCAAAGCTTTCCTCGAACGATTCGATCGAGCATGAAAATCGTAAATGTAGCCGGCTCAGCTCGGAAATTATCGTGGCGGAAAATCTGGCAAGACGCGGACTTTATCCACGTCCCTTTGATATAGTTCGTCTGAAATCGTGGAATACGTAGTCCGGAGACGTGTATCGATCACCTCTGACTTTTCCAACCATGCTTTTAGCGATTCCCGATAAACTGATTCCGCTCGCGTCTCAATTCCCGGAGTTTCATTCGTCTCGGCTTGTTCGTGTTTTAAAACGACAAACCGCAAACAGAGCGAGAGAAGAACCTTAGCTTCGCTGCGATCTTCCTACTCTTTTGTATTTCGATCTTGCTCGTAGTTTAACAAATGCGAAAGACTTTAACGCTCGGAGGAAACTCTTAGCATCGTACGAACGTTAATATTGGTTGAAACAGTCCAATTCCAGAATATTATTCATTAACATTATTTATAATTAATATTAGGCACGACATTTTTCCTTCTACATTATTTTATTCAACTATGTATGATCCATTTTGTTCTATTGGAACAAAAGATATTGCGGCAACCTAACGTCTATAGTTGAATCTAAATTCTATAATTATAATTCTTATTATTACAGAGAGATTAAAAGAATGTTAAATTAGATAGTAGATTATGGAATGTTTCGTTTTATGTAATTACAGAAGTAATTATAGATTTATAATTATAATTTAGAAATTATTATTCTTATTGTAATTTAGAAATTATAATTCTTATTGTAATTGTAATTACATATATATAAAACGAAACGTTCTATAATCTACTATTTAATTTAATATTCTTTCAATCTTTCTGTAATAACAGCAATAATTATAGAATTATAACTATAATTATATTTTGAAATTATAATTATTTCTGTAATTACATGTATGTAAAACGAAACATTCTATAATCTACTATCTAATTCAATATTCTTTTCGAGAAAGAAATCCAACAATCGATTGGCCCAAGATTTCAAGTTGCATCGCAATTCTTAACGATTTTGATAATTTCTTAATAATTATTCGGACGCTAAGTTAAGCTTCTCGGAGGAAGAGCCGTCGCTTATTAACAGAAGTGTTGGCGTAGAAGATTATATCGCGAGGAGGTGAAAGAATCGAGCGAAAGGAGAAATTGGATGCAAACGAAGGCAAAAGTTAAATCAAGACTGCGAACTTGGATATAAGGCGGCTCGTGGAAATCATTAGGAATTCCAGATGGAAGTTGTATCGTTTGGCGCGAATAATCCGCGCATCGGACCAAAGACATCGCGGGAAAAACGTGGACAGCCTTGGAAATAACTTGCACAACAACGTGTCGCGAAACGTAATCACGAGCAGTCTACGCGTCACGGCAATAAGGAATCGAATTTCCTCTGTCTATCTAACGAGAACCTGTTAATCGACGGTCTACTAGATCGATTACGGCAATCGCGAGCTCGTGCCAACGATAAAAAGATAACTCCAATACGAATTATCGCAAATACGCGTTCGCTACTGTCTCCAAAAACGTACGTATCCGAAGGTACGTGCACCTCAGTGATTTCGAATTTATCGTAAAAGTCAAGTATTTCGAACTACTTTCTTCTCTGCGTACAACCGCCGCTCGACCTTAGTTTCCAAGTGAAATTCCACTATCATTATTATTAATTGACAATTATTTTTGCGAAATAAAAAAAAAAAAATTGCGAAAAATTGCGATTTGACAAAGAGGTGGAAACTCTGAAACAGCGATGCGAGTGAATTACTTAATTCGTCTGTGAAGAACAGTGGAATACAGTAACGCGTACATCGTTGATTAAATAGTTAATTTAATTTTAATTTAATAGTCGATTTTAATTTATGTAAAACTAACGATCATCGATGCTGTTTTAAAGGAACGCGAACCAATTGATGGCGCAACCTAATGTTTATTCGTTTTGTCCTTCTAGTTGTTTTATACGTTGCAATTACCACGGTTCGATTTTATTCTCCGATATTTCAAAGGAAAAACATTGTTACAGCGCGGCAAAACTATTTCTCGATCGTAGCCTGCCTCGTAACAATCGCTCAATTAACTCCACCTGACGCAAGCATTTCGCTCTTCGCAAATGGAAGCTTAGTCGAGTCTCTTGAAAATCCATTTTCCACCACGTTCCTCCACGTGCGTATCTTTTACGGGACAATCGTAATTTTCGTTTTTCTTTCGTCCTTGTCGAACGATACGATCGCGAACGATATATCTGTTCGCGTTACTCGTCGTAAGCTTCTCCGCTGCAACTAACGCAAATAACGTCTCTACGATATCCTTGAAAATATAATAGCAAGAGTGGAACGAACTTTATTACTCCGCTTTATTAATTTAATTATTCTGCTGGCAGTTTGCACGAAATCGCTGCATGTTCGATGATTCGTAAGCGGGCCGCTTTAATCGGCCGAAACATCGCGAGAAACGATCGATAATGGTGGTCAAATCACAGACGAGAGAGCATTTATCGAGATTATTTGATATTAAATACAGTGGGAAGCTCTGCCACGTTCGATATCACTCGAGGGATTCTGCATAATTTCGTTGATCCCTGGATTTGCTACGTGCGATATAACCAGCGCGTTCGCCGCTTCCACCATATCATATGAATAAATTTCAAGAAATTGAAAACCACCCACTTGCGCAACGACTTGTCTTTTTCTATCGACCAGATACCTTGCACTTTTCGTTTCACATATAGAAAAATACGCACCTACTTTCTCTGTGATTTCTAACGATCCAGTCGTACGCTCGCATCACGTTTCCTCCGCAAGAACATGAAGAACGAGGAATAAAAAGAAATGGCCTTGGAAAATTGTCAAACAGAGGCAAAACGATTTCAAGAAGTAACAATTTCTTCTTCTCGATATCACCTGTCTTACGTAATCTCGAGCTAATTACCGTGGTGAAGACCGCTGGAGTAATCGTGGCAAACTTTTAGAGGCGGACGTTCTTTGAAAGAACGTAAGATAGTTGGGATTATTTTAGGTCGTGGTGAAATTGGTCGCGATGGCTAGTGACAATTGGTCGGTTGAAAACAAGCGTGGGCACGTCGAATCCGCGAGTTCGGGGAATCCAGAATTGCATCGTTGGGAACGTCGCAACAAACGCATCGACCGAGTCAACGAAGGATCGCACAATGCTAATCGGCGAAAGAAACAATACGCGGGAATGCAGCCGCGACCAGATCACCGTGCAGATTGTTAGATTGAAAGATTATAGTTTAATCGTGACGCGGACGCGGCTCTGTACCAATGAAATAGGTTTATTGACACTTTATCTACGCTGCGCTCTCGTCCAGAAATTTAGGACTCCGATCTGTCCCTCCACGTGACAGTGAAGGAAGTGGCGCAGACGACGACTACGGAACAAGGTGAAACTAAAGCTTTTACCAGTTATTGAATATTCCACAGCGGCTAGAAGCATAGGTCTTGGTGAGTTCGTAATTATTAGAGAAGATAGTACAATCGTAACAGATTAAAGGAGATTAAAGCGAAAGAGGTTCGCGTAATGAAAACTTTTCTCACGTTCCGCTCGTTAGAAACTTCTGCTAATCCTCTCAGCGCTGAATTAAATCGCGTAAACGTATAAAAATTCGCCAGCTAATATTTGGTAACAAAGAAGAAATAAAAAAGCATTCGAGGAAACGTTATTACGAATGAAATTCATTTTTTCGCTGATTATCAAGAAGAGAACGTTCGAGGACGTCGAAATATGCAGAAACGCGCAGAACGCAAGAACAGTAGCCGAGTGAAACAGCAGCGAAAGTAAAGAGCTCGTTATGATGTTCAGTGGATGGAAGAATCTCTAATTGGAAATTTCCATTCCTTCAGCTGCGTTCGTAAAAATATGAAACTACGATAGAGACTGCTGCATCCGCTGTCCGCTCTATGAACGTAAAAGTATAGGATTTTTATTATCACGCGGAAACGTATCTTAAAGCCGTTCGATTAGAGCCGTTCGTATCACGAGTTCGACGACCGTCCACTTACATTCGTATCAGACGTTAAAAAGCAGAATCAGTAAAATAGCGACGGTACATCGCGATAGGTTTTGTCGACGAGCGACAGACTCGTTCCTTTGGTACAGTTTTCTCGAGATGGGACTGTGTTCATTGAGAGATGGGCTCACCGGAAGAGGAATAATAAACGACGACGATAGCCACAAAGAAACACAAAGTAACATGCTCTGTTCTTTGCCCGCTCTTTCCAGTTACTCTCTCTCTCTCTCTCTCTCTCTCTCTTTGCTTTTCTCTATCCAAGTTCGACGGCCGTTTTCCATACATCGGAGAGACAATAGGTAAAGAGGCGGCGGAAACAAGCTTCGTTTTCGACGTATCGCGTCGTGTCGCGTCGTTCGTATAAACGGCCGCCTTGGTTCCACTCGGAAAATGGATTTCTGCCTTTTATGGCAGAACTGGAGCGGCACCACCAGGCAAAAAGTAGT
This sequence comes from Bombus pyrosoma, assembly GCF_014825855.1. Taxonomy (NCBI): domain Eukaryota; kingdom Metazoa; phylum Arthropoda; class Insecta; order Hymenoptera; family Apidae; genus Bombus; species Bombus pyrosoma. The sequence goes on along the minus strand of NC_057781.1, from coordinate 6,860,885 downwards.
TCCGACCGCTTTAACAAGGACATTTCGAGACGGAGGACGAGCCGCTCGTCCAGTCGATGCAAATCGCTTCGACACTCGTCGCTTGCTATCGAGAAATTGGAATATTTTGATGAAAAAAGGAAGAGTCGCGCCGTTTGAAAAGACGGCCTTTTGTACGTCGTAGAGCTTTCTATAGCCGAACTAACAGCGAGAATATACGGGCCATGGAACTTTCGGATAACAAAGCAATCGCTTTTACAATACTAAATTTCGTTTGTTCGAATAGAAAAGAAGGAAATTGTCCGTGCGTTTCGACGTTTAAAGACCCCGCGATCTTCACGATATCGATAAACGACTAAACGTGTACCGTAGAATTTGAAAGCAGTCGATCAACAAGAACCTGATATGTATATCGTATCAGTTATATCAGAAAATGTAACGAAGAGAAACGCGTTTAAAGTTTGCACGACACACCTTATGGACTGTGTACCATCCTCTGTAGACTCTATTATAATACTCTATATGTAATTCGTTTGACACTACTCTGCATGATTTTATAATACTAACGTTACGCGATAGACGTAATAACGTTGCAGCTGATTAAGAAGACAACGTTAAAAGGCTAAGCCAGACTTCAATGCCGGCTTACCTGTTCTTGTTGAGGCGTACTTGTTCCACGTTTCCGTGGGATTATGACCGATTGCTTAATCATAATGTGGCAATCGAATCGAGGAAACGAGTATGTTCGATAATTAGAAAGGATGCGAGAGCGACAACTATCAGAGTTTGTTCTTCTTTGACGCATTCGATAACTCTGAACGCGCAAGGTTTCCGGAAATATCGTGCGACAGTTGCCGCGAAATTGGCAAAACTTAACGATAAAGCACGACGGCGCAACGAATCTGTACGAGGAATGTATCGACGTATCTAAAACAAAGAGCAACGATCTTATCACTGAAACTGATACAAACGCTATACGTAAACCGTAGAAACACATTGCGGCGAAACAATCGATGTCATTTCTACTGTACTTTGGTCGTAAAATATCGAAACAAAGAGCGCGATTAAACAGGTTGTATGGTGGAAAAAATTCGCGATGACTGTAGAGAAATCGGAACGCAAGGTTAAGAATGCGTCAATGCAGTTCTTTAATCGCGAAAACGTGAAAGAAGAGGATGCTACGTATGGAATCGACGCTTTATCAGTTCCGATGTCGCATTCCTTCCTCGAGCAAAGTATCGCTACGGACAGACATTTCGACGCGGTAGACGATTTAATCGCCACTAAACGTGACGCGATACAACGCGAGTTTGCGTTCAATTCAAAGCAGCGGCAGCGTTTCCGGTTGATCGTGGATAGCGCGTTCAATTGATCCTTCGACATTCCGATTGTTGCTCCGAGCAAAATTGGTCGGAACAAATAAGCGTCGCGTGCAATGTTATGCCAATCGGGGAGAAAGCTCGTGGAAAATATTTGATTCGCTGAGAAGAAGAATGTTTCTTTTTCGGATGGGCGAAAACTCGACTTTTAAATTCCAACTAGAAATTTCGATTCGAAACTCTGGAAAAATGCTTTCTGTCTTTAGGGACTAACTATATTGTCAGAGAATAAAAGCACAAGGCATTGGTCAACAAGGGATTTTCAGAAAATCAGATTATTTGTCGAAATTAAAGTCGCTAGCCGATGCTAACACCAGTCATCTTTGAGAAGAAATTAAGTTCTTATTTTATTTTTGTATCAAATTCACATGGTATGAGTTATAAAAAAAAAAAAAAATGTTATTTCCTTTCGAGAGTTTCGGATCGTAAAAATAGCAGAAAGTTTCGAGAAGTCTCGAGATGTCTCGTGTCACATTCCTAATGTTCTTCTTTTTCTTTTATAAAAATAACAACAACGGAGGAAAGATTAACGAGATTTTCGTGTAGAAAATTTGCAATTCTTTTGTCATGTAGATTTCACGTAGAATAGGATACGTGGTTTAAATAAAGGTCTTTTGATCAAAGGTTTCGCAGTCGCGTTTAGCACGTTCGAATCTCAACGACGCTACCTCCATGCATTTCACGCGCGTTTTTCATCCATCGTGGTCGTTGCACCTCTCCAGAAGAGCAATACGTGTCAAGCGTGCATTCTATTAAGCCGTATATCTTGACGAGTTTTTCAACGAAAAATTGCTGGAAACCTCGACTTTTCATCGTTCAACATCGACCAAAGAATGCAGTGAAACGCGCGAATCTTTTTATTGAAAAAAGAAAGTGTTTTACTATAGGAATCTCGATATCTAAGATTATCGTGTAAATTACATAATGATTTACTTGAAGAAAAATTATCAACGAGAAACGGAAGGAATCAGTCTATTTGACGAAGATGTTACATCCGCCTACGGTAAACATGGACAGAGGTGTAGACTGTAGAGGAATTAACATCAAAGCGGGGAACGCGCGCGGGCGTGCGCCTGCCGATGTTATGTACCCCAGACGAAACAGACAAAACAAAATTAAGCGGTCGTAATTCAAGGATACTCGAGAGTGGTGGACCTCTCGTTTCAAAGAACCATCAGCTGACTACGAAATGAGACTCGGTCGAATATTTGATTTGATTCGACTCGTTGCGATCATCGATATCAACGTAAATTCGCCACGGTCAATGGTCTAAATTTCGAAGGTCGCGTACCACTTTTCACCAAATTTTGGGACACGAATAGTTTTCCAAGTGTAAATATAGATGCAAGTAAATATATAAAACGAAAGGGAAAGACGCGAGATCTGAAAAACTGACGAAGAAAATTAGTTGGATTTATCGGACTCTAGTTCCTACTCCTCTACGATCAATGCATGAATGGGAGAGTCGCGGTACACTCAGCAAAATAGCGGCACACATACACTCGTGCAGCGACACGACACGGCGGCAGCATCATACCTACAACGTATTAAGCGGCATGTACCCGAAAGAAGTCAAGACGCTGGTTGATCGAATCATTGACGCTGAGATACCTGACGCGAGAGCGGAAAACCGCGACGCACCGTGTATATAATAGATGACACGATGTCGATCGTTAAGCACCTATACTGGACGCGACTAGAACTCGTGGAGAATCGCGCGGATCAGGACACGAGCAGTTTGACAGATCCGCAGGGTCGATGCCGCGCATTAATCGCGAAAGAACACCTACGAGAACTCACCGACGCCGTATTTAGTTGTTTTCGTCGTCGTCCACATCTCGAGCGGTTCGACAACGGCGCTACATCCCTTGCTAAACTGCCACCGACCACTCGTAGTATCACGAAAAATTCGAAAACACAAACATTGGGTGTGTTTGCCGCACAAGTGCCACCCTCAGAATTCTCTCTCTCCCTGCCGTCGAGCAACGTTGCCGATGGCCGCTGCAAGTCGTGGCTAACTGCCGCGCCGGCAACGCTGCTACTGCTGCGCCGGTCATGTGCTCTTCAGGAACGTACCTAGTTCACACACTTCTATATGCATATATATTTTACCTCGACTTTGATAGTTGCTCGCTTTCACCAGTGTATGTACCAATCGTACATACTGCCAATATTATTTTATCTTTAATTTTTATACGCTGAGGTTAAACATTTAGTACGTTTATAACAATAATAAACAACTAAACAAGTATACTACCGCGTTCTTTATATTTTACGAAAAATTGTAGTTGTTTTTTTTTTAGGAGATTTTCATCGAGATACGATAAAATTTTATTTATGCGAACAGATCGAGGAACAAGCAGTTCCAATAATAGCAGTTCACTATGTATATTAATATATAATGTATAGCATCATATAGCTACAGTTCTTTTTGTTATTTTAAATATTATGATCTAACTGTTAGGATTTCAACTTATTTCTTCGATACATAGAATCTAGTTTGAACATAAAATAAATAATTGCATATATTATAATACATTCATTATGAAAATTTGCTTATACGTGTATAACTGAAATTACACTCGACCGTACTTCGGATAATAGTTACGTACGAGCTTCTACTCTATTTTGAAAAGTTTATTAAAATTTCTCTAAAGACGGGAAAACACAGTAGTATATGTTTATTACTATTATAAGTGTACTAAATTTTATTTATATCTAAATACACGACGACCTAAATTACTACAACTTACAAGGTAAGACTTCTGTTAAGGCGGATGTTTTTATGAAATCGGGAAACGGAATTTCAACAGTAACATAATAAAAACTTATCTCTACTCTTAAGATTACCGAAATAAGATGTCACAAGGTTACAGACATCCAGTTTTATATTCTTAAATATATTCGATGAATTACCAATTTATTTATAATAAATACAATAATAAAGCAACAAAAATAAATCTACTATAAAAGATGTAATGTTTCCATAAATTCCTGTATATACTTTTATTTACAGTTTTTTCCTTATATGATTAAGTGATAATGAGACCTGGGAAGGTGCTAAAAGTGTACCGCGACACATTTGAAACACATTTGAAATTAAACGTAGACTAGATCGAGGCTACGATGAATCAAAATATTAATGTTTTATAGATAATTTATCCATATATTTAAAAGTTGATAGGTTTTCCGAAATATGCAGCTAAATTGGCTTCCTTGAAGGCTTCCGCGAATGTCTATAAGAACAATGATAAAATCAGTGTCCGATATTCAACATTCGATCGAATATCGTTTATCTACTTACCGGATGAGCGTGACATGTTCTCGCAACATCTTCTGCACTTGCTCCATATTCCATTGCAAGAACTGCCTCGTTAATCAATTCACCAGCGTATGCACCAATCATATGTACTCCCAATATTTTGTCTGTACTCTTATCAGCTAAGACTTTAACAAAACCATCCGTGTCTGCATTCGTTTTTGCTCTGGAATTTGCTATATGTGGGAATTTTCCAACTTTGTATTCGATACCCTCTTTCTTTAAGTCTTCTTCCGTTTTTCCTACCCAACCAACTTCTGGATGTATATATATTACACTAGGTACGCAATTGTAATCGATATGAACGGCACCTGTGTAAGTCATCATAATTGCTGTAAATTTTCAGGGATACAAACGGAAAAACTATAATGTGTATTTCCTAATTACCTCCGGCAATGCCCTCAACCGCAATAACACCTTCGTCCTCGGCTTTGTGAGCCAACATTGGCCCATGAATGCAATCTCCAATAGCATAAATCCTATATGAACGTAATTTTACATATAATTACGATGACGAAAATTTTCTCAACAAAATGTGTACTTACGAAGGTACTACTGTTTGGAATCTATTGTTTACAGGGATCCTGCCCTTTTCGTCTCGTTCGATTCCCAAATCCTCTAATCCTAAATTTTTCGTATAGGGCCTTCTGCCAACACAGACTAAAAGTGTATCGCACGTTAAATCCTCCTTTTTGCTAGGATCTTTCGCGTTTTCGACAGAAACGATGATTTCGCTGCCTGATTTTTTCGCACCAGTGACTTTTGTTCCCAATTTAAAATCCCATTTTTCCTTGACTAAAAGTTTTTGTACCGCTTGACTAACTTCGCCGTCGATACCTGCTCCACCGATAGTCGGTAAAAATTCGACTGCTGTTACTTCAGCGCCTAATCTATAGGAGCAAATAAAGCAACTCAACATATCTTGTTTACAATTCATACAGTTAATTTCAGTATGAAATGTACCTGCGCCAAACTGAGCCTAATTCCAACCCAATAACACCAGCACCAATTACTATCAATTTTTTTGGCACTGCGCTTAACGATAAACATCCAGTGGATGAAATAATTTGTTTTTCGTCGATTTCTATACCCGGAAACGGCGTGACCTCACTGCCAGTGGCAATTATAATGTTTTTAGTATTAATCGTGCTTACTACTGAACCATCTGGACCAAGTGCGCTCACTTGATTTGGACCAGTAATTTTGCCATGACCCTTAACCCATTCCACCTTATTTTTTTTAAATAAACTAGCAATACCACTTGTCAAGGCTTTCACTGTACTTCGTTTCTGTTGCATTACTTGATCAATATTGATAGAAACATTGTCAACTAGAACAGAATTGTCAAATTATAGTGATTGTTAAATTATGGATATTTAAAAAAAGAAAGAAAGAATGAGAAGTATACCGTTAATGCCAAATTTTTGTAATTCTCCAGCATGTGCCATGTGGTAATAATGTGAACTATTTAATAAAGATTTGGATGGAATACAGCCAACATTCAGACAAGTCCCACCTAATGTTTCATCCTTTTCTACACAAACAGTTTTCATTCCTAGTTGTGCAGCTTTAATTGATGCTACATATCCACCAGGACCAGCACCTATTACAACTAGATCTGCTTCCACAGTACTAGCGTATCTGCGTTGCTGTGCAGCTGTCAAGCCAGGTACAATACGTTTGACACATGATGGCTAATAAGAGAAACAGAAAAAGCAGAAAGTTATTGATTAAGAAAGAATTTTCTATCTCTGTTTGCTATCGTTGCATCTGTAATCCTTAAACTTTGACAAAGTCAGATGTAGGTGACATAACCAACGAAGCAAAGAGAACGTATTTTCATATCGAATAATGAATTTAACAAATCAATTTTGCTTTCTCAAATATTTAATCGATGCTTCATAAGGAAAAAATGACCAATAGCAAAGAAAGTTAGCTAAATAGTGGAATAAAATATACAACAAAATTATTTGTCCTTCAAAATGTTACGAAATAGAGTAATATGTATGGTCTGATACGATTGTAATGCATCCACGAGGTCATTTATTCATAAATATCTTTCCTTTTTACTTACTCTGACAGAAGTGGTCACCAAACTCCAAAAACTAGCTTGCATCATCTTTTTTGTAATATACTTTACTACCCGATATAAAGGGGGTCAAAAAGGAAGCAAGCTTTAGGTAGTGAGAAGCGAGCACTACCGGTTACTTCAATATCATTCAACGACCAACTCGTCTGAGCTCTGATAATTCGATATATCGTTGGCTATATGATTCGGAGGCTATACTGCTTGATGGCGCTACTGACCTATTATGCAACACGAAATAACGCTAACCCTTTCCTTTCGTTCATCTGATACATTTGGACATGGATAAGACGAAGAATAGATCAGACATCTAAGAAGATTTCGTGTTTCGTGTTCTGAAATACCGATCGTATAAAAAACAAAAGTTTCGTAATACTATCTACGATTTTACGTGGTGAGTATGTGTAGGAATTATAAAATAGAAAGTTGATAAAGTTAGACGTAAGAAGTTTCTCTTTCGTTATAATTCACATTCGAATTGAAATTCATTCAAAAGGAAGTGCCTACACTGAAAGATATCACTCTACTAATACTGCTTATTCAAAAAGTGTTATATCTTGTTATTAAATAGTTTTATGTATTACGAAAATAATTGTTTACGAAGGTCATATTTTCACGAATAGAAAGAAAGGAAATCATGCTTACTCGGTTAACAGTTTCGGAGATAAAAATTTATTTATATAGTCATTAAAAGAGAACAAAAATTAACAGCTTTTATCTTAAGATTACGAAATTTCCATACATCGACGATTATCTCCTAGGATACGCGAGGTAATTCGCATATAATATATAAAATATCAACAGTATGAATTGAAATATTTTCAAATTTATATCCTGTAAATTAATCGCTTTGATGGATTTGTACTAGTTACGTTTCATTAAATAGGATTACAGCGCACTTTGTAACGACTAGCTGCTTTTCACGTGAAAATATCTAAAAGTCATTCTACCTACGTTCTTGGATAGAAGACATATAAATGTGTGAGATTTCTGTTAAAACTTTACTCTTCTACTGCAATTATCATATTCATCATGGAATAATTTGTGGATCGAAAAAAGACAGTTACGAATATTTACGCATCGTTAATTAGAATGTTAAGAATTTGTGCCATCTCGCGGTCGGTAAAAAATATCTTTTCGCTATCGCAAAATCGATTTACGTATGAACATCTTAACCGTAGCCGATATCTCAAACTTCTTCATTGAAACTAATTCAACGTTGATATTCACCTGATAATCAACAATATCGTTGCGATCGAATTTACAAACTAGACCCCGTAAGCTGTAACAATTTTTATTCCCCGCCAAAAAGGGTGACGATCGAAGAAGTAAAGAAGAGGGAGCAAGTGGAACGAATCGGCCAATAGCTAGATAGATAAAGATGAAAAGAACGTTAGGGGTCGAGAGAAAAGGGCAACAGATGTCCTTCCGTATGACGCATGACTCGTTTGGCCCTTGGCGAGATAGTACAGTTTGCGTCTCACTACCCTACGGAAGTATTGTACGTCACGGAAACGAAGCTAACCCTGTCGTTAGAAGGAACGTTCGTTGAAAACCGGTTAGTACATATTTTTCGTGTCAACAAAGTCGGTGATATTTCTCTCGTTCAACATAGTACGATCTTACGAAATGTCTTTGCTAGAATCTTTCTTTTGCGTTCGTATCAATCTCACATTTGGTATACTAATCGAACGTAATTCCATTATCACTAGCTTCTCCGTGATTGGTTGAATTTAAATTGTCTAGTACTATAGGTGAATTCGTTGCATCGTGAAAAAATAACGTTTAGTATTTTGATGACGATAAGAATACTGATCTTGAGATGTTTGATTTACGATAAACAGAAAATGTGTTTCCGATAAAACGAAAAGTAATAACGATAATGTATAATTTTCAAGGTTTTGGAGGGGAATAGCTCTAAGATGTTTGATTCGAAGATCTCGAAGGAAACATGAACGATTTAATCGACTTAATTTAAAGCAAGAAAAACATGTGTGAAATAGTAAAGGGTCAACGTAGAGCGTTTCGCGACCAAGACCCTCCACGGATATGCAATAAAAGCAACGAAAATTTGAAAAGCGAGCTGGAATTTTGTGAATCGACTGCAACTTCGCCGACGATTCTTCAACGAGCATCCAGCTTCGAAAGGTGCCTCAACGAGTCTAAGCATCTTGAGATGGGCAAACAGAATCAGAAAAAAGAGAAAGTAAACTCGATCAAACAGGAAAGTACTTGGCCCGATTCAATTAAAGACTCGAAAGACCGTGCCAAGGTATGGAATGAACTGCCAGCTGCTTCAAATCAGACGAACTCGGAGAATTTGATCAAGGAGCTTTCTGACAAAGTGCCTTCCAACAGCCATCACGACGATGAGGTACGTTTGTGCTACTTATTTCTATTGTTGAAGGAATCTTTGTGTACTGTCATACGCTTTGATGCTATTAATGTATTTTCGCACGTCTGTGCACGTTTGATGATGCCACACAACCGGGCAATCTGCAAAGAACCGTGCATAATATATTGATATATTGACCTTCGTATGACTTTGAATAACGGTAGTTTTCATATTAAGTAGAAATATACATCACACAAATAGAAGGATAAGGTTAGAAAATTGTCATAATTCAAATGACTTCGTATTTTTAAAAATGTTTCTATAAAGAAAGCGTAATGCGTCTACGCATGCTTAATGCGCAAACATATGCCACTTATAACCAAAGTAAATACGTTTATTTTTTAATTAGATAAAAATTTGTTAAAGTACTTATAATATTGCGTACGCAATATCGAGCATAAAGGGGTTAAAAATGGTCGACAGCTGACCAATACGTAAGTCGTGGAAACGTGAAGATCTGCGAAGCCGACGCAACTTATCAACTGATCGAGCATGATAACGCGAGCAGATAAAAATGCAGGGCGATGTAAAAGGGGGACGGAAGGCTCCGAGAACGAACAACGATCGTATCAAATTTTTAGAGCCGCTCTGTTCGAGGTAGTCTGCAGTTCGAAATAGGTGTAACCAGAAAGAAATTTTTTTTTCTTCAACGAACGCGCCGGGACGAAAACTTAGTAATCTTATTAGGTTATTCCATAAATAAGGTTATCGTATTTATTAACAAATAATATGCTATCTACATTTTTATAAAACTATGTTTTATTTCTTTCATCATTATTTTCAATTTTTCTAGTCGTCAACTATAAATCTCAATAATTATTTTCGAGATACGATGCGCGAAATAAAACAAAAGACGACGTTGCTTATGGAATGACTGGAAGTGAAATTGCGAAAAATATGTACGTATTCGTGCATACCGCGAACGTCGAATTGTAACATCACCGTGGCATTTGATAATACGGTATTACGATATTTTAACTTTATAGTGTATTGTTACAAATCTCGTATAATTATCGCATAAGCACAGCGAGCGATATTAAGTCAAGCGGTATTTTGAATGTTTGTATGTACACCATCTGTTTTCCGTTTATATATTCACGAGGAAAGCGTACACATCGTGAATTGTGTATTTTTGGTGCGTAGTCGATGAAACGGCTGCGGCAAGTCGAATAATGGACGCGTTTACCGCGAACTTGCAAACGAGTTGCAGTTGTTAAAGACGTAATTAAGGGAACTTGTGGTCACGGTGCATAGAACACTGGTACGTGGCCACAAATTTAATACGTATTTTATTCGTGTGCTTCGTATAGCCGAAATATCGGGCTTCTTTATAGCTCGCGTAATACCCCACATTCCGTTTAACGACATTTTTAACATTCCAATAATTTATGCCACAGTCTGAAATTCTTGGAACTATTTAAATGGAAATTCTATGGAAATACTTCTTAAAAACACGTATAGCTTGTCATGACGATATCGCTGGCCCAATACTCTTGCACAGTATGTACTTGCTGTATATTTAAATCGAAGTACTGGAAATGACCGCGAAGCATGTGGAGGATCACGGCGGATAGGATTTGAAACTAATCGGTGAGATTTCTCGCAATGCACGAACGCTATCATCAATCAAAGAAAGAGAGAGTTATTTCACGTTCGAGCGTAAGTATATGATTCTAGGACGATTTACTGTCACGCGGCTTTCCGAACGAAGATTAAAGCCGTCTCTTGAGATCGCGAATCGTCCTTGAGATGAAAACGTTTCACGGAGAATTAAATTGTACGCTTGTTTGCACGTTGCACGTTATATGTTCTAGGCGCAACTGCGTTCGACCATTCATCCACCACGAAACGACTAGGAAATGACTAGAAAATTACGAACGCTATGGCGGTAAATTTTCATCGATGACAATGCGTTTGTCGAGACCTGAGAATCGATTTGGCAATTTCTTCCGAAAAATTCTTCGAAGGGACGAATTTCGCGAGTACAGGGCCCTAAGATAAATTAGGTTCGGACCTGGAAGATGCGGGCCTCAGGTCCGTTGCAGGTTCTTTTCCATCGAATGCCTTTCTTTGTGTGGAATTCGACTTAAGTCGTGTCCACACCGAGCTCTTTTGCACGGTCAGCATCGTTACTCCGTTTTATTTCTAAAAGTTCCACTTTTGTGTAGCGCGTAAATTTATGCTCGCGGAACTTTTGATCTAACAAATGATTCTACTATGTACGGAGAATGATCGATAAACGAGACACTAAAATCGGAGTGCTGACGGCGTGACGTTTAGAATGACGGAAGTACGAGAGGAAAATTTGCTCGAAATATACTTGCAATAAATATACTTGAATGCCAGGAGGCCATTGACCGGCTATGTTAAAATATTGACGAGGAACTTGCTATTTCGAGGCCGCGTAATTATGGTGACTCGCGAACACAGCGGCGAACGACGACTCGATAAATATTTAATCGACTTCTCGTAAGTTATCACGACTAGTAACGAACTCGTGAATACCATTTGTTAATAAACAAAAGGTGTATGAGACGGACGCTTGGTTTCAGAAATGCCACAAAATCCTGCAAAGATACCGTTGACAGACGCTTAAAAATCTCTTCAAGCCTCTTCGAGAATTACGTTTACAAGGTTTTCTTTATGGATCGCGACCTGGCACGCAGTGGAGGCCGAGCATGTAGTTAAGAAATGGTCAGAGTTGAAAGAGCATATGAGCGTAATCGAAGATAATTGGAAGGTTGAAATTACTAGAAATTGGCGCTTGTTGAAAAAGCTTGGCCTAAGTGTAGCGAGTTCGGTGTGAAAGCAGCTTATTAAGGTCGGGCCTAGCGTGGTGTTGTTGCGTAGCTTGCCTGGCAGCTTCAGTTCGATGTTTACGCTCGTGCTTCGAACATTTTTCTCCGTGGCTACGCGCCATTCGCGGCGTGATTTCGTCCAGTATTTTATCTTTTCTTCGTGACCAACATTCTATGTGTCTACTTGTGCAACCATAATCCACCGTCACTTGAGCCAGCGATTCTAAACGAATATTTTCTCTTTCGTCTCTCTATCGGACAAAATTGGATTCTCACGACGAGACTGACGGAACGTTGCTGGAGTAAGTTTTGCGTAGGGGTAACAGCCTCTCAGTACCCGTATATCCACTATACTCACTTATAGTTTGTTTCTTCGCAAGATAGTATCGTCTAGCCTATTTTCGTATTCTTGTCGTAACGTTGAACGCATTTCGCATTCTACCGTTTCTCTTGGTATTTTACAAATTTCTGAATGTCTGCTGTAGCATCTCTCGTTAAAGAGAGTGCCGTGCATTGACGTATGAAAGGCGAAGGAGACGATTAAAAGGAGTCGCATACACGACAAAGGCGAAACGAGCAATTTGCATAAAGCATCTTCTTAAAGTCGTGGCCATAGCCGTCGTTGTACGAGTAACCACATCGTCGTTCACAGCTATTTGGATATTTCTTAATCGTCCTAAATATAAGAAGAACGTATGCATGCACCTCGAACAAAACAATCTCATTTAATTCGATTAAAGCTACGAATTCCGAAATATCACGAGTCCATGATTTTGCAAATCTCTTTACCAAGAGGATCGGTTACCTGCTAATGTTAGAAACACACGTTAGGACGAAGCTATATGCAGCGTAAGGAACATTATGCACGTGGTTATGATTATTAAAAAATATCAAATTCTTCAGGTTCGATTTATCCGCAATTTGGCAATTGAGACGCATCTTGACGAAAGTAAGCAAGTGTCCGGATACTTTCCAGAGCTATTTGTACACGCTGTGGTCCACGAATCGCCACGATATCGGAGCTAGTTACGATGATTCGGCGATCGAACGTTTCGAGTACAATTCAAAAATTCATTGGCGTCGAACCGAGTGGATTTACCGATGCGAAAGGAATTTTCAAAATATCTACTTTCTCATAAAAAAAAGCAGGAGACGTCGTTGTATATCGGCGCCACACATGATAATGCGAAAACGTATCGTTAATGTCGACGGACTTTTGTTTGAAAATCTCCTTGTTAAAGCTATTGCGTATACGTGTCGTTCTTATTCGCACGATAGAAGCACGCGTGCCACACCCGCCGACATCTTGCCGCCCTGAACATGAAAACGAAATGAAACGAAATTCTTCGCTATTTCATAACGAAAATCGTGCCGCGTGCACGTGAACGTACCGATGGAAATTGCGAAAGTCAGACTCGACGGACCGCTGTGTGCAACTGCGCTCTGCTGCGCTCTTCCTCGTTCAATTCATGGTGAATGAACTTTCTCCCTTGTCGCGTATCACCACCTTTTCGTGTCGTGTATTTAATTAAGTCGCATCGAGCATTCGCCGTGGACGCGTTTTCACTTTCGCAACCGAATTTAACGCGCGATTCCGAAAACCTATAAAACGTGCGAGAATTCCATCTGCACGCGTCTTCCGTCTCCGAGAGTATTTTTTAAATTCCAGCGAATTTAACTGCGCGATATCGAGAGTACACTTGCCACTTCTTTGCCATTTCTCTTCAATTCATGATCCGAACACGTTCACCCCGAACGAACGATGTACATAGTTGAAAGTTACGGTCGATGAATAATTAATAGGAAGTGTTACTTTTTTTTATTAATATCTTCTACGATCTATTCTTCATAGCTGAAGTATTTGGAGAGAACATTTTGTTTATTGGATCACTCGGTTAGGAGAAGTATTTTTCTAGTTGTTCGATATGAAACACATTTCTCTGCTATTCGATTGGCAACTAAGTGATTGCGCATTTTGTCATTAGGAAGTTTCTCTTTTCTAGTTGCAGTATATCATAGACGACAAATTGTCCTTGGTTCATCAAATTATCGTAACAAATACCGACAAGTAGGTGGCTATAATTCTTATAATATAAACCGCGAGTATACGTAGCAATTACTTTGTTCGTTTAATTCGTTACGATACGACATGTCGAAGGATATCTTTGTATTCCACTATAGTTGGATAAAACCCTCAGAAATATCCAAAAATGCAGTAAATGCCTTGCGTTCTCATCGTTCGCCGCTGTATGTGTCAAAGACAACAAATTCAGAACGTTTAGTAAAGTAGTGAGGATATAAAATGTATAACGAACAGAGGAATGGAAAACTCGTTGGGCGAAGAAAGAGGACTGTGCCTTCAGAGCGTCATCTTTCGCAAATAAATTAGGTATCATAAAGCTATACGCACCAGAATGATTTCTAAAAGAGAAACAACTGACTCTAGTCAGCTATACGACATGCCAGTGCATATGGAACAAGTTGACGAGGATACGAGCTACGATGGAGTGCGGAGAAATTACACGACAGGCAAATTATTAAAATTCCCTCGTGTCCTGCAATCTTACGAAACGAGAAACGTTTGGAAGCTCTTGAAGCAGCTGGAGGATGTTTCGTCGAGCATCGGAAAATTCGACAACCTGGGATGGCCAGGGATGGTGCAAGCACCCGGTCGACTTGAAAATATCCTACGATGCAGTTAAATCATCCTACGATCGAGGATTTATAAATAATATGCGACAGCGTTAGACCCAGCGTGGTGCAAAGAACCAGATAAAGACCCGGTACAGTTCGAAAGCGCAGGACTACCAGTTTTGCAGCATTAATTAACTGACAAACTGGTTATGCCGCGCTCGAAACTAGATTCCGTAGGTGAGGTTATCGTAAGGTTGCTAGAGTGTTGAGGCCGATACTATTGCTGGCGATACACAGCGATTGATCCTCGGCCAACGGTCATACTTTCGCGTTAGCACGGAAAACGCGTTTCAGAAAATTATCGCGAAACCTCGACAATTTTCGATTACGGAAACTCACGCGTGACATACGAACATTTTCCGATTTCAGGATTTGTATTATGTTATTCGTATTGTGTTAATCGTATTCATATTGTATTATATTATTTGTATTGTGTTGGTCGCAAATGTTTCTACGAGCATTATCACCTTGTAAATTTGTTTATATTTCTTTTTATACGTATTCGTGGAAGCAAGCGAAAGAGTCTTAACGAACGCTTAGGTTCTAATACGATCGAGTTCTTACAAATGTTCAAATACTTCTGCCAGCCGCTGTGTTTCTTGATTGCGCAAGGAATTTCCCCTTAATTCGTATACTTTAGTAACATTTGCGTATTATCTGTACAAATTCTTTCTTTCTACGAGTATCTGTTCATCGACAGGAATACTTTTCTGTAGAATCGCGCGACAAATCTTATGTTCGGTGGAGATTCTGATCTTTTATGGACTAGGAACGTCACCGTGGCGATGCGAAAGAAAACTAAATGCAAATTCGAGGTGTCTAAGAGCCAGTAGTGACTCATCCGCCATCGTTTGAAATATTTCGTACGAGTTAAGAATCTAGCGTTGCATTCCGCGCACCAACGAAAGTTTTACGTAACAAACGAATAGCGTTTCGATCGGTAGCATTGTCTCGTACATCCTAGGCACGCGTTCTACGTTTCGTAATTGTACGAAGAAACGCTACAATGTTGTAATTTGTAATTTGCATGAGCGGAAGGACACGTAAATTTCAGCTCGAAGAAATCCAATCGCCTCGTAGGTCTCCGTTAAATGACTTTTATTACACCTGGAATTGAATGTACGTCGCAGAATGCAAATATCAAACTCACGGTTACAATCGAGAAGAAAAACGGCTGTTTATCTATCGTAAATTATACCGTGGTTCGAGGTTTTATAAAACGCGTGGTATCATGCTACGTAATCAGAAAGTAAACCAACGTTACGACACACGAAATCCAATAATCTACTTTTAATTTGTACGGCAAAGGCATTGCATAATGATATCGAACAGCCGGGCAATTTCTACTTCCGATTCGACGTAACTGAAAACATTCAGGCAAAAGCATACGGCTAGGTCGATCGCCTTCCACGATCGTTGTTAAATCGATTTATAGTGTCAATTGGAGAAAGATCTGTCTCTTTCTCTGTCTCGCGTTACCTCTGTATTACCATAGCTTTCTGATTATATGTCGTTACAAATTTTCTCCGTGTCAAATCGTTTGATCTCGTTACGTCAGCCCTAGCAATTCTCTCGCTTCGCCATTCGTCTCTCGCATCTCACCTCTGCGATCAAAATTGCTGACAATTGTTTCTCCTACGACGCTATACACGTACGGTTATCGGAGAAAAATTCCAAGAGTTTGCAAAATTCTGGAAAGCACGGCGTCGTGCGATCAACAACGCTGGGATTCACGTTACGATCGTCGTCGTGATCGCAGCAATAAATCTTGCTCGTAACCCCGGCCTCGCTCGCTTTTCTACGACTTTCAGATTCCACATATCTGCAGTTTGACTGCGAGATAGTAAACATAGTCTCTTAAGTCGTTTAATCTTACGCGTTACGCAGAGACAACGAAAATGTTGCGGTTACTCGCGCCGATACGTGAATAAACCCAAACCTCGTGCTGATAGATTTTGTATGTCTACGATGTACGAACAGAAAATGAGAAACGGCGTATAGAATCGTTAGGCGAACTCGAGTCGTACGAATGGTTCGTCGGCCGATCGATTCGCGCGAATAAAATCCTACGAATAGATGCGTTTAAACGAGAGCAGGCTATGAAGATAGTCGAAAGATCGGCCGAACTTCGTCTGTACCACGCCGTGAATTAATTATCTTTTATCGAAATTCGACTGCAATTATTTGCATGACAAGATCTGTTCATCGAGCAAGAACAATAATACCTTTGATCGCGTTATCGCTGTTTGCCTTCCTCTCGCCGAGTCGATAAGCAAGAAAATTTATTAACGCAGCCATACGAATATAACAAACCACTGCGTTATTTAATATTCCGTTATATACGTATATTACAATCGAATGGCTGTCTCCCGTAGGTTTATAGCGTTGCATAAGTGGAGTATGTAAATTGGAACGGTATCGTCGTCGTGAATGGTACGGGGCCAGATCAGGAAACGTACAGCTCGATGATACACGTCGCATGGTATCGCGATTCTTGGCAATCGTACACGTACGCTATTCTGTAGGAAGTAATTCCGATAAAACGAATACGCGTAACGAGCTACCGTACTCGTGCAGCGAAGTGAGAGTCGCTATTGTTCGGCCACGGTATCCTGCTCGAGGAAGAGGCTACGGTCTCAGGAGTTGGCGTGCGCTGTTTTACTTTCTACGAATAAAGCACATTGTAATATTTCGGTCGACGAGAGAAAGACTTTACGGTACATTTAAGACGCAAAAAGCGTCTCAACACTGAACCAGCTCGCATGGAAAATGTCGCGTGTCGCTAGGGCGCTTCGATAAAAAAAAGAAAGAGAAAAAGACTGCTAAATTACACGCTACGTTCGCTCGAGACGCGCAAGCCGAGTTGTTGTTAATTTGAATACAGCGAGGAGCAAAATTGACCTGGTAAAGAGGATTTTCTACAAAACCGATGGTTTATTCATGTGGTCTCTTCGTCTCGTTTAAATCAGGATCGTTTAAGATTTTTAACATTTCTTAGTACTTTCTTTTTTTTTTGTTTTTTTTTTTTTTTTTTTAGCAAAGTTGAAAGACACGCGCATGTGAACTGAATTTTATACATGGTTAGTCGCATCGATATTTGAATATGACGCTGTCTCGAATATAAAGATATATATCTAAAGAATTGTCGTTTTACATTTGCGTTTTCTTTGTCTACGTTATAGCTTGCACATGTACGTACTTTTCCATTAACCCTTTGCACTCTGAATTTTATTTCAGTTTCGTTACTAGCAGCTCCCGACGCTTTTAAGTGTTCTATTTGAAACTTATTTTAAATAAAAAGTAAGACAATTTGAATAAATAAAGGAAGAAGCAAATTCACTTAAATACCAGTTTTATTCACACTGTCGTTGTATTTTGTCATTTTTAAGCGTGTGATATATGTTGAAACAATTTCCAGGATGCAATCCTGGTTTTCCTTCGCACAAAAAAAGGTGGGACTCGACGAAGGAGCTCCTGAGATAACAACTGATCTCAGTCACATTCGACATAGGAGTGCAAAGGGTTAAATTGCCTACATGGTGCGCTTTATATCCTTGTTACTTTACTTCTGGAAAAATTTCAAATTCAAATCGGACTATGGGATGATCAGCGACGAATATACAAGCGGCCCGAGCATGTTCCGAGCAGTTTCAACGGCATTCAAGTCGGATGAATTGGCTGTAACTGGACATTGACTATGAGGACACTGGGCACAGTGATGAATTTTTCGAGAAAAGTAACTCTGTGATGAATTTGACTCTGTGATATCGCGCAGTATTAAATTGATTGTTACACGCGTCGAATAATAATCTCGCATATCCGACACTTTCTACATGGCTAATTTGTTTCTCGTTGTATCGTCGCGTAGAATCGACTGTGTTTCATAGCATGCGTTTCGTAGTTGCACAGCATAATCGTAAGAACCGTCAAAAACGATGCTGCAGGACTAGAATATTTCCTTGACACTTTAACTGCCACGTTGAAATCACATGTTTTGCTGAGGACGTCACGGGAGTATTTTTATTATTCAAAGCATATAATGGCAAAATAATAATAAATTGACGATGTAAGACAATATTCTTCCCCAATGAACCGTTTATCTTATTGGTGGTTACGGGTGACCACCGTGGTGCCTTGTTAACAGTTGATAGCGACATATTGTAACAAGGCTTCGTTTATTTCAACAAACCAGTCGCGTTCGTTATTTCGTCGTAAGCAAAACGTGCAGAATATATCGTTGAAACGTGTAGAAGATATTAGTGAACGGTATTTGCTCGTTCTATATATAATAGTAAGGTATGTGCACACTTCTAACTTCAATTATACGATTATAAAGCAGCATTTACGATTATTTTCTAAGCTGTGTTTACAATAATATTCGTAGATTAATCCTCAAAGATATGGATGCAAACACAGTGCACCGGTAGATGCAAGATTTGTCCTCACTTCTTTTTTATCGATGTTCTAATAAAAATGTTTCATTGTCCAATAGGGCACTTTTTATTTCAAAGTGTCTTCCATTTATCGGTTATATTCAAAATACCCTAACTGTCAATTTTCATACAATTTTTACAATTGTAAGGATTTCAAGTGCTCCGGTCACCAATGACCACCGTGGCCATTGTGGCCATATATGACCCACGTGGCAGTCGAAGTGTTAATTCGCGAATTCTGTTCGATCCGATCAAAATCAAAGACACTGCTCTGTGCGAAACGATACCAACGAGGCGGATACCTCGTCGCTCTATTCTGGCAAAGAGGTTGATGAAGTCAGAATGGAAAAACGCGAATACAACGATACGCATTGCGAGCGACGAGGCCTACAGACGAGCTTTATCGAGCGTCCGCGGCCCTCGACCATTCGTGGGAAGTAATTATTGGCAGATTAATTGCGACAACGAGGTACCGGGGCGGCGAACCGGCCGTCGTATTAAAGCAGCGCTTTACCGAATCATTGTTTTCATGGCAATGGTACGCGTGCCTCGCTGCGAACAGGCAGCTCCAAACCTTCCAAGCTCACGGTCTATCTATTGGGCCGACGCATTTACATATTTGTGGTTGTTCGGGTTTCGATCGTGTTTTTCGTTTGGCGAATTCCAGTTGGCCTGTTCAGGGCAAACCCGAAGGCAGAAACGATCGACACTCGAAGAGGCAGCGTATGTCACCGAAGAGAAACGTCACCGAAATTCCTGGCGAATGCAAAGTATAAAATTCACCGCGAAACGATAGAGAATCATAGGTGGGAAGATTTAAATTTGTTAAAGATAAAGAAAAAATATGATATAAATGGACCAAGCTGTATGGAAGCCAGAGGTTATCGAGATAAGCGATATTTTCATATCTTCGGTACGGCATTATCGCGATTTTTATTTTTCCAACGAGGTTTTTGAAAGCTTTGACATTGAGAAACATGGAAAAAGTGCAACGAATGTTAAAACTGGTTTCCTGTAAAAAATAGCAAATGCGTTTTATCACGTTCTTTGTACTAGTCTCATTTCGGCTTCAAGAGTCAGCCCTTCACTTTCCCGACACCTGCAGCCCAACAGCTGTATACACCGTCGGAAAAGCCATGAATTTTCTGAATCATCTAATATCTGCATATCACGACTGCACGCATTCGAACGTGTCTCTCGATGCTTTCGAAACTCGATGACCACTGTCCGCTCTCCTTCGCGCGTCTTTCTAATCGGTGCTCGAAATTCTGCGCCGAAAGAAAGTCGTCGACACTCGACACGCGATTTCGTTTTCTATTCTGCATCGTTTCGTTCTTTATGCGTCATTACGGATGTGTAACGACTGACGGGGCGATCGATTTCATGGAATCGCAAGGCGTTTAGTTAACGTCCAACTTATCATCGAGAAACCCGTGGAAACTGCAGAGGATGTAGAACGATAGAAGAGTGAAAATATTTGCACCTAGATACCGTGGATCTACGTAACAATGGCAGATACGCTGGACGCGGCCTATCTGTTTGTTCGTATTTTCAAATAATATTGGACCACACGATGTGCTGTGTTTGTTTGGCTCTTCATTTTTATTCCTTGAAACAAGAACGATCCGACTGCACGACGCGCATAGTGCAACTTGTTCTTAACGCTAAACGAGTAGTTAACATTAAACGACGAGCATATACGTAAAAGAAAAACTTTATTTCGGTGCGTTTCACGCTCGTCGTTGATTGTATTCGCTATACGACCTAATGCCACCAGAGGTTTCTAAAACTAAATTAACTGGTTAAATTTGTCATAAGTATAGTACACTCTGTGAAAGATAGAAGCGAACCTTCTCAATCTCCTTCTCAAAGACAAAGTCGATGGAATCCATGGATCGTTGATGCTTGTTAGAGGAATCAAACTAGTCGACTGGTTATTCCGATGTTAATTCCGTGTATGGCGTCGATAATAAGCTTGCAATTGACGTTCACTCTTTCACGTTCGATATTGCAAGATGTACGACAAATTATTCACGAACAAAGTCGTAATCTTCTAATTTTAACGCGTTACGTCCTCTTTATGAGAACAAAGCGTTCGATCGTGGAAGAGTTAAGCGTCGGTTAAAACGAAGAGACGACAGACGACGTAGTATCGTGGCGCGCGGCAAGATGTAGCCGATACAATAAGAAAACTATTCTGTAAATAATAGGACGGTTCTTGCTTCGACGAGAAGCGTCGAGAGGTAAAACTGAAACGAAATTAAAGGATCGTCTGCATGCTCGAGCGAACCGACGAAAGCGTACGAGCGCGAAATGGAAAGAGGAGAAAATCGCGATGAAAAACGGAGTAGAAATTTTCAAATCGAGATCACCGTTTCGTTGGTTTCGTTCGATACGTACGAGAGTTGTATCGCGTTCTACGTGTTTCACGTTGGCTCACGTAAATTATCAATCGTTGACGTAACCGGCCAAGATAAATCGCGAACATCGTATTTTACGCGAATTGTCGTAACCAAGAGAATTTCGTGTTACGCGGAGAGCCAAAGTTCGACATCGTTCGATAGTTTGCGGAGGCTGCGTTCGAGACGCGTCGCGCAAACGTGTCGATCCATCTCGACGATCCGGAAGTTGCGGCTAATTGAAAAGTTGCGAGCTACGCTCGATGAACCGCTTCTTTACGCTGGAGTTGGCGACTTTCCGCGGGATTTTTCACCAGTCGTAGTACTTGACGAGGGAATTGAAATTTAGACGAAAGATTCGCGTACGAGCAGTTTCTTCGTAAGTTCATAGCGTCAGGGCAATTTATTCGTTCCGCGTAAGATATCGCAATTGGTTGAAGTTATAAAAAAAAACGATTAATCGATGGTAATCCGACAAAGATATAAATTTGTAAAAGTTATTTTCAAAAGCACGATGGATTCTAAGAATATTTAGCTATCGCGGCGTCGTCATCTAAATCTCGTTGTTCGTTACGCAGGTGTATAATTAACGTTCGCTTCGTTGAGAACGAACAAAGCTCGTTCGTCGCGACGACATGTCGCGAACAATAACGAATCGTACAGCAAATTTAAAGCGATAATGTTCGTACCATTTTCAAATTATGGAGTTGACCGATATGGTTTCTGAACGGTTTGATCGTCCTAAAATGTAGTTAATAAACAAGAGTGTAATTAAATTGAAAGATATAGCTGTAACAGTTACGGGCAGGAGCGTAGGTAAATTAGGAGACTAAAACGGCGATCGTCGCTAGCAGAATTGAGAAACTCGATTCTGTTCGATCGACGTTTCGCCTTAATCTTTTCTTTTTATTCTCCGCCAAAGTAGCAACTGCGTGTTTTAACGCAACTCGCTGTACAAACGTGGAACCCGCTGTGGCATCGTCGTCTGTCGCGTGTTACACGCGGAAAACGGAACACGCTGGAAACGTGACGCGATGTTTCGTATCGAAGTGTAACACGCAGCGTGTAAAACGCCAGTAAAACGTTCGTCCAGTCAGCGTTCTAAATACTTGGGCGGAGAAAACGCGACGTGTAACACGCGGCGTATGAAACGTCCGTGTAGCCAGTAGCCTAAGCGTTCGCTTCGAGATTACTAGGAGCAACGAGGAACTGTAGCTCGATCTAAGCTCGTGCACGGCAGTTGAGACAGGTTAGATCGAGCGGAAATCGGAGGCAGTTGAGAAGGGTGAAGGTGCAGGTGCAAGCGGGAAGGGAAGAGCGATCGGTGTACTTCCGGCATCGTCGGACAGTTTAGTCGTCTCGTCAACATTTCTCCAAAGCGGTTCCGGCCGATTGAACAGCCTCTCGGATATTCCCAAGGTGCGTGTGGTTCGTTCAACCGTTTAGAAAGCGAGCGTGTCGGTGCAGCAGCAGCAGCTTTGTTTTCTCGCCTGCCTGAGAATCGGAAAAAGCGAAATCGAATCTGCTCTCCTCTCGCTCGGAACCGGCCGCAGATTTAACGCGTGTCCACCTGCCGCCTTTCGATCCAATTTCACCCTTCCGGCTACCGGTGTTTCAACAGCCGACGACCCTTCGAAAATTCAAAGATCGCCAAAGTAGTTTCCTGCCAGACAGGAGGGCAGGCAGTACGCGAAGCGTCAGTTCGTGCTAGCATACACGCGTATAAAAATAGGTATACGATTTAAGGGTACTCGCTTTCCACTCTATGACATAGAAAAAGAAAAATCGCTTCTTAGTAAAACGATTCGAAGGAGAAAAATTTGACGTTACGTCTCTAGAAGATTTAGTTGGTCGATCCGATTTTTATTTTTGTATTCTCGCAGTTATGCGATTATCACTGTGGAAATTGTCAACGATAATGACGAAGTGGAAATCAGTCTTCGATCCGCTGATATAAATCTGGCGGAATCCGTTACATCGAAGGAACTTCAAGTGCCGAAACGAAGAACGAAAAAGGAAAAAAAGAGTGGCAGGTAACCGCCGACAGATTTACTCGATGGAAGAAAAAGAAGATGCAAAGGAGGATGGATGGTAATTTCACGGCGATGAACTTAACTCGACGATAACTCAGAAGGCACGAGCAACCAACGATTCGCGCACTCGTGTTCGCGGTAATCGAGTATACTCCGTTACAAAATCACCTTCGCCGGTGAATGTTTGAACGCTTTCGTGGCACTGGCCGTGCCAGCGGAGAAATTTCAACGGGGCTAATTAGAATCGAAATATGCGTATAGCGCGACGAATCATCGCGACAGTGTCTCCTGGAAAATAATAATGCCTGTAACGCAATTAGGGAGTCGTTTCGCGGAGGACTGGTTCGGTTGCCGGTTCTTAGGTATTTCCATGCCGCGTCTATAATTCCAGGAGCACATCGACCAGAAATCAAAGTTAATCCTGCATTCCTATCGTATTTGCTTATTTCTGATTCTCGTTCCGTGTTGCTTCCACGTTCTGCTTGCTCGTTCTTACGTATTTCGCGTTTACGTGGAACAGATCTAACGAACTCGTTAATTAAGCAAACTGGCAATAAATAGATAACAAGTATCCTAATGATAATGTTCACTAGGAAATATGTAAACGTGGAAAAGTGCGATTAAGGTTGAAATAAATGACCTTCGACGAAGAGACCAAAGACCTGCAGATATTCGAATATCTGGAGATCGCGGCTTTGACGTACTTCAGATTCGTCGAATTATTTGTTGTACTGTCGATTTTCGCATATTCTTTTAATATTTAGTCCGTACGAATGGTTGCAGGGAGAAGTGAAAACGAAGTTCAGCGATCGAACTCTCCTTTCAAATTGTACCTTTCAAACGTACGTGTATCTCGATAGTCGGAAATCTTTTTCGTTCGACCTCTAACTCTGAAAATAAGGAACTTCTCGACCGACAAAATAGTTTCGCAATCTTTAAAAACTGCATCGATTACGAGCGTTGGTTTAACCATCGCGCATTGGTCCTAGAAGATCAATTTAACCACATCGTAGCATTCGTAGCTGCGACGATTATACAAATTCGAGTCATCCTGCAGTTCCATTTATCTTCAGCGAATGACTTTATAGCGCAAGTAAGCGCGTGTTTGGATATCGATCTCGAACGATGGCATTCGAATACGTTGGAATCAAAATTTCACAGTGAAGATAAATAAACCAAGGCTTGCGAGTATAATAATACAAGTATAGCGATAACTCTTTCTAAATTCCATCGTATGAAAAAGTACATTTTCTCAAAGATATGTAAACCATCGGATACTTTAAAACTGTACTGTACGTTAGACAACCACGCGTTAAACAGACTTTAACGCTGACTAAATTCACTAGACATTAATTAATCACGTCTGGACGAGGATAGCCGACGAAATATCTTGGTGTGTCGTGCTGCGTCAAGATCTCTCGAGGCAACCGACGCTGTCAAAAAGAAAGTTTCCACTTTTATCGCGCCAAGACACCGCGGAATATCAGGATATGTAGGAGAAACGAGCAACGTGACGAAAGGAAGGTTGGCGTTCGAGCGAGAACGTGGACAGAAATGTGTCGGCCTAGAGCGGATCAAACTGCAGACTTCCGACGTTTCTCGCGGAGGAAGGATCGGTTGGTCGAGGAGACCGATTCACGAATCGCCAAGAGAGTGAAAGTACATAGTTACGGCTCCGCATTGATAGACGCAGGTGGTGCTTTCGACTTTGGAGATCGAGGCTTCGGTTGCGAGCGCTGTTTCATCCGTTCCCTCTCGATTTCCATCTCGTCATGTTCGTTCAAGTTGAAATTCCGAAACGGACGGATGCAAAGATGCTATCGATTTCTGCGCGATAGCGTCTGCAGTTGAAGCAGTGGATGAAGTTGCCAAACCACGAAACTTGGCTTGTACGTCGTCAATATTTTCCTGTATTTAACTTGTATGTTTAACCGCGCACGTGAAATCGCTGCTGCGAGCTGTGCTACCTACGAAGAGTATCGACACGCCATTGTCTCTTATCGTAGTAGCATTTACGTAATAATTAATTGGGTCCGAGTATACTTAATTCCGTATCGTTTGGCGTTTCTACGCGATCGAATGACGCGAAAGCCAAGAACGTGTGGGAGACATCGGAGCTCAACGGAATGTCTAATTTACATGATAACGTATCGCGTGGCGTAAATAACGATAGATCCTCCTGGTGATACGTAAGCTTCTGTTTTGCGATCGTTTTCATGGTATCTTTGATGGTATACTTTCTACCGATAACTATGTTGGAGGCGTATATTGTATAACGTAGATTTGCTGCATCTAGTTTTGTTTATATATATATCTAGTTTTATTTGCTAAAAATATTTTTTATATAAAATATTCTTTAATAAATAATATTATTGTTATATAAAAAAATATATATATATTTTTTTAGAATACACAAAACTGGATGCAACAAATATATATATATATATATATATATATATATATATATATATATATAAATGTTAATTGCAATGTACGCTGTAATTAAGATTATTGCATCCTGATTTCTTAATGTTTCGCAACTTTACGTCATCCGTTACTAAACACGATTTTCGATTCGAAGCGAACGTGCGTCACTCGTAATAAAATACAGTTTTCGATTTGGGGCAAATATGCGTCTCGTTGCGCGCTACGCGGCACGGCAAGTTGCATCGAAATTCGCAAATCTTCTTTCATCTAAATCTGTTTTCATCGAGCAATTTCAATCACTGATCCGTCAAAAGGTTTTAATTCCACTTCTTTTTTCGCTTCTGCGGACTGTAGCCAGAAGCATTGTCTGATGGTGACTAATCAAATGGCGGAGAAGCCCTCGGTTATCTAAAACCTTTGGCCTTTGACTTAGCTCGGACTGAAGGGACACGCCCTCTCGATCGAACCCTCGCTATCTTTGAAATTGTTTCAAAGCGATTCCTCAACTCGCTGAAATTTTTCCTACGTGGAAGCTACGCTAAACGCTGACCTTGAAACGTTGGTACCGATGTAAATTACACAATTACGAAGGAACCTAACGATGTAAAGACGAGTGCGTAGTTTCAATCGATGATCAACGCGTCGATCTAATTGCAATTCAATTTCGATAAGCTGAATCGAATACGTAGACAGTAGGTGTATGTACACTTCGCTGGCGCCGTTGACAAATAGTCGTGAGATCGTTGGCACTGTACAAAACTTGTGTACTACGTAAATTGAACAGATCTTTATTACCCTCCTGGCAAGATATTAATAGAAAATTTATCTACTTCTCTATCTCATTGCGTAAATGAATAGGAGACTCTGTATCTTGCGACGTATGGCAACAAATATGAAGAAAAATTTATTGCCAAGATAAAATTCATTTTTCGCAAAATTTCGCCCCGTTTCAGATATTTAACGGCCGATAAAAATGATCGTATCTCGTATTTAGAAAACTTATCGAGGTTTATAACTTTCCTTGTAACTCGTCGCTCTTCGATGTACGTAAGTACGTACTGTTCGATGATTAATTTCGATTAATCGCGTTTCGCTTCTTCAAAGTTCCAGTTCCAAGGACCACTTTACTTTGTATATTTATACGTATCCATGCGTGTCATACACAGTCTCATGCTTTTCGAGAAATTTCCTACAGATGACCAAATATCAACTCTAATTCCAACTGTTACAAAACGATGCTTCAGATTCCAAGGAGAATTCCCCAAAAAGACCATTACTTCGAGGTTTAACATGGTACATGGAACGGGCATTGCGTGGCCCTTGAAACTAATAGACGAGTGGAGCAAAAGGTAACGCAAGTCGAACGAGCAGAGTCACGCGGAGACGTTTCTTTGCTCGCGTTTCACCGGTCAGAAAATTGAGAAACAGCAAACTCTGGTTGAACGTTCCCACGAGCAGAAATTCCGAGCCTGAAATTAACCTCGAGCATGGTCAAAACGTTCGCGTATCATCAGAGGCACTCGCGTCTGCATACGTTGAAGTTGAAGGGGTCGGTACCCGTTACGGCCCACATGGGTCACACGGCGCGATGACGACGAAAATGACGACGATGACGAGGACAAGCCTCCTATCTCTCTCTCTCTCTCTCTCTCTCTCTGTTTTCTCGTCAGCGTGTGCTGTTCACTCAGCCTGTCCGTCGCGTCTCTCGCGCTTCGTGTCCTCCTGTCAGTTGGCGTGGTGCGCTCGAACGAGCGACAAGTGCCTGGAGTCGTACGCTGCGAAACCTCCTACAACCTCGAACAACTCGAGTAAAACGCGGTAATTTCAGGCTCGCTATCCTCCCGTGCGTCTTTTCATTCGTCGCAGGGTCCACGCATTCTCCTCTGACCGTGTCCAACGAGCCTCGTTATCTTCTTATTGAAGCAAGTTCCTCGATATATTGCAAAGAGAAGTTGCTTTGGATTGTACGTGGTGACCGTGATGTGCACGCGATAGTTGCTAGAGATCCTCTTCAGAGTATATTTTTGGAGTTGTTCTCGAGAGTCTGTACATGGAAGCTCTTCGATGATCGAGAATCGTACGTCGTGACTAGCTTCGTCGATGTAATCGCGTTTCCGGCAGCTCGTTGCATCGGTACGGTTGTTGTCATCGAAGACGTCGAAGGTAGTGTGGGCACTTTGACAGCCTGCAGGAATCTCGAACGGCTAACTGAACTCGTCGTTGAGGACTGTACAGGATACGTCCATCGGAAATCGGTAAGTCGAGATACCGTAAACAATGTGACGGATGGACTCGAGTCGTAGTTGCTGAACAGCGGAATATCTCTCTTCTACGTATTTAATGCGTGTGTTGATTTGCGTATGCAAATTCGTTCAGCGACAAATAGCCTGTTTTAGTGGATTGGCAACTAAGTGATTGTGGATTTTGTCATTAGGTGGCAATCATTTAATTGCCAACCTAATAGTTATTCACTGATTTCCATAAGTCGCTCTCTTCATTTCTAACGGGATACGTAAACGGATATTGGAATTGCAAAATGAACTTTATGCTTATTAATATTAAACTGCGAGTACGCGGACGGTTATGTGCTTATAAAACAATTATTGGAACGTCGAAACGTCTGGGATGCGCATTGGGAAAATGAAATTATGCCATGCTTTGAGCATTTCATTTAGAGTTCTGGAAACCTGTGTTTGCAATTAACAAGCCTGCAGACTTACCAACGAGAATGTATCTGTCTGTGTGTCTCACTTTCTAAGGTTGCGATATACACACTATTAGAAACTAATCGTTGGATATTTGAAATCGAACGAGCAGAGGCAAAAGATGGCACAAAGGAAGCGATAAAACTTTGCTTGTTTTCACTTTCAAAACGGGTAGATAGTCTTTCGAACTGAGAAGAACGCTACAGTTTCGAAATGTAAAAGCTTTCGCCTTTCTGGAATTAAATATTAATCTTCCGTGCGTATTTCTATACGCAACTCGTCCGGTTTTCATTATCCGTAACTAATCACGTAAAAAACGAGAGAGAAAGAGAAAAGGAAAAAGGATCACTTTCTCGGCGTTTTCTTCGCAGAGTGAGCGGTTTTTGGTTCGTTTGCAGGGGACGCGAACGAGATTTTGTCTCGTGACGGCGTTTGCGCATCGACGATCGCGGATCGCAACGCACGCGCCGCTCTGGTTTGAAAAAAAGAAAAGACAAATTTGCGAAGATCGTTGGACACGGTCCCGTTCCGACCAAGTCGATTGGTTTGCACGCCGCATGAACGCGTGCAGCCTGTTCCCGACAGTGCGAAAGAAACAGATCGATTTAAAGCGCGCTGAAACGTTCGTCTCTGTCCCGAAGCAATCGAGCGCATACGAGCCGAGAGAACCGAGCGCATACTTATAGTCGTTTTGCAATTCGATTCACCGGTGCGTGCGCTCGCTGTCTCGAGAATAAATGCGCCGCACCGCCTGGACGAACCTCCGACGTTTTATTTCGAAATTTACGTCCCTCTGGCCGTATCAAACCCGTTAATCCCGCTATCCTCCTTCGATACAGCGCATAAGGAAGTTCCCGTTACGATCATTCTTTCGTTGCCTCTTCAAAATATTCTGATGTTTCGCGGATTTTCCTCTTTCCTCCCGGTCTTTCATATTTGCTCTTGATCGATTACGTTCGATTGATAAGTACGTTTCTACGTAAGAAGACGCGTATACCTATAGCGGCTGGCGAAAGTATTCGAACAAGCGTAAAAATATTTGATGAATATCTTACGCGTGTTGTTAACTTAGGGGAAAATGGAGTAATAAGGTTGTCGGAATAGTTTCTTTCGTTGTATCAGGAAATAATAGACGCACAACGTATTTTGTTTTATATTATTTTGTCGAATTACGTACGATCCATTTTCTTCCGTTGAGATGAACACCATTTTACGACATTTCACAGACTCGGTTTCACGTTTGTACGAAGGTGCACTGTTGTTTGCGACAGCGACAAAGTACAAAAGGAAGAATAACGTGTAATAAAACATTGTCACAAGAGATACTCGAGAGAATGTCTTAAGGATACAATAGATTGAGCGAACATGTCGATACTCAGGTGGCAAGAGTTTGCGTGATCGATAGTTCGACTTATGCAACTAATTACGTGTAATATCCATACAATGCGCGACTATACTTGTTAAACGTATATCTGTGGAGTTTAATTATCCAATCGCGTGACATTTGCTTTAAAATCACATGCTCCAACAGTCGGAGAGCTATAATTTCGAGGAAATTTCTAATTATAATTTAATCGCTGGTTCGATAGGCCGAATGTAAGTTAAAGGAAAAGCAACGAACGATAACCGCCGGGAAGTCGATTTGTACGACGTTTCCGCGGTTATAGGAAAGCTGTTATTTGTATCCGATCATTCGCTCGATAAACGATTCCAATTGAGATCGGGCATGGAGAGGACGTCTAAGGACGAGACGCGTTTTACGACGCGTTCGAGCCACGAGAACGAGTTTCAGCGTATCCACCAGTAGTTTGCCCGTTTGCCGGCAAATACATCGAACACCGCCGGTGAACGATACGATCTTTTCGTTCGAAGGTTCGGTGAAAGCGTACAGCGAATTAAGTTTTATCCTGTAACCTGTCGAAGCTGAACGAAATTATTGCTCGTTAAGACGATACCGACCACTTTCCACCTAGCGTCGTCCGATTTCTTTGTTACGCGCTCCTACAAAAAAAAATTTGCTCGTCGATTGCTCCATTTACCCTCCATCAACCTACACACGTCCGTCATCGTTCACGTGGCTCGCTTTCGAAAAATTTCGATCGTTATTTGTCTTTGTAATTTGTCGAAACGATTTATAATTGCACGCTTAAGCTTTTCTAGCGAACGGTCCGCTTTTTTAGGCGCACCCTAACTTAAAATAAATCCGACCGCAAGGTTAACAGTCGTAAAGATATTATTGGATTGGCAACTAAGTGATTGCGGATTTATCAATAACACCCAATGACAAAATCCGCAATCATTTAGTTGTCACCCCAATATTTATTCTAACGAAAGTAGCCCTTTTAACAGAGCGTGCGAAGATCGTGTTGGCGTGGCTGATCGTACACGATACCGAATGGATTAATGCAGTTATCGAATACAACGCATTATTAGACATTTCTTTTAGCCAGTTAGGTGTTTCTGACGAGTATACTCGTCACGAAGAAATGGCAATATTTTGTGTCGACGAGCCGTGTCGGTAATGAAATTAAAATTCCATATCGTAACACGTACTCTATGTTCGACGAGGATACTCGTCATCGCCTACCTATCGTCACGCATTTTAGGAACACGCTTTTCAAAGTTTCCGAAGAGGTCGCAACAGCCAACTGGTGAAGCACTGGTGAACGTGGTTTAAAGTTACGTATCTGTCGTTAAAGTGAAATTGTAACTTATCGCTAATAACGTTGGTGGTTGTAGCCTGTTGCCATTTATGGTTGCCGAACGAGGAATTCTAGTGGACACAACAACCAGAGAATCACAGTTGCTGCTCGCTACGACATCGTGACCCGCACGTCGCGTGGTTCGAAGAGCGCGATCGTTGCCGCATCGACTTCCTTCGCTGTCACTTCGTGCAGGAATACATTATCTTTTATTACTGTCGAGTCGACGAGCCCTCTTCCTCCTCTCTCTCTCTGTGGCTGCATTGTTTCCGCTAGAAAATCACGAGTGCCCCGTTGATCGCGCACCTGGAATTTTCTCTGCTTGATTTTCAAGTGCCTCTCGTCGAGTCGGTGACCTTTGAATCGCGCCTCTGGCCGCCGACAGCTGAATGTAAACGAGAGCGGAAAAGAAACGAAGCGCGAGGCGAAAAGAACTGCGCACAGTCTCGTTTGCGTCGCGAATAAGCCAGGAATACTTTAACGCGCGCGTTACATTTTCTTTTTTTTTTTTTTCTCTCCTTAATAAATCGCAGCCAGTTTTGTAAGGTTTCTAGCCTCGACCGTCTCTTCGAAGAGAAACACTGTAGCAAGCTTAGCAGGATCGTAAAATTAACGAGAAACTAAAATTTACGATCTACACCTTGCGAGTATTCAAGCACGTGATTTTCGGATTTTTTTCACGGGGTAAAGAGCTCGAGTCGCTTCCAAAGCCGCAAGAATCGCGCTACTCCCTTCTACTTCTTCGAAAGCGTACGCCCTCGTCTTTAACAACTATGGTCTAGTTCTTACTAATACAGCGGAGCAAACTCCACTTATCTCAACGCCATTTATTATACGAAGGTTTAATTAATAGCCGGTTATGGGACTTGCGACTGTTGAATTTTCTTACCCGAACGTGCACCCTTATCGTACACTGATACGCGTTCCAGGGTCAAAAGTGGATCTGATTGAGACTGATGTGCCATTATCGACCATTGATTCCACGATAATGGAAACTTATGCTCAACGAATAAATCGATTAACAAATTACCGAAATACTTGCGATTAGGATACGAGTTTATAGATAATTCTCAGGATTGAAGATTTAAATTGCCTCTACAAAACGTACCCTGTGTGTGTAACGGGTGTTCCTCTTTTAAAGCTTCAATTTATTTCACAAAAAAAAAAAAAAAAAAAAAAAAAGGAAAGAAGAAGAAAGAAAAAGACAACAGTTGCGGTACATAGACAAAGTGAGTGAAAGAGTTCCCTTGGACAGAGTTTCCATCGATCACAATGCGAAATAAGGAAGGACGGACGGTTCTCCCCCTGTGTCACCGAAGAAACGTTAATATTTTCCACTTCCTTCCGGACTTGCGATCTTCCCCTGGCTAAAGCTCATCGTAACTCGTTTAACCGGCGTACGTACGAGTACGTAAACACGCGGTGGTGGTGACAGGGAGCGCATCGGCCTCTCCCAGCATTTACAACTGCCTGTCATACCGCTGTTCGCCTCTTTACGCAACTACTTTACGCACGCGTTCACAGCTGCGGACGAGCAATTAGCCGCCGCCGTATTCCAGAACTTGCAACTCAACCCTTTGCGCTCGTATTAAGCTCAGGTGGTAGGGCTGTGGTTACAAGCGAGAATTCATTTTCATCGAGCGAAAGCTAATACTCTGATCGAAAATATGTCGAGAATAAATTCATGATACACGTTGTAAAAAGTATTCGTTTGCATTGTAAGTCGTTTTTCTTATAAAAAGTTTAACCATGCGTGTCGATGAATAAACCGAGGGAGAATTGACGCGTTAAGAGGCTGACCTTAAAATGGCTTAAAACGCTGGCGTAATAGGCAGTGGTTCTGGATCGCTTGATTTAATTTAAACGAAACAACTCTATTGGAATTTAAGCGAGCATTACTGTATTACACAGTGACTCACGGTGATCTGTCGTGACTTTGCTCTTGACTCATCCACACGCTTTATTTGTAATGGTCTGTAAGACTTTGATATTACTTGCACTTATGAGCCTGTTTACTCCACTATGACTTGTCGATGGTAGAGATAGAAGAAGAAGAGATAACAACGTTGTTGAGCGAAGCGAACGAAAGCAAGAAGGAGCAAGATGAAAAAATGTCCATGCAAAGAGAATAGAAGCGAGAAATTAGCCCAAGTTGAACAAATAAAATTATAGGTATAGTCATTAGACTAAGTAGGTCTAAATCGACGTTGTAAGAAGACTGCGAGGAAATTCAGCTTTTCGGATCTGCGAAGCCGAAAACGAAGATATACATACACGTCGTATGGTCAAGTATTGCCGAATGGAAGGTAACTCGCGACAATGCGATTGCATAATTCGTCGTACACAGGTAGCCCGAAACGGGAACGCGAAATCGCTGGGAGAAAAGCGCATTGCGAAGTTGCGCGTCTATGGAACTGCAGCATCAGATGCCATTAGACGCGTCGTTTTTCGCGAGAACGTCGACAGTAGCTTCTAAGCTTCTTTTCATAGGGCAGCTTGAGGATCGTTCATTCCACGTGTATCTGTTACGTTCGCGTTTTTTATGCACCCGTGTACAACGTTCGTTCGCAGTTCGCCGCTTCAGAAAGATCACGACAAAAGATGTGTCCTACAAAACGTGCTTACATAATGGCAACCCTCCAGCTACGTTTCGTGCCTGTTTCGTCGGCGTGTTCTCCGCCTCTTTGTCTTTACCCGTTTCGTGAAAAAAGAAAGAATGGAATCGATAATGCACGGGAAAACTAGGTTAAAACCGGACGTTCGTTACGCGCTGCTTCTGCCGATCAACGAAATTAATTTCGCCTCCTCTCTACGTCTGTATCGTTTTCCCGTGTAAACCGATAAATCACGCGTTCAAACGCTTCGATCGACGAGAAGCTTCGAGGAATAAAAATACGTTCACATCGGAACTATCGGCGAATCGATCGAAATAGCCAGTTTCCATGAAATTTGATAAATTTGTAATATACTGACGTTATACAAGCTATCGTTGTTTCTTACAAGTATCGCTTTATCAGCGTGAAAAACTTCAGCGTCATTTGCTTGGCTCCGCGTCAAACACCCGAATCACCGTCTTCTACTACGCGATCTCTGTAACCTGCCAAAAATCATTTCTATCTTGTAATCGTTGACACTAGAACTATTCGTTGATTTATTATTTTCTTACAGAAGGAATTTCATGTTTTTGGTATTATTAATCCTAAACGAGGCTTGACACATGTATAAAATTGTAGAGCCAGACGTTTTGACCAGTGTGGTATTTCTAGTGTTCGATCGTTTCTAGCGATAAATAATTTACAGAGTATGGATTTTTACTTCTTCGTGGGAAATTTTGGGAAAATAGAACGCGCATTACGTGCAAGATATCCTAAGTCGCTCTGTCTCTCATCCGCTCTATCTCCACAATAGCTTTTACACCGAGAAAATCGAGTTTGAAGCTTTTGTACAGTTTGCTTATCGTGCGAAGTTAGGACTCGGAAGAATCGAATATTTGTCGCCTTCTAAGTAAAATTCTCATTATATTATTGCGAATTCGTACTCTTTATATCATC
The DNA here is from genome assembly GCF_014825855.1 of Bombus pyrosoma. NCBI lineage: Eukaryota > Metazoa > Arthropoda > Insecta > Hymenoptera > Apidae > Bombus > Bombus pyrosoma. The sequence continues at coordinate 6,825,985 of NC_057781.1, read as the reverse complement.
GAGACGTATGTGGATCGATGGAAGCATCGTGATCGATCGGGAATTTTCCTGATAACTGATATCGTCATATCGAATGATACGCAGTACAAATTTTAAAAACGCGTGGGAAATTGTACAAAACGAGGAAACTGGTTAATTGGGTCCTTTTGCACTTTGACAAGTACCAGTCGTTTTCACTGGTATTGGTACAAGACAAAAGCCTTGTCTTGAAAGCCTCTAAGCCTTGGCACAAAGTTATTTTCAATTTGAATACACAAGAAACAAAATAAAATTCATTGTATTATTCTTGTAGTTATCGTTGCGAAAGTCATTACATCATTGCGGAAAAAATATAACATGAAGTAGGAATTGTGAAATAAAATTGTAAAACCAATCAATTTCACTGGTGTGGTAGTTGCAGTGTTAACGTGTCTGATAGGATCTTCTGAGAGAAACGATTCTACCAAGTAACTTGGAAAGGTAAAATCGTACGGACGACTGTTAATTCGGCAATTCGATTAAGAAATACGCTAAACTTTGTAGCAGAAGTTTCCGTTAGACTCGCATTTTGGCATTCGACGATAAGATCTGGAAGAGCAATCGAGCAGCCGTGTTATAATATTTAATAACGTGATGAAACTCGCGATTACGCTTTTAATATTCTTACACTTTCGATTGTTCTTTATGCTTCCGCCCGCTTTCACTCACTTCTGTCTCTCGTTCGAACGACACTATAACAGGTTTTTATTTTTGAAAATACGAAACACCTCGCTTCCGGTGTAGCCCAGTTTCGTAGATCGATAACACAACGCGAGCCGTTAATTAAACGACTGCTATTTACGTAAACTATTTCATCATCGTATGGAAGATACTTAATATTGAAAAATTGATGGGCGACTCGCGTGTTCGTCGTTGTATAGTTTTCCTTCGGACGAGCTCTCGTTATCCAACGCTGATATCGGAAGCGGAAGTTGCCGCGATAAGCAGAAACCGTAGATATCGTGGACCAAAAAATGTTAAAACCGCCTTAGAACTTGTCCCGTTCGCTTTATCTTTATTTTAATTAATTTCATTCCGTCGGCGAGAAAAACTCATTAACAATACGAAAAGTGAAAAGTTACACGAGCCAGTGAATGATCTATCGTTGTTAAGGCTATATAATTAAAAATTGGTAATTACAATTACCGAGAACGTAATAACTAGGAATAGTTATCGTTAATACGTAATTACTAAATAATTACGAAGTACCTGAATAGAATTTAATTACCAGGAATTAATAACTTGTAAAATAAACGCGGCAGCAATGAGACAGGCAAGATTTAAAGCGATATGAGAGTTCGTTGGTGTTTAAGTAAGCGAGATGATTGCAAAAAAAAAAAAAAAGAAAAAAAGAAAAAAGGATCAGCGGATGCATGTGCAATCGTATCGACGATAGCGTAATATCATGCGATCGAAGTAGCGAAAATAATCGCACCAGGTGCGATCATGTTCGACTCGTAATAATTTCGAACGACGTAAGCTTTCAAGTTCTGCTTGGCGTAAATTTCAATTTCGTTGCCGATATGTTAAATATTCCTCGACTTTTAACCTTTTAACGAGTTTGGAAAAATAACGGTACGAAACAGATGCTTAATCGATGGCAAAAGGTTGGATTCGCGTTTTGCTGCAATTACCAAGCAAACTAATTCGCAGCAACGACGCTGATATCGCGGAGAAATCATCGATGACGGGTCGCGAGAGAAACGGTGTAACGTGCCTCGACGAGGATTAGACTTTCGATTCTTCCTTCGCGAAGGCAAATAGCCTCGCAGCTCATGCAGGTCGAAGCCATAAACGAATACGCTATCTCGTCGTACTATGGAGTATCGTGTAACTGGTGATTTAACATCAGAAACATGAAAGAGAAAAGACGAAAAAGTAAGTCGCGGACAAAGAATAAAATCTTTTTTCGTACGAAACTCTGTCCTCGAAAATATTCGTTTTAAATGCATTGCGTTGAGCACGCGTTTAGCACCGAATTTCACGAGAATAGATGTTGACGAATGTTATTTACGACTGGTTTGTACACTCAAGTAAACGAAAAAGTGTGTTATAATTTAAAAATTATTATTAAAAAGTATATTACAATTTAAAAATTATTATTAAGAAGTATATTATAATTTAAAAAAGTATATAAAAATGTATATTAGAATGTGACGCGCACTTTCATTTACGACGGTCGCTTTAAAGTATCTAGTATGTTATTTATAACATTTCTTCCAGTAAGTTTCGATGGTATCAGAAAAATCATAGTCCCATAGCGATCAAAGTAAATGTTTTTGGGAATAAAACCTGACGTAAAAAGAACTTGTTCTATGTTTCCGACGAATTTTCCTCGGTCGTGTCACATGCGTCGCCGATTCGTACGAAGAAAGTAGTTAGCACGAATCGCAATGCCTAATCGTATGGAAAATAACGCGCCTGTGAAAAGTACGCTTAACGTTCTAGAGGAGGAGTAACGTACGAGCTAACATATTCGAAGAGACAAGCATCTCGGTGCTCTCATTTTTCTTCTCCTTTTCTTTTTTCGCAAAGAGTATCACGCTAGGAGCGTTAATTTATCAAAACGAGGTAAAGCTGACGTTATCGCGGAGGATTCGTCCAAAGGACGAGAACAATAGCAAGCTGGCTTCTCCTACAGAGCAGTCGAGAAATCGGACAGAAACTCGTATCTTAGCGATCTCTCGTGCCCCTGGCAATTTTTTCGTCTCTCGTGACGCTCGAATTACGCGGAAAATTCGCGGAGGAAATTTCCGTCGTGGAAAGCGCGATTATCCTCGTTAGTGGAACATGAATTAGCATGCAACCAGCTTAGCGGAGCTCTCCGTGCGGAACGCGCGGAGAATGCGAATTTTTTTCGTCGATAACTGTATCCTTTCGTCCGTTAATCAAGTGTACGTGTTTTCAGGTGATCGATAACGGACTGAGCAACGATACGGACAGCTGCGACGGTTTAACAAACGGTGAGTCACGCGCGTCATCGACGCATCTCTTCGTACTCCTTTCTGTTTCTTATTGTCGTCGTTTATTACGATACAGGCTCTTTTATTCCCATAAGTATCCCTAACTGGCTGTAAAAAGCGGCACCGTTGGAACCATACCATAGGCGAGGAGCGTCGGTGCGCTTTGGTTTCATTGACTAAATCCCGCGGTGAAAAGAACGACCGCTCGTACGATCCCTCAATTGCATTATGCTCCTGCCAACGCTTGCAACCCTGAATGTAGGACGCGCCGAATCCTACGATTCGATAATTTTATTTGCGGCTTCTACGTCGTATTTTCTTCTCCTCCTTCCACGCGAATATCGTTCCTTTATCGATCGCAGAAAGAAGGAAAAGAAATTTTTGTCGATAAATTAAGTCGGTTTCCCAAAGATTGGTCAGGTACATTTATATTATAACTTTATATTATTTATTTATTTATTATTGCTTAGTCCGTGTCTTTCGGCTTTGGATCAGCTTTCGCTTTTACATCTTTTTTACTTATTTCGCTTCTTATATACCTAACTGCCCTCTTATCCACTCTATTAAATTGCATTCCTTTAATTATTCTGTTTCTAAAACTATGGCAACTTTTGGGCTTTTGCCTCCTTGTTGCGCTTCCTTATTGTCGTTCCTCCCCGTCTTGTATTGCCCTTCTCTTCTCTATTATTACTACAACTTTATATTTATACACACTTTTCCTGTCTTTATACGTACGGAGCTTCCTTGGTAACTTTGCACAGCTTTACTTCCCGACGCGTATTATTTATGGCACGTACAAAAATTTCGCATGCGGAGATTATACGCGATACGATCTATAATTTTCGCATTTTCAACAAGGACGAATGTTTCCTCGTTTGCGTTGTTATTTGCCGAGATACAGAAGCCAAGTTTTCAAGTGCAAGTCTTCTGGAACGAAACCGTATATTTTTCTTCGCATCGTTCGATAATGCAGACTTAACGCGAATTCGATAATGGCACGCGCGACCAATTTCAATTTCCTTCCCAGATATCGAGCTTACCAAATTTCCCGATTTCTTACGAAAGAAATTCCTCTGGAATAGGAAGAACAAGCGGATGAACTTGTCGCGATGATCGTAGCTCGTTTCGTTGCCTGCGTAACGATAGAAAAATTAATTTCGCGGTGTCTTCCGTCGCTCGCTCGAAGAGAAGAAGCACCGAAAAGAGCATCGTTACGCAATTGGAAAATAAGTGGAAGGGGCGGAGGTCACGGTTTTGTCGGCGGTTCACGGCAAATCCGGCAAACGGTTACGGCCCTGACTTTGCCCTTCGGTCATTATCGTCCGCTGGAGCGGTCGCCGCATTTTCTCACGCTACTTCAGCTGCTCCTTGCTCGCGGTGCAATGATCTCCCTCTCGTACCCGCACATCTGCCTCAAAATTACATCCTGACCGGGTCTCTACATTTTTATTTTCCCCCACCGCTGCATTCACCCTTGCCCCTTGCACAGCCCTCGCCTATCTACAGCCGATCTTCCGACCAGGCCAGACGCATCAAATCTGTGAAAAAGCAGCGGCCACGGTGCCTGGATTCGACGAATCGATCGATCGTTGCGAACCAGTCACTTTCGATAAAAAATTAATCGTGTCGCGTGGCGTTCCAAATTTGTCAACGATACACGCGTGTCTGCAACGCGTTCAGTTTCCAGATAACTCGTTCCGCTTTGCTGTTTTGCGATTCGCTCGACAATCCTGCAGCGCTAGGTTGACACGCTCCAACGAGATATACCAGCGTTGCTGTTACTTTCTTCTGCAATTCCGCTTATCTGAATCTATCAGAGGACAAGGACAACCTGCGAGGAAATTTCTTTAGCGATTAGAAACGATGGTAATTGGTAAAATGGTAAATTGGTAAACGAGGATCGCGTAAAGTTAGCGATTATCGCGAAAGTAACGCGCCCTTTCGATGTTCATGTTTTTGATCGATAGAAATTATCATTATCAGATATTAGGATCTGTTTGATCAATTTGTCAAAGTTAGCCGACCATCGATGAATTTATACGAACGAAAGAAAGTGGTTTGCTATGTAAATTGGAAGAGGAATCGAACCAGTCGCGCTACCTTCTTTTCCGTCGATTTCTAACGTTTCCTTGTTTGCGTCTAACGTTTCTTTAGGGCGATCGAAGCTATTGCTATGAAATTGTTGAGAAACAGGACAAGTATAGAAAGGGGGACGATAGATCGACAAAAGCCGTTCGATTATTCGCGTAGAACCGTTTCCGCGTTGCGAAATCGAACGCTTTACGTTTACGGTTCCGGGTTGACAGCGATCACGCGCTATTTACGTCCACGTAAATTGTATAATCGATTTCCGAACGAAAATCGCTGCGTTCTCGGAATCTGTGCGACCGGATCGTTGACAAAACGTCGACAGACGTTAGAAAAGTCCGCAGCATCGAAGTCGAGTATGGAAATCGGTAGCCGACTGATAATTCGAGAACAGTTCACGTGGGTTGGCAGGTTGTTTTTTTCGGGTCGCTGGGAGGAAAAAAAGAACAAAATCGACGAAGAACGAAGTACAGAGTAGAAAACGATTTTACGAGATGTTGGATTTTACTTTCGTTTCTTGGCAGCTCTCGCTGGAAGCGGTTCCGTGGTTTATGGTAATCGACGACGATGCCTCGCGAGGAACCTAATTCAGCGAATCCACAAAGGATGAATTCGATCGAAACCGCGCGATTCGATCAGTCGCGAGAGTTCGAACCCTCCTGCTTTCTTTTCTTTTCCTTTCTCGTTCTGCCGCGAATCGCGGCTCGTTAGACGCGAAATTATTTCACGCTTTTCCTATGTTCTGCATTTCGTTCTGACCACTAGCCGAATTAAATTAAGATCGAATTAACCGCCGTTAGAATTAGTTAGAAAGATCTTAAAATTTTGCGCGTGATTTTATCTCAAAGACGCGACTCGATGTATTGGCAACTAAGTGATTGCGGATTTTGTCATTAGGTTGTAACGAAAAAATCCGCAATCGCTTAGTTGCCAACGCAATAGAAACGTCTGAAGGACGGCGACTTGCAGTGGTTTTCCGACATTTACGCGACTACATGAAAACTCATCGATGAAATTTACGAAGATTATTAGGCGCGGTATATTGTATTGCAACAGTATAGCCATTTGTTGCGTATAAAATAAATATACAGACGTTTCAAGGATATCGTCGTGTTAATTTTCAGCAAGTCGCGTGTGGCGGGCGGCTGCACTCACGTAAGCGGAGCGTGACTCACTTTTGAAACCTTCTTCGCTGTGTGCGCGATCCTGCATTTTTTAGTATGCCAATAGCGTGCTCGCGCGAGATCATCCGGTAAGCTCCCACGCGTCCACGCGACGATCGAAGGAAAAAAAAGGAAAAGGCACGCGTTAATTGCGCAATACCCGCGACATTACGTCGTCAAACGATGCCTCGACATTCCTCGCTATTCCTCGCCGGTCTTTTGTTATCTTTGTCCCCGTAACTGCTTTCTTCCCATGCTACTTAACCAGTTAGCCGTTTTTCACGCGTATACTCGTCATGCGTAAAGAGTAGTTAGAATTTGTTGCTTAAATTGCAATTTAATAATCGCGGTGAAAAAATTAACAAATAAAAGAACAGTCGTTTCGTTGCAACTTGATTCTATTGGGTTGTCAACTAATTGATTGCAGATTTTGTCATTAAGTGGTGTTTAGTTAACCGCGGAGAGACGCGATCGCGAGGAAGCGCATCAACGGGAGTCGTAAATTCCCGTTACGATTATAATAATCGATCCTCTTATTTCTGTTGTAATAATAGGGGTGGTTGAGTTAGTATAACACTGCGGTTAACAAGTTATAATATATATTTTATTTCAAACAACTGATTTCACTAATTGTATAAATGTTCGGAGATACTCGTGGGTTAGGCTACAATGTCGAATTGTAATGTCTTTTACAATCAGGTTCGAAGTGTTTGACTCGTATAGGTATTAGCAACTTGTCTAGTGGCGACTAAGTTTTGACTCTTTTCGAGGTGGTGTTTGACTCTTTTCGAATTGGTGTTTGAATGTTGAGTCTTTCCGAGTTGGTGTTTGACTCTTTTCGAGTTGGTATTTTACTGTTGACTCTTTTCGAGTTGGTATTTGACTCTTTTCGAATAGGTGTTTGAATGTTGACTCTTTTCGAATTGGTGTTTGAATGTTGAGTCTTTCCGAGTTGATGTTTGACTCTTTTCGAATTGGTGTCTGAATGTTGAGCCTTTCCGAGTTAGTGTTTGACTCTTTTCGAGTTGGTGTTTGAATGTTGAGTCTTTCCGAGTTGGTGTTTGACTCTTTTCGAATTGGTGTTTTACTGTTGACTCTTTCCGAGTTGGTGTTTGACTCTTTTCGAGTTGGTGTTTTACTGTTCACTCTTTTCGAGTTGGTGTTTGACTCTTTTCGAATTGGTGTTTGAATGTTGAGTCTTTCCGAGTTGGTATTTGACTCTTTTCGAGTTGGTGTTTGAATGTTGAGTCTTTCCGAGTTGGTATTTGACTCTTTTCGAGTTGGTGTTTGACTCTTTTCGAATTGGTGTTTGAATGTTGACTCTTTCCGAGTTGGTGTTTGAATATTGAGTCTTTCCGAGTTGATGTTTGACTCTTTTCGAGATGGTGTTTGAAAGAAATATCTACGAAGAAGTAACTTTCAGAAGAAAATTCTAGGGTTTTATCTGTCTGACTAGAAACCTGGAAACATCATGTTAAGGTGGCGTTAACATTTTTAAGCGAATACTTTCATTTTTTATTACACGTCTTTGTAGCCGACACTTGGACGTTTTCCAGGCGCCAGAAACTCGTATCTTCTGCACCATCGTCACCGAAATGTAGATTTTCAAATTCGACAGAGCAATGCCCAAGTTAATTAGCAAAAAGTTTGTGCTCCAAATTGACTGATCATCTCGCGAACGTCAGAAAACTGTGTTTTGTCAAAATTATACACCGACAGTAGCATCGTGAAAAATATGTTTGCGTGTGCCCGCGGTGTACGTCGATGTGACTGCCACCGGCACGTGGAATTTTAAACCTCGTAGCTCGATAACGGACGGTAGGAAAGACGAGTGTCCGGCGTTTTGAAAATGTCCCAGTGTCGACTATGAGAATATGTAACAGAAAAAGAAAGAAGAAAGTGGAGCTATCCATTGGGAAATTTTCATATCGCTTTTATAGGACGTTTCAAGGTAGTCGCAAGGAGCGGACAGATAAAAGCGCGGTACCTTCTCCTCCATACTGTGCCACTTTCGTCCGAAATATTTTCGCCTATCGTCCGGTATCTTTCCAGATGTTCGAGCGTTTCCAATTAGACAGAACGTGCTACGTGGTAACGTAAAGGTAGTAGAAGCGAATTATTACGAAACCGAGGTGTTATTTTTGCAACGCGTAACTCGGAATATGGTTGAATCATCGTGAAGAAGCAGATCTTCACGGCGATTAAATGGACAAACGATAGGAAACAGGTTTCGGGAATTCTCTAGGTCGTAACAGAAGAAAGTACCGGAAGAAAGATGCGTCCCAGCTGGACATAAATCACACCGACTAGACGATAGCTTTCCTCCTACTGGCGTTCGTTCCGAGTGTTTCTAGGATGGCTGTCGTTTCGGGGAAGCGTAAAAATTCCAGAACGAGCGAAAATTCCACGAACTCTTTACCAGAACATTTGCGGTGTAAAGATAATTTACGGAACAATTTACGGGATAAAGTGGCGCGAAGAAATTTTGTAAATTTGAATCGAGAAATCTCCTCTCCGGTAAATGTTCGAAATTGCAACTACGACGCTTCCTACGTACTGCAATTTCCATGGCGATCGTCAAAGTGCCATATCGCGGCGCGTCTTCGCTGGTATTTGTGAATTTGCTCGAATGGGTTCGTCGTTTTTCCAATCTGTTTGCACGCTGTTCGAAGACATGTTCGCGAAACATAGTTCTCCGAACATATTTCCTCTATGTACACTCTAAGTACGTACGCACATATTTGCTCGCGTTAAAGCTGCGATCGTCGTTGATGCTCATCTTCGTACAAAGATATCCGATAAACGACGAGTTCACAAGCAGCATCGATTAACTCTGTAAACGAACAACTTGCAATCTGATGGCGAAAAATGAATTTACAAACGCGATTGGTCTCTTGGAAATCGAACATTGATCCTGCCACATTGTACGTCGACGCTCGTTCAAATGCGTCTCAATGGTGAAATTCACGTTTACGAAAAGCGAGATTGATCGGTGTAGCTTCCAAGAGGTTTCATTTAGGATGACGACAAACGTCTAATAAATTACCACCGATAGAAGCGTACAATGAGATGGAAAAAATAGATGAACGTTGGACAATCTTCGTAAACAGCGACTTAGAAAACAACTGGATATTTCGTGAAAATTCGCTAAAAATTGTCGAACGTCTATGTGGCGAGCAAGAAATTCGCGAGGAAATCGAAGAACGTTCGCTGAATGTTTAGCTAACGAGAACACGTCTTCGGTACACGGTAGTTTGCGAGTATTTGGTCAATCTCGTACAGTATGACACGTCCGTTCAACTGGAGAATTCGGTTTAACGCGATAAAAAGCACATTGTTTGCGTCATATTGTGGACATAAAAGACAGATACGTGGCGGTCTGCTCCGCGTGCTCTATCCGATTAGCAGGTACGCGAAGCCCTATGCAAAAGTATATAGAAGTTGGCTGTTTGATACGGTTCTTGGCCGGAAATGCTTCAGTGCGATGCGACGCGATGTGCGAGGAGGGTTACGTGAGGGAGAGAATCGCTTTGTTGGAGGGTGAATAAAAAACTGACTGCAAAAATTTATTATCATTCGCCGCGCTTCAGTTTGTTGTCGAATTAAACGATTTTTTAGAAACCACGATCTTTCATCTTCTCTCTGGTTCCGTCATCCTCGTCTTTCATTCCTTTTCGCTGCGATTCTTCGCGCGTCCAACAGCCTTCTTCTTCGATCGATCGTACGTTTAATACGTTTGCAAATACACCACGATGTCTTTCAAACATCTTCGCTTTCGTTTGCACGCTGTACCATCAAAACCGGCCTGTAAACGTTACACGTCGGAACGTTTTCATTTTTCGAAACATTACGTAAAACGATAAGAGTGAGATTTTCGATCGACGAAACGAACTTCTAATGAAGTTAACCAGTTTCCTGTTTTTGACGAGCACATTCGTCACGAAGAAGTGGCAGTATCTTGCGTTACGACCGGCCCTGTCAGCAACGAAATTAAAAGATAGAACAGTCGTTTCGTTGCAACTTAATTCGATATCGTAACAGCCACGCCGTACACCGTGTTCGTCGAGTATACTCGTCATCGTCATTACTTTTCACCACACGTTTTATTAGGTACACACTTTTTCAAAGAAATCGTAACTTGAGCAAAAAAAAGAGAAAGAAACTTGCTAACTGGTTAAATTAAACACCTTGCCATTTGTAAACACTTGGCGCGATTTGTGTATTTCTTTCGCCACTTTATCTGCTCTTTAACACTACGATGACCGATGCTGCTGCGTTCGCGTCGTGCGAGTGTTCACTATCAGCGTACGATATAAATATATATCGTACTTATTTATCTACTTTTATATTTCTTTAGTTATTAGATGGTTGTACGCTTTTACCTTTCAAATATCCCAAATTATCGCGTTTTCCCCCGATAAGCGTAACTCAGACTACGTTTTCTTAATTTTCCACGTAAACGTTAGACTTCGAACTAAAGTAATCGATCGTCATGGTGTTAATCGAGCGAGATTTTTCAATACGTAAGATATTTTCCTCTGCGATATCGTTTAACCATGTGTTTTGCCTTTCTTTTTCTCTTTCTAGGACAAAAAATGGCACCGGTATTGGGTGTACCACCTCCTCCTCCACCTGCTCCTCACATGGGACCAGATGGCTTAATCTTACCGAGAAAACCGTACAACCCTTACCTCACCTCCAGCAACCATAAGGACCTCCGCAGGGAATTATTATTCAATCAGAAAGTGTAAGCTTCTTCTAAGATCCAATAGCCTCGTCTCTAAGACCTGTGTCAATAATACCTGGTAAACAAAATTTCTTCTCCCTATGACCGTCGTTTATAAAAATCTGCACACTTTGCTTGACTCGTACCGACGCATGTACTCGGGTTAAAAGATCCGATTTATCCTGTATGAGGCATTAAAAATAAATTTCACTAATTTCGTAACACGATATTCAATATTTTGCCTGATAAAGGACAAAGGTACACGATTTATGCGTAATTTCGCAACACCTGATAGAGCTCCGTTTACACGAAGCTCGTTTATTCTATGGCGATTTTAATTAGCGTCTGATTTAATAGGGAGATCTGGTGGCTGAGTGCGCATCAGTCGAACAGCAGCTGCTGTGACGCGAATTAAAAATACACGAATAGAGAGAAAAGTCGATAGATCATTACTATCGTAGAAAGTTCGACGGAACAAACGCTACGTATCGATCGGATAAATTCGTAGAAATAAAGTTCCATAGTCAAAGATTTGTATCTTAAAAAAAAAGAAAAAAAAAGAAAAATAGGCGAGCGTTCGCCAACTTTTGAATGGCGGTGTATTTTTATTTTATGCTTTCAAATAACGCGGCAAAGGGAGAGAGAGACGCGTGGCTGTCGATGGCATACACTTCGCACGCCTATCATCGAGAAAATCGTTTCCTGCTGGCGTATGCGTTCTAGGCCTATACGATACACGTACACGCACATTATCTACATGTCCGTGGCTGTGACTCATTCCCAGGCACTTTTACGGTTTAAGCAGGGCCGCTATTCAATTGAAAGGTTGTTGGCGCGCGTTTTTCTCATCGTGGCAATTTTCACGCGAGGCCCACCAACCACGAGGCGACGAGGCACGCTTGCCGCGCGTAATTAGCTAACCGCATCGGTTTTCACTTTCTTTCAGCGGCAAAAACGTGCTGAATCAGAAGAGCGAGCTGCAGCGAGCACTCGAGAAGCAGAGGGAAGCTGCCTCCAGGAGAGAGGCTGAAAGGAATCGGGAAGAGAATTACAAAGACGATCCAAGAACCGCCTTACAAAGGGCCATCGAGCAAAGAGCGAAGCACATCGAGATGGCAGTCAGTGTTTCTCCCTCTTTTCTACCTTTGTTTCTTTATCTTCTTTAAGGTTATTCGGTAAATTGAAACAGGTGCTATAAATCCGTGGCAAGATACATGGAGGTATTTTCCAGTTAAATAGTTGAGTTATTACTCAAATATACGTTAATCGTTTTAATTTTACTTTCATTTTTGCGAGGGTACAGGTGAGACAGTTCTTTAAGTCCAATTTTGTTTGTTGAGGTTACGAATGTAACTTAGAGTTTGTCCTTAATTAGCAATTTTAAGGCGTTTGATATTTAAAAAGAAACTGCTTTTCATCTTTTATATTCGAATGATGGAGGAGAAAAGGAAGGACTTCGTTAGAGGAATAAAATTTTGATTTTTCAGCTGGAGCAGTCGCAACCGACGACGGAACCACCGAGCAACCTTTTGGTAACAGCGAGAGCGAAGTTGAGACCGCGCACGGATTCACAATGAAGTTACGTCAAAGGAGACAAGAAAAGAAAAGAAAAGAAACGAAAAAGAGGCAGAAAGAAAGGTCGAACGTAAAACGTGACACGTACGCTGTCGCGCGAGTGAGCAACGATCAAATTGCGTTGTAACGCGGACTTTTGTCATATTTTGTAATTTGACCATGTACATATTATATGTTTAATCCGATAAGAATTCGTTAACAACAAAATAAGATTGTACGAGTCTTCGTTGAAGATAAAGTATTGTAACGAGGCATGTCAGATAACGCAGAATCGAAAAACAGTGGAAAATAGGCCGTGTCTATGTATCGATACATTTATTCGTTCAAAGAATATTCACTTGTGCGTTTTTCGTGCTAAAAGTAGATAATTGCCTCGCTCTTCCAAAGTTCTCAGAGAGCGCGGATGCGCGCACTAGGCGATTCGTTTCGTCTTCTAAACGACGTTAGTCTAGTTAGATAGTACATACAGCCGTAGCCATTGTTTTCCATATCTGTGAAAAACACGTGAATCGAAACGATGTGTATGTATCCGCGCGCATAGTCGAGTCAGGTCTTTTCAAACGATAAGTCTGCAGATCGCTGACTCAAACGTCGTTGTAAAACCGATACTTGGGTTGTTAGTGGCGTATATAGCAGTCGATCATCGTGTAACTTGCCTACGCGTGTCAGCGACGCGGTATGATGCGTTGTGTCCTCGTTACTTCGCCTAGTTATCCGAGACACAAGGTGTCGAGGTTTGCAACAGATTGGCCTTTATAGAGCGCCTTGACGAGAAAATAGTTTACTTGGTCGTTCGATACTTTGTTACGTGCTCGAGATTTTTCAGAGCCTTCACATCTAAGGATTAATACCGTTAGAGTAATTAAGAGACCAGTCATGAGTAGCATAGAGAATTTTAAAACGAATACATATGTGCAAGATGTATGTGTGCGATGTTAGTTTATTATCGTGCCTGAATTTATACCAAGACTAGACCTGAATACGAAGTACAGAGATAGTGTTTTGCCACAATAGAATTGGAATAGTAGAATCGATACTTTGGGACCATCGTTCACTCGTAATCAACTACTAGCAGTTAAATGAAGAAAACATTCAGTAGGTTGATATAGCAGCATTTATTAAACTCCACTGTTTATAATTCATAAAATGAATAAAATATATATTGTTGCAATCAAGGTATTATAGGAACGTGATGGTACATTCGAATTTAACAAGTATTCTATTGGTAACAGTGCATCACCGTACATCTTCTTCTACTGTTTCAGAAATAGAATAAAGGTAACCGTGATATTTGGAAATAATCGTAATAAAAAATTCTACGAAACACTAAAGAATCTCGTTAATAAGTTGACGTGTAAATGTAAACAGAAATTGTAATGTTATCGCGTTGACTACATTAAACTTCGATTTGTGCAAACTAATCGTAATATTTAAGACTATTATCATATTGAAGCAATTAAAATATTAAATATATTTTATTCAACGTCAATAATAATATATGCCTCTTTTCATCTCCACAAGTGTGCAGAAAAATAACAACAAACGAAAGAGCGTTGCTCGCAATACTAGCACAACCTCGATTATTCGACTATTCGTAAAAACATTTTCCTTTATTCATAGTCCAATACTAGATTAAAAAATAAAATAAAAAAATATGTAACTTTTTCATATTTTTAATATTTTTAATATTTCACAATGTTTTGCCTTATCACCATTGTATAGTGTTTCTATCGACAAAGAGAAAACAATGAATGAGATGTATAATTAAATATCGCGTTATTAATAACATTTATCGTCAGTGTGTACGTAATCTTTACGTAAATCAACTTGTACATTGTCAGATAGAAGATATAATGAGCACACATAACGCGATTCGAGAACAATAGACATATCAGTAATCATCTCCACGAGAAATAACCTCTTTACACGTTGGACGTAGAACGAGGGTATGCTCGAACTGAGCAGTATAACATCCCTTCACATCGACTAAAGGTGGGTAAGCCTCTACTGCACCTTTGTCGCATAGATCCTTCAAAGCCATTTGATATTTCACGCAACCAACACGATCTAACCATCGCTTGCAGAAAGCCAAAGTACCTGTTTGTTACAAATATACTTTACTATTGCTTTATTGGTTTTTCAATAGAGAAGTTTAAGTTAGAAATGTGTTAATAAATCGATATATACCGAAATGCTTGTTGATAACATTGAGTAGGGATTTGCTACTTTGCAATCTCAATGGAACGAAACCGGCGTCAAAGCACTTCATGTAATGAGAACAGTCTAGATCATCGTGAACGATTCCTCTCCCAGTAGATCCGAAAGTTTCAATGGCATAAAATTCATTCTCTTCCATTCTGGTAGCTTCACCCCCTTTAACTATCGGTACAGTTTTTCCAGCGTGGATACGATATGAAGCGATTGAATGACCGTTAAGATTTCTTATGGATTTTACCTAAACATAAATCAGTGATAACGATCTATGATAAAATCGACAGATAATAATCTGAAAAAGGTAACAAACATACTGGGTAAGTTTTGCCATCTAATTCAACTTCGTATGATTCCATAACTTCTTGAATCGCAGCTCCAACATCGCATAGTTGAACGTCGATACCAGCAGCTTTAATTCCAGTATTTGTAGCATCACGAACCGCTTCAATGAGCCTATCGTATTTCGGATTGAATGCTAATGTAAATGCACAGTCGATGATTCGTCCGTTAATGTGTGTACCAAAATCTATCTTGGTAACATCGTCGTACTCCAAAACGGTGGGATCGCCAGCATTCGGAGTGTAATGAGCGGCGCAATGATTTCTTGAACAACCAGTTGGAAACGCTAGTCCAGCTTTTAGTCCATCTTCTCCTATCAATTTTCTTGCTGTATTTTCCAACTCGTTACAAATTTCTATCATTGTCATTCCAGGTTTCACCTAAATTAATTATGATTTTATATAAATTGTTTAATTCGTTTTCCTTTTATAGCTATTTCATAGATACCACATACCCATTTCATAATATGTTTCCTAGTTTGTCTATGAGCTTCAGCTGCCTGCCTCGCTTCGTTATAAATATCGTTATGCATTCTGTCAAAAGCACGTGCTTCTTCGCTAGAAAAGCGATCCTTAGCTGTTCTATCATCTACTCCTGCAGCAGAGGGATGATCCATTATTTGCCCTATCGGAAAGTTCCCATCTGGGAAAAATTCTGACACTGGAATAGTCGGAGGATCTGTTTGTTGCTTAGGACCTCCAGTTTTTCCACGTGGTTTGCGTTTCTTTTTTTTCTTCTTAGCATCTTCTGTTTCTGCATCATTTTCTGTCGCATCTATATCAGCTTCTACAATGTGACATGGATTAAATATTATATACATAAATGATTGTCTTTCATACAAATTTGGAGATAACTTACCTTCTATATTATCTTGTTTCGTTTCTTCTCCTTCTGGAACATCTGCGCTAGCTTCACCAGCTCCTAAAACATATTTTTTAAGGCAAGAAGATCAGTGCTGTGCATAAAATGATAATTCCATCTCAAAATTACTTTTAAGCACAAATTTTTGTCATGAATAATAACATAAGTTTAAGTTTGAATTATTATGAAATCGAAATATTTTGTATGAAGCAAACTTCAGCCGTGAGATAACAGGAAGTCAAGACATGTGCATAGTAATTTCCAAGTTGTGTCGCTCACGGGCATGTTTAGTAATAATATATGTTGTTCATTAGTTACCCTGTAAATACGAAATTACTATATAGGAGTAACATTATGAAAGAGTTGAAAAAAAAGTTTATTGCATGTGAATCTGTGTTTATTTTCAAAAATAAAAAGTCGAAATCAGTGCAAGACACGCTAATAATCCCCAAATACGCATACACCCAATACCCAACAATTTATAAAGTAACGTACCAGCCTTCTTCTTCTTTTTCTTCTTTTTTTTCTTCTTCGAAGCTTCTACTGCACCAGTTTCATCTTCTTCATCAACGATTTCGTCTTTTTCCTCATCTACTAATTTTTCGGCAGATTTGCCGACCTCGTCCAATACGGCAGCCATTTTCAAGAGGAAACCAAACAATGCTATACCATTGACGATGGCAAAATACGTAGATAT
Source organism: Bombus pyrosoma (assembly GCF_014825855.1). Lineage (NCBI taxonomy): Eukaryota > Metazoa > Arthropoda > Insecta > Hymenoptera > Apidae > Bombus > Bombus pyrosoma. The sequence goes on along the minus strand of NC_057781.1, from coordinate 6,809,341 downwards.
AACACCAACACCTTACGGAATTTTGCACCTCCTCCTCTGAAATACCGACCTCGAAAAATACAAGGTGTTCCCTACGCCCTCTGCATCTACTACGACGAACGTCAAAATTATATTTACCTACAAACGAAATATGTACGCATATAAGCATTGGCTAAATATGTATGTATATTTATTATAAGCACGAATTGAAGCTCTTATCGTATCTGGTCAGGGGTCTATAACCGCGGATCTGTCAAAAAGCTACTCCCGGCTGCACCACTTCCAGGAGTAGGAAACAGAAAAATTATGACATCAAGTTGTCTATCATTTTCTACGCGCAAAATCCAAGACACTTTTCTCTTCTAATCGTAAGGTTTTTTGCTCTCGAGTTATACGTTACAATCGTCGTCGCTTAGGATATGCCACCAACTCGTTCTATGATATGAACCATGTCATATCAATCATTCACTTTTTCGCATCCTTAGAGATAGTCCAGAGAAAAGATGTAAAACGAACAATGGACAATTACAGCTGGTATCTCGAGAAGATGTGGTGAGTGAATTATTTTGAACAAAACAGGCCGTTCATTTTGCTCAAGTCTCCGTGTTAGCCAGACCAATAACAAATGGAAACATCAGGTTTCAACGAGTGAAAAAGCCCGCTCATTCATCGCAGGCAAGCATTAAATACAAGATAGACCTGACATTATAAGGGATCTCATGTTTTATGTTCTAAAATACCGACCACGAAAAAATCTTTTTTACCATTGACCACACTAGTTTATACATCGACTAAGGTCAGATCAGAGAGGAAATTTTCTCTCTTCTCAGGTATATGGTCAGATGATTGCTTTAAATCGTAGAGGGCGTAACAAAACTCTTGCTTTTTCTGTACGATCGGTAGTTTAGAACATATAACACAAAGTTTTGTAAGATACCAGATCTATTCCGTATCTCATCTGTGATATCACGAAGTCCCATAAGATGCAAGTCTATTCTGTGTCAGAGATCTATGATTTTGACCACAAATAAGTCTCGTTAGTGTTAGAAGCAGTTAGAAATTTCGTCATCCATGACGAATTAACAAGTAAATCCATCGGTAAAACAGTACAGTAACGTCTCGAATTACTTCTTGCCGTTTGTGTCGTATTCGTCGAGTCACGTCATACTAGTTTCCGAAGAAAATTTCAACGAAAATGGCATTCGCTTGTGGTACATGTGAAACACCGGGCTGTAAAACTATAGCCAGCCTCCAATGTCCAACTTGCTTGAAAATTGGGATACAGGGCTCCTATTTCTGCACTCAGGTAAGCACCACCTTATATATTTGAAGGTTAGTTCAAGAGATAAATACATGTACCAGGTATTTAAATATACCTCGTATGGTATTAATTAATAATAATTAAAATCATGTACATTTTATTTTTGAAACGACTATAGTATCATTCTTAGTATATAAGTATCGTTGTTAATATATTTTCGCAAGAAAATGAATAAATATCATGTTTTAATGATATACGTTTAGAAAAGATCTTTCGAGCGTTTCTCTAGATTTTTTTGTTTATTTACTATGATACTTTTTTATCATTTTAGCATGTTCACATTTTGTTGCAGGATTGTTTTAAACGAAGCTGGAAAACACACAAAGTCATTCATCAATTGGCGAGTGAGTTTAGCAATTAACAATTACGTAAAGTGTAGATGTACTAATGCAAAATAAATTTATAATTATAAGCTAGAAAAATGTATATTTTACCAAATATATGTGCGTATTTAAATGATCGCGTATAAAATGCAAAAATACTGTTTCTAATAGAAGGAATAGGTGGAGATAAATCTTCGAACGAATATAACCCATGGCCTTTCTATCATTATACCGGTAAATTACGTCCTTATAAGAGAGAACCTCGTCGGGAAGTACCTGAACATATCAAACGTCCAGATTATGCTACACATCCAACTGGTTTGTCCGTAAGCGAGCAATCGGTACGAGGTTCTGCGCAAATAAAAATCCTTGATGATGAGGAAATTGAGGGCATGCGAGTAGCTTGTAAGGTACAACGATTATTAAAAATATTAAAATATTTTTTTTAACACGTTGATTGACGACTACTCCGATCGCGTTAATTTTTTATACTTAGAAAATGTTCTTACTAATTTTATACAAACATATTTTTATTTTCTTTTAATGAAGAAGAGAACATAAATGAGAATTACTCCTATAGCTCGGACGAGAAGTCTTAGATGAGGCTGCACGTGCTTGTGATGTAGGTGTTACTACAGCAGAGATAGACAGAGCAGTTCACGAAGCTTGTATCGAAAGAGACTGCTATCCATCTCCACTGAACTATTATCAATTCCCAGCTAGTTGTTGCACTTCTGTTAACGAAGTGATATGCCATGGTATTCCTGATACTAGGCCGCTTGAAGATGGAGATATTTGCAATGGTAATATAATGATATCTTCTTAAATACGGATTTAATACAAGCACGATAACATTATAATTCTCGTTTCTTACAGTTGATGTAACTGTATATCATAATGGATTTCATGGTGACTTAAATGAGACGTTTCTAGTCGGTAATGTGAAACCCGAAGTGAAAAAATTAGTTGAAGTTACGTACGAGTGTTTATCGAAAGCTATAGATATCGTACGGCCTGGTGAAAAGTATAGGGAAATTGGAAATATTATTCAGAAACATGCACAAGCGCATGGATTCAGTGTAGTACGTAGTTATTGCGGTCATGGAATTCATCGTTTGTTCCACACTGCGCCAAGCGTACCTCATTATGCGAGTAAATATCCTGCTTATAATTGACGCTTTAAATCAACCGTTGTAGCTTAACTCGTTTTCGTTTTGTTTAGAAAACAAGGCTGTGGGTGTTATGAAACCGGGACACTGTTTTACTATAGAACCAATGATATCTCAAGGTACGTGGAGAGACGAGATGTGGCCTGATACTTGGACAGCAGTTACGGCAGATGGTCAATGGTCGGCACAATTCGAACACACGCTATTAGTTACCGAAACTGGTTGCGACATTCTTACGAAACGACTCGCAAATGATGGCAAGCCGTGGTTTATGGATAGGTCATAGTAGTATTCTATCGTAAATTACCGCCAGTTTATGTCATCTCAAATTTTGTGAATACGCAATCACTATACTGCTTAAAAAATCTTTGTAATTTCATTCGTGCGAGGTTTGTTTTTTTTTCTTCAAGATTGAATCCCCTTCCTCGTAAATACTAGTAGTATGATAGTATTAATTCCGGTATTTTTTACTGTATGTCTGTTCTATTGGCTAATTTTGTAAAAATGAAAAGACGAGACGAGATGATCGAAAAGATAGAATATTTGTAGATTTTCGTTTGTAACCAAAAGGACTCCTGTACCATATATTGGATAGATTACCTCAATGACACATATGTACATATATATAAGTGTAATTCAGATTGGTGATGCGCAATAATTGAAATAAAAGATTGATTGTTTAAATCAATGGCAATATCTTTTGTCCATTTTTTACAACGAAGAACGAGTACATCGACAAACTTGCCCGGCAATAAATAATATTAAATAAATTACTATCCTTCGCGCGACTGTTTTCAATGTATCGTCGACGAAAATTTAATAAATATTCTAATTATAACCACAAATTGTAATCTCAAAAAAGAAAGTTTCGTCGGCGTACTTTGTAAAAACAGTATAAAATTTCCCGCTTTAGAGAAACCCTATTCATTGTCTAAATTACACAGAAATCCCCGTAAAGATAAGTCTGATCGATAAATAGAACTGTAATAAATATTTTCGTCCAACTATATATACAAAATGATTAGCAACGAAATGTTATACTCCGCTCTTAGGATTCAAACGCGATCCAAATTCAGCGTTCGATCGATCATAAGACGTTCTTCCGTCGAACGACGCGTTTGCCTGCGAATTTCCAGCATCCGCTTCGTCGTTCTCGTACTCGTACTCAATTTCTGTATTTTCTTTCGGCTCGTCATTCTGTATCTCGGTATTGCTATAATCATTCTCATCCGGCACCATAATTCTCAATGGTCTTTTGTTGCTATACGGATTTTGTCGTTGTCGTTGCTGTTGTTGTTGTCTGTCATATTCTTTCTGTCGTTCCTCGTATTGTTGCTGTTGTTGTTCGTGTTCTTTCTGTCGTTGTTTCTGCCGATTCTGAACTCGATCTTGATAATAATTCTGACCGTCGTCGTTGATTTGCTCGTTCGTTTTGTATTCTTCGTTCTTGTGATTAGGAGGTATAGTTTCATCGGTCTGTACATTTTCCTGCTGCTGCTGCTGCTGTTGTTGTTGTTGCTGTTGCTGTTGCTTTCGCAATTGCCCGATCAATTGACTGTTAACGTTTCCAGCAGCTGCCAGAGCTGCTAATTTCTCTGCAGCCTCTCGATTAGGCAGCGTCGTGTAAAATTGCGTCGACATTGCATCGTTGTTAGCCACTTTGTTGAAGTACGTCGTCTGATCCTTTTGATTGTTGGTTTGCTCGTATTCGATGTTATTTTCCAATTGTTCGTTTCCATCGGCGATATAAGCGAGATCCTCGTTCTGTTGCAGGCCAGCGTTCTCTTCCTCGTTCAGAGGTGACTCCGGTCCTACGTTGTAATTCGTATTGACCCTGCCAGCGGCGTAATCCTGGTTGAATAAGACCTGCTGTTGTTGTTGCTCCTTGTTATCTTGCTCGTCGTAATTGAACGATTGCATCTGGGGCTGCGAGAAACCAGTCACGCCGGTAGGCTGGAAGAATTGACCGAGTTGCTGCTGAAGTATGTGTTGCTGAAGTTGTGGCTGTTGACCTGGAATCACGATCGTTTCGATTTATCTTGTTATCTGAAAGACGCGCTTCGGCCAAATCGATGTACGACATAGATAAAGGATAACGCATGTGACCTGTCAGATTTTCTATTTCTCTTTACCGTACCATTTCGCGTTTTGAAAAAGCAGAGAGCACTTTCTCCAACGTATTCTAATTTGATTTATGGTAACGATACATAAAACGTTTATTCGTACATTTAATTGCTGGATATCAACGAAGAGGAAAAGAAACAAGATTTGCTGGACTTTGGACTGTAAAAGTAACGCTAAAAAAGAGATATCGTGGATGAGAATCATACCTGTTTGATACTGTTCTGGCATTTTTTGGGGAAAGCTGTTTAGAAGGTCGTAAAGTTGAGTGGCTGAGAGCGGAGGACCAGCTGGCGCCGGATGACCAACGTGTAGATCAGGAATTTGTTGATTTATAATGTAAGGAGTCTGAGCAGCGGTACCAGGGAAACCCACGTGAAGAGAACTGTGAAGATTCGTTTGCATAGGTAAGTTCGGCTGTCCGAGTTGAATGTTCGTTCCGATAAGACCTATATTCGAAGCTGCATGATTATTCAAGTAAACGTCGTTCGTTTGTAAGTCAGGATTCACTAATGTCGAAAGTGTTGCAAATTCCGGGGGCAAGAACGTTGGCAGAACAGTTTGATACTCTTTCTGACTGATATCGTTACTTTCGGTCACTTCGTACTGGTGTTGCACCGGTGTCGGACTGGTTACAGTCTTCTGGGGTGTCAAACTCGTGATGGTCGCAAGATCGAAATTAGGCAACAAGGAGCCTACGAAGAGAACACAATTGAAAAAGAAAAAGTTAGAAGAGATAAAAATAAAATTAGCAGACGGACTTCCACGTTATTTAATGTTATTTAAATACGATATTTAATGCTAGAATTTCAATCCACTCGTGTTTCTTTTTCGACAAAGACTAATCGATATCGTTTCTAGTAATCGACGAAATGAAATATTTCAGATCCATTCGTTTTGCCAAGTATTTGGTTAGCGGATTTCCATCGTTTAATTGCTAAAACATTGAAGCTGAAAATAACGTAAACCAACCGTGTGGATTAACTTTGTAGGTAGGATCGGTTGGCTGTTGACGCCGAGACGTCTCGTCTGCATTCGCTTCGTTATTGAAAGGCTTGTCCATGGGACTGAGATTCGGTGCAGGAATCGTATGAATCGGTCCTTTGTCGTCGTCGATGCCACCCCTGTGTGTCGGTGGTAGAACAGCGGCTTCCGGCCTGTACTCCGGACTATATTCCGGCATTTTGTTCACCGCATGGAACTCCTTAACAGGTGGACGTTGCGGAAGAACCGCGTGATTATTTAGTGGAGCCCTTATCGGCATTTGATTCTTCCAAATGGTAGGTGGCACGTTGAACATCGGTGGTCTGCGAATTCTTGAATAAAAGAACAAATCGGAAAAAAGTCACGTTCGATGAAGTAACGAGGTGTTCGATGAAATTTCCGACATTCACCTATAATTAGGCGGTTTCTGGGACATTCGTTTGGGCGGGAAGTTTCCATTTATGTGCATCGTGTTGCCCACGGAGATTCTATGGGCGATCGGCCATGATTTCTTGAACATCAGTTTAGGAGGCTGCGGAGGCGATAACTGGGGCCTTCTGATCTTGTACCTGGCTTCGACAAGGCAGACACACACGACCAACAAACAGCACAGCCAATTTGTCGTCTGGAATTTGGTTAACAGAGCGCGCCCGTTATATGTATTCCATGGGAAACAAAAAATTGGCAGTCGACCAGTTGTCATCGTAAAAGGTAAGTGGGTCTTCTTCTCTTATCAATATTTATCATTTATATCGTCTATTCTACGGAGAGGCTTTTGTTAAAGAAATTCAACGTTCCATTTAATTTTCATGTACGTAGATCATATGGATTTTTGCTGTTTCCTCTAAAGTTTCGAGCGTTCGTAAGATATATTTTTTTTTTTTTTTTTTTTGAGAATTTATTAGGATCGGGAAAGCGGACGCGTTAAAACCGGAAGTCCAGGCCAGTCTTACGGTATTCGCATATCAACACGTGCACTTAGTTTCATTCTTCGCGGTTATGGTACGGGTAGAGTCAACGCGTGCGATGTAATACGAGCCAGTGATCCTCAAATATTCTTCGATAAAAGACGACAAGATTTCTTCATTTTCTTTAATTACCAGGTATATTAGAGCGAGCGATCAGCATCTCGTTAAAACGAATCGAATACAGCAACAGCAATGCGAAAAGTAATTTAAGCAGGTTCGATTCTACGTCAATTGGAGCTACGGTGAGAAAAGAAACCGTGTGTTTCGATTACGATTCCACGGCGATAAAATTGAATCGTTCAGTGAAATACGTTTCAAAGCAAGTGCTTTGGTATTCAACACCATCCGCTCAGCTTGTTACGTCGAGCGCCGATTTGAACGGTCGTAACAATGACCGTGACAATGGTATCGTTAACCGATCGTATCTATAGTTTGAGAGACGCTGGCACTGGCAATGAAACCGAAGAGAGAAGTGCCGCGAGTTGTTAGCGGACAAAGTGGGACGGTGTGCCACATCGACGTAGGAAAAGCGAGGGTAGTAAGAAGCTAAGAGAGGAGCGAGGTCGAAAAGAAAATAGCCGAGCATGGAAACGACGATGGTCCGGCTCGAATGGATTAGAAACGACGATGGTGGATGCAACCTGTTGCATCGCGACGATTATACTTCGTTTTCGCTCGACTCGCGTTTCCGCTTGGTAATTTCGTCTGCCAAGCGCGCGTTATCGATGATGGAAGAACATTCCACGTGAAAGGTTGAACTGTCTTTCTTCTTAACGTCTGATTTATAACGTTAACCGATAAATAGTAGTTTAATTCGACGAATGATTGACGATACTCCTGTCAGGATATTGCAATGAAATAAAAATTGAGAAAGCTTAATTTTTACACGCATTAATAATATTTAGAACGTCCGTGGTTGGTACGTAGTTTTTGTATAATTAGGCGTCTTCTATCTCTCGCGGTACTTTTTCAGGAGAGGAGAGGAGGGAAACGTTTTCTCGAAGATGAAGGAAGAAACGTATGGCTATTTCCCGTTAATGATAATAATCAGACATCGACCGAGTATCCTTTTTTTGTCATATAACGGAACTAGTTTCTACGTTGGGTAGACAGGCCTATTAACTTGATTTTTCAATCGTAGCGTAGTTACAGGCGCATACCTGTATACTCGTCCAGTGTAATACAATGTGAAGAATACCGTGACATAACTAATGCTAGTGAAATTGGCAAAATTGTATAGCAATGGGAGGAGTTCTAGTTAATTGAAGAAAATTAATCGAACTGTACGAAGGAAAATTGTTGAAGCGAATTATACGCTGATATACGTTTCACGAATAAGAGATTATTCGACAACAGAGTTCGTACGTATAAAATACTCGTGTCTTATTTAATTACTTTACTAGAGAATTATTTATTTTAATATTAGAAGATTTTAGAATCATTTCGTTATTTCATAGTTCGCGTTTCGTACGAATTCGAACAATGTAATACCTAAAGTTCGTTTTTACAAAAGTTTCCATGCAAAAGTTAGGATAATCGTTAAGAAGAGTCTAATCTATATTTTTGTAATTTCAATCACAATCAGAAACGTCGATAAATCTCTTAAATTACAGAAGATTCGGTGTACACGTAAACCACGCTCGGCTTCGACCAAAGCAAGTTACGTTATTTTCAACAAAATCGTCGAATCGTGCGAAATCGCCGTGTAGATTTTGTTGCTGTTAATGCGAAGGTGAAGTTTCATCGAGAACGAGGTACTAGAGAAAATATTGGTAAACAATAACGTTGCTAAAAAGCCTGACGTCTTACCTTCATTGTTTCGCCTTCCGAGCAAGAAGTTCCTCAAACGAAGAAATTATAATTTTCAGATTTATCACCCGTGCAACTTGGCGTTCTCACTGGAAGGAAAAGACGGGAAAACGATAAAAAATAGGAAAAGAATGTGCCGCAAGTTACGGCCACAAATAATCGAACACGAGTTAACGCGCGCGATGATTGGACATTGAGGGAGCACTGTGTGTTCTGCACGCAATTAGGTCATTGTCCTTCATTTATACTCGCAACCGGCGAACGTATCATCGAAGGCCGAAACGCTGTGCCTCCTACCTTACTCTGACGGATAACAGCTGCTTCGAAATGCGGAACGTAACCGGGAAAAGTCATGGGTTCCACGAAATTCACAAGAATTCCCAATTCTGCGTTTGTTCGTTCTGCGTGTGCAACGGAAGCGAATCTCAGTTAATCGTATCACGTAAGTAAATATCTTCCCATCTATAATCGTTCCTACAACGTTCGTCCAATTAACTGAGTCTACGGCTGTGTCGAAGTAACGAAAACATCGTGGATATTTTACATTTTAATCCTTCTTAATTTTCTAAAGGAAATTAATTCCCGTTTTGCTCGTGTTTTACTTAACCGTTCTTCGACTCTGCTCGTTTCTAGATCTTCGTAGGCTGTACGCCTCGATTCTGCAAAACTTTCCCGAATTAAATAATTCATGCTTCAGCCACCTGTTCTTCTCTGAAGCTCTGATATTTTCGATATATTTCTCGCTCTCTTTCGTCTTACGTTCCTTTCTCCCGTGTTTCTTCCGACACGAGGAACTAAAGCGATACGCAGCCAACGTCTCTCCGAAACGGTACTTCGTTGAAGCCGCTTTTAGAAAAAAGAAAAGAAAGAAAATGAGCATACCGAACGGAGAATCGTCGTCTCCATTCAATTCTACGCCAATCAATTTCCAACGATATTTTGTTAAACATTGAGATTCCTACGGATAGCTGGAATCGTACGCTCGTTTCGATCATTTGTCAGGTATGTGCTTAAACGTTTCCACAGAGAACGAGTTGGAACGTTTCAATGGCAGATTGTATTTTATTAAATCTACTACGATGGATGGAAGAAGAATTCGATGGCAGGAAAGTCGATTTACGAGTGTACCAGGGGCCCTTTGCGAGTCGGCAGATGGGCAGAGTGATCGAAGACCGGTTAAACGCCGTTTCTCTCCATATCCTGCTACTGGATTCCCTCGTGAGGATACACCTGTGTGCGTGGATACGCGCGGACCAACGTGTGTGATCCAGTGACCCACTATATTCATCGGTGCTACGTGAGTTTATGACTAAAATTATGCGACCGTGCCATTCAATCTTTTTCACGACCAACGGGAAACTTTTGCATCGCTTTGGTCATTCGCGTGCCATTTCTTTCGTCGCGTAACAACGACAAAGTCGTTGTAACGGGTCTTTGCGTAAAAATCATAAATCTTTGAACGTGTGACATTTCGATAATTTTTTTTTTTTAATACTTCGGTTCTGTTCCACGTGATTGTTTCTTTTTGTTTCTTTTTTGTTTCGTTTTGTTTTCTATATTTATTTTTGAAATCATAGAAATGTGATTTATTGATAATGAAAAAATACGTTAGGCAGTTTCAAGCGTTTTGTCAGTTGAGGGAGCGATCAGAATAACAAAATAACAGGCATTGACATTTTATATGGATGTTTCAGCCGTTCGATATCTTTCAGCAATGTATTTGGAAAGAACTGGTGTTATTCAGGATTGAAGGTTCATTGCACTCGATAGGAAGCATTGATGAAAGGAGATCGAGGCTGGATGTTGGTTCAGACGTTTTATTTCCTGATTGTCGTTCGTTGCTCCTCATATTCGTCGCTCATATTCGTTTGCACGCAATAATATGAGAACAAAGTAACGCACCTTCCAACACAGTATCGGTACGTATCGAATAATCTTTCTTTTAATAAACAAATATTACGAATGAAATTGAAGAAGAGGGAATTAAGATAAAATTAGTTTATTAAATTATCAACGATAACAACGGCGAATAATAAAAGTCAAAGGATAACAATAACAACAAATATTTATTCAAACTCGATGGTTCACTTGCGAAACTGTATATACACCATAAAATACTAATTAAAACAAGGCCAAGTCGTAGAGAGCGTAATAAAAATACTACGATGCCTATAATTACGAATTCTAATGGTTGTTAGGAGAAAAGGAAGGGAGAATAAAGTAGTTAATCGTATTATTATGGCCTCCTTCGCTGCATGAAAATCGGCATCAGCGTTACTCGAGCTACATTTGCATTTATACGCATAATGAATCGTTATAAACTTTCATACAGCACGCTCGCCTTCTTAACGATCGGCAATCAACGAAAACCAGATGCAAAAATCGTATTTATTACGGCGATCATGCGAAAAGAGTGAACATCGTACGGCTCATTGCCGATTCAACGCGTATCACAAGATAAAATCAACTACAAAGTACGTTAACTCGACTGCTGTCCATAATTGTCGCACGTTCGTCGTTCCCTCATTTGCATGTCGGACAGCTTTCTTTTTTCGATGATAATTCCGTGAGGATTCGTCTTCGAATAACTTCCATCGAATCCATGAAATTTCTAGGTTTTCTTTTACGACGATAACGAGGCGAAAGCCGAAACTCGGGCGAACACGCTCACACACGCGCCAACACACGTACGCATACATATTCGTATGTAGGTAAATTGTCTCTAGCTAACATTCCTCCTTCCTGGATCGGTCCTTTGGGAAAAATTCGACGGATTTTCCTCGGCGATATTACGTACACCGAATTTCCTTGCACTCACTATAGTTTTCAATCCCAACACGAATGCCTGGCTTCTTTAACGTCTGTGATATCTTGCGAATCTATTGACGACCGGGTAGTACGAATAGGAGTAGACCACTGTAACAGAAAGTATCGGAAGGAAATTATAATTATATTTGCGAATTATAAAATATAAAAATAGTATGGATTTGACTGTAGAAGGCGAACTGGAGAAAAAGCGATAGAACTATTCGGGATAACGGAAGAGCCACGTTCTCTGGATGCTGAGTATCGTATCACGCTGAGCTTCCGTGGTTCCGAGCAACGCAATGTTCACGAGTAACGAAATGCGGAGTAGAATATGGACGATAAGGTAGACTACAGGTGACGCAAGATACACGCAGCTCGCCTCCAATTAGCTACTATACTTACAGCTGCTATTCATGACAGTAATCGAATCTTTGCCTCGTGTATGTTCTCAGATATACGAGGAATGAAACAGGACACAGAAGACGTGGCGAAGTCTCGATAAGTCGCGAAAGAAAATTAGAAAAATCACGACGCCTACGATCGAACGACTGAGAAATCGCAGACTCCGGTCTCTCGTCAGCTGCTGCATGATCGAAGAACCCGACACGAACCATTTCAGCAACGTCAGATCTTGGTGAGATCGCTTCGCGTGAAACTTCGCGTGCCAAGTAACCACACGGTGGAGGATATTCGCGACGTCTAACGCGATTCCAATTACCTGCGACTACTCTCTTCGGTTCTAGCCTCGTTGCAGTCTCATACGTTGCGCGATCTCGCTGACGGATCTTCTCCTCTGCGAGCTGCTTCTTCTTCGATACAAGCCATGAAGGTTGAAATTAGCGTACGGCTGAAGCAATCCCTGATTTTGCCAATACGGCGACGAGATATGCGGATTCCACAGTGGTATCTTCAGCGGCCCTTGCAGCGGATAAGAGTACGGCAGCAATGGCAAATTCTGCAAGTTCGTATGCGGTTGCAACTTGGGCAACTCCGCCGATATCTTAATCGACTCTATTTTCTGTGGGTCTGTGTCGATCGATAAGCTCGAGTACACGGACAGATCGTTGCCGTTTGTATCTCCGTTTAGAACCTGCAAGTTGCCTTTATCTGGAAGAGAGTATTGAATGTGTATCGGTGGATATTCGACGCTCTGTTGAATAGTCAGTGGACCGTGATGGTTCGACAGTGAACCAGAAGCAAGAGAAGTGTAGTCGAGTCCTTTAATATGATCGTAGCCGGACAACGACGGTTCTGGATTTGAATTCACGTTGTGATCGTCCTGATTAAAATTTTGATAGCTGTTTGCATTTCCTAACACGGTGTTTTCGGTGTCTTCGTGGGGCAGTTCCGGTGGCGGGCCGTAGTAATTGTCTTCCGAGTGTGTCACCGCAGGTTTTTGGGCGTCCAAGTCCGCTGTGTGGTGATCGTAACCGTAATCGTTCGGTTTCGTTGGTTTCACGATTAGAAGGCCCGCCTGGGCAACTGTAAATGTAACGTCTGTCAGTCGTGTCTGAACGACAATCCTTCGTTTCATGAAGTTATGATAAATTCGTTAGATTCTTATCAACAAACCGTCGAATATTAGATACGCTTAGCCACATTCTATTGTATTAATAATCGCTACTTTTAAGCGTTAATAAGTACCTCTCTTTATCGATAAACGTTCGTTTTGCGCTTTCTTTTAATCGAAGTTCATGAAACGAGAAGTTAATCCGTTTAGTTGTTACCGTGTAACCGATCGTATGTACAAGTGTATTAGTAGGGACACTTTCTGTACAACTTTATCGATTTATAAACTTGGTCACTTTGTGATAAGTCATTTTATCGACGTATTAAATCGTCAGTCAACGAATAAATTCGCACATCTTGATTAGTCGTGTGATGTTACACCTACATACAATCCTGCTAGTTACATACGCACACAGTAGAACAGCCTAACCATGAAAAGCATAATTTCGCTCGCATGACATCATGACACTTGAAATAAAGTCCAGATATGGCAGATAGTTTTGGTCTTCACATGCTAGAAAATGACTAGAAAGCGTAAATTACAAAGAGCTAGCACCGTATAGAGATGGATGAAACAGAAACCGGTGAGAATACAGTACTCTGTTGTAATATTTCAGGATTAATACAACTTGTTTAAATATAAACTGGTAAACCTGTTTCACACAAGCATCCTATCGAAAGGATCGATGATCTTGTTGGGAGAAAGTCGTGTTAACGGTGTGATATATCGAAAGGTTCAGAGCGAAAGTAGATTAACTTGGAATTTTGAAGATCACCGAAGAAAGAATCGTTCTCACGGAAGTGGCTAATTATCACGGGTGTCTCAAAGAGACCGTAGTCGTAGAAACGTGACACGTAGTAAAGAAGCGTGTTGCGATTGAGGAAGAATTCACAGTGGTGGGACCTGTGTTTAAGGCGCCGAATATATACAGGATGTTCCCAATTTAAATGTCAAACTTCCGCGAGCGTGTAGGGTATCGATAAACTAGGAAAGAAGAAGCAAAAATACTTTCGTTCTTTCATTTATTTATTTGTTTATTCGCGTTGTCGCTACAAGTGAGCGTAAATAAATGATTTTGAAACCGAAAACTTCTTCGTTTCTTTGTCGAGATTTTCTAAAAAAAAAAAAAAAAAAAACGGACCCAAAACGAGCAAGTCTTGAATCGAATTGATGAAATTGAAATTGTGGACACCCTGTATAATGAACGGCTGCGGAATTCAACATACCACTACGGGAATTCTTCCGCAGCCCATCTCTCTTCTTCGCTTTCCTCGTGCTCGTACACGGAGGAAAGTTCCGGAGATTAGGATCTCGTTTGAAAGCGAAGATCGCTCTTACTTTCTTTATTCCAAAACGCGTAACAGTGTTCTACAGAGATTCTACGCCTCTCACCGAATTCTTTTTACAAGCATACAAGAACACCCTTACACATATAACGTACGTATGTATATACATGGAGCGTATCATACGTCCGAATCAAGAATATAAGCGTATTTCGAGTTAACGAGTTAACGTTGCTATGGAAAATTGCATTACGATCAAATGAAATGCCTTTGCAAATGAAACTTCAAAAAGGTAAGAGATTATTAGTGTATTAGTATCGATGCTGCGGCGTTAATAACGTGTTTCAACGATCGTTATTCACATGGAGAAGCCTTACCATCCGAGGATGAATCATAATTTCCGCTTTCCTGATACTCGTCGTGAGGTTCGCCATATTCCTCGATACTGGGCGGTGGTCCGTCGTAACTTTCTTCGTGACCTGTTCCGTTTCATTCCACTTTTAATTTCCAATTATCTTTAAGCTGATGCGTATATTAAATTAAAGTAATTTCACGACTTTCGGTAGCGAATTGCTCCGTAAATTATATATATGTAATATCATTAAACTATATATCGTAAGTCAGAGACAGACAGAAAATTATTCGTCATCTGTGTGTTATTGATCATCAAGTTACCAACACGAGAGTACACGTTAAGCGACGAGAGTTTAAATTGGAGAATCACTCACCACCTTCCGGAGGATGGTCGTACAAGTATGCAGGATGCGGCTGAGGAGGATGCACGGCACTCTTGACGATATTACGACCCAAGGTCGTGATAGCATCCCCGGTTTTAGTGATAATTTTGCTCTTGGCCGCAACAAGGTAAGCGCCCCCTTTCAGTAGCTGACCTTTCAAAGCAATCACACTGCCACTTATGGCTTTTACGGCTTGCATTAACGTGGTAATGATCGCCTTTTTGAAGTCCCACATGTCGAACGCCTTATCGTTGTACTATCATAGAAAAATTCCATTAACAAGGCACGTGTTGCGCAAATTAATCGAGATGCGATTTAATCTGTACTTTATTGAGTATTATATATTGCACGATACAGCTGAGATTATTATAAGAATGCCTCTATATTAATATAAGAACTGTGCATACTATGGTAACGCGAATTATCTGTGTCACATTTTTCACACAACCGGTGCACCTTCCATGTTCTATTTAATATATAAAAAATGCGCGCTCCAACATTTTCAAATTACAATTCGACGTTCTTTGGAGATTCGGATGATTTCCTTAATCGTTGCTTCTATGTTGCAAATCAAACTCAATTACGACAGGTTCGAACGATCGGCGATGACATGTTACGGTCGACCTGTTTCACTCAACGTCGATTACACGAACATCGTAATTTCACGATGGAAATTGCAAATTTCTACGCAGCCTGGTATTCGTGGATCGACTAATTGTGAAATAGTGTTGCGCCCATTTGTAACAAACTTTTGTAGATCGTATAAAAAGAATGAAAGTTTCGCGATAGCCATTATATACTCGGGAAAATTTCATTCGACAACGATTCGTAATTGACACGTTTCCTATTTCCATCGTGAAATTCTTTCAGCGTGAAATATTTCCTACGATTAGCTAAGGGGCGTGCGAAGATAAGAGCCAGCTAAAGATTTCCCTCTTTAATTGCAACCTGAACGACCCACATAATGATTTCTTTTTCGTGCAGCTAATATATCGATATAATCGTTTGTACTAATGTTTCTACATCTGTCATTCTACTCTATTTCGTTTTCGCCAAAAAACGACCGAGCGTTTCATTATAGCTGACGGGTTCGTTTAAAGAAAGCTCCATAGGTTTCGCAATTTCTTTTCTTCTTTTTTTCGTCAAATCAAACCGTTGTCATATCGAAACACAAACAAACTTTCTACGCAGATGAATTCACTTTCACCTGAAGCTAATTACGTAAAATTCGCTATAAAGGCAACGAAGGCCTTCATAGTCTCGTTTCCAAATACCAGTATTGCTGATATCCGCTCGTTCCGTTATGCGCATACATCAACTTCCGCCAGCATGTAATTCGGTTGAAAACTTTTCACGAACGAAGCATTTCCTCCGATATAGAACTGGAAACTCCATTTACATTCCTCGCCAATGTATGGCAATCGACACCGATCCATCTCATAGAAAATTAATTGCGATCGCGTATCTCAATCGAACCCGCTCGTTTTAATTTTAACTTGCCAATGTCTATATAGTTACCGAGTAAACTTGTCCATATTCTGGTTTCGGCTTTGGTTTATCGTCGCTCGACGACGAACTCGACTGGACACTCGTCTGGGAACTCTGCGCCGAGATCGAGGAAGATCCTTTCGAAGCGCTGCTGGATGCGCTCACAAGGCCACTGATTATACCTTTGGCTATGCCACCGATCAGGCTGCCAGATCCCTTTAGAATCGATCCAGAATCAGATCCAGATCCAGGCGACTCTGAATTTCCTTCATCGTGCTCTCCGTATGTATTATGCCCGTATCCTGTGTACTCGTGCGTGTATCCGTCTGGTGGCGACTCGTATCCATCACGATCGTATACTTCGCGTTTCGATCCTGATCGCTTTATCCTATCTTGCATGAACGCCATGTATTTCTGGTTTGCCAGCATCTCGATCATAGCTCGATTCCCGCCAACTCGATCTATGACGTCTCTCTGTAGATTTTCTGGAAGAAGTCGATAGATCTCCAAGATTTGTTGGTCGCTGAGTTTGTTAATCGCGGGATCGTTGGCCGCATTTTCCAGCATCTGCCACTGTTCGTCGATTGTCCCTTGGTCTGTCGATGTTCTTCGATAGGGTGCTAATCGCTCGAGTTGCGCTGATGCACGTGCTCGTAACGCTTTTTCGTTCGAGTCTGTGCTTTCCGATAGAACGACGACGATCGAACAGCCGAGAGTGAACAGCCACAGTAACTGAAATTCATTGGAACGTGATTATCGATATCGTCTTATCGTTTTTAACTCATTCGAAGCCGATGGCCATTCGAGTCGATCGTTCATCCCTTTGGAAACGAATTTTCAGCGTTGCTGATACATACGGTGGTTGCCATAAGCATTTGCGCACTACCGTATTTATTACGAATTACGATAGGGAACAAGTTTCGAATGAGTTAAAAGACAATTAGAACGCACGAAGGATATTTAGGATTGTACTTGATGTACTTGTTTGATGATATTTGGACGGTATATTGGATCAATGGTGTATGCAATGCCTAACAGGGCATCGCAGCGTAACATGTTAGTAAGTTTATAAATCAGTGAAACATATAGCATTGGAACGTGAATGCAACAAGTAGAGCGGCTCTTGGTGAAAGTCATACGAAGACGCGTGTCTTAGCTATGTCTATGTATGTGATTGCAGCGACGATCAACGATCTTGACAGAATTACTGGTTTCGCAAACTGTATCGAGAGAAAAAGAAACTAAGAAATTGACGACGAGTGTCGTCAATTAAAAGCATGAAAAACCTCGATACAGATCGAAAGTCGATGTTCGATCGTTTGTCTGTTTCCGAAGTTCCAATCTAAATGTTGCAATTGAGCTTTCTCGAATTTTTGCAAGTTTCACAGTAATTGTTTTCCTAATAGCCTATGCTCTGATTTTTTAGAAAATAGCCTAAAGATTTTTCGAGAATTTTTCTTTCTTATATTTCGAATAGAATAAAATAGATAGTCCCGTACGATGCAGAGATTCAGTAGAAATCTCCAGCGATCTACATTCCTTATTCGCTTGCAAAAATCGAAGAAACAAATGCTCAACTGCTACTTGAAAATAAAAATTCCAGTTTGCAGAATCATCCTCGTCTACGTTCAACTGCACCATCCTTTTCTTGGATGAATAACGTTGCAAGTTTCGCTGAAAATTGTAGAAACATCGATTCGCGTTTCAAACTCACAACATTTTCCTCCAAAATAAATTCTTTAGCCCATGAAGAAGAACCGGTGTTTTATCGAAACGATATCGATGAACATTTCAGTCGAGCCACAAATGCAATGGAGATAAATCTTCTTTACAATTCTCCAACCACTCGTGCCGAAGTGATAAATCCGGAGAAACACCGTGAAACTTATTTCCGTATTTTTGGCCTAACCACTCGAGAGAAATGTGAATTATCTCAGCCGGACGAAAGTGATCAAAGTGTCCTTGCCCTTGCACTCGGTGGTGCCAACGTTTGACCTAGTTACCATACGCTCCAGCTTGCATTGCTCTCGACACGATTTCTAAAAAGCGTCTAGCGAGCCGGTATATCATAAAAACGTCACCTTGGGCATCAGAATCCGATTCCTCGGAAAGAAAGGTACCTGTCCGGTCGAAGAATCTGCGTATCGCGAAAATCATTTCCTGTTATACCTGTTATATCGATAGAAAGGAATACTTCGCCACGATCTTTCGTCATCCATTTTAACTTTCTTCACTCTGTGACGATGGACTCACTCGTATCGTTTCATCTTGGGATCCCTCACAACTTTCATATTTTTGTTATTTTTATTTTTAAACTAAACGCTTAAGGACTCCTTTTATGTTCGTTTATTTAACAGCGAGAAATGCTTTCTTCGTTGGAAGAAAGTTCGTAGAGTGTCGTTTATGGAATGGAAAATTTGCGGCGGAAAAATCGTACGTACGAAAAATCGAGTGGAATACTTTCTCAGAAAGGATAATACGAAGGAAAAGGCAAGACGATATTTTGTATTGTGTTGAGAGAGATAGTTTTAGTTATCAAACGAATAAACGCGATTTCTCACGGGTAAGCGACCGCTTGTTAATGACAATGATCGTCGCGTTTCTTCACACTTTTACCTTCTAAACATCGCGAGATCGAACGCGCGAGAACAAAATGCAATTCTCTACGTTGCCGTGTGTGCATCTCGGGGAGAACATATCCATGAGTAGAAACAAATATCCTTTACTTTCACGTGGATTTTAATCGCAACGCCTCCACCCTCGATCGCACCACAGGAAGCGAAACCGCAAAGAGATCGCCTTATAAAATGATCTTATGAATCGAATTTCAGACTGGAGTAACATCGATCTTATCGGGAGGATATTTTAAGAACAATGGAAGTCCATTGGGTTCGGGGTCCTGGATTCATTGGAGCATAAACAGTATTCGTACGTATAACTAGTCCTTCTTCTTTAAAGGACTTCTCGTTCGCGCAATGATAGAAGTTCAACGTCCAGATAATCGAATTCAACCGGCAGGAGTACATATTTAATTCAGGCATCGATTAAGATTTCTTTGCTAAAGTAGAATTCGAATAAATGGAATTTCCTTGTGGTGAATTTTGAAATTGACAAGTATAATTAATTCGCACAAATGTAAACTCTATTTCAAGATTTCTAAGGTCTTCTTCTTGACAATCAGTTGACATTAATCGGTTGGAACAAAAAAGGGAAGAGTAAGATTTCGATAGGAAAATGAGCACTTCACATATGAACCGAAAGAAATTCGGTACACAATGATCTTGAGACGCGTACCTTCATCGTTGACTTTCACGGTAGATCGGTAAAAGGATCACGGCACTCTCACTGAACTCACTGGCCATCACCATCGAGTATTTCCTCTCTTTATACCGACTCCCACCTTGTTAGCTTTTACGGGAGAGCGTTGCCCACCACGAGAATATTTTTCTTTTTTTCCAAAATTTGGAAGCGAATCTCTTTTCCTTTCGTTTGTAAGAAGGTTAAGCCGATTCATCGAGATCCGCAGATCCGTATCTGGTGAAATTTTCTAATCCCCAGACATTAATTTTACATTAAGTTCTTGCTTCCAATTGTTCTCGTTAATGCTGCAACTATTTCGATTATCTCTATGATTTACATTAATAGCAGTAGTAACAACTATAATATCGGTATTTATGTAAATTCAGTTTTAAATAGAAAAGATCGGAGGAGGTAAATATAAAGCTTCGTTGCAAAATTAAGACATTGCTTGACTTTATTTAGAAACTGAGAATTAGAATTAGAACTGCTACAGATATTGATAATTATCAATTATTCCATAGAGTTTCCATCGGATAGGATAATTCTATTTAAAGCTATTCGTCGTATCTGCGCTTCGTCGTCGTCCTGTGTCTTCCGTGAGTTTGCCGTGCACTTTGGAAATTTGCCAATCGTGTCAATGGCTTACTTTCTTCCGTTGCACCCAGACAAGGGACGATGCGTCCAAAATTCATAGCCTATCATGCACGCTGTATTATGCTGAAATACGATTCGGGAAGCGTAACGGAGAACCTTGAAGGAGAGGAAGAAGCGAACGCGCGTTCCTTTTCCTATTCAAGTTCCTCAGTCGAAGCACGCTAATGAAAGCGATTTCAGTGAAATGCAGGTACATCCCTCGGAATAATGAATAGCGCGATTTTCATCGGGCCGCTCATTGGTTTTCATATTTTCCCTGTTCCTGCTTCGCTCTACGTGAACAACATAATCGGCCACTTAAACAATGACGTAACTAGAACCTCGTTAAGCTTGCGTTGATACGTATTCGATGGGAAACTCGACGATGAAGAATAGAAAAGAATAGAAAATGACTTATATTTTAATGACATTTAATACTTCGTAGCAGAATATATAGAAATCATCAAACGATAAAATTAAAAGAGAATTTTCAACTACGTAATAGCTATACAGATAATTGTAATAATAGATATCTATCCATAGAAGAAACCTGTATGATATGGTATAAGAATTATCGATTTCTAGTCTAATGCACCGAGTTGAACTCCGAACTGAATATGCCGAATAGAAAGCAAAGCAAATCGGCGGAATTCTACCATTATTTGTATCCGGTTACACGTATAGGTATTCACGATGAATGGTTATTCTTACGCAGTCGAAACACGAAAGTCATCTAATTCGTGGCAAGATAATTCTGATGATTATATCGATCGACACAATTTGTTGCACGTAATACGTTCCCGCGAATTTCTTTATTTTTTTAATTAATTTCACGAATAATTATCGTGCCGTGATACCTATATTTTCTATGTCACGTTTACGCACGGCTCGGTTACTTTGAATTATTATCAAGAATTATGACGAACGAATCGACTTTTATATCTACGTACAAATTAAAATGGTCGTGTCTCTTTACGTAAGTACATAGTATGAGATAATTAGATAGAAGCACCGCGAGATAATGTCACGAGAGGAAACGATCTATTCTGAAGTGAGAGAAATCTTTGTACGTTGATGCAGCGGTATAAATATGAGGCGAGACGGGGAAGAATAAAAAAGGCGCGTGAAAGGTGAAGCGTTAGACTAGAATGTTCGCTAATGATAAAAATAGAGGTTCCAGTGAAATTATAATATATCGCCGAATATGAACATTAACTAGACAGAAAGTAGAATAAAGTAAAAAATAGTTGCACCTGTCAATGTAGAAAGCTAAAGATGTTGCTATGCAAACTGTATTGATAAGTGGAGCTCCGCATCTCGATTGATAAAATATTTTTGCACTTTGATCGATATGCTCTTGTGATTCTAATGTATTGTGATGTTAGAAAAAGATAAAATAAAATAAATATGACCATAACGTAGCCATAAAGGTCGCATAAAGGCTATTCTATTGAATCGAGTAAGACGAGTATTTATTATAAGTGACGGCACTGGCTATTAATGCATCGTGTTTCGTTTATTAAAGTACATTACACGTTTTTTGTAATAAGAGAACGCAATATAAGTATAGGATGTATAACCATAATATTTATATTTAATATCACGTTTAACATGACATCCATTTGCCCTCATCATTTTAATCTCTTATGAGAATTAAATGAATGTAAAAATTTGTCAACTTTGAATTCGACGTGACAGCAACAATTTGTTGGGAATGCAAAGTAATCGTTGGTTATCGTACCATTGTCCGTCAATGACAAGAGTTGGCGATATATGAACTTCTGTTTGCACTGTGTATAGTATCCTTCGGCGAAACCATCGATCACTTTGCATGGTTGGCTCTCTTCCCTATTATTAAATTAAATTGAAATTTCAGAATAAATTTATTATCGTCGTATTTATCGTAAACCGAACGGAACAGAAATTGGCATAAAATGATACTTACAGGCATGTCTCGATGCGTATAGCTTGTACCAAGTCCTCATGGTTTACGATATACTTCCATTCCAAATTTTTCGTTATTCCTGATTTAGGAAATACAAGTTGCTCCTACGGTAACCAAGAAAGTCTTAATTTCAACATAATTATATCAATAATATTACAATATTGAAGTATCGATCAAGTCGTTAATTTACCGTAGACAAACAAAGTGGTTTGTCCTCCAGTTCATTCTCGTATCCTGGTAACGAATCTATCTGTTAAACAAAAAAAAAAGGCTACATATGAAAGCGTGTGAATACCAATTAAAAAATGTACCATTATCGTAATTAGTTAAAGCTAAACTGCTAGCACGCTGAGTCGAGGCATAGTGTGAATTGCTTGTAATGTGTGAAATTTATCGGAAATGAGGTTCTTTTCGAACATTACTATAGAGCATTTTATTATTCGATAGTACGGAACAAGGCGTGGCAGCTTGGAGAAAGCATGTAGATTTTGGATGCGTGAAGGGGAAAACTGACGTTTATTATACCAGTGAAGGGACATTTAAGCACTGGAAGGTTTGCAGAAAAATTGATACAAAAAGTCTGGGCGTGGAAGAAATACGGAAGGGAAAGCGGAAATTGTCGAATGGCCAAAAAGGATAGAAAAAGATAGAATCGAAGAAGAAACGAGCAAAGAGGGCAATGTGCAAAGCGTGAAATGCAAATAGTAGTCAATGAAATAGTTTAAGGTAGTTTTAAGGAACAAAAGTGCCTTACAGCAAACCAAAGATAGTTCTAAAATAGGAACATTCGATGCATCACCAAAGAAATAATTACGTAAGACAGATTCGGTAACAGTGTGCGATGAAGATAACGTATATCTTGTAATACATACATGTACATGTGTATATGTAACCACGTGTAATTTTTATGCTAATAAGCTGAAATGAATAGTAGTTTGTTAACTACTACCAGGTACGATTATTCGATGGTAATATGAAAGGACGAAAAAAGTCGAAGAATTGCATGTCATAATATCCAATTACTAAGACAATGAATCCGATCGTGAAATTTACGAACATCATCCACGGTAGCATAATCTCGAAGATGGGGATTCTTTCCTAATTCCCTCGACACTATATCGATCGGATAATACAATGTATTTTCGCAAAAGGTTTTATCCTTGCAAATCGGAGCCGGTTTGTACACTGAAACATAGCTTCGTTAAAAAATGGTTTCCAGCGAAGATATTTATTTCGAATATGTAGTTTAAGTATATTACGTTGCGAATTATCACTTTGTGTCGTCTCGTATGCAGGAGAGGTCATTGAGAGAGGAAGTATAAGCTGCAAAAGGTTTTAAGTAAATATAATTTCCATACAATAGCAGTTAAATAAAAAGAGATGATTCTTCATTATCGTGTACATTAACGATGCGATGATATTCAGAGTATGAATATCATCATTGAATCGTTCCTATTATTTTCTGTATCTGATAAGGAAATTATCAAAGAACCGAAGATATTATAGCGGTTCGGAAGAGTTTTAAATAAATTGAAATGATAAACCCCGACGTCTAATCTTATCTACGAATTTTGTAAATATGTACTTAATTTATTGAGTAAGATTCTTTGTTCGCTTTACAGTTTCGAGATTTGGTAATTATTATGAATATGATGGTAGAAGATCAGATTAATAATATTAAATTAAAGATATTTCCTTCGGAAGAACGTTTCAAAAAAATTATAATGATCTCACCAGTAAGAATCCAATTCGGTTTAGTAACATCTTCGAACGAAAAGGCGATTTAGAATTTTCTCACTAATAAATAATAGGAACTTTCTTTTGTTAAATAAGCAAATAAACTAAAAATTCAACTGGAAGTATACGGAAAACGGTTCCTTTTTTTAATGTTTTTTTCGGCTTTGGTAACGACTTGGTTTTGTTCTATTTTTGAAAATTATAGATGTACTTTAGAATCGCTATCTGTGGTTTGAGTTAATTTTTCTAAAGAAATACATTTGCTTTCGTGGCTTTTCAACAACTGATCTCGTACTCACAGTTTTATATCAATATCCACGAGGAAAATAAGATTACGATCACTTTGTATACATTATTTGTCTTTTCTATCATACTTTCAATGATTTAACTAATAGATGAATAAATCAATTAATAAATTAACGAAGTGTTTGTTATCTCAAAATAATTAATTGTATAATTTTACATTAGAATCTGTAAATAAACGTTACAGTTGCCACTATATATTTCTGACAACTTTGTCATGTACTTAGAAATCTCTTCTTAAAAAAGATAAATTTTCTATATGTAATTATGGTAGTAATTTTATTATTTTAAATATTCATAAAAAGAAATATGTGGATATAAGGAATATAATAACAATATATTAAACAATTTTTGTCAATTATTCATAAAAGAAATCATTATACAGAATGAATCAACTAACAGTTTAAATCAAAATATCGGTTGTATTGTATATTATAAATGATGTTATTAGTTTTCTTATAGATAGACGCGTAGAGATAATGTGTAGGTTAACTTAATTTTTTAAAATGGCTTTGATAACATTTTTTTTAATGCAATTATATTTTGTAATACACTAATGCAGCTTGAGATTCTCTATAAAAAATTATTGATCTACTTGTGTCGAAAAACTACTAGTTTAGTAGATATTTCAATTTCAACTTGTAAAACTTATCGTACGATAAACAAGGAGAGGCGTAAGGCACTACTTTTATATTTACCTATATCCATTGCATCGATTAATGCACTAAAGGATATATAATTCCAATTTAATAAAAATTTCAACAAAGTTAACCTCCTTATGACCTTCATGAGCCCACCTACAAAAAGAAACTAACATTAAAACACGCTCCCTTTGAATCCATTCAACTTTTACCTGAAACATTTTCCGATATAATTAATAATATCGAAAATATTTCAGCTTAAACCCTTAGGTGACTCACCCTATATATAAAAATATATGCAATAGAATAACTAACATTAAAGATTAAAATGCTTTATTTATATGTATTGTACGCACATTCAAATATATAGCGCGAAGCGCCAGGCATAATCCCAATGAAAAGGAGATTTGGTAAGGAAATTTAAATAAATGAAAAGAATATTTTTAAGATAATTTCCAAACTACAAATTCTAATTAACGTTAATATCTGTAATTATTAAAGATGTATTTTATTAAATAAATTTTGTTTTCTCTCTTTTGTACTATCTGTACTAACTATTATAAGAAAATTACTAGCCGCTGCTATATTTCTTTAAATGTCCCTATTTGCGCTAAACTAGGTACACTAGTGTGAAGTAAACTGCAGTTACTGTCGTTACAGTGCTTCAGTTCGCTGGATTTCGCATTGCGTCCAAAGAAAATCAGAAAAATGTCGAAGAGGAATCCAGGGGACGAATATAGAAAAGGTTTTATTCATTTTATTTATAATCGTATCAGTCGCATTTGGTAAAATAACATTTACTTCGTACCTTGCAGAAAATGGATAGTGTTCTAGTCTTGATTTGTTTTCGTTATTGATTTCATGCCCACAATCTTTAATTATGGAAACACCAAATTCTAAATATGTAATTTAGAAAATCTATTACGAAACAGTTTTAGAACAAAACTAGACGTGCAAATCGTATTTTTATTTTCTAAATCTCGTTTCTTACTTTTCATGTATCGTTTTTGGGTGCACGCATCCTACAACCATGTGCCAAAGGATGCTTCACAATAATAAAAACGGATTGAATGTTAACCTTATGTAATAAAATTATCAAGTAAATATACATATATCGTATATCGTATTGTTATAAATAACTTTAGGACATGTATGTTACATACACACTTGTTTCTTCTTCATCATCATTTATTGATTTCATTTGTTTTTGAATTTTATTCGGAATTACAAGAAACTTGTGCTAAGCATGCCGCTTAAATATTTCCGGTTAAAAGATATAATGTTGTTTAACTTGATCTGAACTTTGCCAGTGTTTGACGTTGTCAGGGTCAAGTGTGTACAGAGCAGAGGACTCCAGGGGAGATGACAGAGGAAGGGATCGTTCACCGATTAGATCAGATGACCGTTGTGAGGCTGGTAATTACAATCAAAGTGATGCCAAGAAACAGAAGCTGGCATTTGGATTTGGGAAGAAAAGTGGAACAGAACAAAAGAAGGGTATTCAGATAAAGCTAGGTTCTACATCAGTAAGTAGTAATGTATAAAATGACAAAAGGATATATATATTTGTTCTTACGAGAATTGTATTTTAGAAACCCACTGTAAAGGCAACACCAATCCAGAGGCCAACAGTAGCTTCTGTATTCAATGCAGATGAAGAGGATGAACCCGAGGAAATGCCAGCAGAAGCAAGGATGAGGATGAGAAATATTGGAAGAGAAACACCAACCTCGGCTGGTCCGAACTCATTTGGAAAAACAAAGCAAGGATTTTGCGATTCCAAAAAAATATTTGAAAAGACGCTCAAAAAAGCAATGGAGGAAGCAAATAAATGATTCCTCACTTGATGTACTGGGCAATTATTGTTAATTGTATATTAATTTTACAAAAAAGATGCAACAATAGCGGAATTCTTGCTACAGTTATATGCAAAATATTTTTATCAATTTTACGCATTATTAGCAGGCATTAGACATAAAGTATCACTTCATATTTAACATCACATTTTGGAAACTAATTGGTACTGTTTATTATTAGCTGATATTAAGACTACACTTGAAAGTGTATTATTTCTTTGTGTATCTCATGTGGGACTATGCAAATACATTTAACTTGTGTAATTTTTACATTGTTCATTACTATTATATTAATTTTGAATCATGTAATAAGAAATTTTTAAAGTGACTTGTTTAGGAATGATAGGAAGTTTAAAATAATTTATCTTGTAACTTGTAGAATAAATAATATAAATAAAAAACAGTTAATATCGATTTTATACTTTATTTTATTTAAAATTTACATAGTAATTTATTTCCTGTTTTGTTGGCCTTGACGCAGATCCTAAACAGAACAAAGATATGATACAATGAATGTACGTCCAAAAATTAATGATGAAATTAATAATATGCGTAACTATGTAATTTAATAATAATTACCCTAGGGAAATTACGAACTGGAGGTGTCCTGATACGACGATTTGCCTTTGATCTGTTGCGAACTACTTTTGAGTGAATAGCACAAGAAACGCAGTAGTGCAATTTGGCATACAACTTTGGAAGCTGATATGCAGAATAAAAGCTTGCTTCTGTGATATCTCTTACAGCAGCTGCTTCTACAATATTACGAATAACGAATTTTTTAATTGCTTTATCTTTTGGTACACAGCGTGCACAATTAGTACAACGGACAGGGTTTACATGGCCACGGCCATGCTTGGCACGTCCACCATTCCTACGTTTGCAAGTCTGAAAATAGAAAAGTGAAATATACAATAATAATAGTGATATGGAATATTGATGCTCACTAACGTGAATAAATAATTCTTAGTTACGTTTATAACTTTTTCTTCTAAGGTTTAAAATTATTAGTAATATACATGGAGGTTATGTATAAAATATAAACATACAAATATTCCTAACATGTAATATTCAAAATATAAATATTAGATTTCAGTGCATTTTGTTCTGAGTTTTGAAAAAATTATAGTTTATTTAAAAATGGTATTCTACGATTATACACAATGTGAGAACCACATGGTCAACAATCATTCCGCACTTTCATATTTCACGAATACATCACCGTTAATACTGATTATATTATGTAAAACTGCGTCCTATGCACTAATTTTTTTATTAATATTATATATTAAACAAATACACTATGCACAATATCGCAAACTAAAAGAATTATACACGATAAATAAGAATTACTTACCATTTTCTTCCGTCACTTGTTGGAGAAAGATCGGAAACAATGTTTAATGACGTTAAATGAAGTTGGCAAGTCAAATCAATGTACTTCCGTTCATGTTAAGTTGGCATTCAGTTTTAGATTGCGTTTGAATCGTGATACTCGCGCGCTTTAAATTTGTATTAATTTAATGCTATTTGTTTGTTTAATGTTAAGTGTTAATGCATATGTGACGTTTATCACATATGAAATATATCACAGAGAAGGCATTAAGGTAATATAATACTGTAATTCGCATGTTTCGAACATTACTTGTAGAAAATTATGTCTTTGAATATCATAGATTTTATATGTCTTCAAATGTATAATACGCAACTTAAATCATAAAAAGATATATAGATCGATAATATCTATTAGAAAAGCTGAAATGCATTGTAATATATTATCTGATATTACCAGATATTAATCAAACAATCTAACTAAAACAATTTTTGGACAATACTTTAACATTGAATATTTATAGCTTGAATTAAATTTGATTGTCCGTCATTAAAATGAATAAAAGTTTTACGTAATATGAATTTTGAGCAATTATAATTTAGCCTAGTGTCTTTCTGAACTTCTAGTCACATAATACATATGTGCTTACATTTTAAAATGGGTGTATTGCATAGTGACAAAATGGAGAAGTTATGCTCAACATTACAAAGGATAGATGGATAGAAGCAATATAATTTTGCAGCGAAGAGAAACGTTCTAAATTAACTTTGTTTAGTTGTTGCATGTTGTATATTTTCTACAATGCATTTTAGTGTAATATAACAATAACAAGTTTTGAAATAAGATACATTTTATACAATTTTTATGATTGTATCATTAGGAGGATACATTACGTATTATTTTTAATTTTTTTTAACCTATTTTATTCTATTTTTGTTCTTTGTAATTTTATATTTTGAATTTTGCACACAATGGTAGAAGAAGTAGTTAATTCCACTAATAAACCAAAGGTACGTTAATCTTGTAGTGATAGCGCTATCATTGTTAGCATGATTGGAATTTGATCAATTGTTTATGAAAGAAATGCAGCAATTAAGGGTATAAAAACTTTATGCTGATTGTAAATGAATTGGATATTGTAGAACAAAACTGCTAGACCTCGTCCTGTTTATTTATGGAATGTGTTAGATGTACAAAAATGGTTGAGGAGGCATTGCAGTGATTATTATCAATTATACCATGAAAAGTTTCTATATGTAAGTATTTAAATTGTTTAAACACAAAGAAATATATAGTTTCTGTATTTTATACACTTCTGCATTGGTCGACATTGATCAATATCATTTGTGTTTTTTAAGCACGATATCACTGGAAGGGTCTTGTTAAGAATAAATGAAAATATTTTATTGAGACTTGGAATTGATAATGAACAACATAGAATGGATATTTGGCGGGAAATAATGAAATTGCATCTTAAAACAGATATGTTAGAGATTAAAGATATTGAACGACGTAATAATATGAATTTTGATTAATATGCCGCATGAGATAGAACTTTATTTTTTATAATAACTTGTGATAAATGATATTTTATATTTTTTATTGATAATGTTACAATATTAGTAGTTTTTAAATCAAATGTATTAAATGAATGTACTTTTATATATATTTATAATAAAGTATTTGATACCTTGGGTATATTATTGTCTCTGATATTATGAATTACAAGAAAATATGGATGTATAGGAATAAGGAAGTTTGCAAACAGGATTTGATTGTATAGTAAATTCTTATCGTTATTTTTTAAGGAAAATAATCAATTTTATTTCACAATTATTCATCATAAAACAAAAAGTGTCATATTAAAATTACTTATCTATATAGAACGTCTTTGAAATTATACAGCAACATTTTATTTGATAGGAAAAGAAGTTTCTGTATTACAAATTTTTTTTATGTAACATGTTATGTTTCAACAAAAATTCATTTATTGACTAGAAACATTTTGTTATTATTGTAGTATGATAAATTACATCAATTTTAACATTTAATTAGGTTGAAATAATATTCTGTTTTTTTTATTTATCATCGTTATGTACATGATCATTTAAACAAATAACTTCAGAGACTAAACTCTTCATTACCCTGTTTGTTGCTACAATTTTACATAATATGTATGTATGTACTAATGAAATAGTAATTTGTTGAAGGACATGTCATATATCTTTAATCTGTGGTGAGATGGAAATTAGAATTATTAGTCAAAGATATAGCTAATTGTTATTACAACAAGATTTTTTAATAATCATCTTAAATGTAATTTTAATATCTTTTCAAAGTATCTATTTAAAAGTTTTAAAGATAATGTTTATGTTTAATACTTTTGAATACTTTTTCCAATTATCAACTTAAATGTAAATTATCATTCAATCAAAACATATTTAGCATTTTATTATCGTTGCGAGAAAGTTTCATTTTTACATATAAAAAACGCTTAAACTTATAGTAATGAACAGTAACAAAAAGACGTTACTCTAATAAATGTTTCACAGCCTTACATATTGTATGGAACTTTTTCATAAAGTTTAATAACTGTGATCCTAAAAAAAAAATTAATCAGGAGGAAATAAAATATTTCTTCAATTATCCTAATTATTTTTAAAATATTCACCGTTGCATATTCGTTACAACTAAATATTTCTATTAAGATTTTAGAATTTTTCAAGAATATTTTTACGGCATAGTAGTTCACTGAGAAATTGTTATTCGTTAAATATAAAGAAAATAAAAAGGTGCATTAATATTTGTGTACGCGCACATATATATGTACTTATGTACACATTAGGAATCTAGTAAATGCTAGACAAATGTTTATCACATTTAAGTCGTAGAAAAACTTGAGCAACGATTAGAAGAACAGAAAAGAAAACGCGATTAAGTAGACGTTTGTCTCACAAGTTACTATAACATATGTGGGAAAATTATCCCCTATTAGTATCAGTTAATAGAACTATTACCTTGTTACATCTATTGGTTTACCTTTGTTTGCATATTACATATGCAAATGAATCGTGCAAATCTTGCACTTTGAACAAAATACATCTCGTCGTTAATACTATTTAAATTAATCGATAAGCAATTCGTTAAATTTTCTACGTTATAGACATAATTCTTCCGTGTCGAGGTCTTGAGTGTGTTTGTGTCTTCCAGATGAAAAAACGTACAGTTCCTCGTTTTTGTGCGAACAGTGGTTCTCACCACGAAAATAGTAATTAATCCCCTTTTTGTTTCGTACGTTCTTTTGGTGATCATCGATAAACGACTGAGTCGAGTCTCTCGCTGACATAGCTTTATGAAACGATGATACAGTTGGATAAGTATTGGAGATTGTACGCCTCCATTCGTATCTACGACATTTAAAGTTAGTTACTTTTTATTTCTATGAATAAAAGAATCTTTTATAGAAATAGTACAATAATTGGGCCCTTCAAAGGTTAAACTGATCAACTCCATTTTCTACGAAGTTGTTAATCGAAGAGTAAAGGGAACAACAAGGAGAGCGTCGTAAAATAAATGGACATTCCTCGCTCTTCCCCCTTATCCTTCAATTTTTCTGTTTCAATTTGGCAATTTCATCCAGGTACACGATCAATATTAAGTATCTCAAGAAACAAGGTACTTATTTCTTTATAAATTTAATTATTACAGAAAAGATGGTACAAGTAATCGTTTCAGTAAACATTTCCATGTTTTTGATAAATAACATTTATAAATAAACATTTCCATGTTTACAGTTGTTATTCTTCGCTACGTCTTAGTTCACGGATCAGCATGGCTTCTGCGCAGCTCAATTATGAAATGTACTTCAAAGAATACCTTATGGAAGTTCTTGTACTTTGTGTTTTATCCGTATCCGTGGTATCGATTGGCGGATTGGTTGACCATTTTCGCGATTTAAAAGGACATCTCTGTTGAAATTCCCTTCTAAATTTTTCCTAAAAGTAGATCGTACATTGAGAAGATGTGGAACGATATCGAAACGTATAACTGGCGATACTTACGTTATATATTCCATAAATAAATGGATTGTAGCAGCTATTTGACATGGCCAGCCAATCGAAAAAGAACCATATGTAATGGATATATTTGTAACTGTAATCACGCCTCTTAATAATCTGTTTTACATATAATCTGTGCATAGAACGATCTGTTACTTACTTGTTTATCTCTGAATAAAAATATTGGAAAGTGTTATAGGTTTGAAGCGGTAGCCAGCAAATTGCGAAAAGTGCTACTACTATGATCAACATTTTGATTACCTGAAACGCAACCAATAATTCGCAACTGTGTTAAATAAAACCAACAGAAGTATGTTTAAATTAAATCGAAGCTACGCTGTTTACGTAAAATACGCACGTAGTACGAGAACGTAGGAGAATACGTTATCGTTGTAATAGAATTATTTCTCTTTTCATGTAATTATTTTCTATTCAAGCGTCTACGCGAGAAACATAGTAGCATCGGCGCGTAGACGTATCGCGTTTGTAGGATCGAACAGCGGAAAATTCCATAATAAAAATCGAAAATATAATTCGAGATTTTATAGTAATTAGTAATAAAAAAGGGCTGTACCTTTATTTTATTCTTCATTAGATTCGCGTCCCGGGAATCCTCCGCATTTCCCGGAGCCTTATTTCCCCAGAGTTTTAACGCTATTCTTGCATACACGCAGGAAATAATCGAAAGAGGCGTGACATATTGCAAAAATACCAATAATCCTGAGTAAATAAACATGGATTTTGTGGATAGATTTACGTGTATGCAGAACGGTTTGTAGCGATCTCCGCCATCTATGCCAATTAGAAATTAGAAGAAACGATCGATCAGTTACGCGTACATGGATCGTTCATTTTCAAAGCGGTGTAAGTTGATTTTCCTTTGTTTCCAGGTACCGAAGCGTTCGCGTTCACTTCGATCGAAAAATCTTCTGATGAAAGATCTACTTAGTTCATCCGCGTCTTTATGCGCTTAATCAGATGCGAATTCATTATGTAAATGGTTCTGTTTGGAAATTGACTGGATCAGTATCTTTTTCCGGGGTTACGAGCGGACCTACACATCGCTTTCAAAGTTAGCGAATTATTTAAAATCCATGTTCTGCGCTTTAATCTACTCTGCTTTATGAATAAGAACAGGGAAAATACCGTACATACCGTTGTTTAATTTCGGTGTCACTTGTTTTTGATTATTTGGTGTCTCGATTGTTTGTACAAGGAAGATTCCAGGAAATGGATTTATTAAATTAATTATTAAATTTATTAAATTTCGATAGATTAGAACAAAAGAATATCCTAAGATTTCGATTATAAATCGTTTGTAAGTAAAACGTTCGTATTAAGGTGTAGGGAAATTCCTCGTTTTCTCAATCTTTCCATAAAATAGACTTCCACCACTTTGAAAATAAACGATTCGTATATCGATGAAAAATGAAAAGTCTCTTATTCACAAGTCTCTGATAGTTTAGTCAAGTGATCTGCCGTTTAACTTACTTATAGAATTTTCTCGTACCATAGTAACCCTACGTGCAATTGCCATTGGTGTAGCCAAGCTACAGGCGAGAAACCAAATTCCAGCGATTATAATCTTGGCGGTCAGTTTGCTTGGTCTCGCGCTATTAAGTATGAAACATCAAGTTACACGAGTTAAAAGAGAGAAAAGGAAATATAAATAACAATGGTGAGAAGGATCGAACGGTGTACGTCTACTTGGAGGACTTAAATAATATACCGTTTTAATAGATTGACGCACCTGAGTGGTTTTAAAATCGCTCGATGTCGATCGATCGCGATCGCCGTTAACGTGAAAACCGAGACATTGACAGAAAGGATTTGCACGAAAGGACAAAATGCGCACATAAAATGTGGTAGGAGCCATCTTTGCAACAGGGCTGCTTGAAACTTAATAGAAATATTTCTCGTGATTAGAACAGTGTATATTTTAGTTCGAATTTTATCTGAACACACAGAGTTACATATTAAATAAATCTCTTACCTGAAATGGAATCGCGAACAAACCGATAACAATGTCCGCCAGTGCCAGGTTCGCTATGAAAAAGTTCGTTACGTTTTGCATACGCCTGGATGTAGCGATTATCCACATAACAAGAGAATTTCCCACTACTGCCAGAAACGATATCGTACCGTAAGATATGCTGAGGACAACGAGTATGGCGGTTGGAACTTCGTATTTTCCATCTGAAATCAATCAGTGGCGTTTAAACTAACGAGGATCCTTAAATTGTATCGAAACGAATCGGACATTTGATATAAAAATAATCTCTCGATAATACACGTACACAGTGTTACGCTGTCTTAAATGATATGCATACGTATATTTTACGTTCTCCGATATATTTTCAAAGAGGAATAAATTAAAAGCTTGTACGTTCCGCGATTCGATCGCATCTGAATTTTTATTTTCGATTTTCATCTTCGATTTTATCGACAAAAACCATCTCTCCGATTCGATTCTGATAAGGCATACTGTTCATCGCGCGTGTTTCTTTTTATTCAGGCTAACGTTTTCAAAGCGAGCGAACGAATATTTGTATGAATATTTTCGCGAATAACTTTTAAAGGCGAGATAGCCTCATGAATAAAAACATTGGATTTTGGATCTCGATAGCGGCGTCGCGCGAACCTGAAAAGGACAAGAATAATTCACCACACAAAGGAGATGCAATTTACAGTTCTTTGAAGTTGCAATTCATATTTGTAATGTCGATACTGCTTGAGCGCGACGATCAACAGATTATCCAGTGAATACAATTTGTTCATTGTTAGAAGCATCAAAGAACCTGGAATGTTCAATGTAGAAAGTGGAAAAAAAGGAAATACGTTATTCAAATTAGGATTAGGTATTGTTATCTTTCTTTTGAGAATGATGAAATGTAATTCTTCGCAGGAATAAAAGAGCACGAAACAGCATAAAGTCGAATAACTTTTAACGGGATGAAGCTATATAAACACGTGCGTCTTTTTTAATGTACAAGATATTCATTAATCATATCTCTAGCGTTAAATGAAATATAACTAAATGAAATATTTTGATTGAAATAATCAACGCTACGTTGATCGTTTAATTTTAGAAGGTTTCTTGCATCAAAATGAGTTTCCTTGTTGTATACCGTACAATTCAGATATTGCGCGGACTGTTACTACGGACTTCCGTCACAAACAGTGGCCGGGAACTTCCGGCTCTTTGCATCGCTTAAGAATATACGAAATATTTTCATCTAATAAGACCGCGGTTCTCTCCGAAGTCTTCTCGTGCAAATTAAGTAATAAATACCATGAATGACTTAAAACACCTTTAGTCATTGTTAAAATTTAGCTTCATTAGGTTGAAACGTATAACTCTGTCAATATTTCTATAATTAATTAATATAGCTTAATATGTGAAATAATTTTCGACGAATGAAAATATTATGTACCATACAACACAATAAACACACAATTATTTTTTCGTTCTCATATTGCCATAATCATAGCCAAGATAAATAGATCCTCTTCCATTTAAATGTCAGTATTACATGTTATTGTAAAATAAATAATTTTACAGCTATCAAGCTATAAGTTTTGAGCCAGTCTAAGCCTCTGAATCGTCACTTAAATAATTTTATTTTATACCAAGTTCTGTTCATTATCATTCACGACAGGGTTAGTAAAGTTTAATAAAAGAACACAGATTTTTGATGAAGGAAAATGTCATTTCTACCTTCGATGTCTATGTTCCTACCGTCCATGTTCATTCCTTTAAAAACGATCCACGACGATCAACTAAGCGATTAGTTTCCTTTCTTCATTCTGTTATAAATGTATATTCTTACTAATTCTATTTAGACATCACTTGGAATCGTTAAGAAACTGAAAGACGAAATTATATTCTATTTGCATACTCGATCGAATTCTAACGAGTTTCTTCGTTTATCGAATCGACTTTCTAGCGACGAACTTCCTTTGGTCTCTAAATTGTTTCTGAGAATTTTATTGCACTTACGCTTGTACCTACATATACGTAGAGCTCAGAGAACGCTCCGACATATTAAGAATGTCACGATGCGCAATTCCATTTTATGCCCAAAGCATCGATGCGTCTTTTTTTCGTTCTTTATTTCGGTTATTTGAAGATTTCAGCGGCTATTTGGAATTAACGTGAGCAATTAATGAGGATGAAAACGGTAGTTTAGCCTCTGACAGCCTTTATATGAATGATATTCATTCGTATTTCGTCTTCAATAATGAGGTGTATTAATAATAACGTAATCCGTACCAAAATCGTCGTATATCGAGCCATTTGCATAGGACGGGGATATCGTTGACGTGTTGTTCAACGTAGGTTGCCAAATATTTTCTATTACTTCAGTTTCATCGTACCATGAGATATTCATGGTGGTGGATTCTATCTGCAACAAACCAGAAACAGTTCACAAGTTATAATCGTCATTTCTAGTAGATATTATTCAAGAATAAGAATAAAACTTTGTCATTCGTTCTCAATTATGTCACGACGAACAAACAAATTATCTTGTGTCGTGGTACTTTGTAATTATTTATCGTGGCCAATATCATGTATCTTTAATTAATTAATTTTAATTTTTCCGACAAAAATGATTCGTAGCTGTCTATAAAAAAAAAAAAAAAAAAAGATAAAGAAAAATGAAAGGACAGGTTTCGTAACTCAATAGACTCGATAAATCGTATTCTCAAGCGTAGCGGTGGAAAGTATCGGGGGCATGATTTATTCATTGAATTTTATGTTGCTTGCTACACGCAAAGTTAAAATTCTGCCGGCACAAGTTGTACGTACGATTTATCGACCTACAAAAAGGTGCAATTTTTCTGCGATCGTTCATCGAGTTTGCAAATATCCAACTTTTAGTATTGATGGAACATAATCGACTTTATTTATTTATTTTCATAATACCAAACTCTCTGGTAGAGGTAGAATTTCCGTCGTATTTCGAAACGAGCTGGTAAAATTCTGAATTTAACGAGGTGGCTAGGGGTCCTTTGTTTGAGGCAAAACAACGAAAAACAACGTTTTACTTTTTTCATGCCTCTGACAGCGGAAACTGCCATTAAGTACCCATCCTCGTCAACTTCGTTAGTTCTGTCGTTATGGGAGTCGAAAACTAGGTTACTCCGTTAGGCAAAATAATCTCACGAATACGTTGATTTTGCTAACTTTTGCTAACTATTCGCTTGAAAATTTTTTTCCACCCTTATCTCTGGATTCGTATCCAGTGTACAAATAAAATTGCTGGAATTTTCATGGAAAATAGTTGAACGTGCGTACTTGGTACTTACCTTCATCGAGAGAACATTTTTTGTTCCTAGAATATATCTACAACGGTTAAAACCGTAGCCACGTTTCTATTCTTTGCATTTTTATGAACTTTTCATCACCATGATATTACTTTCGATTAAATACCAAGTCAATCAAACATATAAAAGATACGATGAAATTTCATGAATTATATAACGAACACACGGACGATAATACGAAGAATTCTATGATTTTTATAATTTTCATTCATCGGGCAATTTCGAGCTTCCACAAAATGCCCGTTACGCCGTGAAACCTCATTAAATTCGATGCGTTTTATATAGCAGCCGCAGGTTTTTCAGATTATGTTTCAAGATTTACAGTATCATTGTAAGTTCTCTTGACGTATCTTTGACCCCCCGGAATAATGTCGGTCGGAATTTTTCTACAATTTTTGTATTCTCAGAATTTGGAAGAAGAATATTTTAACGTTTTGTTACGATCCTGTGAAATGTAAAATTTTTCAACAGTATCACAACGATGCTTGATCTTTTGTAGTGTTGGGGTTTCCAATAATATACTAACGTGTTCAAAAAATTCATATTTTTCAGGTATTTGTCTGAATTTTGCAACGATACATGATACGCATTGTTGCGGAGTCTTTTGAAAACTGTTGTGTGCATTGTAATTAAAATTTTAGCATTCAATTAATAGTACAATAATGTCAGATTTTAACAGAATTTCGAAACCGTATATTATTAAGATAACAGCGTTGAAGTTTTGTCAAAGCAACAGCTATCTCTATTATCTGATAGAAACCGGTTATTTTGTCAATTTTAACGACAACGATTTAACAATTAATCAATATTCATACAGAAAATTGGTTCGAAGGAAAAACAACTTTATTAATTTTCTACGATGAACATTTCCAATTTATAATAATTGAAAGTTTTGTAAATATTTAATAATGTACGCGAGCCTAAAGGAGAATATTCTTTGGTATTTCTTTGGCGAATTTCATCTGCTAGGAAGAACGTGTCTCAAGAATGTCAAGGGAATGGGCGGATCACATTGTTCTACTATCGGTACACCTACATGTATCACTATACAGACAAACGTTTATTGCGATGTCTTTGAATGCCGCATTCTTTCTGCACCATATTGTGAATTTTTGTTTTTTATTTTAAATCGAACGCGTTTCAATTATACGCAACGTCCGTAACACCAATTTTGATTAAAATTGCGCGTATACGAACACTTATTTTAACGCTTTGACTGCCACGCTAAAATCACATGTTTCGTTCAGGACGTCACGGGAGTATTTTTATTATTCAAAGCGTATAATGGCAAAATAAGAATAAATTGACGATGTAAGACAATATTCTTCCCCAATGAACCGTTTATCTTATTGGTGGTCACGGGTGACCACCGTGGCGCCTTGGTAACAGTTGATAGCAACATATTATAACAAGGCTTCGTTTATTTCAACAAACCATTCGCGTTCGTTATTTCGTCGTAAGCAAAACGTGCAGAATATATCGTTGAAACGTGTAGAAGATATTAGTAAACGGTATTTGCTCGTTCTATATATAATAGTAAGGTATGTGTACACTTCTAACTCCAATTATACGATTATAAAGCAGCATTTACGATTATTTTCTAAGCTGTGTTTACAATAATATTCGTAGATTACTCCTCAAAGATATGGATGCAGACACAGTGCACCGTTAGATGCAAGATTTGTCCTCATTTTTTTTTATTGATGTTCTAATAAAAATGTTTCATTGTCCATTGGGGCACTTTTTATTTCAAAGTGTCTTCCATTTATCGGTTATATTCAAAATGCCCTAACTGTCAATTTTCATACAATTTTTACAATTGTAAGAAGTTCAAGAGGTCATCAATGACCACCGTGGGTGGCGTCACAGGAGAAACCGTGATCGGTCATATATGACCAACGTGGCAGTCAAAGTTTTAATGTACTGTGTAATAGAAAAATATGTAAGTTTATTTAAGAACGTGTGTCTATAGTTGCAATGACTTGTTTTAATGAATTCCTATTACACATGTACTAACATGTATACACGTTTCTGCGACTAAATTTTTCTTTCTTTTTATTTGGAAGTAGTTTACGATCAATTCTCATTGAGAATTATAAGTAAATTATTCTGGCGTGGTACTATAACGCGAATAATAAATAATAATCGTATGTTTCATTCTAGCTGAATCTAATGTTTAAAT
This sequence comes from Bombus pyrosoma, assembly GCF_014825855.1. Lineage (NCBI taxonomy): Eukaryota > Metazoa > Arthropoda > Insecta > Hymenoptera > Apidae > Bombus > Bombus pyrosoma. The sequence goes on along the minus strand of NC_057781.1, from coordinate 6,769,525 downwards.
CTATAGGGTAATGTCTTTTTAGCCTGCGGATCTGATCCGTCGCGTCAAGTAATTGAGTAACTAGTGGGTTTTGGTGGTTGTTAATTCTTATGTTATATCTATTTGGATATTTCTTCTTTAACTGTAGGCATCTTAAGGTCGCGATGTATTGTTTCGTTGGTAACATACCAAGGTGCATCTATTAAGAATCTTAGAGTTTTTGATTAGAATCGTTGAAGAATTTCTATGTTGGAATTACTCGCTGTTCCCCATAGTTGGATGCCATACGTCTAAACAGATTTTAATATCGCTTTATATAGCATTATTTTACTCTGCACGCTTAAGTTGGAACGTCTGCCAATGAACCAGTAGAATTTTTTAAATTTTAATTTAAGTTGCATGGATTTATCTACGATGTCTGCGAATAAATGAACCAGAAATTCTCATATAAAGTTCATAACGTGCTTTGCAGTACTCGAGGAAATTGTCTCAAGTGATTAAGTTGCTATAGTAAACGCAGTTTCGGTCAGACTCAAAGACACGAAACATTCGTAATGGAAACGACAAAAGGACAAAACTACGTTTCGACCAACTACATTTCCTAATGCCTAATGCTATCTATTTAATATGGAATGCGGGTAAACGACATAAGTTGAGTATAACTTTGTCTCGCAGAGTATTTGAATTACAAAATCGCGATGTTCAAAACGTAAATAGAAATTGTTCAGATTGTTGTTGTCCTAAACGAGACTGCACGTTGTTACCAGCGATTACGCATATTCCAACTTGTTCGCTACGTTAATTTGGAAACGCGCAATAAACGTTCTCGATGTTGTTGAATCTTATGGTAGCTTCTATTTATTTGATTTCACATCGTGAAATCCAATTGCGCGTGATATTCCTGGAAAAATCGTTTCGGAACATGAGCTCGCCTTCATCGAATCTTAATTAGAGTTAGAGTTGTTAATATTTTATGCTTGTTAAACTGCAAGGGACAAATATCCTGAAGCGACGCTGAAACCTGAAATTTGTCTTTGTACCTACGAAGTTTAAATCATGCACCGTTTAATACATAAATTATTGAATTTAAATCCCTCAGACGTTACTAATTCTCGAAATCTCATGAAGTTGTAGAATTTCTGCATATTCGGATTCGGGATCTGTGATCTTATGGAAAGTTACGTTCCGTGTATAAGAGACATGCTAACGATGCATTAAGTATGCATATGCGTGGTATGTTGATACTGCAGCCAGGGCAACAATCAAATGTTCTAAGTTTGATGCTAATTACCATATGTCACATGGATACGATATCTGTCCCCGAAGCTATGTGGTACGTTTGCGTTTCAAGTTCTATCTGGTACCATCTGGTTCTGCAATATTCCATCGTAAAATTTACTTGAGGACATAATTTGTACACATAATTTGTTCTTTAAATGTGTTTTGATATTGCTGGATGCTTTCTATAATTTTATATTATAAGATAACCGTGGATGTTCATGCAGGTTCATATTTCTATCAAAATAATTAACGAAGGAAGTAAAATGTAAGCAGAGATTCGTTTCAACTACTTGATATACACAAGGTGCGTTTTACTTTGGATATTGGATATGCAGATTTTCATATTATGCGCATTCTGTAATTTTGTGCATCCTTAAACGTTTCATATATATTCAATAAACATCCGCAGCCTGACTATAGGAAATTAATGATAATATAAACGTGCCAGTATATATAAAACGTTACAGTATGCATAAAATATAATAAATATAATATTTTCGAAATTGCGCATAAGATTAATATCGCTACTTATTGATTTCATTTAATTACTACTAATGTCATGATGAACGATAATTTTACATAAATGATATGTAGCTGATACAGTTAATGTCATGTTGTATTATATTACATATATTGTATGCGCAGTGTATCTGCGAAACGAACATTCATGAAATTATTAATGAATAAATTGCATGTTTATCAAATTACCGCCCAATCTATAATATCGTTTCGAACATGTATAAAATTTTAAAAACAATATTATTATATTTTATATATTTATATTATTATATATTTATATATTTTATATTATTAGATATTTTAAAAACAATTTTATTATATATGAAATTGCAATACGCTTGAAATTCGATCTCCTGTCTACAGGTGCATACAAGTGTGTAAACAGATAACGGTATGATAATATAATAATAATAATATCATAAAGTAATTCGATCTATTTGAACAATATTAAAGCCACAATGTGAACCCAAGGTATGTTCATACTTATAGCCGTTTTCATCTCGTTTTAGTTCTCGTTTCAGTAATAAGAACTAAACTTTAGTTCTTATAAGTTCAGCTCTTCACTCATAGGAACTAAAACTTCAGTTAAGAGAAGATCAATAACCAATATCGCGTTCTAAAATGTTGCAGCGATATCGTATGATATTCCAATTAAAACGATGCAGAAAGGGCTGTGCTTGCATATTTTCGTGAACGTTACGTATAGCTGACTCGAAGAATTATTCTGGTTTTGTTCGGAGAATTTAAATAATCGTACTAGGAAATCGTACGAGAATTTTGTACCGAAGAGAAAGAAGAATCATAAAGAATCGCGAATGAGAAACATCTGAGAAACGTCGGATTGTATTTCCCTGGGAGGGAACATGAAACAAACGATGCGATTTATAGGATGCTCTCAAGCCTGTAATACCTCGATTTGTCACGCGAAATTTCTTTGAGACTGGAGGAAAGTGATAGAAATGAAGCGTCTTGTTTGTAAATACCACACTTATCGATAGTGAAACGATAGTGAAACGAACGGGAGAATCGTCCTTTAATTTAAATCTTATCATTTCATCCGTAGCGAGATACTCAGCACTCCACTGTTCTTTATTCGTTAAGAATCAGAGCTGAATGGCAGTTTTAATAAAACCTTCCTTTCTATTAATTTCGAAACAGTTTATACAATGCAGATCGCGCGAATTCTACAATACCTCTGTTTGCAATACTATTTTGTGCCAGGGAAATAAAAACTTTGTTTTTCATACACACAATACGCGCTGTATCCTTTCAACTCTCGTCTACGCCCTGTCGCTTTTCGCTTTATTTCTCGTTTAAGTTTCCTGCGTCAGTCGGGTCGATATCAGGCGCGTAAAAGGCGCGTTCGTTGAGAACAACATCGGTGTCTGAGATTTTCCAGCAATTATTTTCGTATCTAATTATTTGGATATTTACGATAATGCGTATAATATATCATCTGACTCTTTCTACCTTACGGTCGAATATTTCCCTCTCACGAATAGATCTCAGGAAATACCTCTTGCAGACTTAAAAATTTAAAATAACGTCCAGTCCATGAATTTCTCATCATTCGCTATTGACTTGGATTTTCCTTCTCGTTTCTTTCCGAGAAAATATATGTATATGCTTTTTAAAAGATGTAACTGCTTTACAATACGCTTTATAATACAATATCTTTTTTCGTATAGAAAAGAAAATACGAGCGAATGATTTACCTGGCGCGCTCGACTTTATAATATACGAGTGCTCTGCGGTATAAGAAAATATTTTGAACAGGGTCTATGGGAGAGAAAACACGATTGAATGCGAGGTAAACGATAGGAAGTTGTATCGGACTCACATAATATAACGATCGAGTATTGGTCCGTGGCGAAGCGTTGTAATACCGCGGGTCACAAGAGGCACACTGACAATACTGGTTACTGCTGTGTTGCCTAGCTACAATATGCACTTTGTGCTTATTAACGCTATTATGCCATTTGGCCAACGTAATGCGAGCGCGCAAACACCACTTTGATATAAGTGTCTATGTTGTCTGGGTTGGACACAACAATATTCTTCGAACGAACGACGCGAAGCTCTTGGTTCTTTGGCTGACAGAAGGAAATTCTACGGCAAAGAGGCTCACATTGACGAGAAACTATTCCTCTAGCAAAGAATCGTTAATATTCTTCGTCGTTCGCAGACAGTAGGAGAATTAATTGGCGGCTTGGAAACGACAGAGATGAAAGTAGCAACTTTGAGAAGCTGAACTTAGTTTCGTATTTAGACACTTAAAAGCATCGTACCTTTATGACTTCATAATTAATTAAATTACAATTCGATTCTCTGTCACGATACGTTCCTATTACACGAACGAATGTAATGAATTATTCGTAATAATAAACGCAGAACCATTTTCCGAACACCAGCAATTGGCTGATCCTACGCCATTATGATTCTCAGCCAGTTAATTCTAAATTATTTTCCGAAGGATTTTATTTCAATTGAACTGGAATTTTTTTCTAAAGCAGACACAGACACAGAGCTTTCTGTCAGATTAATTCGTTAAACGATCAACGTTCCTGTATATTTCCTATAAATTTCCTTTGCGGAAAATATTCCTGTGAAGTTTCACCAACCCGTTTCTCTTTTAATTGATCGGTCTCGCGCAAGTGATTGTCGCGAAGAAGAATATCAAAGTTAATTTTGTACTTGCTCTATTCCTGAAATTTGTAATTAAGAACGAGCTTGTGGTTTTTACTTATATTACAGTTAGGAAACTCTTCGAAAGAAATATTATACAAGGTATAATATAAAACTGAAAAGATCATTAGGCAAGGGAATGCGGGCCTGACTGATTATTTCTGATGATCATTCATACGTATATATCAATACATATAGAAATAAGACGACACAGAAAAGCGCGATGGTGAGCGATAGAGAGTCTCTGCCTGTTTGCTTCTATGCTGCTCTGCTAATCATATTTTCTACCAGAGTCATCGTCATCGAAAATACAACGAAACAAGATATCTCGGCATTTAAACAACAGGTAACACGACACCAACCTAATTAGCTACTTTTGTACATTTATCTCATGATCTATGTAATATTCGATAAAAAAAGGACACGTTGCCGATTTATGTCCTTCTGGCCGGATTTAATTTCAAATAACGGCCATGACGATGACCATGAAAAAGGTGGCAAAGATCGTATTGCAAAATGTTGCTAAAAATCTGCATTCGCTGGATTTAATTTTTCGGCAAAGTATGCAGATTCAACGGGGAAAGTTTACTTTGTCAATGTATCATTTTTAATTCCGTGAAAGAGTTCTGAACGTACTTATTTACGTTCGAACGAAAGAGTGAACGATATTGTAGCTGGCATTTCAGATTGTTTGAAGAATATATATTTTTGGAACACTGTGTTACGCTAAACTACGGAGAAGCTAGCAATATTGTTACCAGTTCGTATTCATCACAGTGACAAGTTGATGAGCTACGTACGTGAAAGGTCGAAAGATTTTTCAAAGGAAAATTTCTGTTTTCCTATTCGTGACACGCGTGTTATGCAGAATATTTTCAATTTTATTTCAATTTTGTAAAATATTCAAGAAAGATTTTATTATATTTTCGATCTAAAGGCTGCTAACTGGTATACGAGGAACGAACAAAGTTAATTACCCGACTGGATTTTTTACGATTTTCAACTCTTCTAACGTTGTTTATGTCTTCATCGTTTCAGCAGCGATGATTATGAATTTGAATAGCGTGGCGAGTCAATATCTGATCGGAAAATAAAATTATTTACGCGATATTTTTTTATAAGCGAAAATGTCTTCAGTGTGTTGGATCGCGTTATGTTTCTCGTTAAATATTTAAACGTTCGTTCGAATGGCAACGTGATTGACACGACACGAGATGGAGAAAATCTTTCGTTTCGCACGTTCTGTTATTGTTATAACATCGGTGCAGTTTCGTGTTCTAACTCAGACAGACGTAAGTAAAGCTGTATTATTGCTGATATGCAAGCCAGAAAGATTCCAAAAGAAGAACCCCTATAATTGTATAAAAGTTGCAACGAATATCCTTTCAGAACGAATGTTCTCCATATTGGCTAGCAAACTGCGGATTTTTATTTATTTATGAGAAATTCGAAACTACGAGGAAGCACGGAATACGCGGTATATACAAAAATACGAAAAACATCCAAAGTATACTACTCGTTACATTATTTGGTAAAACAATCTTTTACCCAGGTTGCATTTTTTAAATTATCTGCCGAAAAATATGAATTTGTTCGAGGGTTGTTTCCAAAATTTTATTTAGGAAAATGAAGAACAACGTTTTTAGAGTACGGTCGATTCGTGAATATACGGAAACGAGGAAAAGCTGTTAAAAATGGTGGAAGTTTTTCCCGCCTAAGATCTAAAGATTCTTACGTCTTTCGATGTCTGTCGTTTGTTTTCGTATCAATCTGTTTCGATAAAATGTTTAACATGTACGTAACTGCTATCGATCTTCAGAATATGTTGTTTAAATTTTTATTACGAGTAAAGAGCGATTTTTATCTTTCTCTTCGCGATTTTGGCCAATTGCAAATTTTTCAAAATGCTCTTTCGCCTGTCATCTAATAAACTAACGCTTCTAACTTCTCAGAAAAACTCAAGCCCTTTGATCGAATTTTAAAAATGTTGTTTCGTTTCCAATGGCGTAGGAATACTTTTGCCCGGCACTGTGTGTATTTTTCGTATATGCAACGTGATGTTAGCACGATTACTTTCCGATAGTACCATTGTTCTCCTTGTCGTCGATTGATAACGTGCAGTTTTAACGACACGTTTTCCTTTATGATATTCATCGTGTGCGTTTGCAAATTGTATAGAAGTCGAAAATAAGATGGGCGTCCGAAATTGTATGACCGTTTGAAAGAAGATTTCTTAAAAGTTTCTAGTGAAATATCCTGTTAAGGCTGTCGAGAGGAATCGAAAGTATTCGGGCAAATTTCATTAATGAAGATCCAACGAAAGTTCTTCTTCTTAGAGAAGAAAAGATTTCGACGTTCATGCGATTTCCTTGGCGATCCTCGGAGAGTACCGCTTTCATGAGACGCTACTGTGCTTCTTTCATCTTCGAAAAAGGGATTTTCATTGAATCTGCTTAGGCAAAATAAAATATTTAGCATTTTAATGCTTTAAAACGAGAAGTGACGTTATTGCAATGAAATCGTGAAAGTATTATTGAACAGGCGAATGGAAAAAAAGGTATAATATTCGAGAAATATGGGAAATTATGCTAATCGGTATAAGCTGCCTATTCGGTGTAAAAATGTAGCTGCTGAATGAAGTTAAACTTCATTGTTGGAATAATAAGCTTTAAAATTCTCTTCAAATGGAAAAAGTTCAGGGTATTTACCATTGTTTTTACCTTAACATTATCGTAATCATTAATGCATAATAATTCACTAGATAGTACTGTGATTTTTTAACACTGACTTCTCCACTAGAAGTTATAATTTGAAATGTAAGGAATATTTCTCTGAAGAATTAAGAGATATATCGAGATTATCCTTTTCTTATCTGCTTCAGTTAATTTTTAACTTTCCAGATAGCTTTTTCAGAATTGTTTACACATTGCTTCTTAATTATTTATACGTTTTACATTGCATTGAAGCGAATGTATCAAACGATATATAATATCTACATATTATTTGGCACAACCTTGCATATCATTCAAATTCCTACGTTTCGAATGTATAGCTAAAAAGCGAATGGGATATTTTCCGTGTAACGTACACATGTTGAATGTGTGGAAACACGTGATCGCGTGGAAGCACGCGAACACGTAGAAACACGTGAAGCACGCGTTTTATGTTTGAATTACAGAGAATATTTATCAGCGCAAATTTTCATATATCGGAAAAAAGAATTATTAGCAATAAACATTAAATATTTATGTTTTACCTCGCGAACAAAAGATAAAAATTGGCAAACGTTTGAATTAAATCGAACGATTAGACGTGTCATTATAAACTTGTCGGAGGTATATTTTTAAAAGCTTATTTCTGCGAAATGCGCAGAAGATTGGCGAGAGTTGTTGAAGAAAGTACGAAAAGTACAAGAATAATGTGTTTCTTCGATTGTATAATTTTCATGTATCACCGTTTCGCGTTTTCGCCGAGTCATCGAATTTTTTTGGCAAAAGCGTGTCTTTCAGAAGCTCGGCCCAGCTTTTATTATTGCAGTGTTATTCGGAACTGTTCCATTCGCGAGCAGAAATTGGCACGGTGCTCGTGTTTTTAGTTGCGTTACGATGCATATCGTTGGTTTGCAACAGTAAAGTGAAAACAAGCCGTTTATTTTTCCAACGTTAAGTACTAATCAAACATCTAGGTAATTGAGAAACCTGTCGAAAGTGAAGTTGTTCAAGTATTTTATATATTTTGTATGCTTAAATATCTGTTGTATATATTTACGTATTCGTGTGAAAGCCACAGGTGAAAAACACAAGTCGTGTTTTCTGTGTTTTATGAAGAAGCAATTTAATTCAACTTGTTGTCGATCAATTGCACATCGAAGCTATCTTCACATTTAATTTTGGAATTAAATGCGTGCTTTCGTCAGCCGAACATTTAACAGATTTTCATTTTACACTAACATAATATCTAGACTGACGTTATTCGTTTCTCACGGAATACCTTGAATTTATCATTTATCTTTAGAAGACTCACATATCTTGAATCTATCAGGTTATTCCCTTCTTCAGCTATTTTATATCAAAATACTTCTCTTCGTTCGCTATGTCACATAAAAGTTAAATTCAACAGAAACGGACTTATCATATTCTTCACGTGTGGTATTCACGTGTACGATATAAACTAACAAGTTTCAGCTTCCACGTAACATCGTCAAAGTGGAAAGGGTTAAAACGCAAAACAATCCTTTGCCATAGCTCTTTGGTTTCTCTTACACGAACTCAGCAAAGCTAATGTAGAAGTTGCGTGGCTTCTGCATGTGTTAGAGACTCAAAACTACGCATACTTCTTTGAATTCATATTTCTTTCTTCTTCATCTTCGACAAACGTCGATAGTAACTCTATTTTTTCGAGAAGAAGAAAAATCTTTGTTCACTGAAAATGCCTTTCTAATCAGCGTACGCGTGTGATGCTTCTGTCTTCTTTCTGTTTTAATTCGACAGGTCGCGTTTACTAACGAGCGAGTTGCGACGTAATCGCGAATGGGAACTTGAGATACTCGACGAAGTTAGCTGCTACGATAGTGAAACGTTGGATTACATTTTCAAGAAACATCTAAGAATCTTACGGTGCAAGAATACAAGTCGTAAGAATCATAAGATACTATACTTGAGGAGGAGTTTCATTCTACTTCAACGAGACGTATTGAAAGAAATTTTCGTTTTGCACATACGCGAAAGATCCTAACGTTCTTTGTACTTTCATCTTTATTCGTTCAGTTTCTTTTCATTTCTTAATCTCGTCGATTCAGCTACACGTTCAAACGATTTTGTTGATTCTGTCGAAGATAACAGCTTTAACAGTCTAAGTTCGCATCAGTTTCAGTCCCATAGTAAATTTAAGATAACTGAACACGTGCAGGATGCAACTCACCGATCCGTGGAGTATCTGCTTAAGGATCGTTCAGCAAGGACTCGTACGATGCTGCTTCATACGACGCTACTATTTCCACTTCGACGGTTACGGTCTATCATCCGTAAAATTCGGCCGATATCAGTTTGACATTATTTCGATATCCCATGAAATGACTTCAATCCATTCGATCCATGCGATCACGCTTCTCTACTCGTACGTAGCATTCACTTGCTGCGACCTTTCGACGCACCGCTTGATCGAAATATTCCGGTCGATACGAACCAGGAAGCATCGCACGACATTCGATGGACGACCAATTTACAAAACATCGGAAACACGGTTTATAGTCAGTGAAACAATGAAAGGTATCGCGTAAAGAGCAAAACTGTTAAATCGATCTCGCGTCACGGTGACGAAGTCAATCTCGGAGACGTTGAGACATTTCAAGGAGTTCTTCGTGGATAGGTATTGCGATTGTTTCGTTTACAGGCGTCAGTTTCAGTTCGCGTCTGTTTCAGCATGCTGCTATTATGCAACTTGATTACGAACGATCCACGGTACGTTGTTCAGCTTTGAACCGTGCTGCTTCAACTTCCTTGAAGAGCCGATCGTTCGATCGGTTAATTAAGTCGCGGTGTTTGTCAACGATTTCGAAAAACACGTGTTCGTTATAAATACATTGCGAGTAGCAGTAGGTTAAGACTTAAGTACATCGGAATCTGGCTGTTTGAACAGACGTCAACGCGTATTGCCTGAGCAGCTGCGTTCGACGTATCGATGTTGACAGCCGGAACGCTGCAACAAAGAGCGGATCAAAGGGTTCTGACAGATTCCTCGATTCCTTTGGAACGTGTACAAACTGATCGTAGGTTCTTTCACTCGTGCGTGTGCGTGTTTCATCCGAGACAACGACGTGCATGTTTCATCCGAGACAACGACTCTCCCCCGAATTAACCCTCTATCAATTTACTTGTTCGTCGGTTCAGCTTGCACGACACGAAAATTTAAAGGGCCAACCGATTTTTAGCGATTCTCGATCCTTGTCTCTTTCATTCGATTCCCTTCGATCCGAAATTTTCTCGTTCTTTGCTACTTACGTTCCAACTATTACTCGTAATTTATCGTTTATAAGTAAATATTATTTTAATCGGACATCGGTAAATGAGATTACGTATGTAAGAGAACCAACCACCTTCTCTTCGTTCAATCACTCGTAGCTGCCATAAATTATACTTTCTCTTCTACTTTAAATGTACAGCGATGACCGTCGAACGATTGCTGTTGTTCCACGCGTAATTACCATGGCGTTCCGATACAATACGATTTTCACGATTAACGTAACAACGGTTATTGCGATCGGGATCGTTTGGTTTGGTGTGCGCGCTTTCCGAGAACTCGCGACGAAATGCGGCCGGTTTTCACGAGGAATATCGTGAACGAGGGGGTGGGGGTGCCTGCGGTGGGGCGGCAGACTTCGGCAAGGCTTTTCCTCGTGGAAGGAGATCATCGTGGAACCTGCGCCGTTGATCGTCATGCCGCCTCCTACGAATCTTAATTTACAGAAGGGCCATTTTTTATCCGCTTGGCTATCGCGTACACGCTGAAAATAATGGCTCTGAACAATTAACGATTGCCCTCTTAGTGGCACTGTGCGTTTTGTATCTTCATACTTGGGTTGTCCGGTCAATCCTGGTTGTAAGATTCAAAGCGAAAACCACTGGAAATTGAACCGACAACGTGGTGTAGTTGTATTTATTTGTGTAGGGCGATGAAAAGAAAGGGTTTACGACTTTACGGTTCGTCTTTTTATACTCTCACTCTGTCAATTCTGGTTGAACGACTCTACGTGAAAACCGTTGAAATTGGCTTCACAAGAAGCTGTATTCGTATTTATTTCTATAGGACGATGAAAGGAAAGGGTGTTTGAGAAAAATATAAAAAATATTTTCCTTAATAATGACATGAATTTTCCATTCGCAGTGATAATTTTACGAGTAAGTATACTAAAGTATAAGAAAGTCCTTAAAACGGAATTTAAACTAACTCTCCTAACACTCTTATATCCAATGTGTTGCTGGAAGAAAAGTGTCTTTCTTCTACAGACACGTCTTTTACAAACATTTCTGTTTTTTATTTGGAAGAATTTTACAATCAATTCTCATTGAGAATTATAAATAAATTATTCTGGCGTGGTACTATAACGTGAATAATAAGCGATTATCGTATGTTTGATTCTAGCTGAATCTAATGTTTAAATCTAGTTCATACAGGCATGAAACCTAATCTATCGAACGTTGTGATCTTTAGTTTGATGGAACAAAATGGATCATACGTAATTCGATGAAATAATATACAATAAAAAAACGCTGTGCGTCTATTATTCCCTCATAAAACGAAAGAAACTTTTCGGACAACCTGATACATGCGAACATACGTGTTATATCGAAAGGATTTATTAGGATTGCTTAGTGTCTATGCAAATTAAATATTTCGTATTCTATTAGCTCTCTTTCGGCCAGATTTTTGGATTTCTCTCATTTCATCATCCTGTATTTTCAGCTCGATTACAATTTCTTCCGGGCAATTTCTTCATTGATCTTGTTCGTCCTATTGCGATTTAATTGATGGATGATTGATCTTTATTTTATTTTATTTCCGACGTTACCTTTGCTCGGTTAACGATCGTTTAATTTTGATTTCGATCTGCCTTCAAAGATGAGCTTTTAATTTCCATTCGTGGCTCCGCTGAATTATATCCGTTTTCTTGGAATTGGCGCAATTAAGAACTAAAGTGCAGGGAATATTAGAACAAATGTTCCTGATATATCAGCCAGCAGAAAAGCGACAGAGAAGTGGTATACGTTCGACGAAACGAATAAAAGGGATTAAGTTATCGATGAACGTGTATCCCTGTGTAAATGATGCTTGAGAATGTGTTTAAAATCATTTACCGGGATTAATCGTTGTTGTTTGATCTGCTGAAATTGTAACGAGTGTACTTATGTCGATCGATGTTACGCGATACAGGTAACTTCGTTAAGAAATAATTAGGATAAATTGAAATAGAAACGTATACAGCTACGACAACAACAACAGTAACGTCCATTGTAATCTTTTTAAAAAAATATATCGCGTAAGGTTTAGGTACTGAATATTATAATTTCTGGAGGTTCTGCACCGTTTTTTTTTTTTACACGATCACAATTCGTTGAATTAAGTAGGCTAGATAATATCTAGCATGGAATTTATAATTTATGCCTACTAATTTGTGACTAACAAATTCTACAAATATAAAAGCTCGTATGTTAAAACGTCGTATATTAAGGTCGTACGGAATAATTACGGTATTTAACGATCGAATATGTGCTGCTTCCCTGAAATAAAATTAGCGCAGACGAAAAATTATTATAATTAAGTATTATACTTTGTACAAAAGGGCATTGTAATCAAGTATGGTATCTAATTTAGGTGTAAAGCTATCTCATTAGACTCGTACACTGCGTATCTGTGCATTGAATTATACCAAGGTAATTTACACTTCTAAAGCAACCGAGAGTGACTTACCGTGATTTAATGTAAATTGCATTGTATAAAGAATTTCGTTTGCCGAAAAACATATTCGTTGTCAAGAACACGATCTATTCGAAGTAAATTAACCTTTGCTTCTATAATGATCGTTATTCACATTTATCAATGGTATAATACTCGTTAATTTAATTAAATTCGTTTAATGGTAAATCGATGTCCGATGTGCGGGCATAACGAAAATAAATTTAAAAGAGCTGCAGATAATTAATGTAATTAGTGTAACGAATTGTTTTCTCTTAGCAAATGTTTCGTACGTTTCGACTTCAATTTTAACAACGCGCGCTTAGTCCCATATAGCGCAGCCTTTAATTTAATAAAATTATCATACAGCTATTTCATGGTAACTTTGTACGTGCGATATGCCAGAGACAAAAGGAAGAAATTCCGATATGTAATTAAAATGAACCGTTTGCTTTAGTCGATCTTAAGCCGCTTATGTATCCAAGTTCGTGTATTTCTTTCGAGCAATTATTTACACAGAGTGCTGACACAGTGCTGTATAATAATTTTTAGTTAATTAGTGCGTATATAATGGCAATTACACAGACAGTGACTTTAGAATTGTTTAATCAAAAATTGCTCGATAAATAATTAATTAATGTAAATAGAAACGTTAATAAATGCATCATCTTGAATCGTAAATGTTTGCAAATTCTGAATACGATCTCTTAACGCGAAATTAAAAATCATAAACGTTTTTCTTAATTTGCCGCAACTGGGTCAAAATACACGTTTGGAAGGTTACACAATTTTTTAATTGTAATTTTTCATTTTTGCTTCATTCTAAATATTAATTTTTGCGTCTAAATATTAATTTATGACAGCTTTATCGTTCTACATATTATCGCAAGAAATTGATCTAGTTTCGTGGTTTGTAACAAGCTTGTTAACCGATCATCATTTATCATCCCGTTATTCTCAGATATCTTGATTAGACATTGATTAACTGGCCCGCGATAATACATAAAACGTGTCATAGAATTTCTTATAATCAACGCCACTATCGAGAAATAACATTGTTGGGAAAAAATGTACTTTAGTATTATAATTATTAATTCAGTTTTTCGTAAACAAAAAAAAATGCAAAAATAAAGAAGATTGTTTTTTAATAGAATGGAAGATACGAAACTTCTGTACAATGGGAAAATTGTTCAACGCTTAAGAGGCCATAAATTATCGAATGGGAACGATTGTAGGGAAAGTTCTTACTTCTACGTTTTATACTGCGTCGTTTTAAAACAATATCGATCATTTCATCCTACAACTCTTCAGCATTAAATGTGGAATTTGTTTCATCCCAAACGTAAGTGACTAAATTCTACAATAATTACCTTTCACACAATTATTATTTCCAATTATAATTACCTTTTACACAATTATTAATTCTGTAAACGAATAGTATCGTTAAATACAAAATTATATTTTCGAGCAGTGAATTATCATTCTACAAGACAATGTTTTTCTCGTTCGATGGTGGTAGAAAATGAAGTTATTTTAAACCACTCGTAGTTAACATTAGACTTTTCTCTGTTTTACGATCGCGTGTTGCCTTTCGCTATAACATGATCCTCCGTACAACGTATTATCCGAAGAATGAAAAGATTGTCTCTAACGAAATTGTATTGGACTATTTTCGACGTTCATCGATTCTTCATCTCAACTTATTACAATGATTTCCTTGCAATATTTTATTTTTACTATAATATCTTATATTATATGATATAATATAATATAAGGAAAGAACGTCTTCTCTTTGGTAAAAATATATTCCCTTTGATTTTGCGCAGCATTACAAAATGCTATGAACCTGTATTATGTTTGTTATTTAAAAAACGATTATTAAAAATGATTCGCTTTGTCGTAATACGAGAAATATGGAATACTAAGGACCTTTGAAAGTCAGCTTTAGCTTACAGTTACTCTCAATTTTCCACAGATATTATATTTATCGTGCTTTCTAAAAGTTCTTTTCTATCGTGCATTGATTGTTCTCACTAATCAACGTAGCATTTTATTTTGGAAAACTGGGCACATGCTTCGAATTCTTACTTGGAAAACCTTTGTATTGGTTCCTTACCTCTATTCTGAAGATCATCTTCTTACCGATCGTTTTATATAGCTGTAGAGGATGGTTGTGTGGTTTGTTCTGTTTAAATAACGAGATAACTCGCTGTTGAAAACTGTCATTGCGAATGTTCACTTTCAAATCACATTTTCTTATCAGCGATCTTTTTGAGCGATTTACACACTGTCTTTAGCGAATTCGTTGGTACGAGCGTCTTAGCGAATATTGTTTGTACTTATTTATTAATTATTTTAAAATACACTTCAATATCTTGTCATTAAACAACAATTCAACCAACCATCCTCCACATAACAATATGAAAATCAGATATAAAAAAAGAAGCTAATGCAAAACGATTATATAGATAAATCGATAGATGCACCGACAAATGATGAAATTTCCTTATTTTTATTTTATACAGCCAAAAATAGGTTTGTCAGTCGAGGTGAATTGTTATACTTCATTTAAATATTTCTATCTCATTTTGTCGAGATACTAGCAGATTTTCCAACGAACATTTTGTGCCGGAATAAAATTTTTACGCGATTGTACGCACTCAGCACCAAGGTATGTAGGCAAGCAATGGAACTCGATACAATGCTGGGGTGGCGAAAAAGGAGAGAAATACGAGGAAAGAGAAAAATCGTCGCTAGATTTATTGTACCATCCCTGTGATGGAAAACCGATAAATACGAGTATGTTGTAATGGAGAGAATAGACTTTTAAGCAACGAATTTCGTCGACTTTCGAAACAATTTCAACGTTTTTCGAATTTTAGTAACTTTTGGATATCTGCCGGACTGCTCTCTGACTTTCAACAAAGAATCGTAGAATTAATGTTGGTTCGCTTCAAGCTTTGAATTAAACCATTCCGCGATCATAGGACTCGAATTGAACCAGCAAATAAATCTAACTATTTTACAATCATGGGATTCTTGTTGGGCCACCTTGTACCTATAAAACTGTTTTCTCATAGCTTAGGTCGAGCCACCTCAAAGTTGTACAATTTGAGTTGAATATACCGCGATCACGAGCTCGGAAACGTGAAACTTGCGTTTAATCGTCATAGGAATTTGGACTCGCGCTGCTTAATTCTCATTCAACTGGCTATCTGAAACTGATCTAGGATGCTTCCTGAACAGATTTTGTAATTACGAACTCTTAACACGTTGATTGCCAGACGTATTTTCCATGGTTTGCCCAAGGCGCTGACTTTTCATTATGCGATGCATATTATGTTGAAATATTATTTGCAGCATATAAAATGAGTTATAAAATCATGCTTGAAGCATTTTTCGTGGCGAGGGCCACCGGTGACCCCCACGGCGTTGTAGACAATTATTACGATCGTCCTTTTTTCAAACAATCGTGCTATGTACTTGTAATATTTGCTGCGTCGTCGGTCACCGGTGGCCCCCACGGCGCTATAGCCAAATCGAGTGCCGGTCACCGGTGACCCCCATGGCAGTCAACGCGTTAACAGCCAGGATCGTGGAAGTGAAAGGACGATTACGTTGCTTGAAATTCTTGCATTTACAAATATCACATGATCTTTTTACATTTCAGGTTGACAATAAAATTCGAAATCGCCCTCTTTCTATTATTTTCTATCTTATTCAAACAGATAAAGGTTCCACCTAAAAAGAAACTGGCATTCGCCATCGATAATTATAAAAGAATAAAGCGAGACTAAGAAAAACTTTCTAAAATCTCGTACAGAGAACGACATTTTTGCTATTTACAATAAATTCGTACTGCAATAGCAAACAGCTAGGCAGACCAGCTACTCTGGTGTCATTCATATTCATACGTGCTACGTCGTCGTTTGGGTGTACGTCTGTCTATGTATAAACTGCACGCCTACATTACGTCACAGTCGAAATATTTACGAGCACTGATGGTATAGCAACGATGTGTTCGTGTAAGGTGCGTCTGACACGTTAAACTTTGTGTTGTAATACACTTTCTTTTTGTAGACACTGTCTAACAATGTCTTTGTTTAGAGAGCCATAGTGGGTCAGTCGCTATCAAAGTCGCTATGAAAGAACCTTTTGTGGTAAAAAGCAAACAGCCAATAACGAAAAACTTGCACGTGATTTAGATAACAGATTTATTTTACCTTTGCGGAAAATATCGATAAGTTGACAAGATTATGACGAAGCAACGTTTGTTTTATTAGCAATAATTTCTTTTAAGCATTTGGAATTACTTACATTTAGACACTTAGGCAATTTTTCACATCAGAAGGTTGCGCTCTTTTTTTTTTTTTTTAATTAACATGAGAGTATTACACTATGCGTTCGCTTGCACGAAGCTTTCTTCGTTCTTCATTGTTGTCTGAATTTTAGATTCTTCGGATATTGTTACATCGATGATAATGGATTATTCAGAGGGAAGAACAGTTTTTAGAAATAGAAGTTTCGTGTACGTTGCGAACTAATAGTAACTGTATTGTGCTTCAACGACAGCAACCTTTGCTCTTCGTATGGCTGTTTTACTTACTCGCAGCTGCTTCGAACACAGCGAAGTGGATAACAATATTCTTGATATTACATTCCTACGACATAGCAAGAATCTGTTATTAAATATTCTGTAATTGAAAAAGAACATGGTATGTTTTAAGCGCACAATTCATTAATTTCTTCGCGACACGATAATTATTTAAATGCGTTATAACATCCTCGTCAAAGCAATCAATTAGTTCTACAAGAACGAAATTGTGATTCGATTTAATTAACATATGTTATGCATTTATCGGTGTTATTTAGCGTATATCCACGATGGGTCTACTTCAAAATCATTCAGATGACAGCAAACAAGAGATTAAATTAAGCTCGATAAATCGATCGAACTGGAAACAGCAAATTTTTATTTTAAAGCGACGGAACGACGTCTCGATAATATCGTCAAAGGAGTACTTGAAACTTCTCGAACCGCTATATCTTGGTCGATCTCGCGGTCACGTCGCGACGTCTGTCGAACAGAAAATGTTCCTTTCGTTCGAACGAACGTCGAAGTTTAATGGGATTGTCGATGTAACTCTTTGAATATTTATTTGACTGGACGTACACCGTCAACAAAATGTTCAAATGCTTGCGCGAGGCTGGCGTGCGTTCTTCGAAGTGTAGCCCTGAAGTTGACGTTCAGATAATCAACTTAAACGCGAGTTTATTTCGCGACAACAGAAACTAATTTTGTCCTCTTATCTAATAGTACAACGTCTCGTTACAATTATAATAATTTACGAAAGCTTGACCGATGGTTAATCGGTCATCGAGGGTATAATTCTATTAATAACCGCGATCAATTCGTGCGATTAATCGCGATCATTTAATCGCAAATTTCTGTGCTTACTATGGATATTGACCGTATTAATAAAACGGATGACGAGTACAGTTCTGTTTGAAAATACACGATAAATGGGCATAACGTAATTAACACGATTGCAGGCAAAGATCATTATGCATCGAAGAGAATGTGATGAATGGAATCTCTTGTCTTCTATAGGAAAGCAATTTTTAAACTCGATCCATCGACCAATTCCATGAATTATGGCTTTGGCATCATGCGTTCTTTTATTGCAAACTTTTTTCAATTTTCTGTTTAAATACGCCTATACGTTTAAATCCCTTTAACCGGCAAATAGCATTAAAATCGGAAAATAAACAAAAATGGATTTACCTTGATTTTCCACGAAACTTTCAGGTATAATCTGTCGGCTTTGAAACTTATTCAATCGAAAACTGCAGTATCTCATTTACATCAATAAATACCGAAAGTATCATTCACAGGTAAATAACATCAAGCTACAACGTTCACGATTAGGAACGTTTTTAAACTGCACAGAGGAGAAGACGAGCGCGCAAGAAGCGCGCTATTAGAAACTTTAAATTAACGCACGATAAATTAATTACGCATCACGATACCCGAACGATTTTCCCAACGTTCGTCAGCCTCGACACGATATTAAAACACGAAGGGATACAATCAACGAGTCACCAGGTGTCTCGTTCCTTCTCTGTAGACGTTCGAAGATATTTCACCGTGCTCTTCTATCGATCTTGAACTACTTACTGGAAGTCGAAGGATCCGCGTCCTCCTGGCGGGATGACGTAGCCGAAACCGAAGGATTATCGCGAACGTTAGGTGCTTAGGAAAGACGGAAACGCGGTTTCCCATGAATCGGGTTAGTTGCAGGCGTGTCATGCGGAATACCGGCTGCTTTTCTACAGCGGCCTTGTCAACGTCGTCGTCTCCTGAGTAAGGATCGAGCTTAAACAAATCAAGACCCAGTCAGGAAAATGAGGAGGGGCACGCGAAACACGCGTATATAGAGGTTTCCAGCCATGTCGTTCGACCATAGCACATCCAAGTTTCGTCCAAGTCAGGGTATTTTTTGTGTAAACGAGCGTTCCTCGTTCGACCAACGACAGAGAAAATGAGAATCCTCCATTCCCTCGTAAGTATTAGCATCGATCGGTTCTCGTGTCTTTTGGGATTGAATTTCCGTTTGGAATTGGAATTGGGTTCTTGTTAACGGAGATCCGTCCCTCTCGGGGCCAAGTATGTATCATAATTGAAATCTACAATCGAATTGTTTTAAACAATACTTGGTATTTCGTATGTTTTTTTTTAATTCTCTGCCATCTACTATCGATGATCGTGCCAGGTATACGTTGGAAGAAATTAGCGCGAACTGGAAAGTTGCTTTCAGAATTTTATATCGTTTTATTCCTCGTAGCGAATTTTTCTTCCTTTCTGTTCTAAGCTAGGCGCTTCGGCAGGATTTTAAACGTTTACTTACTTTTATTTCAAAAATCGCCGCCAACTCTTGAATCTTTTAATATTTACAAACCAGATGTACCTGTATGCGATAGCAAACTTGTGGTAGAAGGAAATATTACGGATTTTGAAGATGATCGTGTGTAAAAAAGGAAAAACACGTATGACAGAGACGATGATATTCTATTATTTCGAATTTTCTATTTGAAATTTTTACTTATATCTGTCACCACGCAAGTGTCGTGTACATAACCCAGAGGAAACGGCTCTATTTCTTTTCTTAACATCCGATCGCTGTCAATATTTGCAATTAGTGGAAAGGGAAGTGAGCGGACTTTAGATAAAAGGGGAAAAAATCCAGTGGAACAATTTTTTAACATTGTACCTGTTATCAATTTAGGAAGGACATGGTAGAAAATTCTTCGAAAAAATGTACGCTCAACTTTTCCAACAGTTTTTTCTATTTTTGTTAGTGATACTATCTGCAGTTACAAATACTGCACTATAAACTGTACCATTTAACAAAGCATTAAAAGCTACAAGATAATACTTTTACAGTTCGTTGCTTTACAAAAGATTATTGTTCAATTGCTTAACGAATCTCGCTAGATAAAAGAGCACATGTCACGTAATACGACCTACGAACAGATAGTAAAGACTGACAGTGATGATTCATTATAGCAATGCAATCGCCCTTAATTTATCCGTCGACGAAGCAATTGACTG
Organism: Bombus pyrosoma; assembly: GCF_014825855.1. Taxonomy (NCBI): domain Eukaryota; kingdom Metazoa; phylum Arthropoda; class Insecta; order Hymenoptera; family Apidae; genus Bombus; species Bombus pyrosoma. The sequence continues at coordinate 6,748,998 of NC_057781.1, read as the reverse complement.
TGTCGTCGTAAAACTAGCCATAATTTCATAAGTATAATAACATTTGTTACGAAAACAGTACTCGTTTTCTCATCCGCTAAAAATAAATAATTTTCACTTGCTAACATGATATTCCACCTTCTTGTTGTAAATCTATTTTTCAATACTTCATGAAATAGGATAATTTCGTTAATAACTCAAGTTTCCGTGTTAGATGATATTTCTGTATATCGATTACATTTATGTGTTGTATTTACGTGGGTCCAATTGGCGTGTTAACATTTCTGCTACATTTCGTTGTACGCAAACGTACGGTGTCATTCGTTGAAACATCAATAGAGAAGTTCCGCGCGGAAACGGCTGGAAATTTCAAAACAAATCATCATTTTGACGAATTTATCGAGCAGCTACTTTCTATTCGATAAAATATGTTGTAAATCTGAACATTTTGAACAACTTTTTCCTATGCGCATAACCGACGGTCGACCTTGTTTTTCGAGTTATGTACGTGCAGAAATATTTCGCTGTTCTGGTTTCCAAGCTGGACTGGATTAATAGTAATAAGTAATAATTAATAATAATGAATAAAATAGTAACGAGCAGCCGGTACTGCTTATGTTAGGTGATATTGATTAATATTGCTGTTATGTCGATCCAACTTGAAAGCTAAGGCAAACAGGGGCTGTTCGACAAGTTTCTCAAAATGTTGATGTTTCAATTTCCTACAGTTTCCGCATAAAACCATTGGAATCGTGAAGTTCGTTTATTGATATTCTGTCTTAATGAATGACACTCTTTTCGCCAGTATCCATCGCTTTGCATATAATGAAATGTATCTTGCGCGATCTATTTTTAACATCTACAATATTCGTTTTAGTGACGTATTGCATGTTTGTTCATCACGCTAATCAATATTGTATCCTCAGTTTCAGATATTATTTCTCGGTTGTTTATTTGCACTCGGCAGCGGTGCCATTGAATCGTCGGAACCAAAATTAAGCAGCAAATTAACACCAGTGGTGAACAGTCCATCGTACGAGAATAACATCAAAGATTTAACAGCGTCTGCGAGCGATCGAAGTAAGTGCTGTTACAGTAAATTCTCGTATACTTACATAGTCGAATCGGCATGTAAATCTTGAAAACAGAATTTTTGTCTTAACCAAGTTACAAATTTATTATGCCTATTTTTTTCTAATCAAAATTTCTATTATCTCGGTTCTTCTATTAATTTATTTCATTATGGACGATTACGTTTTGCGATTCGTTTTAAACAAAATTTCAAATGGCTTACGTTAATTAAGCGATAGTTCCTAGAATTTTACCTTTTTTATCTCGTTCCATGGTATGTAGAAGCGTAATTGCAAAAAAAAAAGAGAAGAAAGAAAGAAAAAAGTAGAAAAGAAGCATAAAGGAAGACTAGCGTTATTTAGTGCATTCAAAGAAGGATACTCGTAACTGCATAATTACAAAAGCCCCGTGGTTTTGTCGTCGTTGCGACGAAATTACGACTGTTTCTAAGCATGATCGATCGTTATCCAACCTTTTCAACGTATTAAATAAGTGTGTCACTACCGTTCCCACGATCGAGCACTTCAAATGGTTTTCATTGTAAAAAACTGACATTCGATATAATAACATGCTAATCCGACGAGACTAGTCGAAGGTCCTCCGACAGTTGGCGGCGTCTTTTCTAGCGACGGCGCCGTGTTCTGTATTAGATCATTGATATAATGACTCACGTAACGGAACAACAGAATCTGCATACGCGACGCGTGCGTGTTTTCAATTGTTCGAATACTGCAGCGATGTCAGTCGATTTTTTCATTTGATTTCATTTCGATTCGCAATAGGATGCAAGTTTTATTATTTCTGCGTGAGAAAGGAAGAAAGAAACATAAAGACGAAGAAGTTGAAGAATCGATTGATTTAATTAAATTGATCCTGTCTATTTGTTAAAATATAAATTACATCGAATTTGTGAATATCCACTTTCCAATGAAAATGATTATTGCGATACAACTTCAGGTCAAGTCAAAGGATCACGAGGAATCTCTTAACATCTGTTTCCGTGTGATAATTACCGATGTTTTTAATTAGCTACAATAAGATTTATAATTGTGAACGCGCGTATGATCCTCGTAAAATATTCTATGGAAATTCAGTGAACGATACTTGAATGAAACGTTAATATTCCAAGATCTTTCGTTCAAAATCTAATTGCTAATTGCCGTAGATGCGCGTAATTATAGACACACGGCCCATGGCATTCATATTCATAAATCATAGTACGTTGATTCTCAATTCAGGGGACGGCATTTTCATCAATTGCAGCTAATTGAATTTAAACGCGATTTAATTTGCAAATCTTGTTCCGTGGACATTGCGCGGTAATTGATGATTCATAAACTCATCATTCAACATCGCGTCATTTCCGCCGGTGTTGATAAAACGGTGTGGATGAATGGCGTGTATGTGTGAAAAAACGTTCTACCATTCACTAGCATTCGCCAAGGTTCTACTGATTATCTGTTCTTCTGTTCACACTGTGAGCCATAAAGTAATCTTCTCGATTCATACATGTTTTTCATTGCTCTTCAAAGTGTAATCAAACAATTGTAAATCATGACATTGCTGATAACATCTCTCTCTCTCTCTCTCTCTCTCTCTCTCTTTTTCGATATCATTTATTTGAGAAACTTTTGTATTTTCGAGGATTTTTGCAGTCGACGAATTTTTATGGGATTTTCGTTTAGGAATTTCCAAGTATTTCATAACAATTGACCTCAATTTCCTTATAAATTACAGTAATTCGCATAACCATTCTCTTGTCGTCTCGAGTGTTCATCATTTGCATGTAAATCCTTCGGAATCAATAGCTTTTTGTCGTCGATTGTAGTTAACACGAACGATCGATTATCGAATAAACATGAAACACACGCATACAGGCGCATATAGACACATGGACACGTATATTAATTAATTTTTAACGTATATTTTATTAATTTTTCGATACGAGATTGACTGACAATTTTACGAGTACGGAGATTATTATTAAAAAATTCAAAATTTCTTATCGACGAGGATGTATCAGTGATCGATTAACGCTACTCCTTCGAAAACGTGGATTTTCTTAAAAGTTCCATTGGTTCCAGCGTTTCACCTTAGCAAAGAGTATGGTCAACCTACAGGATACGGAGGAGGCGGACCATATGGAAGTTATCTTGGTGGTTCGATTTATGGTCCTGGCACGGTATATCGTGGAACAGGCTTAAGCTCGGGATATCTAAATCCAGGCTATAGAGGCTATCCAGTGGGTGGGCCAAGTGGAATTATCGGGGGCGGCCATATAGGGTGAGGTTTCAGCACAATTCATAAATCTGTCACGTGGTTGACTTTTTAAGGAAGTGGTTTGTATAGTATGAATAAATTTGTAACGAATACGTGTTAGGAAGAATTTGCAATAACTTATTAACATAACAAAAGAGTCGCGGTCGAGAACGTAACAGTTGTTTCCGCATAGAAAATCGTTTACTCTTTATTCGACGCGTCTTCGAATTTCCTGAAATTTATATTTAACGCGTATCTTCGATACCGTATTATTTAATATCTAAATTATTGAACTTCATTTGTAATATTCCACATTTTACGCGCCACACAACTGTAGGCCAGTACTCGAAGATATTTTTTCCAGTATACAAGGTGCGGACGAACAACGTGTAAAAGCGGCCACGACACGATTTTGGAGAAAATCGAGTTTGAAAATTTATCGAGTATAGTTGAACATGGTCAACCGCGAACCGGAGGCGGCTAACTAAATAATCTACAATAGGATCATTCTACGCGTGAAAATAAATCGAAAACGTAGAATAAGATTTTTTCTCAACACGCCTCCGAGAAAAATAAATTTGAACATTTACTAAGCGAATTCTTAACCAAACACGTTCAAACCTTGTTTTCTCGGAAATAATATCTTAAACGGGAAAATTTTATTCTACACTTTCGATCTATTTCCACACGTAGAACGATCTGTCGATTATTTAGTCTCGCCCAGTCTCGAACTAATCAATATTCAAGTATAAATTTTCAAATTTGGTTTTCTCGAGAACTAAGCCGAGAATGAACAAATGTTATTCTATATTCTTTCCTTATTTTTTCTATGAATATTTTCCCAAGTAATGCGTGGTTAAAAAAACGTAAGCGCGAGAGTTTAACGACATTGATTTTCATCGATGGCGTGCGCCACGTTATTTCTCTTCGCTCGAGCTAACGATTCAAGATTTTTTAATCTTTTGATACCAGGTATGGCTATTACGGAAACATTGGGTACAATCCGGCATATAGAGGCTATGGATACGGTGGTTACGGGGGTTACGGAGGATATGGTGGAAGCACGTTAGGGGGCTATGCTGGGTATGGCAGTGGATATGCTCCAGGTGGTTACGGTTCTGGTACCTACGACGATGGATACTATGGGTATGGTGGACGCGATAGTTACGGACGTTACGGTGGATTAGATGGTTATGGACGTTACGGTGGATTAGATGGGTATGGTTATGGGTATGGAACTGGATATAGTGGGTACGGAGGATCGAATTATGGATCCTCGTATAACGTAAGAAGCAACTATGATCCGTATCGCAACACCAATTATGGAAGCTACGTTGGTAATCCATCGGGTTACAGAGGTTATTCTTAAGTAGAACGAGGAGTATCGTAATTTAGAATACATTTTGCCTTTTTAACAAAGGATGCAGTGCAATCATTGCAGCAGTATTTGCCAATACTGGGTTTAACTGTGCATGTGAAGTGCAAAGTTTCATTATTATTAATATTAGTTATTAATCTGTATTAACATTGGTAGATTGTCATTTTGTACTATTATGATTGATATTTCGTGAATAATGTATATGATGATAATAAATACAGATCGGTTGTTAAAGCTACCTATCCATTTATTCGTGGAGAGTAGGGAGATTATTTTCTTGTTTTTTAGTGTATCTGTTTTTTTTCACAGTTGAAGGATGTTAATGGTCTTCTTTTAAATAAGATCGATTTAGGATGTTTGATGATTAGTTTTATTTAGGCAAAAATGCATGATTCATGCTTATAAGGAACATTGGATGAACGTAATATCGATATGTACAATTATGTATAATTTATTGAAAATTTCGTCGACCACTATGCTACGGAAGAAGACATATACTACGTATCTTATAGCCAATGTACAAATAGAATTATTTTGTTAAGATATCGAGCATGTACAGTTAAATATGAAGTTTAATTAAGTTCGATTTTTAACAATCTACATTGTTCGCGTGAAATATTCCACGTACCTTAAACCCTATACTTTTTAGAAAAAGATTGATCCTTAAGAATTTTTCTATCCGTGGCGGCAGGTCTGTACGTGCTCAATAAGAATTATAGTACGTATTAGCACTTGTACGATCAATATTTAACCTCAAGTATACGTTAAACACGAGAATACAGTGGATGATTCCATTTCTCACGATGTTTATACAAATTAAGTCGAAAGAAGATCTTTAAACGAACATACAATTAAATATCAGATAGTTTATAACATTTTACGCAATCAACATCGAGCGAAACGAAATAGTATCCTTGAAATTAAATAATAGACGATATATTATAACTAGAAGGTAAACTAAATATATCTTTTGCATCGTTATAACTACAAAGAGGGAGAACTACGGAAACATTCGAATTCGACGATAATACAAAGGTTTATTTTACATATGCGTCTCTGTGAGATGACAAACATCTAATACTTTATCCTGCATTAATCCTTACGCATCCTGAATTTTTATAAAACATAAACCGGAATATTATTAATTTACTGCTGACGGAAACGATTCTAGAAACTGTATTCCAGCTTCGTTTCGCTGTCCCCGTTGCTGCAACAAACAGTAACGTTCTACTTTCCAGGCTTAACTATTAAAGACTGTCCCATAAATTATCATCCGTGTTAAAAGAGAAAAAGGTTAAGAACGAAAATGCAAAACTGTTATGTACGCTAGCCAGTACGCTACCTCTGGATAACCATAGTCGATCGTTCAATGTACCACGATCCGTTACTTTCACTCTGTCAGCTTCCACCTAATCCTGTAAGAACGTACAGATTATGGTTACCCATTGCGAGACGATGATTTTTCTCGTTGGTTTTCGATCGTGTCTCTCTTTGGCCATCCTTCAGCTGTCCAGCAGCTGACGGACGGGCAGTGTTTCTCCGTTTTACGAACCGTTCCCGCGGAAATTCTCGGCTGTCCCTGTAGCCGAGTGACGAACTAAAATCCGTGAATCGCAATCGCACTCTTCACTGGACGTGCCAACTCTTCGCCCGCCTCCTTTCCGTCCGACGCCGTGCTGAAACATTTAAAAAGCCAAGTTTTGCTTGCCGCAACGCCTCGCGAAGATTCTCTATATTGCCAAGCTGATTCACGCTGAGAAGCTTCGTTTCGATTTTCCCGTTTTGCAAGCCGCACGTGTCGCATGCATATGGGACAGGCATTGCAGAGGGGAACATGTCTTTCATGTTTTCGCTGTCCGTCTCGTCGTTACCCGGACAGTATGGTACAAATACTACTGGAATGAAGCCAAGCTGACCAATGAGAGGAATGGATGTCGTGCTCGTGGTTGTGACTGTATCGTTTCCAGGCTCGACAAGGTAACAGGGACAGGTTTCAGGGTCTGGCCCTACAGACTGCTCGTAGGGCTTGATATTGATCGGATTCGGTGGCTGAACACCGATCGCAGCGAACTCGAAGCTCGGTTCGCTAGATTTTTCAGATAATTGGTTTACCTGTTTGATAAGCGCGGCGGTATTTTCTTCGGGGCTCGTTTCTATTCGAATCACCGGTTCGCTTAATTTCGTCACTTGTTGCGGATATTTACGATTCTCGCGAGAGCCCTGTTGCAATCTTTCTTGGCTGGAGTATTTCGCATTAGTGGTAGGACCCACTCCGTTGTAAACAGTTTGAGGAATTTGCGATACAATTTTCTTAAGATCTTCGTAGTTATTTCGGTCTTCCTGTTCTGTATATTTATTCAATTCCTTTCGTTGCGTTTGCAGCAAGGAATTAATTTCGTCCGCATTTTGGTTCACTTGTCCTGTCTGATAGCCAGGTCTCTGGGATCGATTTCCAAACTGCGAGTCTGTATATGTATCCTTCACTCCTATGGGACCGCTTATCTTACTTGGATATGTAAACGTTGTAGATTCGACGTTCTTTTCGTAGCCTTCATTCGAAGTTTCATTATTGAAATATTTCAATTCGAACTTAGAGTTAGAGGTTAACCGTTCTACTTGCTTCTGTCCATACAACGGATAAACGTAAGAGGTTGGTGTCGTAGGTTCGTAATACTTGATGGGATATTGAATCTTAATTGGTCCTTCGTAGTGTGGACGAGTTGTTGGATGAGCTCCAGGCACGTAGTCGGGATCACCAGGCCATGGCCCATCTGGACCGGGCGAACCTGTCGGCCATGGTCCATCTGGACCAGGAGGTCCATCGCCACCTATACCTCCTATTCCTCCAATTCCACCTTCAGGGCCTCCTGGCCCGCCTGGTCCACCTGGGCCGCTTGGTCCTTGAGGACCATCCGGACCATTGGGCCATGGACCATTGGGACCATCTGGACCTACACCACCAATTGGGCCTTCATGCCCGGGAGGATATCCTGGATATGGGGGATACGGAGGCTTATCTGAAACAGCAGAACAAAAATTTATAATTCTGGTGGACTATATATTAATAAAAAATAAACCAAATATTTCTATTATATTAGAAACTCTACTTATTTGCAAAGTTCAACATAGAGATGTAAAAATTACATACCTGGTGTTGATGTTCCGGGATGTCCATGATGTCCAGGTTTCCCAGGCTTTCCAGGGACCTCTGGATACGGCGGTGTTCCAGGGTATCCTGGTTGAGGTGGAGCAGGTGGAACCCCAGGAACACCAGGCTTTCCTGGCCTGCCCGGCTTGCCAGGTTTGCCAGGTTTTCCAGGTATACCGGGTATTCCAGGAGTTCCTGGCGTACCGGGGGTACCGGGATAACCTGGGTGTGGAAGTATTGGTGGAGTACCGGGTATTCCAGGAGTTCCTGGCGTACCGGGGGTACCGGGATAACCTGGTTGTGGAGGTATTGGTGGAGTACCGGGTATTCCAGGAGTTCCTGGCGTACCGGGGGTACCAGGATAACCTGGCTGTGGAGGTATTGGCGGAGTTCCGGGTGTTCCGGGAATTCCTGGCGTACCGGGGATACCGGGATAACCTGGCTGTGGAGGTATGGGTGGAGTACCGGGTATTCCAGGAATTCCTGGCGTACCGGGGGTACCGGGATAACCTGGTTGTGGAGGTATTGGCGGAGTTCCGGGTGTTCCGGGAATTCCTGGTGTAC